>NW_023494795.1:9382398-10657398 GCF_904425465.1 Colossoma macropomum | reverse complement strand
AAGAACTGAATTTTGTTTTTTTCACAAATCAGCTTGGCCAGTTTGAACCTGGCTAAAACATCATCCGAGAGCTCAACTTTTGAAGTTGTATGCTTCAGAAAATAAAACCCTGATGTGCAATATTGGCGGATTTCGGCGTGGAAGATGTCAACGTCGTCTGAATTCACAAATCAGGACTAACAAAACAGTGGCTGCAGATGTAGCTGCGTTACTGCATTGCAGAGTTAAAGCTGATCTAATCTGAATTACTAACCACAAGCCAGCGTTACTGCGGACAAAGTACTTCTGCTTGGATTACTTTTACTAGAGAACACTGGGCTCCTGTGTTTATCCGGAGGGAGATCGCACGGCAGTTCACACGTCTAGCCGTTACAGACTGAAAGCCATGGGCCATTTAAATCCCCGCATAGTAAACATCCGGTAATAGAAATGATACTAACAGGAAACATAGTTACAGTGTTAGACACGACGTCGCTGACTAAACTAAACTTGTGCTGAGTTTAAAAAGGTCTCTGCTCTGCGCTTTTGAACACAAATCCTTAATGTTGTCTTTAAAATATCAGCGCTGTAGAATTACAGAAACTTACCAGAGGAAATGCTGTAGGGTTTTTTTTCCCTCAGTAACCTAAATATGCCAAATATGTAGATAAATACAGCGTTCATGCCGAATTCTGACCAAGAAACCAGCCAACAACAGTGTTAAACGACCACACGTTAATATTTTTTGCGTAGTTAACGTAAGTTAAGTGTAAAATTACGTTACGAGAAGAAAAACAAATATCTGTCGTAAGTACGTTTAGAGAACAAAGTCAGTTTCACTCCTGGGTAAAAATCATGACATTAGGTTATCTAAACTGTAACTTTGGAGACTCGTTTATTAAGAACTCTCTAAAAGCGACGAGACTAACGTTCAGCTAGCGTTAGCCTGTTAGCAGCGCTGCAGGCCCTCAGTCCTCAGCTAGGTTAGCTGTGTTAGCTAGTAACGCCGCTGTTCACGACAACCATTTAAAAGAACCACTTAAAAATGTGTTCCTTACGTTATAAAGCGTTCACAATTACTCACCCATCCGAAAGCCTTACACGAACGTGTCCAGAACCTCGTTCATTATGGGTTCTAGATTCAACCGATAACGCTGATCACGGACGAACAACAACAGAAGTCAAATATAAACAACTAACTTTGCGGAATTTCCGTACTTTCAGACTTTCCCGCGTTCAGCACTGCGGTGCGCTCCTATTGGCCAGAGTGTGCTAACGCTGGAATAGGGTGACCAATCCGCATCCAGGACGTCAACGATCGTTCAAATCCCACCAATGAGATCAGGTGGGTGGGGTTTTCCTCCAGATCGCTCTGGCCTGCTGACGTTGCCGGGTTACATAAAGAGGCTGGCTGTCCGGGGAAGGAAGTTCAGGAGAGCCCCGAGCTTCACGCTCGGCGGTTAAAAAGGGGAATTATTGTCAAAGTTTCTTAATAATTCAGTCGTTGATATAAACAAAGTCATTCGAGGTGGTTTGATGTGAAACGAGAAACGTGCCAACTCAGATTTCTTTACACTGGGAATTATAGGAACCCTTCGCTGGGGGCGATAAGCTGATTTAGAAACAGGCCTAAAGGGCCTCATTCACCAATAGACCACCGCAGTCGTGCGTCATTCTCTAGTCCTCGTTATGCCCATATTAGGAACGCAGGGTCTGCGCTCCATTTCTCTATGGGCAGAATAAATAGGGCTTTCCAAAAATCGCCTCTATCGCCCCCTGTGTTAGATAAAGATCTTCAGAACCCGATACATTTTGTCCTGTGTATATTTTTCTCCCGAATATCACTAAATCCTCCGAATTAATAGGTCGTAAAGAGCTATAATACTAATATTGCTACATGCGAGCTAAAGCTACTGCGCATCAATTTGATGTCACTAAGGCTGTGTTTACACAGCAGGTAAAAGTGGCCCAAATCCGATCTTTTTCCTCAAAGGTGACACAGATGTGTGTCTGTGTGTCAGTGTGAACAGAAAAAAACGCATTGAATCTGACAATTTCAATTCCGATTTGAGACGCTTTCATATATGGTACTGAAATCCGATACGTATCCGATCTGCGGAAATGCAACTCAGTCTAAACAGCCAGATCGGAATTCATGCGACTTTTCCGTCAGTCAAACTCGACATTCGTCATAATTTCGCGCTGCTGAGACTCATAAACATTTAGTCTGATGTTTCTGTACCAAAAAATTAGAAAAGACTCATCAAACCGCTCAGTAGCCACGTTTACATGCAGCCTGATAATCTGTTAATAATCCGACTAATAGCTCAATCGGAATAGAACACGTCCATGTGAACACCTCAATCGGAATAGACTAGTCCGATTGAGGCCATTCGGAATACAATTTCTATCCGATTGAACGAGGTTGGTAAACTTCTAAATAATCCGTTAAATAGAAGAATAATAGCCGTGTAAACGTCTGAATCAGATTACATTCCAATCGGAACGTGTAAGTATGTTCTGCGCATGTGCGTCGCGTCATAGTGAAAGTTTATACCGTTCAGCATGGCGGAGCAGAAACGGGTCTGCAGAGGAGACGAAGTTTATGCTCTGAGCTTTAAAAGACGGCGGTGGGACGGACGACCAGCTTATGAGTCTCAGAACACGACGTCTTCCTCTCGCCGCTTCCTTTATAAGCACATGTGAAGCACGTTTTCCTGAGTCTGACATCATTTTAAAGCAATTAAAACACAAGCGCGCCAACTGGAAACTCATATCACGCGGACTGGACCTCACGTGATGTTCGCTGTCATGGTAACGTTTACTCTAAACGCTACTCCACGCATGCGCGTCATTTTGCATCGGATTACTTGTAGTGAGCATGTAAACGAAGATTTTCCATCAAATCGTTGAATAGAGTGCATATAAACACCTCAGTCTGAATCTGTATTCAATCGGATTGGCAAAAATCTTTGCATGTAAACACAGCCAGTGTTAAAAGAGGTTTCAAACGAGTGCGGCCGGAGGAGACCGAGGCTGCAGCATCAGAGAACAGTTTAAAGAATCCGGCCTCCTCCGGCCGCGATCATTTGAAACCTCTTCGAACACGGAGCGGTTTGATAAACTCCTTATCAAAAACACTACTCCTGTTAATATCATGAGGCTGATTTCAGCTTCTTTTTTCGCAGTTTCTTGTTTGAATGTTCCCGTTCCTATTACAAACGTTAGCAAACGAGACACAATACTGACCTGTCGTTTCTGTAAAACAGCAAAAATAATTTAATGTTACTCGGCTGTTAAGCGGAAATAGAGAAACCTTCTTATATCAGGCCTTTCAACCCTCAACGAAGCTAAAGTCAGCTTCTTTTTCTCCGGCTGCTTGTTTGAATTTTCCCGTTCCACCTTAAATGGCGCAGCAGTTCAGAACGTGACTGCTGCACCATTTAAGAAGGAACGGAAAAGGTCGAACAAAAAGCTGGCGAATGTCCTGAGAAAATGTCCTTCACAGAACCGACAGGTCAGTATTTTGTCTCGTTTGCTAGTGTTTGTGATAGCTAGTCACAGCAGCTGCACCATTTAAGGTGGAACGGGAACATTCAAACAAGAAGCTGGTGAAAAAGAAGCTAAATTCAGCCTCGTAGTTTTAACACGGGTGGTGTTTTTGATAAGGAGTTTTATCAAAATGTCCCGCCTAGAGGTTTTATTTACGGTATACCTGTAATTAAGCGCCACTGTACAACATTTCGATAAGGTAGCACAGGTCGTCAGAGCACCGCCACAGCCCGCCTTAGTTTCGTGTAGCTTAGTGACATCAAATTGATGCGCAGTAGCTTTAGCTCGCATGTAGCAATATTATTATTATAGCTCTTTAACGACCTCGTAATTCGGAGGATCCAGTGATATTCGGGAGAAAAATATACACAGAACAAAATGTATCGGGTTCTGAAGATCTTTATTTAACACAGGGGGCGATAGAGGCGATTTTTGGAAAGCCCTATTCATTCTGCCCATAGACAAATGGAGCGCAGACCCGGCGTTCCTAATATGGGCATAACAAGGACTACAGAATGACGTACGACTACAGTGGTCTATACCTCCCTAAGTTTTTTCTTAAATGCGTTCTCGAGAAAAGTCCTAAGAAAAAGTCTACATTAGATTCATGACGTGTTCTTAAAGCACAGAACTGTTCTCACCTTTGTGCTCTTGAGTGTGTGTAGATTCCATTCTTACCTAAGAACAAATCCCACATAAGAAAACATTGGTGAACGTCAGAGTCTTCATGAAAACTGCGTAAGTGGGTTTTAAGAAGAAATTTCTTAAGAGCGGCTGGTGAACGAGGCCCAATGTTCTTTGGGTATAAACACTGTGGCTGTGGGTTTGGGGTGCCGGGAATTGCTAATACTTTTCATAAAACTATAGAGTAGCGATAGTACATTTAATTAAGTTATTCACACATAGGTAAATCGTTGTGTTCTTAAAACTGTTTTCATCATTTAAAGATCAACAAAGTGTGTTATTCGGTTTCCTTCCTTCCTATGCTTCTTCTATGATGGTCTTTATCATCTCTTTCCATTGTTGCACAACACTGCTTCAGATGGAAGCTGTGTTGTGCAACACTGGACAGGGGACTGCGTTAGCTCCATTCCTGTTCAACCTGCACACCTCCGACTTCAGGTACAACACTGAGTCATGTCATCTGCGGAAATTCTCGGATGACACGGCCATTTTGGGGTGCATGAGGAATGGACAGGAGGAGGAATACAGGAAGCTGGTGAGGGACTTTGTTGACTGGTGTAAGCTGAACCAGCTGCAGCGAAACATCAGTAAGACTAAGGAGACGGTGCTGGACTTTAGGAAGTCCAAACCTACCTTGTCACCATTCACCATTGATGGAGTTGATGTGGAGGTGGTTGGGACATACAGATATCTGGGTGTGCACTTGGACAACAAGCTGGACTGGAGCTGTAACACTCTCGCAGCGTACAAGAGAGGCCAAAGCTGTCTCTACTTCCTGAGGAGGCTGAGGTCTTTTGGTGTGTGCATTAAGCTCCTATGGACTCTACCAGTCTGTTGGTAGTGAGTCATATATTCTCTGCTGTTGTGTTCTGGAGCAGCAGCATTAACTAAAGTGCTCTGAACAAAATAAACTTATTAGGAAGGCTGGCTCTGTTGTGGGAGTCAAGCTGGACTCTTTGGAGGTTGTGGCAGAACAGAGGACGCTCAACAAGCTGTTAGCCATCTTGGACAACACCCTCTGCATGCTACACTGGATAAACAGAGAAGCTCCTTCAGTGACTGTGTTAAAGAGCGCTGTGTGAGATCTTTCTTACCCACTGATATACGGCTCTACAACGAGTCTCCTTACTGCAGAGACGGTACTGATCTCCTGCTGTCTGAACTGAGCTGAACCTCATCACTACATCACCTCTCCTGTTAATACACACTGTGCAATATATCATATTATAACTACTACTGTAATGACACTTTCACTATGCACTTTACACTGTAATATCGATGCAACTCCGGGTCAGTTATGTCTATAATCATTGTGCTTTTAGTTTACCTCACACCACAAATCTGTCTCATATGCCATGTAAATATGCAAATAGATATACTTTTTTTTTATTTCTCTTGTACTTTATGTACTTACGTCTATATTTCTATTCTCTATTTTTCTGCATAGTATACATACATACATCATCTAAACCGCTTATCCTTCTGGGTCGCGGTGGGGTGCTGGAGCCTATCCCAGCTGTCATTGGGCGGAAGGCAGGATACACCCTGGACAGGTCGCCAATCCAGCGCAGGGCATGCATAGTATATGTAAGTTTATTATATGTTTTCCTACTGAAACACTGCAATTTCCCCTCAGGATCAATAAAGTTCTGTCTATCTATCTATCTATCTATCTATCTATCTATCTTAAAAAAAAACTTTTTCATTTTAATAATCCAGTTCAATTTATGCAAAAAAAGCCAATATTTTTTAATTATTTAAATCAAATAATGATATGTATATAGAATAATTTAAATAATTAATAATTAGAAAAAGTAGAACATGCTTCTGGTCATTTTCCCATATTCCCATATTCCCATATTCCTGTTTTTGGAATTCCTGTTTTTTTTGTAACACGGTAAAATAATTGCCAGCAGCGCCTCCTACTGTTCAGTCAGCATCATGCAGCCTCGTCTGGATAAAGGAATGCTGGGAAATTTACGGCTAAGTAGACCAGCGCCGGTTTATGAGGAGCCTGGCCACTTCCTATTCCCCCCAGTATATCAAAAACAGGACTGCTAAACAGCAGAGGGCGCTCGCGAGGGAGTGAATGGGAGTGAATGGAGCTCAACGGCTAAAAACGAAAAGTTAAAATAGTTTCTAATCACTCGGCCAGAACATTTCGTTAATTTTAGAAAGTAGAAGGACGTATTTCAGTAAAAAACAAAGAAATCTCACATGTATATTTCCTTTTTTCTACAGCAAAACGGGTTCTGGGCAGCAGGAGGCGGGCATTACTGCTAGAGCGTGATGATTGATTGGCGAGCGGAGCAGCTCATTGGCTGTTCGCGCTCACTGACGTCATGGACGTAGATGAGGCGCCGTTTTAAACTCCTATAACTATATAAAAGCTTTTAAAAATATAACAGCGGTGTTAAAATGTTTTATGCTGCTCTGTGTTCAGGAAATGATTGTATTATTTTACATTAAAAATGTTTAAGCAGTTATAAACTATGGTTTTGCTCAAATGCTCCATATCAACCCATTCATTTTGGACTCGCTCGGGAGCGCCCTCTAGCGTTTGAGAAAACCGGAAGACATTGCAGAGTGGTAATTCTCCTCTCTTCAAGAGTTTTACTGTACTGAGTCCAAATGTCCAGATTACTGGACATTTAACTGCAATTCAAAATTTGTGTATACAGAAATAAATATCTACTATTTCCTTTTCTCAATAAATGCAGGAGAATTTATAAACAGTGTTCCATTTGCAGTTGTTGAGTGTCTATCTCGCCAACCGCCATGTTTGTGTTTGTTTATGACGAGATAAAAAAGGACTATCTATTAAATGATCAGCCAGTACAAAGACTGAGTTCTGAAGAAACACTTAAAGTAAGTGATGTTTCATACCTGCTTCTGTAGAGCAAAATAACTGGCACAAAATGCCTAGTTTACTGGACGTTTGGAAAGAGGAGGTCATGAACTGATGTATATAAATTGCTCCAGATTGATAGACTGTATATTTTTATTTTTAAATTTAATTCTTTAATACTGACAGAACTTTTCTCACAAAGAGTACACTGAGGTGACCAAATTACAAATTAAACTGCATTTAGCGATTGCCATAACCATTGTATAGTAAACAGCATCATCCACAAGCCTGTGTCTATGTCGGGGCGGGACAAACACCACAGTAGACTACATATATCGCCATCATCTGTGGATATGTGTGTGTGTGTAAGTCACACCTGTTCACATCTATATTATTTTAATCAGTCTCTTGGTGCCTATAACAAAGCACTATTTCGAAGCATATGGCCAATTCACAGCAAAAGCTAGCCAAAGTAAACAATAAGAGAACTAAACCCTCACCTCCCTCACGAAACGGTGAAGTGAAAAAGTTCTGACATTGTGTTACACAGTGCTACCACTCAGGGAACGACAGCACCAGTAAGGTAGTTGGATGACCCAGTGTATCAGAGGCTCCATGCACAGACAAAGATGACTTCAGGCCGGAGTACCCACAAGTGCTCTGCTGTTATTAATGATTAGCACACATTATTTACATCACGCATGGAAAAAAAAACAAAAAAACAAAAAGGAAACGAAAACAAAAGGGTTAAAGGAACTCGATGGGTTAGTATCAATTCTGGACAGTTACTCTAGTAACATGGAACTGTAGGTCAGAACTTTACAGGGCAACAGTCCATTTTGAATGAGATCGGGCCCAGAGAAGGTGGCAGCATTCCTGGATCCTGTTGATGTACAGTTTCTTCTTTGTGTTTTAGAGTTTTAACTTGCATTTGTGGATGCAGCGAAGAACTGTGTTCACAGACAGTGGTTTTCAGAAGTGTTTCTGAGCCCATGCAGTGATTTCCACTACAGAATCATGTCTGTTTTTAATGCAGTGATGCCTGAGGGCCCAAAGATCAAGGCCAGCACTACTGTTTTTTTGACCTTGACCCTTACATACAGAGATTTCTCCAGATTCTCTGAATCTTTTAATGATATTGTGTACTGTAGATGATGAAAAGCAAAAGTTCTTTGCTATTTTAGGTTGAGAAACGTTATTCTTGAATTGTTGCACTATTTGATCTTACAGTCTTTCACAGAGCTGTGAACTCCTCCTCATCTTTTCTTCTGAAAGTCTCCGCCTCTCTGAGATGCTCTTTTTAGACCCAATCATGTTATTGACCTGTTGCCAATTAACCACCAGGTGTTTTTTTTTTAGCATTACACAACTTTACCAGCCTTTTGTTGCTCCCGTCCCAACTTTTTTGGAACATGTTGTTTCCATTTAATTCAAAATGTGCATAGATTTCTCAATTTCAACATTTGATTTGTTGTCTTTGTACTATTTTCACTGAAAGGGTTTAAATGATTTGCACATCATTGCATTTTGTTTTTATTTACATTTTGCACTGCATCCCATTTAGTTTTTTGGAAATTGGGTTGTATAATATCTGAAAGAAATCTTAATTGTGTTGTGTAAAAGCACTTGTAAAAATTCTTCATGGAATTTCTTTTGAACGTCTATTCAATGTTTGTGTAATAGGAATCCAGAACACTATGTTCCAAGTGATAACTGGAAAAAGCCCCACCTAAATTCGTGGAAAAAAGACTGAGATCCATTTGCCCAGTTCCTTTCCCATGGCATGGTGCAATGCTGTTCTCTGAAAATGCATGATGTTGAAAACAGTAGGAACACCTCAGCGGAATCCTAAAGGCACACAAACGCACATCTTATCATGCGTTATGCACAGCTGATGAACAGCCTGTCACACTTCACCTTTTTTCGGGAAATAGGTATTGCCTGATGCCGGCCTTTCTATAGCCTTATCACGCCTGTTGATCACAATGTGTGTCTCACACTGAATATTATTCATTAAATAGCATAGAGTCGTGGAGATAGGAACATGAAGTTGACGACTTCTAATAGCCTGAATTTCATTAGCGACCGAGAAAGCTCAAATTGAAGGTCAAATGCATTCTCTGCTCATTCTCTAGTGTTGAAATCAAATATGTTGCGCCATTAACAGTCAGTCTATGGAGAAAACTGGGTGACAAAAATGTGGAAGAGGAAATGACTTATTGATATTTGATATTTGTACATATTGCTGCCTTCTGTTTTTCTGTTTCTTCAGGTGTGCAAATCACCATTTGTTAAAGGAACTGATTCCACAAGGAAAAGAAACTGCATTTGATGATGCAATTGAGGAAATAAGGTGAGTATGTAAACATGATGCTTTCCTCCTGAACCCGTCCCAAGTCGCCGTAAGTTTGTTTTACACTTACGTCATTCACGAAATCCCCTGTGCAACGGCAAAAATGACACACTGGTACAGGTGTTCTGATAAAATGTACTGTTAGAGAGTTCTATTACTAGTATTGGTAGTTTCCCAAGATAAACTATTTCTGGGGAGTCTGATTGCTTTCCTCGCTCATTTTTACACAGGTGGGTGAAGGTAGTGTTAGGAGTCTTGCCCAAGGGCTCTTATAGTGTAGGGTGCTTACCCAGGTGGAGGATTGAACCCCAGTCTACAGCAGAGAAGGCAGAAGTGTTACCCACTACACCAGGCCAACCAGTAACAGTACTAACAGACTACATGTAATTTGGATTATGTAATCTGCTTACAAAAGTCAAGTACATGCAGAATATCTCTGAATATATGTGTGATCAGATTACATTATTACAGTATTACAATTTGGATTTGGTTGCATCATTAAATCAGTGTGTTATTTTGTAATGTGCCTGTTAACTGGATAATAGCTGTGTCACCAGAACTGATACAATAGTTATGGACAGCAAATTATGCAGTCAGGAGATCAGTTCCCCCCCTACTGCGATGGTACAGAGATCCTAGCTGTGTAATCTGAAGGCATATCTCAGCTCTTTTTATACCCAATCATGTTTCTGACCTGTTGCCAATTAACCATTTTAAAAACCAGGTGTTTTTTAGCATTACACAACTTTACCAGCCTTTTGTTGCCCCCGTCCCAACTTTTTGGAACATGTTCTTGGCATTAAATTCAAAATGGGCAAATATTAAAAAAAAAAAAAAATAAAAAAACAATAAAATTTCTCAGTTTCAACATTTGATATGTTGTATTTGTACTATTTTCACTGAAATATAGGATTTAAATGATTTGCACATCATTGCATTTTGTTTTTATTTACATTTTGCACAGCGTTTTTTTGGAAATTGGGTTGTATAATATCTGAAAGAAATCTTGGATATGAATGTAGTGGCAGGTGAAAATCTTAAAATCCAGAAGGGCTGCTATGGAATCTTCCACACTGCACAGTGTCCATTATTACCACTTCATTATTGTTACAAGCTTAGCATCAGTGGAGTATTGATCAGTGGAATATTGGTGAGGACGGTTTGGCAGTTTAAAGGTGTTGTAGCTCAGTGATGTCATCCTAGAGTACTGTGGAAAAATTGTGTTGTGTAAAAACACTCGTAAAAATTCTTTATGGCATTTCTTTTGAATGTCGTTTCCTTTTGAATGTTTATTCAATGCGTGTGCAATAGGAATCCAGAACACTACGTTCCAAGTGATCACTGGAAAAAAGCCAACTATCTCAGGAAACTGAAGACTGGTATTCATTGGATTTTCTTGGCATGAACATTGGATTTTCTTGGCAGTTAACCTCTTAAAATCCCAGGCTTATTACATACTAACGCTAATTATTCAGCAACTACTTGGACTTCAGTGCAAACTGGCTGCATTTTTCTTAGGTTGTAGAAGTGTGTGAGAAACTGATGGGCCCTGGCCATTTAAAGGGTTGATACAGTTCCATTCGAATTACAATACTAAGCTGGAGAACTAGTTCACAGAAAAAGTTTTGCCTGGATATAACTTCTCTTCAAGTGAATAAATATGTAGTGAAGCAGTTCATTTTGAGACAGCTAAGAAATGGTACAGCCCACTATAGGAGTGCTCAAAGTTGTATTGCATCTTTCTGACATGGCTGGGATAAATATTCAGGCTTTGACATTCACTTTTTCTCCAGGAAGTGGACTGGAAGTTTATACTGTACCAAACAAAATTTATTCTGTCCTAAACAGAGTTTATATCACTGTTGTCTGAAGAAAACCTTGTACCTCCATTTTTGATGCTTTTTACTTTGTGACATAATTTGAAAATACCGGTTAAATTTCATGATGAATGACAAAAAAAAGGCCCAAAAAGTCTGTTTCCATTGACATACATTAAAAGTAAAGTAGGTTTTTTCCTTCTGTAAAGTTACCATTTGAGAGATAAGAGGCTTCGTTCTGACAGCAGCGATATGGTCCTGAAGAGATTTTATCCTCTCATTCTCCAGGGTATATTTTGGTTTGTCCATCGGACCAAATCGTAAGGCAAATTATTTAGTGACTGCATGAAATAAATGTAATTTTTTATTTATTTATTTATTTTTTTTTTTTTTGGTAAAAGTTCCCCTCAAATTAACAAAACATGTGTTTTATGATCACACATATTGCTATATGCTTACAATTTACTGCTGAAAGCCAAAAATCTTAGACGCTCTTTGTATTATTTTATACAAATAATGTTTACAGAGCAGATCACTGAAGAGACGCCATCTGTTTATAGTTTATAGCCCAGATTTGTGGAAAAATGGGTCGACTTTCAGTAGACAAAGAACATTGTGAGTTCAGCTTCTTTTATTATAAGGGTTTAAAATTACATCACCCATCTATTTGACTGGAAAGAAGACAGTTCCAGCTCTCATACGACACCCACCTTTTAAATGTAGCTTATGAAATATGAAAGTTATGAAGAATATGACGAAGTGTGTTTTGGAACCACCGGTGGTCTCAAGGAGTTAAAAAGGTTAAACTGTCTCAAATGAAAGCTATTGTGAGTATGATATATATTTACTCTTACTCTTTGGTGCAAAAACAGTCATATCATAACAAAGCAGATGTCTGTGCACTCGTGCTTTACATTTTGAAAGAACTCTTCTGTCATTCCTACTGTTATGTGGGGGGGGCATGTTTGTGTGTGTGATTTTTTTCAGAAGACCCTTCTGCACTGTTAATTAGAGCTGCTCAGTCGGGAGGCACAAGTCTCAGTGAACTGAATACTGTCTGGTATTTTTTTTCATTTATTTCATTCAGTTCTGTTACGTTAGCTAACAGACACCCACGCAGGCTAGCATTGCACTGAGTAGTGGAAGGAGAGGGAGGACCAGCCTCCCCACCCAGGCCGAGCGAGTACAATAAGGCTCTCTCTATTAGAGTCCTAGCCACGGGTGGCTGTGGAATCACCAGGGCTCCAGCTTGTGATCTCCCACTGATTGGGCCAAAGCCTCTCGGAAGCCCCTTCTGCTTGTCTTCACTTGTTAAAGGAAGTGATTCTGCAGAGAAAAACATTTTTTGTGTATTTGAATGGTGCTGTTCTTTAAAGTGTATCAGGAGTGTGTGTGTGTGTGTGTGTGTGTGTGTGTGTGTGTGTGTGAATGTGGTTTCCTTCTCTGAACCAGTTCCAGGTCACTGTAAACATTGTTTATGTGCTACACATGAAATTATTTAGAAAGTCCTCTTTTACACAGGAAAAGGGTTTCGCAATAGACAGATGACTCATGCGCAGGTGTTCGGATTACATACACTATACACTTATGAAGCTGTATTACTGGCTGTATGAGTTTTGCAAGCCAGACTCCAGAGCACCCTCAGCATTCCTCAGATTCTCCTGCTTCCCCAACATGTTGAATGATGCCTCGCACGGCAAACATGTACCTACAAACAATGCAGTTAACAAGAATTTTTTTTTTGTATAAAAGCAAATGAAGGCAATATCAAGTACAGTTGTTTACTCTCAGAAGTACCCAATGGCTTTGGGATTGACTTTCGCTGTTGTGGAGAACTTTTAAGGAGGAGAATTGCCACTCAGTACTGTCCTCTGGGTTTGTCTGATGCTAGAGGGCGCTCCCGAGCAGGTTAAAAATGAATGGATTCCTGTGGAGCTTTTGTGCAAATTCGAACTAATATTTTACTTCCCTTTGACATTCAAGCAGTCATTATTGCTGAACTCTGCACACTTTATTGATTACTAAAATAGTATTTAAATGATTTAGCATGTGTCATTTTTAAGTATCACCCTCTAACATTGCATTCTAGAGCAGGAAATGAGACTGTATCCCTGAGCTTCAAGGCCCCATAGTGAGCAATTAGATCTCATTGTTTTGAAGTAAATGCGTCGCTAGCGTTTTTGGGTTATGCTCAAAATAAGCTAAAATTGTCTCTACTGAAACAGTCACAGCCAAAATATTGTTAAGATTTTGGTAGCACTGTGATTGTTTTGGTAGTGACAAAACATTGTTCATTCCATATAATAGAATTAAATAAACATAATTAAAGTACAGGCTCATTTAATGTAAAAGGATCTCAGTTTAAAGTCCAAAAGTGTGTTTTTGACCCTGACTTTGAACCAGTTTGGTAAAATGAGCCATATGTGAAGCATCTTAAATTACTTAATTGCATTTATTTTAGAAATGTAATCACTTGTGGATTTACAGTTTTTTGCCCCTGAAAAAAAAAAACAAAAAAAAACATGCAGTCTGTAGGTAGCAGCACTATTTCTGTAGAAAAAAGTTTATACCTAAGTTTATACCTCTCGGAGAATTTTCTCTGTTTTCTGGATCTGTGGACGTCTTCAAAGTTTGTCATATTAAAGCTGCAAATGCTGTGGGATTCACAAAACTACAAATAACACCAAAGGTTAAAACAAAACAGCACCGTACAACATCTTTAATGCAGACGTTAAAAGAGACCAGCTGTGTGTTGTAGTAGTCTGTACACAAAGTCGAAATTTAAGTGTTGGTGTTCTCTCATCTGTGGTACACAATGGATTAGGTTAATGTAAAATGCATTATATTACCTTGATATTAGCCTCCCTGCTGTGTTCATTTAATCTGGATTGAAAAGTCATCACTTTGGCCCAGGTAATAGATTTCTAGATGTTAAACTAAAGCAGTTGTTGTTGCTTAAGCCATTTATTTTTAGTTCTGTACATTAAAAATGGAAAGTATGGTAGTGTCAGTGCATGGAAAATTCTGGTGGAAGGAGCCGGTGGGTTCTTTGTGCCAACTCTAGCAACAGATTTAAATTATGCATTACTGGGGGCTCTTCTGTGTGACAGGAATGGAAAATATCTTCCCTTCGTTGATCCAGGGAGGACTGTGAAGCTTCACACTTAATATTTTTTTTTTCTTTTAAATTAAACAGAGTTTTCAACCTTGTGTCATATTCTTTTTTGCTGTTGGTTATTTATGCAAGTGATACAAAAAAGCAAATTGAACAGCAGTTTCTACCATAAATCATTTTCTTTTAGGCCTCAATAATTTCTTTGAGAGATTTTGAAACAGTTAAATTGGCTTAACAATACGTCACCAGTCTTACAATTGCTATTGAACAAATGTTTCATTCTTAATTGAAGAGAATTCACCTCCGTAGAAGATTATTTGAACTCTGAGCCTTGGTTTTAACCCTCTGGGCTCCATGAACTCACCAGTGCATCAGATTTGATGCTTCAATACATGTTTATATCTTTGCAATAATAAAGCACAGAAATACGGTTCAACCATTTTCAGAATCCGTAAAGTCGCCCTTTGCATTCCATTGCTTTGCAAGATTGTATGTGACTCACATCCAGAGTTATGAGCCTATGAAGAGGGGCTGAGATGCACGCCATCTGCCTCTCACTGTGTGCTATTGGTGGATTCGTGAATTTCTCTACATTCTGTGTGAAACTGACCAACGGACACTCTGGAAAATCAGTAAGCGCTGATCCATCACGTTGGAAACCCTTCATTCTTCATACGGTCCACATTGAACACGTGAAATGCAGTGCAAAAAGTTTACAGCCGCTGAAGTTGCTGCAGCAGTTTTGGAAAGTAGCAACAAAAATAATGAAGCATTTTGATATGAAACGTATGGGTATCGTGATTAATTTCATTCAAGAGCCCTTAAAGGCGAATTTAAGAAGATGTACAAAAATGGAGAAAATGCCCTGAGACCCCCGAGGGTTAAAACAGGCCTCACAGAAAACGTGTCTGTTTGATCTATGTGAGTAAACACTTTCTCTTTTTTTCCTTTAGGTTGGTGAAATCAATTAAAGCTCCAGTATTAATAACCATCAGCGAGGTCTTGGCAGCTGATTGCCTCAAGCTCCCCCCGTAAACCAAGGCTGCGTCTTCCCCAATGACTCGGGCACGCATCGATGCTTTTCATCGCTTCATAAGACAATAAAACTTTGTGCTGGGAATGATGAAAGGGAGCGAAATGGCTTTGACCAGAGCCTGCTGCGCACAATGCGTCACACAGGTGAATATGCCTGCTCACCTAATTGCATATTTTGTGGGGAATTGACTTTTCAATTTCACTTTGGGTGGTGGAGGGGTGGTGATGGGGTTGGTGAGGGTTTAGTTTTATTCCATCATGTATTTGGAACTCAACGCTCTGGCTGGATTTCGGGGGCCCCTGTAATATGATGTGGCACGCAGGCTGATGAATTCCCTCTGTAGCCGTCTGGAAGATTTCTATTCGGGCCTTCATTATATCCAAGTCCAAATATAGGCTAGCACTCAGGGCCGATATGCAAATAGAGGCAGAATCAGCTCCAGCGATAAGCTGTTCCCATTGTTTCAAGGGCTGCCGGTTTACGATAAAGCTTAATCAAAGATCAGGTCCATCTCATGAGCATTTGATATTTAGTGCTTCTCCACAGGAAGGTAAACATTCGGTACGTGGCATACATTTAACATGACGCTGTCTATTCAGCAGCTAATTACAAATAAGGATTTGTGCTTATTTTTGTGTCTAATCCTTTTGAATCAAAGCATGATTGTGAATATTAAAGCAAGCTATTGGCAAATTCAGCATAGGCTTACCCAGACCCACACTGGCGACCACAGCTAATCCGGGAAAAGTCGGAACATCCGAATTTTGGTTTCATTGTTTATTTTCTATTCACTAAATGTTTACTAGATCGACCACCTGGGGGGCTTTCACTGATTCATTTCATTCAACAAATAATTATGACATCAATATTTAGATTTGCACATGTTTTTGATTTGTCTGTGTCTCATCCAAGTTATGTAAAACAAGACTTCTGTGAAATTACTTTCAGTATCCAGCGACTAGGCTGGCTGCCATAAGCCACCGGCAAGTCTTTCGTCATCTGCAAATTTGTAGTGCATGTTTTTTGTTTGTGTGCACGTCTGCAGGTCTACATCTAAAATGTCTGCACTGTTCTATAGCTATTCTTCTTCGGTCACACATATGATATCATTTCAATGCAATGTTTTCAGTCAATGATTTCTCAATACCTTCAGGCAGGTACTTGTCAGCTCCCATAGCAATTCAGTGGAATGAAAATCAACTGCAACTTAACTTTAAATCAAACTGCATGAAGATTATTTGTATCATGCAGTGGTGTGATTCATACTTACCGTCAACACTGCTTCCCTTAGTGGCAAATCACTGCTGACCCCAAGGGTGCACCCGGCAAAAACTGCTTAGCAGTGCAGAGGTGGGATTCAGTTTGAGGCCCTTGAGATACATCGTCGTTGGATGGCGCTTTTACTTTTCCAGTCTGGAAATGGACTGGAAAGATAATGGGTTCCAGACTATAGCTAAATTACAAAGAAGGTTATGTTTTTAAAAATACTTGATATTAAGATTATTTACTATTGTGCAGTACACACTCCGAAAGCCAACACGAATCAGAAATCATAATGGCATACACTAATCAGGCATAACATTATGACCACCTCCTTGTTTCTATGCTCATTGTCCATTTTATCAGCTCCACTTACTATATAGGTGCACTTTGTAGTTCTACAGTTACAGACTGTAGTCCATCTGTTTCTCTGCATACTTTGTTAGCCCCCTTTTACCCTGTTCTTCAGTGGTCAGAACCCCATAGACCCTCACAGAGCATTCTCCGCACTGCAGTAACACTGACGTGGTGGTGGTGTGTTAGTGTGTGTTGTGCTGGTCTGAGTGGATCAGACACAGCAGGGCTGCTTTCCCTTTTAAAGTTACCTTTTATAGGTAGAGACTATACAATTGTACTCTAAGTTGCCGGTTTATTAGGGCCTCTTTTTTTTAGGGACTCGCAACATTTTATCAGTTATTAACACTACCTATAATGCATTATATTAACAATTAATAATGTATAATAAACATGGCTGTAAAGTGTAATTCAGTGTAATTCATTTTTAGAAATATGTATAACCATGTTTATAAAGCCTATGAATACATTATAATGTTATAAATGTGTTTATAGATGCTTACAAATGTTACGTTCATGGAAAGTGTTACCAAAAGTTCTTCACCCTCACGCAACTCATTTACAAGATTCTTTAAAGAAGCAATCTATTGAAGGCCTCTATAAAGAAACAAAACGTAGTTCTTCTAAGGTGCAGTACCAAAAAACCCTTTCTGGTACTTTACTTTTTAAGAGTGTAGAAGAGCGTGATTCATGCATCCTTTCAGCATTACTTTTCTCAATGACAAATCACTTTTGACCTCTACTCGGGCCCTTTCCTCTCTGTGGTGCCTAAGCGGTCCTGACTCCACTCTCCACCGAGACTCTTCTCCGCCTCTGGGAGCTTGTTGTTTTTTTCCTGGATGCGCCACTCGGCTGCAAATGGTCTCTCATGCGTTTGACTTTCCTCTTAAGCAGAATGACAGAGGGTTTTACGGTGCGTAATATCGCACCCATGCAAGTTGGTCACTGACATGCGTGGTGTGAACAGACGGTTCCACCTCAAAGACGTACAATTTGGAGGATTTGTATTTATTTATTTTTAGCACGCTTCATTTCTTGGGGCGTCGGGGCAGTAGTGACGTCGGTGGTGATGACATACACGTCAGCGTTGACTAAGGGTTGCTGGTTCAGGTTATGCATAATTCCACGCCTTAAAGTGTATCCCTGTCTATGGGAAGTGATGAGGAAAAGGGGAAAGGGGGGGTGAACTGGAGGAAGGGGCGTGTCTTTATAAGAGAGGAGAGAGAGTGGGTGCAGGCAAGCAGTTGAACGAGCCTAGAGGCTGAGAGGGGTTGGACACTGCTGCATCACTTTGAGAGTGGGTGGAGAAAGAGAGAGAGAGTGAAAGAGAACACGTCCCCTACTCCACAGCACAGGTAAGACAAGGTGACATGTTCTGCTGTCCGTGTGCGTCCATGTATATGTGAGAGGTCAGTGCTTTGGAAGAAAGGAAAAGTGAAGTTGTGCTTTGCTTGTATTTCACCTGATATCATTCTCGACATCTGGAGGGCTAGTTCTGTTCTTTTTCCTCCAGTTTACTTACCACCATTTGTCAGCACTTTATTTGTTTATTACTCCATAAGGGAAGTTCATTAAGCAGGTGTTAAGTAGTGCTTTTCATATTCCCTGACTGTGCAGCTCTTTAAATAACCGCCTTTTTCCATCCGTCATTGCTTTTCCCCATGGACCACTATCTGACAACACCACTGCTGAAAGTGTACTACACACGGTTGCTCCAGTGATGAGCCATATGTAGTGTTTTTTTTTACATTATTAACAAAGTGTCCTACCCACTTTTGAGGTTGTTGTCCACTTTGTTATTAAAGTTCATGTAAAATTGAGGCAAAGCACTATTTGTGCTATTTTTCTGGACAGAAGAACCTTCTAAGTTTGATTGTCTCCGTCGGCCTGAGCTTTGATCTGGAACACCTACGTGGCTGATGCTTCTTTGAAGCTAGTGGAGACTGATGTGGGGTAATTTTGCCCTCTAATTGCGTATATTTTGGCAGACAGCTTTGTCAGGAAGTGCTTTGCTTCAGCTATGATTAAATGAAACTTAATCTGAACACTCTTTGCGGGAAGCTCCTAATTGACCTCATACCAACAGTGCAGAATTTCTATTTTTTTTCCATCATTCCACTTCAGCTCATGTCAGTGCAGGACTTATTATGCCAGCAACAAGTGTTCCAACTGCATATTTCCTCTCATAAAGCTCAAAACATCTGCCATAAGCAGGAGTACGGTCAAATTTTATGAGAATTTTGCAATATCCAAATTTGCCGGTAATTTTTGTTTTCATTAAATGTCTAGAAGTGTTTATTTTCCTTTATGTCTGATGAAAAAACTCACTTTCCAACAGTACAATCATACATAATCAACCGAAAATAATTAGTATAAGTCATTTTATATATCTTTATTTTAAATTATTAGAAATTAAAAAAGCAGAATTTTACATGACTGGTGGAAAAGCTAAATTTGAGAACTGACAAAAAAGAATAGCAGCAAAAATGGGCAGATTTTTTTAGGGAGGCGTTTTGGTATCAGGGATTGTTTGTCATTGCCTTGACACGCAGCGGTTTTTCTCCGTTCGCCTGGACTGAAATGTCCAGCTGTAATTTCTCCCCTATCAGGAGTCTAAGTATGCGTTTCATGCCTTTCAAGACAGTATTGAGGCTGCAGACAGCATTTGTCCCGGTCCCTGTAGAGTGTAGATTCAGTGTCCGGTCAGCATGAAGCTTTTATCAGATGTCCCCTCTGAGGCGGATGTAATATCTCTGTACATTCATGACTGCTTTTATTCATACATCTCCCTCACTGCATTAACCTCTACATACACACTTGTTTTTCCTGCGTGTTCCCCCATGAGGACAGTTTCCGAAAGAATAATGAATATGACTAATGGGCCCCATGATGAAATTCATTAAATCCTTTTTTTTTACAGTATAAATTAAACATGCCTTGACATTTTTGCCTCTTTGTCAAAATTTCCACTGCATTAGAGAAGCCGTTTCTCATATTAATTGCTTTTAACATGTTATATTGATACAAAAGCCGTTAAATTGGGGACATTTCATGCATAATTGCCTACATCTATCAGGAAATTAGTGCATGTACCACAAGGATGTAAATCTATTGAGCCAGTTCATGTGCACACAGGCTTTTCTGCTCACGTTGTCAATGTTTAAGGGTGTAGATGGAGTCTGAAACATGCAATATGTCAATGGTAAGTGAACAGAAAAGCCCTCCTCTTAGACCATTCCTATTGGAAAATATGCACAACCTAATCTCTCATAGACTCATAACACATTCATGATGCATTGGAACAAAGGTGCTTTGATTCTACTTGATTCACATGAGTCAATCAGTTGCACAAGAGTAAAATATGTTATATCAACACAGTTCTGGGAAGAAAGCTGACAGCAACTGTGCTGATCTAATACACATTATTAAAGTGCAACCGATGGACACATTTGCGTCATGCAAATCAAAAGGCCTCATTCTTTTCAGTGTAGAGCCTGAAAGGCAGGGTCGTCTGTTATAAGAGGGTTTCGAGTCTTTTGTTCTTGTACCAAGTACAGGAAAACGTGTCAGAATTCATGGTAATTGACTGTGTGCTACAGATGTGGCAGAGCGATTAGGTTGGAAAATGCCGGCGTATTCCTTTAAGTGTCTGAAATGTCCTACCTTTTGTGGTCGTGACGTTTTTCAGTGGAAAGAAATCCAAAGAGATTTGCACAAAGCCATTGTGTCACAAAAGTGCTGGCGATGGTGCAATTTGATACGGTTCATGCACTTGACTGACCAGGAAGACCCTATATTGGCAACTCCTGAACTTTCTTGCTTCAGAGAGCGCTTCTTCGGAGTGTTTCTGAAGGACTGTGTGGAAAAAAAGAAAACAGGCTTTTGTATCTGAAATGTCTCCTTGGGGCTGTGTGGATGGATCTGTCTGCACCAAATTGATCTGCACTGCTCCTTCATGAGGCTATTTCAATACAGCACCCCCTCCTCGCCCCCCAAGTCATCATCATTTCAAATGGATGCAGTGGCACATGAAACTGAGTACTTCAGATTTAGAAAATGTGACGGACCAAGTGTGCAGTCTCATTCCTATCCATTTTCCGCTGAAATTTAGCCCATGGTGGCGGCTTGATTGAGTTCTCTACTTACTTCTTTAAGTGTCTCTGCCAATCGCCCTTCAATAATCACTCCCTCAGATGCTTTTATGATGGATTCCATCCCTTTTTCCCATGGGCACTGGGAGGATAATGTAGTGATTGCTGTTGCTTTGCCTGTGGAGACACAGTGCAGTGGAGGGGGACTAAAGTCATCGAAAGCCGGATAGCAAAATACCCATTTTGCCGTAGATTCCGCAGCCCCCGGGCTATCAACACACTCTCAATTAAGGCAACTGTGTGAATGCATCCGTTCCTGTCTGAAAATGATTATGACAATGAGAAAAGGCTTGATGATTATAATATGATTCTATGGCGAAGGGCAAAATGTAATTGCTGGATGTAGCCAAACAGGTGGGCTTTCATTTGCTGTGTAATAAACATAAAATTAAATGCATTTAAATTTAAGAGGGCCAATTCTCATAGGGGGGCAATAGGATCCAGACAATGAGAGAGTCCATGCTCCCATGGCTCTGTAAAATAGACAGGCTTGAAAATACATTTTCCCATTTAAAGTTACCTTTAATAGGCAGAGACTGTACAACTGTACTCTGAGTTGCCAGTTTATTAGGGCCTTGCCTCTTTTTAGGGCCTCGCAACATTTTGTCAGGGAGACCTACAGTATATGTGTACTTTTTTACAGTTACTGACTGTATCACAACTGTATACTGAGTTGCCAGTTAGTATGTACACTTGCATCACACCAACTGGGCATTTTATCAGCTTAAGACTGCATAGAATGTACTACGTAGGTTTACTGCGTAATTTATCAACAACCCACAATTCATCAATGGAAAGGGACCGCCACAGGATCGTACTTGATTACACTATTTGAATGGTGGGCCGTTCTCAGCACAGATGTGATACCATCGTGGTAGTGTCATGGTAGTGTGTGTTGCACTGGTATAAGTGCGTTGGGCGCAGCAGCGTTTCTGGGATTTTTACACCCCTCAGTATCACTGCTTGGGTGATAATAGTCCACCAACTTAAAATATACAGCCAACTGTGGTCACAAACTTTGCCTGTGAGGACATTTATTTTTGGCCCACCAGAAAGTGACTTTAACCCCCTCACCCAATAAGAGAAACTTATTTTTATACTCTATGCAACTTATTAAATTCTATATTTTTAAAAAGTATTTTAGTAACAAAATATAGTCTAATGTTGTAAATTACTTTTTTAAAGACTGAAAATTGTTTTGTCTTGTCGCTTTTGGCCCACCACAAACTTTGCACTTCGGCCTTTGAGTCTGGATACCCCTCGGCTAGAGGATGACTAATAAAATTATGCATGGCATAGACATAGTACAAGTTAAACCAGTAAGGTAGATGTGTCTAATAGTGACCAGTAAGTGTACACAGTGTGTAAAACCCCCTGTAGCACAGCTGTGCACAACATACTCTAACAAGCCACTACCATGTTGATATAAGCCCTATGTTGAGAATTGTCCACCATCCAAAATCTGGTCAGCGGTATTCCTATGGTGGTCCTTTTCCATTGGTGGACAGGGTAGAGGGTAATTGACAAATTGCACCACAACAGATGGGATACTGTCAGTGATTGCAAACCTAAGTGCACCTTTATGGTAGATGTACCTGATAAAATTGCCAGTGAATGTAGATACAAAGGAGCTAATAAACCAGCAACACAGCATATAACTATAGTCTACCACTGTAGCTTCATATTAGGGTTATACAGTACTCTGGGAGATGTCCCAAAGATGTCCCGTAAGAAACACAAGGTTACCCAACAGCATTATTTTGATAGACACCATACTGCAGACATCCAGACTCATCTGTCTGACCCAGCCTGTGACGCAGTTCAATCAGGCGTTAGACTGACCCTGGCAAGGAGCAGAATGAAAATGGGCCTGACTGTTTACTGTGGAGGCGATAGCATCAGGTGGCTCCTCCGTGGGAGAAGGTGAGCAGGCCGCTCTAATCGGATTAAGATTGCTTCAGATTAGTAATTTCACAGCTCTTCCCTGAGGGCACGCTAGCGGAGGCTCACAATCAGATCATCTCTGCTGTAGGGCAGAAAGCAGCAGCCCCACACAAACACCTTCGACGAGCCGTCACATTATTGGCAGAGGGTGTCGAAGGCCAAGTACAAGACTTTTGCTTTGGGAACTGTGAAAAAGGGGTGTTTACTGAGCCTATATTTCATAAGCCATGGCTAAAGTTTCAAAACATGCCATTCCCTCCCCAGTCCACGCTGTCCATATGTGGAAACTAAAGTCGGTAACACTTTACTGTAGGGCACAGTACATGACATGCACATAAGCTTGCCATGACAACTGGCATAACCCTACATAAATGTTTATAAATGCTTATTCCAATAGGCATCATCTGTCATAAATGCCTCTTTAGCTAACTTGGCATATACAACCTTTATTGCAAATGACGTCTGTTGGAATAGGCATTTATAAACATTTATGTAGGTCTATGTCAGTCGTCATGACAAGCTTATGTAGATGTCATGTAGCCTTATGAACCGTACCCTACAGTAAAGTGTTACCCTAAAGTCTATTCGAATTCATCATGGTTGTCATGTCCCAAGCATGAACTCATTCGCTTATGTTCACCCATTTGACCTATAGCTGTTTATTGAAGTGATACAGAGTGTTGTTACTGCAGACGGTCTGGAGGAGAGTTACTGGAGTGGAAGGTGCGGCATTTAAATGATTAAACGCTGTGCTGTTCCTGGCTGTCAGGAAGCAGATGCATCACTGCATCATTTCAAAGAATCCAGAATTTCTTTTTTCCAAAGTCTCTGATGATTTTAAACTTGATTTCGGTCCTTCCAGATTGCTTTTTGGATGAGACACAATACAGGATGACCAATCAGAGCAGATGCTATTTACATAAATCAGTCTCAAAGACAGTAACAAAAACAGACTGTTTAATTCTAAGGTTGGAAGATGGTCATGTATAACACAGTCATGCATAAAACTGCAGAAACATTTAACGTTGACTTCTTGGGGGGGCACTAAATACCTTCCCATGAGCCACTTTCTGTTAAACCTACAATCATGCAGGTTTTAAAGTGGGTTATGAGTTTGTTCTTATTATGGTTACGTTTGAGCACAGAGTAGAAGAGCGACATTAACAGTGGTTGAGAGAGTGAGAGAATGTCGCCGATGGTCCTTTGTCTCTCACAGTGTAATCAGTGGCCTCACACTGTCTGCTTTTAATTCTCCCCATTATCTCTGACAAACACATTTAATAAGAGATTATAGCAGGGGAGATAATAAAAAAGAGTTTCCGTCAAGTAACTGTTAGAAAATTAATCGAGCCACATTAATGGTTCGTGAGATTTAATTGGCCGGAAAATGCTTTTTGATAATTCTCCCATCAAGAATGGCCTGAGTGCCCACATTCTTATAGGGAGTTGTAATTGCTGCTTTAGTTTTTGTTCACTAAACACAAAGTTTTAAAGGAAATACCCGAACTTTTCGCGCAGCTTCATCACGGTTCAGGAGTTGATTTTTTTTTGGCTTTCATCACACAGTGTGTTTAGAGGTGTGTGTGTGTGTGTGTGTGTGTGTGTGTGTGTGTGTGTGTGTGTGTGTGTGTGTGTGTGTGTTCTGGCCCTAATGTCGTCGTGACTAATGTGTGCTGGCGGAGCGAGTGAGTCAGAGTTTGACGGGAGTCGCATTCTCGCTCTCTCGCTCTGGTTCTCTGCCTCGCTCTCTCTCTCTCCTCATTTCCTCCTCATTATACCACACACACTAATTCAGACATCAATTAAGGCCTATGATGAGTTTCGTTAATGAACTCTAGAATTGGGGGGAAAAACAGATGGTGAATATTTAATTTTAACATCCTTAACATAATATGTGCTAAGAAAGAGTAATCAGAAGATAAAGACTCTGTCGTTGTTGATGAAGAGTCCATTGTTGTTGCAGCATGGTTGGAGATATGGACCAGTGGCCAGAAGGTTGGTGGTTCAAGGCCCAGCTCTGCTCTATCCAAAGCCATTTTGTTCTTGAACAAGAACCTTCGCTCAATCACTCAAGGGCCCTGGCTGAACTTGGATATACACAATTAATCGGTGTAGAGCATAAAAATGCATTTGTGGGCATCATTAATCATGTTTGGTGTCAGTAGCAATGCTGCAATGTGGTTGTTGGTACACTTTTTAAAAAACAGTGGTTCTTAACTTGGACATACAGTTCTAGGAAAAACCTTGTATTGGTATAAAACCTTTACACCGTGTACAGGTTCTTCAAAGTTCTTCAGACTCATGCCTCATTTACAAAAGTGGTTCTTTAAAGAACCAACCACTGGATGAATGTTTTTGCTCCAAAGAACCTTTTCAGCCACCTTTATTAAGACAGTACGAAAATGATTATTGGGTGTCAAAACGTGAGTGCTGAAAATATATATGGCCAAAAGTATGTGGACACCTCTCCTAATGATTGAGTTCAGGTGTATAAGTTCAAGCACACAGCCAGGAAATCTCTATAGACAAACACTGGCAGTAGAATGGGTTGCACTGAAGAGTTCAGTGGCTGGCTTTATACATGGCACTGTCATTGGATGCCACCTTTGCCACAAGTCACTTTGTGAAATTTCTTCCCTGCTAGATCTGCCCCAGTCAACTGCAGGTGCTATTATTGTAAAATTGGGAAGCATCTAAGAGCAACAACTGTTCAGCCACAAAGTGTTAGAACATGCAAACTTATAGAGCCAGGCTGCCAAGTGCTGAAGCGCGTAGCATGTAAAAATCCTCCAAACTGGCTCTGGCAGCAATATCACAGCACAAACTGTGCATCAGGAGCTTTGTAAAATGGGTTCCCATGGCCAAGCAGCTGCACACAAGCCTAAGATTGCTATGAGCAATTCCAAGTGTCAGTTGAAATTATGCAGTGAAATATTTGCTTCCTGACAGCCAGGAACAGCACAGCGTTTAATCATTTAAACACCACATCTTCCACTCCAATCGCTCTCCAGAACATCTGCAGTAACAACACTCCTTATCACTTAACATAAATAAACTGCTATAGGCTGAATGGGTGATCATA
The DNA here is from genome assembly GCF_904425465.1 of Colossoma macropomum. Classification (NCBI taxonomy): domain Eukaryota; kingdom Metazoa; phylum Chordata; class Actinopteri; order Characiformes; family Serrasalmidae; genus Colossoma; species Colossoma macropomum. The sequence goes on along the minus strand of NW_023494795.1, from coordinate 10,631,223 downwards.
TGTGAATGAGTTCATGGTTGTGACATGACAACCATGATTGGGGAGGGAATGGTATGTTTTAAAACTTTAGGAATGTTTTAATCAAACTCTTTTTTCAAAAAAGGAACTAAATTCTTCCATGATATAAGCCCTTTTAACGTTACAATCAAAGACTGCATGCAGTTGATGGTGTAATGCACTGCTTAACCCTTCAACATATTTCTTCCATTTAGCGAGTCCTGTAACCTGTTGGATCCCATTTGAACCCGTTTGTCTTGGTGTCTTCTGTGAAGAAGCCATGAAGACCCCACTCTGGACCCTTCTGTTATTGAGTTTGTGTGTGCCGGGTCGCAGCGACTGCCAAGGGGATTGTTTAACCTGCGCACTTCTCCTGCCTCAACAGCAAGCCTTCAACACCCTTGTGAGTCACCAATTACTCTCTCTGCATTCTCTGTCGTCCTTTATTATTCACTCTTTCATGCACAGTGCCAGTCAAAAGTGTAGATACATCTACTCAATGAGGGATCTGTTTTCACCATTTTTTGCATTTTAGAATAACAGTGAAGATATCAAAATCATGAAATAACGAATATATTTCGATAATTAATTAATTAAATATTTTTAATAATTAGATGACAAACATAGACATCAACCTTACTATATACAATTTTCTTAGAAAGTTCACTATTAGTTCATTTATGCTTAAACCTTTTAAACAAAATGTCTTTAATTACAAAACTGTGGTTGATATATAATAGTGGGTATCACCACTGCCCTCCATGTGACAGACTGGGGTTTGATTTACCACCAGCACACCATGCATACCAATAAGAGTCCTTGGGCAAGACTCCTAACCAGTGCCAGCTCTTCCCAATTAAGTGATGTAAGCAGCTACTTAGGGTCACACGGCCACCAGTGGGACCTCTAACAACTTCTGTGTAATAACTGTACCATTATGTTGTCTAAGACGTTCGAGTGAGGGGGAAATAAGCAACAACAAAAACCAGAAAAAGATGACATGTTGTTTTTTTTTTGTGGTGTTAACATTATGCCATTTGTCTTAGACTGTAGTTGGACAACAAGAAGTAGACGATCTGGGGTCTGTCTTAGACGAGCTTAGACAGACTCACAAAACCTAAAAAACAAACAACTCATTTTACAACAGTGGTTAACAGTGTTCTCTGTTAATTCAGATTTAGAGACTCAGGCTGTGATTAATTCTTGTGCACATTAAAGGATGAAGAACGGCCAATTGTGTGAAACATGAGGAGGATTCACCACAGAATGAAAAGAAAGATATACTACCAAAATTTGTAGAGAGTAAAGCATTTATAACAGTAAAGAAGTAGTGCTGTCACAATTGCTACCAGGATAGAATAAGCTTAGACTAAGACTAAACAAAGATTAAAGTTAGCTGGGTAAGCAAGTAATGGTGGGTTGTGAGAAGACCTCTGGGTGGAGATTGCTGAGAATGTTTATTTAAATTGTAGCTTACTAGAACCTCAAAGGAGCATTCAGTCATTAGAAATATACACATTAGACAGTTATAAATTTATATAACTTGGACAGCTTGTGATAGTCATTGTTATTAGTCAGCCTCTAATTTTATACACACCAGCTAGGAAGATGGTGAGCCCCCGAAAAATACAGCTTATGCCCCTCAAAAGGCTAAAGCCCACCCTTCTACAAGGCTACATTTGCCTACCACTGTAAAACTAGGATAATGTCAATCTGGATAAGAGCATCTGCCAGATGTTCTAAGTGTAAACAGCCATACAATCCATCAAATGTATCATTTTCACCACTACTGTATGTGTTGACATCATTCAGGTGCAACCCCAACAATGTTTTGACACCCCCCAAAAAAATCTCTATCCATAGCAGCAGAAAGAAAAGGTAAGCCAAAAAGGGCCCTTGATGCTTTAATGTAGTTGCTAATGGCTACGTAGACCCAAACAGCTGTGGCTGAGATGATTAGGGTAATATTTGTTCATAATTGACTGGAGGAGATTCAGCTGCTGATGTTGTGGGTGGCAGTGACTGACACTTAGTGGTGGTGGTGAGGGGTGTGGGTAGGTTTTGCGAGGTCGGGAGGGGGACACATGGGTACTTACGAAGGCCAGATGGACCCCCTCAGGGACATTTTTCCAGTGTGGAATCACAAGGGCAAAAAACCTCATACTATCGTCCTCAGTCGCACGTACACCCGCATCACCGTACCTGTTATGTATGCATATGAATATGTATGAATATGTATCTTATTTAAACATATTGTATGTACAAACTCAATTGCTCAACTGCAGACATCTACGCTTGTCATACACACAGTACATGTGCAAACAAAATCCTTTGCTTTTCTATCTGTTGGCTTGGCGAAACCTCTGCAGTCTGCATTTCATTTGCAATGGATAATTAATTTCAGCAAATGTACGCATACCGCTCCCGGTCAAAGCCTCCTGCTATATGGTGCTTCTACTTTTTTATGGGTTTTTCCCCAGCGGTGAAGATTTCTACTTCATTTCCAATAGACATTCTGCCTCACTTGGCAAATTATAACCCTTACCTACACCCACGTGCAGTGTCACAGCCACATTATGATCCACAGAACCTGTATCCCTGGGCTCTAATGATCTGGGGCACAATGACGATTTATGCTCTGTCCTTTCACCCTCTAATGGCCAGGATTTACTCATGTCATTTCACCATCCATTGCACTGATAGGTCTATTCTGGTAAAATCTCATTTGTGTAACCCAGTGGTCACCAGCCCCCTTCCTGGAAATCTACCTTCCCGCAGGCTTTAGTTCCAATCCAAACCTGCAACATCTGATCTGGCTAACTATTTCAAAAAAGACTTGGTTAGTTCTATTTTGTGCATTAGATCTTAATCCCTGCATTCATATTACACAACATAAAGGTACCCTCAGACTCCCCTCCCACACTCTGGGGAATCCACATGCGTCTTAGAGGGCATTCTGGCCGCTTTTCCACTATACAGCCAAATGGTTCTCAGGGCCGTACCGGGCCTTTCCATGCTGGTCCGGACTTGTGAGACCAGTTATGGTTTTTGTTTCCATCTGTTGTACCACTAAATCAGAACCAGGAAATAAAAAAGAAAAGCACACAAACGAATGGGTAACTGCTAACAGGCTAATCACAACATACACGCCACCCACCACTTTCTCGATATTGTCTGTTCTATTATATGTCTGAATTCATGGTGAATGAAAGACTTTTAAGGACTCTTCTGTACCTTCGTAACGCGGTTGCTTGCCGGCTGTGATCCGGCACAATGACTCTGACATCACAGTGGTTAAACAGCATGAAACAGAACGTTACAGACGCCAACACCAGCCCCGCTCTGGGCCAGCGCCGCTTACTGACTGTGACCGTGAGCCGAGTGAGAACAACTTACAGCCAACTCCGGGCCAGAGTTGTTGGCGGTCTGGGACGTTTGATTCCGTCTGTCACTCCAACTCCGGGCTCTCGGCGTGCTCTCATCTTGTTCATCCTCTAAATGGGTGTTATTTGAGCATCTGTTACTGAAACAGACTGTGCTGCGGTGGGTTTCACCTGTAGCCGGATAACTATATTAGCATTAGCATTGCCCAGCAGGGTAGAACTCAAAGCACCACAGAACAAGTCTATTTTTTATCTTTCTGTCACTTTAACACCAGTCATTCGAATTTGTGTTTGCATCTCTTTAGCTAAGTTATCTAGGAGAGAAGAGCTGGCCAGCATTAGCTTAGCTAGGAGGCTCCAGCTTCAGACACCAGAGAAGAGGTTAATTTCAGCCTTCTGTCCCTCTAACATCAGCCACTCGGCTTCGCTTCCTCAGATATGAGTCATTATCATCTAAATTTGTGTCAGTGAAGCTTTTGTTAGTCAGAATCGAATCTGTTCTGTGGTGAGCAGCGCTGGCAGCATGCTAGCTAAGCTAACGCTAACCAGCTACTCTCTTCCAGCTGGTTAGGCAGCGACGTTTAACATTTAGAAATTGGTTTTAGATTGAAGCTTTGATGTTTATCGAATGATGGATTTAAAATCGTGCACTGAATTTATTGAATGCTTTCGGGTTTGACGTAGCACAGCAGGATGTGATATAAACATAGAACCGATCAGCGAACAGCTACGTCGTTACATCATCCCACCAAACGGTTCTGTGGTCCCGAGTACGGTTAAGCGTTCCGCGTCGAACCGTGTCCGTGTGGAAACCCCACTGGAACGGATGCCCTCTGTGCTCAGAACTGTTTGGCCCTGCAGTGGAAAAGAGGCCTCAGATTCAAAAGGCTTGAAAGAAGCTTCAACCGGTAGAACCTTGATCCCACAGTTTGACTTGAGTGAGCGAGTCAGGCAGTACTATACAGGGTGTCCCAAAAGAATTGACATCATTTGAGATGTGAATATCTGAGTAACTACATGTCCTGGGCAAACAAAATTAAATAGGCTTCATGTTGAACAAGATTTATTTATCAAAAGCTTCGCAAATGTAATATCTTCCAGTACTGGTGGTCGTCCAGATCCCTTTGTCCTGCACAGACAGCCTTCCTCTTTGAATTTTTTGTGCCGTGTCCAAATCTGCTTTCCAGTTTGTGCATTATTATTGAATTTTCTTGAAAATGGGCGCTGCACACTCTTGTTTGACTGTGTTCGAGCATATTCTAACACACAAAATGCCTCTTAATTTCTAGTGAACGCCATTCTTCAACCTGAAAAAAAAAACATTAAAAATTAAACTTGGTTAGTTTTACACATTTTGTTAAAACTTGAGATCATTTGAGGGAGAATTGGCTATGTCATTAGACTACGAAATGATGTCAATTTTTTGGGGACACCCTGTATTTAAGCCTTAGAACACGAGAGGGAGTGTGTTATCGCGAAAGAACATCACGGCTGTGATTTGGTCGCCGTAGATCATCACAGCTGTGATGTTATACGCGATAACACACGACCTCGAGTGTTCTATTGCTTTTATGCAACAGTTAAATAAATAAAGTAATAAATTAATAAACTGGGCCGTGAACGCGGCGTTTAATATGTTTTGATGTTCGCAGTTCCTTCCGCCAAATTATAGTTCCTTAACAAGCAGCTTGTTGCTACGTCAGAGTAACGAGCTCCGCCCACTCGCTGCTCAGCCGGCAGTTCGTTCTCCAGCTCCTTACACTAAATTCCCAAACTGTCATCACCACTGAGCAGCTTTTTTGTTTTTTTATTGCAGCAGTTTTATGGCTCAGTCTGATTTGGTCAGACTCTGAAGATTTCACTACACATTTGGCGAATGGTGTTGGGTTCATTTCTGGCTGATTCCAGGTTGTTTAGCTGTTCTTCTGCCACAGCTGCCGACTGAAAAGCTGCTCAGTGGTGATGACAGTTTGGGAATTCAGTGTCGTCTCATCTTCAGAGTCTGACCAAATCGGCTGTCGGTCAAATGTGATCTTGAAAGTATCCATTTTCTGTTTGTGGCAAAGTAAGAAGTAAAAAAGTTAAAATGGCTTGAGCGTCTCCTACAGCTGTCAAACTCGTTGCTTAGCAACGGCGTCTCAGCGGAGTGATACAGTGTTTGTGAAAAACCTGTGATGTTAGGGCAAAATATTAGCACGGTTAGAACGCTTCTCAACCAATCAACTTGCGTGGCCGGAACTAACTGTTTTATAACACAAGATACATTTCGATTTTTCACCATAACCAGGCCAAAGAGCTGCACTCACACGATATAGTTTAAACTAATGCTCAATAGAATAAATAATGTTCTCATAGTCTTTGCACGCCAAATGCATGATTTCCGAAAGTCACTCGCAGCCTGCGGCCCCACAACTGACCACAAAAGCTTCCACGGCCCCCCAGGAAGACTCCATTTACCCAGTGTAATTTTCTGACTCACCTAATGGAATGGCAGCTACCTGGATGTCAGGCTAAAGAGGATAGTTACAAACGGAGGTCTGGCTCACAGGTTTAGATGTATACCTGCTATGTTTAGTCTCCAAGTGACAGTGTAAGTTTTTCAGCTTCAGAGCTTAATTTGACAAGACTGAGCACACAAAGCGGAGCGGTAGGGTTTTTGATTTCTATGCACATGAACCCTGGTGATAGGTACTGTGTCCTCTCTGTTTCAGTGGCTGCTTCCCTTGTAGATGGGACAGCCTTGGGACCTTTTCTTTCCCAGAAAGCAAGAATATATCAGTTCCCTGGCTTGATAAGGTCGGCACCCGCTGACTGTATGCTACCGCTGGCCCTCGGACCACCCAGTTTATTGCCCTGTTTATTAAGCTCTAACTAGTTTTTAATCTCCCCGAACAAATACACACATACATAGCGTTTTATTTAGAAAAAAAAACTTAGGCAAATATTACAAACAACTGAGACAAAAAAATAATGAGGCCTAATATAAAGGAAATGTTGTTGCTGACAGTGTGTTAAAATTAAAAATATTAGTAACACTTTCCATGATTGTCACCTTTGTAAGCATCTATAAACACGTTTATGACATGTTATAATGTATTCATAAGGCATTATAAACATGGTTATAAATATTTATAAAAAAAGAATTACACTGAATTACACTTTTTAGCCATGTTTATTATACATTATGAATTGTTAATATAATGCATTATAAATAGTGTTAATAACATGTTATAATGTTAGTGCCAAAGAAGTCAGTCCCAGCTTGGAGAGCGTAAAGTAAAGACAAATACCAAGCTAACGGTGGTGTACATTTTTATAAATATTTATAGCTGTTTATAATGTATTTATGCATTATAACATGTTATGAATGTGTTTATAGATGCTTACAAAGGTGACATTCATAGTGTTACCAAAATATTTACTAAACTTATTTATAAAGTATAACTAAAGAAAGGAAGGTAGGAAAAATAAGTAAATTGGTCTGTGAGTGGAAAATGAGCAATGATAAGTGGAATTTTATCGAATATCAAATACTCTGCTTAACCACTGGTGGGCCTTCCAGAAAACGCTGAGCCAAACGCCAGTGGACCACCAGCTTTGCCATCAGCGGCCCAACAGTGGCCCACTATCCTCTTGCTATTAGGGTTTGAAAGACCCTGTATGTAGATATTTATCCATGATGGATGAATTATATACACTGTCAGAATAAAGGTACTGTGCAGGTACATTTTTCATTTATCAAAGTACAAACAATGTAAAAGTACCTTTAAAGGTACTAGAATGGTACATTAAATACGTTTTTTCCCAGGTAAAGAGGGGACATAATTATACCTTCAACAAATTATGAAAAATGTTTTTAAAACATAGCAATAAAATAAAAAGCCAGGAGACAAGACAGGGTGTGTGGAGTCAATACAACTTAGAAATGATAAATTCAGTGGAATATGTTGTAATTATGTTCCCTAACTAAAGATGAACTGAAGATGAACCCTGGACGGTACCACCCTAGTGGCAGCAGGGGTGCCACCCCAGTGACCATTTAGTATGTACAATCAAAAAGAGAAACGTGTAACTTACACTGAAAATATCATTATAGCTACCTAGCATTTTGCCAGACCAGTCAGCAAACTCAGCATAAATATGCTGTTTTATTTTTTGCACATAATTATTACAACAATATTTATCATATTTAAAATGACATTTGGTTATACATCTATATGTTGTTAAAAATGACTGATTTACTGCTGCTAAAAAGGCAATCCTACAAAACTGGATCACACCTGGAATCATTTTGGGTTGTTAATTTATTTAACATAGCGAAACTTGAATGTACTGCTGTGCAACATAACCATGCTAACCCCATGACTGTTGAAACATGGTAAACATTTGTGTTACATATTTTGGATTTCCTGCAAAGTATGCACTGAATACGGACACTTCCTCCTTTATTTAATTTTGTCTGTGAACATGATTGTACCTATGATCACTCTTGCTGTCCACGTCTCTTACTTCATTCTTTTATTACTTCATTTAGTCTCTCTGTTGCTCCCTATCCCCTTGTTATTTATTATCTTGTGAAACAATAAAAATTCTTGTTAAATACTGTTGGTCAAAGGCCCTCTGACAGTGCCACCTCGGCCCACTGGGAGGACGCGGCCCCATAGGTGGACAACCAGTGATGCAGTTTATTTTGTCGTCAGTGTTAGATAGAAACGGATTCTGGAGTATTCTGGATTATACACCGATCAGGCATAACATTATGACCACCTCCTTGTTTCTACGTTCATTGTCCATTTTATCAGCTCCACTTACTATATAGGTGCACTTTGTAGTTCTACAGTTACAGACTGTAGTCCATCTGTTTCTCTGCATACTTTGTTAGCCCCCTTTTACCCTGTTCTTCAGTGGTCAGGAGTGGATCAGACACAGCAGTGCTACTGGAGTATTTAAACACTGTGTCCACTCACTGTCCACTCTATTAGACACTCCTACCATGTCAGTCCACCTTGTAGATGTGAAGTCAGAGATGATAGCTCATCTGCTGCTGCACAGTTTGTGTTGGTCATCCTCTAGTCCTTCATCAGTGGTCACAGGACGCTGCCCACAGGACACTGTTGGCTGGATATTTTTGGTTGGCGGACTATTCTCAGTCCAGCAGTGACACTGAGGTGTTTAAAAACTCCAGCAGCACTGCTGTGTCTGATCCACTCGTACCAGCGCAACACACACTAACACACCACCACCACATCAGTGTTACTGCAGTGCTGAGAATGATCCACCACCCAAATAGTACCTGCTCTGTGAGGGTCCATGGGGGTCCTGACCACTGAAGAACAGGGTAAAAGGGGGCTAACAAAGTATGCAGAGAAACAGATGGACTACAGTCTGTAACTGTAGAACCACAAAGTGCACCTATATAGTAAGTGGAGCTGATAAAATGGACAATGAGCATAGAAACAAGGAGGTGGTCATAATGTTATGCCTGATCGATGTATCAGGCCTAGTCATTAGTTTTTTCTCTCAGTTGTTTGAAATGCTTGTCTAAGTTTATTTTATGAATAAAGGTCTCTGTGCATTTAAATTCTGTTTTACGAGATTAAAACCTAGGTAGATCTTGTATGTAGGACAGTAATCTGGGGGGTCCCAGGGTGGACCACCAGTGGCAGACAGTCAGCGGTGTGCCGATTTTATGAACCCAGCAGACCAATGTATGCTTGCTGTCTGAAATTGGAATGCTTCACAAAGCTACACATGCTTTAAGCGTTTGAGGGGTTTGTCAGGTCCACAGTTTCTTCACCAAATAAGCATCTGTGTAATGTAGACATGATGCAGATACAAATTTCAGTAGCGACAGGTCAAGGAGAAAGAGAACTGGAATTGGGCACTGGAGGGTTTGCTGACCACTGGAATAACCTATTTGTGCCCCTGGTGTCTCAGCAGGTGTGTCTGCTGGAGTGTGAAGCCCAGGCGTCCCCGGCTCCCACTTGGGATCTGTGCAATCGGGCGGTAGGTTTGAACTCGGCTGCCCTGCCACCAGAAGAAGATGCCGTGTCAAAGCGTGCAGAGGACGAAACGGAAGCAGTGGAGCCGTTGGCCATGGTGAGCATGGAGGATGACGGAAGTGTGGAGTTCTCGGAAGCACTGGAACGATTCCGCCATGCAGCACAAGCCCTGGGGGCCTCCTACGAGCAACAGCCTGACTCCAGGATGGAGGAGGAAGTGGGGCAGGGACGAAACGTGGTTGCTGAGGACGAGCGCGATGGCTCCAACGACTTAGATTTATCCAAACGCTTTGGCGGCTTCCTGAAGGGCCGCCATGGCTTCCGGAAGCTGTTGGGCTCCGGCAGGTCCCTGCAGAAGCGCTACGGTGGCTTCATTGGGATCCGCAAGTCGGCCCGGAAGTGGAACAACCAGAAGCGGGTGAGCCAGTTGCTGAGGCAGTACCTGAGCCTCACTTCCCGCTCGGGCCGCTCAGGCCGCTTCAACAACCTCTCCATCGCCGGAGTCCGACAAAAGAACGAAGTCTGAGCCCCTACAAACAGGCGCTGACCCCCCCCCGCATACCTCTTTCATGTACCGCAACCCAAGACATGTTAAAATATTCCAAGATATTGTGTTGATATCCACTGAGGAACGTTTTTCTTTCCTTCTCCACCATTGACATTTCCATGAAGCAGTAAACTTTCTGAGATCTAAATGAGTTCAAGCTCATTGTGCTCATCAAGAATTGAAAAGTCAACAGGCTATTTGTTTGGAATTTTCAGCAGTTGACACTCTTAATGTTAATTTTAACCTAATGGTAAAAAATTGAAAAGTCAGCAGAGTCATTTGTTCTGAATTTTCAGCAACTGCCACTCTTAATAAGTTCAATCTATTCTTATTAAGTTTTAACCATTGCTAAAATAAAAGCACTGCACTGAAACTTCCACTGAGCATGTGCGTCAGTATCATGGGAAGGCAGCTCTGGATGTAAAAGGAGTCACTGAGCACCAAGAACGTCTGGTTCTGTGAATGACGTGAGAGAGAAAAGCACTTTATCTTTTATCTTCCTTATCAATTTATCCTTATTGCACATTATTGGTGGCACTCAGTTTAGGTTATTTTGCACACAAGGGGCGTCCACCCATTCAAGAGTCCCAATACAGCCATCCGATGGGTGGATACTTATCTTCTGTTTTGTTTTATTTATTTATTGTAAATTGCTATACATTAGCTCATGTCTCATGTGATGCACTACACGATAAATGGGTTAATGATAAACACTGGATGTTTCCCAGGGAGCCATTTTAGAAAGTGTGGAGTCCTACTCCACCGGGTCTTTTTGAGCAAACACTTATTCCATAGAGCAATGCTGCCCTCTAGAGCTCACACAAGCAATCTCTAAGTCCCCCCCACCCCCTTTTCTCTTTAAGCTTAGGCCAGATTCCATTCATTTGGACACCCGTGTTGCACATACACTTACTGGCCACTGTTCCGCCTACCTTGTAGGTCCACTATTTAGGTGTGCAGTTATAGACTGTAGCCCATTGGGTGATGCACAATTTGTCGGCCCTTCTCTACCTGTGTTGACCAGATGCTATTTGGGTGGTGGACCTTTCTCAACACAGCAGTGGCCCTGACATGGCAGTGGTATGGTGTGGCGCAGAGCTGGGCAATATGGCAGTATTTATCGTTATTGTGATAAACTGTCACACTGTGCCACAATATGTTTTTTCAAGCATATTGTTAATATCTTCAGTACTTACAGAAAACCGAACTGCATGTTGTGTTAGAGAATCATTAGTCCTATTTCACTGGATTTAGTGCAGTGCAGTATGTCAAATGTTGAATAAAAATCATTATAATGTTTTAGTGTTTTTTTTATATATTGTGGCAGCACTCATTCTTTTTTGTCCATTTCAACTCATCAGATGTCAGAAAAAGTAAATATAGTGGCAAATATCTTCAAGTATTGTGATAGTGTATTTTTGCCATATCGCCCACCCCTAGTGCGGCGTGAGTCCAAGGCCCAATCCCATTTCACCCCTCGCCCCTACCACTTAGCCCTTAGCCCTCTGTTTTGCGCATTTAAGTCTAGGGGTAGGGTGTCCCAATTCTTGTTGAGATAGAGGGGTGGAGTGAAGTGTTAGGGCTACTTGGCCCTCCAAACTGAGGTTTTCAGAGACTCCAAACAGAGCGATATGAGAAAAAAGAAAAACCGGCCAGACGGCTGCATGAGCGACCTAAGAAACACACAAATATGAGAATTTACCCTGTTAAAAAATTACGATAACCACTGTATTATCTTAGTTTAGTGTCGTTTCAGTGTATTATGGTCGTTTTCTTCATAACAAGCATAAAAATCGCTAATATCATGCTAATGTCTCGGTACCTAGCTAGGTTAGCTAACTTTCCCGTTCCACCTTAAATAGTCCAGCAGTTCTGACGCCTGAAGTGCCAGAATGTAACTGCTGCACCATTTAAGGTGGAACAGGAAAATTGGAACAAGAAACTGGTGAATATCTGACTTCAGCTTCATATCACCAAAGAATTAGCGGTGGGTGATAATAAATAATTGCCCCCCTCTTTGAAAGCATATGATGCTCTAAATGTAACTAAAGCCCAGCAGTGAGGAGCTGAACTTTACCCTCCTCTGCTATCACTGAAGTCAGGCCGGGTCGCCTACAGAGCAGCGCTAGTAGCTGTTAATGAAGTAATGTTTTTTTTTGTTTTGTTTTTTTTTTTTAATTTGAGGGTTGTCTCATTTCGTAGGGCAAGATTTCAACCACTACCCCTTGTAACTCAGTTCCAAGGGGTAGGGGTAAAAAGAAGAAATGGGATTGGGCCCAAGTGTATCAGGAACAGTGATGCTGCAGGGATTTCTGCTAGGCTGAGAGTAGCCCACCACCCAAAAATATCCAGCCATTAGCAGCTCTGTGGTCAGAAACTGAGCACTGGTGGAGGGCCAGAAGACACCAACACAGATTGTGCATCAACAAAGTACACTCTTTATACAAGACAGGCATTTCCAATAAAGTGGCCAGAGAGTGGAAATTGGTTTTGTGTTTTTGTTTATCACCATAAACAGAAAAGAACCTAATCTTAGATCAGCACTCAGCACATACTGCGAGATATTTTGTGAAAAACATTCTGGCCAAACCTAATTTGAAAGTGAGGCTCACAGCAACATCTCACGGATGAATTCTGCACGCCTTCTACATACTTACCTTTTCCTTGTACACATATGCAAATGGGTTTTCTTCAAGTGTTTCAGTTTCCTTCTTGTATTTGTTTGAGAAAGTCACAAAGTCACAGTTTCTACATTTTTTGGACCTTTGGATGTGGTCTATCAAGAGGCAAACAAGGAATGGGCATAAAGCTGTGAAGTGTCCATTACAGTATTCTTCATTTATATGTTGTTTTGGCTTTGTGAATGATGTATATTTAAAAACACGTTACAGTTTGGCTTTGTGAATGATATACAGTTCAAACATATATTGCAGTTCTTTTTTCCAAAGTACACTTTTCTTTTAGACCGTCCAACTTGTACATAAAATGCACACAAATACCAATAAAATAGTTTACTATTTCTCTTGTGATTTGTCATGCAACGATCAGATTCTCATATTTGCATATTTTTTTGTGTGTTTGTTGTCGTGTTTAACCGCCTCTTTTGTCAGCAGTTTGCTGTTATAACTTCCATGTTAATTGAATGTTCCCAAAAGTTTGATCTGTTACACAAAAAATATCATAATACTGTTTAGGAGGATGACAAGGGACTTACAAATAGGAATGAGCCCAACTTGGCTTCAGGGCAGCATCTAATCAAACTCCCTTTGAATCAACACTGCAATAGCACTTTGGTATTCGATCACAGATTATAGCTGCACTTAATCGCTCTCTTACAACTTTCTTACTGTCTGATCCACCACTCAACCTCACTATAGCTTTATATCTGGCAGTTTCACTTGATTAGGAAGCGCTGACACGTGGGCATTATGTCAAAAAAAAGAAATGTGTATAAAAGCAAAAAAAACCCATAAATCTGACCAGATACGTAGAAAATAAAGATAATACATGACATCACGCTAGTACATCTTCCAGGCCAAGAAAACAGCAATAGAAAAGAAACAATAAAAACGTTCATGTTCACAATATACCAAAACCGACAATCACTTAAATAATCTCGGGGAAGATGTGCAGGATCGAGGAAGAAAAATACAATTTTTCAATTACAGGGCGAAGCTTTTTGTTTCATAAAAGGGAAAAGAAACTGGGACCCTAGCGCACCACACGCACAGTCTCAACAGCTAGCACCAGCAGTCACTTTGCAGGAAAAGATACCAAAAAAGCAATTTCAATTCTCGTAAGAAAACAAAAAAAAAAACAAACAGGTACAAAAGTGAAGAGGGGTTCTTGCCGTCCTCTACAGTGCCAAAAGTGGTCGGAGGAAAGAAAAGGAAAAATGGCGATTCTTTCTCGCCTCCTGAAGTCTTTTTTTTTTGTTCTTTTTTTTGTTTTTAGTCAGGGAAGCGTTGGCAGGCTTTCTTCCAGCGACAAGCAGTGCACCACTGATCCCTGCGCTCCACACCGTAAACCTTGCGGCACTTTTTGGCCTCTCCTCGGCCCTTCCTGAAAACGCAAAAGAACAGGGGGTGAAGGACAGCAACATTTTTTAGCCATTCCAAATTCCACCTGCTATATCATGTCTACATTTCCCCCCTTCATTTCTCAGATGACTGTGGCAAGGAGCAACATTGGTTTCTTACTGAGAAATTTTCTTATTAGTATGACAAAAGGCTGTATAATAATTGTACAATAATGTTTCTGATTCATTTGGCAACACAGCATTGATCATATGTCTCTGTTACTACTGTACACACATAAAAAACATAAAAGTCCCGTTCAACATAATGAGAAATTGTAGCCCACAAAACAAAGTTTTTTTCCCCAAATACTTCAATTCACCTGTTCATTTCAAATGATATTTATTTTGTATGTATGTAAAAGATCCCATTGTTATAATGGAGTTTTCTATTCTTCAATCAAGCCCACATTAGCATGGTTACATCATTGTCATTTCTGGCTGCCTACATTTGATTAGGTACAACAACATAATCGAGCTCAATAGTGTAGCATTTTAACTGGAAACTGAAGCAGCTTTAAACTGTGTTTCTATTATCAAGCAGTTCCAAGGATTATAGCGAAAGAAGGCACACGAACCGGAATGAGCAGTGGCCTCTGGAGGGTGATGCACTCATGGTCTGTGACCTGGTGGGGGCGCTGTTCCGCTGTAGCCACTGCTCTCCCACGCTGACGGAACGGCTGCGGGTGGTGGTGATCTGTGAGACAGGAGAAGGTGGAGCATAGTGACAAACCCTGCAGTAATTCAGCACTACAACTGCTGCCACACGCTTGACCCACTAGACCACCTGCTATGCACGTTACAACTAGGATACCTACATGCACTACTGACACCTCAGGCTGCCACAGTTATATAATGATATCTGTGGAGTCCAAGGCTTTAGAGACTTTAAATTAAGCATCTCCACACTCCGCTCAGCTAGCACTGCCTCTTCTGGGACCTTCAGGGTCATTTTAAAAATTGAGGAACAAACAATTGTATTCCTGGCCTTATAGAAAGGTATACAAGGTATACAAGAAATGAGTCTACCTGAGGTCTCGCCTGAAGGCCACCAGGAGGAGGTCGATCACAGGACGCAGGGGACCCAGGCAACACGGTCACCTCGATGGGAGTGCAGGCCTACAGAAACAAAAAGAGAATCAGGCTACTCTACAACAGAACCGCTCCCTTTCTTGGAATGTATGAATTAGAGCCTGCAAAATGTACAGGCCTAAAGCAATAGTCACTACTAAATGTAGTTGAACGGCCAAGACGTCTGGCATCTGAAATTAACTTCTTTAATTTAATTTTGCACTGGAGCTAATAGAGCTGTCTACTGGAAGCTCATATAAAACAATTAGCATTGTGCTAAATGAATGACTTATACCGATCAGGCATATTATTATGACCATCTAATTGTTTCTATGCTCATTGTCCATTTTATCAGCTCCACTTACTATATAGGTGCACTTTGTAGTTCTACAGTTACAGACTGTAGTCCATCTGTTTCTCTGCATACTTTGTTAGCCCCCTTTTACCCTGTTCTTCAGTGGTCAGGACCCTCATGGACCCTCACAGAGCAGGTACTATTTGGATCATGGATCATTCTCAGCACTGCAGTAACACTGACGTGGTGGTGGTGTGTTAGTGTGTGTTGCGCTGGTCTGAGTGGATCAGACACAGCAGTGCTGCTGGACTTTTTAAACAGTGTTCACTCACTGTCCACTCTATTAGACACTCCTACCTTGTCAGTCCACCTTGTAGATGTAAAGTCAGAGACGATAGCTCATCTGCTGCTGCACAGTTTGTGTTGGTCATCCTCTAGTCCTTCATCAGTGGTCACAGGACGCTGCCCACAGGACACTATTGGCTGGATATTTTTGGTTGGTGGACTATTCTCAGTCCAGCAGTGACACTGAGGTGTTTAAGAACTCCAGCAACACGCACTAACACACCACCACCACGTCAGTGTTACTGCAGTGCTGAGAATGATCCATGATCCAAATAGTACCTGCTCTGTGAGGGTCCATGAGGGTCCTGACCACTGAAGAACAGGGTAAAAGGGGGCTAACAAAGTATGCAGAGAAACAGATGGACTACAGTCAAATTCACATAATACTTCAACAAAAATGCTAATTAAAGCTATTAGGGAGATAGCAGGCAAGTTAAATTATCTAATGCTAGATAATTGCTAATCTCCACCCACAAATGTTCATTCATTTTTAGCCAAATTAGCCTTCCTGGCTAAAGTTTGCCTGTAATGAACTGACCAAAGGAGTAAGACAGACTGTTACCTGGTAGAGATGTTCTGTATGGATCTGCCACACGCTGCTGGGGGCGGACTGACTGAGAGCGCTGGACGGGGGCGGGGCCTCTTGGGGTCCATGAGTGGACTGGCTGTGGGTGGAGCTGCAGGACGACCAGGGCCCACTGAAGAATGAAGGATCAGGAGAGGGCGGTGTCGGCTCTTCCTCCTCTGAGGAAACTTCAGTGTAGTAGAAGTCTTCCTCTCTATGGGACTGCTCTGATCCGCTGCTGAGAGAGAGATGGAGATAAAATGAAAGAATTACTACACTATATACAGTCATGTGAAGAAGTAAGCAACCCCCATGAAATGTTCCCTCCTTTTTGGACATATGTGGGCATATCAGTATTTGATCATCACTCTCTGGTACGAAGGAGAATTCAAAGCCGATTATGAGTGCAAGCTGGCCAGGGCCTGAGGCAGCAAAGCCGCCCCAAACCATAACATTTCGAGCACCATGCATTACAGTTGGTATAAGGTTCTTCTGATCAAATGCTGTCTTTGGTTTTCGCCAAACATGGCTTCAAGTACTGTGCCGGAACAGTCTTTGGCTTGCTTGTCTATACCACGTTGTTTCAGAAGTCCTGATCCTTGCCTAGATATTAGCAAACTTTAGTATTGCTCAGATGTTCTTTTTAGACAGCAAATGCTTCCTTCCTGGTGCATCTCCCATGTAGGTCAAATTTGTGCAGTCTCGTTCCAGTAGTAGATGCACGCACTTTGACACCCACATGCAAGAGCTACTCGCAGATCCTGTGATAAAACTTTCTTTTAGCATTTTACCGTCTGCTCTTGGGTTAAATTTGCTGGGGCGGCCTGGCCTGGACAGTGGTTTTAAATCTTCTCTGCTTGTAGATGATCATCTAGGCAGTGGGATGATTGATTTCCAATATTTTGGAAACACTTCTCAAACCCCCTCCGAGACTCATAGACGTCTACAATATTCTGAAGGCCTCAGAGAGCTCATCTGATTTAGGCACGATGATTAAACTCCAATAACAATGAGCAAACCAGACCAGTTATCTCGAGGCTTAAATAAGAAACGTTCCTCCAAGATCTTCTCTAACAGTGTTCTAATCATTAGCACTTCCAATTAGATTCCAATTTGACACGTTTTGAAGAAGTGATATATGTAGGGGTGTACTTACTTTTTCCACATTAGAAAATTGCATTTTTATTTATTTCAATAATATAAAATATGATAAAAATGTTAATTCTAGGTGTCAATTGTTACATTATATCACATTTCCTATCTATTAAGATTGTTTAAATGAAGACCGGATATCTGTAAGTGCAAATACGCTGACAAAGTCTAAACTTTTCACCTCTTCACATGACTGTAGCTTGACCACAACACTGTCAGTACTACATTACAGGCCAAAAGTTTGGACACTTCGTTAACTAAAATAAACTTAAAAATGTAATTGAGAAAACACACGTTAATAGAGACAACTGACATTAATATGTTAATTACCATCAAAAAAATTCTTTGGCAATAATGTACAAATAACTGCTTCTTTGTTTTGTTCTTGCTGATTACACTGCAGAGTTTAATTGCTGTAATCATAAACACTATTTCACAAGTGGAAAGCTTAATTAACTGAATCAATTGTGATCAATGTCCATTTAAGTAATTGTTATGAACAAAGACCATAAAATACTTTTAAATAGTTTTGAAAATGAAAGCACTGCTTGCTTCTACACTTTTTTACCCTATTTTCCTCTCATTGTTTCGAGACACATGAAGCGCCTCCACATCTTTTCATGCAACGTCACTGGACAGCTCAACACACTTAGAGGAGAACGTCAACCACCAATTCTGTTAAGTCAGCTATGTATTTACTGCCTTCAGAAGTCTTCGGGAGGTAGATCTCCAGGAGGAGGGTTGGTGACCACTGATGTAGACGGTTACACTGTTGTTCATTATGATTATATGTTAAGAAGATCTACTAAGCCTCTAAAGCCCTACAGCTCCTAGACTCGATTTCACTTGTTCTTAACTGAAGGACTCACCCCAAATGGAGAATTCGAATGTGACGTTTCATCCCGACCCGTGATGTCAGCACTTTGCCGCAGCCAGGCCATAAACACCTGTATGCTCCTCTGCTCAAACTCTGTGTAAGAGACACACCAAGAGAGGTGAGGCGGGGGAGTCACAGAGTTAGAGTCAAATGCCAAGCATTTTTGCATTGACCCCCCACCCCAGGTTTCTGACAGACCCGTCATCACGCTCACCTTACACCTCCTATTCTCCGTCTCGTCGCTCAAGCCAGGCTCCAGCTCCATTTGCAGCCCCTCATCCACCGAATGGCCCCCGCTGCCGTCCGTCTCTGTGACGGATGGTGAGGGGGCGGGGCTCACGCTACCATGGTCCCAGCTCCAGTAGCCGCTGCTGCCGCTGTCCGAGAGCTCCCCTCCACCGCATTCCATGTCCCCTGGGGCAGCTGGACAATACACACGGGAAACTGTAAGACTGGATGGAGGGTACTTTGGCCAACAGCCCAGTTTAAGTCACTCACTAAGGGGAAGGGAGTTTTTTTTACACTGGGGCTATGAGACCAATGTAGGTAATACGTACAAACTAGTAGTGTGAAAGCTGAATAAATGATTACACATTTGTGTCAAGCCACATCAAGTAAGAAAAAGACTTGATTCAGCAGATTCTGAACTGAATGACACTCTGTTATGCCTAAAATTAGACAAAATTTAGTTTGCATGATGATAATTGGTGAATCATAGGCATTTTTAACCACATTAGCCATGTGGCTCCAATGCAAAACCATGGTGCACCCATTGCTAACAAAGTTGTATTTCTGTAGAAACCAAGAGACAACAGAATCCAACGCTCCACACCGCTGTACAGGAGTCTAAGGTCCCCGTGCTTCATGCCAAGCGTCAGCTAGAGAGGTATAAAGTCCCTGAGAACACTGAGCTGTAGTGCAGTGGAACTGTGTTCTCTGGAGTGATGGAGCTCGACAGAATACCTTTGAGATGAGTGCTGTTTGTGATCCTGATCAAATCATCAAACATCAGTACCTGATCTCGCTAATTTTCTTGCGGCTAAGCTTTGTTCGCCAATGTGTCTCTTTATATTGCATCAACATAGTCAATTACTGATCAACCTAGTCGATCTACACATAAGACTGTAACAAAACAGGTGGTGGAAATTTGGAGATTTGCAGATAAATAATGACCCAGATGAGATCTTTCAGAACAAATCAGACATGATGTTGCTCTGGCTCACGTTGTGCTACGTTCCGGCATACAACACATAAAACGGTCCTTTACATTTCACAGAATTAGGAATGATCAGCTGACAGTCAAACGAATCAGGCAAGCACAGACGCTTCGTCTTTGAGATCGTTCTGTACAGCCACGGTAGCGTGTAAAAATGTTTCGAATGTCTGCTTGGCCAGTTCAGGTTTCCAAAGGCAACAGCTTACCTGGCAGGGGATCTCTCTGCGGGGGGCTTTGGACCGCTGGACTGCAAGACAGACTGGTAAGAACCATTGCAGCCATGATCTCATCCATCTCCACTGACTCAGGACTCCTATACCTGAGAAAAATAAATAAAGATAAAAGAAATGTTTATTAAATCCTACATTTATGTCTGATAGGTATGTATTATTCCCCAGAATGAAGGTCCACTTTAATATGTAAGATGAAGCTGTATATTATGGTTTACATTTAAAAGGATAAAAATCATACATTTGAAACATTAAAGCTGGAAAGAGATCTTGTGAAATCACAGCTCACCTGTAGGGCAGGTCTACGTTGGAAGACTGTGGGAACGTGAAGGGGTTTGACTGCGGCACGGCCGCCGTACCGGGCCACACTCTCCCGGGACCTGACGACGACTGGACGGGGTTCTGGCAGTGTTTCCGCGCATCCACATCTTCCTGACCACAACACTGCATGTAGATCTGCGAGAGGTTGAACAAGACAGTTATTGTAAAAGCCTGCTACGTAGCTTCAAATTAGGACAGCGGCTATGGGCAGTCTGCCACCCCACCCTTTCTCGGTCCCATTCCTCTGTCCAGAATAGGGGTAGCTTACACCACCAAGCCTCAAACTCAATTATAATATTTAAGCATACCAAGCCTCCTTCTTTTCCTTCTGTTGCAGGCTGCGTGGCCCCCGGTCCTGCCCGTGACTTCATAGCTGCCATGTTGTGCCCTACCCTTAGTCTCTCGGCGGGGCTGGACCACGCTGTCGGCTCAGGCTCTCCAAAAACCTGAAATCCAGACAGGATTTAGGTGCGTTACATTTCCTGAACAGGCCCACATCAGCCCCAAAATGACTGGTAATTCAATGAGCTCATCACAGGCACTGCAGCATGACAAAACAAAAGCTCTACAGAACCACTACTGGGGAAAAAAGTCGGTTATGAACAAATTAACAAAACTATAACATTATTTAGGTGGGGTTTGTAGTACATGAACTAAGAAAGGATTTATCCAAACCTGTAGATGAAAAGGAGAGTTTCACCTGTATCTAATCCAGACTAATTCGGTCTCTGCATTACAAAAAAACAACAACTACCCACTCGCATACTGCACCATGCCTAGACTATTTTTTTAGGGCAACACACCCCCTCACTGACAGCCTCTAACGTACTGTATCTCGGGCTCAAGGGGGTGAAATCACGGACACAACGAAAAAGCGGAACGGATCGGAACGGACCCCAATTCCAACGCCTAGTTTGACGAGGAATTTCCACAAAACAAAATTAAAAATACCTTTATTTTTTATTTCTAAGCCAATATTTGTTGCGTTTAGACGTTTTGGGTTTCCTGAAACGCGACACTCTTTGGTTTCTAAGCGTCTTTGTGGTCGAATTACGTGAGCGGATTCTCGGGATCCGGATCCACGGTTTCCCACCGGCTCTCCTTATGGGCGTTTCCAGCGAGCGGTAAACAACCGACCCACAGTGGGTGAGTCCTGCGCGCTGATTGGCTGACGCGGCCTCCCCCGCGCACACGCCCCCATTCACCAACGTGTACGAACACGAGTTTTAACTCGAGCCGTGTTGATGTAGCCCTAATGCAGCCGACGATAAATACGCGCCGAAAAAGAAGCAATTAAACAACAACGTGCACGTGCAGAAATCCCAGAATAAAACTGATAAATTAATTTTAAAAAATGCAAAAAAAAATAATTTTTCAAATATAAGCATTTCTCAGCCGAAAGGCTCTCAATGAAAACCCCGCCAGACAGAATGACTGGGTTCAAATCTGACCCGTCTCCGCGCACAAAACACACAACGGCGTGAACACAACAGCTCCGCCGCCACGCCAGACGGGAAGCCACGAAAAGGCGCTGCAGCACCTCAATAAATCCCGAAACGCCCCCCGAGCGAACAGAAGGGTAGAATAGCGGCTGTATTACCTGCAGAGGCCGAGCTGGAGAGAAGCCGCTGTGGGCGCGCGGAGGCTGGATGGGGGGCTGGGACTAGTACGTGTGCGCGTGAGCTGCGGCTATGAACGACAGCGGAGGGGGAGAGGCGGCTAGCCGCGCCGCTAACCTCTGTCTGTCTGTCTGTCTGTCTGAGGGGGCTCGTCTGTTCGGGGAGGGGCGAAGCGCGGCGTCCCTCACGGTTTAACGTCACGCCACTCAGCTCGTTTCAGCCGCGCGAGGACTTCAATAAAACTTGTTTGTTTGCTGTGACGCTGACGTCTTCGGCGAGTTCGAGGCTATATTTAGAGCCGCTTGTTGACGACTCGGCTCACTGCACGCGCGGTGTCCGAGCCTATTACAACGAATTGGCCTCCAGAAAGATCGTTTTAGGCGTTAAAGGGTTTATTTCTTCTGTGTCCAGCCGGTCTGCGGGCATTTCTCAGTCCACAAAGCAAACCGGCTTCCCCCTCAGCTGCTTCGCCCCCTCTCTCTCTCCCTCTCTCTCTCTTTCTCTCGCTCTCTCGCTTTCACCTTTCACCTACTTCAGTTTCCCTCGCGGTGCCGGTTGCAGGGGGCGGGCTCTGGTTTTTCATTCGCGAGCAGACACGGAGAGGAGATGTCCGTCATGTCATGTCAGGGGATTAAAACCCGTCCCTCTGTCGGCTGGCTCGGACTTCATCCTCCGAAAGGGGATTTAAGGTCAGGACACAGTCGGTTTTTTAGAGTCCCTGAATCCAGTCTGAGTCTCGATCATCAATGATGGGCACGTGACCTCAAGCCTGTAATAGCCGGTGAGCTGTTTTCATCGCCCATAACGTGAATCTGGGCCACTGTTATCTGCGTAGCAGTAATGGCTGGTCATAATATTGGACAGAAGGGGCTGAAACACCCATCAAAGCCTCACACGTTATAGCATCACATTTTAAAGCAGTGAAACAATAATGTTGATGGCCTGGGTAGCCTACTGTGGTGTCAGAACTCCAGTTCCCATGATGCTTTGCTCATGCAGGGTGGTATTTAGTTTTTAAAATAGTAAGTAAAAGTATTCAGTTGCATTTTCAAGTATGTGATGTAAATGCTTACAGGTTATGTGAATGCGTGGGGCAGTGTTGGGCTGGAGGTTAGGGAACCAGCCTTGTGACCGTAAGGTTTGATCCCCTGAGCTCACAGTACGTGACTGAAGTGTCTTTGAGCAAGACACCTAACCCCCAACTGCTCCCCAGGTGCTGTGGTTAGGGCTGCACACCAGAGAAATTGCAGAGAGGAGAATTTCCGCTCTGCAATGTCTTCTGGTTTTCTCAAACGCTAGAGGGCGCTCTTGAGCGAGTCCAAAATTAATGGGTTAATATGGAGCATTTGAGCAAAATCATAGTTTATAACTGCTTAAACATTTCTAATGTAAAAGAACGCAATAATTTCCTGAACACAGAACAGCATAAAACATTTTAACACCGCTGTTATATTTTTAAGAGCTTTTAAACTCGAGTAGTTTAAAATGGTGCCTCATGTATGTCCATGATGTCAGTGAGCACGAACAGCCAATGAGTTGCTCCGCTCACCAATCAATCATCACGCTCTAGCAGTAATGCCCGCCTCCTGCTGCCCAAAACCCGTTTTGCTGTAGAAAAAAAGGAAATATATAGGTAATTTTAGTGAAATTAAAAATTAAATTTTAGTGAGATTAAAAATCTAAAATTAAAGAAATGTTCTGGCCGAGTGATTAGAAACTATTTTAACTTCTCGTTTTTAGCCATTGAGCGCCATTTACTCCCATTCATTGAGGACTCACTCGTGGGTGCCCTCTGCTGTTTAGCAGTCCTGTTTTGATATAATGGGGGGAATAGGAAGTGGCCAGGCTCCTCATAAACTGGCTCTGTGCACACCGCTTCGGGCAAGTGTGCTCACTGCCCCCTAGTGTGTGTGCATTCACTAGTGTGTATGTGGTGTTTCGCTGCATGGATGGGTTAAAATGTGGAGGTGAAATTTACCATTGTGGGACTAATAAGGGTCACATAATAATAATAATAATAATAATAATTCTGTAGCAGCCATGGCCATGCTAGAGATTTAAAGGATGTGTTTTCTTCTCTGGAAATAAGTGCAATTTTTCTCTCTTGCAGTCTGGGTCCCGAGTCCCTCATCCCATGCAGGTTAGCCAAAGAAATAGCCTATCCACAGCGGTCGATAGGGCAATTAGGCTTTGAACTTATGTTCTTCATGACATCATCACTGGATGCTGCTGACAACCTGAACATGGCTCGGCGAACACCCCTACAATGCCAATGCAACTGCCTAAGGTAAGGCACTATGATGATTTGGAGAGCTGGTTGGCTCACCTTTGGCAATTTAAGACAGTTGCGGCAGCGGTGGCATGGGTGGACCAAGCGAAGGTGGTGCAGTTAGCCTCGGCCCAGCCCTGCAGGTACCGTTAGATCTCCCTCCGATGTTAACCTCACAGCCAGCCTGGTGGGGTGGCAAGTGTGGCCCATTCAGTGCACATGAGAGAAAAACAGAGAGAGAGAGCACCAGCGCAAAGTTGTGTCCGCTTATTGCCGACAGAGAGAATATGGTGGGGCTTGCCTGAGGGGAGTTCGCAGCAGCAGCCCATGATATCTTGGTTCTGGATACATTCCTACTGGTGGTAAAGTCAGTAAGGCTCCAGCGACAGTGCAGCTGGCTAAGCCAACTTACCTGGGGAGACTTTACAGTGGGCTGAAGATGGAGGTGATTTTGGGAGAGTTTGCAGGCTGCTGCATGGTTTATGGAGCAGTGGGGTGGACAGCAGTGACAACGAGAGGGAAGAGGAAGAAGCCCTCTGGGCAATTTCCAGGGCAACACACCATGTCTGCAAGCAGCTGAGGCACCTGAAGCCTCAGTGCCCACAGAGGCAGCAGTCAGCAGGCACCCAGATTCTATGTAGTGGAGGTGGGTGATGCTTGCATTCTGTGGTTTGATGTGCCTGCAGTCCTGAATGCCACAGTGCAACCAGCAGGCCCCAGGCTGTTGGTGGACGGTGTTCCAGTTGATACGATTCACTGGGCAGGACAGAGTCTTGCCAACACTGAAAGGCTTTCGACGTTCACAGGCCAAGCAGAAGGGTACAGGACGTAGAGTTGAAACGCAGACGGTAAGAGTCACCTCCGACATCACCTTGCTGGAGGGCTGGAACATGAAGGAGCTGTGGACAGAACCGAGGGTGGACCCTGTAATTGCACCAGTGGTAGAGTGGCTGGAGTATCAGGGGCAGCCAAACCAAGCTACGCTGGCCCCACACACTGATATTAAGTGACTGGAGGAGATGTGGGACATGCTGGAGTTGTGAAAAGTGACATGTAGAGATGGTGGAGCTCCCCCATTGGAACCTAGAGAGCTGTGGCAACCGGTGGTCCATGCTTCCCGTCATCAGCAGAGTCTTCACTTCATATATTGGGCAGTAGGGACAGGCTGCTTCGGCTTCACCAGGATGGATAAGGCTGGCATATAGAGTGGCTCTGCAAGAGATGTGACATCTGCACAGAAAAAAATCTGTTCCAACTTATCTTAGAAAATCTTAGAAAAATGAAATATTGTGATGCATATTGTGCACCATGAAAATATCGAAGTATCATGATATATTTTTTGTTGTATCTCCCACCCTTATGTTAGGGTACAGCTGATATAGCACCACCGTCAGCTTGGCACTAACATAACACTGAAAATCCCATACAGTCGCCAGTAGAAATTAGCATTTCAGTGGTGGAAGTCAGATCAATACAGGCTTCTTTTAAAGCAAATGAAAATGTTTCTGCACCAAACCTTGCAGTTTAATGATTATCCTCACAATTTGACTATCTGATTGTCAAAGTAAACGAAAATTTAAAAAGTTCATACTCATGTGTGAATAATAAATGTACAGACACAAAAAGGAACCAGTTTTTTGAAGTTTAGCCTTTTCTAATGTGATCTAATAGAACTGGTTTTATGACATTCATTAATTTTTATTGGGTGATCAAGTGCAGACACAGTATCAAATATTATATATCATATCATGCTGTATCAAGTCAAATACAGTCCCGTTTATGCTATTCAAAATGTTTTTCTGGAATAGGAGGTGCAGCCTCCTCAGTTACATCATCCTCATCCAGTGCCATGGTGGTTGGTAAAGTAGGGAATTCCACGAGTTTCATTGTTTTTTTTTTCCAGTTCACTGCTGCATAGACAGCTGTGCTTTCTGAACCAGTCAAACACTGGCCATCCTGCTCAGCTGGGAGAGGCAAGAAAAGCTTTCCTGGCTTCTCTGCCTGTCCGTTGTCCAACACTGTAAGGGATGTGGATGAATGACCAGCAGCAGGTTCACCCGGTTCTGCCATTGTTTGGTAAGGGCTCTCATTCCCGAATTGGTTTTCAGCAGCTTCATTGCTGGAAGAGAGCGGTGAAGGCTCACTGACATTTACCATGCCTATACTTTCATAGGGATGTTCCTCACTGACCTCCGGCCCTGGGACAGAGTATGTGTGGTCAGTGAACATGTCACTGGTATATGACTGATCTTCTCTGTCTCGTGTATCATGGTCTTTAATGACTGTCTCAGGCTGCTGTAGCGACGGAGGCTGCATCGCTGGTTCCACCTGGACTCTGGGTTGGTGGAAGGTTGATGGAAGCAGTGGGGGGTCAGGAATTCTTGGAAATATGGAGGCTTTGGATCCAACGGACACGCCTGGAGTATCTGTAAGCCAGGGCATCATGCCTTGGCTGAAATATCCATGTGATTCAGCTGTTAAGCGAGAGATTAGACTCTGTTCAGAATGTGCAGCACAAAAACACATGACAAGGAAACTGAATCTAAAATGTAATTTCTATACGTTTGTGTATAGTAAGTAGGAATGCACCAATATAGAATTCAAAGGTTAGTAACTAATAACTAACAATTTATTGTGGTCAACACACACACGCCTTCTAAGTCGCTTATACTTCTGGGTCGCAGGGGGGAGCTGGAGCACCAGTCCATCGCAGGGCAGACAGGCAGACATATACATTCACACTTAGGGGCAATTTAGCATGTCTTTGGACTGTGGGAGGAAACCAGAGCACCCGGAGGAAACCCACACAGACACGGGAAGAACATGCAAACTCCACACAGAAAGGACCCTGGTTGCCCGGCCGGGGAATCGAACCCAGGCCCTTCTTACTGTGAGGCAGCAGGGCTACCCACTGCTTATTATTATTATTATTATTATTATTATTATTATTATTGTTGTTGTTGTTGTTGTTGTTGCATTTTAAATCAAGTTTACACTATAATCCATTTATAAAGTGCATTGAATCTAAGGGTCTACTATCTGACCAGAGTTATTTTTTATGAAGTAGATTTGTTTTTGTTTGCAGCAGTATGCCTACTGTACACTATGTGTACAGTATGTGGACAACAAAGTCGGTCTTACTAACTGTTTACCAGCAACGAAATAAAATGAAAGCTTGCTAAAGGGAAATATTTTAAATTCTAAATGAGTCAGGGATGTCTTCATTGTGGAAAAAATATGACCAGGATATCACATCAGATAAAAAGCACACTGGTGATGTGCAGTGTAGAGCTTGTGATTGTATTTTGAACTTTGATAGCAGGAGGACTGGCACATTGTTTCTTTAGCAAAACACTGACTGTAGATAGAGCAGTGCTGCAACAGCTACTAGCCAGAAACAATGTCAGTATCAGGGAACAGGGAAGAGCAGTCAGTGCTGGCTATGGCTTCTAAATCAAGAAAAAGCCAGTTTGATTGGAGGTGACCTGTCCAGGATGTTTCCTGCCTTCCGCCAAATGACCGCTGGGATAGGCTCCAGCTCCCCCCGTGACTCAGAAGGATAAGCGGCTTAGAAAATGTGTGTGTGTGTGTGATTGGAGGTGCTGATCTATAGCAAATCATTGTTATCTTTGAGTCCTGAGACATTTTTGTCTGCAAAAACATATCCACACATCTATAATTACCTAAATACTGCACCAGCCTGCACATTGCATAAGCTAAAAGCATCAAATTAGACATAAAAAGTTTAATTCTAAGGAAAACACTACAGAATTCATCCTTAACCTCGCTGCCTATCTGGGACAGACTGAAAGTTTTCCTGTTTATTCTCGCTATACAGTTCTTGCTGGCTCAGCACTTCAGCCTCTTTCCCCTTCACAACGTCAAAGAGCCGGCATATAATCAAAGCTCACTCTAGTTTGTTTTTTGTTCCTGTTGTTACCAGAACCATGAACTACACAGCACACTGTGTCTATATTATATCTTTCAAGATGTTTTATTAACTAATGGTAAACAAAAGTTGGCTCTACGAGTGCTGCTGTCATTGCCATGCGACTGGTGGTATGTCAACAATATGGCGGCAGCGATAAGTGTAATGTCGATCGAATGTGTTACGTACTGTTTTTCAGTTCATTTCATTTTCTGTCAATCAACTTAGTAACTTAGTAACACTTAGTAACAAAGCAAAACACTGTAAAACTGTGCCTGAGATAATCCATCTCTTTTAGTGCATGCAAGCAGGTTCATGTCGAGTTGACTTTATCCCTTTTACTGAGGAAATTCTCAGCACCTGCACAAACATATGCACAAGCTAAAAACAAGAAACTAAATTGTCGTTGTAAATCCAGTTTCAGACCAATAATAATAGCTACATTTCCCCATTGATCATCAAGTAATGTATTGACTGCCAATGTATTGTCCACCCCTAGAAGTAAAGACAATAAATAAAGACTTCTCTTACCTCTGTTGTGAGTATAAACTGTGGGTGGCTGACTCTGCACCATGGTGGCACTCCTGGTGTGAGGCCTAGCAGGAACCTGGGGGACACTCCTTTTTGGCATAGAGTTTAAAGCTACAAAAAACAGTCAAAATATTCAAATGTTTTGGGGTGTTTTCTCATCAAAATATGCTATTTTTTTTATCAAAATGCAAATTCATGGCCATGACTAGCCTGCTGGGCATGACAATATGATTACAATATTAAAGCAATTTAAACAAATAATGACTGAAGGCTATGGTCACATAGGTGTTATTACAATCTTAATACAAAGATTTTACCATAGATGGACTGATGACTGGAAATATTTCTAATGATTTTTTAATGATGATATCCACTTTTACGTTGAAGAACATTTTTGTTGTTGTTTTTTCATTAAAAAATCCTACCACTTGTAATGTACAGTACATCACATGTGAGAAACAGACAGAAAGCAGATGGACCGACCATGCTGATTGCCCGAGGTTCTGTTTGTGCTCCACTGATCTTCTGGTCTCTCCTGCAGAAGGATGAAACAGACCTCCACATATTATCACTTCAAGACAGCAGTATAGGATGCTGACTGTATGTTAGTACTGGATCATTCTCAGCGCTGCAGTAACACTGACGTGGTGGTGGTGTGTTAGTGTGTGCTGTGCTGGTACGAGTGGATCAGACACAGCAGTGCTGCTGGAGTTTTTAAACAGAGTGTCCACTCACTGTCCACTCTATTAGACACTCCTACCTTGTCAGTCCACCTTGTAGATGTAAAGTCAGAGACGATAGCTCATCTGCTGCTGCACAGTTTGTGTTGGTCAACCTCTAGTTCTTCATCAGTGGTCACAGGACGCTGCCCACAGGACACTGTTGGCTGGAAATTTTTGGTTGGTGGACTATTCTCAGTCCAGCAGTGACACTGAGGTGTTTAAAAACTCCAGCCGCACTGCTGTGTCTGATCCACTCAGACCAGCGCAACACACACTAACACACCACCACCATGTCAGTGTCACTGCAGTGCTGAGAATGATCCACCACCCAAATAGTACCTGCTCTGTGAGGGTCCATGGGGGTCCTGACCACTGAAGAACAGGGTAAAAGGGGGCTAACAAAGTATCAGAGAAACAGATGGACTACAGTCTGTAATTGTAGAACTACAAAGTGCACCTATATAGTAAGTGGAGCTGATAAAATGGACAATGAGTGTAGAAACAAGGAGGTGGTCATAATGTTATGCCTGATCGGTGTATGTACTCATAACTGATTTGCATTTCATGTTTTATTCATAGTTTGCTTGACAGTTTATGATGTAATATGACAATACTTATAGTAGCACATCAGCGTTCTTTAAATGACAAGATTTACAGTATTTCCAGACAGATCTTGGTGTGTCACTTACCTTCGGCAGGTTAGATGAAGGAGTTTCCTTCTCCTTAGAGTACTGTGGGGTCTTGCTTGACTGGCTATAATTGACGTGGGTGGATGATAAAAGACTGTGTTCAGTCATTATTTAAACAGCTTATGCAGTGATTGTGCACTTCAAATGGAATTATTTTCTAATTAAACAGGTGACCTGTTATGATACAATATTTCCATGGCACTATTTGTCATTCCTACCAACAATGCCTACATTACAGTTAAACCAAACCCCACTTTGATTGGCCTCTCTCTCCTGGGATAGAAAACCATATATCATGTCAGAAAACAGCAGTGATGTTGACAGTTATCTAAACCATCAGCATTCCACAAACCACGCTTGAAGAAGTAAGAACAGGCCAGAGCAGCAGTCTCTTCAGCTAAACACGTGGATCAAAATACGGGAGCAGGAAGTAACGCTAGCTAAACATGTGGGCGACAGCTAAATATGGGGGTTACAGTGAAATATTTTGTTGGCGGTGGTGTTGTTGACTTGGCAAAAACCCCTCAGGGCACCCAACGGTCTACCACATTTGGTTCTGTTACAGCTCCTGACAGCCCATCAGTGCTTGTAGGATAATGAACAAAATGTTTTTTTTTTTCCATGTGTTAAGGACAATTTAATTCAATGAGTTCCTGCTTAAGAAGGCTCACCATAACCACTTAGCACTGTTACTGATTTTTTGCTAAGCTGCAAGTGTATCACTTCCCTTTGATTTCACTTGTGGTGGTCTTACCCTTAAAGGCTCTTTCACAATTCTTTACTTTTAGTCACTGTGGCTTTTTTGGGTTTGTTACAGAACTCTACAAAATTTTGAGAAGGTTTATTGTGGCCACATTTAATTGCCAGGCTTAACTAAGCATGTTCTTCCAAAGTGTGTCTGTGTAATAAAAATAATGTAGCATTTGCAACTATTTAAAAAAGAGACACAGCTTTTGCACAAGTCATGGTGCTTTATTTTCCAGCTGTTGTTGGCCACAGCCATGCCATACATAAGCATAGTTTTCTTTTATCCAACGGCTCATTCACTCCTTAGCTCACGTCGCTCTCACTCAGCTCCTCTGCTCCCTGCTCACACACACTCACACACTCCTCCCCTGGGTGGTTCCTAGCTCCACCCTCTACAATAAGAGTCCTTAGAAAATGAATGTGGTGCAATAAAGGCTGAAGAACACACAAACTAAAACATTTTTTGAACAATAATTTTGTCATGAACCACCTCACACAGGCTCATAATTAATTCATATTTACCTGAAGCAGTTGGTGCAAAGTGTGCACAATGTGATGCAGACAACAATGAAGAGGACGGAGGCAATGGTGATCTCAAATGAGGAAAAGGAGCCTGACATCCAGCCAAAGATAGGAGCCATCGCTCCTTATCCAAGCTCTGATATGACTGCACAGTAACAAAATCAGGACAGAAGTCAACGTTTTAGTCGTATTTACAAGGTGAGCATAAAAGCAATGCCACTGATGTAGCATTTCTACACCCAAAACTGGGCCAAGCACAAATTCTAACAGTTTTACTGCAGGTTTTGGGCCAGCCAGAGTCCAAATTTAAACCCTAGAGAGAACATTTGGTCTCACATTAACCACAAACTAGCTTGGCAGTGTTTTTCAACTGTTTGAAGCCAGCAATGCTGAGTGGAACCATACTGACTCTTTTTTTCTATAAAAGGTTGCCTGCAAGTTTACCCACAAGACTTTACCATGTAAAGAAATCAAAAAGAAAAATGTCCCATAGTAAGTTACTTTATCTGTTTGTTTAATAATTTCTTGTTAAGATGATTAAAAGCTTAATATTTTGCCTTTTGGGCTTTGCCCATTTAATGTCATCACAGTTTAGGTGAAATTGTTTGTATAAGTTGTATTTTAACCTTGCTAAAACTTGCTGAAGGGGAAATGTTGGCTAAATAGTATCAAATAAGCAATAAAAAAATCACAAAAGAAAACAATGGAGAGATGCATATATAGGCTGTACATTACGGTTCAAAGGTTATACTAAATGCACTATGTGAACAAAAGTATGTGCACCGATCAGGCCTGACATTATGACCACCTCCTTGTTTCTACACTCATTGTCCACTTTATCAGCTCCACTTACTATATAGGTGCACTTTGTAGTTCTACAGTTACAGACTGTAGTCCATCTGTTTCTCTGCATACTTTGTTAGCCCCCTTTCACCCTGTTCTTCAGTGGTCAGGACCCCCATGGACCCTCATTCTCAGCACTGCGGTAACACTGACGTGGTGGTGGTGTGTTAGTGTGTGTTGCGCTGGTCTGAGTGGAGTTTTTAAACACCTCAGTGTCACTGCTGGACTGAGAATAGTCCACCAACCAAAAATATCCAGCCAACAGCGTCCTGTGGGCAGCGTCCTGTGACCACTGATGAAGGACTAGAGGATGACCAACACAAACTGTGCAGCAGCAGATGAGCTATCGTCCCTGACTTTACATCTACAGGGTGGACTGACAAGGTAGGAGTGTCTAATAGAGTGGACAGTGAGTGGACACAGTGTTTAAAATCTCCAGCAGCACTGCTGTGTCTGATCCACTCGTACCAGCACAACACATACTAACACACCACCACCACGTCAGTGTTACTGGTGGAGGTGGTCATAATGTTATGCCTGATCAGTGTATTATATATATATAGCCACACTACAATCCCCAGCATGCACTGCAATGTAAAGTGCACTCCCACCCCCCTCCGCCAACAACAATCTTTGGGTCAGCGCTTGCAGCAAAATTCTACCACACCAGTCCTAGAAAATAGAAAATTAAAATAATTAATTAATAATTTTGCAAGCCTGATAGGATGGGGTGAGATCTGGTCTCGTGGCTGATTTGTGGTCAATAGGATATGGTCCAAACAAAAGAGTCCAAAACATCATAAATACTATAAACCATAAATACTATAAATGGTATACTACTATTAGTAGTACATTTATTAGTACAGTATAGTATAGCATAGTGCTGTGTGTGGTTTCGGATGCCGCAGGTGTCAACTATTACATATTTCAGTAGCACATAACAAGCTTACCGCTGGTCACATGTCATGGCTTGTCATAGCAGGTAAACAGGAAGCAGCATTAGGGTCTGGTAGAAAATCAGTGCTGTTTCTCAGCCCATTCTTCACTATGAGCCTTCAGCTTTTATGACCACCACAGTGGACTCAATTAACACCTGTTATCTACGTTTGCAAACATGCCAGTTTAGCACTTTACAAATCAAATTTGAACCGCATTTGGTTCTGTCACAGCTCCTGACAGTAGAATAATGAATGATTAATGTTTTTCCCATGAGCTAAAGACCACTTCATTCAATAAACTCCTGCTTAAGGGGGTCCACCACTAACCAGTTAGAGCTGTTACTGATTTTTGGCTAAGCTGCAAGTGTATCACTTCCCTTATGTGATACATGGTTAATGTATGTTGTCAGATAACACAATTTCTATGCCCTATAATATTCTTCCAGCCTTGAGATCCTGATAAAAGCTCATCTTGAGCACAATTCATGTACCTGAATCATGACATTCATCAATTCAGACTTCCATAAAATCCATAAAAACAGATTTAAACATCAATTAAATTTCACCTCAAGTCATTAAGTAAGGAATGTGCCATCATAGAATTATGCCAAGGTTAGCATAGTCATAAACACCATCCCAAGTTCTTGCTTGAGATTTAGAAAATGGTTTAAAAAACCTAACAAAGGCATATAACGCTGGCAAACTGAGGACCGACAGCCTGAAGGTTTCTGCTGTTTTTAATGGCTTCAGCTATCTGACAACACACAGTAACTATGTTAATGTTTGACAACCATCTTGCATTCCAGGTCACACCTCTAATTTAACACAACATAAAGAGAAAGAAGTACAGGAATGTCAGGCGTATTCATACAAAAAAAAAAAACAAAGGCGGCAGTGAGAAATGCAGTTGCACTGAGGTGTCCATTTGACACAATTCAAACAATTCGAATGTGAACTATTTGTTCATCTACTGCATTGGATGGACCTCATTCACCAACATCTTCCTGTTTCTTCTTAAATGTGTTCTTGAGAAAGGTCCTAAGAAAAAGCCTACGTCAGATTCATGACGTGTTCTTAAAGCGCAGAACTGTTCTCACCTTTGTGATCTCGAGTGTGTGTAGATTCTGTTCTTAACTAAGAACAAATCCCAAATAAGAAAACACTGGTCAATATCAGGATCTTCATGAAAACTGCGTAAGTGGGTATTAAGAAGAAATTTCTTCTTAAGAACGATGAGTGAATGAGGCCCAATGTCTACTAAAAGGCTACCGCAACCTCCAAGAGCCTGTTTCTGATATTTAAAGTGCCTGAATTTCAGTCCAGTATATACATGACTAAAACACAAAGCAAGAAGTTCCTCAAAATAAATTTCACACAGTTTAGATATTAACACGTTAGGCAGATTTGCAACAATAAGCTAGAATCGGTTGGAAAGTGTCTTACCTGTGGCCTTGGTGGCATCAGGACTAGCTTACCTGTCACCACCCAAACTTGTCTGTCGATTTTGTAAGCCTACCTGTCCTCAAATTCAAAAACATACCTCACCACTCCCGTCTTTCTGTTGTGTAATCCTTAAGGTTCATTATCTCTGTGTGGAATTTGCTTCAGTGACTGAGACAGGTGAGTGCAAATGTTGCCATGTTGACAATGTAGACAACCACTGGCCAGTGAACACTGGAATAATATAAAGTTAAGTCATACATACATATAAAACATCTCTGGCATTTGAATGGTTCTTCTAAAGAGCTCAGTGACTTTAACCCCTTAAAATCTCAGGCTTATTACATACTATAGCTTATTATTCAGTAACTACGCTGGCTGAGCTATTCTTAGGTTATAGAAGTATGCAATAAAGCTTCGGGCTCTCTGAGAGGCCCTGGCAATTTAAGGGGTTAAACATGGCACTGTCACCTTTGTCACAAGTCAGTTTGTGAAATTTCTTCCCAGCTAGATCTGCCCCAGACAACTGTAAGTGCTATCATTGTGAAAGGAAAGAGTTTAGAAGCAGCAACACCTTAGCCTTGAATCAGTAAACCATGCAAACTCAGATTGGGGCTGCCAAGTGCTAAAGTCCCTAGCATGTATAATGTAATAATAATAATATAATAATAATAATAATAATAATCTTAATTTATTTAGCACTTTTTAGGCTGGTAGCAGCTCAAAGTGCTTTACAGACAGGTGATAAAGCTTAACATTAATACAAGAAATTATGAGTATTTAAAATCATATCAGAAAATGACACAGATCAAATTACGAGATAAAAACCAGGAGGCATAGAGTTTTAATGAAATGCTAAGTTAAAGTAATGTTTTTAGATGCTTCTGAAAAGTGAGCACTGAGCTTGACTGTCTAATAAAAGGTGGAATTGAGCTCCACAGTTTAGAAGCAGAATAACTGAAAGAGGCCTCTTCACACTTTCTGTATTTAACAGAAGGTGTTTGTAGAAGGCCACTATCTGCAGATCTAAGATGACATGTTGGAACATAAACAGACAGACACTCTGTGATGTAATTGGTGATTTAAGGTCATTTAGGGCCTTAAAAACTAGTAGCAGAAGTTTAAAGTCTATTCTGAAAAATACCGGCAGCTCTTTCAAAATAGACGTATTATGAGCTATTTTTTCCTGTTGGGATGTGTGCTGTCACATTTTGTATAAGTAAAAAAGATAAAAATCGCCTGTTTTCTGTTGCATCACTCACTACAGAGTTCCAAATTGCATATGGAAGGTACAGGAACTGCGCACTGGAAGCTTCATTAAATGGGTTTCCATGGCCGAGCAGCTGCACACAAGCTTAAGATCACTATGCGCAATGCCAAGCGTCAGCTGAAGTGGTATAATGCACACCACCAATGGACTTTGAGTGGTGTAAATGTGTTCTCTGATGAATCATTCTTCATCATCTGGCTGTCTGATGGATGAATCTGGGTTTGGCTTAGTTCCAGTGAAGGGTGATGTTAATGCTACAGCATGCAGAGATATTTTAGACAATTATATGCTTCCAACTTTGGGGCAACAGTTTGGGGAAGAGCCTTTTCTTGTTCCAGCATGACTGTGCGCCTGAGCTCAATAAAGCTATAGTATGACGAGTTTGGTGTGGAACTCCAGTGGCCTACACAAAGCCCTGACCTCAACCCCACTGAAAACTTTTGGGATGAGCTGGAATATCAATCGTGAGCCAGGCCTTCTCATCCCTTCAGTGCCTGACCTCACAAATGGTTTTCGACTGAATGGGAAAAGATTGCCGCAGAATTCCCATTACATGAAACACGGCTGCCCTCTAAAGGATCACTTGAGCATTGCACGTTAATAGACTAATAATCTGAACCACAGTATAAAAGGGCTGAATAAGGCAGTTCAGCATGATTACGTTTGCTTGCAGCACCGTTTGTCATTTCATATGTGTGAAGATGTGCACCGGAAAAAATTATGCTTTGAGTTTGTACCTGATTCAAATCTGTCATTCTGTTGTGAATGAATATGTTACATCAACATCATTTAGTCTTTTAATTGACGTCTTTTAGTAAAAAGTCATTTTATTCATGTTCAGCCATGTTTGAATTATGTATATTCAAGTCAGCAATTTTTTCCAGTGTGTGGAAGTTAAAGGGAAACCTCCCTGTGGGATTTCTGTAGGCCAGGTTTCTAAATCTAAATCAACCACAAACCTCCCAGCTTAGGCCTAATCCACTGAAAACATTTTCACAAAGACAGTATTGTATTCACAGTACAAAAGAGCACCAGTTGGTAACTAAATCTTTCGTGTTGGGACCGAAGTCAGAATACAGTCAGTGTTGTGGGGCTACAAAGGAAGAGCAAGAGCTACAGTTGGGAAGAATAGTCATGTATAGTGCTGGGGTTACAGGTTTACTCATGCTGCAGCTAAAATACTTCTGGAGCAATTTGGATTTGCCCCCAATAAATTTCTGACCAGATCTACATTGCAAATTACATGTTTTGTTGATTTTGAAAATAAGTTAATACATCCTGTACAGGGAACAAACTTAAATGTGGTATTATTCTGCACATTTTCTATTGTCTTTTAGTGCACAATTTTTATTGTCTTCTATTTACTGAGCTTAGCCACAGTTGTATAAAACCAAGCACTGAGCCGTGCAGTCTGCCTTTATAAGCATTTGTGGAAGAATGGGTCGTTCTAAAGAGCTCACTGGATTCGAGTGTGGTACCGTATTAGGATGCCACCACTGGAACAAGTCAGTTCATGAAATCTCTTCCCTACTTGATACTCCACAATCAACTGTGAGTGGTATTATTGAAAAGGGTAAGTGTTTAGGAACCACAGGAACTCAGCCACAAAGTGTCAGACTGCGTAAAGTTACAGAGCAGGTCACCGAGTGCTGATGAGCATAGAGCATGAAAGTCACCAAATGCTCTGCTGACTTAATAACTGCAGAGCTCAAACCTCCTCTGGCATCAACATCAGCACAAAAACTGCGCTGGGAGCTTCATTCCATGGGTTTCTTATATCACCAAGCATGGTGCCAAGTGTCAAATGCAGTGGTGTAAAGTACATCACCACTGGACTCTGGAGCAATGGAAACGTATTCTGTGGAGTGATGAATCACACTGTCTGTCAGTCTGATGGGCGAGTCTGGGTTTGGCGAATGCCAGAAGAATGTTACCTGCTTGACTGCATTTTGCGAACTGTAAAGTTTGGTGGAGGAGGGATGATGATATGGGGCTGTTTTTCAGGGGTTGATCTAGAACTCTTAGTTCCAGTGAAGGGAAATCTTAATGCTTCAGCAGATCAAGACATTTTGGACAACTGTGTGCATCCATCTTTGTGGGAACAGTTTGGGGAAGAACCTTTTCTGTCTCAGCATGACTGAGCCCCAGTGCATAAAGCAGCTCCATAAAGTCCTGACTGGGTGAGTTTGGTGTGAAAGAACTTGACTGGCTCATGCAGAGCGCTGACCTCAACCCCATCGAACACCTTTGGCTTGAGCTAGAATGGAGTTTGCGAGGCCCTGTCATGGATTGGGAGCTGTTATAGCTTCAAAGGGTGGAGGCAACTCCATATTACTGCCTATGTATTTAGAATGGGATGTCATAAAAGATAGGTGTAATGTGTAGGTGTCCCAATACTTTTGTCCATGTAATATGTGTGTGTGTGTGTGTGTGTGTGTGTGTGTGTGTGTGTGTATTGGTCTCCTCACTTCCCAGACGTTTACAGACTGTTGATAATAAAAGAAGAGGGGATGCTACATAATGGTAGACATGGCCCTGTCCCAACCTTTCTGAGATGAGTTGCTGCCATCAAGTTAAAAAAAGTCTCACTTTCAACATCTGATATGTGTTCTATGTTCTATTATGAATAAAATATGGGTCTATGGGTTTTGCAAATCATTGCATTCTGTTTTTATTTACATTTATTTAAATTTTACACAACATCACAACTTTTTTGGAATTGGGGTATATTGTCATTCAACATATGAAACTAATGTGTACGTTATCTTAAAGTAAAAGTGAGCTTTTCAGCCTTAGCTTTTACACACAGAGCTTTCTCCAGATTCCCTGAATCTGCTGATGTTATTATGCACCATAGAGGGACCTTAAAATCCTTGCAAATGTTTGCAGAGAAATGTTATGTTTAAACTGTTGAATTTTAGCAGACTCATTTTTGGCTTAGTGGTAAGCCTTGACCCATCCTTGCTACTGCTGGATGCTCCTTTTATATCCAAGCATGAATGTATCACCTGTGCAAGATGTTTATTTTGAACATTCACTTTGTTCCTAGTCTTAAATTGCCCCATCCCAAGTTTTTTGGATCGTTTTGCAGGCATCGATTTCAGAATGAACATATACTTACAAAAAACAATTAAGTTAAGATAAAACATTACATATGTTGTCTTTGTACTGTTTTCATTCAAATGCAGGTGAAAGTAGATTAACAAATCACAGCTTTCTGTTTTTATTTGCATTTCACATAAAAAAGTTGACCCGACTTCTGTGTATTTGTGTAGAAATGGTAACTTTACAGGAGAAGGAAAAAAAATACTTTACTTTTAATGTGAGTCAATGGAACCAGACTTTTTTCCAAGTCATTTTGGGCCATTTCTTTTGGTCCATTCATCATGAAATTTACGCACAGTGTAAAGGGCAACAGGCACTTTCAGATCATGACAAAACCTGAAAAACGACAAAAATGGAGATACAAGGTTTTGTTCTGACAGCAGCGATATATATATATGCATAAACAAAATTCAACACACAAAATTTCAAATTTCTCATTTCAACATATGAGCCCCAAGTTAAAATACATTTTTTTCTTATTCTTGTGTACAACAAGACATAAAAACTGTTTTAAGTATTGTTGAATGATCTCATTTAATAATTTGTCATTTACAGTTTCATCTCAGAATTGTGCAAATTCTTTTGAGCTGATTTGTGCATAATTGCACCATTTTTTAAAATCAATATTCTCTAAGACATGCAACACATCCTTCAAGTCTCTACTGTAAACTCTTGCAAAACACCCAGACCTGAAACACAGTTGTATTCAAGGAGGTAAAGATCTCTTACTTCACCCCCCAACCGAGGTAATAATGATTTGATTAATCAAATACAGTACACTGCGAATAGAATGTAAGGACCAACACACTCATTAGCATATCGTGATATTTTCAGCCATACACAATACTTACATGCATATATGTATGTGATGGGTAAATGTGGTTTCTGTGAAACTTGAAAAGCTGAGCACTTGGTGTTCTGAAGCAAACCTAACCAAGTAATCTGCTCTGCTGCTCTTCTGAGCCAGCAT
Organism: Colossoma macropomum; assembly: GCF_904425465.1. Classification (NCBI taxonomy): domain Eukaryota; kingdom Metazoa; phylum Chordata; class Actinopteri; order Characiformes; family Serrasalmidae; genus Colossoma; species Colossoma macropomum. The sequence goes on along the minus strand of NW_023494795.1, from coordinate 10,591,554 downwards.
CTGATTGGCTCTTTGGCAAAAGCAGTCTCTAGGAGTCTTGCATTTGCTGAATGCAATATAAAAGTGACTTCTTTGTTCAACCATCCCACCCCCGATTGCAACACGCCCAAATCCAGCTCTTACAATTATTCCTTCTTTCCTTTTTTATTAGCCCCAGGCTAAAAAGGCTTTGTGGCAAATAGGTCACTCTGCCAGACATGCATAAAGCTGGGCCATGAGGGAATTCTGGCTAAGCCATAGATTATACACACCGGCCTCATCATGAGAGCGAGACTACTAAGCTTTATTACATAAACTGATTATGAATGTTACCAATAACCGTCCTTAATAAGACTTTTCCCTCAAGAACCATAGTATTTGAAGAGCACTAGGTATGGCCATACCTGAGCCTACATGGGTTTAAAATCCAAGGGGTTTCCTGCCTTCCACCTAATGAGTGTTGGGACAGGCTTCAGCAGCCCCCATCGCAACCCAGGAGGATAAGCGGCTTAGATGATGAGTGAGGGAGTAAATGCATACATACATGAGTAAGTCATACATTGTTAAGTCATCTCAAATAGACTTGCTCACGCGGTTCCTGACAATGCATGAAACACTGTTGTGTATAAAAATGGACTAAAGTATGTAGCATAACTAAAAACAGAGGTAGCAACTACCATGAAGGCTTTGTATGTACCATACATTTGAGGTAAGGGGACATTTGTGTAAATTCAGTTAATGCAGTCATGGGTAGGTATGACACTAGGTGGCCAATCAGTTATATCAGTGGTTCAGTTAACTACCAGTGGCTATAAAACATGGGACCGTAAACTGCAGACCTTTGTCCTAGTTGGTACACATTTTTGCTGTATTTCAGCTCTCAACACACCAGAAATAAACAATCAAAAACACTGAAGACTTAGTGGAGGTGTGGGCGGAGCTGGAACAGAGCAAAAATGTGGAATTCCCACAACCGTATGTCAGTCTCAGTCTTTCTTCACTCCTTCTTCTGTAGCTGCCTTTGGACTCTCCTTCGCATTAGACCTGCTGTTAGAATACTGCATAGCACGAGGACAACGAAAGAACCTCCAGCTAGCAAGATGGTCCACTCCCCATGCACTTGCACCACGAAGCGCCGCTGCGTCAGGAAGTCCTTGCACAGCGCCTCCATCTGGCACATGGTGCACATGACAAGGAAGAAGTGGAAAATTTGGTGGCCGTGGCCTATAATATCACACCTTCCCGGAAAGAAGCGCTCCGGCACTGGGCAGGAGAAGAAGAAAGCAGCCTGCATGAAGAAGGCCACCTGCAATGCATGCAGCACCAGCTCTGTCTCATCCCAGGCCCTGGCGGCCAGTCGGTAGGCCACTGGACTGATGCCCAGCAGGTAGGCCAGGCTGGTCGGCACCATCTGGAAGAGCTTCCTGCGGAACGGGTAGGGCCGGCGGTAGCGTAGCTTTGCAAAACAGCAGCTTGTGCACGATAACCAGCCTAGCAAAGCTGCTCCGGGCAAGAACATCACCCCCACAAGGCTCTGCCTCCACGGCTCCTCGGAGGAGTAGAAGTAGTGGGCCAGTGCACAGCCATATTGGTATGTGGCCACGCCCACATAGTCCAGGAAGAAGAGGGAGTAGTGTGCTAGCTCAGAGTGTGACTGCAGCAAGTGGGCGGCAGCACTAAAGCTGAGGTAGGTAAGGGCTGACAAGATGTAGAGGCAAAGAGGTAGTGAGGAGGCGTCTGGATTCAAGTCACTGGAGGCGGCGAAGAACCAGAAGCGCAGCAGCACGGCAAGGACCGCCAACAGGTGTGTCCACACGTTCAGGGACTCGTTATGCTGCTGGAAGAGGCTTAGTATATAGCAGCGCCATGGCTGGCCCAGCGGCCGGTAGCCCGACAGGATGTAGGGCTCACGGAACAGGATGGGAACGTCCGAGGCAGGGAGCGTGGGCTGGGGGGATGGCAGGGAGGGCAGGGAGTGGGACAGGCGGGGTAGGCCGGCCAGCTGTTTTATGCTGAGGGTGAGGGTGCTAACCCAGCCTAAAGCTCCACTTGACATGGTGGTGGGTTACAGAGGAAATGACAACAGCAGGAGAGACAAACCGGTGTGGAAGCGAAAAGGTGCCCTTGGGTGTGCTGCAGAAAAAGAGAGACGAGTGAAGTATGAGGGTAGGTGATATTTACAGCAAAAGCAAAATGTTAGTCATGACTACATCCACCTGCACCTTGAGTCTAAAAACCCATTAGGAACGCCATCTGTTATACAAGTTATACTTATCTGCCCAACACAAGGCCTCTACATTAAATGATTCACGATTTATAGGTTCAGTAGGGTGACTCAGTTTTTCAGGTAAACACAAAGCATGATAACAGACTCACATCAAATGGAAATTTGCCTTCCCTGTCTTATGCATCACGCCGACATAACCACAACCTCTACATACCGAAGTGGGCAGTAGGTATTATCTAGCTGCCACACCTATCTGGCTTAATGGCAGGTCTTTTGTCTTTTCTTTGACAGGCAACATCTAAGTGTCATTTAAAAGAATTACTGCATTATAGTGGAAATGCTTGGAGCTGGGACACCAGTAAGTTTTAGAGAAGCTCAAAGCACTTTAGAGCTTCTTCACTATTTATCTTTTTTAGCAGATGATGGGTTAAACTCTATTTTCATGCAATATTTCACACAGTAACCCCTTTTACTCTAAACACAGAAATGTAATAATTTAACTTAAGAAACACAGTTGCATTCAAAAAAAGTGAGCCAGCTAGTGAAGAAAATGATTTATCCTATTCATTAGACTGTTAGCTTAGCTGTCGTGCAGGACATTTGACAGACATACGACTCACCTGCCTCTGGTATTTGACGACACCTTAAGGACACCAGCTAGTCACTGTCGGTAGAATAATCTTACTCCTGTTCCTGATTCCTATCTAGTGTTGGTCGGTATGCAGGAGCCCACATTGTCCCTAGTGACAGAGTGAGCTGGTCTCTCGGCAATCCACAGCTGATCTGCAGAAGAGAACAGCAAGTCGAGCAGGTTCAGGAGTTGGGAGGGGCTACAAGTTTCACGTGGCTGAGAGTTGGTCTGAATGGGAGCACTAAAGTGTCAAGCCAGCCTTTTACCGATATGTCTTTAAACGTGTAAACTGGGGACAATAAATGACACAGTAACTGAAAAAATATAACTTTAACAGTAAACAATTGAACAATTAGAAACAGTTTCAAAATATATACCTTTATGTACATGCTTTTTTTATTTAGTTAGTTTTTACACAATCTTTTTTGGGATTTATTTATTTTGCCATGCATATTCATTTACATTTACAGCGTTTAACAGACCCTCTTATCCAGAGCGACTTACAAAAAGTGCTTTGTTGTCTAATCAGAGAAAGTATCTTTGCTAGTTACAAATAGGTTAGAGAGAAAGTTCATCCTGAGCTCAGATACTGCTAGAAACAAAAGCCGATGTTGATACCCAGAGAAAAAGAAACAGCGTTAAACACAGCGCAGTGCAATTCAATAAATACTCAGTGCTCTCTTAAGTGCTGAGATGTGTCTTCAGTCTGTGTTTGAAGACCGCGAGAGACTCTGCTGTTCGGACAGCGAGTGGGAGTTTGTCCCACCACCCGGGTGTCAGGACAGAGAAAAGTGTTGATGCTTGTCTTCTACGCGTCTTGAAGGATGGCGGGTCAAGCTGAGCTGTGCTTGAAGCTTGAAAGGCTCGAGGTACAGTTTGAGTTTTGACCATTGCCATCAGGTAGGGGGGACTGGTCTGCTTTTGGCTTTGTAGGCAAACATCAGGGTTTAAATCTGATGCGTGCAGCTACAGGAAGCCAGTGAAGGGAGCGCAGCAGTGGAGTGACGTGACTGAACTTATGAAGATTGAAGACGAGCCGTGCTGCTGCATTCTGGATGAGTTGCAGAGGCTTGAAGGCCTGCATAGGAAGACCAGCCAAGAGTGAGTTGCAGTGGTCAAGCCTTGAGATGACAAGAGACTGAACACTCAACAAAACTAATTCTATCTCCCTAACTTTTTCTGAGTAAACGACTGCCCACCTGCTGGACGGACACTGATGGATGATTGTCTGCGAAGCTCTCCTGCTACCCGCTTCAGACCAGTTGCCCACGCCCCAGTCGCCGCCACTTGCCCAGCTACCGCCACTTGACTTGGACTAGCTGCCCACTCCCACTCTACACTGAAGTTTTCATGGACTCCTAACTACTACTACTACTACTACTACTATTAATATTAGTAGTATAATAATTTTGTAGGTAGTTTGACCAGAGGAGGATGGGTCCCCCCATGTGAGCCTTGGTTCCTCCCTGGCTTGCTCACTTGGAGGATTTACATTTCATGTTAAAACTTTGTCTTTAATGGATTTCTGTGAAGCTGCTTTGTGACAACATCAGTTGTAAAAAGCGCTATACAAATAAATTTGACTTGACTTGACTTGAACGAGCACCTGGGTGGCCTCTCGAGTGAGGAAGGGTTGAATCCTCTGGATGTTGTACAGGAGAAACCTGCATGACCGAGTCAGGTTCGCAATATGAGCTGAGAACAATAACTCACCATCCAGAATCACACAGAGACTTCTTGCCTCTTCAGACGGAACAATCAGAGAGTTCTTGAATGAGATGGCGAGATCATAATGAGGACCTGTAGTTGCAGGGATGAATACCAGCTCAGTCTTGCTAGGATTGAGCTTCAGGTGCTGAGCTGCCATCCATGAAGAGACGTCAGTCAGACATGCCGAGATGCGACTGGAAACCTGGGTATCTGAAGGTGGGAAGGAAAGCATTAGTTGAGTGTGATCAGCAAAGCATATTCACATTTATTATTTATTTACACATAAATATATTTGCAAATGTTACAAATGCACATTTACTTTATATTTGGTTCACTTAAAAAATAGTAATCAACCCACAAAATATAAATTGTTGCATTTGCAAAAGGTGTGAAATCCTTGGCAGTACTTGGCAACATTCCGTCTTGGCAGATTGCAAATGCTTTCTGTTGCCAGCTATGAGTCTTTCTATTCTTTTTTTAGGAATTTTTTAATTACTCTTCCTTGCAGAACCCTTCTAGTTCTGCAAGATTCTCGGGCCATCTTGCATGAACACCATGTTTGAGATATACCCACAGGCTTTCAGTGGTGTTTAAGTCAGGTAACTATGAGAGCCATTCCAAAAGCTTCAAATTTCATTTCTTCAAGACGTTCATGGAGGATGTTGAGGTATGTTTTAGATGTTTGGATTGGATCCTGTTGTAGAAGATGGCCTCTTTTCAGCTTCAGTTTTTTTGACTGACTGTGTCACATTTGCTTCCAGATTTTGCAGATATTTAGTACTGGCTGCCACACAACACCAAAGCATAATAGATCCCTCCCTGTGCTTAACAGTTGGCAAGGTGTTCTTTTCATCAAATTCTGCTTCTTTTTTTTCTCTAAACATATCTTCAGTGATGTTATGCCTCTGGCTTTGAGATGTTGTTTTGCATTCTTCAGATGTTCATTTTTGACTATTCTCTAACAAGTCAACTTGTAAGACCTAACAAGTTAAATAAACTGAAAGTATGTCCATTTTTATATATGCCCCATTTACCATTTTATGTTTTTTTTATATTTTTGAGCTAATCAAATGTAAAATAACTGTGCATTAACATTTACAGGAAATGTTTTGTTTAAATTTTTTTGCTATAGAAGTTTACATTTGTGATTACATAGTGTTTACATTTTTTCACTTCAAAAATCGAAAAAATATCTTATTTGGCCAGGGGTATCCAAACTTGTGTATACGACTATATTTCTTCTTTAAAAAAAAAGGACAAAATCATATGCGCAAGGTTCTAAACGCAAGTAAATGAAGAAAATAGTGACCATACAATCAGTAGTCTACACCACAAAACAATGCACAGTGATACCAGACAATACAAGACAATTCCCATTTATTTTTGCATTTATTAAGTCATTTTTTGCTTTATGTTTTAATATCTATTCCTGCTTATCTTGGCAAAATCAGAGTAGTTTTGTTTGATTTTTTATTAAAATGTGCTTATTGTTAAACATTAAGAAAACATATTACATCCACACAACCATTGCTAAAGGTTTATAAACTGAGAGATAAAATTCTGTTGATATAGTTTATTAACGTGGAAATTATGTTCACATTTGAACCAAGTAAATTGAATGCCTCATTTTTTCAGTGTGAAGTGTTAATAAATCGAGTTTGGCTGTTTTTCCTTATTCACTTCTGTTTCATTGTTATTACATGTGTACGCAACTGCATAGTGTAACAGACACCAGTGGTGCATGAGTGCGACATGTGGTAAGCATTCAGCATGTACTGAATATAGACTCCATGTACAACTTCATGATGGAAAATGCATTAGGAGCACAGCAGTAATAAAAACTGTAAGTACAATGATGAGATCAATGAAGTGTGGTAGTGTATCAAGTTGAATCAAGTAAATTGATTGCATTGCTTTGTTCAGTGCATAAATCACATTGGATGGTTTTGAACTGGATGTTCGAGATCTGCTTTCAGGATGGGGAGGGGGGCACGTTTTGTGACTAGACATAAAGAGTGACTTTCATAGTGATTCTGTAGACTTTTCTCAGTTATCTTCTCATTATCTTTTAAATATTTTGTCGGTATGAGTGTGAGCACTTACATTTGAAGAAAAATATTACTCCAGGCCCAGCACATTACAGTGCCTGGATAACAGGATACGAAAAATACAGGCACATGTAGCTCTAGTCCAGGGGTCGGCGACATGCGACTCTTTTACTGGCCTGTTATGTCTCCACAGCAGAATTAGATTTTTAGTTGAAAATAAAATAATCCTTCTTTGCAGTAAAATAAAGCTCTGCTGATCGTTCAACACAGTTTTAACAATGAATGGTCTTAAACGCTGGAGTTAATGTAGGCTATATCTGCTGATTTACTGACCTTTGACCCTGAAGGTTGGTGCGCAGACTGCTAGCCACCATAGCAACGCATACAAATCTTGCCTAGCTAGTAGCTAAAGAAACGGCGAAGATAAAGATTCAAGATGAACATCGCTAATTTGGAGATGAATGGACTTATTTGCATTTATAATCACTCCAGCTGGTTTCCTAATACATTTAATCTGCAACCAGAAACTGTCAAACACTAAAAAGTAGCATGGCTGAAGTCGCTTCTCTTTCACCAGCTTCTTGTTTGAATTGTCCCGTTCCACCTTAAATGGAGCAGCATTTACATTCTGGTGCCTCAGGCACCATTTAAGGTGGAACGGGAAAATTAGAACAAGTAGCTGGCGAATGAAAAGCGACTTCAGCCTCGTAAAAAGTCGAAAGTTGAGAGACATTTTACAAGAAACTGTTCCACTTTCGAGGAAAAGTTTCCTGCCAGAGATGCAAGAAAACTGGCTATAGCTGAGCTAAAGCTTAAAGCAGAGCAAGTAAGTCTACATTTTCGTTTATATTATATATTTTTTATACCTTACTAGTAGATTAGCACATACTGAGACATATTTACAGTCAAAAAGATATTGTAGACATAAAACGTTGTGGCTCCCAAGGTGGTTTGACTTTTGTTGAAAGGACAAAATGGCACTTCATAACATTTGGGTTGCCGACCCCTACTCTAGATGACCTGATGAGAACAACATCCTGGTCCCTATATTCTATTATAGGTATTATTTTAAAATATTATGAAGACTAGAATCTGTATTGGTCATGACCAATAAAATAACAAACAAACAAACAGATAAAATACTTATATGTACAAGACTTTTTCCCTTCTAAAGAGAAGCACTGGTCTCTGAGGCTCTCAAATGGCGCTGTTTTCAGGGGGCGTGGCCACGTCCAGGCCATCAAAGAGACAGGCCATGTAGTTAGAAGCACAGCGTCAATCTCAGTTTAAAGCATTTGCACTTCTTTTGTGTCTTAAACCGGGTGAAATACGGGAGGTTTCTGATCCTGGGAGAACACCGTGAAAGAGAGCAGCGATAGCCGAAATTTTCCCGGGAGAATCGGCTTTGGTAAGCACAAACCCGCTGCCTGGTCATGCGGCGCATGCGCAGCCGAATTTTCCCGGGAGAATCGGCTTTGGTAAGCGTAAACCCGCTGCCTGGTCATGCGGCGCATGCGCGGTAGCCAGAACTTTTCGCGCGAAATGTGGAAAGGGGCTGAACGGAAGCACAGCTCCCGCTGCCTTATTGGACGGCGCGCCGTAGAACGATGCATATTATAATTACTCGACGTTGCTCTGACCAATCACGGCGCAGAACAGACAGCGTCAGAACTCCGTGTGGCGCGAAAAAGGGACTCAGAGCAGAATACCGGGGTGGTCGGTCGATACGCTCGGCACGAGGTGCGTTTTGTCCGCAGGGTCTTAACAAATTTATCACTCTATATCCAGAAATGGCCACTGAAGTCGTGGACGACCATGAGATGAGGGAGGCTCAGAGGGACTACCTGGACTTTCTGGACGACGATGTAAGTACTGCACCTTTGTAGCTCGAGCTCGTTGAGGGGTAACTGACCTGCAGCCAGGTGGGATAGTTCAGCTGTTTTAGCAGGTATTCCAAATATTATACACCTCAGTGTGACACACGCACCATTGTGCGCTAGTTCGGGCGGTTTTAGTGGTCAGTAAACGGGCTAAGACGTGCTGTGTGGTGTAAACAGGTGCCCAGCTAAGCTACCGAGTTAACAAAGACCTGTTTGCTCGTGCACACAAAAGCTAGGCCTGTCCTCACACCAGCAAACCGTCGTGTAAAAGTTAATTAAACACCGTTTGTGTTAGTTAAAGTTAGAATTTTTCTGTTTTATCAGCAAAACATCAGCCAGGAATCAGTATTTCCTTATTTTAGTGTAATTTGTGTGTCAGTATATAAACACACAAGGCATACGTTGCATGCAGAGCATTGAAAGACCACAATGATGAGCAGTAAAACAGCAGTTAACGTCTCATTCTCCAGGGTATATTTTGGTTTGTCCATCTGAATTTACATGACCAAATTATGAGGCAAATGATTCAGTAACTGCATGAAATAAATGTACATTTTTATTTTATTTATTTATTTATTTGTAAGAGTTCCCCTCAAATTAACAGAACATGTGTTTTATGATCACACATATTGCTATATGCTTACAATTTACTGCTGAAAGCCAAAAATCTTAGACACTCTTTGTATTTTTTATACAAATAATTTTTACAGAGCAGATCACTGAAGAGACGCCATCTGTTTATAGTTTATAGCCCAGATTTGTGGAAAAATGGGTCGACTTCAGCTTCTTTTATTATAAGGGTTTAAAATTACATCACCCATCTATTTGACTGGAAAGAAGACAGTTCCAGCTCTCATACGACACCCACCTTCTGAATGTAGCTTATGAAATATGAAGAATATGATGAAGTGTGTTTTGGAAGCACCGGTGGTCCCAAGGAGGGATGAATGAATAAAGTAAAAGGCAGCTTAATGAGGGTCTTCCTTAATCAACAAAAATCAGCCAATTAAAGTTAACAGTTTTTGGCCTTTCTTCTTTTTCACACTTTTCAGAGACTCGTACAAACATATATTTAGTTACAGAATCACCTGAATACATCGATACTTTTGTATAAAGTATTTGCATCGCAATATATTAATAAAAAGAATTGACCAACCTTCACGGAAATTTCATGAACTAGATGAATCTCAGTATTTTTACACCTAAGCCAGTTTTAAAGGGGTGTCCAGAATGTTTGTAACATACCTTTACACACTCATAGAAAAGCTTTTCCATAGTTTCAGTGTTATTACAACAGTAAGAACATGTATTTGTTTCTAAATTAAAATTTTCTCGCAAAGATTTGTTATAAGGATAAACAACATATACGTTTTTTAAAATTCGCCTCTTTTGCTCTTTGTAAAATCAGGTAGATCTTTGCCTAATATGTTTATCCATCTCCTGCTTGTAATATATTAAAACATATTTTCTTCTCAGCTGAGGGTCGAATTTCATTGATACAGTTTTTCTCATGAATATATTTGTTACCTTCTCTAATCTAAAACTATAACCTTCAGTACAGAGTACAGGTCTGGACTACCATTACAGTGCATCACAGTCTGCTGTATTACTATGCACCAGAGAAGTTGAGGAATCAGGGTTTGTCATCTTTATGTCTTTTTATTGTGTTTTGCAGCAAGACCAGGGAGTCTATCAGAGCAAGGTTCGGGACATGATCAGTGAGAATAAATTTCGCCTCATCGTCAACATCAACGATCTGCGGCGCCGCAACGAAGCTCGCGCTGCCAAGTACGTACTTCATTATACTGAAAATGAAAAAGTTCACATTTCCCCTCATCCTGGATTCACATCAGTTCTGCCCAGTATGATACATGAAAACAATCTGAGTCATCCGAGATCCATATAACAGTCTGTTGTCTTGGCATGAGGTAATAACTAGTTAGTTACTGTCTGTTAACATAAGTAAAGGTGTGAAAGAGTTGTACTTTTATGAGTTCTGTCTAATAACAAGCAATATATATGAGGCAAAGAATTGATTTTTATTAAAATTTTGGTCTTAATTTCAATCTCTTACATTGGTTCAGCATCTGAAGTGCTTTATTGTTACTTACAGCTCTTACACTCTTAAAAAAGGCGGTTCTTCAAGGGTTCTTTAGTAAGGGGGGGGCTTTTATTTAGAACCCTGAGTTCTGTATTGAACCATTTCCTGCTTAAACAGTTACTTGCACGGCGAAATGGTTATTCAGATTGATGGACGTATGGATGTATAGAACCTTTTTGAAAATATATATGTGTATAGCGCTAGAAAGGGTTCTGCTGTTGTTACGATGTCAAGCTTGTAAGAATAGAAGAACCCTTTTGGTGCTACATGGAACCATTTTCAAAAGGGTTCTATACAGAACCAAATACAACACATTCTCCATCAATCTGAAGAAAATCACCAGGCAAATAACTGTTTAAGAATTAAGTGGATCTATATAGAACTCTAGAACGCTTTACTAAAGAATCCTTGGAGAACCATCTTTTTTAATAGTGTACTTTTAAGCTGTAGCACTTTATAATCAGAAAGATTAATGGTCTCCCATTAGTAGCCGAGTGTACTGGGAAGTTCCACTGCCGCCCAGTAGGGAACTCAGAACTTCACCCGAAATGTTTTTATTCCTTGAGTTTTTTTGTTGCACAGTAAAAATGGTTTGTCAGTTCAATCTAATAATTACTTTATGTGGTAACAAGTAAATTGACCAGTTTTATTTAACCCAAATAATCTTTCGGAGTCATTTCTGAGTTGAAGAACTCAGTCTATTTCAGACTGCTCTTCCTCCCTTTGCATGTTTTAAAGATTAGTGGTGCCCCTGCAGTGCCATTGAGGTTAATGGCAGTGCTTTGTTTTTCAGACTAATGAACAATGCTTTCGAAGAGCTCCTGGCCTTCCAGCGTGCTCTTAAGGACCTGGTTGCTTCCGTGGACGCCACCTACGCCAAGCAGTTTGAGGAGTTCTTCATTGGACTGGAGGGCAGCTTTGGGAGCAAACATGTGACCCCGCGCACCCTCACGTCACGCTTGCTGGGGAGCATGGTGTGCGTTGAGGGCATTGTCACCAAATGTAGGTCTCAGCTTGTAGGCCATTGTTGTTTTGTTTAATTGTTAATATTGGTCAAAAGTCTATCAGTAGTGGTCTGTTTTGCGATACCCTTAAACTAGTGTATTACTGTAATACCAAAAGTGTAACACTGATACATAAATGCCTTATAACCGGATTATAAGTTAGCGGGACAGAGACCAGCAGGTGAGATAAACTCCAAGGGCCCTTAATATCCTGGAGGTTTATGCCTCCAATCCAGAAATATTAAAATAAATATTAAAAGGGCGCCAATAGATGTATGTCAGCTATTTGGAGACATTGTCACAAAACACAATAAGTATCGCAGTGTTTCATGTTCAGGGTTTGATAAGTTAGAGTAGGCAAAGAAGCCCCAGAGGTGCTAGTTTTAAAAACACTATCAGCAAATAAACATACAGTGTTTTTATTCAGTGTTTTTTTTGCTGCATTTTAACCAATTAAACAAATTACTCTCTGTTTATAATGGAATTGGTCGTTGTTTTTTAAGTGCAGGCAATATCCATGATATACTCAAAGCAGATTGTGAGTATTATATCACGATAACAATAAAATATTACCATAACGCCCACCTATAATGTCTCCCCAAGACCCAAGAGTATAAGTAACAGGTCCTAAATGTATTAAGGTAACGTAATTACAGAAAATGTAATTTGTTTTTGTTTTCATTCTCCAGGCTCTCTGGTGCGGCCCAAAGTAGTGCGAAGTGTCCATTTCTGCCCAGCCACTAAGAAGACTTTGGAGCGTAAATACACAGACATGACCTCATTGGATGCTTTCCCTTCAAGTGCCATCTACCCAACAAAGGTATTCCCATCAGCTCTCACATTGTAACGGCAAGCACGTTGAGAAGAGTCTAGCTGCAGAGCCGCAGTACTGCATTCTCAGCCCTGCACTGTCAGCCCCGCACCCTCAGCTCTGGATATGATGTCACGTAAAGCTAAAGAGGCTTGTCATTTGTAATATGGAGAGTGTGGAAGCCAAACATACAGATGGCTATTACCAGAGAACTGGCTCTGCTATTACAGCATAATGTTTTAAGAAACCCTCAGATATCCAAGAACTATTTAAGCATGAAATGGTTACATGTAGAGCTCATAGTTCTAAATAGAGCCATTTCCTTTACTAAAGCCTGCTTGAAGAAGCTTCATCCTCCTTTTTAAGAGTGTATGTGTTCAAAACACCAGTAAAATAGGCCAAAACTGATATATACCGGCAAGCTAATGAACACCCATTTAACGAACCTCAGTATTCTCTTTATCTGGCACTTGAATGCTCAGGATACAACGATGTACAAAACTATCGCCTCGCTTGTTCTTGAAAGCAGCATTACTACACACTGAATTCACTTTGATGCTAAAAAAAAAACAAACTTCTCTCAGAAGGGCAGGAAAGTGTGACTGCAATTCTGAAATGAACCACTAGAGGCATACTTGTAAGGAGTTGATAGTGTGGGTCTGAAAGTGAGGGTCCAGTATTTCGGTACTGTGGGTCTGCAGTTGGATACTACTGAGAACATTTGATCTGAGACTTTAGTGGTGTAGAACTCTATTGTGCACAAACAAGTGTGTCTTTTGCATCCACGTCCAACGTGAACAAGCTTTAATTTTTCTTTGGTGTCAATTAGGATGAAGAGAACAACCCACTGGAGACAGAGTTTGGCTTGTCCATCTATAAAGATCACCAGACCATCACGGTGCAGGAGATGCCGGAGAAGGCTCCTGCCGGCCAGCTGCCCCGCTCAGTGGACATCATCCTGGACAATGACCTGGTGGACGCGGCCAAACCGGGTGACCGCGTGCAAGTCATTGGGACCTATCGCTGCCTGCCTGGCAAGAAGGGTGGCTTCACTTCTGGCACCTTCAGGTACAATCACTCTTCTTACAGTTCGAAGATATGAAATTACAGCACAGCTGTGGCTACTTTAAGCCCTTGACCTTTGGACCTATTATTGAGTTATTAATCTTATGGCTTGTTATAGAGTAACTACTGTAAATTACTCAGTAACTACTATGAAACTGAGATATAAGGTGTGTAGCTATAATAGGAACGGAAATCTGGACATATTGGCAGTTTTTAGATTTAAGGCGTTTGTATTCATTTTAGTTTATTTTTGTTTGACAGGAACAATACAGATAAACATTTGTACACAAAAAATGTGGAAAATAGGTTTATATTTGTATATGCATTAAGGGTTGAGTTAAACTGGGAAGCTCATTGTTTTTGTATTCACAACAAAAATGTTAGACTTCTGCAGTGTAACTACTAGATAAAAGTAAGTAATTGACTCAGTTTGTTATTTTTATAATTGTGCATGAACCAAAAATGTTGGATGAGTTTTCTGACATCATTGTCATTCTTTCTGTCTGTTCAGGACCATTATGATAGCCTGCCAAGTGAAGCAGATGAGCAAAGAGGTCACTCCCTACTTTTCTGCAGATGACGTGGCAAAGATCAGGAACTTCAGCAAGTCTCGCACAAAGGTGAGAAACTGGGGAAAAAGACAAAAATATGTACTGATTTATGTTGCATATATGGATGTACTGTACGTTGTTGTCTTATTTTTTTCTGAATTTATCTTTTGTTAAATCTTGACTGTAAAGCAGGCCACTCTATAAAACATGCTCTTCTACTTACAGGACACTGTTTTACAAATGAAACTTACAGAAAGTTTTCTTCCGTCTTTTGCAGAATGTGTTTGACCAGCTGGCCCGCTCCTTGGCCCCCAGTATCCACGGGCACGAGTACATCAAGAAGGCCATTCTGTGTATGCTGCTGGGCGGAGTGGAGAAGGTTCTGGAAAACGGATCTCGCATTCGTGGTGACATCAATGTTCTTCTCATAGGTGCGGATGAAATTAGCTTGAACAGGTTTTTGACATAAGTTTACACTTCTTCTAGTGTTTGCTACATCATAAGAACAGCTGTGGAGAACAACCTTGGATGGGCAATAAGATTTATTATTACTAATTCAAACAACTCTACTACACAAGTGTTGTCACAAAGCAACTTTACAGAAAATCCAGTTTCAAGCTCCAAATGGGCAAGTTAAGGGTAGCAGTGGCAAGGAAAAACTCCCTGAGAATAAGAGGAAGAAACCTTTAGAGCAGGGGTGTCCAGTCGTATCCGCAAAGGGCCGCTGTGGCTGCAAGTTTTCATTCCAAACAAGCAGGAGCTCACCTGATTCCACTAGTTTAATCAGTGGCTCAGCCGTCCAACACATGATCTTGTGATCTCCTGCTTTGTTGGAATGAAAACCTGCAGCCAAAGCGGCCCTTTGCGGATAAGATTGGACACCCCTGCTTTAGAGGAACCACGACTCAGAAGGGGGGAACCCATACCTCTAGTTGACACCATACAGCAAAACAATAATAGAGCAATAACTAAGTGAATAAAAAAGAAATTTGACAATAAATACAAGAATGAAGAAAAGGAATGTCTGTTGTTGGACAAAAGTATTTAGAATAACCAGTTATGATTGCTGACTGTTAAAAGACGATCACAAATAAGTAACAAATAAGAAATTTTGATTGCTGTTAGAATCGTATCACAGTGAAAATAAGCATTAGAGCTTCATGAAAACATGAAGATGTCATGAAGAGTGACTTCCCAAAGAAAGCAGACATTTCGAATTCTGATGTCTGAATCTGCTGCAGGTCATCTGTTCAATAGAATTTGAATGTTCATGTGTCCTTTCTCAGGTGACCCCTCTGTGGCCAAGTCTCAGCTGTTGCGCTATGTGCTGCATACGGCTCCCCGTGCTATCCCCACCACAGGCCGTGGCTCATCCGGAGTGGGTCTGACCGCTGCTGTCACCACTGACCAGGAGACAGGTACTTTAGTTTGAAACAGGGGTCTTAGGGCCGTCTCAGATGGTCCATGTTTTTGCTCCAACTTAAGTCACAATGCATGAGGATGGAGCAGAAATGTGGTCCGTCAGCGACACCCTAAGCTAGCCTTATGTGGTTATTCAGTAACTACTATGAAACTAAGATTAGTGGGGAATGGAAGTCTTGACCTGCTGGCTGATCTTAAGAGTTTAAGGAGTTAATGGACCTTTTAACCCCTAACAGCTAATGTGTTTAACAGTAAAGGATTAGTTTGGGAACAACAGTTAGTATAATCTTTCTATAATAATAATAATAATAATAAGAGTAAAAATAATAAATGAAACTTATATTGTGCTTTTCAAGAACCCAAAAAACATGTAATGATAGAACACAGAACACCAGAAGACAAGAAAACACAGAAGCAGATAACAGAGAAGGAGACGGAGTGGTGCTATAATGAAAGAGTGTCCATTATCAGTGACATCCTTTTTCCAGAATTTTATTTAACTGTTTTTTGTTCATTGTCAAAAGAAGGAGGCATTTTTCCACCGTTCTAGGAGAGTCATGGCTAAGGAAACACATTAACATTTGACTCTTGCTCGCCCCCATTCTTCTCTTAGGTGAGCGTCGGCTGGAGGCCGGTGCCATGGTGCTGGCCGATCGAGGCGTGGTCTGTATCGATGAGTTTGACAAGATGTCTGACATGGATCGCACTGCCATTCACGAGGTTATGGAGCAGGGACGCGTCACCATTGCCAAGGCGGGCATCCACGCCCGTCTGAATGCCCGCTGTAGCGTTCTGGCGGCCGCCAATCCAGTCTATGGAAGGGTGAGCCCTTTATATGACCCTAATAAAATTAACTTGCGTGCTCTAGACTGTTACGGGAGGTTCATATGTGTTGTCAATTCTAAGTTAAAAGTCACTATAATGTCATATATTCTGTTTCCAGAAAGAGGCTTAATATTTATTACTTTGTCTTGAATCCATTGATGTCTATTAGTTTGTGAGTGTGACTTTGTCTCTCTTTGTGTTTCTGTTTCTCTCTCTGCAGTATGACCAGTATAAGACACCGATGGAGAATATTGGCCTGCAGGACTCTCTGCTGTCTCGTTTTGACCTTCTCTTCATCATGCTGGACCAGATGGACCCTGAGCAGGACCGGGAGATCTCAGACCATGTGCTGCGCATGCACCGCTACCGGGACCCCCATGAGCAGGAAGGAGCAGGTATTCAAGCGTCAGCCAAACAGTTTAAAGTGGTCTCATTTCTCAGCTCAGCTGAGTGTTACCTTTGAGAACAGAGGTCGAGTTGCATAGTATGCTGTTGCACATTGAATGTGATATTGGACATCGATGGATGTGGATATCAGGCGAATATCAGCATTAAACGCTTTATTAATTGGGGAAAAAAAGGAATTAATCTGGTCTAAGGTTTCTATATTGGAATCAGAAATGAAAAAGTGGTATTGTGCCTTTTCAAGTTTGCACCGTGTCATAGAGTGAGTTGTAGATAATGTATGTAATGTGTATGTTGCAGCACTGGCTCTGGGTGGAGCAGTAGATGTCTTGGCCACTGATGATCCAGATGCAGCTCATGAGGAAGAGGCAGAGCTGCAGGTGTATGAGAAGCACAACCACCTTCTCCATGGCAACAGAAGACAAAGGTAAAACCTATGTTTTTAATGTTTTTCATAGTAAAGAAGTGCTTCAGACCCGTTGAACCTGTTGTACCTAGGCTAATTATTTAACCACGTGGGCTACAGCGCAGATGGCTGAGATATTCTTGAATTATGGGAGTGTGTAACAGTTTGAACCTGCTAGCAGGTCCTGGCCATTTACGGGGTTAACCCCTTACAAGGCCATGGGTCCGCTGGTGGCCCCACAGGTTTATTGCACACTTCTGTAACCTAAGAATAGTCCAACATGTTTGCATTAAAGTCCCTTAGTTGCTGAACTAAGCAACTCGTATGTAATAAGCCTGGAATTTTAAGGGGTTTAATGAGAGACAGTTGTTACCAGGAGCCTATTCCATATGTATCAGAGGGCTGATAGTAATGATGTACTTGCTAATCTAGAATTAGTTCTCATACTTATGCTTTTGTGCCAAATAGATTGGGATACAAAGGCCATAAATTGGTCCTAGATCATTAATTATACTGAAAGGTCTGATGCATGTGGCTTCTGCTCTCTTCAGGGACAGAGTGGTGAGCAAAGAGTTCATGAGGAAGTACATTCATGTCGCCAAAGCGATTTCCCCTGTACTGACCCAAGAAGCAGCCAATCACATCGCAGAGGAGTACTCGCGACTGCGCAACCAGGACCAGCTTGGCTCAGACGTTGCTCGGGTAAGAACAGCACGCCTACACTCTCGCTCAGTCATACTTTATCTGGTGTTAAACATCTTTTGAGAGGTCCTTGGATGCATTTATATAAATGTACACTGATGTTATGAACATTTGTTACTTCGGAAACTAGGAATATTTTGTTGTCATTAGTCTGGAATTAGCTCTCGGACGGCGACGTTGTATCTGCTGTTTATTTGGAATTTTTTCACTCCCATGGTGCCCAAAAGGTTTACTAAATTAGTCTTTCCACCCCTCCAGACGTCCCCTGTCACGGCCAGAACTCTGGAGACTCTGATCCGTTTGTCCACGGCCCACGCCAAGGCCCGCATGAGCAAGTCTGTGGATCTTGAGGACACAGAGGTGGCAGTGGAGCTTGTTCAGTTTGCCTACTTTAAAAAGGTACGAAAGTCTTACTCTTTCCTCCTGTTGGTCTCGGTTATACAAAGAACAAGTGTATTTAAGCCCTAATGGCCTGCATGTGGTTCCACACTTCAGCTCCTCACTCTGAAAACTAAGCATTACTGTCATAGTAGTTAGTGAATAACAGATCTTAAGACTGATATCTGAATAATAAGTGTTTATTATTAGAGTTCAGGGAGTTTATTAACAAAGATTACACACAAATATTCTACAGTCCATAAGCAATACACATAAATTAAATGGTAAAAAAAATAATTATTATTTCTGTTGCGTCTTATAGGTTCTGGAGAAGGAGAGGAAACGTTCCAGACAGGGAGATCAGGACCCAGCGTCTGAGGATGAGGAGGAGGAGGAAGCTCAGGATACCCCTCGGCAGCAGAGGAAGAGGTCTGGTTACTCAAGACATTCTATAGATCCCCTACGGGCCATCTGCATTAAATACAAAGCAGCAGTCTTTGTGGATGTACACATTGTAGATCGTATATATGCATTGCAGATGTGAAAATTTGCATGATCAGCTTATCTCAAGCATCATTTTTAAGAATTGTAGCTCGCACATAGACCCTTATAGTTGCATTTTCCCTTGGCTGTAAAAATGCGAACAGCATTTTTAACTCTTGTTCTTGCATGTTTGATTGTTGTCCTGTAGGAGGCGCCGTTCAGCTGAGCGCAGGCCATCACAGGGCAGTGAACCCTATGACCCATATGACTTCACCACCGAGGCGGATATACCTCAGAGTATGTTGAGTTACATTATATTACAGTCAAAATGGAGTACATTAAAATGTCTCACAGCACATCTCATCATTTCTTAGTTGCCTCTACAAGTGGTCATTAATTGTCAGTGCTTTTTTCCCTTATGTGTTCAGTCCAATCTCCTGCCCCTGCAAGGCCTGCTGAGGAGCCCATGGAGACGCCTGAGCAGAACGGTCACTCAGAATTATCAGCGGACCGGTAGGTGCTGGCACTGATGGAACAAACAGTAATGTACTCCTAATTTAATTTGCCTATTTTAAACAGGCAAATTGTTCCCTTAGTTTCTTCTTGAAGCACCTTTAGGGGAAAAATGTAATTGTACCTGGGGCTTTTTAGCCGCTGGTTGGTCTTGCTTAGCACCATTTTAATAGCCAGTTTAAGGCCCATTTCTTCTTTTTTTTACCCCTACCCCTTGTTTTTGAGTGTCACCCTAACACCTTGGAACTGAGTTGGAAGGGGTGGTGGTTGAAATCTTGCCCTACAAAATGGGACCCTCAAATAAAAACAATTAAAAAAACACTGCTTCATTAACAGCTACTAGCGCTGCTCTGTAGGCGACCCGGCCCGTCTTCAGTGACAGCAGAGGAGGGTAAAGTTCAGCTCCTCACTGCTGGGCTTTAGTTACATTTAAGGCATCTTATGCTTTCAAAGAGGGGGAATAAGACAATGATTTATTATCACCCACCGCTCTTCAGTGATATGAAGCTGAAGTCAGATATTCACCAGCTTGTTGTTCAAATTTTCCCGTTCCACCTTAAATGGTGCAGCACTTACATTCTGGTGCTTCAGGCGTCAGAACTGCTGGACTATTTAAGGTGGAACGGGAAAGTCAGCTAGCTAGCTACCAAGACATTAGCATGCTGTTAGCGAAAACGACCGTAATACATTGAAACGACATTAAACTAAGATAATACAGTGGTTATCGTAACTTTTTAACAAAGAAAATTCTCACATTTGTGGGTTTCTTTGGTCTCTTGTTCAGCCATCTCTCCAGTTTTTCTTTTTTTCACAACACTCTGTTTGGAGTCTCTGAAAAACCTCCGTTTGAAGGGCCAAGTAGCCCCAACACTTCACTCTACCCCTCTATCTCAACAAAAATTAGGACACCCTACCCCTAGATGTGAACGCACAAAACAGAGGGCTAAGGGCTGAGTGGTAGGGGCGAGGGGTGAGATGGGATTGGGCCTAATTATCTAGTTGCAAAATCATCACAGTCTGAGCTTCGAGGTCAACATGAATCGAAAATCACAATTCATTTTCCTTCCATTCTGATGTATTACTGAGTGAAACCTGCTATCAGGAAGGATCTGTATGTTCATTAGTTATACTACTCAAATATAAGCAAATCTCACTCGAAACATAATAAGGGCTTGTCGAGGTTACAGTACAGTATCTGCCGAGGTTTAAAATAAGGGCAGCTGGCGGATGAAGTATTATTTCAGTTGCGTTTTTACTGTCTTACCCTAAAGTTTTACATGTTTTTTTTTCCAGGCTGAAGGAGTTCAAAGCCGCGTTGCTGGAGGTCTTCCGCTCTGCACACGCTCAGTCCGTGGGCATGAACGCTCTGATGGAAGGCATCAACAAGACCTGTCCCACCCCCTTCGATCAGGCTGAGGTCCGTGCCGCCCTCGGACGCATGCAGGATGATAATCAGGTCATGGTAGCCGACGACATCATCTTCCTCATCTGAAGAGGAAAGCGTGAGGAGGAGGGGGAGAGAAAGGAGGAAGCTCTAACATTGCAGAGTGAGGACATTTGTCAGGGCTTGGTCTGTTTCAGATACGTATTTTAAATACGTAAGCAAGATTGTGCTTTATTACCCGTAAATCACGTGCATATTTAAATGCATGTTTTCTTCATTCAAAAGCAGTTGCTCACTTTAATGTGCACATTTAACTCATCTAACTCAGTCTCACAGGTGTATATTCATGATTTACTTTGATTCTTTTATCTGCTTTGCTTTTAGAGTTTGGCTAAATGCTTGTATATATTGTTCAGAGGAGGGTTAAGTTTGCTGCCCCATAGAAAAACTGAAAAATAAAAAAAGCAATTTTGTTAAACGTTTGTGTTGTTGCATATTCTTATGTCTTCTCCTGCGAACTTGAGGTAAAGCAATGTTTATTTTAATTCTAATTTCTTTTTTAAATGTAGAGGTGGTCTCTTTTCTCATGTGAAGAGATGTACTTAAAGAGATCTCAATACCATCTCTTCTTTTCTGATACTGATATTGAAACTTTGAGCATTGGCCAATATTCATGTGATATTTTTTTAAACTATTAAGCTTTAAAATGAGCTATTTTTCATTAAAATACTTCATATGAGTTTAAAATCCCAACAAGGCTAGCATACTCAAACTACTCAACCACTTCACTACCCTACTGTAAATGTACACAGCTAACAATGTCGCATCTCAGTGTACAGTTTCAGGCTAGATCTGTCACAGGATTGGATGGAATTCATTTTTTTTTTCCCTCCAGCGTTTTTTACTGATATCAGCCCAGTACCCATAACCATCAATACCAGTATGACATCTCTTAGGTTGTGCTGTTACGTTACACAAATACAGTACTGTGCAGAAGTCAGAGAACAGCTTTAATTTTACTTTCCAGGCAGAATTGCCACTAAGCACAAGTTATTTATTCTTAAGAGTCAAAAAAGCAGAATATATATTTAACGGAAGAATACACAGAAACTAATTTAAATCTATTAGTATTATTATTTGGTTTTTATTATTTTATTTAGTTATTATTTAGTATTTAGTATTTAGTGCCCATGTGTCAAACACAAGGCCTGTGGGCCGGATCAGGGCTAGACGCAATCCTCTCTGGCCTGCAAAAGTATTTTAATTTTCTTTTATTATTAGCCTGTTTCACAATGCGCTGCACTACAGTCCCCAGCATGCACTGCCACATGCATCACTGACTCTCCTACTCCAACAACAACCTATGGATCAGTGGTTACACCTCAGTTCTTCACGGTTCTATACAGTTCCACATCAGTCATATCGGCAAAAACACCCACTGCTTTTCAGCTGCAGTTCGACCAACATAAACACTTAACTTTAGCTCAGCAGCTCAGAAAGTGAGCGTAAGTTTTAATGAACATGCAGCAAAGAAAGGATGCCAGGTGTTCTAGTTCAAGCAGATAGGTAGGTTTAAAAGACCAGGGGACGTTTAAATTTCAAATATTTCAAGTATTTCTATGCTATTTCAAGGTCTAATACAAGTGCATCTATTTTATTGTTGACTTTTCTGTTTATTTTGAATAAACAGTGGCCAGTTCAGGTTACAGCACAACATTAATTAAAAATAAAATCGATTTTTTTTTTTCTCTGACCCACAGATTTGCTGAGATTTTTATTATGGCCCCTTTAGTGGTTGAGTTTGACACCCCTGATTTAGTGTGTCTCTTTGCCAGCTTTCGTTCTTTTCAGGAGACTTTCTTTCAGTTTGTCAAAGAAATTTGCAGAGATATTTTTCCACACCTCCGAAGTTCAGTCTTAGAAGTTGGTTGTGTTTTCTGCTTCTCACAATCCAATTAATCCCAAACACATTCAGTCTGAACTCTGGAGTGGCCAGTCCATTGTTCTGAGAACACCAACAGCTTTGTTTGACGTGGATTTTTACATTTTTTAAATTTATTTTTTATGAATAAATAAATAATTTTCTCAGTGAGGCTTCTTGACAGCTACACATCCTTTCAGACTCAGTGTTGAGTTGTCTTCTCACAGTGGAAAGACGGTCAGAAACATCGGGAATTTTTTCAGATCTGCACCAAGAGTGGAGCTTGATTTTCTCCTCTCTCTCAAAGATGAAAGTTTGAAGTCCTGTTTATCTGATGGTGACATTTATTGGTCTTTGGTTGTTAGAAGTCCAGTTTTCTTTTTTCTCTGAAAATCTTTTAATCATCTTTTAAACTCCAATTTCCAGTCTGTTTTCGATTTATTTTTCTTTGACTTTGCCTTCGTCATGCAGGAGGATTAATCTTTTTGGAGATGTCGTGTGAAAAATGAATAACTTGTACTTAATGGCTGTTTTGACTGGAAATGAAACAAATGAAGGTGGTCTCTTACTTTCACACTGTACTATATATACATCCTATTCACTGTTAGCCCACAAAAGCCAAATATGGCTTAAAAGCCCTATGCACTAGTTGCTGGGGCGTCGTGCAGCTGTTTAACTGTCACCTTTCCTCGACTGACCTCATACAGCAGTATCTGGCGTAGGCAGATGTTTACCATAACCACTAGTAACAATGCATATCAGTGCTTGGAACTGTTCCATGGTGTGTCAGTAATAACTCGCTCCTCAAGTGCACACAAACCTCCAGAAAAACCTACACAGAAAATAGCAAAATAAAAGTCTTTTGAGCCTCCTGTGTTTATAAATACATTAATGGGTGATTCTATAGAAACGTCTATTTTGGTGTCCCTAGCATTTACATATATATTACACTTAAAAAACATGTTAGGGTTACAATTTATTTATATTTTAAAATAAAGCAATATGTTATTTTAACAGTTACATCTTCTTGAGCCATCAATTCAGCAATATTGGTTTTTAAATCAATTATATAGAATTCCAAGCACCACAGAAGAGCTCGGCCTCACAGTCACGTGTGAAGGCTGAGGCCATATTTTGAAGTAAAAAAGACATTTCTCTGCAATTTTAACTACAATAATCTATATGTGACTATGAAATATATGATTTAAATGACATAATGAAAACAAAGGCCAAATAAATATTATAAAATATATAATGAAAGTTGTGGTCTCCAGGAGTCGTGTCACTGGTGTTACTGCATAACAAAAAATCTTTTATTTTGAAATAAAAATCACACTGATGACATCACTTGACGTCCTTTAACCTGTTTTCTGAGGATCTATGAAGAAAAGCACATGGTGAGTCCACTGTGTCTTTCAGTTATCAGACATTTTCTCATTTAGCTCATGATTTCATATGAAGCTTTTAGCTGAAGTCACTGGTGTGACCGACTTTATTCTTAGGTAACTGTGAAAAAAAAAAAATACAAATGGATTAAATTACATATTTTAGTGGATATTGATGATTGACAACATGTGGTTTGATGCTCTGTAGGAGGCATTTTGTAAAATGCATTTTTCATTAAAATGTCTCTGGTGTTACCTTTCTTATGTGTAACACCAATGAGGATTGGTAACACCAGTGACCCCTGTGGAGAGATAGAAAAGTGGACATTTCTGTAGAATGACCCTTATCTCTAATCGTTATACCTTTGAGGCACAGCTTGCTTATTGCTGTTGTCGGAGGAAACCTTGTGTCTCCAAAATGGTAACTTTACAGGAGAAGGAAAAAACCTACTTTAATTTTAATGTAAGTCAATGGAACCAGAGTTTTTTCCAAGTCATTTTGGGACGTTTCTTTTAGTCCATTCATCATGAAATTCACACACAATGTAAAGGGCAACTGGCATTTTCAGATTATATCAAAAACTGAAAAACAACAAAAATGGAGATACAAGGTTTTCGCCCGACAACAACGTTACGTTTGAAAGGACAAGTCTGCCATGTACAGGCATCAATGTATAAATGTGGACCTATATTTATTTATGGTGCACAATACTATATTACTCAGCTCTACACCTGCTGCTGAAGTGGCAGTGCATGTTATTAGCCCCTTAAAGGGATGGATCATTAAGATAAGCCATATAGGTTATGCATGGACATAACAAGACCATCTCCTTTCTTCATAATGTCATCATCATATGGTAATGACTCAATAGATGATATCTCCAGCTGTGGCTTCAGTATTTGGTGTCGGCTGTGTTTCAAGAAGCCAATCAGCATTTTAGTGACCCAAATTTCACTGAGTGGGTGAGACAGCGTCTGGCGCCAGAAGCTGCTCAGCGGTGATTGTGGTGGAGGAGGACGTAGACTTGACGATGCATTCTGGCATATATATGAGTGCATCACTTAAAGTAATCAGAAACTGCACAGGGGACGTGACAGGATGAGTGCTGTCATATATTTCTTGCCCTCTGGTGCTGCGTTGGCTGTTAATCTGAAATCAATTCATTAAGTTTGAAGCTTAAATTGCATTCCAGTAAAAGTGTAATTGCAATTACCAGTGATACCTGGTGATAAAGCAGCTCAAGCTCAAGAGTGTTGAGATGCATTTCGCTCTAAGTTTCTCTTGGAAAGCAGTTATTATGGATGGTGAACACTGGGGCTGTAATTTGGGCCATATTTTGTTCAGCCTATGAGGACTAATTCTACCAAATAGTTCAAACTGCAGTCCCACAGTAAAAAAACAGACAAAATGATATTGTAAAGATTATTTTACAATCTATTCAAATTCAAAGCATTAATTTAGATATGCCAAATTATAAACAAAATCATCATTTGTAGCATACTTTCTATTGGGAGGTGGCTGTCCCAAACCCTAAGCCCTAAATCTTGACTTGTTAAACTTCACACACACACACATACACACACGTGTATGTATGCACCGATCAGGCATAACATTATGACCACCTCTTTGTTTCTACACTCATTGTCCATTTTATCAGCTCCACTTACTATATAGGTGCACTTTGTAGTTCTACAATTACAGACTGTAGTCCATCTGTTTCTCTGATACTTTGTTAGCCCCCTTTTACCCTGTTCTTCAGTGGTCAGGACCCCCATGGACCCTCACAGAGCAGGTACTATTTGGTTGGTGGATCATTCTTAGCACTGCAGTAACACTGACGTGGTGGTGGTGTGTTAGTGTGTGTTGCGCTGGTCTGAGTGGATCAGACACAGCAGTGCTGCTGGAGTTTTTAAACACCTCAGTGTCACTGCTGGACTGAGAATAGTCCACCAACCAAAAATATCCAGCCAACAGCGTCCTGTGACCACTGATGAAGGACTGGTCTGTGAGGGTCCATGGGGGGTCCTGACCACTGAAGAACAGGGTAAAAGGGGGCTAACAAAGTATGCAGAGAAACAGATGGACTACAGTCTGTAATTGTAGAACTACAAAGTGCACCTATATAGTAAGTGGAGCTGATAAAATGGACAATGAGCGTAGAAACAAGGAGGTGGTCATAATGTTATGCCTGATCGGTGCATATATATATATATATGTATATATATATATATATATATATATATATATATATATATATATATATATATATATACATACGTGTGTGTGTGTGTGTGTATCGCTGTTGTCGGAAGAAAACCTTGTATCTCCAAAATGCTAACTCTACAGGAGAAGGAAAAAACATACATTACTGTTAATGTAAGTCGATATTTATATTTAGTATTTTTAAAGATCTTTTTGATTTCTTTTTAGGTTAAAAGACTTCGATTCATCAAGATTTTAAGGCCATCTTATGTTTTCATGTCACTACCAAAACAAAGCGTTTTAGTTCGTAGGCCACACCCCTGCATTTTAGAGCAGGAAGTGAGGCTGCATCCCAGTTCCTCATGGCCACATGGTGAGCAGTTAGATCACATTGTTTTGAAGCAAATGAGTCCCAAAGTCTAAAAATCCGTGTTTAACATTAAAATTGTCATCACAGGAACACATTTTCTGCAATAAAGTAAACGTTCTTGTGTTTTAATGAAAAATATTATGATTTTATGTGTGTAGTAACTGTTCAAAGCTGTGTAGCAGCCATGTACTGACTAGCTTGTTTGAGTTCTGCTCAAAATTAGCTCAGATTGTCAGCTGTAACAGTCGCTACTGGAACATTTGGTAACAATGCAGTAGTGTTCTGATTGTTTTGGTAGTGACAAAATGGACTGTTCGATCATTTATTTAAATAAAATAAACCTAATTAAGGTATAGTGTCACTCAAAGCAAAAGAATTTTAGTCCAAGTCAGTTAAAAGTCTAAAACGTGTTTTCGACTCTGATCTAATTCAGCAGAATGATCCCTGTAAGTTACCACAGCGAGCAGTGAAATCACTTTACAAAGTGACTCTCATGGTGCTGCATGTATTAATGGACTAGAACAGCGCAATGTTTGAAGTCAGAGTGAATTGGAAATCATGACACATTTTCCTTCCATACCGTGACGTATTACTGAGTGAAATGTGGTATCGGAGGTCTCTGAGCTAGCTGAGCTGTTAGTTTAGTCTGGTAGGGGTGGTGGGAGTAGGAGGTGAATCAAGGTGATATTATTGGTTATTATCATTACTTTTTGATCAAAGATCTAAAGACAAGATTTTTGTCTCAAATATAATGATTCGTATCAAAAGTAAAAGCACTGAAAGATTAATTATGGCTCTAATGTCCTATTATCATTTTTGTAACAAGACTCTGCTTCATTAACTCAGTTTAGGTGAAAATACTCCAGTGTCACTCTTGGTAAACCAATCTTTTAATAGAATGTCATTAATTTGTCACTGATATCTATTAAAATTATCATAAGAACAAAACACTTCCATTAGGTAGAACTGAGTGGCTCTGAAATAACTTTTTGCAAACAAGCAAAGTTTCAGTTTAAGATTTATTTTCAACTTAGTTTAAATATTTAAATTTAAATCTAAGTAAATTTAAGTCTAATAAAAACCTGCTTTACTCACAGGTTCACAAATGAGTTTCCTTTACTATATTCCTTCTATAGGTCTCTCTTCATAAACATAAACTAGCCAAAACAAATTTACTATAAAATGAAATAATGTTTGTATAAATTCAGAAAAAAGACACGTCAGTCACAACTGCATATGTGTACATATTTCTATATTGTGGTCTATTTACACAAAGTTAGGTTAGTTCATCATTTATGTTGAATAGACTCTCCCAATATTTTACGCTGCTGCACTGGCATTGAACTGTGTGCTGCACTGGGTCGGTATGACCAACAGGTCAAAACAAGCTCAAAACAGTGCGCGCTGTGCCTGATTGGTGTTCTTGCTTCGTGCTGCTTTCATTTTGACGTTATGTTTTTATACACACATAAACCAAAAGGAACGACAGATTTCTCATAATGTAGTGGAGTATAAAGTAAGATATTTGACTTTGAAATGTAGTGGAGTGAAAGTAAAAAGTTGCCCAAAATGGAAATACTTCAGTACAGATATGTGAAAAAACTACTTAAGTACAGTAATGAATTACATTTACTTTGTTACTGTCCAAAACTGGCATTCAGACACAACAGCATTAGTAAAGTCAGAAACTGACGTTGGATAATTTGTTGACTCATTTCAAAAGTATTGGATGGACCTCCATCACTCCCAATTCCACTGCTCCACAGCCCAGTGGGAGGCTTTTTGCTCCACTAGCTGATGCCTGGTATTGGCCATGGTGACCTTAGTGTGCTCATGTGCTGCTGCTCTAGAACGTCCCACTCTGTTGCCAGTGCTTTTCTATGGAGATTATACAAACCATGTGAATGCAATTGAATGACTGTGCCAACAATGGATGCAGATAAATTCACTAATTAGAAGGGGTGTCTAGATACTCATATATATATATATATATATATATATATATATATGTATGTTGATACCTGTTGACTAGTTCATTTTCCAGATTTTAAGACTGCTGTGGTGAGATCTTAACTCAAGAACATCATCTATCAGCTATGGGAAGGTTTTTGCAACATGCCATCAAGTAAAATCCCAGAAAAAGTTTTGAAACAACTAACAAACAATTTTAAACGAATCCCTGAATGGTACAAATTGCTGTGAAGAATCTGGAACTAGATGCTGATGAAAAAAAAAAGTCTAAGGCCTTATTTTCATTGGGCCATATCGCTGCTTCCGACTCCATCAATCACAGAACACAGCTAAATTAGCTGTGAAAGGCATGAATTTCTCATGGTTCAATACTCGAATTCCCCTTTTGCTTGTTCACATGTTGCCACTGGGCCGTATCCTCAGTGAACACAGAGCTAGTGAACTGTTTTACTGGTTTTTGCAGTGCACTAAAATACCTTGAGGTTAAATGAAGAAAACGTTCTCTTTGTTCAAGTTCAAAAAGAGAGAAATGAATAAATAAACTCAAGTATGAGGTAAGGACGTCACCTCCTGATTCGCGTAGAAATACTGCCATTCTATTGACTTTATTTCAGCTCAGAAGTGTAAGATTGTCATCTCTCTTACACGGCTGGATGAAAAGAAGATGATTCATACTTCCTTCTTAAACTTGGTTGCCTGAAACAAATCACTCCTCTCAAAAACTCAGAGGAAAAAATGTAGTAGAGCATACATTTTTGCTTCCTTTAGAATTTAAATTCTTAAACGTATTTTAATTCAAAATGAATGAAAATGCCTGTTTATACATCTCGGCTTTCCTGACTAAATATGTCCCATAGGTATGAGATCAGGGAGTGATTTAACTAGACAAAATGTTTTTTGGAGAACTGAGATAAACTCCTTGTAGTTTATATCATGTTTGAAAAGGTCTTGTCATATTCTCTGACGCAGGTTTTTTATTTGTAATTGAATACATAGACCAGAACCACAGTTTAAGGGTTAAAGAAAATGAACATGCCTAAGTCTTGAGGTCAGTCAACCACAAATATAGATAATTTTAAGAGATAAATCAAGGAATGGAGAAACAACCGCACCATGTTCTACATAGAGTAGGACAATTTGGACCAATTAAGAACATATTGCTGACCACTGCAGAGATCAAATCATTCACAGTGCTGTACTGTTGATAAAAATCTCTTGCTTCACTTTTAAAGAATGTATCTTAACCCACCACCACTTACGCCATACAAACCCATCACTGAAACACTCCCGCGTTTCTCAATCTAATCCCTGCCTGCTGTATCATCAGTCTTGGAACCAAACCTTCATTTTTGGATTTTTTTCTTTATTGAGAATTTGAAAACATTTTTATTTCTGGAACACAGAAACATTATTTCCATCTGTGACACTGAGCTGCCATATAAAATGCCTTTGGTTCTACTATTGCTTCTGTAACATGTTCTATAGCTTATATCATAACTGACATTTTCATCGATGACCACAATTACTTGAACAGTTTGTTCATTTTAGATACAGTAATGTCAACCAGTGTATATCCTTTGTTTTAAAACACTCTGTTTATGAAAATTAGTCTGACAATTATTTCATATTTTAGAAGCTACTCATGCAGAAGCACAAGTACCTCCAAAAGTTCAGAAACTTTTTCAGGCAACTGTACATCCACTAAACCCAGGTACAGTTCAGCGCTTGCTTTGTGTTTTGTTGCGTTGGTGATAATAAACATATTTATTTTTCAAAAACTCTTACAATCCGTGGGTGAAATGAAACTGAATTAAAACTGAATTAAAAAAGAAAAATAAAAATCACATATGATGTTATTCAGTCTGAAGAGACTAAACTCGATTTTGAGGTAAATAAAAAGCATTTTTTCAAGGAAGGCAGAATGTTACTGTTACTGTTAATCTGACTGTATTTTGTTTGTTTGTTTGTTTGTTTTTAACACTGCAGAATACATGCAGTATTAAAATAAATACTTTATGTGCTCTAATAAGGGCTCTATATTCAGTGAATGTTTATTCTGTACTGTAAAGGCACCTATTAGACTATTTAATGGCATTCTGCAATTATTTCCTCAACACAGCAGTTATAAAGCAGGGATATTTCACCAGTTTATTATTGTAGAATTTAATGCTTTAGTAATATTAAATATACAACTGAACACTGCTTTTCTATGAATCCTATGTGCTGACTATCACGACCTGATGATATTGGCACATTAATTACTATACAAATTAATATACTGATTCTGACTTGAGGCATGCAAGACGTGGTTAGTTTATTCATATTCATGGTGATATGATTACTTCTGCAAATATATATATATATATATATATATATATATATATATATATATATATATGACAATAATAATAATAATAATAATAAGTAAATAAAGCATAAATTAATACTTAAAAATGTATATATCTTTATTGTAAAGTCTTCCTTTTCATGTAAAGATACCAATATGAACATGCCAGGTTTTGAAGCGACAGCGGTGATATAATTAACACAGACAATAATTCTCTGTACTGTGAATACAACAGAAAACCTGTTGTCTCAAAGCACAGTTCAGCATCTGCCCATTGACTTCTATTGTAAATGATTTCAAAGGCGGTGCATTTTCTGTTCTTTTACTGCACACATGGCGACACAACAATATTGTCCTTAGTAATTGATCGCATGCTTAAGATGCAGCAGATGGAGATTCGTTTAAAACTGCTTAAGTTTCCCTTTAAGTGTCTGAGGCTGAAGGAGTCCACACGTGACACAAAACTGGCAGCTCTGTTGGAATCAAACACAGTGAGATCTGTTCTAATCTTGGGGTAAAATCAGAACAGTAAGCGTGAACAGGTCACAGTTAAATCAGTGCGAGATACTGGCCAGGATAAGTAGAGCTTCTAAGCCGTACTGTAAGGGGGAAACATGTCAAAACACATTTCTACATGTGTGTGTGTGCAGATATGCACCACTTTCAGAACGGAATCTAGTGGGAGAATCATACCTTCTGAATCATTTACGGATTATTATGCAGGCTTAGGTCTCCTTTGCAAAGGCACTACACTCTTAAAAATGATTCTTCAAGGGTTCTTTAGTAAACATGATGGTTCTGTATAGATTTTTTTTTAAATGTTTGCATATAGCACGAAAAAAGGTTCTTCTATTGCTACAAGCTTGACATCGTAACAATAGAAGAACGCTTTTTGGTTCTCTTCTAAAAGGTTCTATATAGAACCACATACAACACATTCTTCATCAATCTGAAGATCTATTTATTGATGCAAAGAACCATTTAAGCATGCAAAGGGTTCTTTGCATGTTTATGGGTCTATATAGAACCACTGTCTTCACTAAAGAACCCTTGAAGAACCGTCTTTTTAAAGAGTGTAGGGTGACACTTTATATTGAGAGGTCCTTTTAGATGAAACAGGCTAGGATTAGGATTAGGGCCAGGGTTAGGATTAGGTTTTGGGTTGAGGTCAAGTTTAGGGTTAGGATTAGGGCCAGTGTGAGGGTTAGGATTAGGTTTTGGGTTGAAGTTGAGGTTAGGGTTAGGATTAGGGCCAGGGTGAGGGTTAGGATTAGGTTTTGGGTTGAGGTCAAGGTTAGGGTTAGGATTAGGGCCAGGGTTAGGATTAGGGTTAGGTTTTGGGTTGAGGTCAAGGTTGGGGTTAGGATTAGGGCCAGGGTTAGTGTTAAGATTAGGTTTTGGGTTGAGGTTCAGGTTAGGGTTAGGATTAAGGCCAGGGTTAGGTTTTGGGTTGAGGTCAAGGTTGGGGTTAGGATTAGGGCCAGGGTTAGTGTTAGGATTAGGTTTTGGGTGAGGTTGGTAAGGTTAGATTTTGTGTAACATATTAATAGTAAATCTACTTTATGTAAATAATGTATCAACACAACATCTTTGAGATGTTTACGTCAGTGTATTCAGATGCCTCACTACTGCTACTTCACTGATGTGTTGTTGATGTGTTACTGATAATCTGTTAAGAGTTTATTAATCATCTATTAAGGACCACTCCAAATAGTGTTAGCGAGTTTGGGGCACTGGCTTCAGAACAGAATGAACTGTGTGTTCATTGAAATATAAACAGTACTGAAAGGATCATAAACAGATTCTAAAATTGTTTGTTTCTCAAACTGCTCCCCAACATCCCCGGCAACAACCCCCACGCTGGAATGTACTTGACTGCTTGTCTGCTTTTTTTCCTTCTCAAAATGTGTCAAGGGGAGGAGATACAAAACAACACACACCACCCTGTATTTATACCGTGGGGGACTTCTTAAACCCTCACTGAGCTCTGGGCTGATGCACTCTGAGGAAGGACCAGAGTATCAACAGGGTTGCTGATCTTCTGAAGATGCGGGTCTCAGTGGTTAGTACTGTACTTTCTCCTGTACTTGCAGGTTTGTTGTTGTTTTGACCTTATGTTAGAAGTGTAGGTAGGTAGTGGCAGCATCTGTACTCAGATTTGTTACCACAATGAAACAGTGACTCAAGGAGAAGCAAAAGTAGCTACCAAGCCACGACTTGAGTGGGAGTAAAATAATTTCAGGTCAAAAAACTAAACTACTTAGGACATTCAGCAGGTCTCGGCAAAGGAAATGACTTTTATTTGACTGGTTTTTTTCTTTTTTGATCTAAAATCAAATGCCGAAGTGAGAGTTTTGAGCACAAGACGCGTTCATAAGACTTTCTTATTGATCTAAAAATACAGTATAAAGACCCGTCTTCACTAACAGGTTAGAAGGCAACAAGTTTTGCAGTTCATTAAACTTTTCTGTCCTCTTCTCTTCTCTTCTCTTCTCTTCTCTTCTCTTCTCTTCTCTTCTGCTCTGTTCATCTCTCCTCCTAGTTTTTCAGGGCTATGTTGGTGGTGGTCTTGGTGGCACTGCTGCTCGGAGAGGACAGTTCTCCCTCACATAAAAACAGAGGAAAGAAGGAAAAGAAGTCCAGGGGTGCGGCTGCACTGAGCAAACCTAACCGGGGCTCACGAGGGAAGATGAGAAAGCTCTGGATTAGTCTGGATCAAGATCTAATAAACCCATCTGATTCCTCCCTCTTATCTCCAAATCTGTCCACCTCACCGTGGACATATGAGTGAGTCTGTTTAAAAGCTTTATTCCAAAAACACAGTGTATAGGTGGCTAACCTGCATGTGATCAATTATGATCAGACTTCTATTTTGGCACCATAGTTGTAAAAAAGATGTATGAATATAACTAAATGATACTAGCGCTCTTACAATTACATCAATTCAAATATCAATTTAAATTGACCTTCTTCATACCATCTAATTATTTGTGATACTACAGGTTAATAGTAATGAATACTTGAAAATTCTCCTATTGATCTCTCTAAATATAATTCTTCATATGCATTTTTTAGCTAAACAGAATTTTTTAAAGACTTCTTGGCCCTTTTCCAAAAATTTTGGAATCTATGAGAAGCTATGGTCCGTGATATTTCAGTCAAAGTCAATTTTTCTAATTTAGCCTCTTTAAAAACTCTCATTACTCAATTAATGGTCTCACTTTATTTGGATAGTCCACTATAGTCCCCTATAGATTATCTGCAGATGTTCAAATTGTTAACAAACTATCTGTTGAAACTCAGTTGATTCTAAACAGTGGTGGGGTTAGGGTTAGGATTTGGACCAGGGCGAGGGTTGGGTTTGGGTTTAGGGTTGAGGTTAAGGTTAGAGTTAGAATTAGAGCAGGTTTAGAGTTAAAAAAATTATGGCCGATTTAGCAGATATTTTGTTGAATGTAACTTGAAAGTAAATTAACTATCTGAAAAGCATCTAAAGTGGCCTATCCAAATAAAGTGTTACCCAATTAATTGGCAGAATTATTGTTTGGTTACACAATTTTAGGTGGTATTATTCTCGACTGCTTTGTTATCAACAGCACCACAGAGAAATCTATATACAGCAGATTGGTTTGCGCCCAAGGACTGAATGTATGCACATTTCAGAGGGAGAAAATATGATGCATTATTTGTTTTATATTTATTTGATGAGTAATGTTTTTATTTCCTTGTAATCTTTTGATTTAGTTTGCTTTAGTTTTAGAACTATTTTCATAAATATGGTATATAGTTATCAATGTGCGTGTTAATCAAGCCTCCTGAATGACTCTGTGGTCAGAAAAGATAATGAAAGTGACCACTGGAGACAAACATTTTAGTAGTTTTGTGTTTGCATGTCTGTATTTAACTGTACACACCAACCATTTTTTTAAATTTATTATTAGATGTTAAATATTCTGGGTAATTTATGTATTCTGAGGATTAGTACGAATTGTAAAGGGCAGCTGGTATTTTCAAATTATGCCAAACAACAAAAAATGGCGACACAAGTTTTGTTCCAGTGATGATACGCTGCCTTCTAGATGGCATCTTTTTCATGGACATTATGCTTATTTCAACATTACAACGCAAAGCCACATTTCACAATTTGGAATAAGTAAATATGTATTTGTGTTTTTGTGCTGTTTTGAACTGAATACACATCAAACAGTATTTACTGATCACTGTTTTCTATTTTTATTAGCATTTCCCAACTTTCTTGGAATTGAGGTTTGTAAAACTAGATTAGGTCAGGTTTCACAAAAAACGCAGAGTGCGTTTACATGCACTTAATAATCCGATAACAGCAGCAATCAGATTTTGTCAGTAATCTGATCAACAGATTTACATGCACTTGAGTAGTCAGATAATGGGAAACTCTGCGTATACATGAGTCAGGCAATAATCAGGTTTCTGCTTTGCAACCAGTCAATAAACTCACAGAAGAAGACGTAACGTAAACTCAAACCTGTCACTCATACCATGGCTTTTTTAAAAAAATTGCACCACTTTACCTAAAATATGAACATACATCATCTAGAAAATAAAGAATATTTAAACCCCTCATTTCGTCCAGCATGTATTTGGTTTCAGCGGCGCTCCAAAAGTGTTTTGCTGCCATCTAACGGCAACGCTGCTCGCTTATTTCTGGTCTGTTTTCACACATGCGCAGTCGGAGAAATCAGAAAGAAATCAGAGTAAGAGTTCACATACACTGAGAAATCTGATTACTGAGCTAGAATCCAGCTCTCTTTATCAGATCTTTTAATCAGGTTTCTAGATCGAAGTATGGTGTTTACATGACCATTTGAATAATCCGATAACTGCAGAAATCTGATTATGATCTGATTCTTGAGTGCATGTAAACGCACTCACTGTCTCAGGTGTTAATTTGTATAATGTGTCATTTCATTTTTTAATGTCTAGACTGGGCTTTAACGTGTGCTCCGTTCATTCCAGGGCCTCTTATGATGAATCCCGCATCCCCAGCCGCATCTTCGAGGCGAAGTGTGAGAGAAAAGGCTGCGTGACCAAAGACGGACATGAAGACACCGCTCTGCAATCCAAACCTGTCTACTACCAGATCCTGGTCCTCAGGAGAGTGAAGAGCAAAAAGAAGAAGTACGCCCTCCGGCTGGAGAAAATGACCATCAGTGTGGGCTGCACATGCACTTTACCCACCGTCATCTCTCAGATGTCATAATGCAGCTCTTTCTTCTACAATCTGCTGTTGCTGACAGGAACAGTTCAGTTTTAGGGCCTTTTGTATCTCTAGGCTACCATATTTATTGCTTTAACTACAGTTGTGACATAAAGTACTAGTCAACTGTTTGGACACACTTCATTGAATTCACGTTTTTCAGAATTGTGAAGACATTTTTATCTAGAGAAATTTCTTTCTAAGATAAAAACATAAATAATGAAGTTCGTGCCTGTGCATGAATGTATAAAAAGTAAAAATTTAAAAATGTTTAAAAAATGTTTTTAAAATTTAAAAGTGTTTTTTGAAATTGTTTGAGGGAAGCTGCATCAAGGCTAATGGGGCTACACTTTTAAAAATAAAGGTGCCAGCTGGATTCTTCTGGGTGATGTTATAGAAAAAAAGGTTCTCTAAAGAACCCTTAAGTGGGTGGTTCTTTCATTTTTGTAACTGAGATGTCAGTTTGTAAGGTTTTAAAAATGTCCACATAATTTAAGGTTTCTTCACCAATGAAAGTTCATCCAAACCAAGAACCAAAAAAATGAGGAACCTTTATTTTTAAGAGTGCAGTTTGAAGAATCTAAAATATGATCTGATGTTTTGAGTTAAATACATAATTCTGTAAATGTTTTTTTGTATGTCCAAAAGTTTGTAGACACCTTTTCATCCATTTCTTGTGCAATCGAGGGTTTTAACAAGGAGTTTGCCCCCCATTTGCTGGAGTAACGGCCTCTACTCTTTTGGAAAGTCTTTATACTTGATGTTGGAACATTGCTGTGAGGATCTGATTGCATTCAGCCACAAGAGCATTAGAGTGTGGTCAGGTACAGTCATCCTAAATGTACTGGATGGAGCTCCTTCACTCTAGAGAACACAGTTCCACAGCTCTACAGCCCAGTGCTGGGGGGCTTTATATCTCTTTAGCTAATGCTGGACACTGGTTATGGTGATCTTAGGCTCATATGCAGCTGCTCCAGATTGGCGATGCTTTTTTATAGGAATTTCTATGTGCAATTGACCACACGTGTCAGTATTTATAGCACCTTAGAAGGCCTGTGTGGATACTTTTGGACATATAGTATAGTTATGATATGTACATGATTCTAAAAAAGTTTCCACACTTGTGTCCACACTTTTTTGCTGGTACTGTTCACAGATGAGAGTATCTGGCCACTTTTCTGATGGATGGACTTGGTGAAGCACGTTTTCCCATGGCTTGAAACATCTGAGCTTTTCTCACAAACATCTTTTCTTCATCATTTTGACTCAATACAATGAGACGTAGACCAACGCAGATCAAACAAAGGTAACAAATCAAAAATGGGTCGTTTAGTCAAGAGAAGCTTTTACTGACCATGTCGAAACAGAGTTTAGGGCAACCACAAACATAGGCAGCAAGTGGGGTCCATTATATACATACGCCTCCTCAACAAATCACATCAATTCTCATCACTGAACGTTATGTCACTTTTACCACAAACACAAAGTCCTCTTCAGTCTTTTTGCAGTTCACAGGTACAAGAAATGACCACAGTTTACGCAAAGGATAAAACACAATTTCATGCCAAAACAAAGTGCACCATTTCCAAGTAATACTGAGGCAGCTTCTTAAACTGGCGCTTTATTTTACACATAAGCGTGTTTTTATTTAACCCTTCTCTTTCTCCATCCGGCGTGATCTGTTGATGCAAAGAAGGCTATGTGCTCTTGTATTGTGCTTAGATTAGCATTAGTTGTCTCCAGGCATTAAAACGTGAACAGGCTGATAGTTATGAGCTTCATAATAATCATCATGTCAAAATAAAATTGGCTCACAAACTGCATCATCATGAGCAACAAACTAATGCAATGTGAGGGAATCCTGTATTATTGATTCTTTTTACTGGCTTGTGTTCTGTGTCCATTAAAGATCTGTGATTAAACATGCATAGCTTACTTTGTTAGTCTTCATACACTGGTGGGAAGAAGAAGCTTGTGAGCTTGTGTGAGATGTGATTTCTAGTTGTTAACACCTTCATCTTACCATCTGACCAGTCTTAGTGGTTTTCTATTACAACTTGGTTTTCATCTGTTCTCTACGCCGTCAGCTCGGTTTGTACCAATTATCCATTTTCTCTGCCATCCAGACTTGAACACTAGAACATTGGTGCACCTTGCATTGCCATCTAGACAAAAAACAGGCATCTTTTGGTCTTTTTTCCATGACATTATTTAGTTTTGACATTGTTAAACCGCACAAAAAAGATTTAGTGTGATTCAAATTGTCATTAGCAATGTCCACTACTCTCCTCCATTACTTCATTCCTTCATCATTCTCCTGCTTTCTGTCTCCGTGGCTCCTTTTTCTTTTTTTTTCTTTGACTAGCCAAAGCAGTCCTCCTCTGCCGGCTCCTCTACCGGCAGGCCTCCTCCTTCAGCTCCTTATTCTTCCTCACTTCTTCTGCATGCTTGTCCTAAAACCATAAAAAAACAGTCCTGGCTTATTCAGTATTCATTCATGAATTAGCAGAACTGAGGGGGAGTCAGCTGAAAGTAAAGAGTACAACAACAAACTCCTCTGTATGCAATATTTATTCTAATTACACTTGCAGGGACAGCAAAGCTGTGGGTCATCAGACCAACCCTGTTATGCATCTACGAAAGTAGGAGGGACATTATTGCCACTTTATCAGAAACACTTCCCTTCAATTCCACTCACAGCCATGTTATGAGCTGCTCTTACAGCCTTAAAAATGGGTCTTCAAGGGTTCTTTAGTGAAGACAATGGTTCTATTTAGAACCGTGAACACTTTTGCATGATTAGTGTTCTAAGAAGCTTTTACAAGATTAAAG
This sequence comes from Colossoma macropomum, assembly GCF_904425465.1. Classification (NCBI taxonomy): domain Eukaryota; kingdom Metazoa; phylum Chordata; class Actinopteri; order Characiformes; family Serrasalmidae; genus Colossoma; species Colossoma macropomum. Next base: position 10,552,764 of record NW_023494795.1, on the reverse strand, counting down.
GGTTCTTCGCATCATGAAAGCGTTCTTCAGATCGATGGAGAATGTGTTGTATATGCTTCTATATAGAAACTTTTTCAAAAGGGTTCTATATAGCCCCCAACAAGGGTTCTTCTATTGTTACAATGTCAGGCTTCTTACAATAGAAGAACATTTTTTGGTTCTATATAGAATCCCTTTCAAAAAAGACTATATATAGAACCATCTTCGGCATTAAGAACCCTCTAATCATGCGAAGGGTTCTCTGAGTGTTCATGGTTCCATATAAAAACATTTTCTTTACTAAATAAACCTCGGAGAACCATCAAGTTTAAGTGTGTACCTTATAGAACCACTGTATGTGTACAATATGTAGTATATATACTGTATACACTCTTAAAAAGATGGTTCTTTAAGGTTTCTTTAGTAAAGACGATGGTTCTATTTAGAACCATAAACACTCAAAGAACCATTTGCATGATTTAAGGGTTCTTTGCATAATGAAAGCGTTCTTCAGATTGATGGGGAATGTGTTGTATATGCTTCTATGTAGAACCTTTTTGAAAAGGGTTCTATATAGCACCCAAAAAGGGTTCTTCTACTGTTACACTGTCAGGCTTGTTACAATAGAAGAACGCTTTTTGGTGCTAAATAGAACCCTTTTCAAAAGGATTCTACATAGAAGCATACGCAACACATTCCCCATCAATCTGAAGAACGCTTTCATTATGCAAAGAACCCTTTAATCATGCAAAGGGTTCTTTGAGTGTTCAGTGTTCTATATAAAAACATTTTCTTTATTAAAGAAACTTTGGAGAACCATCATATTTAAGTGTGTACCTTATAGACGACTACATGTGTACAATATATACTATATATACTGTATTAGCTCTTAAAAGGATGGTTCTTCAAGGTTTCTTTAGTAAAGACAATGGCTCTATTTAGAACTGTGAACACTCAAAGAACCATTTGTATGTCTAAAGGGTTCTATGCATTGTGAAAGGGTTCTATAGAGCACCAAAAAAGTTTTTTTTTTCTGATACAAACGTGACATTGTAACAGTAACAGAACCCTTTTTGGTGCTATATATAAACATTTCAAAGGAGGTTTTATATAGAAACATATACAACACACACATTCTGAATCAAGAACCGTTTAACCATGCAAATGGTTCTTTGGGTTTCCATGGTTCTGTATAGAACCATTGTCTTTACTAAAGAACCTTTGATAAATCGTTAAGAGTGTATAGCATACAGTTTATAGCAGTGGCACATCTGTTTTCATCCTCTTTCTAGCCCGTTTAAAACTCAACAATCTTAATGCATCACGTTGCTTTGAAATGATTCAGGTTGGGAACTACAGCCTGATCACTGTGTCATGCAGACGGTACCTTTTCCTGAAGCCTCTCCAGCATGGCTGCCAGCAGGGCCTCACGGTTCTCCTTGTTGGCCTCCATTTTCTGCTCCAGCTTCTCTTTTGCATTCTTGATGAAGTTGTTGTTCTCCTCAAAGGCCTTCTGGATGACCTCCCTCTCGTGCTCTCTCTTCTCTGCCAGGTGTTTCAGCAGCTCTGCTTCCTGGCACTGGATAAAGGCAGTCTGTGTTAACTCTTTCACTATTTTGGACATCAAAATGTGTGTGTTAAAAATATATAGACAGACTGAGAAGCAGATTGAGAGAGAAAATGCACATGAATTCCAACCTTTCGTCTCTCCTCTGCAGCCTCCAGCTTCTTCTGGATCTCCTCAAGCGAGGGGTCCTTGCGGTGGGGCATGGAGGTATTCAGCTCGGGTACGCCGTCAAACGACGGGGGCTTCAGGATCACCTCGAAAGCCTGACCAGATGCTCGCTTGTTCAGCTCGATGACCTCTACGTCTTTGATCTCGCACCAGTTGAGATCCACTGCATCTGTGAGAAGAGCAGGGTAATATAATGTTAACCCCCTAAAATCCCAGGTTTATTACATACGAAGGCTTATTTTTCAGCTACAGGGACTTTAATGCAAACTGGTTGAGCTATTCTCAGGTTATAGAAGTGTGTAATAAAACTTTGGGCCTGCTGTTAGACCCTGTCCATTTAAGGGGTTAACTGATGTCAGTCAGGTTTGAAAGTATTCAAATATTTATTAGCAGTGGAGTCTCTGCCACAGAAAGCTAGTTGGGGCACAATAAACTGTAGGGGCAGCAGCCGACTCCTTAATGAAACTACACACAAACCTGATCCAAACACAAATGCACTCCATCAACGAAATCATAAATTAACGTCACATGGTGCAGGAGTTGCTGGAAGTGGAGACAGGAATATGAGTGATATGATAACAACATTAGATCTCACAAAACCTTGTTATACAGCATCGCATTACAAATCCAAATCTATTTAGCAGTAACGATTATTGTGGTCTGCAACTACACATCCAAAGTAACGTATCAGAGCAGGGAAACACACTTTCCAGGCATTAGGAACAACACGCCTTGTAAAAGTGCAGAATGACTAAGCGGTAACGTTCACTGCTCAAAAGGAAAAGATGCACGACGATCTTTCATCCGGGCAAACTTGTCAAAAACTTTTCTCTCAAAGTCACCAATCAGTGAATGAATTCGAGTGATTGTATAGCCGGGGCAGGCAAGGAAAGCAGAAGAGTGTTTTTAGCTACACTCTCAGTTAGCCATGTTTTTCTCTTGAACCTCTCTGGACTGAAGCAGCAGTTTTTGTCCTTTCCAGACTGAATGATGTTGAAATGCTCTGGCTGGTGTGACACAAACATTTAATTTCTAATTTCTGATCTAATGTCTGGTACCAAATTTAACTTTTATTACATTTTCAACTTGACTCATCATACTGCCTTACTATTATTATGAGTGGCTACCACAACTGGTGAGGAACAATGCCCATACCGTAAATACATCTGGACGTATATACATTTTTTATTTTTAATTGGCTGCACTCAGCATGGGATCAGCGTGATCGGCCCCACAGCTGGTTATTGAAAGTGTGTTGAAGATGCTCAGAGTGTTTTTAACTGCCCACTTGGTTAGATGAACACTGAGGGGCCCCACGCTCACCAAACAAAGACTGCTAGGAGAAACAGGTCGGCTACTGGCATTTAAACAACAGGTAGAGGAAGGTATTTGGAATGTATTGGACAGCCCTACCACTGTCATATGTAATAAACGCGAAACAATGTTAGTTACGAAGAAAAACATCTGTATTAGTTGTTATATTGAATTATTGATTAGTCATGCACTGCTCCACAGCGACATCTGGTGGCCAGGACCAACTGGCGCTTAATGTAGAGACGCCCCTGTACATTTGTTGTTGCACTATGGAATAGTTTAGCAAAAAATCCCTCAGCCTGGTGGTAGCTGATCAGGAATTAATAGGATTGTATACCCACCAATTTGCATAATGCAAACTGCATGTCTAAATTGTCACACTACTGTTTTTTGAGACTGAATTAAATAGTCATCTGCAAAAATGGACACAGACATCAATACTATGTATTGTAATGTGATGTCATGTATCTTTGTCTATCATTTATGTCTGAAATCATTGAACTTTGAGGGACATATTTCAGAATTTAGTCATACAGTTTGTATGGTATAAACCGATGGGCTTTAGGCTTCTGTTACACAATATCTACATTAGCCTTGTGGCTCCAGTCTAAACCGAAAGAAGCAAACTTCGGACACACTGATAAAATAGTGCTATGAATTTACATGATTTAACGGTGTCACTCACTATCACAGAAATTCAAAGCTCCATTTTTTCAGTGCATCACATCAGGTCTTCGCTTCAGCTAATTGGATTGTTCACCAAGCTATTCTTTGAAGCTGTACTAGTTAAGCTTGAGAGTACTGAAATACACATGATTAAGAGGTCAGTCAGACGTTGTTATGTGACGTTAGTTAACAGCCAGTCTAAGACCGTTCTTTCTGCTCCATATTCTGCTGTTTACCTTCGGCCTTGTACACTGGCTGGTCTACAGGGATGGAGTTGATGCAGGAACAGAAGCGTGACACCAGAGGGAGCTCCTTTAGCTTGTCTAGGTAGGCTGAGGAAAGAAACTGCATGTTATTCAAAAGCTTACAAAATAGTTCTTTCAAAGAAACTATAAGTATGACTGGGTAATAAAAACTGATGCCTCGTGGAGTCAGCATGTCTGAAATCTCTCGATCTAAAGTAGGTAATTAATGTAATATAAATGAATGTAAGTAAATGATTTCTGTGGGAAAATACCTGTCAGTGTCATTCTGTCAGTTCTCGCTCCTCACTCAGTATGAAGCACTGTTTCTGCTGTGTCCTATGAGGGAGAGAGAGAGAGACAGAGAGAGAGATGGAGAAGGATGCAGATCACATCATGACCTTACTCTACATCCTCGTCAGCAAATGCACACGTGTCAACTTACCCCAGAGAAAATGTCCCATCAGCACACCAGCAGAAAACAATAGGTTACTCAAGATCTTTAATTACTTAATTATAACAATCACATATTCTTTTCCTAAATGTGAGGGAATTAATGTCACTCAAGACTCCGTATGCATGTTTGTGGATTACACGGTTTCAACTAATTAAGGTAAAATTAAGAATCTTTGTCATGATCACTTTTGAGATCTATAGAAATTGTGGTAATTATATTATAATAATATTAGAAATAAAAAATAGTATACAGCATAGGATTGCCTTCAAATTAAATTATTCAAATTATTAGTATGTGTGTGTGTGTATGTGTGTGTGTGTGTATGTGTACATACATATAAATATGGAAAATAATCTGGTTCCATTGGCTTACATTAAAAGTACAGTAGGTTTTAAACTAGATATTTTCCTTCTCCTGTAAAGTTACCATTTTGTAGACACAAGGTTTTGTTCTGACAGCAGCTATATATATATATATATATATATATATATATATTATTTTTAATAAATAAATTCCAGATTTTGTTCATATCAGGGCAGCAAATGAGGTCAAATCTGGTCTAACTATTTATTGAAACAATGTAAACAGCTTAACAAAACATGTTGAAATGTTGAAAACGTCTCATCTGGAAGAGCTTGAGTTGCTGCATTTTAACTGAAATTGTGATGTTTAACTCCTCAAAGTTTCATTGCTCTGCATGAAGGTCAGTGGAGGTCCTGGCCAGCAGTGCTCCTCCGTACTCTCTGGGTGACTCAGCCATATTAAAATCACTTAAATTGATTTAATTAGACTTTGTTAAGAAGGCTTTTCAAAGACTTTTGAAATTTCAAAAGGGGTGGAGCACTTCAACTGACTTGTAATCTGAAAATGAGTAGAGCAGTGAAAGGGTTATTATATTACATATATTACATCATATAATAACCATATCATAACAAACCCCCAAAATGCACTAAACAAAAACGAAGAAATTAATGAAATGTTATGTAACAAACCTCTACATTCTAATGTTGCATAAGGTTAAACTGATTGTCTTACCAAACTAGCGTTAAAATGCTAACACTACAGTGGGCTTTAATGTTCCCCATTAAACAGATGTGGCCTATCTGAGAATGACTGGCCCCATTGTGAGTTTGCCCTGACACGTACTGAGGGAATGACATGAATTCAGATGAGGAACATCAGGACGTGGCCACTACAATGTTTACACTGTCCCGCTTTTGGAGGCCTAAAAGTATGTCGGAACATAAATAATAATGTGAGGACTGGACGTCTAAAACACCTTCTGTGAAACCAGCTCTAAATGGGATATCACAGCAGGCATTAGAGCGTAATGAAAGCATGCGGCGTGGCCTGTTTGACGTGCAGAGAATACGCCACTCCATTAAAGCTCAGGAGCCATGGGCGGCCACCCTGCATCCCCTCGTAATTATGGGTAATGGTGACACACGCCCTGCAGAGAGAGACCACTGAGAGAGCGACCCTGCCCCATCACTCAAACACACGGCCACACACGCACATTCACACACACACACACACACACACACACACACACACACACACACACACACACAATAAAGGGCCATTTCTAAGCCTAAGCCTAAACTCATACCTATTTGCAATCTCAGTAACCAAAAAAATGGTTTAAAATGACCCTTTTACACCTGCTTTTCTTTGGTTTTCCTACATGGACCAATGCTGTACAGTACTGTGCAAAATTCAGAGATCAACTTTCATTTAATTTCATTTAATTCTCAGTCAAAATGACCATTAAGCTTATTTTCAGCCTCAGGATGGAAATTTTACAGGAAAAGGAAAAAACCTGCTTTACTTTAATGTAAATCAATGGAACCAGACTTTTTTTGCCAAGTCATTTTGGGCTGTTTCTTTTGGTCCATTCTTCATGAAATTTACATACAATGTAAAGAAGAACAGACATTTTCAAATTATGTCAACATCTGGAAAACGACAGAAATAGAGATTCTTCCAACAGCAGCGATATATTTACCAGAAAATACACGGACACCTCAACAACTAAATATAGTATCAATTTTCTCAGCATTTGCTGTGCCTTTATTACAGCTTCCATTCTTTTCAGGAGACTCGCTTTCAGTTTTCCAAAGAAATATGCAGGAATATTTTTCCACACCTCCAAAGTTCAGTCTTGGAAGTTGGTTATATTTTCTGCTTGTCATGATCCAATTAATCCCAAACACATTCAGTGATGTTGAGGTCTGGACTCTGGGGTGGTCAGCACATTGTTTCAGCTTCTCTGTTTGGTTTATCTATGTCCTTTTCCCAGTAATGGCTTCTTGACAGCTACACGTCCTTTCAGACCAATAGCGCTGAGTCGTCTTCTCACAGTGGAAAGATGGACAGAAACACCTGTGGATTTTTTCAGATCTGATGCAAAAGTGATTTTCTCTTATCTCTCAAAGACGAAAGCTTCATAAAAGATAAAGCTTTATCTTATATGTAATCCCCTCAGATGTATCTCCTGCATGGAGAAATGAATAACTTGATCTTAATAGCTATTTTGACTGGAAATTGAACAACTAAATCGTGGTTTCTTGACTTTTGCACAGCACTGTATACACACACGCTAACCTTGCCCAACCTCCCAAACCCACACCCAGCGCTCCGATCAATACCCACTTCCTGCAGACGTAGCTGTTTATTTACAGTTTGTCAATAGCATGGCAAGAAGAGCCAGAGCAGCTCTCATCCCTCAGAGGTTAATCGTGTCATAACAGCTCAGCATCACAAGCAATAACTGGATTTGGTTGAAATTTGAGGCCAAAATATGACCTTGTCCTTTTTGTGTTTGACCTTAGTTCATAACTTTCCACATTTGCCTCAAATAAATACTCATGATGTCATCATTCTGCAGTCAGTTCCATCCTCCTCATATAAACAAGGAACAAATCCCAATGAAAGACAGTTTGTTTACATATACATATAAATTACATTGTCCGATTGACACCCCACTGCATTATGTCATACCGCACAGATCCATGTGTATAAGAATCCGCTTTAACACAGCCTCTACACAAAATCACATGCATTATCACTGACCAATGAAAACAGGCCACGAAGGAACACAGAGTTCTTCTTAACGCCTGATGCAGCGAATCAGTCCGAAAGCCGGAGTCTGTCACAGATCGGTGCTCACCGAGAACAAAAGCGGTCAAAACACCTCTGCGTTAGAGCATCATCTCAGCTGCAGTCTGGCCTGTTTTGGTGAGGTGCACACTTACCCCCTCTCCTTGGAAATATATGTAGTGCTTATTCCTCTCTCTCTCCCTCCCTCTCTCTCTTTCTCTCTCGCTTTCTCTCTGTGTCGGGTGTTCCTCGGATACAGGAGCTCAGCAGCATCGGCAGCAGTACCACTCCTAGTGCATGACATCACCTCCCTGTTCTGCCATTGGTGGAGCCAGCATCTCTCCTTCAGAGGATGGAGAGGAGAGGTGGAGGGAGTGAGAGAGATATATAGTACATATAAACAGAGAGAGAGAGAGAGAGAGAGGACGAGAGGGAGAGAGAGGGTTAGTTGTAGAGGAGAGAAAAAGAAAGAGACATCAAAATACAGAAAGAGGGCCTATTAGGGATAGTAGGATGAGAGGGAGATAAAGAGATAGAAATACAGAAAGAGAGAGAGGCGTCACAAGAGGTAGAGGGGTGGTAGGTTCGAAAGGAGAGAGAGTAAGAAAGAGATGATAGAGGTGAGAAAAAGTGTGGAAGAGGGAGGGCAAGAGGGAGAGAAAGAGAGATTGGGAGAGAGAGGGGAGGGAAAGAAAGGGAGAGATAGAGAGGGAGAAGGGATAGAAAGGTGGAAGAGAGATAAAGAGAGAAAGAGAGGGGCTAAAAGAGAGAGGGGGTTGGGCAGAGAGAGAGGGAGAAAAAGTGAAAGAGGAAAAGACAAGGGGGAAAGAAAGGGAGAAACAGACAGAGAAAAAATGAGAGAAAAGAGAATGGGGGAACAAGAATGGGAGGGAGAGAGAGAGAGAGAGAGAGAGAGAGAGATGAGAGGAGAAAAAGAGTGGAAGAGGGAGGTAAAAAGAGGGAGAGAAAGAGAGAGTTGGAGAGAGAGGGGAGGGAAAGAAAGGGATAAAGGGATAGAGAGAGAAAGAGAGAGAGAGGTAGAGGAGGAGAGGGCCAGAAAGAGGGAGATAGAGAGGGAGAAGGGATAGAAAGGGAGAAAGAGAAAATGAGAAGAAGAAAGAGAGAGCAAGGGAGAGGGAGAAAGAGAGAGAGAGAGAGAGAGAGAGAGAGAGAGAGGGAGAAAAAGTGAAAAAGGAAAAAAGGAAAAGAGAGAGGGGGAAAGAAGGGGAGAAAGAAGAACAAGAGAGAGAGAGAAATAGAGAGAGTGAGAGAGAGATGAGAGGAGAAAAAGAGTGGAAGAGGGAGGGAAAAAGAGGGAGAGAAAGAGAGAGTTGGAGAGAGATGGGAGGGAAAGAAAGGGATCAAGGGATAGAGAGAGAGGTAGAGGAAGAAAGGGCCAGAAAGAGGGGGGTAGGGAGGGAGAAGGGATAGAAAGGGAGAAAGAGAATGAGAAGAAGAAAGAGAGAGCAAGGGAGAGGGAGAAAGAGAGAGAGGGAGAAAAAGTGCAAGAGGAAAAGAGAGAGAGGGGGAAATAAGGAGAGAAAGCAACAGAGAAAGAATGAGAGAGAGAGAATAAGGTGGGAGAAAGAGGGATTCTGAGAACTAAACGAACAATAGAGCCAGAAAGGAGAGAGAGGCAGTGTGTGTTAGATGTGTGTTAACACTTTGTGTGGTTCTGTGGGGGTCCGTGCTGATCAGAGGGGGGCGGGGGCTTCCCAACATATTTGAATTATTTACTAGAAATTCAGCGTGGTGGTGAAGACTCACTCTAAGTGCAGACACTGTTTTTGTGAGCCTTGCTTGTATTTAGAAGTCATACCTGCAGATTTTCTTAAAGGGCTTCAAAATATAGAAAACACAGTTTTACATTGTTCTTAAAAATTGTACTTATATTGTACTTATAATGTTTTCAGCGCTGCATTTTTTTTCCTGGTGGTCTCGATATACTTTCAGCCCTCAGTTTAGCAATATAGACCCACTGATTACAGTTAGGACGACTGAATTACTCACTTAAAGACATGCACATGAAACTGCATGTGAAGCTTTTGTTTTGTGAGATTGCTGTTGGCGATTATAAGATAAATCTCGCAAGAGCAGGTTTGCGTTTGCCTCAGTGCTCGTTCCTGTATGCCCTGGCAAAACCTACCACCACATCCACCGCACTGACACATAAGGTGAGAAAGAGGCGCTGCTGGTGTATGACCTGTTTACACGCGACTGGTCTCAGCAAGAATGTCAGAGATGATCTGAGATTAAGAAACGAATGGCTGAGATACAGTAACGTCGGTGAATTGTTCTCATTTCACTTTCACAACACGCTGGTAGGTTTAGGGTTAAGGAAAAGTTGAGTCAGACACCATGTAGCAGGAATTTGAGCTGAACATCTGCAAGGCATCTACAGCGGACCATCAAAATAGCACTACCAAGATGGGGTCACTACTGGAAAAAAACCTTCCAGTATGCACGCATGTACACTATATATATCCAAAAGTATCCAGACACCCCTTCTCAATAGTGAATTCAGCACCTATTACTGATACAGGTGGGGATGCTCTGGAGCAGCCACACATGAGCCTATGGTCACTGTGGCCATTTAAGTGTCAGCGAGAGGGGTATAAAAGGGGTATTACCCCCAGCACTGGGCTGTGGAGCAGTGGAACTGCGCTCTCTGGAATGACGAAGCACATTTCAATACCTTTGGGATGAGCTGGAGTGAAGCATGATCCAGAACTAATCATTAGTGCCTGACCTCACTGATGCTCTTCAGGCTGAATGCAATCAAATCCTCACAGCAATGTTCCAACATCTAATATAAATCCTATACAGAAGAATTGAGGCTGTTACAGCAGCAAAGGGGGACAGACTCCTTGTTAATACCCTTGATTTCATTGGATGAGCACGAGTCTTATACATATACTGACCAGCAATAACATTAAAACCACCTCCTTCTATCTAAACTCATTTTATCACCTCCACTGACCATATAGGTGCATTTTGTAGGTCCACAATTACAGACTGTAGTCCATCTGTTTCTCTGTACACTTTGTTAGCCCCCCTTCAACAAGGACCTCCATATGACCATTGCAGAGCAGGTATTATCTGAGTGGTGGATCATTCTCAGCACTGCAGCACTGCAGTAACACTGATGTGGTGGTGTGTTAGTGTGTTGTGCTGGTATGAGTGGATCAGACACAGCTGGTGTCACTGAACAAACGTAAACAGGCTACTCAAAGACCATATCTACTATAATGTCTTCATTTGTACATTGATGCAGCTGTGCATCCCTGGGTTATATATCGACAACGAGTAGCATTACAATCTAATCTTCAGATGGTGGAGACGCGTTGCAAATGGATGATTTTGGAGGCGACACACAGGTATGTGTTGCAAGGGCGTTAATTATTACTTGTTGAAAATTTATAGGTAACTTAAAAAGTATTAATGATGTTAACTTGGCTGTGAATTTCTTAAATCGACCGGTAAAGAGCATTACGTTTACTCCTTATGCCAGCTAATGTCAAGTCAAGTGAAAGTGTATTTATATAGTGCTTTTTACAACAGGTGTTGTCACAAAGCAGCTTTGCAGAAAAATCCAGGTCCAAGCCCCCATGAGCGTCGCCAGTGGTGACAGTGGCAAGCAAAAACTCCATAAGAGCAAGAAGAAGGAACCTTGAGAGGAACCAAGACTCAAAAGGGGAACCCATCCTCCTCTGGTCATCACCGGATAGCAAACAGCATTAGTATAAAATATTAGAATACAAAACGGGGAAAAACTACGCAGAATGGACGATAACACTGACAAATTTATAACGGTCTGTCAGACAAGATCGGAACTTTGATACCAACCAGATTTTCCAGCCTATCAAGGAGGATCTTGTGGTCGATAGTATCGAATGCTGCACTGAGATCTAGAAGGACTAGTATGCAAATATGGCCACTATCGAGAGACACAAGGAGATCATTTACTCCTCTAATTAATGCTGTTTCAGTGCTGTGAAAGGGTCTAAAGCCAGACTGAAACATCTCATGGAGAGACTTTTCTTGTAGATAGGAGCTCAGCTGATGTGAGACCACTTTTTCTAAGATCTTAGCAATGAAAGGGGGATTGGAAATTGATGTTTAGTTGCTGAGTTCATTGGGATCAAGATCTGCATGTTGATGGTTTAGGTGAGCTAATCAGTGTGACTAATTCATTTGTTTGGATAGGACTAAAGATAGCAACTGGACGTTTGGGCTGGCAGGGCACTCATCTTGTGGCTAATGGTCACCTGTCGTTACATTTATGACATTTGGCAGATGCCCTTATCCAGAGCAACGTACAATTTCAATTTACACAGGTTGGTGAAGGTAGTGTTAGGAGTCTTACCCAAGGACTCTTAATGGTATAGCGTAAGGTGCTTTACAAGCCAGGGATTGAACCCCAGTCTACAGCATAGAAGGCAGAGGAGTTACCCACTACACCATACCAACCTATCAATGAGTTCATTTGACTAGCTTTAGCTCGTATGCTAGCTAATATGTTAGGTGATGTTAGCTAATATGGTAGCACGTATGTCGCTGTGCCATAAGCAATGTGCATTTAGACATGCTTGTATGTATGTTGGTCATTGCATATGATGAGCGATTGAGTCTGTTTGTCAGGCTGCTTATCAAATGCATAGCATTGCAGCTGGACTGAATTCTTGCTGGCCCAACCCCTAACGTGAATTTGGCAACTAGCTAGTTAGCTATGACGTTGTAAAGTAGCTGTATTGCGCGTATTATCAGACTGTAAAATAGCAACGTCCCAGTCTGTATATACATTAGACTGGAGATTTAAACACCTCAGTGTCACTGCTGGACTGAGAATAGTCCACCAACCAAAAATATCCAGCCAACAGCATCCTGAGGGCAGCGTCCTGTGACCACTGATGAAGGACTAGAGGATGACCAACACAAACTGTGCAGCAGCAGATGAGCTATCGTCTCTGACTTTACATCTACAAGGTGGACTGACAAGGTAGGAGCGTCTAATAGAGTGGACAGTGAGTGGACACAGTGTTTAAAAACTCTAGCAGCACTGCTGTGTCTGATCCACCCATATACACAACACACACTAACACACCACCACCACGTCAGTGTTACTGCAGTGCTGAGAATTACCCACACAAATAATACCTGCTGTGGGGGTCCTGACCACTGAAGAACAGGGTAAAAGGGGGCTAACAAATTATACAGAGAAACAGATGGACTACAGTTCGTAACTGTAGAACTATGAAGCGCAGCTATACGGTCAGTGGAGCTGATAAAATGGACAGTGAGCTGCTGCCAGTGTATGGAGCTCCACTTATATGCGACAGTTTGGTTACTAAAGTGTCTCTGATGTTTCAGTCATACTTGCAGTCAGTTCTGCTGTTCTGCTCTCACTGCCAAACAGAGTTAGTCTGCCTCTTAGAGAGGTGAGAGACAGTGATGAACGCAGTGTCTGCACTGCAGGAGTGAAAATCCAGAAAAAAAGGGTGGCGAAGCAAGACACTCTACATCAGACTGGACCTTAGGCTGAAGATACAGACACATCCTGAGGCTGTATATCTCTGGAGCAGCCGCTACTGCGTCTAGATGGCAACAGTGGACAATCCTGACCTTCCCAAAATCAGCCTTAAAGGGCATTACGTTTTTAACGTTTTATTTTTTTCTGAGGTCCAGTTCTGACATTTGTGTGGGTTTATGTATCAAAAATAGACATCATTCATTTTTACATGACCATTTTCCAGCTTCGCTTTATCTCTCTACATTATCTCGACAAGGCTAGATTACTGTAATGCCCTGCTGTCTGGATGTTCCAGCAAAAGCCTTAAAGCTTCAGTTGGTCCAGAACACTACAGCCAGAGTTCTTACTAGAACCAGAAAATTTGACCATATCAACCCAGTTTTATCAACCCTACACTGGTTACCAGTTAAAGTTGGATTATAAAATTCTCTTACGGAGTTATAAAGCTCTAAACGGACTCGTGTCTTCAGTACCTGAGTGAACTTCTCTCTCACTATGAACCATCATGCCTACTTAGATCACAAGGTGCTGCTCACTATTAGTACCTAGAATTAATAAAGTTACGTCAGGGGGGAGAGCTTTCTCATACAAAGCCCCCCAGCTTTGGAATAGTCTTTCTGTTAATGTTCGGGACTCAGACACTGCCTCAGCCTTTAAGTCTAGGCTAAAAACCTACTTGTATAGTCAAGCCTTTGGTAATTAGTTTTCCCTGTCAGATCTAGACCTGCCGGAGTCTCTGCTGCTCTGCTAACACTGCAATCTGTGACCAGTCACTCTTTACAGAACTGACTCTTTGAGTGTTTTCCTTTCTTTGCCGAGTGAACAGCTGCCCATCCTGTGCGTCTAATGCTGTTGCTTCTTCTGCCTTGATCGGGTGCCCACTGCTCGCCAGCCTTCTGGACTGGCTTGACCACCATTCAACTTCATGCTGTACAATGCTGTGCAAACCTCACCCTCATGAACTGACCCTCCTGCTGCTGCATAAACTAAAACTATTCAAATTAATCATTTGTTCCACCTGTTTTCCCCGTTTTGTAATACTTCATACTAACGATGTTTGCTATCCGGTATCGACCAGTTCCCCTTTTGAGTCTTGGTTCCTCTAAAGGAGTTTTTCAATGCCACTGTTGCCACCGGCGACGCTCATGGGGGCTCGGACCTGGATTTTTTTTTCTGTAATGCTGATTTTTCTGTAAAGCTTTGTGACAGCACCTGTTGTAAAAAGCACTACATAAATAAGCTTTGCTTGCTTGCTTGCTTGTGTATCCTTACAAACACTACCCTTTAGTAAAGTCTTAAAAATCAGCAGACAGAAGAACATGTGGAAGATTAAGAGACCCTTATTAGTCCCACAACAGGGAAATTTCACCACCGCAATGTAACCCATCCGTATGGTGAAACACCACATACACACTAGTGAGTGCACACACACTAGGGGGCAGTGAGCACACTTGCCCAGCGCGGTTTTCAGCCCTATCCGCCATGACCGGGGAGCAGCTGGGGGTTAGGTGTCTTACTCAAGGGCACCTCGGTCACATACTGTTGGCTCAGGGGATCGAACCGGTGACCTTCCAGTCGCAAGGCTGGGTCCCTAACCTCCAGCTCATGACTGCCCCACCACAATCCCCAACAGTTCCTTTATCATTTTTTAAAATTTATTCCATATGCGTGTGTAAGCAGTGTGAGGTTGTCTTCAAGGCGATGTGTTATTAAACACTACACAAGTAAAAAGTCATATACAAACGTGTTTTTTTGTAATGATACACCCCAAAAATGAAGGTTTAGAGTGTTCATGAAAAAACAGTTGCTGAAAATCAGTGAACGACATGAGCAATTCAGTCTGACTGCCAGTGAAGCTTTACAGTGTAGATGATCTCATTAGAATATCACTCTCAATAATGCAGAGCTGCTCTCGTTTCCAGTCAGCGTTTAGCTCATTTACAGGACGTGAGTAAGAGTTTATGGCCGTGTGTAATCAGCTCTGAGCCTCTCCTGTAAGGTTGGGAGTGTATTCAGTGCTCTTAAGTGCAGTGAGACAGAAGGACAGGGCAACAGAATACAACCTCACTGTGGAGACATCTTCACCAAGCTAACATACTGTCTTCTCATTCTCTCTGTCCTCATCTCTCTCTCTCACTCTCTGTCTCTCTCACTCTCTCTCTCTCTCTTTCTCTTTGTCTCTCACCCACCCACCCTCACTCTCTCTTTCTCTTTGTCTGTCTTTTGTCATGCTGGTTCTCTCTCTACCACCACCACCCCCCCTTTTTTTTTGTTCCCTCACTTCTTGTTTAGGTATCTTATGTTTGACCATGTGATTCAGTAAAGGTTGTGGATAAATTCAATTCTCTCTCTCTCTCTCTCTCTCTCTCTCTTTCTGATACTGATAGAACTTTTCTGGGTGACATCATCCAGGGTGTGTACACGCAGCAGATCAAAGGGGCGGATGCGCTTCTCATCTGCATGTTGACATCATCTAACAGTTCCAACAACCCCCCACACCCTGGATCACACACTGATCACACACTGTACCTACGTACTGCCGGCCTATAAAACCAGCTAAACCTTTTACCAGCTTTCAATCAATAAGTGAACTAATACTGAAGCTGGATGTTCAGTAAACATCTGAATAAACTCCATTTCTCTTGTTCATTTGATCTTCATTGGATGTGAATTTGTGACACACCATTTTTATCCATTCTAACAAAAACACTGACTGCATGCTGATTTGGAAATCTTTGGAGAAACTGCATGAAATGAAATGGGGAAAAGTGTAAATCATGGAGATTATTATTTCATTTACTTTCTTTCCTGATGTTTTTTTTTTTTTTTCTGGATTTTCACTCCTGCAGTGCAGACACTGTGTTCATCACTGTCTCACACCTCCCTAAGAGGCAGACTAACTGTGTTTGGCAGTGAGAGCAGAACAGCAGAACTGACTGCATGTAGGACTGAAACACCAGAGACACTTTAGATACATTAGATTCTTATTATTAGATACAACACTATGTGTCCAAAAGTATGTAGACACCTGCTCATTCATCACCTCTGCTGAAAGGGTTTTAGTAGAGAGTTCAAAAGTCATATGCAAACGTTCAAATTATGTGTTTTGTATACTTATATTTTAAGTGAAATTAGGTACAAACAATTCTACCACATCATACTACACAATTACTGTATTTGATTTTAACACACTGGAAAAAAGCAACTAATTAATTGTTTTGGAAATGCTTTATTATACACTGATCAGGCATAACATTATGACCTTTTTTTGACCATTTTCCACTGATTTCCACTGCTGTGTCTGATCCACTCAGACCAGTGCAACACACACTAACACACCACCACCACTTCAGTGTTACCGCAGTGCTGAGAATGATCCACCACCCAAATAGTACCTGCTCTGTGAGGGTCCATGGGGGTCCTGACCACTGAAGAACAGGGTAAAAGGGGGCTAACAAAGTATGCAGAGAAACAGATGGACTACAGTCTGTAACTGTAGAACTACAAAGTGCACCTATATAGTAAGTGGAGCTGATAAAATGGACAATGAGCGTAGAAACAAGGAGGTGGTCATAATGTTATGCCTGATGGGTGTATATTCCACTTAAACATAAGCATTTAGATAAATAAAGATTATACAAAGCAGTTCAATGTGTCCAATTTTTTTGGTTCTGATGTTGCAAGTGGTTGTAAGGGCTGTTTTTTTTAATCTGGTTTTCATACAAAGTCAGGGCCTTTTTGTCCTGAGAAAGTATGAAAAGCACTGAGATGCTCCCCCACACTGTGAGATTTGTATTCCGCCTGCAGCAGCACATACGGATGCGAGACATGACTCACTCAGGTAGAGGCAGCTGAGGGTGAGTGTGATCTGACATCATCTCCCTTTTCCCCCTGACTTCACTCATGCGTCTATTGATTGTGGCTGGCAAATTGGATTGCATATTTAAATTCAATTGAAACTACTCCTGGTGTTCATGGAAAGGAGTGACACTCTCCTCACGCTCACCCTCAGCCTGCCTTATCAGAGCAACACAGACAATGAACAAAGAGAGAGCAGCGCAACACGATCCCTGAAGAAAGACTTGATTTCATTAGAGCTGTTTGCTCATCTCTTGTTTTCTGCGTCTCTCTCTCTCTCTGAGTTGTATTGAGTTTAAGCACAAGTCCTCATTATAGATATGAGATAATTACAGTTATTACACAGTGTACTATAACCATTATCGCTGAAGATCAAGGCATTCAGCTACTACTGAGAGAGAGAGAGAGAGAGAGAGGGAGAGAAGATGAGCTATTGGAGGATTAAAGGGCAGGAAATAGATTTTTTCTTCCATAGAGATTTGTAATTAAGTCGGGGCTTCTTAATGAATGCTAACGGTGTCTTGACCGGTGGTCAGTAAACAAGAATACAAACATACAGCACCACTGCGGACTATAGGCTTATAATACATTACTGTTCATTGAGCTTGTATACAGAAATATGTGTTGCTCTACATTCTATTCTTTTCTAGGGAAATGCTTTAGCACTTCATTATGTACTTCAGTAAGCCTGCACATACAATCTGAAGATTACTGGGGGTTTGAGGGGGTCTGACCCCCTTGCAAAGGAAGTAAGGCTTCCTAATGATTACCTGTATTTAATGATTATCTGTATTTAATAGCGAACATCACAAAGTTTGTCTAACCATGTCGGAATGACACATGCATTACAACAGGGGTCGGTAACATGTGGCTCTGAAGCTGCATGCGGCTCCTTTACTAGTTTTAGCAATAAATGGTCTTAAATGCTGGAATTAATGTATAACTGCTAATTCACCCTTTAACCCTGAAGATCAGAGCACAGACTGCTGGTCACCATAGCAACACAGACAACAATCTCGTCTGGCTAGTAGCTAAAGAAACGGTGAAGAGAAAGATTAAAGATGAACATCGATAATTACGAAAACGAATGGACTTATTTGCATTCATAATCACTCCAGCTGGTTTCCTGAAACATTTAATCTACAGTAAGAAACTGTCAAGTTGCGAAGCTGAAGTCAGCCTCTTGTTTCAATTTTCCCGTTCCACCTTAAATGGTGCAGCAGTTACATACTGGCACCTGAGGCACCATTTAAGACGGAACGGGACAATTCAAACGAGAAGCTGGCGAATGAGAAGCTGACTTCAGCCTCGTAAAAGGTCGAATGTTGAGAGACATTTTACAAGAAATTATTCTACTTTTGTGGAAAGGTTTCCTGCCCGAGATGCGAGAAAAGCGGCTATAGCTGAGTTAAAGCTTAAAGCAGAACAAAGTTAGTCTGTGTTTTTGTTTATATTACATTTTTATTCTGCGCTGGTACATTAGCACACTGAGACATATTTACAGCCAAGAAATGGACATAAAATGTTGTGGCTCCCAATGTGGTTTGATTTTTGTTGAAAGGACAAAATAGCTCTTCTTAACAACTGGGTTACTACAATTTCAAGCACCCCACAATGGAATATACCATTTCCTAACGTGTGACACACTCTTGTTTGACATCCCTAATTAGCTAGTTAGCTTAGCCATGTGATTTAAATAGAAGAGTGCTAACTGTTGATTGTAACTTAGCTTCGGTTATGGTGCAGAGTGTTGCATGATATATGATGCTGGCTAATCGCTAACCTTAGCAGGCCCTTATCTTACATTTGGTTTGGAGGGTGAAGGGGGTGTTGGGGAGGTGGAGAGAGGTTGTTCTATATCACTAATAAAATCTGTGTATTTTTGAAGTATTTTAGCAAGTAAGTACAGTATAATGACGTAAAATGCATTTTTAAAACTCAATTTGAAACCCACCTTCTTTATTTGAATGTTTGTTTGTCTTTTTGACCCACGGCTCAAACATTGCACTCTGGCTCTCCAAGACAAAATACAGTCAGGCCCCTCTGCTCAAACTGAATGTTGACCTATGAAACAAGTGCAGTAAAGTGGCCAGTGAGTGTATATGTACCTATTAAATTATTAAAATAATGGAACTAACAATATGCTGAGCTCATATTATATATGTTACATGATGGGACATTTCACAACAGTGTCTGAATCACACTCTTCACCCAGTAAATACACTCTGTCTCTCCCCCAACTCTCGAACCTGCTGACACGCCAGACGCTCTCCTCTCTCCACAAGCTTGTTGCCATAGTCACAGCCTTGTGCCAGATACGGCTGTGTTAGAGTGACTGAATGCCAGGCTTAGGGAGCCGAAGTTATATCACTTAGTAACCGGAGCAGTAGTAGCAGTGGTGGGAGTAATAGTACTACTGACACTGTGGGAGCAAATCGTAGGTAAACACAGGCCACTGGATTTTTTTCTTTTTTGTAGTTAAACAGATTATGTAAGTATGACGTGCTTCTGGTCACATTCTCTGATTCCTAGAGGACAGTCTGATAGACGTTTCTTGAGATTCCCCCTGAAGACTGTTGTTGTACAGCATTACAGAGTACGTCAAGACATATTTTACCTCGTAGAAGTTATACAGTAGCTGTGTTCCAAAGCTTAGGCTGCAGCCGAGGTAGGCTGCATTCTCGGCCACTACGTCAATGTAGGCCGTTCCAAAGTGAAGAACCCTTCGTATACAGACTAGAAATGCAGCCTACATTCGGAGTGATTTAAAGGACACATCAGACGTATCCTTCCAGGCCGTCAGTTACCCACAATTCTCTGTGCATGAATAAAGCGAAGGAAAAAAAAACAGCACCATGAAAATGGTGGGAAACAAAGCCGTTGGAGCAGAGCTTGTTTTAAAACATAAGTTGTTCACGTACCTGAATTCGTCTTTGTTACCTTATAAAGTGTAAAATCACTGATTAATTAAAGAATTCATCCATATATCGTATTTTATTTAGCAGTATTTGTAAATATGTAGTTTATCATACTACATAAGAACATCTCCTCCATTTCCGTGAATAAGTGAAAAAGCAACAAACAAAATGCAGCGGGCTTCATTTTCTCTCACCAGTTCCCTCCCTGGTGACGTCACCACGCAGCCTCATTAGGACTGTTCCATTTGTGTGACCAATAGGCTTCTATGGAGGAGTCTTCATAGGACAGTCCTATCGAGGACCCGCACTGCCTTGGCTGCAGCCTAGGCTTTGGAGCGCAGCTAGTGACTCTTACAGTACCGAGGCCTGGTACATAGCTGCCGCCGCTGTTTGCACTGATGAACAGAAATGCACTGATCAAGCTGCCACATAATCAGATGGCTTTCCCTTCTCACAAAATTGGTCCTGCCTATTAAAATTTGATTCCTCTGTCACTTCGTTGTTATGCTGATGGTTAATATAATGCGTTAGGCCCTCTCTTCAGCTCCTGAAGTCCTAACCAACAGTAGAGCTCACTTAGCTATATCTATCTAGACACCAGTTTCTGATTGGCCAATTTTCTGCTGGGTGTTTGAAAAATGTAACCCTTTTGTTTTCATCCAGAATTTAACAATGAAAAGAGCAGTACTGTAACAGAAGAGTTTAAATACAAATATGATTCTATTGAATAAAAATGAAATAAAAATTACAGACATGTAAGTCATTAGGCTTAGAAGTCATTAGGCTTTCTCTGATGGCCTAGAAGGCCCAATTCCTTAGTCTGAGCTGCATATTATTAGAAATATTTAAGCAAAATACCCCAATAACGCTAAATACACTGCAAATAGTAGTATCGTCAAGTAAACTTATCTTAAATCTAATCGATAAATCCAATATTTCTCCTGTTGAGATTTTAACTTATTTCCAAACATTTTTTACTTGTTTTAAGTAATTTTATTAAGTAAAATTATCTCACTATATTCACAAATAATTTTGCTTGTTTTAAGAAATGTGCTTGAAGCAAGCTAAATTATCTGCTAGTATAAAGAGCTTATGTTACTAAAATTACTTAAAACAGGTAAAAAATGTCGTGGGCTGGAACCAGCCCTATGACTGGAAGGTCACCGGCTCAATCTCCTGAGCCGACAGTACGTGCCCTTGCCCTTTGAGCAAGACACCTAAACTCCAACTGCTCCCCGGGTGTTGTGGATAGGGCTGCCCACTTCTCTGGGCAAGTGTGCTCACTGCCCCCTAGTGTGTGTGTGTTCACCAGTGTGTATGTGTTGTTTCACTGCACGGATTAAATGTGGAGGTGAAATTTCCCCGTTGTGGGACTAACAAGGGTCTCTTAATCTTTAAGAAGAAAAAGAAAGGACTATTAATAACTGCTGTAACATAAGTCAGCAAACAATCATAGTACAGTAGTGTTGAACTTATTCCAAGACAGCTTATGTCACTTTTTTCAGACAACCACCTGCAAACTCAACATTTTCAAAATGTAAGTATCAACAAAATTTGTGAGTCATGTGTTACGTTGGACACTCCACCCCTCTACTACTGATACTATAGTACTAGAGTAAAGTCTCTTCATTCACCTTTCTGAACCCCAACCTGCCTTGAAGAATGTTTTCTTTAAAAGAACCAGTAACTTCACCACCGTTCAGAGCAATTACACACTCTAGTGATTAGTTCTTCATGTCTTTGTGTGTTATATGAAACTACTGCCTTGTCTCATGCCATGTTACACCCACAGCCCGGTCTCATTACAAAGCCATTTGTCACACGTACGTCACTCTAGGACTGTAAGTTACATTCACGTCTTATATACTAAAGTGATATCATGTTTGCGTCCAGGCTCTTGTGTCCTTCCGCTTTGAGCTACAGCTCTGTCTCCTAAACCATCAAACAGTATTATTTACTAAAGGAAGCCTACCCCAACGCTTTTTCCAGATGTTAGGCATGACTTCCTCTGAACGTGACCTCAGGATTATAATGACACTGCAGGGAGTCAGAATAAACGACTCAACCTCTGGGGTCACAGACGAGGGAATGTGGACACTATGGCTGTCTGCCGGGAGGATGTAGTTTATGGGTGAAGTGGGCGCTCGAGGATGACACGTCCAGAGAGAGAACTTTTCTTCACGCTATTTTAGTTCTCTTTTAACCTATGCTCCTCATTTTCTGACTCACTTTTAAAAATCAAAGGTGCCAGAGGGGTTTCTTTGGAGTGATGCCAGCAGAAGGACCACTTCCAGTTCCCTAAGGAAAGTGTTAATGGAAGCTTCTTAAAAGAGCCAAGTTTGCTGTGAGGAAATGTGAAAGTCTTTTAAATGGTAAAGAATCTCCACATAATGTGAAGGCTATATATTATGTTTTGATGTGATGCATTGAGCTGTGGTGCAGTGCAGAGGAACTAAAAGTGTGTTACAGGTTTGGTGACAGGAACCAGGTTTAGTGAGGTCTACAATGCAAATAGAGCCATTTTATTTACTATCAAAAACCACCAGTGAACCGACATGTGTCTGAGTTTTTAGATACAATATTGATAACTGGATATTAGTCGTGAATCTTAAAGAAAACGTCTAGAGACTATTTTTTTGCTGTGCATATACCTGGTGACTGTGAACGGTTTTGGCTGAAGTTTCTCTAGAATGGACCATTTCACACCAAACCACTCCGAATGACTGTTTACATCTTAACCATTTAATAATGCATAGTTTACATAATGCCTGGCTCATAAATCCCCCTTTGTTTTGGTAGCTGGCAAACTAGCTATAATGCATGTTATGTTTGTAATGATATTTCTTCCGCTGTGCAAAATCACAGTTTGTAAACGCTCAATCATTTTTGCATAAAAATAATATAGCCCACTGTAGATTCACAAGGGGTAGTGGTTGAAATCTTGCCCTACGAAATGGGACAACCCTCAAATTAAAAAAAAAACAAAAAAAAACAACACTGCTTCATTAACAGCTACTAGCGCTGCTCTGTAGGCAACCCGGGGGGTAAAGTTCAGCTCCTCACTGCTGGGCTTTAGTTACATTTAGGGCATCATATGCTTTCAAAGAGGGGGATAAGACAATTATTTTTTATATTCTTGCTTGAATTTTCCCATTCCACCTTAAATGGTGCAGCAGTTACATTCTGGCGCTTCAGGCGTGAGAACTGCTGGACTATTTAAGGTGAAATGGGAAAGTTAGCTAGCTAGCTACCAAGACATTAGCATGCTATTAGCGATTTTTATGCTTGTTATGAAGAAAACGACCATAATACACTGAAACGACATTAAACTAAGATAATACAGTGGTTGTCATAATTTTATAACAGAGAAAATTCTCACATTTGAGGGTTTCTTTGGTCTCTTGTTCAGCCATCTTGCTGGTTTTTCTTTTTTTCTCATAACACTCCGTTTGGAGTCTCTGAAAAACCTCAGTTTGCAGGGCCATGTAGCCCTAACACTTCACCCTCCCCCTCTATCTCAGCAAGAACTGGGACACCCCACCCTTAGACGTGAACATGCAAAACAGAGGGCTAAGGGCTAAGTGGTAGGGGCGAGGGGTGAAATGGGATTGGGCCTAAATGTGTCTTCCTGATATAGCTGGGGAAACTTATTTTAGCGTTTACTATTAAAGCTATGTAAAAGAAAACTATGTAATTATTTAAGTTTATTTGGTTTATTAAGTCTAAATGAAACTAGGAAGCTTTATTTTCAGGAGTGTAGTTCAGTCGGATGCATGTCCTCCCATTAGAACTGCTTTGCTTTGCTATTTTTACCATATTACCTAACTGTACTAGTTACTCTGCGTTACTGACGCAATGGTATTATTCATTTCTACACCAAACAGATCATTGAAAACATAATGCCTGGCTCATAAAGCCTGTATGTGCCACATGCTTGTCTTTCTTTCATATGTCAAGAGACTCTTTCTTTTGTATGTCAAGAAGAACCAAATCCCTCAGTCCACTGCACCTCCTGCTGCTCCATTTACATGCCAGGACAGGTGTCTTTCTGGGGAGAAGTGCTTCTCCTGCGTCATATTATTTACCAGGCCTCATTATCAGCGCTGGAGCCTGGGGATTTATCCTTTCTAAATGAAGCCTTAATTTAACTGGGAGGGGTGACAGTGAGACTTCCAGGGCTCCTAGTGAGACTGTTCAAGGAGATTAAGCTGCATCATTCTCTAAATACTCAGCATGCTTGTGTTATGAAGACTGAAGAAGGAGCAAAAGTCATTATCGCATTATATCGTTATAGTGAAAAACAACCTGAGCATAGAAACGCAGTGGAGCTTAGTACATCCAGCATCTATCAGCAGTGAAATTTGCCAAGCACTGTTCGTCTCTTTAAAGGACAATTTAAGTGTCATGTGAAAACTGCACAATGAATGCTACAGTGTGTTGACAGTTTCAACCCCTCTTCCACGTTCTGTCATGGACGAGCCATGATTGACGATCTGGGGGCGTATTACGGAAAATGTCTGAGATCATATCTTATCTGTTTTGTTGTCATGGTAACTCCAGTTAAGACTGAAGTTAAGGACAGAAGCCATTACAGAACAACAGTTCTTAAGTCTATAATCTTATTTCCAGATAAGAAGACGGTATTACAGAAACATCCTAAGTTGCCAAAATATCCAAAATATTTTCTTAACTTTAAGATAAACCCAGAGCGTCTTACCTTCTGTTTTAATGGTCTGATTCTATTGTTTTATGCAGTGATAGGCAGCACAGATCACTATAAGTAGCATAATGACGCTACATTTAACGTTATCTACATTGAAAACTACGGAGCCCCTAAAGGGCCGTGGTTAAAAAAAAAAGTTAGTGACATTGCGTTCCCTCGCAAATGTTTTGTGTTCCTTTGCAAATAAAATGCATTCCCTCTCAAACGGTTTGCATTCGCTTGCAAAAGCTGTGCTTTGCTTAAGCTCAGACATGAAGCAGCTCATTGAATTTTACGTTGATCTTGGATTGAAATATAAAGACATAGTGTCGCTTCTCAAAATCAAACATGATTAGTGAGCGCAAACTGAAACTGAGGTCGAGGGTCCTCGTACTGTAAAAGCTACATTTATTTACAGAGACTGCAGAGAACAACTGCTAAATAAACTCAGCTCAGACTGGCGAAACTGGGAAAACAGCTTTTAACGTTAGTTATGCTAAAAACAAAGCTCTAATGTAGGCAATGTCATTGGGCACCTCTGGTCCTACGTTTGCTTGCTGTCTGATATTATATTTTGGGGAATTATTATGTTATAGTAATAGTATAATGTAAATAATAATGTTATAGTATATAATGTAAATATTTTGCGAGGAAATGCAAAACATTGGCAAGGGAATGCATTTTATTTGCAAGGGAATGCAATGTCATTAACTTTTTTTAACCACGGCCCCTTAAACAGTGCTTTGACTTAAGAGTTTTTTTTAATCAGCATTTTTTTAAGAACTCAGACGCTGCAGACTTGATCTCCACCGTCCCCTCGTATTACCTTTGTGTGGTAATGTTTGATAAAACTCGTCAGATCCAACATTACAGTGATGGTGGTGAATAATGAGGAGACAGAGCTGAACGGGTGTCTGTTTATTAGGAGGAGTAACGTTAGCGCGCTCGGCTAAATCGTTTGGGAAATGAAACTGAAACTGCGGAGCGACTCATTATTCTTAACTTTCAGTTTATCGCGCTTTAGTTTTATTTGACCTTTTTTTTTTTACCTCAGTAACGGTAGCTGATGTTAGCTGTCTGGCTAACTAACTGGATTACATGTTTATGTTTCAGCTGTGCGCATAGGGTCGGTTGCTAGGTAACAGACACGACAGTTGATTGTCGACTTCAATCGACAACTTGAGATAAAATGCTGTAAGATAAGATAAGACTCTTGAATTAAGATCAGATTTGCCTCTGTAAAATGAATTTGTGAAAAATCTTATCTCGACCTGTCAGATCTTAAGACAAAAAGATCAGTAGGCAGTTTCTGTAAAACGGCCTCTGGTCTATAATTGTTTTGTCTGAATTTCACTGAAGATGTCAGCTCAGTAAGGTCAGTATGTGAGCTTGTCTTTGAGCTCCTCTGATACAGGCTAACCCTTGACATTGATATATACTCAGACGTGGGGTTTGGCATCAGTTTGGACAATGTGGCCTTGACCAGTCACTTAGTAAATCTCCTGGTATGTACACTCTTTCTACACTTTATCAGCTCCACTGACCATATAGGTGGGTCATTCTACAGAAACGTCCACTTTACTCTCTCTCCATAGGTGTTACTGATCCTCATTGGTGTTACACACCAGAAAAGGTAACACCAGAGACATTTTTAATGACAAATGCATTTTACAAAATAACTGCTACAGAGCATCAAACCACATGCTGTCAATCATGGAACATCCACTAAAATCTGTAATTTAATCCATTTGTATTCTATTTTTTCACAGTTACCTAAGAATAAAGTCGGTCACACCAGTGACTTCAGCTGAAAGCTTCATATGACATGATGACCAAAATGAGAAAATGTCTGATAACTGAAAGACACAGTGGACTTACCCTGTGCTTTTCTTCATAGATCCTCAGAAAATAGGTAAAAGGAAATCAAGAGATGTCATCAGTGTGACTTTTATTTCAAAATAAGAGATTTTTTGTTATGCGGTAACACCAGTGACACGACTCCTGCAGACCACAACTTTCATTATATGTATTTTATAATATTTATTTGCCATTTGTTTTCCTTATGTCATTTAAATCATATATTTCACAGTCATGTATAGATTATTGTAGTTAAAATTGCAGAAAAACATGTTTTTTTCTTCAAAATATGGCCTCAGCCTTCACACATGACTGTGGGGACGAGCTCTTCTGTGGTGCTTGGAATTCTAAATAATTGATTTAAAAACCAATATTGCTAAATTGATGGATCAAGAAGGTGTAAATGTTAAAATAACATATTGTTTTATTTGAAAATGTAAAAAAAATTGTAACCCTAACATGTTTTTCAAGTGTAATATATCTGTAAACGCTAGGGACACAAAAATGATGTTTCTGTAGAATGACCCAGTTGCACATTGTAGTTCTACAGATACAGATTATAGTCCATCTTTTTCTCTGCATACGTCAGTGGTTAGAACCCCCACAGGACCACCACAGTGCAGGTGTTATTTGGGTGGTGGATCATTCTCAGCACTGACATGGTGTTGGCATGTTGATGTGTGTTGTGCTGAAATGAGTGGATCAGACACAGCAGCGCTGCTGGTGCATCATCTTTTGGTACAGTGTTGTCCTCCACCACTCACCACTTATCTATGGGAAAGAGCAGGATATTAGTTTGTTTCTCAATATTTTGGGTGAAAACTTTTTTGGTTGTGTGGTTTGCAGTACTTTTCACCGAAATGCATTTCTGGTAAAACTACTCAGGAGAAAAGAACAGATTTGATTCTGTGTTATTCTCACACTTTGGCACATTTTAAATCTGATTACAGTGAAGTATTCAGACATACAGCACTAATAAAGGCTGAATAAGTACAAACTGAAACCTGTATGTTGTGGTTTTTAGGTGGTGGTTTAGTGAGTGACAGTTGGCTGTAGTGTGTTTGATGGAATTGTTTTGATCATTTTGCAAGAAAAAGCTTATTTTGGCCAGGAAGCCTCTATTTGGTATCAAGTGTTAACTGTTTTGAATATATGGCTTCTACATGAACAAAAGATATACACTATATTGCTGAAAGTATTCGCTCGTCTGCCTTCACACGCATATGAACTTAAGTGGTATCCCATTCTTAATCCATAGGGTTTAATATGATGTTGGCCCACCCTTTGCAGCTATAACAGCTTCAGCTCTTCTCGGAAGGCTTTCCACAGGGTTTAGGAGTGTTTATGGGAGTTTTTGACCATTCGTCCAGAAATATGCATTTGTGAGGTCAGACACTGATGTTGGACGAGAAGGCCTGGCTCGCAGTCTCCGCTCTAATTCATCCCAGAGGTGTTCTGTCGGGTTGAGGTCAGGACTCTGTGCAGGCCAGCCAAGTTCTTCCACACCAAACTCGCTCATCCATGTCTTTATGGACCTTGCTTTGTGCACTGGTGCACAGTCATGTTGGAACAGGAAGGGGCCAAACTCCCCAAACTGTTCCCACAAAGTAGGGAGCATTAAATTGTCCAAAATCTCTTGGTGCTGAATCATTAGGAGTTCCTTTCACTGGAACTAAGGGGCCGAGCCCAACTCCTGAAAAACAACCCCACACCACAATCCCCCTTCCACCACACTTTACACTTGGTACAATGCAGTCAGACAAGTACCGTTCTCCTGGCAACCGCCAAACCCAGACTCGTCCATCAGATTGCCAGATGGAGAAGCGTGATTGGTCACTCCAGAGAACACGTCTCCACTGCTCTAGAGTCCAGGGGCGGCGCTTTACACCACTGCATTCGACGCTTTGCATTGCACTTGGTGATGTAAGGCTTGGATGCAGCTGCTCGGCCATGGAAACCCATTCCATGAAGCTCTCTACGCTGTTCTTGAGCTAATCTGAAGGCCACATAAAGTTTGGAGGTCTGTAGCGATTGACTCTGCAGAAAGTTGGCGACCATTTTATGTGGCCAACCACTTCGTGACTGAGTTGCTGTCGTTCCCAATCGCTTCCACTTTGTTATAATACCACTGACAGTTGACTGTGGAATATTTAGTAGTGAGGAAATTTCATGACTGGACTTGTTGCACAGGTGGCATCCTATCACGGTACCACGCTGGAGTTCACTGAGCTCCTGAGAGCGACCCATTCTCTCACTATTGTCTGTAGAAGCAGTCTGCAGGCCTAGGTGCTTGGTTTAATACACCTGTGGCCATGGAAGTGATTAGAACACCTGAATTCAATCATTTGGATGGGTGAGTGAATACTTTTGGCAATATAGTGTATTTTAAATAATAAATGTACACACTCTTTTTTCACAAATGTATTAATTGGATGGATAAAAATAAGGCTTGTGAATGGACAAAAGTGTTTAAGCAAAACTTATATTTAAGAATAAATAAAAGAAAACTAATATCAGTTAACGATACATAGAGAAACACAAATCCATCACAGTACATAAATACCTCTAACTTGTTGGTTAGTCATTGGCGCCCTGAAAAGGTAGAAGACCCTGAATCAGAATTCAAATAAAAAGATAGTATAATAGGGACGTAATAGGGAATGTAAAAAGAAATGCGATTAAGGGAAAGGCAAGAATAAGAGAAAATCAGGTCAATACGTTCACATAAACACACATAACTGTACGCATAAAAGTGTAAAAAAGGGGGAGAGAGAGACACACAGTAAGTGAGACAGAGACAGAGAGAGGGAGGTGGAGAGAAGTGAGTGAAGTGGGAGTTGAGAGGACCGTCAAGTCTGACTGAGTAAAAGTAGTTAGTTAATATCCACCTCTGGCAACATCACTCTTACTTTATATCTCCTAATATACCCCATCAAATATGTTTTATTTTTGGGGGGCTTAATTTTATGGAGAGGAGTTTTCCAAATTGAAATGCAGTCACTGCAGTAGGAAAACATGAAATGCAATTTCCATAGTGACGTGTGGAATTTGTGCATAAATGAAAAACAAAGCCATTACATTGTATTCACATTGCTTGATCTCTGAAAAACAGTACATGAGGGCTGGAATCCCTTAATGAAATACTGAGTTTGTGTCAGAATCGAATTTCCACCCTGCACTTCAGGCATATACGCCTCACTGAAATGCAGTCATAACAGTATAAAAAGTGAAAAACACGCCAATATGAAAAGTAAATGATCCATTTCACGGATTTAACGCTGTTTGAAGAACTGCACAGTGGCAATACAGCCGTACGCTGATCACATTACAAGGTGGATTGAGTTCCAACACAAATTCAGCATTTTGCTTTTTAAATTCAAATCCTCACGCAGTGTTTTTCAGTAAAGAGGCATAAACTTCAGACCTTTATTTATCATCCAAATATTTTTGTTTTTGATTTCATTTGGATCAAGTATTGGACCCTTTTTGGCCTTTGTGGCATCTTTAGCCATTCACTGATTTATCATTTATGCTTCATTTGCTGATTTATTTTTGTTTGATGCCTCACAATTATGAATTCACTGGTACATTAATTCTGGGCAAATGGTATCTGATATTTTTCATGTACATATGTGCTGGTGTCTTATAGGCACCATAAAATATAGAATTATGGACTGTATTGATCTGGATGAATGTTTATAGACAGTGTAGGGTTACAAATGCAGTAAAAATAATAAAACGCAGACATTTTAGCGCAGTAGTCTAAACCAGGGGTGGGTCCTGGATGGCTAGAATCCTGCATAGTTGGGTCATTTTTCTGCTCAAGCACACCTGATTGAACTCATCAGCTAATTAGCAGGTTTGGTTGGTGTGAGAGCAGGAAAATGACCAAACTGTGCTGGACTCTGGCCCCCAGTTCCCCATCTCTGACCTAAATGTTCTGCTCTGCCAGAAAATAATAAATGCAGCATGTTCCTTGGTTTGGAATATTGGTGAAATGTGGGAGGTGTCAAGATCCGCTTGTGAACAAGTTCGCTTGTACTGAGAGACGAAGAGTCTCAGGATTAAATCGGCCACAACTTCCTTACTACTCAACCGATTTTCACCAAATTTGTTTTGTTATAATCCTCAGACACAGATTAGTCTAGGTTGGTATCTCTCAGTAGCTTTTATTTCTTTAATAACTGATCGAGTTTAGCTTGAGTAAAAGCACCACAATCTCACACACATCAGCAAATCCATCAATGTGTGAATCATTTCTAATCTTTATACACATTAAAATAAAATAAACCCCCCAAAACACAGTAGCTTCTTGTTTGAATTTTCCCGTTCCACCTTAAAAGGTGCAGCTTCAGGCTCTGGAAAGTGACTGCTGCACCATTTAAAGGTGGAATGGGAAAATTTGAACAAGTAGCTGGCAAATAGGAATCTGACTTCAGTGCTAAGCTGCTAAAGTTAATTTATTATGAATATCTACATAGATTAAGAAATGCTATAACTTAACGCTACAAAGCTTTAACCATCATTGTGAATAAATAACTACTACATAACGTTAAGATCCCCTGAATAGACTATTAAATGAAATAAGCTTAATATAAAACCAGAGGAAAAACAAATCACATCACCGGGTTCTTTGTGCTTCACCAACCTCACGGCCATCTACACATAAACATCACACAGACAATACGCATCACACAAACATGAGCGTGGATCACTGCGTTCCCTCCGTTATATAATCCTGTTCTACTTTCTGAGTGCAATGTTCTTGAAATAGTGTAATTTTGGACAGTATCTTTCTTAAACTGCCGCTCTGTAATGGTACTGAATGCAGTCCAGCAGTGATGTTGACCACCCCAAAATGATGGCGCTGGTGACGTGCCTGGCTGGACCCATCTAGGTATGTATATCTATGGTCAATACTGATATGATTTCAATATCATTGTGCATCCCTACTCATCATTTGTACTGTATTTTAACTTGATAGGGGGCAAATGACATATATAACCATTGATTGGTCTGTAATATTTGATTAGTTTAACATTGTTTCTAAAAATAACTGTAAACTGCTCGCTGCCTTACATGCCCCTCTTTCTGCTTCCCTCGAGCTCAGTGTTTGTCTGGCCTGTGCTGGTTTGTGTCCTGCAGAGAGGTAAAGCTCCACTGAGCTGATCTGAGTCACAGCTTCTGACTCGCCTTTTTCCAACCTGGGAGGTGAGATGAAACCTGCTACTAGAGAAAGCCTGCTTTTTATAAATCACCTCAGCCTCTGCAGTGAGCATTACTCTCTGGAGGGCCTCAGCTCTCCCTCTTGTGGTGAACATACGTCACTGATTGCACATTGCTAAATGGTTGTGAGGCAAAATGGTATGAGTGAGCGTTTATGCTTATTCTTCAGCATTTAGTTTGGTTAAAAGAGCCATCATGATTTTGTTCCATATATATATATGGAACAAAATCATGATGGCTGTACCTCCCTCATTGGAAACACCAGCTTCTTTAGTGCTTCTTCAGTGGTCAGTTTCTGACCAAAGACTCTTTTATTGGGGTTAGTGGATCACTCTCACTAATGTGTGTAAAAACTCCTGCAAAACTGTTGTGCCTGATGTACTCATACCAGCCCCACAAATACTACCACCGCCATGTGAGTGGCACTGCTGTGCTAAGAATGTTCCACCACCTGAATAATATCTGGTCAGAAACAGACCACTTAATAAACGAGTGACAAACTGTGCCAATGCATGGAGAGTAGTGTGTAATCGTGGAGGAGGGCAGGGCACAAGTTAACATGAGGTAAAATGTAACATGTAAAAATAACTGAATAAATAGGTTTAAGTTAAGCGCCTCTCTGGCCGCATTCTTGTATTCCCATAGCAACTTCATCTGTGAATTTTCACCGTAATCAATGGATATTTCTCAAGCTTCACCCTGAGGACCGTTTTTGCACTATAAAAGTAACTTTTTCATGTGCAGAAGTGCTTTTGATAACTGGTGTGTGTATAAGTCACTGAATTCACAGAATTCATATAGTTTTCTCTTGGTTTCTGTAATACAACACAAAACATGCAAACAGCTCAAAGTAAGACCTGGGAATTCTAAAGTAATTCTGAAGGGTTATGTTGCATTACAATGAAATCTTCCACCATAAGCAATGACAGAAGTTTTTTTTTGGATGTTTTCATGTATAGATTCATGAAAAATGTACTGTACAGTGTTAGAAATAAAGGTTCTGCGCAGGTAAAGTTTTGACCATTACGGTACAAACAATGTAAATGTTCCCTCAAAGGTACAACAGTGGTTTTAAGGTCCGATTGTGAACCTTAAATAAGTTTTTCCAGGTGAAAAGTTTGTATTTGTACCTTTTTTTATAACCGAATGTTTTAAAACAGAACAGTAAAATAAAAGCCTGGAGACGAGACGGGGTGTGTGGAGTCAGTACAGCTTAGAACATATCATTTCAATGTATTATGGTACAGTTATGTTCCCTGACTAAAGTACTGAGATGGACCCTTTAGGGACACTTTAGAGACAAGAGACGCTTTACTACCTTTATTTCTGAGAGTTTATATATAGACTGTGGACAGATTCTGTAGAAATTAAACAAAATATATTTTAATTTTATCATGCTGTTCTTCATCTTTGCTGTAGCAGTAAAAAATACATTTACATTTATAACTGCTTTTCAAAAAAATTATTCATTTTGATGAAAATATTTTTGGTGTTTAAGCTGGAAAGCTCATCTGGTTCATACAACATAATTATATTGAGTTAATTGTCTTTGATTTACTAGACTTTTTAGCAACTAGCCCCTCAGTCCATCTTCTGTGACTGTGTAAGACTGTGCCTAACCCTGCCCTAGACCTATATTGTAGGCTTAAAAAGTAAAATGAACAGTGAGGGGAAGTTTTTTCTTGTTTGTTTGTTTTTATTAGAACAAAGATGCTTAGATATGGATATACTCTCAAGAGAAAATCTCCAATTTCCAAGGGAAAAGGCCTCAAAAAGAGCAACATTTTGACTCAAAACTCAAAACGGTAGCTGCTCAAGTGAAGAGTATAGCCCCCTTTGCTCCGTAGAGGAAAATGTGGGCAGTGTTCCCTACATTACGAAGCTCTTTCAGCCTCTTTGTCACTGCAAAGTCAGGAGACTCATTCACAGGCAGTAAAGCTGCAGTCTCATTGCAAGGCTGATTACTGCGACCTCGCTGCTCTATTCAGAGAGCAGCAGTCTGCCTCTCTTGGGAAGCAAAAAAATGACCCCGGTGCAGTATTAGCCGTCAGGGCCCATTACATTGTGCTTCTCAGTGCACAGAGGAAATTCTGTATGTTATATAACAGAGAGAGAGGAATGACTGGAACCATAAGGGCCCATCACCACCACTTCACTTATTAATATGCTAATGCTTTAAAGTTTTTCAGATGGAATTCAGAGATATCTCGTTTAATACTCTAAAGCTTTAAAAATCCTCCGGTGGAGCTCAGTGGAGAACAGAAGGAGAACTGCTAACAACAACTTTCTGTGATCAGTTGAAACCATTGGTTGTTCTCAGCAGCAAATAGAGACATAATTTTGAAAAAATCTTAGTTGGAAGAGATTTGTGCTGCTAAGTATTACAGTAACACTACTCCTACTACTGACCTCAGAAACTGATCATATTTATCAAACTTTTGGAATGATACGTCTCCTTAGTGCATGGGTATCCAATTCCGGCCTTAGCTGGGCAAGTGTCCAGCAGAGGTCTGCTACCCAACGCAATTGGGACACTTTTCATGTGCAACATTTTGTGCACTCTCATGCAATTTCTCTCTCTCTCTCTCTCTCTCTCTCTCTCTCTCTCTCTCTCTGTCTCTTAGGCCCAATCCCACTTCTTATGTGTACCCCTACACCCTTGTTTTCAAGTTTCATCTTGCCCCTTGAAGCTGAATTATTAGGGGTAGTGGTTGAAATCTTCCCTACAAAATGCGAAAACCCTCAAATAAAACATTACTTCATTAACAGGGTACTTGTGCTGTGACCCTGCCAGTCTGCAGTGATAGCAGAGGAGGGTAAAGTTCAGCTCCTCACTGCTGGGCCTTAGTTACATTTATGGCATCATATGCTTTCAAAGAGGGGGGTGTGAGGGGAATTATTCATTATTGCTCACCCCTAATTCTTCAGTGATATGAAGCTCAAGTCAGCTATTCACCAGGTTCTTGTTCAATTTTTCCTGGTCCACCTTAAATGGTGCAGCAGTTGTGACACCTGAGCTGCCAGAATGTAACTATGAATGCACCTTTTAAGGTGGAATGGAAAATTTAGCTAGATAGCTAATGAGAACCAGCATACTACTAGCGATTTTTATGCTTGTTATGAAGAAAAGGACCAGAATACATTGAAATGGCATAAACTAAGATAAACTAAGATAAAACAATGGTTATCATAATTTGCTAGCGGAGAAAATTCACACATTTGTGTGTTTCTTTGGTCTCTGGTTTAGCCATCTTTTTTTTCTCATAACACTCTGTTTGGAGTGTGACTCAGAAAAAGCCCGGTTGGGACGGTCATGTAGCGCCAACACTTCTCTCTACCCCTCTATCTCAACAGAAATCAGGACACCCTACCCCTAGGCATGAATGCGTAAAATGGAGGGGTAAGGGCTAAGTGGTAGGGGCGAGGGGGTGAAAAGGGATTGGGCCTTAATGTTAGCTGTGTTTGGAACAGCTCTGGAGTTTGAAGAGTGGGTGAATGTGCCCCTGAATAAAATGAAGGATAATGAGAGGAATGTGTTTTGTTGGTGGAAAGGTCACAGTAGATTCTACCCTTTGCTTGTTGAGCTCGCCAAAAGTTTGTTAAGCATTTCTGCAAGTAGCATCAATAGCCAGAGGAACTTTAGCACAGCAAGGCTAATGTTAACGGTTGATCAGGGGACGGTGGATGCTGGTCTCTGTCAGACACTTTCAGAAATTCCACAAAAAACTGATTATAACAAAAGTTAATATATTGTGTAAAAACACCAGTTTATCCCAGCATGTCGGTGTCTGTCGCTCAACACAAGCGCTGAACATAACACTTTGTAAAAAAAATTGTAATTGGGCAATAATTCATAAGTTACATGATCCATGTTAGTGCATGTAACTTAGTAGTGCCACTTGGGCCTGGTTGGGTCGTGTTGGGCCTCTAGTGTCCAGCATATTTTGATGATTTCCTTCTCTACCACACCTACACTCTCAAGGAGTGAGGCCATAGAAGAAACACTTTTTTCCTACAGAACATTTCAATTGATTTAAAGAATTGGATTATGCGTCTCCCTCTTTCAAATAACAAGGAACTATTTGATATACTTTCATTCACTACTAATCCGATTCGATTCGGTTCTGCTCCCTTTAGGACCTTTTTTATGCCTCATACAACAGAGCCCCTATACTCCCTTCTCAATGTACCTCGTTATACTGAGTCAGACATGAGTAAAACATGGCATTCACATTCAGTCATACCAGAAAATACCACACTGTGATATATTAGGAACTACTAACTGTAACCTGTAGCCAGCAGCCTCCTCTTTCTGTATGTATCTGTGTTGCACGTATGTCAGTCCGCTTTTAGGCTCTGAGACTCTGAGCTCAGTGTAGTTCCAGTAGTGTCGCTCAAGTGACTGCAGGGAACCAGGAACACAACGGAAGCCACGCCCGAAGCAAAAGCACCGCACTTCCTCCTGGGCGTGTCTCTTTTATTGGCGGCTCCCCCTGGTGGTGGCTCAGTGTATCTTCCCTCAGCTCTGTAATAAATACAGAAGACACACTACAAAAAAACTATGACCCATAGGGTCATAACAAAATACATAAAATATTTTTTTACACTGAGTGCTAGATACTGTCAAAAAGTTTTGCGTTTTCTAGATTTGCATGTTACATAGCAATGTTTAATGCAGAAACCTTTTCATTTACTTTATAAATAGCCGTTATTGTGGTAATTTCCAAGGCTATGATAATGCTAAAGCACAGCATCTCTATGAGGTTTGTAATGTTATGTTACTGCCAAACAAAAGCATTAATGTGGCAGCTTGAGTTTAACCATCATTGTTGCTGGAAGAAAACCTTGTATCTCCAAAATGGTAACTTTACAGGAGAAGGAAAAAAACTACTTTACTTTTAATGTAAGTCAATGGAACCGGAATTTTTTCCAAGTCATTTTGTGTCATTTATTTTGGTCCATTCTTCATGAAATGTACACACAATGTAAAGGGCAATATGTATTTTCAAATTATGACAAAAACTGAAAATTGCAAGAATGGAGATACGAGGTTTTCTTCCGACAACAGTGATATGTTGGCTAGGTTAGTCTAGCCAAGCAATTATGCAGAAAGAACTTAGATGCTAAAATGCTAGCTTGCTTGCTCAAAGTTTAGGTACAATTAAAGACACTTTGCTTTGTGTGGGACAGGTTTTTGGTAAGGGACAGCTGACTAATAGTCTGCCTTAGGTCTGACTCTTATGAGGCAAAACCTGATATCAGCTTTAAACATGGCCCTGCCCAACTCAAATCCAACTGAGACAGATGTTGAAGACTTGGACACTCCTGCCTTAGTGGGGAAATGACTGTTGGCTCTCTTAGGAACAGGAGTAGCTCAATGTTAGTTGACACAAGGGACTCCTTTTTAGGCTCAAGTAGCACAGCCTGCCCTATAGACCTGAATGACACTGCCCTTTTGATCTGGGTTAATAGAAAACAGATCTAAGGACTTCTTCTTTGCTCATAGGACCTTCATGTAGGCTGGGGTGCCATATATGAGCGCATTTGGTAATAAGATACCCCACCGCACTAAATCAAACAAGGCAGCCTTCCCGGTCCTGGCAGAGACACAGTGGCATGAAGAGGAAGACAAAATGTCTCAAGAAAATTTACTGGGGAGGGGAATGTTTGACTTTTGTCTCATTTCGTTCTAAGATGTGAAGTTCTGCTGCTGTGAGAGGAAATCAAGTGACACACCACGCACATCCTTTTCTGATATTTCGGCATGGATATCAGGAGACGGGCTTTTAATCAAATCAGACAGGAAGGCAGTTTTTATTCAGGGCGCAGTACACAGAGGAAATGACCAGTCTGGTTGGCGCTCCTGAAGTAGCTCCTTACCTTGGTCATCATTGTGGAAAATCAATTCATAGTCTCTGTGCTGAACAGTCTAATCCTTAGCAGTGTTTGACCCAGCAGGAGCTTTTATTAAATTGTGGCATGAAATTAAAACACTTCATCATTCTGCCAGCACTCAGCCAGCAGCGTAGAGTTTAGAACAATCTGTTAACAATTTTCGCTTGATAGGAAATCTTTGCTACTGCATACTGTTTACCAGTAGAAACAAAAAAGCCATAAACCATGAAGTAAAATATAAAATGCTTTGATTTGCACACAGGCATGCTCTTGAGTCTTTGTTGTTATTCATGAAAAGTCCATATACAGGCTGATCTGGGCTGAGAGGAAAGTAAATTCCAGGTTCAGCTCATTCTGAAACCTCCATCTCATTCTGAAACTAAGTCAGAGGCCACCCTTCATTTTTTTTAATATCTAGTCAAAGTTTTTCTAGTTAAAGTTTTTTTATATAACGATTTTACAACAGGCTGTATGTCGGCTGCCTTTGCTAGATATAGTTAGCTATAAATTGTGTAAAAACTCTCATAAAGTCCCAGCTGCTGAATGAGGTGCTGAAACCGCCTGTGCTCCTTCACTTTTCCAAAATGGAAAGTAACCCACCCAGTGGAATCGTTTATCTGTTTTGCGAGGAGCAAAAGTTTTCCTTGTCACTTGAACTTGAAGACATGTTGCCCGGTTGCTCAATTTTGTTGTGGGTGTGAATAGTTTTAATAGCAAAAACATGTACTGTGTAGAGAAGCCTTATAGGTAGTTAAGTTATCTAGCTAACTGTATTTAGCAAAGGCAGCTTGCATTAAGGGAGAAATCTGTAAATTATTAAGGTTTTTATAGCTGTCCGAACAAAACTAATCTGAACTTACTTAAAAGTCGCTTTATTTGTTAGTGTGCTCAACTGATTGTATCGGGTGCTCACAACATAATATCTGGTTCTCGCTTGATAGTACTGGGTGCTCACCACATAGTATCTGGTGCTCACCTGATAGTATTGGGTGCTCACTTGATAGTATCAGGTGCTCACCTGATAGTTTTGGGTGCTCACAACATAGTATCTGGTCCTCACTTTAAAGTACTGGCTGCTCACCACATACTATCTGGTGCTTACTTGATAGTTTTGGGTGCTCACCGCACAGTATCGGGTGCTCACCTGATAGTATCTGGTGCTCATCGCACAATATCGGGTGCTCACCACATAGTATCTGGTGCTCACCTGATACTATTGGGTGCTCACCACATAGTATTGGGTGCTCACCGCACAGTATCGGGTGCTTACTGCACAGTATCGGGTGCTCACCTGATAGTATTGAGTGCTCACCGCACAGTATCTGGTCCTTACTTGATAATATCGGGTGCTCACCTAATAGTATTGAGTGCTCACCCCATAGTATCTGGTGCTCACCTGATAGTATTGGGAGCACACCAGATTTTCACCTAAAAATACACCTCGTCCCTTTCACCCATAAAAAAAATACAAGAGAAAGAAACCTTGAGAGGAACCAAGACTCAAAAAGGGAACCCATCCTCCTCTATTAGGCTATTAAGTTGTTCATTTTTCAGTTATTAAGTTGTTCATTTTTCAGTTATTAGGTTATTCATTTTTCAGCATCATGTACTTCACAGAAAATTACACAGAAGCCTCTTCAACTACCAATAAGTAATTTTTATGAGTCATTTTTTTATTCATGGAAAAGTCTGTACATTGATCCTGGCAGAGAAATATGAGAACTCCAAGCTCAGTTCATTCCAAAAATTTCTATCTCACTCTGTCCCATCTCATTCCGAAACCCCACTGCAGTCATGGTGTGGTTTCCAGGGAAGGGGACTTTCATACTCCGATTAGAGGATTTGTTGATGTTACACTGTATGTTAAAAGGGAGTTGAGGCCGGAAACATCTCATCCTGAACATGTAAACCAGCTGTCCAGTGGCTAGCTCATTACAGCCCAACACTGCTGCTGGAGAAGGTATTCTCCTCACACCATCTGAGACCTAATCTGTTTATAGTGCTAGGAAGGATGGACAGGAAGAGCATAACTACATTCTCAGTATCTTTGCAACAATTTAGATAAGAAGCACCCAACGGTTTGACAGTAATGAATGAGTTATTGCAGGAGTTGCATATCTTCCTTCTGAGAGCTCCTCCTCCAACGGTTTCTCCAACTATTCTTAGTTCATTAACTGCAGTCCCACTGAGAGTGTACTGTATTAGACCTGGCTCAAGATAACACTATGGTCTGACATACATCTGACGAGCAGATGTCCTGCCGTTCGGCATGCCAACTCTCTAGAAGATAAACCATGTCTGTAAAGGAACGCAGGGCATATGCTGGTTTTGGACAGACAGTAGGTCTACATTTTTCCTTAAAAATCTAAAGAATGAAATATATTAGCTTAATATTTGTAAAAAAATAAAAAAGCGATTTTTAGAAGAACCACTTTTGGTTCTCAAATTACCCTCTCAATTAAAGAACCATGTTTGTAAAATGAGATGTGTCAGTATAAAGAACCTTTAAAAGTTTAAAGAACCTCACATAATGTAAAGCAGAAGTTCTCAAATCGGTTCTTAGAGGCCTCTCAGTTGTTTCACATTTCTACTCTATACCTATGAGTTAGGCCTTTGATTGGACCTATGAGTACCTCACATCCAATCCAAGAACCTTTCAGAGTGTGAATCCTAGATGTAGTACACGATAATGATGTAGAATTAAAGAGAAAATACTTTTTGCTTGGCCACAAGTTTAGTTAAATGCCTCTAAAAGCTGCATCATGCATTGTTTTTACATGGAATATTGTCTGATGTCTTAGACAATGTTTTATGATAGTTTTGTGATTTGTCTTTGACCATAAAATATATGCAGGGTGGAGTAGTACATGCAGAGCATTGTAAGGAAAAATAGTATCCAGCAGTTGTGTTGTGGACTCCTGGTTCTTATCACCACCACTGAAAGGAAATCTGAATCAGTACAATGCACCACTTTATATTAAAACAAAAAGTGACTGTTTACATCTCATTTAAGTTATATAAAGACAAACCAGTGTGGCATCTTGGAGTGTGTTATTAACAAACAGAAGTAACACAGTAATATTTAGTATGTACAACCCCATTTCCAAAAAAACAACACTCTGTAAGTGTTTGGGAACTGAGGAGTCCAGCTGCTGTAGTAGGATTTCAGCTACTCAACAGTTCAGGGTTTCATGTGCAGTATTTTTCATTTCATAAGGTGCCAAATGTTATCAGTGGGTGACCGGTCTGGACTCCAGGCAGGTCAGTTTAGCACCTGGACTCTTTTAATACAGAGCCATGCTGCTGTAATACATGCAGAATGTGGTTTGGCATTGACTTGCTGCAATAATCAAGGCTTTCCCTGAAAAAGACGTTGTCTGGATGGCAGCAAATGTTGCTCCAAAACCTGTATATATATCATTCAGCATTAACGGTGCCTTCACAGATGTGCAAGCCACCCATGCCATGTGCACTAATGCACCTCTATACCATCATGAACACTGGCGTTTGAACTGTGCACTGATAAGAAGCTGAGTGGTCTTTAGCCCGGAGGACACAGTGTTCATGATTATCAAAAACAATTTCAAATTTTGTTTTGTTGGACCACAGGAAATTTTTCCACTTCCCCTCAGTCCCTTTTCAATGAACTCGGGCCCAGAGATTTCCACTACAGAATCATGTCTGTTTTTAATGCCGTGCCACCTGAGGGCCCAAAGATAACGCCCAGCAAATACTGGTTTTTGGCCTTGTCCCTTACATATGGAGATTTCTCCAGATTCTCTGAATCCTTTACTGATATTATGTACCGTAGATGATGAAATCCCCAAGTTCTTTGCTATTTTATGTTGAGAAATATCATTCTTGAGTTGTTGCACTATTTATTGTGCAGTCTTTCACAGACTGGTGAACCCCTCCTCATGTTTACTTCTGAAAGACTCTCTGAGATGCTCTTTTTATACTCAATCACATTACTGACCTGTTGCCAATTAACCACCAGGAGTTTTTTAGCATTACACAACTTTACCAGCCTTTTGTTTCCACCAACCCAACTTTTTTGGAACATGTTGTTGGCATCAAATTCAAAATGGGCAAATATTTTTCAATAAACAATAAAATTTCTCAGTTTCAACATTTGATATGTTGTCTTTGTACTATTTTCAATGGAATACAGGGTTTAAATGATTCACATATCACTGAATTATGTTTTTAATTTACATTTTGCACAGCATCCCAACTTTTTTGGAAATGGGGTTGTAATTGAACAGTATCCAGAGATAAAGGCTGTGGAACTGAACTGAAAACTGGAAAATTTTAGTCAAACCGTGACTCACATTCAACTGCTGTAGCACCTGAAAACAATACTTATAATCTGCTGGAGCTCAGGAACACGAGGTGCTACAGCAGCATTTAGTCAGACTGAATGTGACTGAATGGAATGTGTGCAGGATTAGGGGAACCTTAAAGGAAGGAAGATAGATGGTGCAAGACATAGAAGGAAGATTAATCCATTTGCTTGATGGATGAAAGAGCAAGAGGAGCGGACTGCTAGGACTAGGCAATATTGCTAACAGGAGAAGACTGCACAGTGCAAATCATCATGGTGCAAAGAGACCAACTGTTCTCAGTGTTTTCCTTTTCACCATCACTTTTTCACTCTGCCTTTTACAGACAGGAACTTTCAAACGGTGCACAGTAGGTAGTCACAGGAATATACAGTTTCCTAACCATAAAATGTGAGCACCAGACATTGTTTTGTGAGCACCAGGTATCATCAGATGAGCACCAAGCACCAGGTACTATCAGGTAAGAACCAGGTAATATTTGGAGAGCACCAGGTATTATCAGATGTGCACCAGGTAGTCTTTTGTGACCACCAGATATTATCAAGTGAGGACCAGATACTACTTAGCAAGCACCAGATATTATCATGGGGGGGGGGGTGGTGGTGGCACAAGATACTATTTGGTTATCACTAGATATTATTAGGTGAGTGCCAGATACTATTTGATAATATGTGAGCACCAGATACTATTTGGTTATCACTAGACATTATTAGGTGAGTACCAGATGCTATTTGATAGTATGTGGTGTGCACTAGATTTTTACCCTAAAAAAACACCATGTCCTTTCAGTGGTTCCATAAAAAATATTTAAATTCCAGTCAAAATGGCTTTATTCATTTAGTTATTTATTTTTAAGCATCCACA
This sequence comes from Colossoma macropomum, assembly GCF_904425465.1. Taxonomy (NCBI): domain Eukaryota; kingdom Metazoa; phylum Chordata; class Actinopteri; order Characiformes; family Serrasalmidae; genus Colossoma; species Colossoma macropomum. Next base: position 10,510,079 of record NW_023494795.1, on the reverse strand, counting down.
AAAAAAGACATATTCAACAGGCAAATACGCAGAAGCCTCAACAACTAAATATAATATAACATTTCCAGTATTCAGTGTGTCTACATTTTGTTTTTATTACATAGTAATTTTTTTGGGAGACTTGCTTTTAACTCTTTCAAGAAAAAAAAAACAAAAAAAACAGGGTTATTTTCCTTTTGTAAACACCTCCCAATTTCAGGCTTAAAATCTGGTTACATTTTCTGCTTCTCACAATCCAAGTAATTCTAATCACACACTCAATGATGTTTAGCGGCTCTGGGGTTGAAATCACGTTATTCTGTTGCCAAATATTCAATATATTTCAATATGTCTGTGCCTCAGTTTATTTTAAACCACTACTGCTGCCATTTAAGGTTTCCCAACAACACCACTATTAGATCCTACCACTAGTTCGGGCCCTATTTCAAGATGAGGAGAATGTTTTGAGCATAAACTTTAGTAAATCAGGCAAAATATATAATTAGCACGTCTAATGTCTTCATCTTGTGTGGTCCTCTCACACGTTGCCTTTAGAGGGGAACTCCACCGATTTTGCAAAATGTCTTGATCATTAAACGGTTTAGATGTAAACAATATCATTCAGAGTGGTTTGGTGTGAAATTTCTAGAGAAATTGACCAAGTCAGAATTGTTCACCATTATAGCACTAGGAACCAGATGTATGAAGCATTTGATGACTTTAAAGGCTACAACCCGTTATGTTATTACACAAACCGGTTATAAATGCATTGCTTGACACCTGAGACATTGTTTTGTGATAGTTTTGTTCTAAAGTTTGTTCTAAAGTTTTGGCCTATTACTCCAGCATCACTTCTGTGTTTTCTCTCAAAACCTCATCTCAACTGAGATCAATGCGCACAAGGTTACATGCTTTTGCAGTTACTAGCCTGTTCTACAGCCGTTCAACATGGCCAATGCTGGCAGCAGCTTTTGTTTACAGTTTATTTTTAGAGTTTTCTTACCTATTTTGGACTGTCTGTTTCCAAAATGTCATAGAGCCATATCAATTTGAGCCAGAATACACAACTGAGTTGCACTGGCTTAAAGAAGAGAGAGCCAAAAAGAAAAGAGAGAGAGAGAGACTGAACCCGCCGACGCCAGTGCAGAACAACCCAGGGCGAATGGAAAATGGTGGTGGTCAACAACAAACTACTTGCTCTGCTTACCAGTTAATGGGGTAGGATTATGGCAGCTCCTCTGATGAATAACGTTACTCACATAAGCTCTGAGTTTTGCTGACAAAGTGAGATGCAACACCACCAAACCAAACAACATAAAACATGTTCAGGGCAGAGAGGTGCATACAGGGCGTGGTAAGGAAAAAATAGTCCCAAAGAAAACTTATTTTTTCAAATTTAGCTCTATTTTACCATTATCAGCATGACATATAAAACCTTGTAAGTACACTGGTCAGTTTGGAAAGCAGATAAAATGTTGAAATTTGTAGTGGAGACATACGGACATCTGGTTCCTATTACTACAATGGTGAACAATTCTGACTTGGTCAATTTTTCTAGAAAGGCACATTTCAAACCAAACCACTCTGAATGATTTTGTTTACATATAAACCATTGATTGATTAAGTGATTTCACAAAATTGGTGGAGTTCCCCTTTACATGCATATCTATACATTTTTCCGTTTTTCCATGTACATAAACTGCACCTGTAGATTGACACGCTAGTTTCAGACAAAACATGCATTCTTTTAGGGCAGAATGAGCTCTATTCCCTCCTGTATCCTGCCACTGTCTGGCTTTTGGTGAATTTATGAGACTGTGAACACTGAGCTTTTCACATGGTATCATAGAAATAGAAACAAAGAGAAACAAAATTAATATTATTATACAAACAATAATAGACATCACTGCTACAGTACAGGCTTTGTGGTTTTCAGGATGAATCACTGCTTTGATTTGATTTGTTTTGTGGTTCATGAAACAGTTCTTCTCTCAGGCCTCCCAAATACCCAAGGCCTGCACTGTCTCTCACACTTCCAGATACAGTACAGTTTTGCTCCTGTTAAAAACTGAGCTTTGGGTCTAAATGCATTTCTTTCTACCCAAATAATCAGCGAGGGGCTCTACTGTGACATATTGGCTAATCTCCTCAGATTTGAATCTGAAAGTTAAGCTGCTCATATGAGCCTCTCTTTAAATGCAGTTACATGTGCCTGGTTTTAAAGGAATGTCGGTTCAAGCCAGGATTTCCAAAGAGCTGGGAAACAGGGCCCTTTATGTTCGGGCCTCTGACGCTGATGCACAGCTCCACCCAAGTCCTTGAAACCTTTTTCCATCTAGACATTCTCCTCCCTCGGCCGCTGCTCTGTTTATGGCCTGTGACGTTCCTGGGGGCTGGCATGGTCAGCGTATGGTGAGAATGTTCCCTTTGAAAGCCTTTCCTCCTCAAAACCGAGTGTGAATGAGGATAATAAAGCCTGCCGCGGTTTGGACAGGTCTGCTGGTTCACACACAGAGAGGCAGTCAGCGGAGGAACGAGGCTTTTGGCCGAGATCAATTGGACAGAAGCTCCGGATATCTACTCCGATAGTGGCTCCCCTATGGTGACATAAAACAAGGTTCAGCTGACAATCAAGTGGTCACCTGGTTGGCGTCAAGGTACAACTGGCCACTTGGCAGTAAATTACTGGCTTTTTTCAAGCAGCACTACAACATCAGTTTGCTGGCGACAGCAAGAAATGGCAAAACTGTCTGCCAAAATAATCGCTGCTGCATGTGCAGTACTTGTAAAACCACCCTTCGTTTATCCAATTTCCAGTCAAAATGGCCAGTAAGTACAACTTAATTTCAACACCAGGAAAAAAAGCAGAAAATATACGCTTAACAGAAACTTACACAGAAGCCTCAACTACTGAAGAAAACACATTTTTGCAGTATTTAGTGCATCCTTTACCTATATTATGGCTTTCATTTTTTGGGAGACTTGCTGTCAGTTTTTCAAAGAAATCTGCAGGGATATTATTCCAAACTTCCAGAGTTCAGTCTTAGAAGTTGGTTGCATTTTCTGCTTCTCACAATCCAAGTAATCCCAGCTACAAAGTCCTATAAAACCTTATTCCACATCCCACGTCTTCAGTTTTGTTCTTTTTTGTCTGTTTCCTTTTCTCAGTGAGGGCTTCTTGACAGCTACACATATTCCGGTGCTGTTTATCTGATGGTGACAGTTTTGGTGCTCTATCAAGGCCCAATCCCATTTCACCCCTCGCCCCTACCACTTAGCCCTCTGTTTTGTGCGTTTACGTCTAGGGGGTAGGGTGTCCTGATTTTTTGTTGAGATAGAGGAGTAGGGTGAAGAGTTAGGACTACATCGCCCACCAAACGGAGGTTTTTCAGAGACTCCAAACTGAGTGTTATGAAAAAAAAAGCAAAACAGGCAAGATGGCTGTGTGAGCAACCAAAGAAACCCACAAATGTGAGAATTTTCCCTGTTAAAAAAATTACGATACCCACTGTATTAACTTAGTTTAATGTTGTTTCAGTGTATTATGGTCGTTTTCTTCATAACAAGCATAAAAATCGCTAATCGCATGCTAATGTCTCGGTAGCTATCTTTCCCGTTCCACCTTAAATAGTCCAGCAGTTCTGACGCCTGAACCGCCAGAATGTTGCTGCTGCTCCATTTAAGGTGGAACAGGCTAATTCGAAAGAGAAGCTGGCGAAAATAAAAAAGACTTCAGCTTTATATGACCAAAGAATTAGGGGTGGGTGATAATGAATCATTTTCACATCCCCCCTCTTTGAAGGCATATCATTCCCTAAATGTAACTAAAGCCCAGCAGTGAGGTTGCTGAACTTTCCCCTCCTCTGCTGTCACTGCAGACTGGCAGGGTCGACTACAGAGCACCACTAGTAAACTGTTAATGAAGTAATGTCCTTTTTTATTTGAGGGTCCCATTTCATAGAGGAAGATTTCAACCACTACCCCTTGTAACTCAGTTCCAAGGGTCAAGGTGACCCTTGAAAACAAGGGGTAAAAATAAGAAATGGGATTGGGCCTATGTCTTGCATGGTTGTTAAGAGTCTCATTTTCTCTGTATTATTAATTTTTTTAACTCTAGTTTTGAAAACTCCTGTTTCCTTTGAATTTCTGCTTGGAGAAATTACATTATCTTACATCTAATCTCCACAGAAAAATCTCCCTTAACCATTTTAGATGCACATGAGAAATAAATTTAAGGTGGGAAGTTGCTTGTGTGAATGTCAGTGTCTCTTTGAAGGGGAACTTGATATCAGAGATTCCTTTGTTGGGAGGATACAGCTGTAACTGAAAGGAAGTTAAAGCGGCAGTAGCACAGAATTAAAGATTAGCCAGATTAAGTAGTGACTGATAGACTTAATGTTGGAGGCATTTGTGCATTTTCTGTTCAATGTAATTTTCTTGCTTTTTTTTTTTTGAACAACTTTACAGCCATTTTACTGGACACTGAATAAATAAAAGGGTGGTTGTTGGTACAGTACTGTAGCTATTTGCTTAAATGCTAATTTCAACCTATTTATGTGTTTTATCTGTCTTTCAGTCCCACCACATTGTTGTCAAATCTACTCTTCTAGCATCAGATCTCATAGCAAACAGGCTATTACTCTTTTCATTTAGTTTTATTTTAGCAAAGCTTAATCAAATTCCATGACAAATATCATTTTGTCACCTAAAATGGACAATTTACTCTGAAAGTCAAGGTCTCAAAGGTTTTGAATGAATATGCAAACATATGCTTTTGCTCCCCCCTCTAATAAAACTGACAGTGTTTGTGCTCCACTTGCTCCACTACTCATGTGCCTAAGACTGGTGATGCTCCACTGACCTGTCTGAGAGCTCTTGTTGTGGCGTGAGTGTGTGACTGATGACGAGACCAAGTTCACCTTGCGTACAGCAACATTGCTTCACGGTTTACTCCTCTTAAAGCCCGGCACTCATTCACAGTGAGTGGTTGAGCGTTGTATGACAGGCCGCTCCAACCTGAGCCTTCACTACCTGTGGGCCTGGTCTTCATCAGCGCTGAAAAGACCCTGTTCTTTTATAGTTCTACGCGAGGCCGAGAGTTAGCGCATACTCCGCCGCAGACAAAAACATGCTTTATAAGGAGAGCACCTCTTGAAACAGCTGACAATTTTGGACGCATTTCTTTTCAGTATTTTAGAGCTGTTTATGCTGCCTGACAGTCTGTTATGTTTCAAGGTTTTGCTTTAAATGCTACAGTATTCACTTGGCTGGATGCTTGAGGAACCGGGGGCGCACGTTATGCATAAGTGCTGGGGGGAAAAAAGAAATATGTGGGACAGAATGAGCACATGCTTGGCACATCCCAGGCACAGGCACGCGCCAACGGAGAAAGAAGCACTTCTCTACTATCTTTATAAGAAGCTGCTGTATATTTCTACTGACATCCATATGTTAAAGTGACAGTTTTCCCACTTACCCTCCAATGTAGTCGATTAGCCAAGACATGCTTGATGACTAAAGTGTAGTTTATCTACAAGGCTAACGTAGCTAACAGTAATAACAGTATTATCTCACCAAGAAACATCATGCAAACCGCATGACTTAACAGGCTTGCCTCAAACCACACTGAGTAAAGTAAACATAAACAAACTTGCTTATGTGGTTATGTGGTTTTTTATGCTGTACCTTGATGAGACCACAATATAGGCTCAAAATATTCTTGACATTAATGTTTGATTTACTAAGGCTACTGTACTATCAGTGTTAGGAAGAATGCATCACAGTATATTAAAAACTAACATACTCAGCATACATTTAGAACACATGTAGAATGTATATTGATTCGGCGCACGAGAGAAACTCTACTTTTTATTTCATTCACATTGTTACTTACTGTGTCTGCCCTGCGATGGACTGGCGACCTGTCAATTGTGTTCCACGCCTTCCGCCCAGTGACCGCTGGGATAGGCTTCAGCTCCCCCCACGACCCAGAAGGACAAGCGGCTAAGAAAATGCATGTGTGTGTGTGTTCCTCGCTGTTACTGGCTGGCAATATCTATCTTTGTGTAATGCTTCTGTTTATATGACTCATGAAAAATTCACTTATTTAAATGAAGTTATAAAATTCCTGCTTCAGTCCACCGCTCCCACAATCCCAGTGCCATCTTATGAACTAAGCAAACAATTTGCCATATCCCGATAACAAATTCTTGCAAATTTGACTATAAAGGCCTATTCACACCAAATCTGTTTTGGACAAAAAAGTGGATGCAATTTTTAACACAGTGGGAGCTTCACACCAAGCATTTTTTGCCTAAACACTCTGAAAACACGAGAAGAAGATGGAACAGAAGGAAGAAATAGATTCCTTGAATAGCAGCAATGATGAATTCATCATTTTTCTCATAGTTCTATTCTACAGAATATACACCAACATGGGGAAGTTCACTGCCTCATAAGAGCTGAAGCTGTACAACGAGTGATTCTGAAGGTATTTTAGTATGTCAGTGAGGCAATTTGAGGCTTTTCTTCTGCTTCTTGCTCCTCTTATTAAAAAGGAGCGTTCATTACAGTGAAAGGCTAATAGTTTCCGTGGAGATGAATAATCCTCTGTGGGCATGAACAGACTAGGATCCATGTGGATGAACTAATAACGCTGTAACATACTCGCTGTCATTCCCCAGCCTTTCATCTATGGGTTGCCTTTAATTTTTTTAACATGTGCGTTTTTATAGTCAGTATGTTGCTTGTTGTAGCTTTTGTGCTCTGGTATGAGCCACTCCGGCTTCTTCATGCATGTTTGTTAGGGCTGCAACCATGACAATGCTAAAAAATTGAGCAGTCTCCTATTAAAAGATTTACGCAGTGTTGCAGTCCATCAGTTTCAGTTTGAAAGAAGGCATTATCATACGTGTGTTCATTTTCAAAGCTTGACATGCGTGTGGACTGTGTGAATGGGCCTCAAACTAGGTGTGATTTTCCATTAATGAATGCATGTAACTCACCACAAACACCTGAATAAATCCAGTACAACACCAATGCTAAGATTATCACTCATCAACCTGTTCACCACTCAGGAGATGGTTCAGTTCCATCATCCCTCAGAGGAGTTTAGTGACACTGAAAATTAATAACTGAACATCACATTGATTTATCAGTCTACTCAGGCTTTAGCAGAGCTCAGCAACACTGAGATTAATAACTGAACATCACATTGATTTATCAGTCTACTCAGGCTTTAGCAGAGCTCAGCAACACTGAGATTAATAACTGATCATCACATTGATATATCAGTCTACTCAGGCTTTAGCAGAGCTCGGCAACACTGAGATTAATAACTGATCATCACATTGATTTATCAGTCTACTCAGGCTTTAGCAGAGTTCAGCAACACTGAGATTAATAACTGATCATCACATTGATATATCAGTCTACTCAGGCTTTAGCAGAGCTCGGTAACACTGAGATTAATAACTGATCATCACATTGATTTATCAGTCTACTCAGGCTTTAGCAGAGCTCAGTAACACTGAGATTAATAACTGATCACCACATTGATTTATCAGTCTACTCAGGCTTTAGCAGAGTTCAGTAACACTGAGATTAATAACTGATCACATCGATTTATCAGTCTACTCAGGCTTTAGCAGAGCTCAGTAACACTGAGATTAATAACTGATCATCACATTGATTTATCAGTCTAGTGAGGCTTTAGCAGAGCTCAGTAACACTGAGATTAATAACTGATCACATTGATTTATCAGTCTACTCAGGCTTTAGCAGAGCTCAGTAACACTGAGATTAATAACCAATCACATTGATTTATCAGTCTACTCAGGCTTTAGAAGAGCTCAGTAACACTGAGATTAATAACCGATCACATTGATTTATCAGTCTACTCAGGCTTTAGCAGAGCTCAGTAACACTGAGATTAATAACCGATCATATTGATTTATCAGTCTACTCAGGCTTTAGCAGAGCTCAGTAACACTGAGATTAATAACCGATCATATTGATTTATCAGTCTACTCAGGCTTTAGCAGGAACTTCAGTGTTCATAAAGAAGCCGTTCACTGAGATCTTCTTTAGTGTACATCTTTACAAGCCATGCACTGATTTTAAAATAGTTTTAAAACAAGCATTGATGTTTCTTTTAAAGTGAAAATTGAGTGAAAAACAGAAAGTGGTGTTAATAAATGAAGGTCTTTCCCACCAAAACATTCTACAGAGGTGTAATTGTACTCTTAATTCTGAATGCAATAATGCATGTGCATAATGCGGCCGCATCACAGCACATTTTGGGCTGCATCGTCTCACCCATGTACATCTGATCCTGAGAGCTTGAATAATGTTGTTCTGTAAATATTTAAAGTTCATGCCTCTGTTTAGCCCGAGTGTGTCCAGTCCTGGTCCTGGAGATCTAACAATCTGAGACGTTAATGCAAATTTATGCCTGGTTTTAAAAGGCAGAGAAAATCATGTGGCTGCTGCTAGTTGGTCAAACAGTAGTAAGTTAGTCCTGCTTTAAGTAAACATGATGTAGAATGTGCATATGCATGAAGGAGAGAAGTGCATTTTGCATTTTTAATATACTGTACATGGCCCACAAACTGTGTTTAGGCTCGTGTGCCAATTTTGTGCATAAAGCAGCCAGAATGTCCGATTGCTCAGTACCCTTTGGCCCTTTATGACAAACTGATATCTATCAAAATGGACAAAAGTATTGGAAAAAAAAATCTTCAGGACAGCTTTTATACTGTTTTACACTCAATAAAAAACAACAAGGTTACTGGACATTAAATAAATGAATGGTGTTGTTTTTAAGTAACTGGTTTATGTAAAAGGGACAAAAATTATTGAAAGTTCATTTCAACAAATCAAAACCCTTTTTTGATCCAAAAAGTATTCCATTCCAAACAAACCCAATGCTTTTCAACTTTATGTCGAGGTAACAAATTATGTATATCTACTGTATTTTATTTGATTGAATGGAAATGTGTGACATCATTGAATCCAGTTCAAACTTCAATTTATTGTTTTTAAGTGTTTTCAACACAGCTTTTGTCCAATTATATGCTTACTGCTAACTGATGGGTACAAACTTTCATTACTTGTTAGCTACATTAGCAACACTCACGACTGGAAATGTGTGACATAGATGTATAAGTTCATAAAAAAAAAAATTTTTGAGTGTATGCAACTCACTTTTGCCCAATTATAGAAATAATGCTAATTAGCGGGTATAAGCTTCCATTATGTGTTTGCTACATTGGCAATATAGGCTCTGTGAAATACTTATGAATGAAACATACAGTATCTCGGCTGTTTGACTACATTTGGCTTAAAGGGAACTTTGTTCTTGCCAAACTATTGCTCTAAGTTTAAGCTTAGTGTTTACATTACTGCAGGTTAACATATGGATGTAACCTGGGTGTGTAGCATGTGCATGTATTCCTCTGCAGGTTTAGCCCCTGAGAATGCACTGCATCATCTTGATTTACAGCAGCATGTGGTGAGAAAAGACGGCTTGACTGTATCACGTTTGCATTGCACAAGCTTGTGCTGGTATTCCATCCACCAGACAATGTTTATTAGGCCTCTGAGAACAGAGCGCTGGTCTAGGATCAGTTCCTTCTTGCATGTAAGATAGCATGACACAAAAAAACTGCTCCCAGTTCAGCGTCCAGCAGATAAACAACTCTGGGAGTCTGCCTGTTCTCACAGAGACTGACTCCTGTGTGCAGGCTCCCCCGCACTGAACCCACCAGCATGACCTGACCAAACGAGCTTGTGAGGGAATCCATCTGCTCCACTGTCCCTTAACACACTGTGAATGGACGTAATGGATGGCCTGTACTGCTTCTGAAAGTACAAAAACTGGTTGCTTGCTTGAGATCACATATTAGTCTGTTGTCCTGGGAGTACCTGCAGTATCTTCTGCTGAAAGAAGATGATCCAAGTATCTGAAACTTTGGATCTAATTAGGGGTCCATTTATTTGTTAAAAGAGATAATTAGGGGAGAGCGGCGCAGAACATATTTTGGGTTATGTTGAATAAAAATACTTGGAATATTGGAATAATCATATTTTTATACAAGCAACATATACATCTCTGCTACAAACCAACACTTGAACTTTGTTTCTAGCACCTACCATTCAGGTACAATTCCACTGAAAATGACTGGAAGACCAATGTTACAATTTACCCCACGGGTGGGGTTAATTGTAACAGGCAGAGGGTCACTTGGAACACTTGCCATAAAAGTCTGATAAATTAGAGCAAACAAAGTTATTTCAGTATAATTCTATGTTATATGAAACAAAGATATTTTCCAACCATCTTGCATGATATATTATCTATTTACAACACAGACAGCTTAATCGATAGACACACACACACACACACACACACACACACACACACACACATCAAATTATATATGAAAACTGACATGAGACTCGTGCAAACCGCATGACTAAATCATACTTGCTTCAAACCATATTCAGTTATTAGTAAACAGTCTCAAATAGCCTTGCTTATGTAGTTTCTGACACTGTCTGAAATGCTGTTCTCTATTAAAATGGACAAAAATGCATCATATAGCTAAAAAACAGAAGTAGCAGCAACGTCGAACCATTCTTGAAGAGTGGTTTGATGTGAAATTGTGCATTGTACAGTAACTTACTGATACTGATTTTACAGTGATGGGAACCAGAGGTTGTGATGTCTGCAATGCAAAAACTGTCGTCTGACAGTCTTCTGAGTTTTACGTTAACATAGTGCTAAACCTGAAAAGTTTTCTTTGAATACTATTTTGTCTTACAACACCCTGCATGGACCTCGAGCCCCTGCATGTTTTTAAAAAACATTTTTAGGCCAAAACCTTGCATCGAAACCATCAGTGAATGGTGTCCCAGGTATCAAGCAAACTATTTCATGTAATAACTTTCTGTAAGGGAGCTTTCAGAGGCATTAAACACCTCAGACATCTGGTTCCTATCACCACCACTGTGAACAATTCAGCAAGTTTCTCTAAAATAGTGTGTTTCAATCTAAATTACTTTGTTTACATTTTAATAATGTAATAATGCAAACATTTTGAAAAATAGCCAGAATTCCCCTTTTCACTAAGCATTTGTGTATTAGTAATTTCTTCTAAAAGTCATTGAAATTGATTAAATTATAATAAATTTTGTTGATAAAACTGATTAATTATTGGCTAAATTCTGACTGAGTCTATGGAATCGTTACAATGGCCACTTGTTGACGTTTTGAGTGATATAACATGAAGCCCAAGCACCTCGCTCAGCGAGAACGCAGAAGAGGAATCATGCTTTTGCAAGACTCCCTTCAGGCTTCTTCATAATATGTAGCATATGGAGGATAAAAGGTCACTTTTGATGCTGTATAGTGATGAGAATATAAGGGTAAAACCTCAGTTGCAGGCCACATGGACATTTCCACACATGAGGCTAACAGTATTTATTCACCAGTTCATGTGAACCACAAAGCATCAAAAGAAGATGCCTGTGTGATGAAGCGCAGACATCCTGGTTGTCATGATATTTGATATAAAGCAAATTCTGCAAATATTTTGCATTGCACAACAAAGAAAACAAAGTAAAGCAAAAGCTTGGAGATCAGGAAGAGGGATTTCAAAAGGAGAAACCAGAGTCAATTTACTGCAGCACAAGACTTTTAAAGTGTAACAGTACTGCGTATGAACTTTGGGAACATGCAGTTAAAAATGTGATAGAGAACTATATTAAATAAGTATTAGTGTTATTTTTACATAGTATTATTTTATATTACATACAGACATAATTTTAAATCCTGTCACATTACGTTTCGCTGACTTTCTAAGTGAAAAAAATGAACACATCCACTACAGAGAACACACTTAAATATGGCATTTTCCTGCAAACTGTGGTGCACAGGTTCTATTTATTTTTTCACATTTTGTTTAATATCTTATAAAACATAATAAAACATAATTTAACAAACCATCCAGTGTGTTAAATTTGGAAAATCAACAGTAACTGTACATTAACATGTGCAGAGGTCTGCTGTCTGTAGAGGGTGTGTAAACTTATTTTCACTTAGAAAATCAACAGAACATGCCAGTTGACAAGGGGCGGCCAAACTTTTGTATATACACAGTCGAGTCACATTATTATGACCACCAGCTAATATCCAGAGTAACTGCCATGTGAAGCAGCTAGACGGGCCGGGAGTGACTCAATAAGGTCCTGGTAGGTTGTCACAGGTATCTGGAGCCATGCTGACTGCTGGACATGCAGGAGGGAGCGTGGGGGAGGACCCATAGAGCGAACGCGACGATCAAGGTGGTCCCACAGATGCTCAATTGGGTTCAAGTCTGAGGAATTAGGGGGGCAGGGTAGTACCTGGAAGTCTTGGTCATGCTCTTGCAATCAATGTCAGACATTTCTAGCCATGGGACATTTCGCATCATCTTGCTGGAGGATCCCATCCGCCCCAGGGAAGACAATCAGCATGTATGGGTGTACATGATCTGTAAGGATGCATTCTTACCCAAATCGGTTGGGAGTGCCTTCCACACCTTATATAACCACCAAGCCAACTCAGAATACGTGACCTCCTTCATGAGCTACACGCAGTATAGTCTGTATCAGAGGTCTTCAAATCTGCTCAGGAATCCAATTTCCAGTCCTGTAGTTTGAGTTTACTGGTAGGTTACTGAACTATTGATGTAACTCATTTGCCTGTGACTGTAAAATCCAGGACTATAAACTACATACTTAGTTTGGATCTAAAGACCTTCAGTCTGTAGTCCAAGTCATGTTGTCACCACATGAAATATAATATTGTAGCGTGATGCTACTGGCTTGTGCTGCCATGGGTGCATGGGAAGCATGCATAGTGGCTGTGTGAGGGTGCCACCTGGGCACGCTGCTGCCAGAGGAGCTGGGATGGTATATGCAGCTCGCCGCACTGGCCGGCCTTCAAGCTGTCATAGCCAAGGCGAGGAGTACTGCCATGCATGAGAAGGAGGACGCAGTACTCAGTTTCTCTGCTGCAGCTCCCAAGCTTAAGGACTTGGCCCCCCTGCGCTCCACAGGGACTCTGCCTAAAACCTATGAGGCTGCTGGTATGGCTTACCCTCAAGGGGAGGCTATGTAGCGTCCACTGGTTCACGCTGCCATGGGAGTGCGGGAGGCCACACGAGAAGGCTCTTGAGAAGCACCGTGTTCATGGTAGGAGGGACAATTACTATAAATAAATTGTTTTTGTGAGCTTAAAGATGTGTGCATGTGTTGTTCTGAGCTGGGCTGTGGGGTAGTGGTGCAGCATTAACACCGTTAGATGAGAGCGTATGGCTAGAAGTGACCAGCCTGCTATCTCGGGATCCCATTTCAGCATCGCTGAGTAGCTGTTCAATAAGTGTATTCACCTTTAAAGCGCAATGTTTACCTTCTTCTTTGCTGATGTCACAATATACACCAATCAAGCATAACATTACGACCACCTCCTTGTTTCTACACTCATTGTCCATTTTATCAGCTCCACTTACTGTATAGGTGCACTTTGTAGTTCTACAGTTACAGACTGTAGTCCATCTGTTTCTCTGCATACCTTATTAGCCCCCTTTTACCCTGATCTTCAGTGGTCAGGACCCCCCATGGACCCTCACAGAGCAGGTACTATTTGGGTGGTGGATCATTCTCAGCACTGCAGTAACACTGATGTGGTGGAGGTGTGTAAGTGTGTGTTGCCTTGGTCTGAGTGGATCAGACACAGCAGTGCTGCTGGAGTTTTTAAACACCTCAGTGTCACTGCTGGACTGAGAATAGTCCACCAACCAAAAATATCCAGCCAACAGCGTCCTGTGACCACTGATGAAGGACGAGAGGATGACCAACACAAACTGTGCAGCAGCAGATGAGCTATCGTCTCTGACTTTACATCTACAGGGTGGACTGACAAGGTAGGAGTGTCTAATAGAGTGGACAGTAAGTGTCTTATCCACTCAGACCAGCACAACACACACTAACACACCACCACCACGTCACCACCCAAATAGTACCTGCTCTGTGAGGGTCCTGTGGGGGCCCTGACCACTGAAGAACAGGGTAAAAGGGGGCTAACAAAGTATGCCGAGAAACAGATGGACTACAGTCTGTAGCTGTAGAACTACAAAGTGCACCTATATAGTAAGTGGAGCTGATAAAATGGACAATGAGCGTAGAAACAAGGAGGTGGTCATAATGTTATGCCTGATCAGTGTGTCAAATAACAGAAGATAATGTTAATGTTAATGCAATATTAAAGAAATAGTGGAACATCATACAGCAATGATGGGTCCACTTTGAAATTCCATATTTGCGGATTTGGAACATCATTTGATGCTCCTGAATTACAGAAAAAATCATTTGCTCTTCTTCCCAGGGGAGGTGTGGCCATGCAGTTTTTCTGTGCTGGGCTGTGAGGTAGTTGTTTTTTCCAAAAAACAGCGTTAACTTAAAATAGCCCTAAAATAAACATATTTGTCACAGACACAGACTATTGTGCTTTGGCACCCACTATACTGCACAAAGTAATGAAGCAGTTCGGCTATTTATTTTCCACAAGGAATTTTGTCCACATTTGTGCTGCTTGCACCGTCAAACAGTTTGTGGATTTAACTAAACTTTAAAATGACAAATAGGGAAAACAACTTGATGTTTTATCTTGATACATTACACTTGAGTTTCACTTTATGTTTATCCTTGCGCTAATCTGAGACACGATGCCAGAACTCTCATCAGCTGCTGCATTATTTACGTTTCAGAGGAGAGGGCTAGACTGAATGCCAGCTCATATATTTTCAGTCAAATATCTTAAAACTTTCACTTTTATTGCATGTGCATCCAAGGCGATTAGCACAAGGCCATTAAAGGGAAATGTTAAACGGCCTGTAGCCGAGGGAAATGGGGCTTTAATCAGCAGTAAAATGTCCACAGAGCTTGGAAACAAATCATACCCATGGCTTGTCTTGGAAAACAGTAAGACATTTCTAATGGAAAAAGCCTTAATTTCTGCCAAGACAATCCTTGTTGAATCAACAACCAAGCGTTTACATTACAATAGGTCAGACAGGGCGGGATCTTTGAGTGGTATTTTTGGAGTCCTCTCAGAAACAAAAGTACCAAAAGGGTTCTTTACAACAAGAAGCACTTTCGGCTCCTTAAAGATCCATTCAGTGAGTGGTAAACAGAACCATATTTATAAATAAGACATGTCAAGTCAAGTCAAAGTTTATTTATGTAGCACTTTTTACAACAGGTGTTGTCACAAAGCAGCTTCACAGAAAAATCTGGGTCTGAGCCCCCATGAGCATCACCAATAGCGACAGTGGTGAGGAAAAACTCCCTAAGAGCAAAAGGAAGAAACCTTGAGAGGAACCAAGACTCGAAAGGGGAACCCATCCTCCTCTGGTTGACACCGGATAGCAAACAGCATTAGTATAAAAAAAAAATTAAAGGGACTCTCTGGCTAAAATGAAAAATGTAACTATCGCTACACATGTTGAAAACATGCCTACTTTCCTCTTAAAGCAGTGCTGCAATAGTTTCTAGAGCTAGATTAAAGACTGTTTAAAGACTAGGAAACCACCCCTCTGATGATGTATGTTGAAGGTGGGAGGAGCTTTTGAGAAACTACAAGAACTGGGTGGATACTAGTTTTTTGCTTGCTAATGCAGAAGGAAAGCAGATAGCTGATATTTCTGCTAGGATGCTGAACATCCCATTTGTATTTATTAGCTGCTACATTTGTGACTATGCTAGAATTTTTTATGGTGTTTGGGGATCTTAGGGTGATTTTGAGTGGTTGTGTGGCATATTTGTACAATGCATGCTGGGTATTGTAGTGAAAGAACATTGAAAGAAAATCGCAATACTGGAATACAATATTGAGCTACTGTACATTACATAACATGAGAAAAGCATATTAAATAACATTAAATCCTAACCTCAACATAATGTAAAGATTCTAGGAAACACCTTTAATAAGCATAGAATCTTTACATATCACTGTTGTCGGAACAAAACCTTGTATGTCCATTTTTGTCGTTTTTCAGTTTTTGACATAATTTGAAAGTGCCTGTTGAACTTTACATTGTCTGTAAATTTCATGATCAATGGACCAAAAGAAATGTCAGAAAATTGCCTGGAAAAACGTCTGGTTCCATTGACTTACATTAAACGTAGAGTATGTTTTTTCCTTCTTCTGTAAAGTCCTCATTTTGGAGATACAAGGTTTTGTTCTGACAGCAGCGATATGTAAGTTTTCAGCTTTCACACATTTCATCCACTGAAAAGTTCTTTAGGGAACCAATAGTGGTTCTTCTCTGGTGTTATAAACAACCCTTTCATAGTTGTAGTGTTTCATGCATCAGAACAGCAGATGGAAATGAGCTAAACTGATAATCTCTGATTAGTTCAGGTCATTTATAAGAAACTCAGCTCCTTTGAGAATCGAGGCAGCTCCTGTGGCAGGGTTGGCCACCCCAGCCTTCATAAACAACCTTGGCCTGGATAGAATACAGCTTTGATCATCTGCCTCCATGAAAAACTGTTTCCAATTTATCACCCTGTAGTGTTTTAAGCCTGAACCGTGTTATCATAAAAGCAGAGGAAGGGCAGCCTGCAGTTCACTGCAACATTCCAAGCGCAAGCCCTTGGGCCGAATCGGCCCGCAGGGGAACCAGGAAGGTTCAAAAAGGCCATAAACCTCCTCAGCTCTGAAATTTGCACAAGACTGCCAGGAAATATGTCTCACGGCTAGTTAGAAACCATTAGGGGGGAAGAAAAGGGTTTGAGTTTGGTTGAACAGTGTCCCAGTTTGGGGACGCCCTCTCAAATTACCTCTGCTACCGTACCTCTTACACCAGCACACATGTCAGGGTGACCTAATGGGCTTAACCTCAGCTGTAGCTGAAGGCAAGCACCTGGCCTGAAATCCAGAGCGAACCCGTAAACGAAACAGCACTGAGAAGTGAGAGGCGCTCGCATGACTGACGTTTTTAGAGCCGGACAGTGCCTTATCTCCACCACTCAGGATTTAAAAATAAACAAGAGGGGAGTCTGGTGTCCAATGCTTTCCACGCAAACAGTAACACGACCGTTATTTCTTATCTCTCGCCAAAAACAGCACTGATGTTCAGCCAGAAGTCATGAATATACTATAAATTTTGTACTGTTTTAATGATTCAAGTGCTTTAGGAAGTGGTTCTTCAAGACAGTCAGCATGCTGGCTTAAATGAGGTTTCCACATATAGCAATAGTCATAAACGTATGGCTTTGTCATAAACGTCAGAATACTTCACCTAAACTCCTAACATGCAGCGCCAGCTCTTCCTATATACTACACAAGTTGCAAAAGGCCTCCACCTACCAAAAAGTGTCCCCATGGAAAGAATGACAGTATATAGTTTATAATTATTAATGAGATAAGATAATATTGTACATTTCTAAAGATGGCAGGGTTCCCCAGTATGCCTAAGCGGTTTGTGATGATCAGGCAAAGTGAGGGTGAAAAATTTTAAAGAGACTCTCTGGCTAAAATGAAAAATGTAACTATCGCTACACATGCTGAAAAATGCCTACTTTCCTCTTAAAGCAGTGCTGCAATAGTTTCTAGAGCTAGATTAACCTGTTTAAAGACTAGGAAACCACCCCTCTGATGATGTATGTTGAAGGTGGGAGGAACTTTTGAAGAACTACAAGAACTGGGTGGATACTAGTTTTTTTGCTTGCTAATGCAGAAGGAAAGCAGATAGCTGATATTTCTGCTAGGATGCTGAACATCCCATTTGTATTTATTAGCTGCTACATTTGTGACTATACTAGAATTTTTTATGGTGTTTGGGGATCCTGGGGTGATTTTGAGTGGTTGTGTGGCATATTTGTACAATGCATGCTGGGTATTGTAGTGAAAGAACATTGAGAGAAAATCGCAATACTGGAATACAATACTGAGCTACTGTACATTACATAACATGAGAAAAGCATATTAAATAACATTAAATCCTAACCTCAACATAATGTAACTATTCTAGGAAACACCTTTGATTAGCATAGAACCTTTACATATCACTGTTGTCGGAACAAAACATCTGCATTTTTGTCAGTTTTCAATTTGTAATTTTGCACATGTAACAACAATGAGCCAAATTTATTTTTCTTCCATCTATTCAGATGTAGTAACCGCAGATGAGGCTGGAGGTGGCTTTGAAGTGTCGTTACCCATCAGGGCATGAAAACAGCAAAAAAAGCTGCTGACAGTGAGATGAGACAACAATGTGCAGTAGCTACAACACAGTTGTATTGCTCATTTACGTTATTATTGTGGTATCTCGCCTCCTTAAAGTGTGAGTGTGTAACGAGCCAGAAAGAGTCAGACGCTCGCAGTTAAAAGAACAAAAGAGGCTTTACTGTTGGAATCGCAATCAAGGTTCATGGTCACAAAACAAGCATGGGTCAAATGCAGAAAATACAGCCAGAGCAAAAAACCAGCATAACAATAGGCAAAAAGTCCAAAAAGGGTCAGGCAAAAAGGCCAGAAAACAGGCAAAATGGTCAGAAACAGTAGTCAAACAAACAATGGAATGCTCAGCAGATCAGAAACAATACAATACCTATGCTAAAGCCTGGGCTTTTAAACTAAACTAAGAGGATCATATGACACGCAAGACAGGTCAGGTGATCTCCCAGAGGATTCTGAGAGATGGAGTCCGAGTGTGTATCAGAGCCTGAGGGATGTGTGACAGAATGAGTGATCAAAAATGTTTGTAAGCTTTTCATCACTTGCTTGTTGCTGCTAGAGGACAATGGTAGCCAAATGTCTACCATCTGAAGCGAATCTGAAATGGCTACAAACTCCCTATGTAGTGCATTATGTAGGTAATGAAATTATAAACTCTACACGCCAAAAAATGAAAGCAAAACACGCAAAATTGCAAGCCATTTGTGTTACAACCATAGGGTGTAATGCTTTGTAGCGACACATAATGCATTATGTGCATGTAGAAGTCATATGTTCATGACCTGAGTGGAGTCCTATAAGAGGGGTATGGGGCGAATTCAAACACAACTCATCATCAGTTTGCTAATGTTAGTTTACCACCTAACTCAGAGTTTACTGTTGAGTGGTTGACAAAGTTAGAAACTGCTAAACTTCACCATGTGGTAGCTGGTTGTCATCAT
Organism: Colossoma macropomum; assembly: GCF_904425465.1. Lineage (NCBI taxonomy): Eukaryota > Metazoa > Chordata > Actinopteri > Characiformes > Serrasalmidae > Colossoma > Colossoma macropomum. Next base: position 10,490,873 of record NW_023494795.1, on the reverse strand, counting down.
AAACCTTTACTAAAGTTAGCCAACACAGCCAAATTCATAAAGACCAACCTCTTGAGTGGAATTGCCATCATGAGCATTATTCATGAAGTTAGCCTGAGCTTTCTTATGAAGACATTGTTGAAATGTTTGCCTCAAAAAATGTAGAAAAGGCCAAATTCTAAAGGTATTTCATCAATAACTTATCCACATTTGTACAAAATGCTACATTGATAGAGGATGTGCAGTCTAGTTTGGGAAGGGGGGATCGCTTAGGACAGAGGTCACTAATAGGCGGGCCCGGGAGACTCACAGACCAATTGCATGTATGGTAAATATCACACGTGACGCTACTCAGCCAATCAGATCTGTGCATTACGATGAGCACTTACACTTGAGTGAGTGACGAGACACAGCGGTCGGAGAAGAAAGTGAGCCAGATTATTTTATATGGCTCTAAAAAGAGAAAACTGACAATAAAGATTATTGAAATATGACTGTATTGTACTTTATTTGATTTGACATTCAGTTGTTGACCGTATAAGATATTGATTTAACTGCTAGGCTACTTCAGTAAACAGTATATGGCACTGAATCATGATAAAACTTAGACATTATGATGTTCCGGACCTTTGCTTGAGGAAATTTTCTTTAACTGGACCTTATTGAATTATAATTGAATGCGCTTAGGACCTTCGGAAGGCTGGGACTGGCAGTGCTAATGTGGCTATCAATGAATGAAAGCTATTCAGGACCAATTAGCACGATTGCATTTGGGTAATGCTAACTGATCTCTACATTTATCACATGGAGTGTTGGTTTTACTTGAATAAGCTGTAGTCATATTGAAGACATTACTTCTTCACAATGTACCCCTTGTGTAACATGAAATGCTGATGTATGAAAGTGCTGCAGTTTGAGTTGGTTTGAAAGGCGGGGGTGGTTTCCTTACCCCTTTGCTGGTAATCCATCAGTCATCATGGTGGGTGTTTTGTGCAGGGGTGGATATGAGTGGTGCTGGATGTCAGTCTGAGTCTCTCTGTTCAGTCTCTCAGTTTCAGGTTCTCCTCAGTTATACTATGCCCACCATGGAATAAGCAATGCTTGTGTTGGTCTTTGACCTGCTGTTATTTTCTGGGTTTCGACCACATTTGTTTGGTTTGGTTCAAAGCACAGAGCAGGACCCATGCAATACAGGTTGTAACCTCAACCCGAGGGTCCTGCTGACTGAGTGTGGGCAGGACGCCTGCGCTTTCGCAAAAGTCTCAGGCCAACTTAGAAAAGTGTTTAAAACTATTTATCTGGGCACTTAGTGTGTTTAGCTTGTAACCAACTATATAACAATGGAACGAATACACATAAAAATCAGCACAGAAAAAATACGTTGTGAGATAGAAGATCACAGATTTGCTAACTTTTCAATGTAATTTGTTACAGCTACAACTGGGGTGGGCTGTTTAAAATGCAGAGGAAAGCTGGATATCATATGTTGATGTTATGATGTACTTAATGGACTACTCAAACAACAGAAATGACTTGTCAGATGAGGAGGACAACACACTAAACACAGTAGTTAGCAAGGTAGCTACCTGGCTGTCTAGATATCCTCCCTGTGTTTGGTTTCTTTTCTCTGACTTAACCCTCTACTGCACACAATATGAGAGCAATTAAAAGTAAATAAATAAATATTCGATTCACTTTTCTTGCATAAAATGGACCTGATTTTGTGTGCAGGGGTCCTTTTTGGGTAGGTTGCTTGGGAGGAAATGATATAGAGCCGTGTTCCCTGAGGTTTGTGAGACCTGGCTTGTGGCTGGCCAAATCCATTCCACTGTTGCACAATGTTGCTTCTAGGCAACAAACATATTTCTGCAAATTCTCATAACAAAAAAAGTGATACTGAATGTTGAAAAAGAGGTTTAAAAGTGCCCACTAAGAGATGCTTTTCATTGACTTACTCAAAGTCTTCCCTTTATTGTTAACCCTATTGTTGTCTTTAAATATGTATAATGTTATCGTAAAGTGTGGGAAATGGGTTTGTTGCCCTGAGGCAACGTTGTGCAATAGAGGGTTAAAAGATAAAAAACTGGCATCCAATTTTTTGCTAAATAAAGATAGAATCACCATTTTCTTCATGATTTTGTTCCACAACTGAGGTAAGAGTTACTCTAATGTTAGCTTAGTTGTATTTATTAGCTTAAAGAGCAGTGGGTCAGGATAGCAGGCTAGCAGTCAGAATTGGTTGACACCACAGGGATTGACTAAAATGTGATTATATAAAATTGTGATTTCTATCAAAATGATGAAGATGAGGGATACACAACACAGAATAGCTGCACTACAGAATACTACAGCATAAAAAAGTAGCATATTAAGGCCAGAACACCCCTTTAATGAAATGGGTAATTGTAAATACCGGCCTGCTTTGAGAAGACCCTTAGCAATCGTTAAGCTGATAGACTGACAGGAATAAAATCACAATTTCTTATGTCAATGTTTATGTATATAGTATTATTAATGTTTTTGTCCAAGCAAATGAATCCTTATTGCCCAGATAAATATTGGACTGTATATGTTCTGTATATCAGCAGGACTCTGTAGGGACAGCAATACTCAGAAACATTAACAACAGGGAATATTAGCATAGAAGTGTTTTTTTCAGTGTTGAACAAACCTCATTAGCGAAGCCTTTGGCAGTGGAATTCAGTAAGCGGAGAGAACAGGATACAGTTGACTGGCGTTCTTGGGCCCCGTCGGGTTCCGTGGGCTAATGTCTTAAGACATAGGAATTAACATTTGTGTTGACTCTCAAAACATATTTTTACGACAGTTCTAAGGGTCATGAATTCCCCCCAGTAATGAATCACAAGCAGACAGCACATTTCAAGAGTTACTGAAATCCCAGCCACTTATAATGAAACTGGAGTCACAGTATTTATAAAATCTTCATTTGGTGAAGAAGAATCTCTCCATTTACCAAAGCACCCAACACCACCCCACACATACTATTTCAGAACAGTGGTAAACTTATCTCCTGTGTGACCCTGATGATGCTCAACTCCCTGTGTTTCATCGATTGGGCACTAACGGAAGTCCAGGACGGGGTCTGTGAAACCTTTCCCTACTTTACAGAGCCGAGTGTCCCCGATACCTCAGTTGATCCTTTGTCCTGTTTATTCTGTACCACAAACCCAGCTGCTCACCAAGGATTCTATAAGAGATTATTCAACACAAGTGAACACATCATACACCGATCAGGCATAACATTATGACCACCTCCTCGTTTCTACGCTCATTGTCCATTTTTTCAGCTCCACTTACTATATAGGTGCACTTTGTAGTTCTACAATTACAGACTGTAGTTCATCTGTTTCTCTGCATACTTTGTTAGCCCCCTTTTACACTGTTCTTCAGTGGTCAGGACCCCCATGGACCCTCACAGAGCAGGTACTATTTGGGTGGTGGATCATTCTCAGCACTGCAGTAACACTGACGTGGTGGTGGTGTGTTAGTGTGTGTTGTGCTGGTACGAGTGGATCAGACACAGAAAATAGTCCACCAACCAAAAATATCCAGCCAACAGCGTCCTGTGGGCAGCGTCCTGTGACCACTGATGAAGGACTAGAGGATGACCAACACAAATCGTGCAGCAGCAGATGAGCTATCGTCTCTGACTTTACATCTACAAGGTGGGCTGACAAGGTAGGAGTGTCTAATAGAGTGGACAGTGAGTGGACACGTCTATGTTACTGCAGTGCTGAGAATGGTCCACCATTAATGTTTACTGTCATTTGAGGATAATAAGCAGGACAACACCTTGTTAAATCTAATATCCTTATATGTTCTACTATGAGGGTATGTTGGCTAGTTTAACTAATGCAAGCTAACGTGCAAGTTGGCTTAAGTAGAGAATAAACCTGGTGAAACCTTGGAGCATCTTTCTGTGAAGTCAGTATTAACTAAAAGTAAGTGAAAGTAATAACTTTTTAAGTTCTTCTATAAGTTTAAGTTTTTGTAATGAATATTTTTACTTACATTGATGCACATTATCATAACAGAAGCACTACTTTACATAAATTACATTGAAGTAGAGGCCTTTAAATGCCTTTTCCTGCATTTGGTTTAATTAGTTCACGCTTACAGCTCATTGGAACAACAGAGGAATTCTGTAGGAAGTGCAACTTTCCATCAGTACCATGTTTTTGTAAGAAGAAGAGAAATGTTGTTTGAACTAGAACAGTTATTGCTGTGTGTTAAGTCTAATTTTGTATGATGCTTTGGCAACTTTTGCCATGTTTTTGTGATTTTACGCATAAATAATTATGCCATCTAAATGGAATGCAGAGCAAAATGACAGTTGTAACTCTTCTAAGGGTTAACTTGGTGTGAGTGAGTGTCAGCTGGAGCTGGTTTCAGGTGAGGGAGTCCTGCTGATTGGCTGGAATGCTGAGGCTGCTGCTCCACATTCCATCCACTCCCCCACTGTCACCACTGATGTCAGCCAGGTTCTCCACTCTGACCTCAGCATGGAGCCACTGACCTCATGTTGCATCTTAGTTTTAAAGGAGAAGATCAATTCAAATGCAAAATAAAATAGTCCTTTGTGGCTTTCATATGTGATGTAATGTAGAGGAGACAACTTAATGTGTGGTAAAGTGCAATTTCAGTATCATTAAATTGCAATTTATGAACGTGTTGTAAGCACCTCAGCTGACCAAGCTGTTTGTCTTCAGTAATGTTGATGAAATGTATTAAGATGGAAATGTGTCCAATTCAACGAACCAGAAATAATCTAGATTTAGCAATCTAGCAGTCTACAGCAAGTGAGTTTACACATCTATGAAAGTGTTATGATTGTATTTAAATGCTGTTTTTTATTGTTGTACACATTTGTTTGATATTCAGAAAGCTGAAGTTGTGCTGTCTGTTTTATCTCAGCACAGCTGTCTTTGTGTGAATTGTTTTCACACCAGGGGATTCTCAACCCTCCACTTTTACCACTCATTGCTCGCTAACAGCTCAACACAGAGACTCAATATTTCATACACAGAGAGCCAACAATGGTCTAGTTAATCAAAGTTATGGGGAAAACATTATATTTGATTATATTAATTAAAATACCTGCATCGATTTTCATTCTGGCAGCAGAATGAGGTTAAACAGATTCGAGCAGAACATGCCTTTAGTCATCTTCTTGTATTCCTATAGCAGCATCATCAGTGGATGCTGACAGACATCTCTAAAGATACAACCTGAAGACTGTTTTGTACCAGTTAAGTAACTTTTCGGTCAAAAATGTTTTTAATGACTGAGTTTTTCACACAAGTCACACACAGTATTCAAAGCTATATTATTTCAATCATCCCCCTGTCAGATGTAATTAAAGCACAAAAACAACTCACAATGATTAAAGTGCAGCCTCCACATGGCAGGGTTAGCCTCCTACAGTAAACAATGAGAAGTCCATATCCCCCATATAAATATTAAAAGTAAATTTTGGAACTTTTTATTTACAGATTCATCCAATACTATACTGTAGTACATGTGAATAATGTCAATATAGTAAAATAAAACACGTGAATACATGAAAATAAAATATACTTGGATTTTATCATGCTCATATTTGCTGTTCTGCTGTGTGGTCAAAAATACATTTGTCAGTGCAGTTAAAATATGAAAAAGAGGCTTCACTAGTTTGTCCAAAATCCACAATTGAGGTCAAAAAACAGGCGAAAGCCAAAACCAAAATGAGCCAACAATGTACAAACATAACAAAGATAAATCCAGGCAACCAAAGTCCAGAATGGGTGCAGGCAAATGGGAGAGCTGAAAATACAAATGCTGGGTCAGATACACAAAAAGCAGATCAGAACACACACAAGAACGATCCGAAGCTCTGAGCAACTGATATAGCTTAACCCTTGGGTGGTGTTCAGGTCTGTGGGTCCCATTTTCAATGTTTAACAAAAGAAAAAAATATGTGATTTATTATTATTTCAACCTCAGATTCTTGGCCTTTGCTCATTTTCTGTGAAGAGCATATAAAATAACCCATTTTCAAACAATAATGTGGTGGGTCCACCAGACCACTGAGTAACACACACATCAACACCACACAAGGGTTAATGCCTAGACTTATAAACTAACTGAATCTAGTCACGATAGATAAAACATGTGAAGAACATTAATAGTCAGGGGCAGCTGATCTCTTATGATGGAACCAGATGACCTTGGCGTCACCTATTCACCCAGAGGGTTCTTGGAAATGGAGCTCTGGGAGTCCTGGCTGGAGGGATGTGTGACATTACAACTTCCTTTATAAGTTAAGAAAGTTTTTTCTTTCTCCTGAAAAGTTAAGGAAGATACAAGGTTTTATTCTGACAGTTATATATTTTGTTGTGGATTGTTTAGCTGAAGTCATTTGTCTTGAATGAATTGTGTTTGTATAAATGTTACAGATTTTCTAGGGAATTTTACAACTAGCCCGAGTTACATTTAACCTGTGTTTGGAGAAAGTTGTAACATTTGCACTCATGGCACTTTTAGCTGAATTGTTTGTAATGATAAAGACGAAGCTGTTTGAAACAAAGAATATATTTTTATTTGTAACGGAGATGTAGCTTGTAAAAAAATTAATCTCGCTCAAATACGTCTTCTTACGGAGATAGGGGGGCAAAAATCTGCACTTTTTACTAAATAATTCAGAAGATACAGAGCCCCTAAGGGGCCGTGGTTAAAAAAAACATTAATGACATTGCGTTCCCTCGTTATATATATTCACGTCAGACAGCAAGCAAACGTAGGACCAGAGGTGCCCAACCACATTGCCTAGATTAGAGCTTTGTTTTTAGCATAGCTAACTTTAAAAGCTGTTTTCCCAGTTTCGCCAGTCTGAGCTGAGTTTATTCAGCAATTGTTCTTTCTAGTCTCTATAAATGTAGCTTTTACTGTACGAGGACACTCGGTCTCAGTTTGAGTCACTAACAGCAGAATCATGTTTTAGTTTGAGGGGCAACACGTCTTTATATTTCAATTCAAGATCAAGGTAAAATTCAATGAGCGGCTTCATGTCTGAGCTTAAGCAAAGCACAGCTTTTGCACGCGAATGCAAACCGTTTGCATCATAATGCAACACATTTACAAGGGAATGCATTTTATTTACAGGGGAACACAAAACCTTTGCGAGGGAAGGCTGTCACTTTTTTTTTAACCACGGCCCTTAAGGCCTCCATATCTTCTTAATTATTTAGTAAAAAGTGTGTATTTTCCCCCCCATCCTACTGCTTTTTCATATAAAATTCACTTGTTATTGCAATTACTTACAGTCATCTTCCAGGTCCTGGTGTTAGTAATCACACATCCTGTAATTATAATATTACTTTCTTCTGTCATTTGTAACCCACTAAAAGCCATTTTAGCTACGTCTGTCTTTCCCAGTTGATTTGTTAGTGTGTTATGTGTGCTAATGGTGTTCATTCCTGCCTGGAACATATCAGAAACGAAGATGCCTGACTCCTCCAGCAGTCTGAGAAGGTGTGGTGTGTTGGGGCCAAGCACCAGGCTTCCCCATAAGACCAGTTAAACCCCTTGCTCTTCATCTCAGGCATGGCGGAAAACGCTTTCGGATCAATCGCTCTCTGAGCTCTTATTCTTAAGCTGAGAAAGCGTTGTTAACCCCCTAAATGGCCAGGGCCTGTCCACAGGCCCAAAGTTTTATTACACACTTCTACAACCTAAGAATAGCTCAACCAGTTTGCATTGAAGTCCCTGCAGTTACCAAATAATAAGAATTAGCATTTAATAAGCCTAGTAGTAAGTAAGTAAGTAAGTAAGTAAAGTTTATTTATATAGCGCTTTTTACAACAGGTGTTGTCACAAAACAGCTTAACAAGGAAAATCAGCATTACAGAAAGAAATCCGGGTCCAAGCCCCCATGAGCGTCGCCAGTGGCGACAGTGGCAAGGAAAAACTCCCTAAGAGAAACAAGAAGAAACCTTGAGAGGAACCAAGACTTAGAAGGGGAAGCCATCCTCCTCTGGTCGACACCGGATAGTAAACAAGTAAACACATCACCACCACGTCAGTGTTACTGCAGTGCTGAGAATGATCCACCACCCAAATACTACCTGCTCTGTGAGGGTCCATGGGGGTCCTGACCACTGAAGAACAGGGTAAAAGGGGGCTAACAAAGTATGCAGAGAAACAGATGGACTACAGTCTGTAACTGTAGAACTACAAAGTGCACCTATATAGTAAGTGGAGCTGATAAAATGGACAATGAGCATAGAAACAAGGAGGTGGTCATAATGTTATGCCTGATATATCTGTGTATATATTGATATATTTGTCACAAGCTTCAAATAAAGCATGAAATGTCTTTTACAAGCTTCAAATGTCAGCAGCAATGTGAATCGCCATTAACTTAGCTAACATACTACAAATTAGAAGGCCTTGATGATCCCCCTTTGCTCAAACATAGGCTCTCCAAAGCAAACAAGTTGCGTCATCTTTTACAGGAAACATTTTGTGGTTGCAGGGCAGCAACACAAAGCTAACTCACAGAATTTCATTAAGTGCTTTACACTTTTATTACAATGTACTATTTTAGGTGCAGAATGCCACCACAGCACTTTCTTTTCCATCGACTAAGGACCACTATTCAAACCCACCTGTCACACCCAGTATTATGCATTTTTCTCTGAGGATGTTGACACTCTTTTGCTGGACTGCCTGTGTGAAGTATGAATGTCGTTCTTTATACCTACCGATCAGTGGGCCATAGTTGCGTCCCACCCCTCCGTTTCAGGGAGGAGGAGAAAAGAAAACAAAGTGTTATACACTCCTCCGTGCCCACCGCCTCCAGGTCGCTTGTAACCAAAGTAGCAGCTGAAATGTTGTTCTTGTTGTGCTATTTTGCTATTTTTTCAGCCTCCATGTTGGTGGGTCACCAGAAATTGGAAGGGCAGTATCAAATGTCTTGACCTCCCACTTAGTCTGTAATGAAGTGCATGTCATGGGACTCTTGAGCTCTAGGCTTGAGATTAACTGGTTTAGTTTCACAGACAGTGTCTTAAGGGTCTTGTTTCTCCAGTAGGCTCCAAGTTACATGTCCAGTTTGTGGCAGCCTCTAATTTCTCTACTACTTTCTATACAGAAATGAGGTTCTCAAAGGAACCATCCACTGAATGAAAAGTGGTTCTTCTATTGCATTGCTCCAGAGAACCCTTTTTGGCACTGTTATTTATAAGAGTGCACTTTACCAAGAATCCATGCCTGGATGTTCAGCTGAAAGAAGTTAAGAAGCATGTTTGGCTTGTATGGGATTTCACTGCTGGCTCCCAGGGTTGGGGTGCTATGGTAAAGCGGGGGATGGAGGAAGGAGAGGATGGCTTCTCCCCTCGTCCACTCATACAAAGGAGGGCTTTCTTCCCCTCTGTCCCTTTGCTTTCTTAACTCTTGCTCCTATTAAAATCCCCCTTTCCCCTGTGTGGGTCACTGAGGCCAGAATGACTCACCAGAGCAGCACCAGTCAAGCTCAGCGCTTTCAATGCACAGCAGGGGCACTAAGTGTCCAACCCAGAAGACCACTCCCTGGGTCTGGTGCCCAATGGACCACAATTTTCAACCTCAGGGACATGACAGAACACTGTGCAAAACAAATAATCTCTGTATTCACTGTTACAATAACCATACCTACATACATATAATACAGAGACTATGGGCTACTATAAGAGCATCGCTATGAGCCACAATCTTACGACCACTGCCATATGTATTACTGATTTTTCTAAGGAGATCAGATATAAGATCAGATCTTACGACAGCAGATGGAGAGAGAAAATAGAGGAGAAAATCAAGCTGCTTCATATCTGAAAACATCCACAGGTGTTTCTGTCCATCCTTCCACTGCGAGAAGACGACTCAACGCTATGAGTCTGAAAGGATATGAAGCTGTCAAGAAGCCGTTACTGAGAAAAGGAAACAGATTTTAAAAAATGTGTAAATCAAACAAATACGCTGGTTTTCTCAGTTGAGGGCTGGTCAGAGCAACATCACTGAATATGTTTGGGATTACTTGGATCGTGAGAAACAGAACATGCAACCAACTTCTAAGTGAACTTTGCAGGTGTGGACCTGCTGACCTGTATACTGTATATATCATTGTTGTTGGAACAAAACCTTGTTTTTCAGTTTTTGACATAATTTGAAAATACCTGTTGTCCTTTACATTCTATGTAGATATCATGATGAAAGGACCATACAAAATGACCAAAAATGACTTGGAAAAAAGTCTGGTTCCATTGAGTTACATAAAAGTAAAGTATGTTTTTTCCTTTTCCTGCAAAGATACCATTTTGGAGATGCAAGGTTTTAGCAGGGATATTATATACACAGGGTGGCACAATGGCGCAGTGGGTAGCACTGTTGCCTCACAGCAAAAACGGCCTGGGTTCGATTCCCCAGCCGGGTGACCGGGGTCCTTTCTGTGTGGAGTTTGCATGTTCTCCCCGTGTCTGGGTTTCCTCCCAAAGTCAGGCTAACTGGAGATGCTTAATTGCCCCTAGGTGTGTGTGTATGTGAATGTATATGTCTGTTTGTCTGCCCTGTGATGGACTGGTGACCTGTCCAGGGTGTATCCTGCCTTCCACCCAATGACTGCTGGGATAGGCTCCAGCTCTCCCTGCGACCCAGAAGGAGAAGCAGCTTAAAAGATGTGTGTGTCATATACACACAGTATGACCTTTCTGAGTCATGTCTTTTCAGCTTTGGTATTTGTCTCACTGTTCTGTTCTGCACTTTTGTATTGTCATGTGCATGTCGCACCACTGAGAAAACTATTTTTAATGTTGTTCTGGTACAAAGACATTCAATTCAATTTCGCAGAACTGTTGGCAGATATGTTCCATTGGTCAGTTATTAAAGTCTTACCAAAGCCTTAAAGATCTCATCTGTGGCTTGTTGTTTATTCACAGCCAGTAGTTGGATATGTGTGGTCTGCTTCAATGAAATTCTCCTTTGATCATTAAAAACATCAGCACAAATAACATTCCACTGTCACAATGTGAAAATGTGTCTGGCAGGGTCTGGTGTGTCTGACAAAAATGAACCTTACAAACTGCTTCTGCTTGTTTTGAACCGAGAAACAGCCGAGGTTGTTTTTTTCTCATGGGAGATGCCAACTCGTAACAGCCGTCTGTGACTGCTAACTGCACAGCTTCTCCTGAGAGCAAAGCAAGGTGCAGATGGTAAACATTACAGGCAGCATAGCAATCTCATAAATGAACAGAGTTAAAACGTGTTTAAATGGTTATTTTTTTGCCCTACAGAAATGTTTCATTAGTGTCTCCCATGTGTTGCCTGCACTGTGTATAAATGGCCACTTACAGCTTGGTTTTATTGCTTAAGGACCCCAATTGTTGTGTGGTTAGGTATTGCACGCATGGAGCTCAGGTTGGACTGCTAGAAGCAAGCGAGGTAGTTAGTACTGCCATGTTACTGTCCTGGCCCTATTATGAAATAGTAACAGGCATTTTAACACAAATACTTGCTCGTGCTGTTGCTAATGCTAAGTATAACTGACAGAGGGATCTTGAAGAAACAAGTTCTGTTCATTGTCTGTGAAGTCTGAAGCTGCCAAGGTCCGGTGTCTCTGCCAATAAACATCCGTGATGGTAAGAAGACAAGATAATAACCATAATCGGTGCTGAAATCACTTGAAATGTTAACCACCCAGCTTAACCAAACAATGACTGCCTGTACTGTATACACAATATTCCTTTAAAAGATTTCCAGTGTACGTTCTAAAAATAAAGGTAACCAAAAAAAGGTTCTTGCGTCAGTGAAATGATGTCACAGAAGAGCCACTTTTGGTTCCCTAAAGCAATGGTCCATATTTTTGCTTTATCCCTATGCACTGTTTGGACTGGAGCAGTAATGTGAACCATCTGAGAGGTCAAGAGGACTGGTTTGAGAACCACTGCCCTAAAGATCCTTGGGATAAATTGGTTCTCCAAAGAACCCATTGATGTGTGAATGTGAAGAACTTTTTATACCAGCTAGAGATTTTTCCTAGAACCACATTTCCAAGCCAAGAACCATTCAGGAACCGTAAGAGTAAAGAGCCTTGAAGAAGAATCTGTTCTGATTGGTGACTTTGACATGACTGACTTTGGAATGATTTAGTGATAGCAGAAGTTGTTTCAACTAATTTTTTTTTTTCAAATAAAAACATTTCATTGAATGGTTCCTTAGGAAACCAAAAGTGGTTCTAACATGACAGAGGTCTTTAAACTGGTTCTCAGGCCTCCCCTAGAGCATTAATCCTTAGGCATTGTGAGTTGGTTTGGAGAAAAACATGGACCATCTGGGGGGCCCTGAGAACCAGTTCGAAGGCCTCTGTTCTATGGCATCACTCCAAAGAACCCTTTTGGGCTTCTTGACAGGGCAGTTATTGGTCAATGTGTTTTCTCTCATATGTTAGTTTATTGGTCAGGCATTTAGCTTATGGATTTGTTGTAAATTGCAATATCATTCACATTGGCTTTATGTGCAAAATGGGCAATGATTTATTAAAAAAAACAACAATTAACTGAATCATTTAACCCTTTAAACTGCCAGGACTTAAATCAGCCAGTTCCTTGTTATCATACCTAAAATGACTTACATATTAGTTTCATATTTGTCATCAAATAATCTGTGGTAGATATTGAAAGACATAAGATTAATGTATGAATAATAAACCTGCTGTTTAGGGGCTCAATGAGGTGTGTATATGAAGAGAGTCTGAACATGAACTGCAACTCACCCTACAGTGACACAATGAAAATAATTATTAGAGCTCGACAACATGATGCTAAGCTAATCTTCGAAGTAGAACCAGTTCCCAGAGACTGACCTCCGTGTGGCTGTGTTTTGCTTTTGGGGCAGCTGTCACTGAGTTTGATTGAACGTATTTATGTTAACTCTAGGAATGTGAGTGGGGACGCTATAGCGGAGTTTGGAAGCAACGCGTGTGGTAGTGCACTGTAGTTTAATGACTCATGTTAAGCACTAATGATCGCCCCTCTTCAGCTGCTCCTTTTAAGTTGGGCCTTTTTCCTGGTAGCTGTGTAAAAATATATTGCAGCAGAGCAGCAGTCTACACTCATAGGCATTCTGTGGGTGTTTGAAAGTGCAAAATAACAACATGAGCTGTTCTAGCTCACAGAAAACCAAACAAAAGGCCTGCTGGTACTGGAAGAGAAGTCAGGAACAATATAAACACTCATCAGGACAGTAGATTATAAAGAAAGAAGCCAATAAGTGCAGTTTAGTATGTTGTGGTATAATTAATGGATATTTGATAACTTACAAATATAATAACTATATAATAGCTTACAAATGCACCCTTAGCAAAGGGTTCCATATACTGTAGAGTACATAGCAAAAGTCATAGACCTTCATTTATTTCATTTTCTGTCAAAAAGGCAGATAAAAGCAAGCTATTTATTTTTCAAGAGATGTTTCTGAGGAGATTAGATAGAACCTAATCCACTGGCAAGCTTAAAGACGAAGGAGGAAAAGTGAAAAATGGGACTCCAAACAATCGTGCAAGACCTGGTAGGCCACCAAAAGTGTCACCATCTGTTAAACAGTACTTTAAGCTTTAAGAGATAGGAGAAAATCAAGCTCCACTTTTGCCTCAGATCTGAAAACATGCACAGGTGTTTCTGTTCATCCTTCCACTATGAGAAGACAATTCAACACCATGAGTCTGAAAGAACGAGTACACTCTCAGAAAAAAGGTGGTAAACTGTTCCGCTCTTGTCACTGGGGTGGTTTCCTCAAGGGTCCATCTCAGTACCTTTAGTCAGGGAACATAACTGTACCATAATCCACTGAAATTATATGTTCTAAGCTGTACTGACTCCACACACCCCGTCTCGTCTCCAGGCTTTTTATTTTATTGTTACGTTTTAAAACATTCGGTTATGAAAAGGAACAAATATAAACTTTTCACCTGGAAAAACTTATTTAAGGTACATAATTGGACCTTAAAACCACTGTTGTACCTTTGAGGGAACATTTACAGTGTTTATACCTTGATGAATGAAAAATGTACCTGTACAGAACCTTTATTTCTAACAGTGCAGCTGTAAAAAAGCCAATAATGAGAAAAGAAAATAGATAAAAGTTTGGAAATGCTTGTTATAAGAGCAATTCAACCAACTTCTAAGACTGAACTTTCGATGGGTGGAAAATTATCCTTTAGATTTATGTGAAGAACTGAAAGCATGTCCCCTGAAAGGAATAGTAGAGGAATAAAGGCAACAAGTGGACACACTGAATGTAGAGCAATTTGATATCAGTTGTTGAGGCTTCTTTGCACTTTTCTGTTAAGTATATGTTTTCTGCTTTTTTCTGACACTGAAAAATGAATAATGTCCATTTTTACTAGGAATTAAACAAATGAGGTGTGGTCTGCATGGACTGAGTTTTGCATATTATGTAGTACCAGAAAAGGTTGTAACATTAGTGGAACCCATTTTGGTGCTTTATAGGACTTTTAATTAAAATATAACCTTTATTCATTACTGAAGAACCCTTCAAGAAATACTTGCTTAAAAGTGCATATTTGAATGTGCAAGAACCTGAATATTCATGGAAAGACTGTAGAAATCACAGCGTGCCTTAGGGTCTTGTGGAGACAATGAGCTCTGTTCTCTAAGTCTCAGGAGTGCTTGTGAATACATGAAACAGACTGTGTCCAGCAAAATACCCTCTTGTTTGTTGTGCGTTGTGTACCACAGCTTTAGTTCCCTCACTGCAAATAAACTGTCCTCACTGGAATTTTAATCTTTTGTCCAAAGTCCAGAGTCTTAACAGCGCTTTGAGGTTCAAAATGAACGAGGGGAAGATCCAGCAGAGACAGGAACATAATATCACAGCCCAGTTTAAATGACTTATAAGCACTTCAGTGCTGGACGCAGAAATCATGGCAATTAATACTTTATTTTTTACTGTTTAAAGGGAAAAAAGCATTAGGAGGATGAAGATGGAGCAGAATCTAAGTCAGTTTGACATAATTGGAGAATAGATTGGAACATGCTGTGATGAACGTGACACCTAGTACAGACAAATGTGGCATTTGTGTTATTTTAAAGATTATGAAGATCTCACTTTGCACCAACATTCAAATCCAAGAAAGGGGGTGGTTTAATGTCAAGCTGTGCTGGCTGCGAAAGCAATGAAAGGAAGACGCACACATTCCATGCTCAGAAACTTTTCTTATCTATCATCTACCCGGCTTAGTTGCTGACTTTAAATACATCCAACTTGATTGTTGTCCAAAAAACAGGACCCCCTGAATTTCTCCCTTTCACACAGATTAACAGCTGGGCCTCTGGCCTGAGAAGATACTGCTTTATTTCACATGGAGATAAGTGATCACTATATATCATCACACTCCTGTATTCCAAACTATCTGTGTTCCTGGATGTTAAGCAAATTGGTCCATTTAGGCCGTGGCTCTCAGATCTCTGGGCTCAAATGAAAATTCCACTGATTTGTGAAAATCTCTACTTAATGAAATGGCTAATATATGAACAAAGTCATTCAGAGAGGTTTGATATAAAAAGTGCCATTCTAGAGAAACATGGCAAGTCAGAACTATTCACAATAGTGGTGATAGGAACCAGACATCCGAAGCATTCCATGCCTCTGAAAGCCACCACACAGAAAACTGTTACATGTAATGGTTACGAATATTAGATGAAGACACTGTTTTACAATAAAAATGCAAGATATTATTTTACAATATAAATACCCGGTATTGTTTTACTAATACAAAACATTGTTTAATGGTAGTTCTGTGAAAATGCTTTGGCCTAAAACATAAAGGTGGAGAGGTACATGCAGATATGGCAAAAATAGCACCCAAATTTATCCAGCACCCAGATTCATGACTGTTTTACCATTATTAACATTACAAATAAAAAGCTCAGAAGACTCACTAGATTCACTGTTCATTTCAGATAGTAAATAAACTCCTGAGTTGTAGACATCATGACTCCTGGTTCCTTTCAGCACCACTGTAAAAAAATTGTGTCAGTAAGTTTCTCTGCGGTGCATGTTTTCACATCCACCCACTGAACCACTTATTATTATTCCACTATTTTGTAAAATTGGTGGGAAAAAAGTGGCAAAGGGATTCTTTGTAGAGATGCTGTAAAACAACCACTTTTGGTTCCTTAGAAAACCTTTCAAAGGATGATTCTTTAAGAAAACACTCTATGAAACTGCACCAAATCATTCCAACTGCCTTGTCCTTAATTTCGAGGGGAAAGGGCATGTCCTTTATCAGTCTATCTGCCCTTCCAGTTACTGTAGATATTCCCTTGACGCTATCCCTGAACCTTGAGAATCTGGGATGAAATGAAGTGGGTCAGTTGTTTCCTGCACAGGGCAAAATTATTTTAATTAACTTGGATTTTGTTGTTGTAATTTAACCCCTTAAACTACAGGGGCCAAGATCACTGCTGCCCTAACCATGTATCTCAATGGTAACTTCACAGAAGAAGGTAACAATATTGTTAACTTTTAACCCTTAAACGGCAAGGGCCCACCAGCAGGCCCATCGTTTGCACTTCAGCCAGTTTGTACTTAAATCCCTGTAGTTACTGATTGATAAGCCTTAGTATGTAATGAGCCTGTGATGTTAAGGGGTAAATGTATGTTAATGTTATGAGATTTTATGTCAGGTTATTGTGGACCATTTTTATTGGTCCATTTTTTATGAAATGATGTACAAAATTATGAAAAACATGAGACATGGTTTTGATATGACAGCAACAATATGCTGGATCACACTTCGATTGCCTACTTGCACAATACTACCCAATTAGTTTCACAGTAGTTACTATATAAATCACTGAATAAAAAGTTTTAAGAATAATAATTGAATACTATGCCAAGAGTTTACAACCCCATTTCCAAAAAAGTTGGGATGCTGGGCAAAATGTAAATAAAAACAAAGTGCAATGATGTGCAAATCATTTAACCCCTGTATTTAATGGAAATAGTACAAAGACAACATATCAAATAAAACTGAGGATTTTTATTGTTTTTTGAAAATATATAGACATTTTGAATTTGATGCCAATAACATGTTCCAAAAAAGTTGGGACGGGGGCAACAAAAGACCTGAAAAAAACCTGGTTGTTAATTGGCAACAAGTCAGTAACATGATGGGGTATAAAAAAGCATCCCAGAGAGGCAACGTGAAATAGCAAAGAACTTCTGCTTTTCATCATCTACAGTACATAATAACATTAAAAGATTCAGAGAATCTGGAGAAATCTCTCTATGCAAGAGACAAGGACGAAAACGAGCAATTGCTGCCCATGATCTTTGGGCCCTCAGGCAGCACTGCATTAAAAACAGACATGATTCTGTAGTGGAAATCACTGAATGGGCTGAGAAACACTTCTGAAAAACACTCTCTGTAAAAACAGTTTGTCGCTACATCTATAAATGCAAGTTAAAGCTCTAAAATGCAAAGAAGAAACATAATCCTGTACATAAATAGGATCCAGAAATGCTGCCACCTTCTCTGGGTCCGAGCTCATTTAAAATGGACTGAGGGGAAGTGGAAAACTGTCCTGTGGTACAAAAAATCAAAATTTGAAATTCTTTTTGCAAATCATGGACACTGTGTCCTCTGGGCTAAAGATGACTTCAGTGTTCAGTGTGCTCATCTGTGAAGGCACCATTGATGATAAACAATATATACAGGTTTTGGCAACATATGCTGCCATCCAGATGATGTCTTTTTCAGGGAAGGCCTTGATTATTTCAGGAAGACAATGTAAAACCACATTCTGCACGTATAACAACAGTATTGCTCCGTATGAAAAGAGTATGGGTGCTAAACTGGCCTGCCTGCAGTCCAGACCTGTCACCACTGAAACATTTGGAGGGTTATAAAATGAAAAATATGACAAAGGAGACCCCGAACTGATGAGCAGCTGAAATCCTATATCAAACAAGAATGGGAAAATATTTCAAATATATAAAAAATATTTATATTTGAAAACTACAGCAGTGTCTCCTCAGTTCCCAAACGCTTGATTTTTTTACTTGATTTCATTTTATTGCATTCTATTTTTATTTACATTCAGCAGAGCGTCCCAACTTTTTTGGAAATGTGGTTGTACATTATAGCTGCACTATGTAACATTTGGGGATTTGGAGACCTTAATGGTGAAAAAACGTAACTGCCTAACCCCTGCAAGCAGAAAAATATGATTGCTATTTGAGAGTACGAGGAAGTATTCAAAGAGAACTCAGTCAAAACTTGGTGAAGGAAGTGTCTCCCGATGATGTGAGTGAATTATCTACTATTGTCATAATATCTTCATTAGTATAATGCTGATTTTGCATCTGAGGCCTAAACTGGACCTTCCTGTGTGGCATTGCACTTCTTGAAAATTTTTACTTATAAATTATGTCAGGTTCTAATGGGTGAATCATAGCAGCACATGCGCACCATAGTATAGACTGTTTTTCTCCCGATCACTTCTTTCAGATTTAACAAAAAAGTCTTGTGTAGTGCTGCTTTAATATCATATAACTACATCAATAAAATAAAAAAATAAAAAAACTTTTATTGAAATGCAGAAGCATGGCTGTCTAAAGTTGCTCTTTTTATGTGCAGGGTTGCTTTCAGCCCCCCAAACCATATAACCAAATCCGATAACTGCAAGAAATCTGCAGTGTCTCCCACACGCTTACACAGTGTTGTTAAAAGAAGAGGTGATGAAACACAGTGGTAAACGTGCCCCCGTCCCAACTTTTTTGGAACGTTGTGTTGGCATTAAATTCAAAATGGTCATATATTTTTCAAAAACCAATCAATTTTCTCAGTTTCAACATCTGATATGTTGTCTTTGTACTATTTTCCTTAAAAAATATGGTTTACTTGATTTGCATTTCATTGCATCTTTTTTTAATTTACATTCTGCAGAGCGTCCCAACTTTTTTTGGACATGGGGTTGTACATTAAAGCTGCACTATGTAACATTTAAGGATTTGGAGACCTAAACATACTCATTTACTGAGACAGAAACGGTGTTGCGCTTCATGCTGTGCCTTTCAATGATAGTTGAACACTTTAACCCAAACCACGTGACTAATAGTGTAAAAGATAAAAACATCAAAAACGCCAAAAACGCATTGACGGTGAGTAAAACAAGGGGAAAGAAATACCCACTATGCAAATAGATGGAACCAGGAGCCAATAGGAAAGAAGTAAGTTTTACTTACTGCTGCCAACGGCAACAGACTACATTGCAAAATGCCATTTAAGTGTAGGTCAGCTTTAGGTACAACACACCTTATTTGAGTTAAAGCAAAAAAGGATTACAGTATATACAGTAGAATACAAGAGGAGAGGCAGTTACAAAGTTTTTGGCAGGAACAGATAAGAAGATTTCATGATTTCATATCCTTCCATCAGGGTAATTCCGCTGCCTTGGAGAGAGAGAGAGAGAGAGAGAGAGAGAGAGAGAGACAGTGAGAGAGAGAGAGAGAGAGAGAGAGAGAGAGAGAGAGAGAGAGAGAGAGAGAGAGTGAGAGTGAGAGAGAGAGAGGCAGTATTCACATTAGGGTCTGAGATCTGTCTGACGCTCTCCAGCAGAGTTCGCCACTTTCCTCCACCCCATCAGCTGTGCGGGTGTCGGTGGGCTCCTCCACTCTGGCTGCTTCTGCTGGGAATGATGGAAGCGCTTCATCAGTCACTGAGACGTCTGACGGTATCAGACGCGTTTTTTGCGAGGAGCTGCTGAAATATATGAACACCGGTCAACGTGTGATGGACAGAGGAGACTGAGAGTTTGAGGGGGCTGAATGAGTCGCCACGAGTTTATTTTACTCATTTAATGACATTAAATAACATTCAAGAAAAGTAAAAGTAAAACAGGACGCTTTTCTGGATTTATACACTGAGAGGAGCGAAGCTGCGGCTGCCGCTCTTCCATCGGCAGATCTGGAGCAGAAGCGAACAGGAGAACTTCTCAGCAGATTCCTTCTTTTCTTCGATGTAGTTTCCCTCCTGAGTCGCTGGACTGAGGATTTCTCCAGTGTCTGAGCGCCATGGCGCAGCACTTGCTCTGCTGGCTTGTGGTCTTGGTGGTCTCTGGCCACATGTGGAGAGCTGGAGCGTCTAGATACCCTCAGCATGCGGAGCAGAGAGAGTCTGAGAGCGCAGCGAGGGTGGCCAGCAGACACAGGTAGGTCAACCAGCCCCCGGCACACCCTCACAGTCAGAGCTGGACCTTAGCTCGGTTATATGTACTTAAAGGACAAGTCCACCGATTTTTTACATTTCTGCACAATTAAATGGTTAAAATATAGTCATTCATAACGGAAGTCTATAGAGGCCATGAGAGATTTCTAATTTTCTGGATTGCTATCTTGAGATAACAAGTTAATTATCTTGTTATCTCAAGATAACAAGGTTGTTATCTGGACATAATGAGTTAGATATCATTTTGTCTCAAGATAACATCGTTATCTTGAGATTATGAGTTAATTATCTAGTGATCCCAAGATAACAAAGTTGTTATCTTGAGATCACAAAATAATTAACTCGTTATCTCACAATAACAATGCAGAAAAAATTATAGCAACAGCTCATGGCCTCTATAGTCTTGCGTAATTCAGAGTGGTCTGAACTACATCTATCTGTAGGAACTTATTGAGTGGTGATAGGAACCAGACGTCCGAAGCATTTAATGCCCTAAACACTTTTTCCTAGAAAGCTGTTATATGAAATGATTATAAAGATGCCTCAGAAATTGTTTTTTTGTAACTTTGAGATAAAGTTTTGTCCTTTTTTTTGAAGCCATTCGTGGTGGAGAGGTGTATGCAGCCAAAACAGTACCTCAAAAACCATATTTATCAGATTCACCACTATTTTACTCTTATCAACATTACATACAAACACGCAGAAGACACGCGTAGGTTCACTGGTTGTTTTGGATAGCAAATAAAATAAAAATAAAAGTAAACAGTTAGATTGCAGACATCACCACCCCTGGTTCCTGTCATCACCATATAAAAGAAATCTGAGTCAGCAAGTTTTTCTACAATGAACTCATAGGGTTCTTTGCATGGGGAAGTGGTTCTTCAGATTGATGGAGAATATGTTGTATATGGATCTGTGTAGAACCTTTTTGAAAATGGTCCTTTATAGCACCAAAATGGGTTCTAGTATTGTTACAATGTCAAGCATGTAACAGAGGAACCCTTTTTGGTGCTATATAACTCATGGCCCTAATAGAACCATTGCCTTTACTTAAAAACCCTTGAAGAACCATCTTTTCTAAGTGTGCACTTAAGTAGCCTTGTTGTGATCTATTTTTTTTAAAGTAATCTATTTGTACTCAGCTCCACTTTAGCCGTTCATGATGTGTTACTAATTTCTTTTTCGAGTTAATGTAATTATTTTTTGCTTGTTCAGCACATGAACTGCTGCTCACTTCTCACTTTTGAACATCACCATTTTATTCCAGACCAAAATGAGTCCAAGACTAGTGCCTAAAAAGTTCAGTTCCTATGCTAATGGACACACCCACTATGTACCACTGTGAAGCACTATGAGAAACTCAGCAGTTGAGGGAGAGTCATAGTTATCAATGCCTTCACTTGTCAATGAGTGTGTTTACATGCACTCAATAATCCGATAACTGCAGAAAATCAGATTTTGTCAGTAATCCGATCAACACATTTACATGCACTTGAGTAATCAGATAATGGGGAAACTCTGGGTCTACATGAGTCAGGCAATAATTGGATTTCTGCTTTGCAACCAGCCAATAGACTCACAGAAGAAGACGAGACGTAAACACAATGTAAAACTCAAACTTTATACCGCAGATTTTATTTGAAACATCGCGTCACTTTACCTGAAAATATGAACATACATCATCTAGAAGATGAAGAATATTCAAATATTTATTTCTAGTTTGGTTTCAGCGCTGCTCCAACGGTGTTTTGCTGCGTCTCGCGACTTCCACCGTCTGATCTCCCACATGCGCAGCCTGAGAAATCCAGTAAGAGTTCACATGCACTGAGAAATCTGATTACTGAGCTAAAATCCAGCTTTCTAGATCGGAGTATGGTGTTTACATGACCATTTGAATAATCGGATAACTGCAGAAATCTGATTATGATTGGATTATTGAGTGCATGTATACGCACTCAATGATCATGACTAAATGACTAAAGTGCTGTATTTGTGTGTACTAACAGAATAATTGTAGATTAGCCTCAGTTTGCATTAGTCTTATACAGTGTTTATACAAAACATAGAAAATTGAACTGTTAACTGACTCCTATCCATGAACAAGTGTTTAATATGGAGAAACCAAGGTCACAGTTCTTTTGAAAGCAGCCTGCTACGCCACTGTTGTCAGCAGCATATGTGCAATGGAGCTTGTGTTTAGAGTGTTTTAAAGGTGGTGACCTCCTCCTGCCCTGAGAGAGGGCATGACATGGGGGTTGACAATTCATATTATCTTCATTCATTACCATTGCTAGGCTACTTGAGGTGGCTGGTACCCTCTAAAAGGATTCTCAAGTTACAGTATTGTTACTTTAATGAAAACACAGTGACCTCTGTAGTAGCTGGTCAAAGGCTGTTAGCTTTGGCTGGCTCTTAAAAGCAACAGGGATACCAAATGCAATAGTAATAGCTATGACTGTGTTTTTTCCAAAAGCAATATAATAGTAGTAGTTGTTACTGGCTTTTCAACAGAAGGAATATCAAATGCAGTGTTCATAGATTGTTTTTACACTGCCTGCTAAATCTTTAGGGACACATAATATTAGATTTTCAAAATGTTGAAATACAATTGAGCAGGTTTATGTGGTCAGTTTGCAATAACATAACATATTTAAGGCCAACCAGGTACATTTTGAGGAAAACAGTATCATATTTGTAAGCATTCGTGACAGCGCTACCTTGAGAACAATGCCCACAGATTTTATCTTCAACCAATATTGGTCAATGGAAAGCAGTCACTTAACATTTTAATTTAACATTCTGGTGTATCTCACATAGTTATTTCTTAACAGAGAACTCATAGTGACCATATGAGACCTTAACTTAACATATTAAAGGCCAACCAGGTACATTTTGAGGAAAACAGTATCATATTTGTAAGCATTTTTGACAGCGCTACCTGGAAATTAATGCCAAAGGCCACAGATTTTATCTTCCTGTGGTGATATCAGTGCTCATCAGCGATCAAATCTTTTAAAACCACATTTGGAGCAAAAGATTTTCAATATTTTTAACAATAGCTTAGAAAAGACTGTCAAATCATAATAGAACCTACTCAAAACCTACACTTTGATGGACAGGAGTTCCAAATTATACTCAAAGTATTTGTAATTATCTATTTTATAACAAAAAAATTGTTGCTTATTTGATTGAAAAGTTGTAATGTACACATTAACATAATGCTGTCTTTCACATCCGACCTCACTTTAATGCTCTTTAATAGAGCTGAAACACAGCCTTTTTAGTAGAATGGGCCGTTAACCAGTATTTGTGCTTTGAGTCGCACTAGATATAAAAGAAAATGACAACTTCATCACTGTTACTACTTGATGGACCCATTTCTTCTTCCTCTGCAGCTTCTTCTTGTGCTCTCAGCATTAAAAATGCACATTGAACTTGATGTGAAGGTTTCAATGCGTTACACTAAGCCCTTTTTGGGCATCACCATCACTAAAATGCCATAAACAAAAGCACATATGCTGCTGCCAGCAGTGACTTGGCAAGCTGCTATTTTATCTTTAAAACTACTATGACCCCTCCAACAAATATCTATGCATGATATACCCAAACGTTCTAATAAAGAAATGTTAACTGGCTCGTGCTTTTAGACAGGCTTTTAATATAGGAGAACCAATATTGGTCAATAGAAAGCAATCACTTAACATTTTAATATAACATTCTGGTGTATCTCACATAGTTATTTCTTCACAGAGAACTCATAGTGACCATATGAGGCCTAATTTGAAACTGTGGCAAGGAAGCAAAGGGCTTAAAGTTGCCTAGTGTTTCCATCAACTTGCCCCCCAGTCAGACTAAGCTGCTGTTGGTTAGGCCTGCCCTTTTTTGGCTTTTCTTCACCCAGTGAGCTCGACCTTAGCTGCAGACCAGAGTCCTTAGCCGCACTCACTCTTGGGCTAGTGGAGAGCATCTACAGTGCTGGAGAAAGAATGCGCTGGCCCGTAGCGCTACTGCTTTGGATCCTCTGTTTGAACTCCATTTTGTTTTTACAGATGTGTGAAATATTACACGACCCGCGGTAGCTCTAACCTCCCTCTCCGTTAACGATCCAGATTCTTTCTTTGCCCACTAAGATCGCCCATTGTTTATAGTTATCAGAGATGAATTTGGGTTTCAGATGGATTTATTGTGTTCATATTTCAGTCTGCTGTGGGCAATGGCAGCACCTGCCAAGTATAAAACAGACACTGTATAATCCTATAACCCAGTTTGGCAGTTGTATCCGCTTGGAGGGTCAGTTTATCAGCTGGATTCACGCCAGTCATGGACCAGTTTGGCCCTGTTTGACTGTGGTCAGTAGAAGTGATATCAACCCAGGCTACAACACAGCTAAACATCCCATCAGCTCCACAAACAATTTGTGAAGAAGTGCAGAGGTTTGATTTGTTAAGTGATTTCTACTTGAAACAGGAAATGCGTACTTCTGTCGAACTCATGAAGACCATTAAACTTTTGTGAAGTTCAAAGATTGTTTATCCAATCATTAACAGATAAATGGAAAATACAGAAATGCACACTTGGCTCAAAGTTCCCTGAGTTATCCCACGCTACCTCCGCTTTCAGATACCACAAAACCACCAGGCCACATACTTATTGGAAGGGAGGGCAAGAACCAACTGGAATGAGACATATTTCAGGGCAATTTTGACCACAAGTTTGGCAAAATGTGGCCCTGGATTCACTGAGCAGCTCAGGATATCAGATCTGATACAAGATAGCGATGTGCTTTTCTACTAATTTAGATTCATGTATCCATAAGTGTTAATGAATTGATAATTGGTTACCCACAGAGAAGAAAACACGTGAAAAAAACAGACTTTGACCAACATTAATGTAGAGCTGTGGGCTTACCTGTTTATTACCTGTTTAGGTGAAATCACTGGTGTAGCAGAACACATTTTAAAACATGTTATAAAGGTCAAAAATACAGTAGGAAATTAGAATGTCTTTGATTTGGCTGAGTAACTGAGGTTCTCTTCAGATGACCTAATGAGCTAACAGAGCTAACTGGTGCAGCAGGTAGTGGTGAGGATTCATTGTCTTCTTACAGGTGCTAACATGTCAGTTTGTCAGAGAAATATATTTTCACCGTTTGTGGATTTAAAGTTATCAAAAAAGCTGTACCATACCTGGCCTCGCTCTCTTTGGCTTCTGAGTTACATCCTAACAACGTGCCCTTGGCGATGGGCTCATGTTGAGGCAGATGGGCTCACATTGAGGCAAAGTGTTGAGGTAGAGTGTAATATAATATAATTAGTTGTGAATAGAAGTACACTTACCACATTTTATAGCCCTGTTAAAATATAAAAACAACAACAACAACAACAACATTTATTTGTATAGCATCTTTTACAACTAGTGTTGTCTCAAAGCAGCTTCACAGAAAAGCAGTTTAGGAAGGATCAAAAGAATAAAAAAGGAAATAAGAGAAAAAGGAGTCCATGTATAGACGTAAGGATCCAGGTCCAAGCCCCCCATGAGCAAGCCAGAGGCGACAGTGGCAAGGAAAAACTCCCTTGGAGTAAGAGGAAGAAACCTCGAGAGGGACCCAGGCTCAAGGGGGGAACCCATCCTCCTCTGGTCGACCCCGGATAAAGAGAGAATGACTTAGCTGAAGAGATTTTGATGCAAAGAACTCAAAGCTGCTGAAATGACCATTTCAATGAAGGACCACTGCTCATTGTCACAAAACAGCTCAGTGTAGGGTGCAGTGGTTCTGGGTCAGGTTTGAATTGTTTGTCCGTTTTCTCTGTCTTTTTCTACAAAATCAAACTCTATACCCGAATAGTGATTTTAGTATTTGAAAACTGGCACCTTAAGTTGTTAGCCGAGTACTCAAGCACTCATGAACAGCCCTGATCTAAGATCAGCATTCTCAGTCCTTTTACAGACCTGTATCATTATGCAGTAAAAAGCAAACCTGACCCAGAACCACTGCACCCTACACTGAGCTGCTTTGTGACGATCAGCAGTGGTCCTTCATTTAAATGGTCATTTCAGCAGCTTTGAGTTCTTTGCATCAATGGGCCTAAAAGGCAGGGCATTGGCCTGATTTAGGTTTTCAAAGAGGCTGTCAGTCTCTCTCTCAGTAGGATTGAAGAAGCAAAGCCAGACAAGAGAGCTTCAAAGGAGGCCTTCAAGTCTGACCTGTAAGCCTTTGTTGACCTCTGGGCCTGAGCTTGCCTCCAAACAAAAAAGTGCTTTTAAGGATGCTCTTTGTGGTTAATCAAGAAGTACTTTGTGGTCAGTGCAGATCACAGGTTGCAGCTCTGTTTGGTAGACGTTTGCTAGTGTGGATGAATTAGCCCATGTTTATGCTTCTTCTGTTCTGAGCAGGAGCGTGTGAGCGCGATATGTTTCTTTTCATAGCTTCTTCATTCAAATTTATCTCTTGCTCTGTACCACATTCCTTGCCAAATTGGGCTTACCAGACTTTCCCAAATGGAGGGAAACTATTTATGCCCAGTCTCTCAAAGCATGATTTGCCAGGATATGGGGGAGAATGGTCAGAAGCTTGCTGTTTATATGATAATCAGTGTGTTTTATTTGTACATGAAATTATGCTGGCTGGTGCTGCCTGTCACAGAAAGTAGTAAAAAATAATTAGCCAACATACAAACCCAGGTATGCTACAGAATAGTGATTTATGTGCTACTAGTCCAGCTGAACAAGCAATGCAGTGCTAATGCCTTGGCAAACTACTGCCTGGTACAACCACAATGTAAAACACTCATATACTTTCTCAAGAGTGCCTTGAAAAAAACAGATTTGTCCTGTGTGGAAGTGAGGGAAAGAAAGGGACCATTGTACAGGATAAACACTTTTGGTTTCTTTATGATTAATGTGTCATAGACGGACGGAGATGACTAGAATAATGTTTCCTGTTTTCTGAGAATTGTGGATGTTACTGGATCTGAGCAAAGGCAAGAGATAGCTTTTAACCCACTTCAAAACACTCGCAGAAAATAGCACTGGAACAACCGCTTACTGTTCTGGCACCATCATTTCTTTTCATTTGTAATGCTGTAGTTACTGTAGTGTTAGCGACAGCTGGCTCTTTCAACTCCACACCCAGGACTTCTTTCAGAATTCAGTACATTCTGTAGTCATCAATGATGTGGTTCACTTTAGAGCATGAAAAATATGTGGGGCTCGGGTTGGGTTTAAATTTCCTGCATTTCCCCCGGCTTTAGTCTCTGTCTTCATTCTTCACCACTTCCACTACCTGAAATCGAGGTCCATGAGGCCCATGCTCATGAGAAAACAGGACCTAAACAGGGAACTGATTCAGGTAGTCACTCTTCAGTGCAGCCATGAGAGCATTTGGCCATTTGTTTGGCCAAAAAGATTATATGTTCAATATGTTCTCTGTAACATTTTAGAGTTCTAGTATTAAACAGGTGAAAGCCAACATCTTGCCATATCAGCACCGTACAGCATAAGAATAGCACAGAATGGAAACATTTGAGATGCTGTTCAAAAGCGCACACACAAAAAATCCCAGCAGCCATTGGGCAGAAGGCAGGAAACACCCTGGACAGGTCGCCAGTCTATTACAGTGCAAACACATACAATCACACACACACATATTCAAACCTTGGGGCAATTTAGCATCTCTAATTCAACTGACTGCATGTCTTTGGGAGAAAATCAGGGTACCCAGAGGAAACCCACACAGAAAGGGCCCTGGTCACTCGGACAGGGACTGAAACCCAGGACCTTCTTGCTGTAAAGCAACAGCACAACAGCGCCTTTTATTTATCCCTGCTGTAAAAGCCACTATCATCACTACACCATAAATGACACTATCCTGTCAGGCTTTATTCTGCACATAAAGGCCCAATCCCATTTCTTCTTTTTACCCCTACCCCTTGTTTTCGAGTGTCACCCTAACCCCTTGGAACTGAGTTACAAGGGGTAGTTGTTGAAATCTTGCCTTACGAAATGGGACAACCTTCAAATTAAAAAAAAAAACAAAAAACACTGCTTCATTAACAGCTACTAGCGCTGCTCTGTAGGCGACCCGGCCCGTCTTCAGTGATAGCAGAGAAGAGAAAAGTTCAGCTCCTCACTGCTGGGCTTTAGTTACATTTAGGGCATCATATGCTTTCAAAGAGGGGGAATAAGACAATTATTATTTATCACCCACCGCTAATTCTTTGGTGATATGAAGCTGAAGTCAGATATTCACCAGCTTCTTGTTCAAATTTTCCCGTTCCACCTTAAATGGTGCAGCAGTTACGTTCTGGTGCTTCAGGCGTCAGAACTGCTAGACTATTTAAGGTGGAATGGGAAAGTTAGCTAGCTAGCTACCAAGACATTAGCATGCTATTAGAGTTTTATTACAGTGCGATTTTTTACGCTCGTTATGAAGAAAACGACCATAATACACTGAAACAACATTAAACTAAGATAATACAATGATTATCGTAATTTTTTAACGAAAAAAATTCTTACATTTGTGGGTTTCTTTGGTCTTTCGCTCAGCCATCTTGCCAGTTTTTCTTTTTTTCTCATAACACTCTGTTTGGAGTGTCTCTGAAAAACCTCCGTTTGGAAGGCCATGTAGCCCAAACACTTCACCCTCCCCCTCTATCTCAGGGCTTTGCTGGATGATGGCACTTTGAATGCATAACTTCATGTAGCCCTCATAACAGTTTATAATTGGGGCAGTTGCTTGCCACATATGCACCTTCACAGTTTACAGTGTCTCACAATACACTGTATATATGTATATGCTGTATGTACAGTGTATACAAAGTCCAAGTAAACACCCCCCTCCAACATCGCATGCTCTCACCTGCACTTACTATGACACAGATGCACCCTTGAACTGAGAGGAATTAAAAGTTGGAACCGAGTTTGAAAAACAGAGATATGTGGCGAAAGCTGAAGCTTGTTTATGTTGTGCTCAGGGTCTGCGTTCTATTAGATTGTGTGAGCAAGACAGTTCTTGGGGATGCAGCACTGAAGCATTCCTGTTCCGACAGTGTTCGTGATAACGGGTGATTAACCAGCCTTGCAGGGATATTGTGATGGACCACAAGCTTTGGAATTTGGCTTTGATCCCTACCAATGAATTGCTTATTTCCCATCCAGTAGAAATAGCTGCATATAACCTCCAGCATTTTTGTCAAGAAGAAATTGTATATTGCACACAGCTATGTTGACTGTTTGAAACCTCACCCACACCAAGCTGAGTTCTTATCATGATGCTTTATCATATGATGCCTAGGGGTGATTATATTTCTCGTTATTGTGGTCCGTTACGCCACATTACGTCACAATATGCTTTTCTGAGTGTATTGTGAAAATCATCAGTGCTTAAAGAACACTGACCAACTGCATGTTTCATTACGAGAAGATAACTAGACTTGTTTAATTGGGTTTTGTCCAGTGTAATATGTGAAATGACAAAAAAAAAACATTTTTTTTGATAGTACTTTTAAATGCTGGTGTGTTTTGTCTGTTACAACTTATGAAACCCTGTGATGCAAACTGTGTATTGTGAAAATACCTTGAAGTAGACTGAAGTTATATTTTTGTTGTATCTCCCAACCTTAATAATGCCACATATGTTGAAAACAAAGTGGTTCGCTCTTAAAAATATGGTTCTTCAAGGGTTCTTCATAAAGACAATGGGCCTTATTCACCAATATCTTCTTAAGTTTTTTCTTAAATGTGTTCTTGAGAAAGGTCCAAAGAAAAAGTCTACGTCCGATTCATGACGTGTTCTTAATCCCCAGAATTGTTCACATCTTTGTGCTCTTGAGTGTGTGTCTTACCTAAGAACAAATCCAAATAAGAAAACACTGATGTCAGAATCTTATAAATAAATAAATAAAAACTGCATAACACTGTTGTCAGAAGAAAACCTTGTATCTCTATTTCTGTCACTTTTCAGTTTTTGACATAATTTGAAAATGTCTGTTACCCTTTAAATTGTGTGTAAATTTCATGATGAATGGACCAAAGGAAATGGCCAAAAATGACTTGGAAAAAAGTCTGGTTCCATTGACTTACATTAAAAGTAAAGTAGGTTTTTTCCTTCTCCTGTAAAGCTACCATTTTGGAGATACAAGGTTTTCTTCCGACAACAACGATAAGTTGCTTTTAAGAAGAAATTTCTGCTAGGAACGGGTGGTGAATGAGGCCCAATATTCCTATATAGAATTTTTGCATGCTTAAATGGTTCTTTGCATGGTGAAATAGTTCTTCAGTTTGATGGATAATGTGTTTTATGTGGATCAACATCAAATCAAAAAGGGTTCTTCTACTGTTAAAACCTTCACATCGCAACAATAGCAGAACTATGGCACTATTTTAGAACCCACTATTTTATTTTAAAAAGGTTCTATGTAGAACCATAAGCAACACATTCTCCATCAACCTAAGGAACCATTTCAACTTACAAAGTACCATTTAAACATATGAATGGTTCTTTGAGTGTTCATGGTTGTATCTAATTCTATACATGTTGGCTTTACTAAAGAACCCTTGAAGAACCATCTTTTTTTAAGAGTGTAGAATGAAATAGTTTGAATGAAATCCCCTCATTCATCATTGGATGCTTGATCACTGGATGTTTGATCATTCATCCTTCACAGTGTTTGATGTAGGATAAGCTGTGGTTTAAAAAAATAGCAGACAGTCTGAGCGGAGTGCTCACAGCAGGATGGGGATATCCCTGGAACAGGATGGGTGGATATCTGTGATCGTAAACAGTTTGAGATAACTGCGAAAAAAGTGTCAGGAAAGCACAAGTTAAGGGAGCCTGGCCTTGACGCCTTGGCCAGGCTCTGCGTTGTCACCAGAGACTTCACTGTTAGACAGGATGAAAATAATTTAGCCGTAGTTATGGGAGTTCAGGAAGAGGTGGTTTGTGATGTAAAAGATGCTGACGGATCCTGTGTGTCTCCACCGGGATTACACAAAAGGATGTAAAGGTCATAGTCTAACCACAGTTTAGGAGGTGGATGATGAATACCTAGGGCTGGGCAATGTAACCATAATTATCATTGTTGTAATGACTTATGTCACAATATCCTTCTCTGAGTATATTGTGGATATCGTCTCTCTTTAAACAACACTTTCCACTGCATGATTAGTCCTGTTTCATGGAATTTAGTGCAGAATAGTGTGTAAAATGTGCGTTAAAAACAATTTAAAAATGCTGTCCCATGTTTTCATGTCACTCCCGAAACACAGAGCCTTAGTTTAGCCACACCCTGCATTTTAGAGCAGGAAGTGAGACTGCATCCCTATCCCTCAGGGCCACATCGTGAGCAGTTAGATCTCACTGTTCTGAAATAAATGTGTTCCAAAGTCTGAAAATCAGTGTGTAACATTAAGAATTGTCATCAAAACACGTATTTTCTTTTTTTGCGTTTTAATGAAAAATATTATGATTTTATGTGTGTAAAACTGTTCAAAGCTGTGTTTGCTAGTCATGTACTGTCTAGTAAATTGTGACTACCAAAACATCTGGTAACAATTCTTCAGGGTTATGTTTGTTTAGGTAGTGACAAAACTCCAAGTCAGTTAATCAGGCATAACATTATGACCACCTCTTTGTTTCTACACTCATTGTCCATTTTATCAGCTCCACTTACTATATAGGTGCACTTTGTAGTTCTACAGTTACAGACTGTAGTCCATCTGTTTCTCTGCATACTTTGTTAGCCCCCTTTTACCCTGTTCTTCAGTGGTCAGGACCCCCATGGACCCTCACAGAGGAGGTATTATTTGGGTGGTGGATCATTCTCAGCACTGCAGTAACACTGATGTGGTGGTGGTGGTGTGTTAGTGTGTGTTGCGCTGGTGTGAGTGGATCAGACACAGCAGTGCTGCTGGAGTTTTTAAACACCTCAGCGTGACTGCTGGACTGAGAATAGTCCACCAACCAAAAATATCCAGCCAACAGCGTCCTGTGGGCAGCGTCCTGTGACCACTTATGAAGGACTAGAGGATGACCAACACAAACTGTGCACAGCAGATGAGCTATCGTCTCTGACTTTACATCTACAAGGTGGACGGACAAGGTAGGAGTGTCTAATAGAGGGGAAAGTGAGTGGACACAGTGTTTAAAAACTCCAGCAGCACTGCTGTGTCTAATCTACTCGTACCAGCACAACACACACTAACACACCACCATCACATCAGTGTTACTGCAGTGCTGAGAATGATCCACCACAATGAAACAAGGATAATGTTATGCCTGATCGGTGTCTATGATTGCATACATTTCTGTGCAAATGCTAATTACCCATGTTTTTCTCCATACATTTACACTGTATGTATGTGTATGTGTTTCTACAGGAATTGGTGTGCCTATGTAGTGACAAAAACTGTTAGCTGTGTTATGGAGGATGGAGTGGAGACATACGTGAAACCAGAGTACCAGCACTGTGCTTGGGGCCAGTGTTCCCGGGTGGTTGTGTGAGTGTTCCTTTTTTTGGTGGAACAGGAAATAGTATGTGGCTTGTCTTTTATCCCCAGTGACTGTCATGACTCTGTCTAGCTGGGAAGGCCTGGTCAACATCCTTCTGTTGTCATGACAAGGAATGAGTGCAGACACCACTAATAGACTCCTGATAAAACTACCCTGTGACTACCAAGAAACCCTGCTTTCTGTTTTTACCGAGAAAAATAATACATTGACCTAAAATGGCCATAATGATTTGACCACAATGATCCAAAATTTGGTAATGACTTGGGTACAATTTTGTTCCTAGATCAACAAGCACAGATAGGATGTCCTTTTTTAAAATGGCCATATATAGAATGACTTATTGTACTTGGAATTCAAAGGAGATACATTTCATAACAATGCCTTTGTTTCACGATTATTCACCAAGTAATGGTTCCAAAGAAAGCCATAATGTTGGTTCAGAAACCACATCACGAACTGTAAAGATGTAGAAAAATATTCTAATAATAATAGAAACTAAACTTCAGCTTGGTGCATTTATATGTAAAAGAACCTTTTGGATTACAGTCTCAGGTGTTTCAGTAAGAGTAAAATGAGGACTCTGTAAAAGCAAATAAATTTTATTTTACTCATCATTTTTTTTTATTATTTAATGCTATTTTTTGTTATCCAGTTCTGTCCTTTTGAGTCATGTGTGAACAGGAATACGTTAACAGAACAGGACAAATATTTTTCTGTCTGCTAAGCTGGGCTTTCTTAATAAATCACTTGGGCCTATTTTGAGCATATTCGTTCTGATACCTTGCTTACACAACATATACAGCATTTCCTAGAATTAACAAAGTTAACATGCATTGAAAACCTAATACTACACAGCAGGGGGGGTAACGATACACAAAATTCAAAATTCTGTTCAATACAATATGGTGGTCTCAAGGCAATGCATTTCTCAATACAAACAGGATTTTTGTAGGGGTGCAAAATAGGCCTTATGTTCATACATTAATGTTAATATTTTAAGTTTGCATGAACAGAGCACACATGCACACAAGGGGTCATGATTCAACAGAGCTCTGATTATATAGACTGGTTTGGCACAGATAAATAAAAGTTCTCCATTAGAACTCAGGGTGTTATGGAGCCCCTAAGGGGCTGTGGTTAAAAAAAAATAATAATGACATTGCGTTCCCTCGCAAATGTTTTGCATTCCCTCGCAAATGTTTTGCATTACGTCGCAAATGGTTTGCAATCGCTTGCAAAAGCTGTGCTTTGCTTAAGCTCAGAGATGAAGCAGCTCATTGAATTTACGTTGATCTTGGGTTGAAATATAAAGACGTGTAAAATGTTTCTCAAAATCAAACATGATTATTAGGCAATGTCATTGGGCACCTCTGGTCCTACGTTTGCTTGCTGTCAGACAAGCATATATTTTGCGAGGGAATGCAATTTTTTTGCGAGGGAATGCAAAACATTTGCGAGGGAATGCAATGTCATTAACTTTTTTATTTTTTAACCACAGCCTCTTAGGGGCTCCGTAGGGTGTGAAATGTTGAATGCAAGTGATT
Source organism: Colossoma macropomum (assembly GCF_904425465.1). Lineage (NCBI taxonomy): Eukaryota > Metazoa > Chordata > Actinopteri > Characiformes > Serrasalmidae > Colossoma > Colossoma macropomum. The sequence goes on along the minus strand of NW_023494795.1, from coordinate 10,456,561 downwards.
GTATTCATAGTATCTGATAGTAATTTTTAAAACGTTGCACCACTTTGTTCTGGCTTATCTGTTTTATTGTGATATTACACTTTAACCAAATCGCCCAGATCTAAACGGATAACATTATTTCAGCACATTTCAGTAGATATTTTGTGCCCACTGAAAAATATATCTTGCCTTACCTGACAGGTATCGGACATACAGAAGACCCAGGTACAAGGTTGCCTACAAAATGGTGACACAGATGGAGTGGAAGTGTTGTCATGGCTACTCAGGTGAAGACTGCAGTGTTGGCCCCAGTGGCGGCTCAGATTCCCATGTCATCACTTCCAGACCTTCGACATCACAGACTGGATCCAGTACCAGGAATGAAGAGAGGGGTGGAGAAGGTATAGGACTTACTATGGAAAGTGTCATTTTACTTCACATTAATAAAGCTACTAGCAACTAGTAGTATTTATGAGTATTTCTTTCCTCTTCAGGAAGAGGGGACAGTGATAAGATCAGACAACTTGAGGAGAAGATCCACAGCCTGACCAAGGAACTCCATGACATGCAGTCCACAATGCAAGGAATGAATCAGAAAATACACGAGGAGTCTCATCATGGGGGCAGTAGTGGTGGTCACAGTCCTGCTGACGCAGCCCAGCCAGAGATGCGGGAAACCATCAACAGCATCCAGAGCAAGTTGGATCTCCTGGACAACATGACTCAAGTACATGACAGGACCCTCATCAGCATCAACAACCATCTAGTTAGTGGCAGCGGTGCAGGCAACGAGCTAGACAGGGGAGATCGCTACAACACACTGAAGGAAGAGATTCTACGGGAGCTAGAATATCGTGTCACACTGTCCTGCTCCTCCTGCCAGACTGGAGTGGAGGACATTCGGCGGCTGCAGCAGGAGAACGAGGACCAGATCAAGGCAATGGAGAAGCACATAGAGCAGCAGCACAAGCACACAGTTGAGTTCCTGCAAAGGGAGCTGTCCCACTTACAGGGCTGTTGTAGCTCCATAGCGGACCTTGAGAGGAGAGTCAGTGCCGTAGAAAGAAAGGTCAGTTCTACTGCAGAATCATATGACGTCTTACAAAGCTGGCTTGAAAAGGAGTTGAAAGGGTCTGGTGGAAATGGAGGCCGAGGAAAGATATCGGAGGAGAGACTGAACACCCGCCTCAAAGAACTAGAGCGACGGCTGAATGGAACAGTGAGGAAAGCTGAGCAGAAATGCTCATACACTGAGAGCAGCATGAAGGAACTATTGCAAAGAGAGATCAACCAGATACGCAACTCTGTCCAGGGCAAAAACGTTGAGCATAGTTACAGAATTTCTAACATTGAGCTGGACGTCAGGGATCTGAGGGATTCTGTTGATGACCACAAGGGTCGTATAACTGAACTGGAGAACAAGACGTCTGTCTTTAACAGCAAGCTCAAATCTGCAGTTGCTTTGTGTGCAGAGACATGCGCTGCACAAGAAAAAGCAAGCAAAACTGAGGACACTGTGAAAACTCTGGAGTGGCAAGTAATTGCCAATCAGGAAAACATCCAGAAGTTTGACACCAAGCTAAAGGATCTCTCAGTGTCTGGCGACTCCCTGATGGACCGCATTTTAGACCTCAGTCAGGATGTTCAGAAAGTAAAGGATTTGATGGGCGAGAATGGTGAGAATTTCGAAAAGATTATCACTGAGGTAGAAACGCTAGGGAGTAATTGTGATGTCTGCAGTTCTGTTTTCAGTTCCCTAGAGAATGACCTCCAAAAGTTTAGTAACTCAACAAGAGATGCCCTGGAGAAATGGCAAGGTGAAATCACCAACTTGAGGAAGAGAGTCGATTCTGATGAGAGCACATGCTCACAGGTTTGCTCAAATCTACAGGAGGAAGTGGGCAAACTCAAGGAGGACGTGGAGAAATGCCAGGGGCAGTGCAAGATCAGCATGGAGGAGCACAAGAAACACACAAATGGACAGCATGTCATAACTAGCACACTGGGCAAAGAACTTAAGTCCATTCAAGGTGAGCTCTCAGGAGTCAAACTGACCTTCAACTCCATCAATGATACCCTGAAGGGGCTAGGTCGTACTGTTCAGAGACATGGCAGTACCATAACTGACCTGGGCACTTCTAAGGACAGGATCTTCTCTGAGATTGACAAGATCCAGCGGGATCTGAATGAGCACGTAGAGGACAGTCTAGGACGCTTCAGCAATGTTAGGCATGAGATCCACAACTTCAACAGCAAAATATTGGTTGAGATGGGTGAGTGCAAACGTGCTGGCGAGGGGCTCGAAAAGAGGCTTTTGAAAATGGAGGACGTCTGTGGCAGGCTGGACTCGCTTTCAGAGAGCCTGCAGCACATCAAGGACGGACTGAGTAGACATGTGTCAGGACTCTGGACCTGTGTCAATGGGCTCAATGCTACCATCATTACTCAGGGAGAGGCCATAGACAACATTCAGGACATTCATTTGGAGAACATCCATGAGATGATGGATAACCTTAACTCCTCACTACTGCACTTCCAAAAAGAGTTCCAGACCTTCACTGAGCAAGACTTTACTGGTGAGTGTCCAAGAATACAGAAAGTAGAATAGTAGCTTGGTCATTAGACAAATAAATGATAACACATAAGTGATGATAACTTACATTGGATTTGTTTATGTCCATGATCCAACATCCAAGTTCTAGAACTGAGTTCTAAAACCCAAAGTTTACATTATGTTCATTGCAGTGAATTACTTTGGCAGTGTGTATATATACATAAATTGGAGAAGGATAAAATAGTACCACACAATGTTTTCCAAATTTGCAGTTGTATAATTCCAACCATACAACATTTTTGCAAGGTCTACAGAGAATCTGACTTACTTGTCTCTCCATCCTAAAAGTGTGCATGCTAGACAATTTGATATGAATCAAGAATTAGACATCACACTCAAACATTCAAATATGATTCTTCCAAAGACTGTCAGTAATAATTATCATCACATTTTACACAATTTGAATGGACAGAATATTACTCATTATACAACAGTTCCGGCCACGCAAGCTGATTGGTTGAGAAGTGTTCTAACTGTGCTGTTATTTCACCATAACAGCACGTTTTTTTCACAAACACTCCGCTGTATCACTCCGCTGAGACACCGTTGCTAAGCAATGACTTTGACAGCTGTAGGAGACGCTTAAGCCATTTGAATGTTTTTACTTCTTAAGTTGCACACAAACAGAAAATTGACACTTTTAAGATCACATTTGACCGACAGCTGATTTGGTCAGACTCTGAAGATGAGACAACACTAAATTCCGAAATTGTCATTACCACTGAGCAGCTTTTCAATCGGCAGCTGTGACAGAAGAACAGCTAAACAACCTGGAATCAGCCAGAAATGAACCCAATACCATTCGCCAAACTAAATGGGCTGTAAGATGCTTTACAGACTGGCTGGATCAAAACAACTTTAATATTGATCTGGCAAAAATTGACAAAACTGAGCTAAACTTGATATTGTGGCAGTTTTATGGCTCAGTCCGACTCTGAAGACGAGACTACATGTTTGGCGAATGGTATTGGGTTAATTTCTGGCTAATTCCAGGTTGTTTAAATGTTCTTCTGTCACAGCTGCTGACTGAAAAGCTGCTCAGTGTTAATGATAGTTTTGGAATTTAGTTTAAGGAGCTGGAGAACGAACTGCTGGCTTTGCAGTGAGCAGAGTTCGTTACTCTGACGTAGCAACAAGCTGCTCCGTGATGTTATTTCGCAATAACACACTCCCTCTCGTGTTCTATTGCTTAATAATTAAATAAACAAATATGTTGTAGCGCAGTGGGTAATACTGCTGCCCTGTACATAGCAAACTGGGTTCAGTTCCCCACCCTGCCAATGGCTATACCATTATTCAATCACGTTTTACTGTAGTTAAACTGCAGTCACTCTGTGTAAGAGCAACATGCACAAGGATGCAGGTAGGAAACAAATAGGGACTAGACACAAGCACACTGTTCGCAAAATAAGGATAACATGGTCCTGTAAATGGTTGTTTTGTAAAAATGAATGGCAAATAATTTAGCCTAGCCTACTGCCTGTTCAAAACAAGTTTTACATTCTACATTTATCCCACTTATTATCTAAAATCCGCTGACCATCTTTCACCCTGTGGACAATTCTGGAGTATAACACACATTGTTATACATCAGGGGTGTCCAATCTTATCCACAAAGGGCCGGTGTGGCTACAGGTTTTCCCTCAAAACAAGCTGAAGCACACCTGATTCCCCTGTTTAATCAGCTGGTTTCAGTCTTCAAACTGTTGATCAGGTGATCTCCAGCTTTGCTGGAATGAAAACCTGCAGCCACACTGGTGCTTTGTGGATAAGATTGGACACCCCTGCTTTACATCATGCACTAAGCTACTCCGACTTTGTTACTATTTTTAATTAACTTTTTTTTACCTTCTTTTAATTTTTTTTTAATTCCAGGGCCACAAGGACCACAAGGAGAGCGGGGCTTACCAGGCATAGCAGGGCCAAGGGGCCCCCCTGGCGAAGAAGGTCCACCAGGAAAACCAGGAATTCAGGGTCCAGTGGGACCACCAGGTACAGAAATTTTCTACTGAAGAAAGTAAATACTTTTTTTATTATTAAATACAATGATGTATTGTATGCTGAGCAGTGATGACATTACTTATGTCCCCCTTTTGCTCTGCAGGCCTCAGAGGTGAGGAGGGTAAGTATTTTTTCCTCATTTACTTCAAGAGCAAACATTTCATTTCTTTGCCATAGCCATCTTTACAATGAGCTTGTCTTGTCATGTAACAGGACCTCCAGGAGATGATGCAAAAGTACCGAGGCTGTCGTTTTCCGCAGCCCTAACACGACCACAGAACGATCCAGGCACCATTATCTTTAACAAGGTTTTTGTTAATGAAGGACATTCGTACAATCCATATACAGGTATCTTAACATCTGTTATTGACTTTAGTCATAATAATAGTCTAAACAGTCAGAATTATTGTTTATACAGAATTTCCTCAGTAATTTATAGTTTGTTTCCAAGAAAGTTGGGATGCTGTGTAGAATGTAAATAAAAATGCAGGATGCATTGATGTGCAAATCATGTAAACTATATTTTTAAAGGAAAATACTACAAAGACAACAAATCAAATGTTGAAACTGAAAAATTGTATTGTTTTTTTGAAAAATATGGGCCTGTTTACCACTGTGTTTCATCACCTCTTCTTTTAACAACACTCTGTAAGCATTTGGGAACTAAGGAGACACTGCTGTAGTTTTGAAAGTGAAATGCTTTCTCGTTCTTGTTTGATATAGGATTTCAGCTGCTCCACCGGTTGGGGGGTCTCATTTGTCGTATTTTTCATTTCATAATGCGGCAAATGTTTTCAGTCGGTGACAGATCTGGACTGCAGGCAGGCCAGTTTAGCACCTGGACTCTTTTAATATGTATGGAGCAATGCTGTTGTAATACGTGCAGAATGTGGTTTGACACTGTCTTGCTGAAATAATCAAGGCCTTTCCTGAAAAAGATGCCGTCTGCATGGCAGCATATGTTGCCAAAACATGTATCTAATGGTGCACTCACAGATATGATGTCACCCATACCATGTGCACTAATGCACCCCTATACCATCATGAATACTGGCTTTACTGTACGCTGATAACAAGCTGAGTGGTCTTTAGCCCGGAGGACACAGCGTCCATGATTTGCAAAAAGACTTTCAAATGTTGATCCGTCAGACCACAGGACACTTTTCCATTTTCCCTCAGTCCATTTTAAATGTGCTCAGGCCCAGAGAAAGTGGCAGCCTTTCTGGATCCTGTTTATATATGGTTTCTTCTTTGCGTTTTAGAGTTTTAACTTGCATTTGTGGATGCAGCAACGAACTCTTTCACAGACAGCGGTTTTCAGAAGTGTTTCTAAGCTCATGCAGTGATTTCCACTACAGAATCATGTCTGTTTTTAATGCAGTGCTGCCTGAGGGCCCAAAGATCACAGTCAGCATATACTGTTTTTTGGCCTTGTCCCTTGCATTTAGAGATTTCTCCAGATTCTCTGAATCTTTTAATTTTATTATATACTGTAGATGATGAAAAGCAAAAGTTCTTTGCTATTTTACGTTGAGAAACGTTATTCTTGAATTGTTGCAGTATTTGCCCTCTCAGTCTTTCACAAAATTGGCGAACTCCTCCACATCTTTACTTCTGAAAGACTCCACCTCTCTGAGATGCTTTTTTATACCCAATCATGTTACTGACCTGTTGCCAATTAACCACCAGGTGTTTTTATTAGCATTATACAACTTTATCAGCCTTTTGTTGCCCCCGTCCCAACTTTTTAGGAACGCGTTGTTGGCATCAAATTCAAAATGGGCAAATATTTTTCAAAAAAACAATAACAGTTCTCAGTTTCAACATTTGATTTGTTGTCTTTGTACTATTGTCCGTGAAATTTAGGTTTTAAATTATTTGCACATCATTGCAGTTTGTTTTTATTTACATTTAGCACAGCGTCCCAACTTTTTGGGAAATGGGTTGTAGATTGATTGATTTTTGGATAACACTTTACTGAAGGCCAGCATACGTACAGCTACATGACACTTACATTAGCCTTAATATAGGCTTATTCCAACATCCGTCAGTTACCATAAAGGCTGCTTTTGTCAGTTTTTATGTCATTTCACCTTAGCTACTATTATAACAGTGTGCTTGTGTTTTCTGACTTATTAGTCCTCTGCTGGTATGGTAGGTTCTGAGTCTTAATTTACTTTGGCTCAGGCTGTGCTAGTCTTATTGAAATTGATTTTTTAGTTATTTAGTTTATTAAGTTATCTTTAGTTCTAGGTTTCAGCATTGACACTGGCTTTTTTCTGGCAGTGTCTTAGCCTAAGGGTACTTTGGACCTTTTTGTACTACCTAGGATATATTCTCTAAGTGGTCAACAAAACACTTTTGTAAGTCGCTCTGGATAAGAGCATCTGCTAAAAGCCGTAAATGTAAATGTAAAGAGCAACTGTAGCTTTATGCAATTAGCATTTATAAATGTTCGTATAGGTTTAAGTTAGTGGTCATGAAAGGCATATGTAGGTGTTGTATAGCCTTGTAAATACTGCACTTCAGTAAAGTGTTGCCATTTTCATGATATGCTAATTAACTGATGTCAATGACTTACATATATGGAGTCTAAAACAAGTGTTTTGCTGTGATGTTTCAAAAGGCACATTCACGGCACCAGTGAGCGGTCGTTACTTCTTCAGCGCAGTTCTGACTGGTCATAAGAACGTGAAGATTGAGGCAGTCCTGTCTAAGTCTAACTACGGTATTGCCCGTGGAGACTCTGCTGGTTACCAGCCGGAGGGCCTGGAGAAGCCCATAGCTGAGGCCAGGCAAACCCCAGGCTCCCTGGTCATCTTCAACATCATACTCCCACTACAAGAGGGAGACACTGTCTGCATTGACCTGGTCACGGGTAAACTGGCCAACTCTGTTGAACCTCTTACTATCTTCAGTGGAATGCTACTGTATGAGGAAGTGGATGCCATTGCTACTCCATGATCAAGAGAAGAACTGTGGTTGTAGATTTGTGGAGTTAAAATTGAAGAACTTGAGAAATAATCTGCTTTTTACAGTGTTCAGTGACAGCTATGAAACGGTATGTATTATACGCTGCCAGTCAAATGTTTAGATACATCTACTCTAAGAAGGATTGTCCTTGTTTTTAGCCTACTATTTTACTCATTTTAGAATAAACGAAACCAAAGTATAGGAAGACATGGAATTATGCAATAGGCATAAGAAAAAACTTTTTTTCAAGTCCCGATGTCAACTTTATGCACGCTTAGCATTACGATCTGCGCTATTTGTTTTGGTAAGAACTTTTAAAAAAGTATGCAAGCATAAGCCTGTACTTCAAAATGTCTTTAATATTATGAAATTGTACAATCAGTTGTGTCTAAACTTTTGACTGGTAGTGTACATTCAGGTTTATTAACTATTTGAATACCACCTGTGACGTTTTTGGGCACAGGAAGTCTGTTTGTGTCAGAACAGTGAAAGATTTAAATGTTTTGACTCTAAAGCTGTTGTTTATAGTCATTTATAGTAACATGTATCACTGCTTTGGGAAATAGTATTAATGTGTTTTACACAAAGCAAGACTGTATTCTTTCAATGGCTTTGAGTTAATGCTGTTACGTGCACCACTGTAAGTGCTTTTCCATTTGCTCTGACATTTATCTAGCGAGCTCTCCTAGATGGGAGAGTTAACTCTCAGAATGTAAATTGAAGTGTTGCCAAACTCCTCCTCCAACCACTGCCTTAAAGCCAGTTCCTTTTGAAGTGCAAGGCTGAATTCAGAATGATCAGGGATAGAGAGAGAGAGAGATGTCCTGAAAATATGTATTTCTGGACTTTCAGGCAGAAGTTTTTCCTCAAAGACCCCACTGACAGCTTTCTCTTAAATTGCCAATACATATGTCTTTATTATTTTAATCCATTTGCTGTTTTATTCATTCATGTTTCTGTTTTTTTTTACTTTAAAATCACCTTATTTGGGAATACAGGCCTCACTCCTGTGCGAATACAATTCAGTGAGCGCAAACAAATCTTGGCGTGCTCAGAAGAGAACAATTTAAGACCAGAGGCTATGAGAAAGGATGGCTTTTCAAACCCAGTCCTCCAACCACAGAACTCTAAGAGTGTTGTAAATGGTTGCATAACTGTTTTTTTACTGTTCCCTTGACAATTGAACTTTTACACTTCAAATAGCTCTTCAATCAAGTTAAATATAACACTTTGCAGCTCATGTTTCTGCCAGGAATTCCAGTGTGTGACATGAAGACTCTTGGTGGTCTGAGGCAAATGGAAAACTTGAATGTGTTTTCACCAAGGATGTTGTGAGAACAAACACTGACCTCTCAAGCTCCATTAACCTAAATGAAAGAAGAACAAAGGAATGGGCCTGCACAAAGCCCACGGACTTATGTTTCATTAAGTGTTAATTTTGCTGAGATTTCAGTGGCTTTTTTTTATTTGAGCTGAAGCAGATACAGAGTGGATCATCAGTTTGAGTAACTATGTATATGAAACATTGCCTATATTTGGTTTTGTACCCCAAATTCCCATGGTTCCTGTACAATAATAAACTACACCAAATACAGACCATGTAATGATTCGCCACTCAACCTTGCTGTGGGAACTTTTTTTTACTCTTTTCTGGGGCTGGTTAACATGATGACAACTCCATATGCAATGTTTTGAGGGATATACACAGATCAGGCATAACATTATGACCACCTCCTTGTTTCTACGCTCATTGTCCATTTTATCAGCTCCACTTACTATATAGGTGCACTTTGTAGTTCTACAATTACAGACTGTAGTCCATCTGTTTCTCTGCATACTTTGTTAGCCCCCTTTTACCCTGTTCTTCAGTGGTCAGGACCCCCATGGACCCTCACAGAGCAGGTACTATTTGGGTGGTGGATCATTCTCAGTACTGCAGTAACACTGATGTGGTGGTGGTGTGTTAGTGTGTGTTGCGCTGGTCTGAGTGGATCAGACACAGCAGTGCTGCTGGAGTTTTTAAACACCTCAGTGTCACTGCTGGACTGAGAATAGTCCATTAACCAAAAATATCCAGTCAACAGCGTCCTGTGGGCAGCATACTGTGGGCAGTGTCCTGTGACCACTGATGAAGGACTAGAGGATGATTAGCTCATACTGTACATCAAGAGATGAGCTATCGTCTCTGGCTTTACATCTACAGGGTGGACCAACAACACAGGTGCGTCTAATAGAGTGGACAGGGAGTGGACACAGTGTTTAAGAACTCCAGCAGCACTGCTGTGTCTGATCCACTCAGACCAGCACAACACACACGAACACACCACCACCACATCAGTGTTACTGCAGTGCTGAGAATGATCCACCACCCAAATAGTACCTGCTCTGTGAGGGTCCATGGGGTCCTGACCACTGAAGAACAGGGTAAAAGGGGGCTAACAAAGTATGCAGAGAAACAGATGGACTACAGTCTGTAACTGTAGAACTACAAAGTGCACCTATATAGTAAGTGGAGCTGATAAAATGGACAATGAGTGTAGAAACAAGGAGGTCATAATGTTATGCCTGATCGGTGTACACCATAGCATATTTGCAGGGTTGAAAAAAATACTTAGAAAAAGTAGTGATGGCTGAAATACTGAATACACAGTCATAAATGTGTTCAGTAATGTATTCCATTACAATAAAAAAGTAATGTAGTCAGAATACATTTACAATATGTTTACAATACATCTTGGCACAAGGGAAAACTATTTTTTGTTTACTTAACCCTCTATTGCACTACGTTGCCTCTGGGCAACAAACCCATTTTCCTCACTTTATACTAACATCTTATATATTTAATGATGATGACAGGGGTAATAATAAAGGGAAGAGTTCAAGTAAGTCAATAAAATGATGTATTTGGTCATACGATCTCTTAATTGAGACTTTTACACCTCTTTTTTAACATTCAGTATGATTTGTTTTTGTTATGAAAAATTGCTGAAGTATGTTTGTTGCCTAGAAGCAACATTGTAGAGCAGTGGAATGGACTAAGCCAGTCACAAAGCCAGATCTAACCATGGCTTTCTATAATTTCTTCCCATTGTAGCACAATGTTGCCTCAGGGCAACATACCCCAAAAGGACCCCTGCACACATTATTATTTTGTTATTTTGTTATTATTTGAATTTCATGCAAGAAATGTTAATCGAGTATTGTTTTTTTTTTATTGCTCTCATAATGTGTGCAGTCACTGTTACTTGTTGGCATTTTTTTATGTAGATAATAACTGTATAACTAATAAATAACTAATGCAACACTCACAAACATGTCCACTACTGCAGAGATTATTAGCTTGCTACCACACCTCAGTAAAACGGAGATTAATAACTGGCTCATCAGCTTGATTTATCAGTCTACTCAGGCTTTAGTATGAGCTTCAGTGTTTGTAAAAAAGCTGTTAATTGAGATCCTCTTTAGACTTCATCTAACAAGCACATTTGCTATATGCCATAGTTAACAAATAAGCATTGATGGTGTTTCTTTGAAGATTGTATGTTTTTTGTTATTATTCAGTGGCTACATATTCTAAAAGTATTCCTCTAGAAGTGTAAAAGGTAACTGTACACTGAATACCGCTTTTTAAAAAATGTTACTTGGACTGAACACAGGTACTTAATTTGCAGTGGTGGGCAGTAACGAAGTAAATGTAATTCGTTACTGTACTTAAATAGTTTTTTCGTGTATCTGTACTTTACTGAAGTATTTCCATTTTGGGTGACTTTTTACTTTCACTCCACTATATTTCAAAGTCGAACATCTTGCCTTTACTCCACTACATTATGCAAAATCTGTCGTTTCTTTTGATTTATGTGTGCATTAAAACGTAACGTCAAAACAAAAGAAGCATGAAGCAAGAACACCATCGACCCAGTGCAGCACACGGTTCAACGACAGTGTAACAGTGTAAAATTTTAGGAGTGTCTATTCGAACATAAATAATGGAACTAACCTAACATTGTGTAAATAGACCACAATATAGAAATATGTGCACATATGCAGTTGTGACTGTCGTGTCTTTTTTCTGAATTTATATAAACACTATTTCATTTTATAGTAAATTTGTTTTTGCTAGTTTATGTTTATGAACAGAGACCTACAAATTGAATATAGTAAAGGAAAACTCATTTGTGAACCTCTGTTTAAGGTTTTTTATTAAACTTAAACTTGTAACTAAGTTTATTAAACTGAAACTTTGCTTGTTTGCAGAAAGTTATTTCATAGCCACTCGGTTCCACCTAATGGAAATTGTTTGCCTTCAGTGTTTTATGTTTATGATAATTTTAATAGATATCAGTGACTAATTAATGACATTCTATTAAAAGACTGGTTTACCAAAAGTGACACTGGAGTATTTTCACCTAAAATGAGTTAATGAAGCAAGAGTGTTACAAAAATGATAATAGGACATGGTACATGGTTTGTGTACTTCGTCCACCACTGTTAATTTGTGTATTCTGACGCATGTTACATCACAACCCTGCCTATTTGTTATGTGTGTTTAAAATAAAGATATTTAATTTCTACATGGAAAGCCTGTGATTATGAAGCCATTATGACTAAGGCCCAATCCCATTTCACCCCTTGCCCCTACCACTTAGCCCTTAGCCCTCTGTTTTGCGTGTTCAAGTCTAGGGTTAGGGTGTCCCAATTTTAGTTGAGATAGAGGGTGTTAGGGCTACATGGCCCTCCAAACGGAGGTTTTTCAGAGTCACACTCCAAACTGAGTGTTATGAGAAAAAAAACAGCCAAGATGGCGGCGTGAGCGACCAAAGAAACCCACAAATGTGAGAATTTTCTCCCTTAAAAAATGACAATAACCACTGTATTATCTTAGTTCAATGGCGTTTTAGTGTATTGCTCCAACGTTTTCTTCGTAACAAGCATTAAAACTCACTAATAGCATGCTAATGTCTCGGTAGCTGGCTAGCTAACTTTCCCGTTCCACCTTAAATAGTCCAGCAGTATTGACGCCAGGAGCGCCAGAATGTAACTGCTGCATCATTTAAGGTGGAACGGGAAAATTCGAACAAGAAGCTGGTGAACATTGAATTCAGCTTCGTATCTTTACCCTCCTCTGCTATCACTGAAGACGGGCCGGGTCGCCTACAGAGCAGCACTAGTAGCTGTTAATGAAGTAATGTTTGTTTTGTTTTTATAATTTGAGGGTCCCATTTCGTAGGGCAAGATTTCAACCAGTTAGGGTGACACTCGAAAACAAGAGGTAGGGGTAAAAAGAAGAAATGGGATTGGGCCTATGAGGGGCATACAGTAGTCTAGTCTGCCACAGTCTGTGTGGTGTTAGTGACCTCTTGTGTCAAGAGCTGAAGTCTGCAGTGTAAAGATTTAGCCTACTGTACAGAGCCCAAGGGACGCCACAGAGGTTTGAGCACTGGTTGTCCTCTAAATTATGCAGCTCATGAATTCCACTGTGAGTTCCTTTGTGAGGCGACACGCTATAGCCCGCCTCTTTGTTAGAGATGTCATTTCCTGTCACTCACCCGCACTAAAGTTACTCACCGGCTTGAGGACTTTGCCGTGTAAACTGATATTACTTTTTCCCATGAAACACGACCGGTCGAGTGATCTCGCAAACGCGGTGTAACTCTACCCGACAGCGGCGATTAAATAAGAAAGAAGCCGACTAACACTGAGGCCTGCATTTCTTGGCGCGCTTTCTGAGGGCGCGCGCGTGGCTCTCTGTTGCCATGGAGACGAGCTCGCGCAAGAAAAAGAGACGCCGAGCTTGGAAGTTTACTCAGCTGACAAGAGCTGCCGTTGAGAAAGTGTCCCTGATCGACTGGATTATCGACAGAAACCGGGTAAATCTTCTTCTTTTCACTATAAACAGAACATCTAACCGGTTAGTCTTTTAACTGTGCTTTAAAAGTGTCATTCGAGTCTGGAGGTTCAACTCATACTTGTCAGCCTTTTCTATCAAAGTTTAGCTATAACGTTACAGTAGCCTCCCTGGTATTAGCTGTTAAGAGGCCTGCTTGACTTATTTAAGCTTTTAAATAGGTCATTTAAGCCGTATAATCACTTTTTCAGCAGCTTCATTCTCCCATAGCCTTATTTTAAGAATTCCAAGTCTTGCTCATTTTGTATGTAACAGTTAAACGAGAAGAGCTGAGTGAGTTCTTACAGTATTTATCTGTGTTCAGCTGGACTCCAAGGGAAATTCCACTGATTTTTCAAAATTTCTGTATGATTAACCCTCTATTGCACGACGTTGCCTCTAGGCAACGAACCCATTTACATCACTTTACACTAATATTATATATATTTAATGACAATGACGGGGTAATAATAAAGGGAAGAGTTCAAGTAAGTAAGTATTTGGTCATACTGTCTCTTAATGGACACTTTTGAACCTCTTTTTTAACATTCAGTATGATTGTTTTTGTTATGAGAAATTGCCGAAGTATGTTTGTTGCCTAGAAGCAACATTGTAGGGTCTAACCATGGCTTTCTATAATTTCTTCCCATTGTAGCACAATGTTGCCTCAGGGCAACATATCCCAAAAAGGACCCCTGCACACATTATGCTCTCATAATGCGTGCAGTAGAAAGTTAAAGACTAAAGATGTAAATCAAGCCATTCAGAGTAGTTTCATATAAAAATTGTTGCATTGTAGAGAAACTTACCGAGTCTGAATTGTTCACAGTGGGGGTGATAGGAACCAGACGTCTGAAGAGTTTAAAGGGAACTTTCACTAAATTTTCTAAATGTCTATATAATTCAGCGCTTGAAATATAAACAACGTCACTGAGTGGTTTGATGCGAAATGGTTCATTTGTAGAGAAACTTACTGACTCTGATTTATTTACAGTGGTGGTGATAGGAACCAGGGGTCCTGATGTCTACAACACAAATGTAGCTGTTGTATTTAATATCCCAAACCAGACTCAAGTCTTCTGAGGTTTTATATGTGATGTTGAACGATGGTAAAATAGCGGTAAATCTGGGAAAAAAGAACTAAAAAGCTTTCTTTCTAGGGGTGTGCGCGTGGCTTTCTGTTGCCATAGAGACGTGCTCGCGCAAGAACAAGAGACGCCAAGGTTGGAAACTCGTGGCGCTGGAAGTTTACTCAGCTGACAAGAGCTGCCGTTGAGAAAGTGTCCCTGATCGACTGGATTATCGACAGAAACCGGGTAAATCTTCTTCTTTTCACTATAAACAGAACATCTAACCGGTTAATCTTTTAACTGTGCTTTAAACGTGTCATTCGAGTCTGGAGGTTCAACTCATGCTTGTCAGCCTTTTCTATCAAAGTTTAGCTATAACGTTACAGTAGCCTCCCTGATATTAGCTGTTAAGAGGCCTGCTTGACTTATTTAAGCTTTTAAATAAGTTATTTAAGCCGTATAATCACTTTTTCAGCAGCTTCCTTCTCCCATAGCCTTATTTTAAGAATTCCAAGTCTTGCTAATTTTGTATGCAACAGTTAAACGAGAAAATCCCCAGTGCTGAATGAGTTCAGTGGGTAGCGCTGTCGCCTCACAGCAAGAATGGCCTGGGTTCGATTCCCGGCCGGGTGATCAGGGTCATTTCTGTGTGGAGTTTGCCTGTTCCACAGTCCAAAGACATGCAGTCAGGCTGATTGGACATGCTGAATTGCCCCTAGGTGTGTGTGAATGTGTATGTCTGTCTGTCTGCCCTGCGATGGACTGGCGACCTGTCCAGGGTGTATCCTGCCTTCCGCCCAATGACAGCTGGGATAGGCTCCAGCACCCCACCGCGACCCAGAAGGATAAGCGGTTTAGATGATGTATGTATGTATGAATGAGTTCTTACAGTTTTTATCTGTGTTCAGCTGGACTCCAAGGGAAATTCCACCGATTTTTCAAAATTTCTGTATAATGAACCCTCTATTGCACTACCCATTTTCCTTACTTTACACTAACATTATATATGTTTAATGACAATGACAGGGGTAATAATAAAGGGAAGAGTTCGAGTAAGTAAGTATTTGGTCATACTGTCTCTTAATGGTCATACTGTCTCTTAATTGCATTGTAGAGAAACTTACAGAGTCTGAATTGTTCACAGTGGTGGTGATCCACTGTGGCGGGGGGGGGGTCCTGATGTCTACAAGACAAATGTAGCCGTTGTATTTAATATCCAAAATCACTAACAAACACAGGTCCTCTGAGGTTTTTATATGTGATGTTGAACGATGGTAAAATATTGGTAAATCTGGAAAAAAAAAGAACTAAAAAGTTTTCTTTGGGAACTATTTTGCCTCAAAACACTCTTAATGTGTCCCTCCACTATGAACAAACTGATTAAAATACGTTTTAGAGGCCTTCAGATGTCTGGTTCCTATCACCACCACTGTGAACAATTCTGACTTACTATGTTTCTCTATTATCACACATAATGCACCAACTACTCTTAATGACTTTGTTTACATCTTAACCATTTAATTATGCAGAAAAAATTGGTGGAGTTCCCCTTTAATGTCTCTAAAAGCTTTCTAACAAGAATATATTACATTTAAAGCTCAAAAATGCATAAGACATTTGTCAGTACCTTTGACAATGTCTTCTGATGCCTGAAACATTTTTTGTGATAGTTTTAAGTAAAGGTTTTGGCTTTAAACATATTTTTAAAAAACTCTTAAAGTGGAGGGGTATGTGCAGGGCATTGTGAGGCAAATAGTACCCAAAAAAAAAGGTTTAACCTGTTTCATCATGATTAACATTACATATAAAAAGACATATATAGATTCACTGGTCATTTCGAATAGCAAATATTATGACTGTATTTGCTTTGTTAACATTGTGAGCCCTGGTTCCTATCACCACCACTGTACAGAAAAAAAATAGTAAGTTTCTCTAGAATAGAGCAATTTACATACCATGAAATTCCCCAGGGAATTCCCCTATAAATGAACTGTAGTTGTTAACGCTGGGGATGACAGAGTTACACTGCCATTGAAAAGTCTGAACTAGTTATATTAATAGTTTGTATTATTAATGGTTACAATGGTAACTTGTACAGTGTAGATGTAACTTTTACAAGCCGCACACCAAAATGTATTTTATTATATACTGTAAATTAAATACTGTAATTGTCTATTTAGAGTCATTTTTGCAGAGTTATCTTCCTCAAGATATCATCACCACTTTTCAAATATGAGTTATTCTGGGTGTTAATTTTATTATAACTTCATTCTCAGTGTTATACAGCTCTGTTCATCACTCTCGACACATCTATTTTTTATAGCTTCGTTGATTTCTATGCCGTTCTAAACTGTCTATGCCATTTTCAGTCATCCCACCACCACAACCACCACCAAAGTTAGGAGCTTTTATGTCAAGGGCATTATTTAAATACCATCTGAGGACATTGTTTATCTGATTTTATCACATATATTGGTGCATTATGAATGGATTTGAACTTAAAACTTTAGGTAATGTCTATTAGACTGCTGCACCCTATGTTACACATTTTTGGGTTTCCTTTAAGCATTAATGTTATAATTGAAGGGTTTCATTGCAAAACGCATTGTAGAGCATAATGAGTACACATCAGGTAATAGAGAAACTTTAAAAAGCTCTTATATTATCCAATTTCAGTTTCTTCTGAACCTAATTCTAAATCAGAAGGCTAATTCAATTACAAAAGTAATTATTAGCATAAATTCGAATGAAATAATGACTATCATTATATCAGAATATCATTCTGTGCCTATATCTTCCATGTCCCGTATTATGAAGCTATGTTAAAGCACACTGTGCATTATTACCTGATGTCTTATAATACATAAATCTCTGTAAGTGAACAACATTACTTACTATGTAGCTAAAAGCATAACTTCATGTAACCTTATCTGACCAGGCTCCAGATGGCATTTACGGTGGCTGAAGGCCGGCTGGAAGTTTTGCAGATCTACCGACTGCTGCAGTGTGTCCATGAGGGCAACAAGGCCCAGATAGAGAGACTGGTCAGTCTGGGTGTTGATGACCTCATCAATCTCACTGAGCCACACGAGGGCAAGGGTGTTTTGCACTTAGCTTCCGTGGCCAACAACACAGATATGGTGGAGTTCCTCATGGCTCAAGGTGCCCGTCCCGATGTTCAGGACAAGCATGGGCGTACACCAGTGATGCTGGCCGCAGAGCTCGGACATGACAGCGTAGTTGCTCTCCTGGCCAAGCAGCATGCAGATATGAATCTGACAGACGTAGAAGGAAAAGGTAGAGTATCTCTCTCTGTCTCTTTTTCTCATGCACTATATATAGTGCTTTTCAAGCCCTCAAACATTTGCATATTTACATTTGCATAATAACTAAAATAACAATTACATTTTTTTATCAAAAACCTCCTTTATCTGTTGTAAGCCCTGCACACACTTTCTCCATATGAGAGGTCAGGAATGCCTGGAAAAACTGGTATTATGGGATTTTAGATTTTAATATTTGTATAAACTGGTGCAGTTTTAGTTTTGGCTATCTAATTATTGTGCTATATATTTACATGTGTCATTATTAGTCACTGAAAAGAACAATTAAAAACCAGAGCTTCCAGACTGTATATTAGGCCCAGAGTGTGGCCTACAGGCCAGAGTTGGCTTATGAGGATGTTTGATTTGGCCAACCAGTTACACTAAGCCCACCCACTCAGCCAATGAGAGAATAAACATATTTTACATTGTACTCATTAAATTCTTAATTTCCTTTTAAAATTGTTTTTTTTTAAGTATTTTAGTTACAAAATATAGCATAATGTTATAAAATACAATTTTAAAAGCACGACTTGAAACTTACCTCTTTGTTTGTGCATTGTATTGTCTTTTTTTGGCCTCTTAAGACAAATGTTTGAGCAACTCTGATCTAGGCTGTTTTTAGTCACCCCACCAAAAGTGGGAGCTTTTTTGTTAATGGCATTATTTAAATACATTTGTGGCATTTGGCAGATGCTCTTATCCAGAATGACCTAATTGACCTAATTGTAGTGCTAAAAGGTAGTGTTAGGAGTCTTGCCCAAGGACTCTTATAGGTACAGTGTAGGGTGCTTACCCAGGTAGGGATTGAACCCCAATCTACAACATTGAAGGCAGAGGTGTTACCCACTACACCATACCAACCATATCCCACCAAATGTCACCTGGGGATGTTATGTATCTGATTTTATTGGCTACATTGGTGCATCATGAATGGATCTGAACTTAAAACCTTTAGGTTACGTCTATTAGACTGCTGCATCCTATGCAACACATGTTTGGGTCTCCTTTAAACATTATGTTAAAAGAAAAGTTTAAAAACGGTTTAAAGGGTTTCATCCAAAATACATTCTAGACCACTTTCAAGAACTTCCTTTTTTTCACGATATACATTGTTGATAATGCACTTACACATACAAGAAATGTTAATACTATATTATGATTAATACTACCTTTATTAGGGAAATAAAAATGTGCTTTCCATGATAAGTCTGCTGCTATTCTTTTTAAAAACGTCTGTATCCAAAATTGTTAGAAATGGAGATCCATCGTTTTAGCATCAAATTATTCAAGTGTACAAAGGGCTCTTATAGTTGTTTGATTAAACCTGATTACTTGATTTGCCTGCTTAATGAATTGTCAATGATTAGTTTACAGTTTGCATGATGATAATGCATATCGCTGCTTTTGGAAGAAAAACTCATATCTCCAGTTTTTTTATTCAGTTTTTGACATAATTTGAAAATATCTGATGCCCTTTACATTGTATGTAAATTTCATGAATAATGGACCAAAAGAAATGTCCCAAAATGACTTACATTAAAAGTATAGTATGTTTTTTTCCTTCTCCTGTAAAGTTACGATTTTGGAGATACAAGGTTTCCTTCTGACAACAGCGATATTTTAAATTCCCTTACTAATAGTCTGGTAGTGACACTCAGTTATTTATTTATTTTTTTTTTTTTTCCCATTGTGATTAGATAATGAGATCTTTTAAAATGTCTTCCTAGTTTATCTTTTTTCCAAAAAACTAGAATCTTACTATTGTTCAGCACATTTGTATTATTTAGCCTTTTTAAAAATATCTTGATTACTCAATTAATCATCAAAGTAAGCGATAGATTATGTGATTTCTTGATAGCGGCAGCTCTTATTGTCGATAAAAGCATGTTATACAGAAACACACTGAAAATGTAGATATCCATAATGTAGAAACACACAACACACTTACAGTAGGCATTTTTTTCTTAGAAATGCCAGATTATATTGTATATTGCTGAAGTCTTGATATGGTCAATGTTTGACTGCAGTAGCCGTGCCTCATCTACTGTAAACAATGCTGTCAGTAATGCTTTAAGTAGAGCTCCACCACAGGGATAACTTTAACGCATCTTCATGCTCCACTGCTTGATAAGTGGTAAAGTAGATGGACTACCTAAGATGAAACCCTTGACATTCGACTTATTGAAATGCACCCTCTCTCCCACTCTTAAGATATTGATGAGGTTTCAAGCACTCTTCATGAGACAGTAATTCCACGGAGTGAGGGGCTCTCCAAAACTCCTATTAATTCATCTGTCACATAATTTAACGATTGCCGTGCCATCTGCAGGGATCAGACCTAACAGCGTGCAGCATCCTCCCTTTGTGCAGGATGATGGCTTCTGTCTAATTACAGATCAGGGCAGGGCCCAGCAAAGCTTGTCCGTAATCCGATCTGACTTTGGCTGCTCTCCCAGGCGTGCTCTTCTACTGCGTCTGTCCCACCAAGAGACACATGCGCTGCCTGCAGGTGGCGCTGAACAGCATGGCCGACGTAAACAACGTGTCGCACGCGGGCGTGCCACTCTTCTTGCGGGCCTGCGAGAACGCTATGGAGTGTGAGGGCATGTGCCTCAGCCTGCTGGAGAGGGGGGCTGACCCCAACGCCACCAATCAGGTACAGCAACCCAGGAGTGTGCGCTGTACTGACCAAGTATGAGTAAGCAGAGGAGCTGTGAGAGTGTGTGTGTGTGTGTGTGTGTGTGTGTGTGTGTGTGTGTGTGTGTGTGTGTGTTCTTGTTTTTGTAAATTTCAGGACAAAAACACCCAGACTTTTATAACAACAAAATGCTCCTGACTTTGTAAAGTGCTATTTTCAAAAGCTCTGTTTAATTTTTCCTAAAAAAGTAAGAGCTTTAGGTTAGGATCACATCTAGATAGTTATACACAGTTATAGATCGATAAACATATAATGCATATGGGACATATGTAAGATTACAAATCCCATCTTTATAAAAACAAAAAATTAATGTTATATGATTTGATGGACAGAGCATATCACAGTTTGTAGGAGTGTGTGATAAAGAATAAAAGATACTATTTCTATATAACATGAGTGAAAACAGGGATATGAATCATTGGTTCTACAAAATGGTATGATTCATAACCTATTTGGAGACCAAGACATCCTTTGCAGTAACATTATTTATATGTTTTTTTTGCCCTTGTGAGCAGCAAAGGCCAGTTTCTGTGCTACTAACTGTAACTCAGTTCCACTGTAAAGGGTTTTAATGCTGTCCAATGTATTGTCTCTACCATACGTGTTTATATCCAGACCTTAAATCCAGATTCTGGTTCTGGATTTTGTATTCAGTAACTGATTGGCCACCAAGTGTTATACCACTGATCACAAACCC
Source organism: Colossoma macropomum (assembly GCF_904425465.1). Taxonomy (NCBI): domain Eukaryota; kingdom Metazoa; phylum Chordata; class Actinopteri; order Characiformes; family Serrasalmidae; genus Colossoma; species Colossoma macropomum. The sequence continues at coordinate 10,435,319 of NW_023494795.1, read as the reverse complement.
CAGCAGCAGAAGCTTCAGGTAGGCAACAGATACTAAATAATATTTAATAAATTCAATAAGTGGGGAAACAAATCAAGCCAAATTCTAGCAGCTCTGCACATTTGATTTGGCCTCGTTTGTGAGATTACCTTGACTCAAGGCGGCAGTATCAGTCTAAACTTCATGAACAGTTCCTTTATGCTCTGGATTGCTAGCCAGCATGTTCTCTATTGCATTTATTAACAAGAATAAATGAAAGCATGCTGCTGGCTAGCCAGTTGTCTGGAACTGTAGGAAAATTATACAGACTGTGCTGGGCGATAAAACCAATGCTGCAGAGTTTAGTGTGCTCCGGAATAAAGCTGTGTGGCTTAAGAACCTTCATCACTCCCCCATTTACTGACAAAAGTAGACTAAAAAGTTGTTCTCATTTGGAAATAAATTGAAAATATGGAAAAAAACTATTTATCAGTGATATTTTTCATTACCGTGTAGTATTGCAATTAGGTTTTATTTGCATCTAAATAAATAATAGAATATATGAAACAGTGCATGATAGCGTAATAATAATAATGATAATATAAACAATAAGAATAAAAGAACGAAAATATTCAGTAGTTGCAGCCCTTGATTCAACTTCCTGAAATGCCATCTATTTCAACCTAAATACCATCCAAAACTTTGATACTGCGATATAAAATATTGTGATATTGAACTTTGTCAATGCAGGCCAACACTAAAGGGTTTAAGCCCTTTCTGAGATCAAAGAACCCAAACTCAGGAGATATTCTTTTGGGACAGCAAGTCACTTTGCCAGATCATTCTTTTCCCCATTCCGACACACTACATCAAAAGCCGTGTTCTGAAAATGCTGACAGCGTGTATCCGTCAAATTCCTGTCAGCAGCCGAACGTAGGGGGAGGCAGGACTGAATGCATGAACTGAATGGACTTTGATAGCAGGTGTGTGAGGATGGATTCCTGGGTTGTTTTTCAGGTGACAGGGCGCACTGCATTGATGGAGGCGGTGAAAGCAGGGGCAGTGGGGCTGGTCAGAGCCATTCTCAGAAGAGGGGCCAATGTCAATGCACTGGACGCCAAGAAATTCCATGCAGTTCACTTTGCAGCTGAAGCAGGCTACTTTGAAGTAACTACACAATTATTATTGTATTTTATTTTGTAGCAGCAGTCACATCCCACACTGGAAAGATATACAATAAAAAATGTGTCTGAAAAAACTCAATTATATCATTTTTTCCCACTTTTTATTTTTATACATCAATCAAGCACAGCAGCTGCTCTTTACATTGTGTGTAAAATATGATCAATGGATGAAAAGAAATGATCCAAAATTTCTTGGAATAAAATCTATTTACATTAACTTGCATTATAAATAATAACATTAGCTAAAGGACATTAAATAAAAATACATTTTTGGCCGTTCTCAGATATTTTCTAATGTATTTAATGAATCATTTTGCATATATATTTCTTTTCCATATGAAATACGAACAGCATACAGAGCCAAACTGACCATTTTTAAAAGTTAATTTAATTAAGCTGGAGTGCATTATGTTATTGGGTAACAGTCAGGTTAAATTAGTAATTTGTTTGCATCATGCCATCTAGTCTCTTCTATCTTGTTTATTATAAGCAGCAACAGCATTTTTAGGCAAATTATTTTTTTCAACTCCACATTATTCCCTCTGCAGATCATCCAGGTGTTGTCTGCATATGCGGCGGATATGGGAGTATTGACAGCAGAAGGGAACACGGCTCTGCACTACGCTGCGAGTGGAGGCTTTGCTGACTGTTGCAGGTTTTTGGCTCAGAGAGGTAGCCTACTTAAATGATTTACAGCCCTGTGGGCGTATGAGAGTGAATACAAGAAACAAGCTATATCTTCAGTTGAATCTGATTATGGATGTATGTTGAAATGAAAGCAACTTGCATTATGTGAATAAGTATCTTTATCTTTAAGGCTCAATCCCATTTCACCCCTCACCCCTACCACTTAGCCCGTTCACGTTTAGGGTTAGGGTATCCCAGTTTTAGTTGAGATAGAGGGGTAGGGTGAAGTGTTAGGGCTACATGGCCCTCCAAACTGAGGTTTTTCAGAGTCACACTCCAAAAAAAACAGTTATGAGAAAAAAAGAAAAACAGGCAAGATGGCTGAGAAAGAGACCAAAGAAACCCACAAATGTGAGAATTGTCTCCATTAAAAAATTACGATAACCACTGTATTATATTAGTTTAATGTTGTTTCAATGTATTATGGTTGTTTTCTTCATAACAAGCATAAAAAGTCGCTAATAGCATGCTAATGTCTCGGTAGCTAGCTAGCTAACTTTCCCGTTCCACCTTAAATAGTCCAGAAGTTTTGACGCCTGAAGCACCAGAATGTAACTGCTGCACCATTTAAGGTGAAAATTCGAACAAGATGCTGGTGAATATCTGACTTTAGCTTCATATCCCCAAAGAATTATTGGTGGGCGATAATAAATAATTGTCTTATAGCCCCTCTTTGAAAGCATATGATGCCCTAAATGTAACTAAAGCCCAGCAGTGAGGTTGCTGAACTTTTCCCTTCTCTGATGGGCCGGGTCGCCTACAGAGCAGCGCTAGTAGCCTGTTAATTAAGTAATTTTTTCTTTTTTTTTAATTTGAGGGTCCAATTTGGTAGGGCAAGATTTCAACCACAACCCATTGTAACTCAGTTCCAAGGGGTTAGGGTGACACTCGAAAACAAGGGGTAGGGGTAAAAAGAAGAAATGGGATTGGGCCTAAGTATCTGTACATTAGCACTTCAATGACCATACTGCCACTGCAGTTTGAAGTTTTCTTTGCTCCCACACACTTGATTTAACTTACTCATTGTTTCATAATTGGCAGGTTGATGTTGAAGCAAGTGTGTCAGAGCAGTCCCCTCAGAATGATAGCACAGAACACAGTAGCAGCTCCCTTGTTCACAATGTAACAGAGTCACAGTTGCCAAGTTGATGTGACCAAATGCCACACTGCAAAATAGCTGCTATTCATCCTCATGCTAATTTGAATTTCTCACTGACTAAGCAGTAAAATAGAATCATGTCTGCCTTTGATGGAGTTTGCAGCTGAAATTTGTGACGATTTCAATATCTAACTACATTGTACGTCTCCAGATTGGTAAAGCTAATGCTTTATCCTAATGATTTCAGGATGCAACCCCAAACAGAAAAACCTGGAGGGCCTGTTACCCCGTCAGATTGCCAAGGACTTGGGTCACAAGGCCTCAGTCAAAGAACTGAAGAAAGCCGAACGCTTACATGGGAAGTTTTCAAAAGGCTCAGGTGGCACTAACGAACCATGGGCGCTGACCCTCCATGACTGGTCTCATGAGTATGAGGCTGAACTGCGTAAGGCCTTCGAATCTGCTTCAGACGGAGTTGTCGGCATTGAGATGGTCTCCAGGGAGACGTTTGTCTCTGTTCTCCAAGAGCTCAAGCCGCCTGTAGAGGACGAACATGTCAAGAGAATCCTGCTGGCTCACGACAGGCGAAGGGAAGGCCTGATTAACATCAACGAGTTTTTCAAAGGTCTCAGATACCTGCCCAGGACTTTCGTCATGGCCTCTTATGAGCCAAGGAAGAAGAAAAGGGCGGGGAAGGCAGGAAAGGCCAAGAAGAAAAGCAAACTGAACATTCCCATGCCGATTTGCACCATCCCTCCAGAACTCATCTACCGTCGTGATGATGGCGGGCCACCACATTTTATGATAGAGAGCTACCAGCTTGTTACGGACCCTAACCGCTTTGACAGGGACCATCCACCAGGTCACCCTGTAGAGGACGACTCAGTCTGGTACATAGACGAACCAGAGAAGATCTACATAAACATCAGCTACTGCGTTAAAACCGGAGACACCGACTCCCTGAAACTCGCCTTTAGTCAGAAGGTCCCTGTGGATGTAAAAGATCGCTTCTACAAGACGCCGCTCATGACTGCTTGTGCAAGTGGGAATTATGAAGTGGCCAAGTTTCTGCTTGACCTCGGGTAAGGATAACCATCATATTTCAGGCAATTAAAGGGCTTCTATCACAGAAAAACAAATTTTCCTCACTTTTTTGAGTGTAGTGTATTTTGTTTAAGTTTCAAAATTGTTATGACCCGTTCTAGGCTCAGGCCATCATAGAAATTGAGAATGGACTCTCTCCCTCAGACCTGCTGCCAGACCAAACCCTGGACACTGTTTCAACAGTAAACCAGTTCAGGTTTATTCACGGTTTCTTAAAAAGTCAAGGTGTTAGGATTTGGAATGTGAGCTTTGGATGAGCATGTGCCAAAATAATAAACTAAACAACTAAAGGTTCTACAGACTAACTAAACCTGAAAACGAAAATGAAGCACACACACATACACACATACATCTTCTAAGCCGCTTATCCCTCTGGGTCGCAGGGGGGAGCTGGAGCCTATCCCCGCATTTATTGGGTGGAAGGCAAGATACACCCTGGACAGGTCATCAGTCCATCGCAGGGCCGAAAATGAAGCAATGATACAAAAAGCTTCTTGAACCCTTGAGAAAAGATGAAAAGAAGCAAAATGAATGGCACTCATCTCCTACTTTTTTCACAAATTTAACAAAGTTTCATGAGTTTCACAAAGTCTAACCAGCTTTCACAAATTTAACAAAGCAAACACAGCAAAGCAAAGAGTGTTGGATGGGTCTAGATAGGTGTACTTCTGGGTCATGTCAGATTGGAGAGAGCCCTGAACATCTCCCCAGGGAGTGGGATCACCAACCTCTTTTATAGCAGAGAGTGCTGCACATAAGGCAACATACACAAAACACAGAACAGCAGCAGCAAGCTCATAAAACGAATATTACATCCGGAGGTCGTAACAAAACATACTGTCCACTCTCAGGTCCTTAGAGCCTATGCAATAAAAACAGCCCATTTTACCATGTTACACGGGAGTCAACAAGAGGCATAGATCATTAATATATAGAAATATAGAATATAGAAATATAGAAATTAGATATAAAAGCTATTTATCTGGGCATTAAGCATTTAATTGCTCAGAAAAACACTAAAATTGTCAAACACACTAATATTGTAGTTTTCATCCAATACTTGGTTTGGCTAATTAGTCATAATTATGTTAAATCAAAGGGGCTAAGGATGGAATTTAACAAATCTGGAGCCAAACATTTTCTTTAAACTTCTCAGACATCTATAAAATATAAAATATAAGATAACTATAAAACATATCACATAAATTCTTGTCACTACTGTGTTTATGTGTATTTATGTCCAATCTATTAATCTGTGATGTTTTACATGCAAAACCATCCTTATTGCCAAGTTAAATACTTTTAAAAAATATGCTTAGGTGATCTTGCATAGTACTGTATATGTATTTATATGAAAATATATGTTTTTTCTCAAGTGAATGCAGCTGTCATTGGGTTGACTTGTTTGTCATTTTACAGTATAATGTGTAAATTTCATAGAACTTTTCTATTCATGAATGTTTTTATCTGCATTTTATACTTTACATTCTTCGCACAGATACATAAATGTTTAAATTTACACAGATTTATACAAATACTGCACTGCATATACTCTTTTCTATATATATTGCTACTATAACATTGTTATATTATGTAAGTGCTAGTTAGGGATAACTGAAATGTAACTGTATGACAGAGCTGATGTGAATGCACGTGACCAGTTCGCCTGGACACCACTACACCACGCCTGCCACGCCGGACAGCTTGACATCATTGAACTACTGGTGGAATCAGGGGCTGCAGTGGACACTCCAGCTCTCAATGGGGCCACGCCTTTAATGAGGGCCATTGAGAGCGGCAGGCCCTGTTGTGTGGATTACCTCCTCAAAGCTGGAGCCACTGTGACTGCAGAGAATAAAACAGGTACAGAGAAACTTCAGCACATACATCAGTCTATATAGCTTCAAAAATAGCACAACATTCACTGTTCTTGATGTCATTCAGTTTTGACCCCTTCTGTTTAATTAAACTTCAACTCATCATCACAACCTTATGACATTATTGACCTTAAATAACTCCACATCCACACTCTACTGTCTTTACTGCAGTGACGCAGCAAGAAAATCCCACTACCTTATTATCTTCCTACACAAGCAATCTCATTGCAGGCTCGAAGCATATATCACCATTTCACTATCGGATCAGTGCTACCACATCACAGTGGGGGCTCTTGGAACTGTGGTGTATTAAATCGTTGAGATTGATCAACATTGGGCACAGCTGTCACACTGGACTCAGGGTCTTTTAATCTTTTAATTGCAGAGCAAAATTGCTTGGACATTGCCCGTGCTTACGCGGACCTCAGGATAGTGGAGTTGATCCAGGCTAAGATTGAGAGCCTCCCCAAGCCAAAGGACAACAAGAAGGACAAGGCGGCCAAACCTCAGGCCAAACCCCGACCAGCTACCTCCACGTCATCTAAGGAGAAGGTATAAACAGTACGCACGATGACACAGCATTTTTTTAGACGCACGTTTCCATCTCAGAATCGCGCATAGACAACATTTTGCAGTCATGCATATCTAGGAACTACAGCTGAGAATTTTGTAGTTTCATATTATGTTTAAGATTTGAGTGACAGCTGGAATCTGACTAGGCCTGTTATGAAAATGAAATTAATGAATGATTAAAATAGTCTTTTTTATTGTTCATTTATGGTTCTATGGACTCTTTTCACACTTATGGATTGTACGCAGCAAAAGTCATTATAGAAGGTAAAACACTTATAATAAGTGTTGCTAATAACTGTGTAGTTACACATTAACAATACATGCAACAACAATATAACTACTGGTGAAGTATTTATTGTTACAGATGGGTTACAGAAGTACAGCTTGTGCATACCGATCAGGCATAACATTATGACATTACAACATTATCCTTGTTTCTATGCTCATTGTCCATTTTATCAGCTCCACTTACTATATATGTGCACTTTGTAGTTCTACAGTTACAGACTGTAGTCCATCTGTTTCTCTGCATACTTTGTTAGCCCCCTTTTACCCTGTTCTTCAGTGGTCAGGACCCCCATGGACCCTCACAGAGCAGGTACTATTTGGGTGGTGGATCATTCTCAGCACTGCAGTAACACTGACGTGGTGGTGGTGTGTTAGTGTGTGTTGTGCTGGTCTGAGTGGATCAGACACAGCAGTGCTGCTGGAGTTTTTAAACACTGTGTCCACTCACTGTCCACTCTATTAGACTCCTACCTTGTCAGTCCACCTTGTAGATATAAAGTCAGAGACGACAGCTCATCTGCTGCTGCACAGTTTGTGTTGGTCATCCTCTAGTCCTTCATCAGTGGTCACAGGACGCTGCCCACAGGACACTGTTGGCTGGATATTTTTGGTTGGTGGACTATTCTCAGTCCAGCAGTGACACTGAGATGTTTAAAAACTCCAGCAGCACTGCTGTGTCTGATCCACTCAAACCAGCGCAACACACACTAACACACCACCACCACATCAGTGTTACTGCAGCGCTGAGAGTGATCCACCACCCAAATAGTACCTGGTCTGTGAGGGTCCATGGGGGTCCTGACCACTGAAGAACAGGGTAAAAGGGGGCTAACAAAGTATGCAGAGAAACAGATGGACTACAGTCTGTAACTGTAGAACTACAAAGTGCACCTATATAGTAAGTGGAGCTGATAAAATGGACAATGAGCGTAGAAACAAGGAGGTGGTCATAATGTTACGCCTGATCAGTGTAAGCCTAATAACGTAATAACACCCACACATTGGCTGCATCAGCCATGGTCGATTGACTACATTTGGAGTAAGTGAAAACTGCAAATATAATTTTTCACCAAAAAACTTTGTTTACATTTTTTTTTTGTTTACAACTTTGTTTATTTGCCTCTCCACGACTGAGAATGCACCTAATTCCTGACTATGTCTGGCCGTAAATCTGTTTGTTACAATGTAAACATGGTATGGTGAAATTTAATGACTCTGGAAAATGTTCATGGTCAGCCCAAATAATCAAAGTCAGATCAAATAACTACACTCAGGTGATTGTGTAATAATTGACAGGCCTAAGCTTTAGATGAAGGACTCAAGGCTGTTGTATAATTTACAGCCACATACTGTATGAGCACAATACTCTACTGTAGGTTTACGCAAGCTGGTTTGTCACTTAATACACAAGCTGTAATTGATCTGTCTCAGTGTAGCCACAGCCTTTTCACCATCCAAGTATTCACTCTGTGACTGTGGAAAAAAGAGGTAGGCCTTGCTCGAGGCAAAGTGTAAGCAAATGAGAAAGGAAGTGTCAGATTACCCCCACACGCAAACACCCACACACATGACAAGGCAGCAGCGCTGCCTGTTACTGTGGCCGGGGGAGGCCGTGTAGAGCCCCTCATTAAAATTCACGCAGCGTTAGTGGCCGTGTCAGCATGTCCTGACTCCATCTTGACTCCATGTCTTCCCAGCGTCTTCATTCAGCGTCTTCACAGCAGGGGGCGAGCTCAGCAGTGAAGACAGCAGCGAAGGCGGACAGCGTGATCCTCCACAGCACTCAGATCACCAGTGGAGCGCTTAACAAAGTGGACATCAGCTTTGCATCTAGAACGGTAGGTTAAATAGTTCAATTGTGAACACACAGCTTGTACAATCTCCATAAAAGAGTAGAATGGGACGCTCCAGAGCAGCTGCACATGAGCCTAAGGTCACCATAGCTAATGCCAAGCGTCTGCTAGAGGGATATTTCTTTCTCTGGAGTGTACAATCAAATATGTTTGCCATGAATTGGAGTTTGTGCTCTTTTGTGATCAAGAACTTATGGGTCATTCTTCAGAAACGTCCATTTTTGTGTCCCTAGCGTTTACAGATATATTACACTTAAAAAAACATGTTAGGGTTACAATTTATTTATATTTTAAAATAAAACAATGTTATTTTAACAGTTACCCCTTCTTGAGCCATCGATTCAGCAATATTGGTTTTTAAATCAATTTTATAGAATTTCAAGCACCACAAAAGTGCTCGAAGAAAAAAAACACAATAATCTATACATGACTATGGAATATATAAATTACATGACATAAAGAAAACAAATGCCAAATAAATATTATAAAATATAGAATGAAAGTTCCCCAGGAGTCGTGTCACTGGTGTTACCACGTAACAAAAAATCTCTTATTTTGAAATAAAAGTCACACTGATGACATCACTTGACTTCCTTTTACCTGTTTTCTGAGGATCTATGAAAAAAGCACATGGTAAGTCCACTGTGTCTTTTCAGTTATCAGAAAATTTCTCATTTAGCTCATGATTTCATGTGAAGCTTTTAGCTGAAGTCACTGGTGTGACCTACTTTATTCTTAGGTAACTGTGAAAAAATAGAATACAAATGGATTAAATTACATATTTTAGTGGATGTTCCATGATTGACAACATGTGGTTTGATGCTCTGTAGCAGCCATTTTCTAAAATGCATTTTTCATTAAAAAGGTCTCTGGTGTTGCCTTTCTTATGTGTAACACCAATGAGGATTGGTAACACCAGTGACACCTATGGATAGACAGAAAAGCAGACGTTTCTGTAGAATGACCCTAATCATCCAGTATCAGTACCTGACCTCACTAGTTCTCTTGTGGCTGAACGTAATCAATGTTTCAACATCTAGTGTGAAGCCTTCCCAGAAGAGTAGAGGCTGTTACTACAGCAAAGGAGGACAAACGTTGGATGAGCAGGTGTCTACAGTCCTTTGGACATAGTGTATATATATTGAGCACTATAGTCAAGTCAAGTCAAGTCAAATTTTTTGTATAGCGCTTTTTACAACTGATGTTGTCACAAAGCAGCTTCAAAGAAATCCATTAAAGACAAAGTTTTAACATGAAATGTAAATCCTCCAAGTGAGCAAGCCAGGGGCGACAGTGGCAAGGAAAAACTCCCTCAGAGCTGAGGAAGAAACCTTGGGAGGAACCAAGGCTCACATGGGGGGACCCATCCTCCTCTGGTCAAACTACCTACAAAATTATTATACTACTAATATTAATAGTAGTAGTAGTAGTAGTAATAGTAGTAGTAGTTAGGAGAGTAGTAGTAGTTAGGAGTATACTATAGAGTTTCACATTCTACCTACTAGGGATTTTGGCAAATTCTTAAACATTAAATTAAACATTAAGTTAATTAAACATTAACTGGCAAACCTAAAATCATTTACATGACCCAAGTAGCACGGTGTGTTACATAAACAAGGCTTTAGATTTTACAGAATGAAAAAACCCAACCTAACATAACAGATATGATAGTAATTTGATGTAAACTACTTATTTACTTTTAACAAGTTAACAAACATATATGGCCTGACTGGGGCTAGCATGAAGTTCATAAGCATAGTTTAACAGCAATCAACAAAAGGTCTTTGCATTTAAGCTTTTTTATATATTTTGATATATATATATATATATATATATGTATATATATATATATATATATATATATATATATATATATATATATATATATATATATATCGCCTACCTTAGCACTGTGTCATGTGGCAGTGATAGTGCTGGAAACCACATATAGGATGGTTTAATCTCTGCTGTATTCCTTTATCAACAGCTCTGGCACTACTGGTTAAAATGACATGAAATTAAGGATTTAACTCTATTCACTCCAGCAGCATGAGTTGAGAGTCATAGGCCGCTTTTCCACTATCGAGCCAAATGGTTCTCAGGGCCATACTGGACCGTTCCGCGCTGGTCTGAACTTACGAGACCGGTTACAGTGTCTCTTTCCATCTGTTTTACTGCTAAATCAGCACCAGGAAATACCCAAGAAAACTACACAAACAAATGGCTCACTGCTGATAGGCTTATAGCAACATAGACACCACCCACCACAAACACGTTTGATTCTGTCTGTCACCCCAACTCCGGGCTCTCGGCGTGCTGTCATCTTGTTCATCCTCTAAACGGGTGTTATTTGAGCATCTGTTACTGAAACAGACTGTGCTGCGGTGGGTTTGACCTGTAGCCGGATAACTGCAGTAGCATCAGCATCGCCCAGCAGGGTAGAACTCAAAGCACCACAGAACAAGTCTATTTTTTATCTTTCTTCCACTTCAACACCAGTCATTTGAAGTTGTTCTCTCAGATTTGAGTCTTTCTCCTCTAAACAGGCATTTTTAAGCATCGGTTTGCTAGAACGGAGCCCGTACTGCAGTGGGAGGCGCCATGCATTCTCGTTAGCTTACCCTAGCAGGCTACAGCTTAAAGCTCTAACAGAACAGGTCCCATTTTGGCTTTCTGTCACTCCAACACCGGTCAGTCGATTTGCTCTTGCTATTATTAGTTTTTATCATCTATACTTGTGATACCAGAGCAGTTAGTCGAATCAAATGTGCACTGGGGTGTTTGGACGTCTTTAGCTAAGATAAGTTAGCTAGATACCCACCGTGCTCGGAACCATTCGGCCCTGCAGTGGAAAAGAGGCCAGAAAACTTTGAGTTGTGCATCAATAAGTTGCGCCCCTGCGCCCTCCTGCATACAATTTAAAAATGCTCCTCAAGCTGAATGAAAAACATACACCGATCAGGCGTAACACTATGACCACCTCCTTGTTTCTAAGCTCATTGTCCGTTTTATCAGCTTCACTTACTATATAGGTGCACTTTGTAGTTCTACAATTACAGACTGTAGTCCATCTGTTTCTCTGTGGTGGATCATTCTCAGCACTGCAGTAACACTGACGTGGTGGTGGTGTGTTAGTGTGTGTTGCGCTGGTCTGAGTGGATCAGACACAGCAGTGCTGCTGGAGTTTTTTAAACACCTCAGTGTCACTGCTGGACTGAGAATAGTTTAATAATTCGAAATTTAAGATGTGAGTTGTTGTAAGTCTTACGCAATTTTTTGTCTGTGTTTTAGGTGTGGGGTAAGCAACTGACCACCAACCAACTGATGGAAAAGAAGGAGAAAAGAAGACAGCGTTTCACCTATGAGATAGACTTTGATGATTTCAAGATGCCTTTCAATAAGAACCTTCAGAAGAAGACTCTGGAGCTGTTGGACGAAAGCTGAGAAAGGATATTGCATCCAACACTCACCCTGCTTTAGCATTATGCAGTATTCTAGCTCTAAGGCATCTATTTGTAATATCACAGAATCTATGATTAGGAGTGCTGAACCATAGTACAGTAATCACCCCACTTACAAAGTGCATATACTGCTGTCCACTCATCGACACTGCTGGCTCAGAAGCAAAGTCAACTGAACATAAAGATCCCTGTCACTAATGGGCTACATTCGTGACGGGGATCGTTTACACCTTGTTTACGCATTTCATAGCCATCACGTCTTGGGTCACAGAATTAAAGTCAAATCGGTGGCGTCTCATTGTAGTTTTGGAGACCCCAAAATGCTATCTTGTTGCCTCTCTACCCACCTTCCACACTGTGCCTGAGAGCAAAATACACATGACGTGCATTACAGCTCTGGTTGTTCAAAACTTCATCATTATTGTACTAACAGTGGACATGGGCATTTTCCATTGTGTAGCTATTTTTTATAGCACTTCCCTGATTTATGAAAGTCATAAAATCTCATTTAATAAGGGTATTCCCTAATCTTCCCCATATTGATGAATGACTACAGGAATTGGCCTCGAATTTAGACTCCATGGAAGTTCCTAAACACTCAGGTGGACTCAAAAAGTAAAATAAAAATGGCAACAGGCTGCATTTTATTCTTAAGAATTTCTAGGGGTGCCAGTAACTGTGACATATGCGGTTTTCTGTTTTGTTAAAAATATATTTTTGATATTTTTGGTTTCTAAGACTAAATTCACTTTAGTTAAATGTTAGTTTTTTTCATATTTTTACTGTAAGCTAATTTATCACAAGTACAGTTTTTCATGACCCATCTTTACTAAGGGTGCCAATAATTATGGAGCTGACTGAGTATAGTGTTGCTTGGTCTAAGATTTGTAATGTGAAAGTTGGTATAATGATATCTGACAACAGTCTGTAAAGAAGTCAAGTAAAGGAGGATTTTCTAACATTATGGATCACTTGTACATTTCAGACTAAACGGTTAAAGAATGCTTATATGCCAGTGTAACTGCATAGCATATGTTGCAGTTACATAGTTATATAATGCAACTACATAGTAATGTACTATACTTATTGTGTACTGTAACTACATTGTGATTGTAACTGCATAGTTACGCATGTTTTATCTGTTTGCCACGATGTATTGGTCAGACGAGGATCAGTGGTGTATGAAGGTGAAGCAGGAGATGAGAGATGCTGCCTGTGTGGGCGTGTGTGTGTTGGCACGTAGTGTGTGTCCTGTCTGCTGTAGCGTCTGCTCTCTGCAGGCAGCTCTGCACACACTCTCCTCCTTTATCCTGTTTACCTGAGAGCACAGGCAGCCATGTGTGCGCTATTAAACCTGCCTCGAATCTCAAAACAAGAGATATTGAGAAAAGAGAGTGGTGTTCTTGACTGAGACACTGAAAAGCTGTTTCCTCACCGTTGTCCCAAATCAATGTTCCCTGCGTCTCAAACTGTTGAACGATGTTATTCAATTTAAAGGAGAATCTCAGTTCTTGCCTGTAGTTGGACTACATGGTGAGCTTTTTCTGGGCCTGTTTTCAGCTTCTCACGTCCACATGGGGCAAATGCGCCATTCTGCAGCACTCTACAAGCTTGCGGTTCCTGCGGACGGCCAGCAGGGGGAGGATGTTTACATCACAGTAATGACTTGTTTTGGAGAGCTGGCTGGGCTCCTCTGGGATTCTTGTCTTACAGCTAGCACACAGTATAGCAAAATGGCAGCCAACACAACAGGGATTGTTTAGAGCTGCTGTCCAACTGCTTCATAATGCTGCTTGCTGCGGCTCACATGTAGAATCAAAGCATTAGACACTTCACATGATCCATGCCTGGCTTTTTAAGTCACGTACCATTCGCTTTAGGCCTTGTGCAGTGTTTTTTTTTCTAGAACAATCTATATACCAGAGGTCTGAAAATCAATAACAGTCTCCAGGCGTGAGCAAGCTGGGTTCTTGGAGACGCCTAATTTACTGAGAGGCGGTCTAATGACACATTCTAACAGTGCAGAATAAGGTGTGTTTTGAAATGTCAACAGTGGCATCTGAGGAACAGAGATAATGGCGTCGTTGAGCCGCACAGCAAGAATCCGATTAAACGCGCCCCGGTCTGCTGATACAAGGCTTCGCCACTGAATTAGATTGTTAGATTGCGGCGTCTTCAAGGTCCACTGGGTGTAGTTACGTAATCAAATAAATGGACGAAACCGACGGCCACAAATCAGACCCCCTTCCGAGCTCCCGATACTCAGGTGTTTGTTCTGCTGGTGCTTAGTGAAGTAATCAGGTTCAGTTTATGATTTTCACTTTATGGCAGGCAGCTTTGCAATTACAGGAGCCACCCTGACTGTCAGAAATGAGAGACCCAACACAATAACGTGTGGGGGGGGTGTTGCATGGCATACGAGGGTGTTTTGAGTGCATTTGCAATGAAGAGGTACATAAAGTGAAGTGATGGGAGAGGCAGAAACACAAAGAGAGGAAGAGGGAGAAGGCGAGAGACGGGGCGGCTAAAGGGGAGAGCATGCGGGAGAGTGCGTCAGAGAGGCTGAGGCAGAGAAAGAGGGAAGGCCAGGATGAATGAAAGCGATAGTGTCAAAGCGACCCCATTGGTGACACTCATCCCTGTGGATGGGTCTAATGAGACGTGGAGAGCAGCACAGGGTGAGTCAGGGATGCAGAGATAGAGAGGGAGGAGAGGAGAGGAGCGGAGGAGGAGGGGTGAAATTTTAATGAAATCAATGCAGTGCAGCCTTAGTGTAAACAAGGGCTGTGGGCAGTGCTGAAAAGCTACTGATCTATTTGCTGTCGGAGTGTGTGCGTGTTTGTTTTCATACATTTTCAGGACAGAAATGTCCTGGCTTTGTGAGAAAAACAGGGGTAGCCAACCAAATAAATGGGTTCTTACTGTGCTAAAGTCAGAGACCATGTAAGATAATCCACTTGCATAAGGAATGGGAATGTCAAAGGAAAATAGGTGAAAAAACAAAGGTTCCCAAAACTGGAGTTCAAAAATCATTCCAAGATATAGGAAAAAACTGGACTCCTAACAACCATGTTAAGTATGTTTTCTGCTCTTTTTCCTCATGCTGTAAAATAAATAACTTAAATTTATAAAAATATTTTTTTTGCCTGAAAATGACATGAACGAAGGGGGACCTTTGTTTTTGACATAATCTGAAAATGCCTGTTGTTCTTTACATTATGTGTAAATTTCATGATGAATGGATCAAAAGAAACAGCCCAAAAAGTCTGGTTCCATTGATTTACATTAAAATTAAAGTATGTTTTTTCCTTCTCCTGCAAAGTTACCATTTTGGAGATACAAGGTTTTGTTCTGACAGCAGTGATATATATATATATATATCACTGTTGTCAGATATATAGATATATATAGCCCCCTTTTACCCTGTTCTTCAGTGGTCAGGACCCCCATGGACCCTCACAGAGCAGGTACTATTTGGGTGGTGGATCATTCTCAGCACTGCAGTAACACTGACGTAGTGGTGGTGTGTTAGTGTGTGTTGTGCTTGTACGAGTGGATCAGACACAGCAGTGCTGCTGGAGTTTTTAAACACTGTCCACTTACTCTCCACTCTATTAGACACACCTGCGTTGTTGGTCCACCCTGTAGATGTAAAGCCAGAGATGATAGCTCATCTGCTGCTGTACAGTATGAGCTAATCGTCCTCTAGTCCTTCATTGGTGGTCACAGGACGCTGTTGGCTGGATATTTTTGGTTGGTGGACTATTCTCAGTCCAGCAGTGACACTGAGGTGTTTAAAAACTCCAGCAGCACTGCTGTGTCTGATCCACTCACACCAGCGCAACACACACTAACACACCACCACCACGTCAGTGTTACTGCAGTGCTGAGAATGATCCACCATCAAAATAGTACCTGCTCTGTGAGGGTCCATAGGGGTCCTGACCACTGAAGAACAGGGTAAAAGGGGGCTAACAAAGTATGCAGAGAAACAGATGGACTACAGTATATATATATAAAACATACAAGGGACATTGTATGAGCTCATGTACTAACATTGCATCAAAACAGACCTGCTTGTGTGTATAAACGTGTGTTTTTGTACATTATGGATACTTTGTTGTGGTCATCTAAATCTTTGTGTTTAAGTCCTGTTGTGCTATAATGCTTGTGTTTTGCTCCTGTCTGCACTGTTTTCTAATGAAAGTCTTTCCTCAGAGTACTGCAGTGCCTCAGCCGTACACACACACACACACACCTACACACCAAGCTTACTCAGCATTCCTGCTACCCCTGGGACCCACAGGAGACGGAGTACTCAGACCAGGCCGGATCCATCCCTCTCTCTCTCTCCTTCTCTCTCTCTCTCTCTCTCTCTCAGTTCTGCTTTTTCAGCGTCTGAAGCTGGTCTGCCTCACTGCCTGCCAAATCCCACAGATATGAGAACAGTCAGGCTGGATAAAACCAGGCTCCTTATCTCAGTCTGACTGACCAGGGATCTGTCCACGCTACAGCAAAACCAGCAACTGGATTGCAACACTCAACACTGCAGAATGTATTTATATATTGTGTGGACAGATTAGCACTAGACTTACCGGCAAGTTTATAAGGTACCTTGTACTTACACTTATTGGCCATTCAGGTCAATCTATTATACAGGTGTATTTTTAGGTGCATAATTACTGACTACACACTTCAACAAAAAGGTACTGTACAGGTAGAAATGTAACTTCAAAGGTACCACATGGTCCTTAAGGTTCAGTTGCCCACTTTAAAGGGCCTTTAACCTAGAACACTGAAAATTCATTGCTTTTTTGAAATAAAATGCTTGATGTAGTATGTAAACATTGTTAACGTGAAAATGTACCATTCACTCTCCAGTTCATACGGTCCATATAAGGAAGCCTGTTTGATGTCACAAAAACCAAACCATATACATACTACATCAAGCATTTTATAGAGAGTAAAGATTAGTTTGTCTGCCAAAAATATCCAGCCACAAGTGGTCATGTGGTCAGAAACTAACCACTGATGAGGGGCTAGTGGACGACTAACGTAAACTGTACATGGAAAAAGATGAGCTACAGTGTCTAACTGTAAAATTGCAGTAGCCAGAAAATGTCTTTGCTACAATCAATATAGGGTAGCCAGTCAGGACCAAGCAAATTTACATATATCTTATTTATCAGTCTTAAAGGGACAGTAACTGTGTTTGAAAGCGATCATGTAAAAATACAAATTAGTTTTATTAAAATAAAAAGGAAAAATGTATGAATTGGGCCTTTTAAATAGGCAAACACTACTTTTATGTTGCACTGTATTCTGTTAAGCTGTAACAATTTGAATACATTTCTGTGTTCGATCCAATAAACAATGGCCGTTTATTGATTTCTTTTTATGCCACACTGGTATCGAGCACTGTGATACCACACTTAGTATTGGTATCAAAGTCAAAATTCTGGTATCGTGGCAATGCCAGTCTGGCAGTAGTGATAGGCTGTAGTAGACTTTACATGAACAAATGTTAAGGCATCATTCATTCAGTGGTAGGGCTATAACAGAAGAAGTGCTATCCTATGTAGAGCAAAGGCCACACTGGCATTAGGCATTAGAGGAAAGGCTAACAGCAAAGCTGATTGTACGTCCATTTCAATGCAAATAGGCCACTAAAAAGTAGAGTTGCCGGATTGCTCCTCAAAGAAACGATGGTCTTGGAATGACCTCAATCTATTTGTGTAGCACAGGCTGATGGAACAGACTGCAGATGGGAATTGTAGTTATTTATGGCTCACCAGGAGAAACCCAACTTCAGAGATTATAAAAAACGTAAGCTTAACTTACGTATTGAGTGCTTATCTTGCTAATAGACTGTCTGCGTTCATATTACCACTGGGATCAGAAACATTCTAATGCTAGAATAATGTTTTAATTGGAGAATTTGTCTAAATAAAGATCAGAAATACACATATTAGTCATGCTATTCTGTGTTATGCATTGCTAATGCTTGTAAGGATCAGACTCAGGTTTTTGGTTGGGCATTTGATTAGATGCATATTATTTATTTGTATACATGATGCTGCTCAAAATTGATGGGCCTGGTCTCCATATTTGCAAGATTATGCAAATATGCTCATTGTTTATGCACCGACTCTCTATGAGTCAACTATTTTAAAGAGATTGCTTACTTTGTTAGCTCAGCAGACAGTAACAAAACAGAAATAGCTGAAACACTTTGGCTGCCTTCACATTATAAGGCTTACAGCTTAATTCTAATTACTTGCTTAGATGTTTTTCTGCCCTGACAGTTAACTTTTGTCTGTAAGTGACCTGCATCTGTCATTAGTGTGCAGAAACATGTGCACTGAATGCATCTGCATGCGGACATATTATCAAGTTAGCCGACATGAACGATGACCACAGTGATGTGGGTATGTACAGTTAAAGGTGATGGACAACACACCAACTGTGTAATTCTGGGTGCATGGCTACATATTATATACCACATGTATCCAATCTAGAAGCTTATATGAAGATATTTCACATTAAGGCATATAAAAAACAGATTTGGTCCACTTCAACCCTGTAACCTGAGCATTCACTCAGTGTTGACCCATGACCATTACTAGGCTTTCAGCTCGAGTCATAAATGTTAAAATTCAGCCAGAAAACAAGGAAAAAACCCTACGATAATGCTAATTTCAGCTGGCTCCCCTAAGGGGTTTCACATAGTATGTTAGCACTACGCATTAACAGTAATGCTCATGCATTATGTTTTATTTGAAGCTTGTAACAGATATTAACATACATTTTTCCTTGTATGTAGCAGTTTTACAGTGACTCTTTTAATAAAGAGCCCTGACATAGAGCTACTGTCACTGTTTTCTATTCCTAACTCATATTCACAGACAGTGACACATCTAGTTCTTCAAAAAATCCCACTGTGATGTTTTTTCTCACAAAATTGAAAATACAGCTGTATAGTTTTCCAGGGTTAAAATTTTAATCCTTTTGTTTCCAACCAAAACAATGAACTACAAGACAGATAGGCATTTATTTAGTTCACATAAATTATTATGCCTAGAAGGACCTGAGTGGTTTTCATTGGATCCACTAAACTTATCTAATTCAAATGATCATTTACATATGAATAAAACATGTTACCCCAACACAATGGTCACAGTGTCTCTCAGTATACTTACCTCTGGCAATAACATTGTTGAAGTGAATATTTTATTCATGTGAAAATGGTGTACACCAGTGGTTTTGTTATTGTTGTTTGTTTGTAGCGCAAGAATTCATTACAATAAAAACATTTAACCAAACGTTTTTTTATTCAGAACAAATATTTTTGTGATAATTATTTGCAAGAATAAAACATTATGTTTATGTCGAGCTCATTGGGAAAATGCTAGCTACTTATTTTGATATTTTCAGTGCAAGTGACTGTAAAAGGGTTTTATTTTAGTTTTAACTGATTAAAATCAAGGTCTTTTAAAAAGGAAAGATCCCGAGACTTGGCCATCTACCAGTGAAGTGGCCACTGTATCTCAAACTGAGAAAACCAAGAAAACCAAGCATAACCGAAACGAAGAAAATACAGTAGTGAGAAGCGCTGTGCTAGGCCATCATTCTGAAATGTATGGTTGTTAAGTGAAGCTTTCAAGCTGAGCAATTTGTGCCATTACTTGGAGAATAAACCTAGTGAGTGTGTATCTAAACCTGTTTGTAACTTTCCTCTCTTCAGCCTGACATCCAGCACTCAGTAGCTGCCAAACAACATCAGCTATCTAATAAGAGAGTCAGAAAAGACTATGGGATCAGTATGTGTGTTGGTATGTGAAGCTTTTGTGGTTGTGAGGGCCACGAGTCGCAAAATCTTGGCAACACCTGAAGTACACATTTGACATATGTACATTAAATACTTTTTTTCAGTGTAGCCTTTAGCTTTTGTAACATCAAGAAGCTCACAAACCGAGTCCATCATTACCAAAGCCCTCATGATCCCTGTGTTCTGTAAACACATTCCAATTTACAGTACTCGTAAAGCAGGCTTGGAATGAGTACGCTGGGAATACTCCGCTGATTAACTTGCTATGAAATGACCCCTGCTAGCTAATAAAGTTGTGCTAGCGGTTTGGGCATGAGCCTACTCTCCACTCTCTGCTCCTGGGGGCCACTATGAGTCTGGAGTTTCAGTCGATGAGGGCAGATGGCTGCTGTTCAAGTCTCCTGCTGCTGACCACCATTCTGCGACTAGTGTTGCACAGCTTCTGCGCTTGGCACTCTCGCTATGCAGTGTTGCCCCCCCTTTTTCCTCCTTTCCTCATGCTCTTTAATCTTCCTCTGTTTGGAAATTCTAAAAACAACAACAGTGTAGCAGAGACAGTGGACCAACGAAGCCTCCTCTGATTAAAGAAGCTGCTTAAATGAAATGAACATCTCAAAAAATGTTACATAAGTCCAGCTGTAGGACAGCGTCTGAGAACAAACAATAAACAGCACGATGAATGGGGTCATGCCAAATTAGCACAAGGCTTGCACAGTTTGGCATTTGGACTGAGTGGGTGTGTAGGCAATGATCAACAGGGTCCGCCCCCCGTCATGCTCCGTTCCGCTAAAGCCGTTCAACCTCCGTCGACTGATGAAGTGTTGACTCATGATAAGCACTTAATCAAGCGATTGTTTCATAACCTTTTAAATGAACCCTCAGGCAGAATGACGCGAAGGGCGTCTCGCAGCACACATACGAATGTCAGCTCAGTCATATAGATGGTAAACATACAGTGATTGTACAGAAGACCTTCTATGACATGACCATGAATCAGGGTTGTGTCATTTTACCATTTCTAAAGTCTGGGCCTGGACTTGTACAGCTTTTCTGCCTTTAAGGATCAGGCTGTTCCTCTGAATGCAGTACTATTGATCCCAAAGGCAGATCCTAGATCAGTAATGTAGTTCTAGGCTTTAGAAGCATAATACTAGGAAAAGAAGGCTTTGTCTTTTTGTACTTGGCAGGGACAAGGCTAGGAATTCTGGGAAGCCACAAAAGAATACTGCTCTGGGCTGCCAGCTTCATTTTAAACAATCAATCACTGTCTTTGGCGTGATGTGGCAGTAAGTCATGCTGTAGTCATGGACAAATCAAGACCAAGACTTTGTAGTAGCCGAGTCAAGAGCCTGGGGTGACATCAAGTCAAGATCAAAACCATATTTAACATTTTTCAGAATCAGGCATAACATTATGACCACCTCCTTGTTTCTACACTCATTGTCCATTTTATCAGCTCCACTTACTATATAGGTGCACTTTGTAGTTCTACAGTTACAGACTGTAGTCCATCTGTTTCTCTGCATACTTTGTTAGCCCCCTTTTACCCTGTTCTTCAGTGGTCAGGACACCCATGGACCCTCACAGAGCAGGTACTATTTGGGTGGTGGATCATTCTCAGCACTGCAGTAACACTGACGTGGTGGTGGTGTGTTAGTGTATGTTGTGCTGGTCTGAGTGGATCAGACACAGCAGTGCTGCTGGAGTTTTTAAACACCTCAGTGTCGCTGCTGGACTGAGAATAGTCCAACAACCTAAAATATCCAGCCAACAGCGTCCTGTGGGCAGCGTCCTGTGACCATTGATGAAGGACTAGAGGGTGACCACACAAACTGTGCAGCAGCAGATGAGCTATCGTCTCTGACTTTACATCTACAAGATGGACGGGCAAGGCAGGAGTGTCTAATAGAGTGGACAGTGAGTGGACACAGTGTTTAAAAACTCCAGGACCACAGTGACTTGGAAAAAGTCTGGTTTCATTGACTTACATTAAAAGTAAAGTAGTTTTTTTTCCTTCTCCTGTAAAGTTTTCAATTAGGAGATCCAAGGTTTTGTTCCGACAACAGCAAATTATAAGGACTGTCAAACGATTTAAATAATTCATCACAATTAATCACATTCTTTTGTGTCATTAATCATGATCAATTGCATTTGTCTTATTTGCTCATTTTTAACCATTTAAAGAGAGTTTTTTTCCATTTAAAAGCATTTTTTAGCATTTTGTTGTAGTTGTCTGAGTGGACAAAATAAGCTTGTATGTATTACCTTCAGTAATTCAGTAACTTTGTTTTCATTATGTCAAAGCAGGGTTGTCACTGTTGAATTGAACGAAAAAATCCCATGAAATGAAAATTCCAGTTTTTATACATGATGCCCAGTAAGAGCTGCAGTGACTGCACATTCTAACTCCCTTGCGATTGTAGCCTCTCACTCTTATTCTGTTACCTAGCGTCTTGTTTCGAGGGGAAGCGGAGCTTTCTGGTCTGTTCTTGCTTTTGTGAGTTTCTCTCCCACAAGCATTACAGCATTACAGCTGCTGAATTACTGATATCCTTCACACCAGCAGAGCTTTTTGCTGAAATGACACTTCAGACTCAACATGGTTCGGTGATAAACAAATTCAAAACATGACTTTAGCTGGAAATGACTCTTTTTTCATGAGAGCCATCAATGGAACATGTTGCCATTTAAAATTTGTGGAGGGGAACAGTCACACAAGCAGCTGAGCTTCAGGCGAGAACTACAGATGGTCAAACTAGGAAATTTCGCTAACAGTAAAAAATACATAGTAGTGTTGATTATTTATTGCATTAGTGCATTATTAACACTTTAACTTTGACACAGACAGTAATTATAAGTCCTTACCCTGTAATGGAGACGAGATTGAGTGAAACAATGCTGAGGCTGAGACCATTAATTCAACTCCACACTCGAGTACTACAGCACTAGCTGTAAGTGATCACATTGCAGTGCAGTGGTGCAGCTGGTGGCCAATCAGTCAGTTTGTGGTGCTTGGGCCCCTCGCTCGCCATCGATCCACCAGAGAAACTGGACTCAGTTTCACTGCAGTGGAGTCGTCTAGCATCCCACCTTCAGCCCAACACACACACATATACACAGGTCAGCAGTCCTAGAGCAGCCCCGAGGACAGCCGTAAGGACAGGAACTTCCTGTCACTCACTCAGGTAGAAATGTGCAGCATCACCTCGGCTTGCGGTGCGCTGCAGGCATCAGATGTGCCAGACTCCTACAGTGTGTGTGTTTTTGTGGGCTGCACAACTCGACAGCTGAGATAAAGCAGCAAGGACATGTATCATATGTCTCAATCTGAGTCTTGACTTGACT
Organism: Colossoma macropomum; assembly: GCF_904425465.1. NCBI lineage: Eukaryota > Metazoa > Chordata > Actinopteri > Characiformes > Serrasalmidae > Colossoma > Colossoma macropomum. Next base: position 10,412,062 of record NW_023494795.1, on the reverse strand, counting down.
CGTCTCGCTCTGTGATTCCTGGGCTCGTTTTTTAAATGCTCAGCCGCTACCACGCCGCACGCTTTAAGAGGTGTTGGGTGTTTTCTTCGCCGTAAATGGAACCGCCTCGATGCGAGAGCAGCAATGAGACGCCAAACGAGGCTGCAGGTGACGCAGGATGAGAGGAACCCCGTGTTTCCATGGCAACCTGCAGGTGAAGGCACGGAGGGCTGATCTGGTGCTCTGCCTGTGGAGCTGAAGTGTTGTCGCACTGGCCTGTGTGTAAATCCATGCAAACACATGCACGTTCTGATGTTCCCTGTCTGGCGTTAAAGCGACAGATGTTTTGGTGGAAAATCTACTTTGCACTTTTTCCCCCGACCCCAAACGTAGACGATCAACCAGGACATGTTTGGTGTCCGAGGTTTGCTTCTTTAGTTTTGTGCAGAAGCTATGAGGCTAATGAGGCTAACAAGTAATGGAAGCTTATGTACACCAATTAGCATTGTACAAACACCAATCCAGACTTCAAGATAGTTGCTATTTCTGTTCTTATTAGCTTTGCAATGTATTTTGCCCATTTTCATGGATAATAACACATCATGCAGTGTGAGAGATCACACAAGTAAGTCTATCTGAGATTACCTAACAAATCTGACACAGTTTGAGGCAAATATGTGATGACAGGAACACAGTTTGCAGGATGCTAATTTGAGCTTTCTCTTTGAGCTTGTGATAACGACTGAAAACACTAGGCTTGACTCACCAACCAGAACAATGACCTCCACAACAGAGAGAGAGAGACAGAGCGGGAGAGAGAGAGAGATAGCGAGGGAGTGAAGCACTGTGAGTAGGAGGATTGATGGCTTTAGTGACACACTGCACTCTTCTCAACCTCCATCTATTTTCCCAAAGCGCGCAGACACACAGCAGCTCCCTTCCCTGCAAAGAGCCAAAGCAGCAAAATGGCAGGCAACACGTTCCACCCATAGAGTGCACTGTGAAATACATACATACATACATCAGCTAAACCGCTTATCCTTCTGGGTCGCGGTGGGGTGCTGGAGCCTATCCCAGCTGTCATTGGGCGGAAGGCAGGATACACCCTGGACAGGTCGCCAGTCCATCGCAGGGCAGCGCTGTGAAATATGATCTGTAAATTCAATCTAAAAATGTACAGTCATAAGCAGATGTTTGAATGCCCCTGGTCGAGTGACATTTTGCTGATTTTGTAAGTGAAAATAAGTTAACTTATCCTCCACAGGGAGCAAACTTAAACATGGCATTTTCTGCAAATTCTCAGTTTCTGTTTAACTGCTGAGTTTAACATATTGGAAAAATAAAATACAAAATATGTCATAACTTTTGCACAAGTTATGCAATAAACAGTAATTGAGCTTTATACTGTGTTCTCTGAAGTGTAGAGTACATATAATTTAACCGGGGCAAACTTTTGCAAACAACTGTAAAGATGTTTTCATTACTCAGAATTACTCAGAAAGCATTAGTGAGAAAGTCTTCATCCCTGTTCCACTCTGTTCCACTTTTACCCACTCAATGTCCCTGTAAACACATTTATACTCTTTTCTCCATATATAAATCTGTTTAGGGGATGTAAACATGCACTACCATTCAAAAGTCTGAAATCACTGTTTTTAATAATAAATTGCATTTGGTTGCAGAAAAGAGTATAAAATGATTCTAACATTAATTTTGTTCAACTTCACAGGTTCAAATAATCATGGCATTCAGGAACTAAATAAAAAAGAAAAAGAAATATTATAGAATGTGACCATAATGATGAATGAATCCATAGAAGATTCTTATATGACTGGAAGGCTGTGTGACATCAGGAATAAAGTTATAATAAAATTTATGTCCATAGATGAAAAGTGGAGATCAAACCTCAAGGGAGATAAAAAAAATTAACATTAAAAAAGTATGTAAAGACATTATTATTTTGTTTATCATTTAAGATCATCTCTGCTCACAGAATTGGTGATTCTTGAAATACTGAATAAAATTAATAATAAATCTAAACAAAAATCTAAAAATACCTTTGGGCAAATAGTTTTTAACATTTAAATCCACATTACATTTGTTATAATTGTATTTAACAGAACATGCATATATATGGGTCACTGACATGACAAAAAAGATAATTTAGTTACACAAAATTTAAAATAAAATACTTTGGCATGATTTTGTGTTTAAAAACCTAAGTAAACATCACTTAACTTTAAAATCACTTAACTCACTGAAAAACTTTTGTCCACAAGGTCTTCCTCAAATGTCACGTGGCACAACCAAAAACAAAGGACTTTTATTTTGACATGCTTTTACAAATGAAAGGCCAGGGTACTGCATTATAAAAAGACATTATAAAAAGTGACCTTCATGGTGCAATGATAAGGTCAGTAGCCCTTTCACAAAATTTTGTCATTGGTGAAACCTCAGGAAAACCCTGAACATGTGTAATTATTATAATAATATTTATTTATTTGAAAAAGGTCAGTATTAACTCAAGTTCCAAGACAAAGATTTCTACAAGTGTCTAAAAAGATGCCTTGATTTAAAATTAGTCTGAAAAGTCAGGTGGCACAACTAGATAGGTCAAACTGTGCAACCAGATCAGCACAGATTTAATAACTAAAATAAGCAATTAAAAGCTTTGATAACACTAAATATTTTTAAGATATAAAATGCACATAGATATAATGCGGCCTGTGCAAATATTATGGCACATTTTCTATTTTCTATTTATTATGTTAGAATTCATCAAATAAATAGAAATTATAAATTAAAATTACTACGATTTTACTTAGAAAGACAACAAAACAAGTCATTTAACCAGGGCTGTTTTGCATACAATCATACATGTTTATTTGTTCATCAAAACTGCAGACATATTTATTGATTTCATGCAACCTATGTTTCATGCAATTAGGTCCGTTGTTGTATGATGTCTAAAAAAGGTAAATTTTTAAGTTTTTTTTGTATGTTCTAATAGGCCATACACAATTACACAGTTGTTGCATTTCTCTTACTATCAACTGTCTTAAATCGAGAGTGAGAATACTGAACTGAGGATAATGTTTAATGTCATAAAGCATCTAATGATTCAGCCAATTATTAGCTTGTTCACATCACACTTTACCCAGAAAATGTCCTCGAGTCACCTTTCCAGGCATCAATTAAAAGGTGTCTATTCTGTGCATATATACGTAAAATTTATAGCAGCAATTTATGAGGAAAAATGTCCTCTACTGGGGGAATGTGTCAGACCACATGTGCGATGTCTCTCGGGTGCTATTTTTAATAGGCCTGATCTTCCTCGTTGATGGTGAGTTTGTTATGTGTGCTCAGTGGAGTCATCAGACACTGTCCCGCAGCAAGAGCTGCTCAGCTGCGCCGCATTTCGCTGTCTGATTCAAATATGCAGACACACACGTCCACACACATGCACAGCCTGAACACACAAACAAACACCCACATGCACAGCCACTGAGCGCACACACACACACACACACACAAAACACACACATATGGCAAGTGCAAGCGCACACATTTTGAGTTCGCTTGGCAATAATGCAGCACTTCCTGTCAGTTGGCCAGAAGGGACATTGCATTCTGGCCCAGTGCACGCAGGCATCCAGCTTCGCACACACACACACACACACACACACACATGCACTGTAATATGGCAGATCAGGACACGTAACCTTCTACATCTAACAGACTTGCCATAAACAGATCTTGGGGCAGATGCATCGTTTTACACACTAAATGCAAGACTGCATAGGTTATTGCACTTATACATGTAGGGCCAGTGCTCCTCCGATTACGCCTAATCACCATTCAGTCCAAATCAAAGCTTCATCCATGCTTTCTGTGTGACTAAATGACCTTTTTTTGATAGTTCACTTCATCAACATATGTGGTTGGTTGGCTGCACTACCTGACATTTTCAGACTTTTGGACACAATAAAAAACTAAAATACAATTGAAAATTGTTACATATAAAAGGTATTGTTGAATAATTTGATATATGTCATGTACTTTATTAAATTGGTTTTGGGAAAATTATTTTTTGGGCACAAAAAGGCATGGCATGTCAGTGACCCATATATATGGATGTTGTGTTATATACAATTATAACTTATGCAATGTAGATTTAAATGTTAACATCTATTTGCCAAAAGGTATTTTTAGATTTTTGTTTAGAGTTATTGTTAATTTTATTCAGTATTTCAAGAATCAAGAATTGTGTGAACAGAGATGATCTTAAATGATAAATAAAATAAAGATTTGTTTACATCCATTTTTTTAATGCTTATTTTTTAAGTTATCTCCCTTGAGGTTTGATCTCCACTTTTCATCTATGGATATAAAGTTTATTATAACTATAAACTTTTGCTATGACGCAAACACACATGCGCAGAACGTACTTAAACTTTCCAATTGTAATTAATGGCCATTTTGACTGGAAATGAAATAAATGTTGAGTGGAAATGAAATAAATAAAGGGTCTATTTATCTATTTGGTCTCTGACTACATATTTTCTCATAAAACAAAATCAGGCACACATTCATTATTGATCAGCTGCCATCAGGGCTGTTGTTGACCAGACGTTATTTAGGTGGTGGCCCATTCTCAACACAGCAGCGACACTGACATGGTAGTGTGTATCAGGCACAGCGGCCTTGCTGGGGTTTTTCCACAAACAAACAGCCATTTGAAAATGTCATGCTGAAAAGCTGATGTGCATGCAAAGACACAAATAGCAGCTACAGGCTAGGACAAATAGGATGGTGCGAAATATTAGGAATGGCCCGTCACCAAAAAATGCCCAACTGCGAGTGCTTTTACAGTCAGAAACTCACCAACAGTAGCCACATTTACATGAAGACTGATAATCTGTTAATAATCTGACTAATTGCTCAATCGGAATAGAATACGTCCATGTATACACCTCAGTCAGAATAGACTAGTCCTATTTAGGCCATTCGGAATACAGTTTCTATCCGATTGAACAAGGTGGGTAATCCTGTAAATAATCTGTTAAATAGAAGAATAATAACCATGTAAACGCCTGTATCTGATTAGGATTCCCACAACAGGGAAATTTAACCTCTGCATTTTAACCCAGTGAAACACCACATACACACTAAAAACAGGGAGCACACTTGCCCAGAGCAGTGGGCAGCCTTATCTGCAGTGCTCAGGGAGCAGTTGGGGGTAAGGTGTCTTGCTCAAGTATACTTCAGTCACGTACTGTCAGCTCAGGGGACCAAACCGGCAACCTTTTGGTAACAGGGCTGGTTCTCTGCCCCAACATTCCCAGTCTGAAAGTTTAAGTCCATTCTGATCATGTTCGTCACGTCATAGTCAAAGTTTATAACGTTCAATATGGCGGGAGCAGAAACTGGTCAGCAGAGGAGACGAAGTTTAAGCTCTGATCTTTAAAAGACGGTGGTGGGACGGACGTCAAGCTTATGTGTCTCAGAACACGACGTCTTCCTCTCGGCCTTCTTTAATAAGGACATGTGAAGGACGTTTTCCTGAGTCTGACATCATTAGTAGTTAAAAACACTATCACTGCTCACTGCTGCTCATCTCACTCTGACTGGTCTCACGTGATGCTCGTTGTTATGGTGGCATCTACACTAAGTGGTTCTCAATGCAAGCACGTAATTTTGAATTGAATTACTTGTATTGAATTACTTGTGTGCATGTAAATGGAGATTTTCCATCAGATTGTTAGGTAGAGTGCTTATAAACAGTAGAGTGCTTATAAACAGCAGCAGTGAGCAGTGATAGTGTTTGGTAACAATCTTTGCATGTAAACACAGCCAATAAAGGGTTTACACAAATTTTGCAACAAGGCAGCTGGGCTACAGTCTCTAACTGTACAACAGGTGGACCTATCATATGGGTGTTTCTGATAAAGTGGCCAGCGAGAGTGTACTATATACTGTATGTGTGCAGTATCTCAGCCTCTAAGATCAAGCCTAAAAAACACCAAGATGATGATACACAGCAATGGCCTAATCACAAATGGGATGTTTTCCTTCACCTTTTCTTGTATATTAATGCCATTATCTCCTCCCTCACGCACACTCAGTCACGAGGGCCTCCGTTGTGGCTCCTCTGCACAGCTCCGTGGTGCAGTCTCAGGTCGATGCAGGTCGATAGCTGCTCTGACACTTATCTGCACCGTGCGCGTCCAAGACCTTCAGCCTCGCACTTATCAATGTCGCCACGGCGCTCAAATCCAGCCGCTCATCAGTTATCAGGCCGCATATCACCCACGCCTGCATCGTCAACACTGCAGGCCCACATCCTGCTCGCTGACAGATCCGCTTCAGTCCTGAAAGCAGCAACTGGAAAAACAAAGAGGTGGTTCGCTTTGGAGTTGGTCTCATTTCACATGAACATGGGCTGTAAGGGTTTAGTATACACTCACTGGCTGCTACCGTGTAGGTCAGGGGTCGCAACCCAAATGAAGAGCCATTTTGTCCTTTCACAAAACTCAAACCACCTTGGGAGCCCGTACAGCCTAGTACAGGCTAAAAATGTAATGTAACAAAAACACAGACTTACTTTGCTCTGCTTTAAACTTGAGCTCAGCCGATTTTCTCACATCTTCTTGTTCTAATTTTCCCGTTCCACCTTAATTGGTACCTGAGGTGCCAGAATGCTACACCATTTAAAGTGGAATGGAAAAATTCAAACAAGAAACTGGCGAACGAGAAGCTTCGCAACTTTTTCTCCAGGGCCACATGTTGCTGACCCCTGGTGTAGGTCCATCTTGCTGGTGTACAGTTAGAGAATATAGCTCATCTGTTCATGCCCAGTTTGTGCGAATGTTAGCTGACCTAAAGCCCTTCATCGGTGGTCAATTTTTGACTACAGAGCCACCCTAGGCTGGATATTTTTGGTAGTGGACCACTCTCAACCTACCAGTGACAGTGCCTGATACACTTGTACCAGGACCACACACACACTACCATGTCAGTGTCGCTGCCATACATGGTCAACAGCAGCCCTGTGGTTAGATACTGAGCATTGATGATTGGGGTACTGTACACTTATATTGTGGACCTATAATACAGGTAGACCTCATGAAGTGAAAGTAACCTGTACAGTACTGTGCAAAAGCCAGAGACCACCCTTCATTCATTTCATTTCCAGTCCAAAGTTATTCTTTTTTCATTATATTTCTGAGAAGATTAGATATACAATGATCTATCTGTATAAGGAACAGGAAAGTCAAAGGAAAATCATTAAAAATATAAGAAGTGTTTAAAAGTGGAGTTCAAAAATCATTAAAAGAAGCAGAGAAAATGCGACTCCTAACAACCACCTGGAAGACCTGGTAGACAACAAACTGTCCCCATCAGATAAAGAGTAAAAGCTTTCATATTTGAGAAAGAGGAGAAATTCAAGCTCCGCTCTCGTCCATGTTCCACTGTAAAAAAGACACACTATGTGTCCGAAAGGATGTGTAGTTGTTGAGAGGCCATTACTGAGAAAAGTAAATAGGCAAAAAAGAAGAAAATTTACAAATCAAACAAAGGCTACGTTCACATTACAAGCCTCGTTGCTCAAATCCAATTTTTTTCTCAAATCTGATCTCTCTGACGCAATGGTTCACACTCGTTTAGGTAAGTGACTCAAATCTGTCATTAATGTAAATGAACCGGCGTCCTGAAGTGACCCTCATGCGCACATCCTACTCAGTAACGTCACGTGAATGAATCACGTGCATCATCAACACAAACTAACGAGCAGAACGAGCTTCGCTGAGAAGATCATTAACTCTGATCAGCTCTCAGCTTCATTATTAGAGCGAGACAAAGGAGAAAAAGGTGAGATGTGTTTCTTTTCCACCATTTACAGGCTTTAACTTCTGTTCGGCGCTGCTGCCATGGTAACGCTGAATGATGGCCACGCCCAGTGGAAAAAAAGCACATGAATTCCGATCTGAATGTTCACATTAAGATCGCATGGCCATGAATCAGATACGTATCCGATCTAGGACCACATGAAAGTGGTTCAGGTTGGATTTGAAAAGATCAGATTTGTGTGTCCAAGCAGCCCTAAATACATCATATCTGATTCACATTAGGGCAAAAAATCAGATTCGTGCCACTTGAACCTGATAATGTGAACGCAGCCAAAGAAGCTGCTGGTGTTCTCAGAATAATGGACTGACCACCCCAGAGTCCAGACCTCAACATCACTGAATGTGTTTGGGCTTACATGGATCATGAGAATTCAACCAATGTCTAAGACTGAACTTTAGAGGTGTTAAAAGATCCCTGCAGATTTCTTTGGGAATCTCCTGAAAAGAATTGAAGCTAAAGGCAAAAGCGGACACACTGAATACTGACCAGAAAGATATTATATTTAGTTATTAAGCCTTCTGTGTATTCTTTCTGTGCAAGTTGTCTGCTTTTTGTCCTGGTGATGAAAACTTAATAACTCAAAATTAATAGCCATTTAGGCTAGAAATTAAATAAATGAATAGTGGTCTCTTACTTTTGCATAGTACTGCAGGTATTTCTAGTATATCTAATAAAGTGGGCAGTAAGTGTATTATGAATTGCTTTGTATGTAATGCCTCCTGGGCAGGAAGCATTTACAAGGCATTTATCATCATCATCTAGCAGTTCTGTACATGTAATTCGAACCAACATGACATTACGTCTGTTTAGAAGAGCTGTTTCATTATTCTACACTTTATTAGGCCAGTTATTCTCTATATGTGCTGCACGGGGAGCTAAGCTTTGCACCAGATGTGACAAACAAGACGCTGTAAATAATGATATCAGATCAACGCAGTAACAAATGGCAGGGACGTGTCGAGGCTGACTTTCCCCTGACTCATCTCTCCGGCCTGTTGTGTGTGTTCCTCCTCAGGAGCAGTGTAGAGCCGTGTTCTGGGGGGAGATTGCTGAGTCACTGGTGGAGTCTCACTCTCTTTTGCAGAGCAGAAACACCACATTCCCTCCCCCCTCTTCCCCCTCTCCCTTTCAACAGCTCTCCTCCCCCATCCAGTCCTCTTTCTCTCTGGCCTGCACACCTCCTCCCACTCTCTCTCTCTCTCTCTCACCCTCTCTCCCACTCACTCTCCTAAAAGTATCTCTCTCCTCCAACCCCTCCCAACATCCAATTTCTTACATGGACTCTCTCTCTCTCTCTCTCTCTCTCTCCCTTTTTATTCTCTGTTTCTTGTTCTTTCTGTTTCTTTCTCTCTATATACACGGATCAGACATAACATTATGACCACCTCCTTGTTTCTACGCTCATTGTCCATTTTATCAGCTCCACTTACTATATAGGTGCACTTTGTAGTTCTACAGTTACAGACTGTAGTCCATCTGTTTCTCTGCATACTTTGTTAGCCCCCTTTTACCCTGTTCTTCAGTGGTCAGGACCCAATAGACCCTCACAGAGCAGGTACTATTTGGGTGGTGGATCATTCTCAGCACTGCAGTAACACTGACGTGGTGGTGGTGTGTTAGTGTGTGCCGCGCTGGTCTGAGAGGATCAGACACAGCAGTGCTGCTGGAGTTTTTAAAAACTGTGTCCACTCACTGTCCACTCTATTAGACACTCCTACCTTGTCTGGCCTTGTAGATGTAAAGTCAGAGACGATAGCTCATCTGCTGCTGCACAGTTTGTGTTGGTCATCCTCTAGTCCTTCATCAGTGGTCACAGGACGCTGCCCACAGGACGCTGTTGGCTGGATATTTTTGGTTGGTGGACTATTCTCAGTCCAACAGTGACACTGAGGTGTTTAAAAACTCCAGCAGCACTGCTGTGTCTGATCCACTCAGACCAGCACAACACACACTAACACACCACCACCACGTCAGTGTTACTGCAGTGCTGAGAATGATCCACCACCCAAATAGTACCTGCTCTGTGAGGGTCTATTGGGTCCTGACCACTGAAGAACAGGGTAAAAGGGGGCTAACAAAGTATGCAGAGAAACAGATGGACTACAGTCTGTAATTGTAGAACTACAAAGTGCACCTATATAGTAAGTGGAGCTGATAAAATGGACAATGAGCATAGAAACAAGGAGGTGGTCATAATGTTATGCCTCATCGGTGTATATATATATAAAAACAGTCCAAAGCTATGGAGAATAAACTGTGAAAAAAATGTGTAAGAATGGGTTTTTTTTTCCATTTCTTGTTATCATTTTGGAGATTGAAGGGTTTGTTCTGACGGCTCTCTCTCTCTCTCTCTCTCTCTCTCTCTCTCTCTCTTTCTCTGGCTTAATTATGGAGAAGCAGGCTGAGGCTGTGAGTGCAGCGTCAGAGAGCACCGGCCAAGCGCACAGAGTTGATAATGCAGCTGCTAATCTTCTTTTGACTAGCCGTCTCCACTTCAGAATTAAAAACAGCGGCGAATCTAATGCTGTGGCGGAGAAAAAAAGCCTCCTCCAAACTTCAAAGGCTGATACTGTGAGAAAAAAAAGTTTAAAGATTCCCTTTAATCTCATCATGGCAGCCCAAATAAAACAGAAGAATATGCTGAAGAGCTGAAGAACTGCCCTGCATACAGAGGCGCAACGAGCAGCTACAGTTCAACATTAACAAGACTTTAGATGCAGGACACTCATATAGGAATATACATCTGACTTCACTGACTGTAAATTTAGCTTGTGTTTAGTTTAGAGTTGACTGCAGACACGCGGCACAAATTAAACAATACGGCACTTATTTGTTCCTAATTCAGAAACAGGTGGTTTTCTTATGAAGCTAAATGCATCTCTGTTCTAACAGCCCTTGAGTGGCGTTGAAATAAGTCAGTTTTCAGAAACAGTGCGTCTCAGTGTCCAGAACAGGGCCTGATTCAGAGCGTGGGAGAGGAGAAGAGCATCTCTGAGGTTTGGATATAAAGCAGGCGTGCAGTCTTGGAGCAGAGTCCAAATGTGAGTTCAAACCAGTACTGCATTTCGCCTCTCAGGCTGTGGGTTACAGTGTAGTAGCTACACAGACGAGAGGGTGTAAACCCGGTGGGCCTTCGCCGTTTTCACCCTTAGCTGAGAAATGCTGCTGTGAATGAGCGTCCAATCAGATTCAGTGCCTGCGTGAGGAGGACCCTCTGACCCACTTCAGTTTTTTGCAAGTCATTCCTCCTGGTTTTAAGCCGTCACAGTGTTTGCTGTTTGCTGCTGTGGCGCGTTCCAGCAGAACGACAGCAGCTTCTGCTCAACCTTCACTGTCAGTTCACAGCTTAAATAACACTCAGACTGACTGACAAGTCCAGCAGGAAGACAGTGAGAACCGAAAGATGCTATTTGTATCCTCCTCTCTGTCTCTCTCTCTCTCTCTCTCTCTCTCTCTCTCCGTCTTTTCCCTCTCTCTCTCTCTCCCTCCCCCTCTCTCTCTCCCCTCTCTCTCTCCCTCTCTCTCTCTCTCCCTCCCCCTCTCTTCTCCCTCTCTCTCTCTCCCTCTCTCTTCTTGCTGTCTCTCTCTTCCTGCTCTCTCTCTCTCTTTCTGTCTCTATCTCCCTCTTTCTCTCTCTCCCCTCTCTCCCTCTCTCTCCTTCTCTTTCTCTCTTCTTGCTGTCTCTCTCTCGCTCTCTTTTCTCGCTCTCTCTCTGTCTCTATCTCCCTCTCTCTTCTTGCTCTCTCTCTCTCCCTCTCTCCCTCTCTCTGCCTTGCTCTCTCATCTTGCTCTATCTCATTTTCCTGTCTCTCTCCCATTGTCTTATATTGCTCTCTTTCTTCCCCTTCTCTCCCGTTCTTCTCTCTTCCTTTCTCTTCTCTTTCCTTTTCTCTCTCCTTTCCCTCACTTCTCTCTCCCTTTCTCTCCCCTCTCTCATCTTGCATCTTGCTCTCTCTCCCCCCTCTCCCTTTCTCTCTTCCTCTCCCTCTTTCCCCTCCTCTCCCCCTCTCTCTCTATTTCTCTCTGTCCCCTTTTGTCTCTCCTTTTCTCTGTCCCTTTTTCTCTCTTCCTTCTTTTTCTCTTCTCCACCCTCTTCTCTCTCCTTCTCTCTCTCTTTCTGTCTCCCCCTTTGTCTCTTCTTTTTCTCTCTCCTCTCTCTCTTGTTCTTTCTCATATCTTGCTCTCTTGCCCCCTCTTTTTCTCTCTCCCTTTCTCTCTTCTCTCTCCCTGTCTTTCTCTCTTCTCTCCACCCCTCTCTTTCTCTCTTCTTTTCTCTTGTCTATTTTTCTGTGTCCCTTTCTCTTTTCTTTCTCTCTCTCTTCTTTCTCTCTCTCTCTGTTTTCTCTTTATATAATAATCTTACACTGAAAATATGAGAGACGTCTAAAAAACTGCACTGTTAATAATTTCTGTCATTTCTACAATAATTCACTCTGTTCAAACCAGCATCATACTTTCAATGTGTTTTACAGCTTTATACAGTATCCTGAGTTCAGGGCTGGTAAAACATGTACAGTACATGCAGATCATGCTATCAAACACCTTATAATACTGTAATATTATAACAATATTGCAACAGTCTTGTAATAATACATTGAAGCATACAGTATCAACACTTAGCTGTAAAACTGGACTATAAATGTACTTTTCGGAAGCACCAAAGCACCATCACCTTCACTGAAATTCATTATTTTTATTTTCAGTAATTTAAATGTTAAACAGCTGATCTGCATGAAAGTCTGTGAGCCAGTATAAACACTTCTATACTTAACCAGTGGTAACTTTAGCAATCAAGGTTTTCATCAGCTTACCTAGCACGACCTGTTCGCACATAAAATAAAGTATGGATTATTCAAATGAGATAAAGAAGGTTTTGTTTTTTGTCATTATATAGCAGAATTTAATGCTTTTTTAATGCTTTTTCTGTGTTGTATCTGATTATCACTTCTATAATGTTCATTTTCTGCTAGCTCCGTCAGTCTATATGGGATTTGCAGTGTCATGTTAGCGCCAAGCTAACGGTGGTGTATATTCACTTTCCAACACTGAGTTTAATATTATACAGCTTAAGCTTAAACACTGACATTTGGCGCATATATGTATGTAACATATTTTACTTTCTAAATTACAGTTTTTATTGGAATTGTTTGATGAATACTTTAACTTAAAGCCTAACTGTGAGTAATATTAGAGGAGCCTGTTAGGTTTTGAAAGAACTGCATTTTTTTTTAATTAATTGAAACAACTGATTCTTTGGTAGGATTTCTGATTTTAAAAAGTATTTAATATGCACTTTAATTTTAAAACACTCATGTTTTCCAATGTTTTTATATATATATATATATATATATATATATATATATATATATATATATATATATATATATACACACACACACATTTTGTCATTTTTCAGTTTTGGACATTATTTGAAAATGCCTATTGCTCTTTACATTGTATGTCAATTTCAGTAATATCAGTACTATACTGCTGTCAATATGTTGTCCTGTAAAAATATAGCTTTAAACTGCATTCAAAGACACAGTACAATATATCGTTACTATAAACAGTACAAGTGTTGTAAATGTGAATTACAGTATCTATCTTGTGTCTCTACTGCCGGTAAGTTACTGTAAATTTACAGATGATTTTTTACAATGTGTTATTTTGTTACACGTTTAATCTGAGAATTACGTATTCATTTGTTCAAAAAAGGCCTACTATTAGAAAAAATCCAAATAAAACAAAATAAAGAAAACATTGTGGCTTGATGTGTGTAACCATTTCCAAAGCTCTCCTCGAGGAAAAACACTCTTTACAGTGACCACTCAATACTCCTTCAGCTAATCAACCCTTTAGTTAATTAAATCAGCTGCTGCTGATGGAGTTTAACAAACATGTCTGATGGCTGAAGTGCAGTGAGAAGTGGGGAACCCTGTTTTCTTCTAACTTCTTATATATTTCTTTTGTCCTCCTTACTTGGTAAATGCATTGGGATTGTTCATTATCTCTCATTTGTGTGGACTAGGTTTAATTTAGACTCGTTACTGTTGGGAACTTGCCCAGTTTACATACAGTGTGGGTTGTTTTTCAGCCTGCCCCTATGTAAAACACACACTATTTAAAATTCTAACAGCAGCTATAACCGAGCACAGTGCAGCCACTTTACAGCTTTACAGAACTAAAGCAACAGACAGTGGAGCTGGTGGATATCGGGAGGTCGGGAGGTGCTCTTCAAAAGACCATCTTAAAATCAGATAATGTAAATATAACCCAATATCAGCTCACTGTATATAATATGCTTCCATTGGTGGCATGTTAAAGGGGATCACCAACGTTTTTAAAAATGTCTACATAATTCAATGATTGAGGTGTAAACAGTCATTCAGAGTGGGTTGATGTGAAACACAGTTCACTGTAGAGAAACTTGCAGGTTCAGATTTCTTTACAGTGGTGCTGATAGGAAGGGGCCAGGATGTCTGCAACGCAAGTACAGCCTTAACCGACAATCCAAAATAACCTACATGTGTCTTCTTTTTTATATGTATTGCTGATAATAGTAGTAAATCTGAAATAATAAGTTTTCTTTGGGGACCATTTTGCTTCACAACAAACAAAACTGTCATAAAACAGTGTCTCAGACATCAGGCAGCATATTTGTAATCATTTCATGTAATGTCTTTCTGGATGTCTGGTTCCTATCACCACCACTGTGAACAATGCGGTAGTTTCTCTAGAACAGGGGTCGCAACCCAAATGCTGAGAAGAGCCATTTTGTCAAGTTTCAGCAAAAGTCTAACCACCTTGGGAGCCACAACATTTCATGTCCATTGTATTAAAGTAACATTTCACCATCTTGGCTGTTAATATGTCTCAGTATGTGCTAATGTTCTAGTACAGGCTAAAAAATATAAATGAAAACGCAGACTTACTTGCTCTGCTGTAAGCTTTAGCTCGGCTATAGCCGCTTTTTTCGCATCTGCAGGAAACTTTTCCTCGAAAGTAGAATAGTTTTCATGTAAAATGTCTCTTAATGTTTGACTTTTTACTAGGCTAAAGTCAACTAATTGTTCAATTTTTCCCATTCCACCTTAAATGGTGCCTGAGGCGCCAGAATATAGCTAACTGTGTAGCCAACTGTTGCACCTTTTAAGGTGGAATGGGACAATTTGAACAAAAAGTGAATGAGAAACTGACTTCAGCTTTGCGGCTCTTTAGTGTTTGATAGTTTCTCATTGCTGATTAAACGTAACAGAAAACCAGCTGGAGTGATTATAAACACAAATAAGTCCATTTGTCTCCAAATTATTGATGTTCGTCTTAAATCTTTCTCCTTGCCTTTTCATTAGCTAACATTACTAGGCAAGACTGTCTGCGTTGCTATAGTGACCAGCAGTCTGAGTGCCAACCTTCAGAGTTAAAGGGTGAATTAGCAGTTCTGCATTAACTCCAGTGTTTAAGACCATTTATTGTTAAACTGTGTTGAACGATCAGCAGAGCTTTATTTTACTGCAAAGGAAGATTATTTTATTTTTACCTACGAATCTAATTCTGCTGTGGAGCCGCAACAGGGCAGCAAAAGAGCCATGTGTTGCCGACCCCTGGACTAGAATGAAGCACTTCACACCAAACTATTCTGAATGCCTTTGTTTTGACCATTTAATTATTTTTTTAAATCCCCTTATAGAAGATTACAAATGTCATTTAAAATTGCAATATGTAAGCAATTTTACACTGATGAAGAAGAAGCACAAAAGTTTTTGACCATTTAATATCACAGCAAGATTAAAATGATTTGGTTCACATTAATCCTCTGAAATTTCATCATTTACTCTTGAAGACTGTTACTTTTAAATCCTGCAAGATCAGGAGCCAAAACACAAGGCTTTTATCAATCTGCTGTTTACAAGCAAGGATAAAACAAATGTAGCGATTAGGAGACCAAAGTGTGCTTTTCAGGTTATTGACTATTGAAACTTTAATCTGCAGGCCAATATTTGAAGAAGACAACGGACTGTTTTCTTTAGCTGAGGTGCCACAAGTACTATTTAACCCTCTACTGCATGAATTATTACTTGTACTTGATAAAAAAAAGTTTTAATGTGTTTTTGTTATTCAAATTTGCTTTAATAATAGAAATATTTGAAAAAACAATACTTTTTTAAAGTGGAGTATTTGGTAAATGGTAGCCATAGGGCAACAATGCACAATCATACCATAGCACTATACAATCTAAAAAAAGCACCAAAAAATCTAATTTTTCTCTAAAAACATCCTTTTATTTAAAACAAGACCAATTAAATCCAACTTAGTGAACACTTAGTGAAATGTACTACCCAATGTTTACAAATACTGGAATTTATACAATTTCAATTGGTATTTGGAATGCATAGTAATAACAACATTATAAGAATTTCAGGTCATGTGATGTCATAAAGTATTTGTCCCTTCAAAGTTAAAGACCCTTTTTCCACAATTAAATGAGAAAACTGAATTACAAGGGGTAGTTATTGAAATCTTGCCCTACAAAATGGGACCCTCAAATTAAAAAAACATTGCTTCATTAACAGCTACTAGCGCTGCTCTGTAGGTGACCCGGCCCGTCTTCAGTGATAGCAGAGGAGGGTAAAGTTCAGCTCCTCACTGCTGGGCTTTAGTTACATTTAGGGCATCATATGTTTTCAGAGAGGGGGGGCAATTATTTATTATCGCCCACCTCTAATTCTTTGGTGATATGAAGCTGAAGTCAGATATTCACCAGCTTCTTGTTCCAATTTTCCTGTTCCACCTTAAATGGTGCAGCAGTTACATTCTGGCGCTTCAGGGCTCAGAACTGCTGGACTATTTAAGGTGGAACGGGAAAGTTAGCTAGCTAGCTACCGAGACATTAGCATGCTGTTAGCAATTTTTTATGCTTGTTATGAAGAAAACGACCATAATACATTGAAACAACACTAAACTAAGATAATACAGTGGTTATCGTAATTTTTTAATGGAGAAAATTCTCACATTTGTGGGTTTCTTTGGTCTCTTGTTCAGCCGTCTTGCCGGTTTTTCTTGTTTCTCATAACACTCTGTTTGGAGTGTCTCTGAAAAACCTCAGTTTGGTGGGCCATGTAGCCCTAACACTTCACCCTCACCCTCTATCTCAACAAAAATTGGGACACCCTAACCCTAGATGTGAACGCGCAAAACAGAGGGCTAAGGGCTAAGTGGTAGGGGCGAGGGGTGAAATGGGATTGGGCCTTAATCTCAGAGAGTTTCTTTTCCAGGTTTAATAAAAGTAATAATCTACTTACTTTAAAAAGATGGTTCCTCAATGGTTCTTTACTAAAGGCAATGGCTCTATTTAGAATCTATTTAGAATCAGAGTTCTATATAGAACCATTTGCATGCTTCAATCACTCTCTGCATGGTGAAATGGTTCTTCAGTTTGACGGAAAATGTGTTGTAGATGTTTCTTTGTAGATCTTTTTTGAAAATGGTTCCATATAGCACCAAAAAGTTTCTTCTAATGTTTGCTTTAGTAAAGAAAATGGTCCTATAAAGAACCATGAACACTCAAAGAACCCTCTGCATCATTAAAGGGTTCTTCAGTTTGATGGAGAATGTGTATTATATGGTATATAGAACCTTCTTTAAAAGGGTATAGAACCATCTACAGCACATTCTCTATCTATCAATGATACAAAGAACCCTTCAATCATGCAAAAGGTTCTTTGAGTGTTTATGGTTCTATGTAGAACCATTTTCTTTACTAAAGAACCCTTGAAGAACCATCGTTTTTAAGTCTTCATAACAATAGCAGAACACTTTTTGGTGCTAGAACCATACACAACACATTCTCCATCAGTCTGAAGAACCACTTTACCATACAAACAACCATTTAATCAGAACGAGGCTCTGTATAGAACTCATAGTTCTAAATAGAACCACTGCCTTTACTAAAGAACCGTTGAAGAACCATCATTTTTAACTGTATATAACAATAGCAGAACCCTTTTTGGTGCTAGAACCATATACAACATGTTCTCCATCAATATGAAGAACCATTTTACCGTACAAACAACCATTCAGTCAGGAATCGGTTCTGTATAGAACTCATAGTTCTAAACAGAACCACAGCCTTTACTAAAGAACCTTTGAAGAACAATCATTTTTAAGTGTGCATAACAAGAGCAGAACCCTTTTTGGTGCTAGAACCATATACAACACGTTCTTCACCAATCTGAAGAACCACTTTACCGTACAAACAACCATTTAAGCATGAAGTGGTTCTGTATAGAACTCATAGTTCTATACAGAACCACTGCCTTTCCTAAAGAACCCTTAAAGAACCATCTTTTATAAGGGTGAATAAGAATGACAGCAAAGCCACCCAGCACTGTTCCAACTTTAGCTGTATAGTGTGTTATGATTATAATGGGCCATTAATTTGATATTTTTCATATTTTCCATTGTGATATATTATGTTATATGATATTAAATAAGGCTACGCGAGCGTCTAATGACGGCGCTGCACTGTCCTCTCCTCGCGCTGCTGGGGTTTCACAGTAAACGCAGGAGCTCTTATGATCCGGGTTCAGCTAAACGCCTCAAAACGCCTTCATTCATTCACGTGTTGTTGCTGTGCTGGTCTTTTTGTGCTGGTTTAGTGCGTGTGGTTTGGACCCCCCCCTTTCCCCCTCCCCTTCCCCGACACCCCACTCACTCACCCCACACACACACACACACACACACTCACCCCCCCCCTTCCCCAGACTGCTATTAAAAGGCGCTGACGTCAAAGCGGCGGCCATCTTTGGCGAGGGCAGAGCTGCTCTCCATTGAAGAAGAACTGAAGGGGCATCAAACGCGCGCAGTGCCTTTGCAGCAAGCCAGTCCCAGCACGAGGGGGTCGAGGTATCAGTTGTTGAGATACGCAGAGCCGTCCGCTCCATTAGGCTACTGACGGCGATCCGCACAACACGGGATCAGGTAAGGACGAGTTCTGTGACGAGGACAGCTGATCAACAACGCTGTTCGGTGTCTTTTTATATCATTATTATGAGATTATTACAATAAAAAACAGTGTCCGGCAGACGAAGCTCAGGCTTTGGGCTCTCAGCGCAGAGGGACGCGGCTCTGTCCGGCACTGAGGAGAAACCAGCTAATTAAAGCACGCGTGTAGGTTTCACTGGGCTGCTGTGGTACTGAGCGGGTCTGGTCAGCGGTGGTGCTGATGGTGGTGGGATCAGCGGAGCGGGGCTGTGTGTGGATGTGAATGCGCATTCTGAGCCGTGCTGTGCCAATGCGCACGATGTGGGCGGTTCAGCACCGCGGACAGCGACAGCGCCTTTTCACTGGACCTCTTTATCCATTTAATCGCTTCGACACATATGAATGAGCCGCACTGTAAAACCCGAGTTTGTGCCTCAATCATCTGATTTGGGCTGTGTGGTGTGGATTTCTATCATTAGTGTCATTATTATATATTATTTTTTCCCTAGAATTTCATTGGACTCGTTGGTTCGTGCCTTTGACCATCAATCGCTACTGGACAATACGGCAAAACGAAGCGCACGCGCTGTCCGAAACTAACGCGGTCTCGTGAGGAGATTTAATCAGCAGCATTTGCTTTCCTTCACTGTTCATTCCGGTGCTGTTGACAAGCTGGCATGACGTCGAGAAAAATACAAGCTGTATCAAAAGATCGTGAAACGAGAAGTGGTTGGGGTTGTCAGCACGGTAAACTGCGACAGAGAGCTCGAGAGAGTGTGTAAGACTAGGGGGAGGGGGGCTGCCAAGGGGAGGGGGGGCAAGAAAAGACACTCTAATCAAACTTATTGAGTGGAGCACTGAGCGCATTTATGTTTGCGGATCCCAATTATTTCGTGAGAGAGAGAGGGGAGAGAGAGAGAGAGAGAGAGAGAGAGAGAGAGAGAGAGAGAGAGAGAGAGAGAGAGAGAGCGGCCCCAGCCCTGCCGTGCCGTGTTTACGTGACGAGGCAGAGTGGTGGGCGAGGGGCGGGGGCCTGCATTGGCAGAGGTGCGCGGGGGCGGATGGTGGAAGATACCCGCACTGATGAGGCATCTTCAGGCTCATCTTCACCCCGAGCAGCGCCCCGGCTGTCATCGACCACCGTCTCCATTCACACTCACGCAAGCGCGCCCCTTTAAGCGCATTACATGCGGCTCATGACGGCCGCGCGAACACATTCACACCAAAGCCAAATCCCCCCCGAATTAGCCCGATTCGTGAAAAAGATGGTTCTTTAGTTAAAGGGAATGGTTCTATTCAGAACCATAAGTTCTATATAAAACCATCTGCATGCTTGCGTGGTGAAATGGTTCTCTAGATTGATGGAGAATGCGTTCTATGCGGTTTTGAAACGGGTTCTTCTCTTGTTACAAGCGGAACGACAGCAGAACCCTTTCTGGTACTAGATAGAACCATTTTCAAAAAGCTTCAATACCGAACCAAACACATCCTTCATCAGTCTGATGAACCTTTTTCGCCACGCAAGGAACCTTTTAATCGAGCAAACGGTTCTATTTAGAACCTCTACCATCTTCTTTAACGAGTGGCAGCCTCGTTTTCGCAGGACGGTCCGGTCAGCAGCGTGTAGGGCAGCGTCTGAAAGCCTGCTGCAGATGCTCCGTCTCGGTCACGTGCCCATTTCCTTCACCTGCATATGCTGCCTGTTTTCAGCACGCGGTCGTTCACTCGGGTCGTTCGAGGGGGTTTAGGACCATCTCGGCTCTGAATAATGATTAGTCATTCAGGAGGAAGGGGAGACAAACAAAACCCTCACTAAAACGAGCTCGCTGGGAGTGAATGGTCGTATCTAAAGAGCCTTCCTTAAACATAGGCATTAAAAAAAGCCCCAGCATCGAAACTGCGTCATTACGAAGGTGCGCTGTAGCCCTCCGGTTGTGTCTGGCCCGTCGCGATCGAGAGGCACGTTGGCGTTTTGCTTTTTTGGCACGGCTGGTGCATCTGGCGCTTTAATGCGGCTTAACGCTGCTCCGACTGCAGAGCTGCCGGGTCGCTCCCTGAAGAACTGGTGACTCATGATAGAAAGCTCGGCTACTTTAACGAACACATCCATCGATTATACGCTCGTGTAGCTCACGAGCGTCGTTATGAATACTGCACCATTATGCTGGACCATCGACAGGCTGCATGTCACTGATAAAGTGTGGATGTGTTGGTGGATTAGACTGTATTTACCTGTAAAATGAGCCGTGTGTCGTGGAGCGGGGACTCTCTCACCGCCTTAATGCAGTGAGCTCGAGGGCTGCTTATTCCAATTCCCCGTTCCACCTTAAACGGCCAGAATGTGACTGCTGCTGCACCATTTAAGGTGGAACGGGGAATTCGAATGAGAAGCCAACTTCAACTTAAGCTCACATCTCAGCAGCAGCAGCAGCCCAAACGCTGAAAATAGAGAAAAAAGCTGCTTAAATTCGCGTCATTGTGTGAAAACGTGCTTTTTTTGCTGTTGGGTGGCGTTTGTGTTGACGTCGAGGGAATATGACGCGTGCAAATTAAAACAACACGAAACATTGACCTGTTTCAGGCATTCTCCATGTTTTCAGCAGGTTCTTCTTTGCCTAAAGGCAGCATGTTAAGACTAATCACGAACACACCGGGCCTTCCAAACCACGTCAACAGCAGCACATGATCTGCCAAACAATATAGCAGCGTGATTGGCTCCTTTATCAAATCTAGAAGATAAGAACCGTGATTTGTTCCTCTGAGCATTTCAATAGGAACCCAGATTACATTGAGTGTTGGTTTGTGGTGACAGTATGTGTATACAGGGCCTATGTGTGACCTATTTGAACACAGCAGCTATGCAAAAAAGGCCCAGGTCATTAGCGAGCAGGTGTGAATGAGTAAGGTCAGGTTAAATATGGTCGGTCAAAGATGCAGGAAGTATCCTAGTGTAACTGAATAGCAGCTGTAAACTCATAAGACTCTAAACTGTGCTCCTCTCATCACTTCAGAATGCATTTTATAGAGTCCTTAAATGTATTTTGTTGTTGAAAAAGTTGAAAAACGATGCATTTTCCTTCTGTGCCGCGATGTATTTCAGAGTGAAACGCTGTAGCAGGGAGGGTCTCTGAGCTAGCTGAGCATACCTCTTTATGGGGGGTGGTGGGAAGAGGTGAAACGTAATATTATTGGTTAGTATTGTTCATCTCTGCCAGTTGGTGCATGGCGGCATTACATGTTGATGGTAAAACACAGGAAAACAACATTTTGTCTTTAACATAGCAGGATAAGACGCTTCATAGGTCCAGGAACGTGAACTAACAAGGCAAAAAACAAATGTCAAACTTTACATTGACTTGAATGGGTGAGCATCCTTCTGACGTCACTGCATGTTAGAGGCCGTTAAGTCTGTTGTTGGACCTTCTGAATGCTGTCCGTCCATCCAGTTCAGATGCAGCAGCTGTAGTTAAATCAGTATGAATTCATATCCAAACAAGTCAAAACCATTCAGTATGTTAAAGCAGGTTTTACTAAATTGAGCATTACTTTAAATCGCCGCCTTGCATTATTGCTCAAGATCTTTAATACCTATTTGCTTTAATACCTATTTTGCATTTTCCATATGGCACAATTCCACATTATTGAGTGGTTTAGAAGGGATCGTTCACAGGCAACCTTCATATATTCATATACAGCTAATTTCTAATATATCTTCTAATAGACCATCATATTTCAGTGATACATAACTACGTTTCTCATTGTCTTTACTTTCCTATCACCCTCTCAGACCATGGCTGTCTAAACTATGATTATGGACTTATCTCACAGATAGCTGATTAGCCTGTTGTGATGGTGGTGGTGAGTCCAGTGGAAGGTGTAGTTCTTCACAGGTGGTCCAGATGGTCCTCTTTTCCCTCCTTTCTTGACCTCATAACTTGTAAGGGTCTGTATGTGAGCCCACTGTTCAACCTCACTCTTATAACTGCATAACCTACAGATTAGTTTGATGGTAGTTATTCAAATCATTTATTTAATAATTTATAGTAGGTATGGAATATTGTATCATAGCATTAATTGGCCTGCGGTTTAAGGGGTGAAGGGCTCTAACATGTTTTCAGATTGAGCTTGTATTAAATCATTAAAATTGTATTAGTTTACAATCTCCGTCGACTCTTGCTGCCATGTCTGTTGTATTAGAACAGCTGGGGGAGCTCTACATATGTTTGGGGAGGTCTTCACCGCCAGTGCCCTCTGGTCAAACGATGCAGCTGTGATGCAGTGGGTGTTCATGTCACGACTTCCCCCACCCTCTGCTTTTTAATGATGCCTTGCTATGCTGTTCCTCCGACTCACACCGCAGAATCCACTTGCTGCACGCACAGCAGTGAAGAAGATGTTTCATTTAGGATCGTCTCCCCGTCCGCTCTTTCCATCGTCCACTTATCGATGCAGCTGAGGAACCAGCGTTGGTTAGATTACAGAGAATATCTAGCAAAAAATAGCACAGATAATGACCAATTTGGAGACTTACAGCATGACCATTTGTTTCAAAGCAGTAAAACATTGTTCACCATGATATCATTCAGGCTAGGATTTTCAATTCATTTAAAATGGCAGCCAGAGAAATCTGCGAGAGTTTCACGCAAGGATGGACTCTGTGAACCAGAAAACACGGTCAGATGCATCAGGAGAAATTCTTAAGCCAGGCTTTTTCAAAATAAGGCCGCTTGTTTTAGCCTTGCTCTAGCCTTCCCCAAAGCAGTCTGATGGACATAATCAAGCATCTGTCACAAAGAGCACTGAGAATGAACAGATGAGCGAAGAGGGAAAATGAAAAGCAAAGCGGAGATGGATGACCGAGCAGAGAAGTCAGAAGAGTGAAAAAAGACAAGATGTGCTGCATAATCAGCTTCTCTGCAGAAAGAAGCCTCTTCGTGGTCCTATTCCCATTCAATACTCATTCTAAAATCCAGCAAATATTGACAACATTGAAGATTGATTCAAGCTGGGGAAGGAGAGAGGGGGGCATATGGTGGACCAAGTGTGGATCAACAACTGCCCACATCAGATTAGGAGAGGTCACTGCTGTTAATAACAATACGGTTTTAAAACGATTATATAAAAGAGGGATTAGCTAAGAGGCAAAGGATTCACCTCAGCGCCACAAGACGTAAAACGGTTTTCCACGCTGAGCCATTTTACCAGCCAGTGTGAGACTAACAAACTTCAATGAATCCCTCAAATACCATCCTTGACCTTGGGTCATCTCCTTCTCTGCCCTGCTGGTATTTGCCTCTTGCTTTTTGAACATTTAAAAGGAGACTGGGATTGATATCTTTTGAAGGTGCAGTCATGATATAGCACGTGCCCGTAGGTCAAGGCAGTGTGTATGTGTGAGGGCAAGTCCACTTGACTGAGCTCTGTCACGGGCCGCACACCCTGTCTAAAGCCTGTGTGCCAGGGATTAAAACACCACCCGCTAATCCCTTCCTCAATGGGCACGTTAGCCACCTAATCTGCGTCTGTCAACATGAGCGTGCTAGGCCTTTTTCTTGGTTTTTTACATTTAGTTTCTGTCCGGTCAGATTCACGTATGCACTGTGTTCGTTCTAACATCTGATGGTCCTTGGAAAACATTAGCATTTGAACCAAAGTTACACAGTTTATTCATAAATGCCTGGAATTACAGTGATATGCAAAAGTCAGAGACCACCCTCCTTTTGTTTAATTTCCAGTCAAGTACAATTTAATCATTTTTCAGGGAATTTTTCTGAGGGCATAACTTGCTTGCCTAATGATGAGGAAAGTGAAAAACTGAAACTAAAGTCTGAAATGAAGGCAAAGAGCTGAAACATTAAATACTAAAACTTCTGATATTATATTATTGAGGCTTCTGTCTAATTTACTGTTTGTTTTTTGCTTCTTTTCCTGATGCTGAGAAATGAATTAATGGCCATTTTGTCTGTAAATTAGATAAACAAAGCATGGACTAACTTTTGCACAGTACAATACAGTTTAATATTGTTTCTTTGGTATTTTATGTCTTTCGGCTGAAGCGTAATCAAAGCTGAATCGATTCTGTGTTAGATTTCTTATTTACCCAGCATCACCTACATCCATAGCATCAAACATACATCAGTTTGGCACAGATACAAAGGCACTTTCTTCAAAGACAGTACAATTAGATGAGACATTTACATCAGATAAGATCAGACATTTGCATTACAGACCATTCTTCTGAGGAGACATGCACTGATTAGGCTGCATCAACCTGAAGCGCCATCCTAGTTTACATCACATTAGCACAGGCCCAAAGACTGTTTATCCTTTGATTACAAGTGTGTACTGTTGTGGATTCATGCATGTGATGGCACAATATGCTAAGCAGTAACTTGATACAGTCAAGGTGTGAAATGCAGGGGGCCGTGGGGGGTCTACGTCCCCCTAATTAACCTCTTGGGCCCCTTGAATGTCTCAAAATCAAAATTCTGGGGGGTCACTGAAATACATATTTATTATAGCATTATGCTGTCCGTTAGGGAAAAACAGACTCTCAAACACACTTTCAAGGAAAGCTCATTGTTAATCCTGCTACAATTAGTGAGCCCTGTTGTTGGTATTCCTAACTAAAGCTGCAGTACTGCTCTGCCTCAGGGTGACGCTGTAGAAAACTGGTACACCCAGTTGGTCCTTCATAGCCTATCAAGTGTAACTATGCTCAGGATACCTCTGAAAAACTTCACAATACACCACAACATATCTGTAAATCTGAAATCTTGGCTAATTTTCCACGAATTTAACTGTTACTACTTTCTCAAACTGAAGACAAATAAGGAGATATGTAAGATCTCAGTTAATGTGTGGAAGTCCGTGTTACCAAACTAGAAAAGAGCATTTCCATGTTAAACCAAACATTTTGTTACCATTGAAACTAGCATCAGTGCTGCTATGGCGAGTGAGTTAACAGCCAGCCATCGCTGGAGTAGCCGGTCAACATGCCCCCCCAAACACCATTTTTTTTTGCACACTAGATACAGCCACTGTCTTCCTGGACTAGATTCCTATGCTGCTGGCACAACATCAATTAGTTTCAATCAGATGGAATCAACCTTTCATTTTCACTCTTGCTCATCAACCTAATATGACACATTCTCCTGCTGAGGCCTGGAATTGAGTGTGGCCACCATATTGTCCAGGCAGCAGAATCTCGGTGACTGCAGCTGATCCGTAAATTATGTCAAAGTAACCACTGATTGATTTACTCGCATATTGATTACGTGGAATTAGATGAAGCGAGCAGATGGATGGAAATGAAAGGCTCCTCAAACATATACACAGCATTCACTTACAGTAGACTATGTTAATGTTCTGTAATACTGAGCTTCTGCTGAGCACAGGCTTTATCTGTTCATGTGACCTGGCTTTTGGCCCCCCTAATTGCCTTTTAATGTCTTTTTGTTTTTTTACTGCTCCTCAAATATTTATCAGGCAATGATGCCATGACATGAGTGCCCTTGCCTGCTACGGCTTTCAGCTTGGAGCTTAAAAGCTCCTGAGCTCTTGCGTTTGCTTTCTCAAAACAGTGCTCGCGGGCAGAGTCAGTTCTTCGGCGTATCATTGTTCTAGCAGTTGGGATTTTTGCAGTGTTGACCTGAATTACCTTCGTCGGTGCTCTTGATAAGATGCTAATGCAATTCATCTTGGCAGCATGTAGGTCATGTAGCGTAAACAGAGAGATGTGTACAAATAGAACTGTCCATACATTGCTTGTAAATGATGTACAAAAATGCAAAGTGTAATCCAGAGGACGCGTCTTTCGAGGATGAGGGTGTGGCATGTACATGGGGGAAGGGACGAAGAACAGCCGGCCGGGAAATTCCATCACATTTTCATTGTGCATCTGGGAAAATAAAAATGGATTGATGTGCTTGCTCCCGCGGCAACCTCACTCCTCTGCCATTTCCTTTTTTTTATTGCCACAACACCATGAAGCGGCAGTAAAAAGACGAGAAGGTCACGCTTTCAATTTCAAACAGCCTGCTAAGGTTGCGCAACTGTAACAGGCGAGCTTGGTACTTCCCCCCCTCCACAAGACCCCCAACCCATCCTTGTCATGTTGCACTCATCGCTTGTCACATCTCCGAGGTTCTCTGAGGCAGCAGGGAGAGAAGGGGTGGAGGGTGGGGGGTGGGTAGGGAGGCTCACGTCTGCTTTAATGGAAGTGCCGTTAATAAATCCGTCCCGGGGCTCCCCGGCGAGAAGGCAGCATTAGTCTGGACCAGTATCACCACACTGCAGGGTGGGCCGGCAGATGTGGGGGGGGTTGGGGTTAGGTACTGCGGTGGGACCTGCTGCTGCTTTTGCAGAATGAGCACAGATGGGCTTGTGAAATGAACCCTTGTCAGATCAATTGAACAGGCACTAAGACCCTCACTAAATCAACGGCCCTCTCCAGTGGACACAGCGAAAAGGCTCAAGGCATAAAAAGTACCGCATCTGCTCGGGCCGGTGACGCAGCAACATAAGAGCACAGGAACGGGAAAAAGGCTGATGATTTTATACACAGAGTGCAAAATTGGTGCTATTGAGCAGTGAAAGCTGTATGAAACATCTTGTGCCATTGAAATGTCACTGCATATTCCCGAATGCAGCATAATTGAGATTAGTCACTAGGCATTGTGAGCGGCCTGAATTCACAGCTCTGGGTTTCAGAGAGTGAATAGTCTTGTCTGCCTTGAAAAGATCTTGGAAGCATTTTATGTTTTGGGCTGTTCTTCAGAGGGTTGGTATAATCAGTCTGGCGCACTGTTACAGTATATTATAGATAAACAGATTTATGCATTTGCTACTTTACAAGGCTCTCTGACCTTCACAAATGCATTTCACTTACAATCACTTTAAATGGATGTCCTACAAGTGTTTCAAAGAGCTGGCCAGTGTCCGCCAGTGATGCATTTAGGTTCATAAATGAATGAGACTGGATAAGAATTGGCAGCGTAGACTTATGGGATTCCCGCACACAAAGAGATGACCAGCAGACGATGCCAGCATCTTAATGTGTATGAGGAAAGGCCTTGGAGCGACTACTCTGCCGTACAGAGCAACCTTGTAGAACACTGTGTTGTGCAGTGGAGTATTAGCAAGACTGAGGTTATTCTTTTTTGATTACGGGAGGCATGAAGCCCTGGGTCTTCAGTAGGTTTCCATCAAAGGCATGGACATGGGCACCGGCATAATGGTCATAGCCAGTAGGGCTGCCAATCTGTGGTCCACACAGGACATTTGATTTGCCCAGGCAGGAAGTTGCCCTAACCTCACCCCCTTACCCAACAACACAACAAGCACGTTTTCTCTCTACACTCTTGAAAAAGAGGGTTATTCAGTGGTTCCTTAGTAAAAACAATGGTTCTATGTAGAACCATGAACACTCAAAGAACCATTTGCATGCTTAGAGGGTTCTTTGCATCGTGGAAGCGTTCTTCAGATTGATGCAAAATGTGTTATATATGGTTCTGTATAGAAACTTTTTGAAAAGGGTTCTTCTATTGTTACAAGCTTGATATCACAACAATAGCAGAACCCTTTTTTGGTGCTAAATAGAACCTCGTTTTCCATTTAAATAGTATTTTTTAAATTGTTTAGTAACAAAATATGATTTTTTTGTTTTTAATTTTGATAAAAAGTTTGGGCACCCCAGCACTACAGTATTAATAGAATCTGTTTTTTTTTTTTGTGATGACAGAAAATTATATCTAGTAACTCAGTAATTATCCAAATAAAGCCAAGATGTTTTCCTTTTTAAGCCAAATGGTGTTTCTAGTGCAGAGAATTATTCAAGGTTAACTATTTGACATGAACAGATTTTTGGTCCCTCAGTTTGATGCCTGTGTGGGTCCACCGCTGACTGAATAATGATGAAAAAGAGCTGTAATTCAGAGCAAGGAACGGTCATCCTCAATGGCCTTAAGCTGATAGCTTGAACGAAACACTGTAGGAAATCATGCTTCACGAGACTCGTGTTCTGAAGCATGTCCAGTATCATCTGCCGGTAGAGGGGGGTTAATCTGTATCAGCATACGTAACACGGAAAAGGGCGGTATCATGACCCGATTTCAAAGATAATCCCACAGGACACGTCTGTTTCCTCTGACTCGAAGATTTAGAGGGCAAACATGAAGAGTTCATCGCCTTGGAGGGGATTTAAGGTGAACTCTGAGCCCGAGCAGGCGAGATAGAGTGCAGACAGCGAGAGGAGCAGTC
Source organism: Colossoma macropomum (assembly GCF_904425465.1). Classification (NCBI taxonomy): domain Eukaryota; kingdom Metazoa; phylum Chordata; class Actinopteri; order Characiformes; family Serrasalmidae; genus Colossoma; species Colossoma macropomum. The sequence goes on along the minus strand of NW_023494795.1, from coordinate 10,382,932 downwards.
TGGTTCTGTTATCACTGAGGAGCTGTTCTCGTGTAGTTGTGCTTGGAAGAAGAAAAGCTGAATTGCTGCAGCAGAGATAGAGACTGTGTTTTAGGGAGGGAAACACAAAATGGCAGCCAGTTCAGGCTGAGGAGCAGCGAGCACTCCTGTGCAGAGAGAAGCCTTTTTTGACTGGCTAGGTGTCAGACTGAGCGCAAACGCTTCACACCTCTGACTGCTGCAGTGCTCCACACGGTGTATTTAGAAGCAGCACAACCTCGGCCTTCCTCGTCTGGCCATATTTACAAAGCATCTTCAGAAATAATCATTCAGTGTGGTGTTTCTGTGAGACCTCAGTATTTCCGCTTAGCTCTATCAGTATCAGTTAAAGAGGAATTCCACCTATTTTTTAAAAACTCTGCATAATTAAATGGTTAAAGTCATTGAGAGTGGTTTAATATGAAAGGTGACATTCCAGAGAAAATTACCAAGGCAGAATTATTCATAAGTGGTGATAGCAGAAAGTGCTTAAGGCCTCTAAAAGCTCCCTCACAGAAAACTACTACATGAAATGGTTATGAATACGCGGCCTGATGGCTGAGACATTGTTTTACACCACTTTTACAGTAAAGTTTTGGCCTAAAACATATTTTTTGTAAAATAAAATAGTCCCTAAAGAAGATTTTACACACAAAATCTCCAAGGACATGACAGGTTTTAGAGACTGGTTAAAAGAGCTGTCTTTGTAGTAGACATCACAACCTCTGGTTCCTATCACCACCACTGTAAAGAAATGAAAATGGATAAGTTTCTGTACAATGAGACGTCTCACATCAAATCACTCTAAATGACTTCGTTTACATCTCACAGATAGAATTATGCAGAAATGATGGAAAATGGGTGGAATTCCCCTTTAAGGTGTCTCCCACTGCCCTGCATGTTGTTGTGTTTTCTCTGCTCCAACACATCCAGTTCACCTTTGTAAGGATGTGTTTCTTAGTTCATTAGTTGCGTCAGGTGTTAATGGGGGCAGGGAGAGTCGACAGTGCGCAGGGCAGTGATCCTCCAGGACCAGGATTAATAACCACTGGGTTAAGGCAGCTGTTCACTAGCTAATGCTAAAGCTTCATGCTCTCGAGGACGGCATATGTAAAGGACCATGTGGCTTTGTCGAGGTAAATGTAACCCAAGTTTTTAGGTTCCAGTATTTGTTTTTATTTGAAATATCTAAACCCAACATTTTTTTATTGAGAAGATTTTTCTGAAACCCTGCAAACAGTTGGGTAGTGAAACAGAATTCAGGGGCGACCACCGTTTGACTGTAGCAGAACGACACATTCCTAGGATTGCACTGTTGCATTTATATTTTTGTTCGGTATATTATCTGATTATTTGTTACTTTTCAAAAAAATCATTTTATTATGAGTTAAAATCATTTCTGACCAGACTCTGTAGGCATTATGAGCGTGTCACAGGCCCCAAAATGCCTACATGCACATACTTGTGGACCACTGCACTATAGAGAAGAAAAACTTACAAACTCACATTGATATTTTCTGTATTTTGTATGGTCACTGTTTTACGTTTCTAAACTGACTGGTTCTTTTCCATAAAATTGAGGTTACTGAGCTTTTTATTTGAAAATTCCTGGAAACTAAAAGTAAATTATTAAATTAAGAGTAAATTATATTATTTATGCTCCTGTGTTTTGAATAACAAATGCACTGAAATGGTAGTTGTAGGTCAAGGCTGATATCCCGTATTTTCCACATACACGCCAATGCCAAAGCAGATACATAAACATTTATAATATGTTGAATTTGGGACTCGATCAACTTGGATTAGCATTATAGGGAAATATAAAACGGATTTCTGTAGGGTTAAAAATGCAGCAAAATGAATGATATGAAGATATGTTTGCACAGTAGCCCAGCACCACCTATACATTAAAATAAATACATTAAATTTTAGTTTGAAATTTTGCTCAAATCTAAACATCTGTCCAGAGGTGATACATTTTTTAAAGCAATTATCTGCCGATACCAATATGGTTCTGATATCATCGTGCATGCCTAGTGTCCACTCTTTGTCCTTCATCCATTTCAGCATTTGGGCAGTTTGGTCAGGGGTTGAGCGTGTGTACGTCAGTGATGTGACACACACCTCAGCTCAGAGGTGGAATGAGATTTGCCTCTGGCATAGTGATTTTGGTTGAACATGGGTGTCTGGGGAGTGGGATCAGGATGGGCAGGTTTACTGCCAGTCTGCCATCACTATATATGGAAGAAATAATGACAGCTGTCAGGGGACTGGAAATGAGAGTCTCTGTATTTTTTCATCATAGCACACTGGATGATTATGTTTCACAAAATGACACCTTTTATGACTCCAAGGCAGCATAATGACATACTGCCGACAACAGTGACTAAATAATGCATACTTAATATTGCCAGGTCATGGTGCTGTATGTGTTATATCACTGCCAACTGTCAAGTGAAAGGGATGATTAATAAACCTGAAATGTTTACAATGTCTGAGTGAAGCAGGATTTAATAGAGCCCACTGCACTATACTGTGACGAGTCTGTCCTTTCATGCCATTATGTGCGTTGGTGTGTGTGCACTCCTCTGAGGAGCTGTCCTCTCTCTGTAGAGAACACCCACTGGGCTCTGGCTGAGATCAGGTCAATGCGTCAGAATGGGGGTTTCATCTCTAAACACTGGCTGCTCTGTTCTCTGGCCCTCCATCAATGGAGGAGGACAGGATGTGATGTCACAGCAGAGGCGTAGGTAGATTTTAAAGAGCTTCAAAGAGAATTAACTAGGTGAACAACTAGAGGTGCGCAATATTGGTCTTATCCACCCAAAGCAACTGTAGATGGTTAATCTACAGCAGTGGTCTCCAACCCTGCCTTCCTGCCTAGTTCCAACCACCATTTGCCAAACCTGCTCCAGCTAATCAACCTCTTCCCAAGTCCCTGATTGGCTGGTTCAGATGTATTTAGTTAAGGGCAGCTTATTGGATACAGGTTGGAACTAAACTCTGTAAGAAGGTAGCTCTCCAGAGACCACTGATCTAGACCCATTTATTGAATAAAGATTGGCGTGATACAGGTACAAATGTCCAAACACAGAATTTGAAATCTTAGAATATTTGATAACATCAGACTGAACTGTTTAAACAGCACAACAGCCACTCCAGGACTGCAAATGACCGCTTTACACTGATGTTCAAAGCACAATATCCAGGAATTCTCTCAGAAAAGAGAGCAATCTGGCAGCAACTGAGCAGATTTGGTTTTACTCATCCTAGATTGCATGAGAAGCACAATGAATTAGTGCCAGTTGAGCGCAGAAATCTATAGAACGACTGGGTGCAAATAGAGTCTGTGGCTTGAAGGCCAAAACAGGCCTGGAATGGGCTTTTTCAGTAACTTACTGCCGTTCATTCAGAGTTCTGTCTTACTATGGAGGCCCATATCAACCAGACGAGCTTCTGCAGGATGAGAGAGAAAGGGCGGAGTAGCAGGAGGAACAGGATGAAAAGATGGGCACTTCAGCAGCTATCGAGCAGGGATATAATGGGGCGGTAAATTAGTCGAGAATGAGTCCGGGGGTTTCACTGACCTAGATAAGACTCCACTCTGATGTTGATTTTCTCAGCCAGTCGTCAAACTGAAAGGGACTTCATACAGTAGGTAACATGGAGCAGTCAAAGGTGTGGCACCTCTTCCTTCATCTAGTTTGGGTTTAAAGATTCACCCCATTCATATGTAGATAAAGCCTAACCTGAGCACTTCTTGCTTGATGTTATTTTTAATACATTTCCTCATTCACTGGGCTGTCAATGCCTTGCTCTTCAGCATTTTGTTGGAGGCCTGGTAATATATCTAGAGATCATCGTACAGATTAAATATCACCTTGTCATGAAAAGCAATATGGTGAAAGAAATGGTCAATCAATGAATGGTCAGCACGTGTATGTACTGTATGAAGCACATATGATGCACAAGTTCTCCTGCTACATTTTGCTGCTGTAAGAACAAAACCTTTTATCTCTATTTTGTCATTTTTCAGTTTTTGACATAATTTGAAAGCACCCGTGGTCCTATACATTGTTTGTAAATTTCATGATGAATAGACTGACAGAAATGACCCAAAAAGACTTGGAAAAAAGTCTGGTTCCATTGACTTACATTAAAAGTGAAGTATGTTTTTTCCTTCTCCTGCAAAGTTACATTTTGGAGATACAAGATTTTGGTCCGGCAACAGCGATATGTTGGTCAAAATGAATGTTTGGTGCACTTGTTTAAATTGCGTAGGCTGAACTAGTTTCCTGATGCCTCACTAAAAGAGAGGTTGACCACATCTGAATGCTTAAGTGTGATTAAGGAGATGCCATCCTGCATCCTCCATTGTGCAGTGAAAGGTCAGGCCGCCGCATTAAATCTAATTGCTCGAGTTTGGGTTATGCAATTAATGGGGGCCACGCTCTTCTTTTATAACATCTTTAATGCCTTTGTAGACCTAATTTGATTTTTAATTGTAAAGGCATCGTCTGAAGGGAACTGTTTATGTAATACTGCGTAGCTGTTGTTCATGTTGCGCTTGCAGACTGCAGCATGGTATTCCTAATGTACTGCTGATGCACAGTACTTTCATTCCTGAGCTACTCTCTATATATGTAGAATGTTTATAGTGGGATGTTAAAGCTGTCTTTGGGGCCAAAAAAAAAAGATGTCCAGCAAGCTGTTCTTTACGTACCCTGGGGATATCCTACTAACTGGCTGTCAAGCAATGTCCATGACATGGAGAAGGCTAGCACTGATGGTACACCAAGGTCCTCAGGGTTGGATTTTTATCAGCTGAGCTCAACAGTCATGAAAAACGCTTGTTACAATCCCACTCATGAAAGCGCCCGGTCTTCTCTTTTCTTGCTATTTAGCGCTCTGCTGCTCTGTAAACTCAGTCAATGTTAGCATGGAGTCATTACTTTATGAAATTGGCATGTATATGTATAAAGACCATGTGAGAAAACAGTAGGTTTCTTTGACTGAATATATGAGTGTCTATCTATGACATTTAATTAGCCTGGATAAATTAAACTGCTTAGTTATGATTATAAATCTAACCGACCGCTGTAATTCCTAATCCTGAGCTGGTGAGTGAATCTCTGGTGGTATGGATCTAAAGAGGGGACAGCACAGGCTTCAAATGCCATGCTTACCCCTCTAAGCCTTTAAATCCCACTTGTGTGGACTAGACTGGCACCAGTCCTCACAAATCAATGGCCTTCTAGGCCAGCAGCCATTTAGAAGAAACGACTGTAGATGTCCGGTCAAGTGATCTGTTATTGTTTAAACGCTGACTGAAGGGTAATGGAAGAATTGCCGAACAGTTCTAAGCTGTTATGTGAATCGTATCATGTATTTGTTTCTCTCTTTCTCTCGTTTCCCAGCCCTTCCCGGACTCCCAGTAGATCTTCCCAGTTGGAGACCAGCTCCACCCACTCCATCCAACAGCCATGGCAGATGACGCGGACATGCGCAATGAGCTGTCAGACATGCAGCAGCGTGCTGACCAGCTGGCCGATGAGGTGAGGGCCAGTCACTCTATGCTTGTGCGGTCATCAAGGCACTCTCTGTAGCTGTTAATGAGTAATCAAGAAACACAAGTGAGACCACAGACATACTGATAGGCCAAAAAGAGCAGGAGCAGTGAAGTATGCCATTGTAATATTTCAATTTTTTCAATTGTGAGGTTGTGTGGAGATGGATGAACTTAACCTAAGAAGGTGAGCCACACTGGCTAACAAGCAATCAAACATTCCATCAAAGTAAATTTCATGGATTACCAATGCGCAAAAACAAATAGCACACAATCCCAGTCTTACACTGTTTAGTTGATTATCACTGTGCTATAACCACTAAGCTGTATGCTGTATGCTATTCAGCTGTAAAGACGCCCACCGTGCCATGTTCTACTAACTGTGCAGCGATAGCCTCACTGGTTTTGGACTACCAGCTTTGCCAGGGATGCTTTAGGCTCTTAATCATTTCGCATCCTCTGCAGAGGGACGGTTTAGATGGATCGTGGACCCCTAAAGTTGTTCATCATTCTGTAGCTTCTGTAGCTGTCTGGCTGTGTCAGGCCTATATTATATTATATCATATATCATATATTATATATTATTATTAACTACAGGTCCAGGCAGACTTTGTCTAGAAATGAATGGCATTTTTCAAACAGGGTACATTTTGTCCTATGCATATTTTGTTTACCAGAGGGCATGACAGAGCCATTTTTCAAAAAACATTCATTTCTCTGAATTAAGAGGCCATTAACCAGCCAAATGATGGCTATTGCTACATGCAAGCTCACACTTCTGCATACTGAACTGATATCATAAAACAGGCAACTTCACTAAAACACCCCACACAAACCAGTACGTTTTGCCAGATGGGGTAGTTAAGTTGTTCTGGCAGTAGTAGCCAACAGTTCGAGTAGCTGATGTTAGTATATAATAGTGTTGAAGTTCAATGGTAGACTTATTTTCATGCAGTGTCATTTCAGTGAGCAGCAGTGTGAGCCTGCTTGTAGCATGTATGCAGCATTGCTTATAATTTGACTGGTAAACAACCTCTTGAACATTTTTCTTGGACAGAAAAGCAGCTAAGACCCAGAATTTGTAATACAGGCTTGATGGCATCTACAGAATGATGACAGGATTTTAGGAGTCTATCGCAAGCTCTGTTTGTTTACTTAATTCAAATGACAGATTTCTGGTTTCGTATCTTCTCCAAGCTGTGACTGTGCAACTGACCCACGCATGTTTGGATGAGTGTGCATGTGTGTTTGTCAGGTGTAGGGAGGGTCCACCTGCACCCAGGCTTACGTAATGCTGCAGCTTTTGTTGTTTGTGTGTGAAGCGTGTAGATGCGTGTGTGAGATAGATAAAGATAGAGCTGGGTCTGTGTATGTGTGTTTGCATGTGTGTGCATGCGCAGTCCGAGCTCCTGTGGAGCTTCTTTCTGCCGCTCCACGCTATGAATCATCTTCACAGCTGAGCAGAATATTAAAACGCCAGCGCAACACAGCTACGTGCTGCAAAAACATCTTGCAGCTCTCTCATCTGGAGAAAGCAGGATTCAGCTACCTCACACACAAACACACACACATACACACACGCTCGGTTCTCAGTGTCTGTCATCATAATGTCAAAACAGCCAAAGAAAAGAACTTTGCTTTAAAAAAACCTGTATTTGGTCTTAGTCAAAAACATCGGCAGTTAAACTGTAGGCCTTTTAACAGCGGCCATTTTGGATCATCCTCGTCTGACTGTGAAGCGGGGGTGTCTCTCAGCGGGCAGCGAGGCTGTGCTGGGAATGGGGGGGTGGTGTGTTCCTGGCATAGGCTCTGTTCTTCAGGATCATAGGGTGTGGAAAGCTACAGTGGGTCTCTCAAACACTCACTCAATGCCTATCCTTTGATGTTCCTACAAAAAAAGAACTGTAGAAACGCAATAAGAAACTATAATATTGCTATAGTGTTGTATAATGTGTCTATAATAACCTGTACTACATTCAGCTCCAAATAATATTCCTTTAGTACTGGGGGTACACACTTGGCACATGACCGGTTTCATGATATTTTGAAAAAGATTCGAATTAAGGACAATGATGACGACAAGCATGTTGTTGCACAGCTTAGTAATGACACCAGCACTTAATAAACTATAAACCAAATTTACCAAATTTACTGTCCTATCGGAATCATGTACAAATTCCTGTAGCATTAGCATTGTTCTTTTTCCTAAGGCAGAACAAATCAATCTGCAGTGGCTTTCCGAAAAACAGGAGCCACCAAAATAAAACATGAAACAGTATTAGTCATGCAAAATGTTGCTGGAGTGTTGACTCTGAGATAAACTCCTTCAAGGCAAAATACACAAGCAATAATCCACAGAATTTAGTATCAGTCTGGAATTCACTGGAGAGATTTTTTCCTGAATGTTCTTACCACCACTTTTCCCAAGTGTGGTTTGTTGTCTGAGATATTTCAGATACCGTGTCAAAGGGTAGCTCTTTCAGTAAAATGTTCAGTTATGGCGTTTTCCTGCTTGTCCCTAAGACTGGAGTCCACACCCAGGACTGATTCTGGGCTCGTGTGAGGGAGGGGCTCATTATAGCTGGTTTAAATTCACACACAAGAATTCCATCCTAATCATGGATCGATTGCACAGTTCCATACGTAACTTTTCTGCGTGCAGGTTGCAAAATGGACGCCCTAGCTTCAACCATTTGCTGCTTTTTATTATTTTTTTTGGATACAAACACTTAAGCGGGTTGTGGCCATTTGCGCTTGAATGCCTTCTTCGATCCAAAGTCCATTAGGACTTCCATCTCCTCTGCTGTCCACAACAATCCTTTCCTCGCCATCATGAAACTTGAAAAGGGAAGTGATGCGTTAAGTCAAAGCAGTCATCTCACAAAATGAACCAATAATGCAACTCACACATGGCGCTCGCTCGCAGACAACCGCACCAGAGTTCACTGGAAACAAACCACTGATTTCAAGAGAACCAGAGATCGGACCTCTGGACCGCACCCAGGCTCGAAAACAGCTTTCACACTTGACCAAACTCGCAGAGCAAGCGGTCCCGGGTCCAGAAAAACCTCTTGTATGAAAACACCCTTAGTGTTGTGATCATACTAACTGCTTTCTCACTGATTAGCCTGTATTGCCACTGCTTCTCACATATCACAGGTCATGAAGATCTTTATCTGCTGGATCTTGCTTCCTTTTGTAATGTCTACTTTCTCTTTCCACAGTCACTGGAGAGCACCCGTCGTATGCTGCAGCTGGTAGAGGAGGTAAGTCCTTTAACACGCACACTACTCTCAATATTATACACTTAGCCATGGCTGCCAGAACAGTGAAGACAAGATTTTAACTAGCAATTTATTTAACTAAATATCAGTTGCAGTATTTCTTAATGCTACCTCACCAGTCTCTTTTGAGATGCTAGCTAGCAAACTATCTGAGCGGAAATGAAAAGTTTTTTTTTGAGATGTTAAATTACATTAAATGCATAGCTGTTACAGCTATGACCCAAGCTATAGATTGTACTGAATGTAAGTATGGTAAGTCAATGGGCACTAGAGACAGCAGCTTTTGGTAAAGTATGGGGAGTCCAATGAAATGTGGAGCTACTGTAATATTTTAAAGAAATACCTCAACAAAAACTGCTAGCATTGCTAACTGTTCACTGCTAGGACAGTTTGTTGTTGGACGTGTTAGCATTTTGTGGATGAACTGTTATTTTCAGAAAACAGTAGATTGTATCTAATCATTTTTATTTTATACAGCTACTTAAACAATGTAGATTGTAATACTATAAACTAGACATCCAGTGGTATGTTTATATATCACTGTTGTGGGAAGAAAACCTCGTATCTCCAAAATCGTAACTTTACAGGAGAAGGAAAAAACCTACTTTACTTTTAATGTAAGTCGATGGAACCAGAATTTTTTCCAAGTCATTTTGGGTCGTTTCTTTTAGTCCATTCATCATGAAATGTACACACAATGGAAAGGACAACAGGCACTTTCAAATTACGTCAAAAAACGGAAAACGACAAAAATGGAGATACGAGGTTCTTCCAACAACAGCGATGTTTATAGTTCTTAAATAACAAATAATATTCTGTAATTGTCTATTTATAGTCAAGTTATCTGCTATGAGATTTGTCCACTCTTTTTCAAAATATTAATTATTATTAGCTTTAAATTCTCAGTGCAACACACCTGTCTCAGTTATTATGGAATCCTCTACATCACTGCAGACACATCCAAAATTTCTTACATTTTTACAGATTTAGAAAATTAAACTCGCTTTGTGTATGTCTGCAGCAAAATGTGTTGTAGTACTAAAAACGTTTGAATGGTAGTGTACCAAAAAAATCACAAAGAAAAGGCTACACTGCAATCGACATTTGGGGAAGATTCATTGTGGTATATTGAGCGACTAGAGTAATGCTTCTGTCTTTGGCTCCTGTCTGGCTGTGGTCAGCTGACCGACCGGCTGCATAGCCAGGAGCAAGTTGAGCCATTCTAAACTGGGCTAGACGGGACCAGGGCGGAAAGAGAGACAGAGGAGAGAGGGAGAAGGAGAGACAGGGGAGGAGGGGCTAGCAATAGCAAGCCTCTGCGGTATATCTCAAGGTCATATTGATAATCAGTGACCATAATTGCTGCAAAGTGCACCTCCCTGTGCCTATTAACAGGCAGAAAAGAGAACAGCAGTAAGTTGCTAGGGAGGTGACAAACGGTCAAGCGGCCTGGAGAAACCCTCCCTGATGGAGGGGAGGGGTGAAGGAAAACGGAGGACAGAAAGATGGGTCTGGAAAGCGGCACAACACTCAGCCAATGATTAGTCATAGTGACCGATGGGTGAAACGCCCCTCGCTGGCCCCCATTTGAACCTACTTTGGCTTGCGTTAATCAAATGCGTCATATTATGTTCATCTAGCAGCAACTAGAGGTGAATTTCTTGCATTATTTACCCCAGAAAGCACATTGAATTTATACCAGATGTTCTAGCACTGTTGGGGATTTCACCCGGTGCTAACACGTCAACCCCCACGGATCTTTTTAAGCCAATTTTGGGGTTCCTACTGCTGCTTGGGTCTAAGGCCTGATTTATAACACTGTGCAACTGCCTGATTATCCAAAACATCGATTCTGAGTTCCCTGCTCAAAATGCTGATGCAGTAGTTCTCCTGATTTACGCTCTGCAAGCCCAGGTGTTATATTTATCAAACACTTATAAACGATGTAAAACAGGACAGTGCAGCAAAAATGCCTTTACCAATCCTACTCGAAGTGTTTTTATGAAAATAAAAGGTGTTTTGAGACCCAGTGACCAAACAGGGTTGAATGCAGGACAGAAAAAGTCAATACTTCCATCAAATCTAATCAATAACTAAAGCATTGAGTGCTTACTATTCAGCACATCAACATCTGTGATTCAGTGTGTCACAGCCACACCCCAGTGGAGCAGTGGGGGTTCACCACATTCATTAGTAATCACTGACTGTGCCTTAACTGAATTAGTAATGGAGAAATCTGTTCAAAGCAATCACCTTTGTTCTGAGTAGAAATGAAGGTGCATCCGCCTGCATGTCTCTCCCTTTATAAACTGATTGCCTGGCTTTGTGCTTTTATTCCACACATTTAAATCACTAAAGTTTGTCCGTCATCACTGTACTACATTAACTTTTATCACCATTATTAACCACACAGGAATGAGGAAAGTTGAAATGACTCTGATAGGCGATTCGTTGGATTAAATGATTCTAATTCATTTCACCTTACTTGATAACTTATGTACACATTACAAGCAAAGTAGGTGCCTAAACTTTAGCTCGATGCCAAAGTCTAACCACTGTCATGTTTTTATTTCTGTCATTAACTATTCACTGTCCTCAAGCCAAAGGTAAATGACACTGCCATTATTGTTCTGTGGATAACGGTGAGTTAGGCCCAATCCCATTTCTTCTTTTTACCCCTACCCCTTGTTTTCGAGTGTCACCCTAACCCCTTGGAACTGAGTTACAAGGGGTAGTGGTTGAAATCTTGCCCTACGAAATGGGACAAACCTCAAATAAAGAAAAAAAACATTGCTTCATTAACAGCTACTAGCGCTGCTCTGTAGGCGACCCGGCCCGTCTTCAGTGATAGCAGAGAAGAGAAGTGTTCAGCTCCTCACTGCTGGGCTTTATTTACATTTAGGGCATCATATGCTTTCAAAGAGGGGGCAATTATTTATTATCACCCACCACTAATTCTTTGGTGATAAGTCAGATATTCACCAGCATCTTGTTCGAATTTTCCCGTTCCACCTTAAATGGTGCAGCAGTTACATTCTGGTGCTGCAGGCGTCAGAACTGCTTGACTATTTAAGGTGGAACGGGAAAGTTAGCTAGCTAGCTAAAGAGACATTAGCATGCTATTATTAATTCTTTATGCTTTTTATACCATAATACATTGAATCGATATTAAACTAATATAATACAGTGGTTATCGTAATCGAAAATTCTCACATTTGTGGGTTTCTTTGGTCGCTCACGCCGCCATCTTGCCTGCTTTTTTTTTTCTCATAACACTCAGTTTGGACTCTGCCTCTGAAAACCTTCCTTTGGAGGGCCATGTAGCCCTACCACTTCACCCTACCCCTCTATCTCAACAAAAATCAGGACACCTTACCCCTAGACATGAACGCGCAAAACAGAGGGCTAAGGGCTAAGTGGTAGGGGCGACGGGTGAAATGGGATTGGGCCTTACTGTATAGGGGGCTCAACACCTGAAATCAGACATTTTCTCCTTTAAATCCCAGCTGAGGCTTCAGAGCAGGCAAAAAAACAGAGCTTTGGATTTTAACATCAGTGCGCTCCATCATTTGACGGCTGCTGCTGAGCCCCTGAGTTAGATGCCTAATCCCCTGGATGCTTTAGGGATGCTGAAATATTGTACCCCCATCTGGCCTGTCAACAGTGACCTTGACAATGAGCAATGACTGCACAACATCCCAGCTGTACAAAATAAAGCTTGTTTCACTTTACCATAATGTTCCATGAGTTCTAGAAACAGTTTGCTTGAGACCCGCAGTTTGCTGCTGGACAATACGCACCTGGAAACAGGGGTCACATCTGGAGATCCTTCAGTATATCGTCGCTGTTGTATCAAAACCTAATAACTCCATCTTTTCCATTTAATACTAACCCTTGTGTGGTGTTGATGTGTTTGTTACTCAGTGGTCTGGTGGACACAGCCATAACAATTTATGTAAAAACACCAGATGTTTAAAATATCACAAGTGGCCATATAAAGGTACAATTTCAGAGTTATAAGCTTTTGTGACAGCAGTAGTGATATGTTAAGGCCTGACAAGCAAGTGTTTTCAAAAAGGCTCCACATTAAGACCACAATTATTCCCCTTAATCATTAGCTGACCACAAGTTCATATGTACGAAGAGGGCAATGCGCTGTGTCGACATATCCTTAACCACTGACTGCTCATGATCCTGGACCTTTCACGGTTTTCCTTGACAAAGTCCCGCTTTCTTGACTCCAACTCTTAAAGAAACCCTGTAAATTCCTCCTACTGATCTTACCTCTGTCTTTCTATTCTTTCCTTCTTTCTTCTTCCCTCACCTCCATGCCACCTTGCCACCTCTCCATGCCTCTTGGTGCATAGAGTAAAGATGCTGGTATCAGGACTTTGGTTATGCTGGATGAGCAAGGAGGTAAGTCCAAACGCTTTACAGACGGATGATGACAAAGCATGATTTCCTGAAACACAAGTTAACTCTGAATCAGCGTTTCACATTTTGACTGTAGTGTGTGTAGCTATATCCATGTACAGTTTTCAGTTCATTCACACTAAATGACACACAAGTTGTAATGGCTGACAGCTTAATTAAAACTCATCACTGAATTAACTGATATCGGTAATTATATCTTTCCTTCCACTGTTTAAAATGTTAATTTCCTCTGCTTTCTTTTGACTAACAACTTTCTAAATCTTTTTTATTCTTTTGCTGACAAGTTTGCTTCTTTCTTAACTTCAAGACATTCTCTAGAATCCATTTTTTTCATTTTCACTAACAAAAGCACATGCGCATCATACGGCCACTGAGACTCTTCATTGATTGTCTGCATCCAACTTTTTCCATCCCACAACTGGTCAGTTTACAACTGTTCCATCATCGTAAATAAGGCCAACATTTTAAATCTAGAGCGAGTTTCTTTCTCTGTGTGGGGAAAAATAAAACGATCGAATTAGCTGGTAAAGACAAACGTTTCCCATAGAACACACTAATATCCTTTTTTGTATAATCCCTGGTTGAATGCCTCAAAACTGCTCAGTTATTATATCTTATTTATGATTAATTGGTGAATTAATTGGATTCCTGGTTTCCAATAACGCTGCAGTGGACCCACATTAAAAGCATACATTAGCTTGTTTATCTAAGTGTGATTTAGGAAACTGTGTAATTGGCCTTGCATTGGGCATTATCCTGAGTCGGGCGCTCTGATTGGCTGCAGTGTGGGAAAGCCCCCACTCAGAAGCTGATGATTACTCTTGTGCGGTATGGCTATGAAAGGGATGAGCTCTTCCTGCTCCAGACCTTAGGGATTGCCGTCGAAAGCCTATTTAAACGAGCCCCTTAGCCATGAGGTACTGTTAAGCCAGGCTTACTCTTTGACATTGTAGTCTGGCACTGTCATCAAGAAAGGGTGTGGGGGCAAAGCAGGCTGAGAAACTGTTGTACCTGAAGAAAGGCTAAATTTTCCAAATGAAAATGAATGCCTTCCTTGAATTTCCCCACTAATATTACAATAATATTCTTTCTAATAAGCTACCAATGGACCAGAGCTTTGGGTTCAAGTCCAGGGATTCTACAAATCTGACTAGCACTGTAGGTTTTTTTTCCTTCCCGAACCCATCCACAGTCTTTTCCTCCTCACAACATACCACACCAGACTTCCTCTCTACGGGTCACGGATTAAACGCCCTGTTCGCGTGGCCAAACAATCCCAGACTGCATCACCACAGGTCACACAGCCACCTCTGTCATGCTCATCCCTTACCCCCACCCAGACAAACAAACCATGAGCTACATACATTGCCTTATTAAGCCTCCGCCGAATGACTCAGCACGTTACGGCCCTTAAGCCCTGGGCGAAAGATGAGGGCAGTCTTTAATTCCGTCCTGAGGTCTAATTAAAGTCACACAGCTTTGAGCTGCTGCCCTCCTACAGTGACTCTTGTGGGACATGCTGTCTCTCTCTCCATTTGACCTCAGGGATCTGTTTCAAATGCACTGGGGAAAGTGTAAACAGCCAACAATGATTTGCTTTTTTTTTTGTCCTCCAGCCTATTACGCTTTTAATGGATATATCCTTGTGGAATATATGGAATATTTTCCAGCGGCATTTGTAGATCCATTCCAATGCATGTTGTCCCCACTAGGTACATTGTAGCAGAGTCGCGCCCAGCTTGATAGTGTTCATTTCTCCAAAAAAAAACAAAAGCCAATAAAATTCATTCCACTGCTGTCATCCCTTTGTCCTGACCAGAACAACTCGATCGTGTTGAAGATGGCATGAACCATATCAACCAAGACATGAAGGAGGCCGAGAAAAATTTAAAAGATTTAGGGAAATGCTGTGGCCTTTTCATATGTCCGTGTAACAAGTAGGTACTGACCATGTGACGGAAGGGTCTTTTGCGTATGTGGTGGCGTCCATTATTATTTTTTTTTTCTTTCCTTTCGTTTTCCTTTTGTCACAGTGACTGTCTGAAGTTTTTTTCTTTCTGTCTTCTCTTCTTTGTCCTCTCTTTCCTCCTTCCTTTCCTCCCTGTTTTCTTCTCACGTGCTTCGTTCTGTGGGGGATAAATTGCTTGTTGTTTAATCAGAACAACTGGAGCGCATCGAAGAGGGGATGGACCAAATCAATAAGGACATGAAGGATGCAGAAAAGAATTTGAACGATCTAGGAAAATTCTGTGGTCTTTGCTCCTGTCCATGTAACAAGTAGGTGCTGCTTGCCTGCCTGCCTGCCTGCCTAAAAATAAAAAATAAAAAAAAAGATTGCAATAAAAATACGCCTTAGAGGTCTTTTAGTGGCTAGTAGCCCTTGCCAGCAATAGCCAGACTCACCACCCACGCTCTTCAGTATGACCTGCCCCAGAGGAATTGATGAGCATGAGGCATGGTCGCACCCACACTCTCTCACACACACAACTGCCCTGCAGCCTTGCCTCCTGGTCCTCTGTGACTGAGAGATTACCCATCAGATATATGAAGTAAGGCATGCTGCACTGATCCTAAGGGTTGACCTTTCCACACACCCCTATCTGAGAACCGCATGCAAAGAATGAAAGGCTGGACCTTTCGGGACCGAAATCTTAATAGCCAAAGAATCCAGCATAAAAACTGTATGGATGTGCCAAAGTTGAATTAGTTGACTGTCCAAGTGTCAGACGTTGGAAGCAGAGCAACTCTGAACGTGGACAGTAACCACTGACACGGCCTATAGTGAACCAGGTTATCTTAATTTCAATAGATGAGACAGACACAATCACTCATAAACCAAACTTATAATCAGACCATTATTTGACGAATCCCAAACCATTCGCAATTTTTAATCCAAGATGCATGAAATAGGCCGACTTAAGCAGCAGTGCAACTCCTCTGCAACTTTGAGAGCACATCCATCAATGCCACTGGCTCGTATGACTGGAACAGCATGTCCCTGAATGCCAAATGCATGCTGATGCAACTCTTGCTATTAATAACAATGCTGCTACCTATTAAACAATGATGTATACTAACAATAACACTGCTGATGACCTAAACTTGACTTGTCAGGAAACCAGATATATCATTTAGCCATTAGGGTTTTACATGAAAGTGGTAGGAACGGAGGAAGACAGACCCAGAGATCTGGTCCTCAGCCGCAGTACAGTGGATAGAACTGTGTTTTCACTGGTTATCCCCAAAGGGGGAGCGGACCAGATCTAGGTCAGGCAGAAAGAGAATGGAGATATATTCTGTTTTAATTTGATAGCCCTTACTGCCGATGTCCTCGGTTGATA
This sequence comes from Colossoma macropomum, assembly GCF_904425465.1. Lineage (NCBI taxonomy): Eukaryota > Metazoa > Chordata > Actinopteri > Characiformes > Serrasalmidae > Colossoma > Colossoma macropomum. The sequence continues at coordinate 10,366,289 of NW_023494795.1, read as the reverse complement.
CAGCCGAACAAATGAACATAATTCACCTCACTTCTTTCTTATGTATCGTGAAAGCAATACAGTTTCAGCCTAGAGCTTGAATGATATTCAGTTTTAGCATATCTTAATGGTTTCAGAGGGGGGGGAGGGGATTTCTCTGTACATTGTACATTTGTCTCTCATTTAGATCAGACACTTCTTCTTCTTTCACTGTCCTCTTCGTAGGAAAATGTAGCAAGGATGGCAAATATCAGCATTCCAGGCAGTATGTACCGGTTAGAACATTAGTTGCCCTGCCACATTACATAGAGCCTAACGCACTGCGAAGATGGAGAGTAGGAGAGACGGGGGAACTGTAGCCGTAGTCCATATCTATAAATAACACTGCAGTGGGAGGCCTGGCTATCTCCGTTTAGATCAAATCGAATAAGATCTGGAATCCAGGATCACTGAGCTGTTATCAAACAATAACACAATAAAATGTTCGGACTCATTTTAGACACTCAACACGACTGTGTGCTGAGAAAGAACCCCGGCCTGTCATTTTGACCAGCCGGACAGAATTCTCGCAAGCCAGTGGTGGCAAACAGGATCCAGATGGTAACCTTGTGATGGGTTCACCTGCTTTGCTCAGAGTGTGGTAATACATGTAGGAGTAGCGCTCGTATTCCATAATTTGCTTAACCCTCTGCTGCACGCATTATGAGAGAAAAAAAATTCAATTCACTTTTTTTTGCATGAAATCAACCTGATTATTAAATCCAAATAATAACAAAATAATAATGTGTACAGGGGTCCGTTTGGGGTATGTTGCCCTGAGGCAACATTGTGCTACAATAGGAAGAAATGATATAAAGCCATGGTGAGATCTGGCTTTGCGACTGGCTAAATCCATTCCACTGCCCCACAATGTTGCTTCTAGGCAACAAACATACTTCGGCAGTTTCTGGATGTTAAGAAAGAGGTTTAAAAGTGTCAATAAAATGACGATATTACCAAATACATCCTTTTATTGGCTTACTCAAACTCTTCCCTTTATTATTAACGCTGTCACTGTCGTTAAATATGTATGATGTTAGCGTAAAGTGAGGAAAATGTGTTTGTTGCCTAGAGGCAACGTTGTGCAATAGAGGGTTAACTATGTTCAACAGAATGACATGTTTAGGAGAATTTTAAGGTGCACACACTCCATTAGAGACTGAGCATAGAGACAGGTGATTCTTTCTATCAGTTTAGCCAGAATAATCGGTCTACTAGAATCTACCGCATATGATAAACATAATTAATATTCTATAAATATGAAAAAAGAGCTAAGAAAAGGGCCTAGGAATGGGTTCTCATCCCTCCAGTTTCTTTTCTTTTGCAGTTGTTTGCGCTTTGTCTCTGACGGTGTGGCAGTCCCGTTACTCTGTGTTGTCTGTCTGCCAAGGCCTGTCGTCTTTGTTATTTGTCATAATCTGAGAGGGGGAACAGCTCATAAGCACTGGGGAGGGGAAGCAGTCCAACAAGTAATGCAAGGGTGACCTCTGAGTCCCTTGTTTTCTTTTGCTAGTTATTCAAGTTCCCCTTTATTTTCCATCTCTTAAAGAAAGGTATGTGTTTCAGCGAACAAGCCATGTATGTTTTATGTCTACGAGATATAGCATCTTAGAGAGAAGTGATAGGAGAATTAGCTTGTCCTTGTTACTGCTTGCCTGGTAGTCCAGCATTTGACCATTGTTGTTTCTATGTATTGCTGGTCTGTGTGGGCAGAAGCTCTGCTCATACAGAGGTTTTCCGGTCACTTGTGTGCTCATGCTCCCGTTGACTCCTGTGCAGAATGAAGAGCGGAGGCAGCAAGGCCTGGGGCAACAACCAGGATGGCGTGGTGAACAGCCAGCCTGCCCGTGTGGTGGATGAGCGGGAACAGATGGCCATCAGCGGAGGCTTCATCCGCAGGTGAGGGGAACCGCTGGGTTCCAAGACACATGGTCAGTGAGGAACTGAACAAGTGCAGAAGGGGTTTGTTGCTTAGTTATAGGGTCATGAAGGGCTGGACAAGACAGCTGTGAAGCTTGAAAAGGCCAAGGGATGTCAAACGTATAGAACCTCTTAGTGTTTAGCAACATAATCTGAATATGTAATGCAAGTTAATATGGTGCTCTGAGAAAGCAAAGCATGCATGCTCACTACATCGCTATGTGTGCTTCTGTACAGGGTAACAGATGATGCCAGGGAAAATGAGATGGATGAGAACTTGGAGCAGGTGGGAGGCATCATCGGTAACCTGCGCCACATGGCCCTCGACATGGGCAATGAGATTGACACCCAGAATCGCCAGATTGACAGGATCATGGACAAGGTAGGGGCTAGATTTGAGTTTTAGTGCTAGAGTCAATATATTTTCACAGTTTATCGATGCTGCAATGCAGCATTACTCTCGATCTTTATACATCACATTTCACATATTGTGATCTGGGGCCGTATTACAGAAGATTCTCAAGTCTATCATATCTTATCTGTTTTGTTGTCATGGCAACTTCAGTTAAGATTGAAGTTAAGGACAGAAGCCATTACAGAACAACAGTCCTTAAGTCTATAATCTTATTTCCAGATAAGAAGACGGTATTACAGAAACATCCTGAGCTGCCAAAATATCCAAAATATTTTCTTAACTTTAAGATAAACCCAGAGCGTCTTACCTTCTGTTTTAATCGTGTTTCTATTGTTTTATGGAGTGATAGACAGCACAGTTCACTATAAGCAGCATAATGACGCTACATTTATCTACACTGAAAACGGTGCTTTGACTTCTTCAATTTACTTATTCCCTCTTATTACCTTTGTGTGGTAATGTTTCATTAAAACCCGTCAGATCCAACATTACAGTGATGGTGGTGAATAATGAGGAGACAGAGCTGAACGGGTGTCTGTTTATTAGGAGGAGTAACATTAGCGCGCTCGGCTAAAGCGTTTGGGAAATGAAACTGAAACTGTGGAGCGGAGACTCTGATAAACAGCACTAAGCACTAACACATTATTCTTAACTTTCAGTTTATCGCGCTTTAGTTTTATTTGACCTTTTTTACACCAGTAATGGTAGCTAACGTTAGCTGTCCGGCTAACTAACTTGATTACCTGTTTACGTTTCAGCTGCGCGCGTATGGTCAGTTGCTAGGTAACAGACACGACAGTTGATTGTCGACTTCAATCGAGAAAGTGAAGATTCCTAACTAGAGATAAGATAAAATGCCGTAAGATTAGATAAGATTCTTCAATTAACCCTCTACTGCACGTATTATGAGAGCAATTTAAAAAAAATATTCAGTTCACTTTTCTTGCATGAAATCAACCTGATTAATAAATTCAAATAATAACAAAACATAATGTGTACAGGGGTCCATTTGGGGTATGTTGCCCTGAGGCAACATTGTGCTACAAAGGGAAGAAATTATAGAAAGCCATGGTTAGATCTGGCTTTGTGACTGGCTAAGTCCATTCCACTGCCCCACATTGTTGCTTCTAGGCAACAAACATACTTCGGCAATTTCTCATAACAAAAAAAAAAACATACTGAATGGTAAAAAATTTATCAATTAAATGATGGTATGACCAAATACATCCTTTTATTGACTTACTCGAACTCTTCCCTTTATTATTAACCCTGTCATTGTCGTTAAATATGTATAATGTTAGTGTAAAGTGAGGAAATTGGGTTTGTTGCCTGGAGGCAACGTCGTGCAATAGAGGGTTAAGATCAGATTTGCTTCCGTAATATGAATATGTGAAAAATCTTATCTTGACCTGTCAGATCTTAAGACAAAAAGATAGGAAGTTTCTGTAACCTGGCCCCAGTTTTCTTAGTGATTAGTTTTTATCCATTCATTCTATTTATGTAAATAATATTGAATCTTAAAAAGTGAACTTCACAAGTACATATATAGCTACAACTCAAAGGTGTACAATGTATATCATTTATTCTCTTTACTCTTCGTCTTCTACCAGGCTGAGTCCAACAAGACCAGGATTGACGAAGCCAACCAGAGGGCCACAAAGATGCTTGGCAGCGGCTAAGCGTCTCAACCGTCTGCTTTTACCAACCGTGCAGTTTGTCAAAAGGCACAAACATGCTTTTATCATGGTATTTACCTTCTAGGTTTGCACACATGCACATATCACCTCCCCCCCCCATTGTAAATGTTGTTCTGTGTGCTGTCTGTCTGCTTTTTCAATGATTGTCCTCGTAAATGATTTCTTATACTCCGTATCATTCTTTCCAAAGGTTGTATATAGTGCTGACTCGATGGCTCTAGCTCACTTGTGAAGTTTTTATTCTCTTTATCACCTATATACATATATGTATGTATGTATACACATGTATGCTTATATGTGTGTACATATGCATATATATATCGCCTCTTTGCTGGATGAACTATATAATAGGAATGCTATACAAGCTGTCTTTCCTTTTCAGTATCTCAGTATCGTCTTAGTAAAACTGTGTCATTCCATTAGGCTACTGTCATGCTCCTTATTTTGATGTTGTCATGACAAATGATGAAGGGGTAAAAGATGACTAATTATATGATGATGCTGATACCAATACAAAAAGCACTTACAATATCTGTCCTTGGTTCATTTCCCTCATCACACCCATAATCAGTTACTGTTTAGACAATGTGCAACTAGATTCTGTAGCTGTAATAGACATTGCATTCCAAGTGATGTGAATTGTGCGTTATGCATGACAAATGGTAGATTTTAGAGTCTTATAAATAAAACTTGTTTTAAAAATATGAAAAAAAAAAAATCATGGCAGTAGCAAAAATCGACAAACGCATGCTCAGTATTAGGACACAGTTGAACGTTCCATATTCCTGCAAGTTTGCAATAGTGCAACTCTCTCTGTCAATATATATTTACAGACTGTGACCATCGTTGTAAAATAATGCAAAATGAAGAAATGTAACGGAGATGACAAAAAGTGGTGGTTCTGCAAAAATGACCTGTTTTCTAAATGATTATGCAGCTCAGTGAAGATATTGACTTAAGTGCTGAACGGTGGGGACTGGTTGTTTACTGTATCATAGGTTTTGGATGCTCTGAAAAAAAAAATTAAATAAATAAACGTTTGCAATGTAAAGCAAAGACGCATATTTCTGAGAGACCTTACTTTTTTAAGAAGACTGTATCCTGTTAGTTTTCTTTCCCCGTGTGGTTTGTTATTGGTAAAAAATGATAATAATCCATAAAAAAAAAAATTACAAGAGATTTTTTTTGTTGCTTCTGTACTTAGAGCTATGCACACCAAATCGCTGAGATGTTGAATAGTCACGAAGACAAATAAATACCTTACCTGAATGACACATAAGTTAAACTGTGAGATTGATGTCCTCGAAGCATGTAATATTAAAAACTCCCTCTGTATCCTGTCAGTCTGTGAAGTGGTTGACATTTTGTAGCTAGCTGAATTGATTAAAAGTAATATAACCCCTCCTCACTATGGGTTCTCATTATTGTTTCGCATGGATGTATGGAACCGACATCTATCGGAGCAGTTTATTTGGACGGATCCAGAGTGGCCAAAGTTGATAACCCTGTTAAAAACCCAAGGGGGGATTAATGGATTCATCAGTAGTAAATCATATACACCGATCAGGCGTAACATTATGACCACCTCCTTGTTTCTACGCTCGTTGTCCATTTTATCAGCTCCACTTACTATATAGGTGCACTTTGTAGTTCTACAGTTACAGACTGTAGTCCATCTGTTTCTCTGCATACTTTGTTAGCCCCCTTTTACCCTGTTCTTCAGTGCTCAGGACCCCCATGGACCCTCACAGAGCAGGTACTATTTGGGTGGTGGATCATTCTCAGCACTGCGGTAACACTGACGTGGTGGTGTGTTGTGCTGGTACGAGTGGATCAGACACAGCAGTGCTGCTGGAGTTTTTAAACACCTCAGTGTCCACTCACTGTCCACTCTATTAGACACTCCTACCTTGTCAGTCCACCTTGAAGATGTAAAGTCAGAGACGATAGCTCATCTGCTGCTGCACAGTTTGTGTTGGTCATCCTCTAGTCCTTCATCAGTGGTCACAGGACTATTCTGAGTCCAGCAGTAACACTGAGGTGTTTAAAAACTCCAGCTGCACTGCTGTGTCTGATCCACTTGTACCAGCACAACACACACTAACACACCACCACCACGTCAGTGTTACTGCAGTGCTGAGAATGATCCATCACCCAAACAGTACCTGCTCTGTGAGGGTCTATGGGGGTCCTGACCACTGAAGAATAGGGTAAAAGGGGGCTAACAAAGTATGCAGAGAAACAGATGGACTACAGTCTGTAACTGTAGAACTACAAAGTGCACCTATATAGTAAGTGGAGCTGATAAAATGGACAATGAGCGTAGAAACAAGGAGGTGGTCATAATGTTATGCCTGATCAGTGTAGACGTACACTGTTCATACACTATTATACACAGGAAAACCAAAGTATTTTTACTACATAGCACATATCCTTCACTGTCTTCCACCAATGACTTAAAAGCGTACCTGAGAAAAGCCAGTGAGATTATGACTACATTGTTTGAAGAGCCTTGTAGTTGTGGGACATCCTGTAATGTAAGTGGGTTGACCACAGGAGCTGTTGATTAATGAACATCAATTTGCTGCCACTGTAAAATAATGAAGATACATCATACTCATTTACTTTCATTAGACACTGCAACAACACAACACATCCCAGAGCACTACTGCTTACCACAACAGACAAAACAACAACTTCAGCACGGAAGAGTGGTTATCTACTAGTGAATCACAGAGGATGCACTCAAAATTGTGCTTGGTTATGGCTTTTCTCACTGTTACCCCCAAACAAAAACACAGCTGACGACAGTACGATACAGAATCAATGCACAGAAACACCACAGATACATTTGGCCAGTACATAAAATGTTTTAGACCCACAGTGGTCTAAGTGGAGACACTCTGAAAGCTGAACAAAACAGAAACGTGTTCATAACGTTTACTATTTAATATGAAGGCATTTCAAGAGACGTTCCTCTAAGTCTCTTAAATGTGTGGCAGGTCTAAGTTGAGCTTGGTTGAAGTGTTTAGCTACTACTTTGAATCCGACAGACTAAAGAACAGTACTGCAGTGGAATAAGACTTCCACAGACTGGTGATGAGAGATCTTGAGGACAGGTGTTGCAATAGGAAGCAATTCTCACTGTAACATACATTATTCATTAAAACAACAAAAACATCCACACTGGAGCTGAAGAGGGCCAGAGGACTGCAATCTGGTGCTTATTCTCTATTTTTTTTTTAAGTAGAACAAGAGAACCAATTCTTATATTAAGGCCCAATCCCATTTCTTATCTTTACCCCTACACCTTGATTTCAAGTGTCTCCTTGCCCCTTGGAACTGAGTTATAAGGGGCTGTGTTTGAAGTCTTTTTCTACAAAATGGGACCCTCAAATAAAGGAGAACATTACTTCTACACATTAACTACACATTAACAGCTACTAGCGATGCTCTATAGACGACCCTGCCAGTCTACAGTGATAGCAGAGGAGGGTGAAGTTCAGCTCCTCACTGCTGGGCTTCAGTTTAATTTAGGGAATCATATGCCTTTAAAGAGAGGGGAAGCGATTATTCTGCACATTAATAATTATTAATAATAATTATTTATTATCGCCCACCCCTAATTCTTCAGTGTTATGAAGCTGAAGTCAGCTACTCGCCAGCTTCTTGTTTAAATTTTCCCGTTCCACCTTAAATGGAGCAGTGTTTACATTCTGGTGCTTCAGGTGTCAGTGCTACTGGACGATTTAAGGTGGAACAGGAAAGTTAGCTAGCCAGCTACCGACGCATTACAATACTATTTTATGCTTGTTATGAAGAAAAGGACCATAATACATCTAAACAACATTAAACTAAGATAATACACTGTTTATTGTAATTTTGTAACTGAGAAAATATTCACATTTGTGGGTTTCGTTGGTTTCTTGGCAGCCGTCTTGCCAGCTTTTCTTTTTTTCTTAATAGCACGCTGTGTGAAGTGTGAAAACCTCAGTTTGGAGGGCCATGTAGCCCTAACACTTCGCCCTTCCCCTCTATCTCAACAAATTCTGGACACCCTACCGAAGGGCTAAAGGCTAAGTGGTAGGTGCGAGGGGTGAAACAGAACTGGGCCAGAATAAGTGTCAAAAGAAGCTGATATTTGTTAAACATGATGGAATATACACTGACAGCTGTGACTGCAATCTTACTTGCTGTTGTCCAGGGTTGCTGTATGTGGTGGTGCCATATCGCAGCACCCTTGGAGCAACTTGAGGCCATGAGCCTTCCTCAAGGACACAAAATGCAGTAGACAGGGAGGGATAAGGCCTTCTGGGACTACACCAACATCCCTCGTGGCTACGCTCTAAACCTCACCTGATGCACAAACAGACAGATGACAGAAGGACTCATACAACGTCCAGTTATACATGCATAGTGCGATCTAACTGGCGCCTTCACGCCAGATGCTGTCTCTGTTTGTAAACAGACTGACATCTGTTGCATTACCCTACTTTGTGTACTGTGAACAGATATGCCTGTTCGCGTTGGCAGGGTAAGATGCAGCACATGCCTCTGTTTTGTGTTTTGTTGCTGGACCAGACAGATGTAACAGGCAGCCAGTGGCACATCTCTCTGTTGTCTCCCCATTTTAGCTAATACAACTGAGACTGTGGGGAGCCCTGGCCCTCCTGCACAGGGGTGAATAGGGTTTCCTCTTTCCCACACACACAGGAGGCTGGCGAAGGAGCCGCGGCTGGCTGCGTTTGCGCTGCTGCGGAGGTGATTAAGGATGATGGTGATTTATGAGGGAGAAGCAGCCTCCGGCAGATGGGGGGACATTTTCAGTTTAACCTAACACCACCTGCCCACAAACATCTTAAAAGGATACTTCCTCCAGAAATGCTAACATAGCTAACAATGAATGGCAGCTAATGGGGAAGAAATAACGTGATGGAAACTGTTTGCTAGTTCTTGCCCCCCTTTCAGTCAGTAGTAGTAGCATTAGCATTTCAGAGTGCACTATCATTTTAACACTTTTGGAGTGCTGCATCACTTCTTATTCTGCCTCTGTGATAGCAGAATGTCTGCTCCTTTGTTTTGTGGTGCCTTTTTCAAAATATGGACTGGCACACCTCTCAGCCAATCACAACTGTGTGTAAGCACTACTTCCTCTGTCAAGCTAAAGAAAACATTCAGGCAAAACTCCTCAGAACAACTCTGGAGCATGAACGGCAGGGGTAGTTAATTTAGTCAGAGTTAAGAGGCTAAAGTACTGTTCGGCCAGGATTAGTTTTCCGTGGGGAGGTGGGGTAATGCCAGCTTACGTCAGGGGGTCTTTGCATAAAATAAGAAATCTGGATGACAGAGATGGGAGTGGCTACTCGGTGTATGCGCTGCATTTACTCCAGAAACTAGTAGAAAACACGCCAAAACAATTTAATTTAGCCGTTACTTTGTTTACTTTAACCAGCCACAGATAAACATACTTAGAAGCCGCGCTGGGTCCAGCCAGGCACGTCAATGGCGCTGCCATTTTGGGGAGGTCAACATCGCTGCTGGACTGCATTCAGTACCATTACAAAGCAGCAGTTTAAGAAAGATACTGTCCAAAATTACACTATTTCAAGAATATTGACTCAGAAAGTGGGAGAGGAGGCGCTCCACACTCATGTCTGTGTGATGTTTATGTGTAGATGGCCGTGTGGTTGGTGAGGCACAGAGAACCTGATGATGTGATTGTTTTTCCTCTGGTTTTATATTAAGCTTTTCTCATTTAACAGTCTATTCACCTGATGTAGTAGTTATTTATTTACAGTGATGTTTAATGCTTTGTAGCTGGGTAAGTTATGGCATCCTTAATCTGTGTAAATAATCATAATAGATGAACTTTAGCTTTTAACTTCTTACACACCTTCTTAGCCATTGTAAAATTCACGATACAGGATATACGCACACCTATGACCGCCTCACAATAACTGAACTGAAAAATTCTTGTGCTGTTAATGGAATAATATATTTGACTCTAATGCTGCTCACATGGACCACCTAGTGTACTGATGAAGTAAGACCCCGTTTTTTGTTTAAACTGAGGGGCTTACAGCTTCTATTCTTAACTAGAACTAGGATGATCAGCTAACAGACCAAAAGGCCAACAGCCTGAACAACTCCATCTTTAAATATCACAGGCTTGAGTTAAAGTACTTCCAGTATGATTAACTGTAGAACAGCAGTATAAAAGTCTGAAAATGTGACTTGAATGTCTTACACGTTTCAAATGTTTGTGTTTCAGTCAGAATATATATATATATACAACTGTACCATAATCCATTGAAATTATATTTTTTAAGTTGTATTGACTCACACACCCCGTCTCACCTCCAGGCTTTTTACTTTATTGTTCTGTTTAGAAACATTGGGTTATGAAAAGGTACAAATACGAACGGTTTGAGGGAACATTTCCATTGTTGGTACCTTGATGAACCAGAAATGTACCTGAACAGAACCTTTATTTCTAACAGTGTAAAGGACCCGCATTTCTTGACGTAAAACGTTTATGTTGATTATTATTAATAATAACTTCAATTATTTTCTGACAAAATGTGTATTTTATCATATTTCATCTTATCCACTTCACATTGTGCCTAACAACACCCCTTCCTGCAGTAACGCACGGCCTCTCGTGGCGTTTTGCTTTCATATACAACTCTTTCTCCATCCCTGCTGACACACAGCACGCTTGGTATGACAGAGTCAGCAAGGTGGCCTGTGAATCGCACTCAAAGTCCTGCAGTGCTGACCAGTATTTACAACAGCGCATTAAACATGGGCCTTAAGAATTCACTCCTTCCAAATGCATCAGCCTGGCTATCATAGCAAGCTGGGAAAGGTCTTGCACAGAAGAGGAACAGAAGGAGAGGCAAAGAGGGGGCAGTGGAAAAGAGAGAGAGAGAGAGAGAGAGAGAGAGAGAGAGAGAGAGAGAGAAAGAGAGAGAGAGAGCTAAGGGAGGGGAGGCTTATGTAAGGCTTTCGCAGTGCACAGTGAACGCCAGGCATTCTCACAGACTGAGCCATCATTCCTCCTGAAAGATGGAGAGAATGAGAGAGAGAGAAAGAGAGAGACGGAGGGAGCGAAGCACAAGCAGTGCGGACAGGGTGGGCTGATGAAGTTGGGCTCTCTCCGCAGTGCCCACATCCTGGGTGTGATCTCAAGAGAGGTCTCAGGGCAAAACCAAAGGGAGGAGGGTGAGAGGAGAAGAGGATGTGAGAAGGAGAAAGAGAAAGAGCGCGTGAGGAGCTGCTGGTGTGGGCAGACAGAGTTTAAAGGGTGTGCTGTGAATATGTGAATATAAACACAGTGATGGGGGGGGGAGTAGGGTGGGGCTCTGTTTCCACCGCATTCTCTCTCTCGCTCTCTCATTGATCTCTCCTCTCGTCCCTCCCTTTCTCCGCCCCCTCACTCACATACGCGCGAGGTGGGAGGCGGCCAACAGGCTACCACAGCCTGAAGAGGCTATTCCGCCTGGGTGGGGGGAGTGGGGGTCGTTCGAATGCTGGCTTAGACTGACTCCAGCCTTGCCCTGGTTCGCATCCCCCACCCGCCGGGCTCACTAACACCGCGGGACCAAACTTTACCTCAGACAAACCGGACTCTACCTTCCCGCATCCTCTGCCTCAGAAACACCCCAAACCACGTCTGCGCCCCTCGCACGCGCCCAATAACCTCTGCTGTCATCTCGGCTCTCGTAAAATAATGGCCCGCGGAGCGAAGGAGCAAGCGGGGAAATGTCTCCACCTCGCGGCGGACTTTGGTACTGCATCCCATCCGCGGTGCAGTACAGTAGTATTAAAGGTCTCATAAAAGGGAAAGTTAAGTATACATTATAAACACTGTTAAAGCTTCAAAGCGTAACGTTCAGTCCTCATGGTGTCTATATGGATCCTAAAATCCTAATCTAAATTTTAGTTTTTAATTTGATTATTTAACTATCCTGATTAAATTTCTAATTTCATTTTTAATTTAATGATTCTCTCTTTTAAATGTTTTCATTATGGTTTTAATGTTGTTTTTTATTGTTTTTCTGTTTGTGCTTACTTTACTTTTTTTTTAAAACAACCCCGACTCTGAATTTTCTCATTTGTAAAGCACTTTGAATGACAGCAGCAGTGTTTGAAAGGTGCTATATACATAAACTTGCCTTGCCTTGCCTTACAAAAACCAAACCACACCCCTAGTCCATTTAGAAGTGGTGGACGAAGTACACGAATCATGTACTTGAGTTAAAGTAGAGATACCCAAGGTAAAATATTACTCCAGTAAAAGTATTAATCCTTCCTTTAGACCTCCACTTGAGTAAAAGTACAAAAGTATTTGCCCTCAAATGTACTGAAGTATCGAAAGTAAAAGTACTAAAAGAATAATTATGACTCTGATGTCCTATTATCATTTTTGTAACAAGACTCTTGCATCATTAATTGATTTTAGGTCCAGTGTCTCTCTTGGTAAACCAATCTTTTAATAGAATGTCATTAATTAGTCTGATGTCTATTAAAATTATCATAAGCATAAAACACTGAAGGCAAACAGTTTCCATCAGGTAGAACTGAGTGGCTCTGAAATGACCTTTTGTAAACAAGCAAAGTTTCAGTTTAAGATTCATTTGCAACTTAGTTACAAGTTTAACTTCAGAGAAATTCAGAGAAAAGATTCACAAATGAGTTTTCCTTTACTAAACTGCATCTGTAGGTCTCTGTTCATAAACATAAACTAGCCAAAACAAATTTACTATAAAAGGAAATAGTGTTTGTACAAATTCAGAAAAAAGTCACAACTGCATATGTGTACATATTTCCATACTGCGGTCTATTTATACACAGGTAGGTTAGTTCATCATTTATGTTGGAATAGACACTCCCAAAATTTTACGCTGCTGCACTGATGTTGAACTGTGTGCTTGCCAAAAGGAACGACAGATTTCTCATAATGTAGTGGAGCAAAAAGTGAGATATTTGGCTTTGAAATGCAGTGGAGTGAAAGTAAAAAGTCGCCCAAAATGGAAAGACTTCAGTAAAGTACAGATACACAAAAACTACTTAAGTACAGTAATGAATTACATTTACTTCGTTACTGCCCACCATTGCAAATTACATTTCTCTGATTTTCTAAGTGAGAATAAGTTAACACATCCTAGATAATTTAAAAATCACACTGCACACTGCAGTGCACAACGTCTATTTAGTTAATGAGATTCACATTTTTGAAAAAAATAAAACATAAAATGTTAAATGTGCCGTAACGTTCATCCAGGCCACATTTTATGTTCCATTTGTTCCAATATGGTGAATTCAGCAAATAAATAATAACTGTGCATTAACGTGTGCAGAAGTGTGTTCTCTGTAGAGGACGTGTTAACTTATTCACACTTAGAAAACCAACAGAACGGAATTTGACCAGGGCTGCCCAAACTTTTGCATGTGACTGTATATTCACCTATTTAGCCTACAGCAAATAAGCCCCGCCCATTGACACTAACGCAATATGGAGTGGTTCAGCTCAATAATACACACAATACAGGCCAGCCAATAAGAACAGTGCTCATCTACATACACGTCTTAAGCGCTGAGCAACAAAAACTGCCTGTTTAATTCTGAGGGATAAAGAAAAGTTGGATAACAGTCATGAGGAAAGACTTACGAGTGATTCGGCACAAAGGACCAAAAAAGGTTTTAGGTGGACTACAAGAAGGATGCAGGGCCCTTTAAACGGAGCAGCTGCATCTATTTTCATTAGGAAAAAGCCAAACTCAGCTGGCCGAGGCGCTGAGACGGATTTGCATAGCATTTGTAATCATCAGCAAAACAGTGTGAAGAATGAAGAACCTGTGAGGAAAGACATGCTTAGGCGATGCTCTTTCCTTTCTTGCTCAGCTGTGAACAGGTGAGCAAGAAAGGAAAGAACGGAAAGGAAAGGTGACGAGGATAATCAGAAAAACTGGGCCAAACACTGGAGATTCATTTCACAGCCAAACAACGCAAACTTTGCTTTTTAATTTATTCCAGTTTATTCTTTTATTAATGCGCATCACTGAAGTGAACTAAGAGAGACTGTATCTCTGTGGGTTTGATGGCACTGCATTATAGTTCCTTAAACCCAAGAAAAACAGAGGCAAGATAACAGCAGAACTGTGTCAGTGCCCGGCGATGGACTGGCAACCTGTCCAGGGTGTATCCTGCCATGAGCGGTTTAGATGATGTATGTTTGTATGTGTCAGTGTTCTACACAGGGACGTTTCTAGCTGTAAGTAGTGTATCGCTGCTGTCAAGACAAAACCTCATTTTTGCCATTTTTCAGTTTTTGACATAATTTGAAAATACCTGTTGCCCTTTACATTGTGTGTAAACTTCATGATGAATGGACTAAAAGAAATGACCCAAAATTACTTGGAAAAAATTCTGGTTCCATTGACTTACATTGAAAGCAAAGGAGGTTTTTTCCTTCTCCTGTGAAGTTATTATTTTTGAGGTTTTCTTTCGACAACAGCGATAAGCCTTCAAGCCAATAAGCGGCCCCACAATCATCTAGAATTTATTTAGTTTATTTTATATAATTTAATTTATACATGTTCAAATATTCAGTTTGTGCCTTTTACCCAACTTTCTCCTCATATAAAAATGAAAAAAGTCTTTCATTCTTGATCATTCATGCACACATATTACAGGGAGATTCACTTGAAAGAGGCCCCGGATATTCTGTTGTAACTCAATCTGAACCACAAAAATACACTACATAACTTGACGTATGTATAATTGATTGCATTACATGCGATGCTGGAAGTGATCTCCGTTTTCTGCCAGACACATGAAGGGGTATGGGGGTATGCACCCAGCAGTTGCAAACGGAGGCTAAACGTCGCAACGGCTGTCTGGCGCCTACCTCATCGCTCTGACCCAGGGGCATCCCGGCTTGTTTGAAGCTCCATACACTGCACGTTGTTTTGCTCAGATTGCTTCGTCCTAGAGAGAGTTATTACAGAATATTCAGGGCCTCTTTCGAGTGATTCTGCCTGTATTATAAATGACAAGAGCCCCCCAGGGAGAATGTCACTTATTTCCCCCAAAAGTTCAGAAATGACCCTTGTTCGACAACATAAAGGTCTTTTAAATTGTTCTGCTCATCCATCACAGCTAGGAAGGGGGTCATCTGTTTATGTATCTACTTAGTATCTATTTATGACCTTTGAGCATTCATCACACAAAACTGGACCCCGTGCTTGTTGAGACGCTCAATCAAGGTTGTTCTTGCGAATGCAGACCCTGGAGTGTGAACACCACCCCTGTTAATGTAAAGACAAGCTTGCATCAATAGAACCATCAATTCACCGATCACTACAAGATCCATATTTTGCATTGAGTGATGAAGAGTCCGGCTGCACATACGTTTCTGGGAGGCACTGCGGCTCGTTGAGCAGAGTGATGGCCGCCTGCACCATGGTGATCGGCGTGGCAACATAACCCGGCTCTGAAAAGCATGGCAACAGTAACCAAGGTCAACCATGCATAGCGCTGCTGTCAGAACAAAACCTCGTATCTCCATTTTTGTTGGTTTTCAGTTTTTGACATAATTCGAAAATACCCGTGGTCCCATAAACACCGATCAGGCGTAACATTATGACCACCTCCTTGTTTCTAAGCTCACTGTCCATTTTATCAGCTCCACTTACTATATAGGTGCACTTTGTAGTTCTACAGTTACAGACTGTAGTCCATCTGTTTCTCTGCATACTTTGTTAGCCCCCTTTTACTCTGTTCTTCAGTGGTCAGGACCCCCATGGACCCTCACAGAGCAGGTACTATTTGGGTGGTGGATCATTCTCAGCACTGCAGTAACACTGACATGGTGGTGGTGTGTTAGTGTGTGTTGTGCTGGTACGAGTGGATCAGACACAGCAGTGCTGCTGGAGTTTTTAAACACTGTGTCCACTCACTGTCCACTCTATTAGACACTCCTACCTTGTAAGTCCACCTTGTAGATGTAAAGTCAGAGACGATAGCTCATCTGCTGCTGCACAGTTTGTGTTGGTCATCCTCTAGTCCTTCATCAGTGGTCACAGGATGCTGTTGGCTGGATATTTTAGGTTGGTGGACTATTCTCAGTCCAGCAGTGACACTGAGGTGTTTAAAAACTCCACGGGGGTCCTGAGCACTGAAGAACAGGGGGCTAACAAAGTATGCAGAGAAACAGATGGACTATAGTCTGTAACTGTAGAACTACAAAGTGCACCTATACAGAAAGTGGAGCTGATAAAATGGACAATGAGTGTAGAAAAAAGGAAGTGGTCGTAATGTTATGCCTGATCAGTGTATTGTGTGTAAATTTCATGATGAATGGACTGACAGAAATGACCCAAAATTACTTAGAAAAAAGTCTGGTTCCATTTACTTACAGTATGTTTTTTCCTTCTTCTGTAAAATTCTTATTTTGGAGATCACAGTTTTGATCCGACAACAGCAATAAGAACAACTGACATAATAAAAATCCATTCGATTTTTAATGAAGCAATAGTGGAGCTAAAAAAACACCTGGGCCTTTTATCTGTGTGGTGATGGTAGCATCAGGCTTGCCCTGTGAGGGATCCCGGCCGTCTGAATAACCTTCTCCAAAGAAAGAAAGGCAAAAAGAGGCTCCTTCCATCTAAAATGAGATAATATATTATACACTCACATAAAACAGAATCCCTGGCCAACATTAGTCTACGGTAACTGTCAGCAGCTCTTATTGTGGAAGACAACACCATGAGAAATGGAGACATGATTAAAAACACATGCCTGCTTCTTTGATGGTCCAGCCTTGGAGAACAAGCCAAAGGAAAAAACCTCTGGAAACTGGAAATAATAACCAACAACACAGTTACATTCAGACTGTAATCTAACATCTCCATCACACAACTTTCACCAATTAGGGTTAAATATGGCAGGAGGGCAAAAATCTATCCTAATTCAATGAAAGATGTTTTATTTTTCAATTACGACATTATTTTGATAAAACAATTAAAGATGATGCACTCAGCAATATTAATGATGAAACATTGAATTTGTTCATTAGAGCTCAGTCTCAGCCCCACAAAGGAATCATATCTAAAATATACAAAGGCTTAATGGTAAAGAAAGGAGGTTCGACAGAATATATGAAACAAAAATGGTAAAAAGAGGCAAGACCATTTCAAGTGAAATATGGCTTAAGATATGTGAATTTTGGTGGAAATGTTGGAGGATGTGTGGGGAGCGGGAAGCCGGTCACTGGCATGTATTTTGGGAACGCTCAATATTATATATTTTTGGACAGAGCTGAATAAAGTACTGAAAAATATATTTAGTTTAGAATTTCCCTGTCAATTTGACACACTTATCCTAGGGGTGCTAAATTTTGATGTAACAAGATCGGACAAATATTTATGGGACGTTCTATTAATTGCAAGTAAAATAGCTGTAACAAGGAAGCGGCTGTCTCCGTATTTGGGTGGTGGATCATTCTCAGCACTGCAGTAACACTGATAAATAAATACAGAAATGAATAGTTTTGTAAATAAATGAATTGAAAAAAAAGAAAAACTATCAATAAAGAAACATAAATAACAAAATAAATAAATACAAAAATTAGTGAGGACAGGAAATTACTAAATAGACATATAAGTAAATGCAGACATATTGATTTAATGTTAGGTTTTATTTATCAATATATTAATTTCTATGTATATGTATTTCTTCTTAGATTTATCATCATCATCATTCTTTGCAATTCTAATTCATGTATTAACATGAATAATGTGATATGTTATATTCATATAATTAATATAAATAATATTAATAACAGTGGGGCAGTCGTGGGCTGGGGTTAGGGAACCTGTGACCAGAAGGTCGCCAGTGTGATCACCTGAGCCGACAGTACGTGACTGAAGTGCCCTTGAGCAAGGCACCTAACCCCCAACTGCCCCCGGGCACTGCGGATAGGTTCTGCCCACTGCTCCGGGCAAGTGTGCTCACTGCCCCCTAGTGTGTCTGTATTCACTAGTGTGTGTGTGGTGTTTCACTGCACGGATGGGTTAATTGCGAAGGTGAAATTTCCCTGTTGTGGGACTAATAAGGGTCACTTAATCTTAATCTAATTTACTGAGTCATTTATTTTTAATTTTATTAAATTTATGCACACACATTTTTTTCTGGTCGCTGTTGTGTCTCTGCATGCCCCTCAGAAGCTAGTTTTGGAGGCCCAGTGACCCAGTGCTCTCCTGTAGCTGTAAATATGTCTCCCAATTACAGAAATCTAATTGGGTCTAATCTGCGTGACTGCAGTTCCAGCTTTTACTGACCCCTATTAGCTTTCATTCATTCATTACTAGCACTGTTGTTATATTTAGGTAAAGCTTTATTTACATTTGTTGTTTATACAACAAACCCTAATTTCAAACGTTTCAGAGCTCTTGATAAAGAGATTAGGCCTTTAAAAGCTCACTGACAGTTAAACTCTAAAATGTAAAGATGGATAGCAGTGTATGGTGTATCTGATGGAGCACTGGAAAAAATGTACCTGAATTAGGAGACTCCTACCAATACTGAATTTGGTCATGAACCAAAACATCAGGCCTGCAAAGAGGGTCTTCGCCACAGAGAACACCCCACCAATACCAACGTACGCAGCATACTGAACCTGAGGGAGTACAGAGAAATCACCATCACTCCAACGACCACAGACCACAGCAAACAGGTAAGTATACAAGACTCCAAGCTGGTGCTGAAGATACAGACATTCAAACTCATGCAATAGTTGATTTCCATGTGTATTCAAATTAGGCATTTGTAGCTTGGAACTTCTTAAATCTTGTAATTTAATAAACTGAAGGTTTTTGGCTGAGTGTGTGCTGCAGAGGTGGAAACACTGATGTAAGGTACGTAGTTTTGAGAGTGAAGAATGAAGTCTGGAAAAGCCAATGAGTCATCAGAACTTAAGAGATTAAATACATCAATATACAGTTCCAGCACTCTGTCAGCACCTGCACGAGCTCAGTGACACCACTCTCAGTCATCTCTATGGCGAGAGGAGAAGAGAGTGCTGAATCACATGGAGCATGAATCATACCCATCATCTGTTCTCTACATAAACCCTTTTCATGCACTTATCACTCCTTTACTAAAACTGGGAGAAGGAAAAGTGTTTGATTAATATCAGAGCATAAACATTCATATGAGGCTTCGAACAGTACAGAAGGTGACAGATGTCTGCCATTGCAAAAAGTTTAAGTGCCCCTAAAGTCATGATTTAAACCATGAAAAATCGATGTTGATTAATAAACTGTTAAATATGTTTTACTGTATGTATGTATTACTGTTACGCCTAAGGCGCTGTTCGCCTGCAAGCTAAGGTTTAGAGTATAGATATACATACCTAGATGCCACGCTGGGTCCAGCCAGGCACGTCAACGGCGTTAACCTGAAGTTAGCTTCTTATTTGCCAGCTTCTTGTTTGAATTTTCCCTTTCCACCTTAAATGGTGCAGCTTCAGGCACCAGAAAGTGACTGCTGCACCATTTAAGGTGGAACGGGAAAACTCGAACAAGAAGCTGGTGAATAGGAAGCCAACTTCAGCTTCGTCCTTCTTACTGTGTTTTGGGGGGGTTATTTGATTTTTATGTGTATCAAGATTAGAACTGATTCACACATTGATGGATTTGCTGATGTGTGTGAGATTGTGGTGTTTCTACTTGCGCTAAACTGGGTTTTTAACATCAGGTCCGGATGGCTAATTATCACGATCAGTTATTAAAGAAATAAAAGTCAGTCTGTGTCTGAGGATTATAACAAAACAGATTTGGTGAAAATTGGTTGAGTAGTAAGGAAGTTGTGGCTGATTTAATCCTGAGACTCATCGTCTCTCAATACAAGTGAATTCATTCGCAAGCGGGTCTTGACCTCTCCAACATGGCGGACGTGCAGACGTATCGCCTCAGATAGAGAACAACAGGCAACGCGGCATCTAGGTACGTATATCTAAGGTATAGAGTGTAAAGTGCAGACTGCTAGCTATGCAATACAGTGCTAGCTTTGCCTGCAGGCTAACAGGTCTACACACCATATTTGACAATGTGTTAGATGTGGGACATAATCTATTATCTATTTTAGCAAACTGATAACTGCCCTCAGAACATCAAGGTGGTTTCTTTAGCGAAGGCACGTTCTATAGCTACAAGTTTCCTCACACCACATCTTAATCCTCTCAGTAGCATATTTTACAATATTGGACTGTGATAAATTCAAGCTTCATCCATAACACACAAAAATAAACTACGTATTTATTTATTTACGACCCCAATTCCAAAAAAGTTGGGACGCTGTGTAAAATGCAAATAAATGTAAGTAAAAACAGAATGTAATGATTTGCAAATCTCACAGACCCATATCTAGACCCACAGGCTGTGTCTACCACTTTGTAGCTCCCCCTCTTCTTTTAACAACAGTTTGTAAACGTCTGGGAAGTGAGGAGATCAACTGCTGGAGTTTTTGGGAGAGGAATGTTGTCCCATTCTTGTCTAATGTAGGATTTTAGCTGCTCAACAGTCCTGGGTGTTCTTTGTACGATTTTTTGTTTCATGATGCGTCAAATGTTTTCTATTGGTGAAAGGTCTGGACTGCAGGCCAGTTCAGCACCCAGACTCTTCTTCTGTGAAGCCATACTGTTGTGATGGATGCAGTATGTGGTTTATCATCGTCTTGCTGAAATATACAAGGCCTTCCCTGAAAGAGACGCCGCCTTTGGCCCAGAGAAGATGGCGGTGTTTCTGGATCGTGTTGACGTATGGCTTCTTCTTTGCATGATACAGCTTTAACTTGCATTTATGAATTGCATGGCGAACTGTGTTCACAGACAATGATTCCTGGAAGTGTCCCTGAGCCCATGCAGTGATTTCCAATACAGAATCAGGCCTGTTTTCAATGCAGTGCTGCATTACTTTAGACGCAGCTTTTCACAGATTGGTGAACCTCTCTGAGAGACTCTGCCTCTCTAAAATGCTCTTTTTATACCCAGCAGTTAGTTGTTAGTTGCAAATAGCTCCACCAGCTGTTTTTTTATTAGTACTACTTACTTTTACAGTCTTTTGTTGTCCCTGTCGCAACTTTTTTGAGATGCGCTGCTGCCATCAAGTTCTAAATGAGAATGTTTATCATGAAATGGTAAAATGTCTCACTTTCAACATCTGATATGTGTTCTATGTTCTACTGTGAATAAAATATGGGTCTCTGATATTTGCAAATTACCGCATTCTGTTTTTATTTACATTTATTTATATTTTTACACAGCGTCCCAACTTTTTTGGAATTGGGGTTGTAATAAAACTTTGTTTAATTTAATTCTGTTTCCGAAGGAACGATGTAAAATATAAAATACAATACTGTGCAAAAGTCAGAGCAAGTTTTTGAGTGCAGTGGGTCTTTAAAGAGTAAAACTAGGTTGGCCTGTTTCTGCTATGACATAAGTATAACAGTCAGGAAGCAATTTACCTGAAGCTACATGCATTTGAAAGTGCGTAGTATGCAGTATGTATAGTTGTATGCGTTTGAGTGTGTAGTGGTCAGTCGGTAGTGTACTTACAGGGGCTTGCTGCTGCTCCTGGTGCAGGTAGCGCTGGGTCCTCCTCACCACTGAGGGGTCAGAACCCATGAAAGGAATTGAATACTGCTGTATCTCTTTACTGTAGAAAAGAGCACCCCTGAAAAACAACACAAAACAAAACCAAAACAAAACACATCATGGTGCTCTGTTCATAAACAGTGGCCGGCAAATTTGGGGATACCTAGCTTTTCAATGTTGAGTACAAGCATGCTTTCTTTGTCAGTCTGCAATAGGTTAACATAATTACGAGACCAGGTTCACTATGAGGAAAATAATATCAGGTATCAGCTGATATCAATCTGCTCCGATCTTGGTGTTTTCATTAATAATAGAGCCATGTAATTTAGGTAAGATATGCTAGTCTGTTAATTAATACTACAGTAAAATCTCTTTATTTTTAGTATTTGCATAATAGATTGTTTTGCTTTTTGTAGAGTGTTTAACATCAGCTTGTGATCAAATCTGATGTTTGCTACCAGGTTCCTTAATTCTCTGCAGTGAAAGCACATAATTTTTGATATTGATGTAATGGTAAACAATCTGAGGTGATATCTTTAGTTTTTTGTGGACTATTGATGTGAAATCATTTTATAGTCTCATGAATACCGAATGATTTCATACTGCTTGAATGTGTGCACATTCACCTGCTGCTTTCTCTCAGATTTGAACCTACTGTTTCTGTTAACGCTGGTTTAAAACTGGAAAGCAAGTGAGAAACCCTGCAGGAGGGAGTTTTGTACTTGGATGCAGAATAACAGCTTGCTCTGCTGTAAAACAGCTCCACACTGCAGACGTTATGATCTCTTTGTTAACTTCTGAACAAGTGGTTCACTTATGCAGGTTGTGGATAGTGCCTGTTCTTAATACAGCCAATACCTGATCCATTCAAATATCCCTGTATCGGCCCGATACTGATCCTTTGGACTGGACCGGGACATCCCATAGGCTAAGGAAGGGTTTTTTTTTTTTTTTTTTTAGATGAATATACAGTTCTTGTCACAAATATTCACACAAGATATTACTTTTCTCAAAACAAAAGAAGGTTTCTATTTAATTTAACATAGTTTTTGCAAACGGACCAAGAAAACATGTTTAATGATTGAAAACATTTTGGAAAGTCTCTCCAAACTTGGCAGGCATTGCAGAGGCCTACAGCGAAACTCTAGAGCTCTTCAGAGTTAATTTAGAGAGTTCGGGTCATTCTATAGAAACGTCCACTTTTCTATCTCTCCTTAGGGGTCACTGGTGTTACTGATCCTCATTGGAGTTACACATAAGAAAGAAAACACCAGAGACATTTTTAATGACAAATGCATTTTACAAAATGCCTCCTACAGAGCATCAAACCACATGCTGTCAATCATCAATATCCACTAAAATATGTAATTTAATCCATTTGTATTCTACTTTTTCACAACTACCTAAAAATAAAGTCGGTCACACCAGTGAAATCTCTGATAACTGAAAGACACAGTGGACTCACCATGTGCTTTTCTTCATAGATCCTCAGAAAACAGGTAAAAGGAAGTCAAGTGATGTCATCAGTGTGACTTTTACTTCAAAATAAGAGTTTTTTGTTACATAGTGACACGACTCCTGGGGACAACAACTTTCATTATATATTTTATAATATTTATTTTTGTTTATTATTTGTTTTCTTTACGTCATTTAATTTATATATTCCATAGTCATGTATATATTATTATAGTTAAAATTGCATATTCTTCAAAATATGGCCCCACCCTTTACACATGACTGTGAGGACAAGCTCTTCTGTGGTGCTTGGAATTCTAGATCATTGATTTAAAAACCAATATTGCTAAATTGAGGCTCAAGAAGGTGTAATTGTTAATATAACGTATTCTTTTATTTTAAAATATAAATAAACTGTAACCCTAACATGTTTTTTAAGTGTAATATATCTGTAAACACTAGGGACACAAATAGACGTTTTTGTAGAATGACCCGTTTAAGAGATAAAACAAATGCACTCAGGGAAAACAAGTAAAGCACTTGAATGCTTGATGGACTCTTTTATAGACGTGGTAAACGTAATACCTCTTTTTAATGGTAGCTCCCACCACAGGCAGAGGTTTATGACCAAACTTCTTCCTTAGGCTTCTGAGACTGGCGCTGTCCGCAAAGCCAAAGATGGCTGACTGCCATGTTGCTTCATGGCCGCATCCACCCTGATGAAGAAGACAGAAAGCTGAGGATCAGCCAAACTCTGAGCTCTGCATGCCTCAAGGCAGGACAAAGCATGGGCCTATTTCAAACAACCAGCGCCAATGATTTCTTTATAGTTGTTTATAGTAAGTATGTGTTGTCACAAACAACTGAAAATGATTCTATCGATTTTTCAAAACTCAATCACTGACATGTAAACAGAGTCATTCGGAGTGGTTTGACATAAGATCGTTTCTTGCAGAGAAATTTACTGACTCAGTGGTGGTGACAGGAACCAGGGTCTACTACTTCAATTACTATCCAAAATGACCAGTGAACCTAAACATGTCCACCAGTGAGTTTTTACATGCAATGCTGATGATGATAAAACAGTGGCAAATTAAAAAAAAACATATATTAGGCACTATTTTGCCCTAGAATGCCCTGTGCCTCTCTGTCATGAGTATTTAAAAGTATGTTTTAAGACAAAAGCTTATCTCAAAACTATTGTCTCAGACATCAGGCAGCTTAATCACAACCATTTCATGCAATAATTTTGTGCGAGCTTTTAGAGTCATTAAATGCTTCAGACGTCTGGTTCCTATTACCACCACTGTGAACACTGTGAACAATGTTGATGATATTTTACTCTAGAAATGAACATTTCACACCAAACCACTCTGAATGACTTTGTTTACATCTTAATTATTCATTCAATTAATCATTTAATTATCATCGCTGTCCAAGAAAACCATGTATCTCCATTTTTGTTGATTTTCAGTTTTCTACATCATTTCAACACACCAGCTGTCCTTTACATTGTGGAAAAATTTCATGATGCATGGACCAATAGAAATGCTCTAAAATCACTTGGAACAACATCTCTTTGCCTTGACTTACATTGAAAGGTAAGAGTGTTCTTGCCCTCTCCTGTAAAGTTACTATTTTGGAGATGCTTGTTTTTCATTGGACGGTGACAATATGCAGAACTTAAAACATTGGTTCCCTTTAACACATTTAATTTTAAGTAAATAACAAAGCACTGTCACTTTATTGTTCATTAAAATAATGTGCAGCTTCTCAAACTACAAATCCCACAATCCAGTGCAGGACCCTGGTGACTTTAAAAGCCTCTTACATTATTCACTAGCAGATGCAACTTGGACTTCTCTGATCCTCCTCTGTGGCTAGTTTAATAATAGATCAAACAGCTCGACACATCTCCACACAGAGTCGTGCAGAAAAAGGTTCACCTTACAAACGCGAATTTCTTTAATCCACACCTGGCAACCAGGCAGGGTTTTTGAACCGGCTTTAGAAAAGCTCTCAGCTCACCTCTGGTCCTGTGCTGACAGTTAAAAAGCTCTCCACAGCGGTAAGAGTCCCTACGAGACAGAAATGTAGGTTAGAGTGAAGGTGGGCGATCTAGAAAACTACATTACATCGTGATACTTGATACGGTATGCAACATGATACATAGTTTTACTGAGGTATCAAATTAGAACTGAAAAAGCCACATTTTAAAAAACTGCGTATAATTAATTTTACTCAATGCTTCACACATTGCAACACACAAAATCCAATTTAAAAAAAGACTAATTATAATCTCTTTGTAATGTAAACTACAGTTGTTCGGGGTTCTTTAAGTACTAATGAAATCAACAAAAAGCCCAGAAAAGCCTATAGTGATGTAATTTAAGATAATTCATCACAATAATAAATATCATTACACTGCCCACCCTCATATAAGAGCAGGACAATTTGAGACATGCAGCTGTTATGACCTATTTAGACACTTGGTTTAACAAAAACATAACTTGAACAACACTTTACATGGAATAAAGGTAAAAGGGCAGCCAAAGTGCAAACTGTGTTATATACTGATTTAGAAAAATAAACCTCTTCATGCAACACACATACATACGCATTTAATACATTTAAATACAGTACTGAGCAAAGGTCAGAAACCATCTTCATTTATTTAATTTCCAGTCAAAACAGTCAAAAGTTATACATTTTTTATTGTCAGGAATTAAGCAAAAGCTGCGATAGGCTCCGGCTTCCCCCACAACCCAGAAGAATAAGTGGCTTAGAAAATGTGTGTGTGTGTGTGTGTGTGTGTGTGTGTGTGTTTAGAGGCAAATCAAATGCTGTCACAACTGATTCTGAATTAAGTTTGTAATTTCCAGAAACACCTCTTGAAAAATAATTACTATAATAGCTATTTAAGCTGGTAATAAAAAAAATGAAGGGTGGTCTTTGACTTCTGCACAGTGCTGTACGTAACTAACTATATGTAATGAGAATTATATAAACCACACTTACACCTAACCCTAATCTTCGTAAAAAAAAAAAGATGTAAAACCAAAATAAAACATGTAGCTTCATATTTTGCTGTTGACTTTCCCTGCTGTTCTCTAGGTTTCCTAAAAAGACACAAGACATTTTTTGTCCAAAAAAGTATAAAAATGTACCTTTGAACTGGTCTCTCATATAAAGAATGCCCATATCTGCTGGGACGGAGTCAAAGCCACAGCTCCCAATGACATATACTCCCTTCTCTTGGGCTTTGCTGTGGTAGTTGAGCTGCATTCCTTCCAAAAACTGGAAAACAATTTGCCTTTATTAAATACAATCTTCAACAAGCTTTCTAAATTGTGCAAGCATTGCATCTGTGGGCAAACTGGATCATTAAGAGAGATTTCTGATGTTACATTCCTATAAAAAATGGAATGCAGCGAACAACTGAATCATTATTACCGTACTGGTATATTGACCAGGGTATATTTTGGTTTGTCCATCTGAATTTACATGACCACATCTTAAGGCAAATTATTCAGTAACTGCATGAAATAACTGTAAATGTTTTATTTTATTTATTTATTTATTTTTTAAGCTCCTCCCAAATTAACAGAACATGTGTTTTATGATCTACACATATTGCAATATGCTTACAATTTACTGCTGAAAGCCGAAAATCTTAGACGCTCTTTGTATTTTTTTTATAATAATAATTTTTACAGAGCAGATCACTGAAGAGACGCCATCTGTTTATAGTTTACAGCCCAGATTTGTGGAAAACTGGGTCGACTTTCAGTAGGAAAAAAATTGTGAGCTCAGCTTCTTTTATTATAAGGGTTTAAAATTACATCACCCATCTATTTGACTGGAAAGAAGACAGTTACAGCTCTCATACGACACCCATCTATTGAATGTAGCTTATGAAATATGAAAGTTATGAAGAATATAACGAAGTGCGTTTTGGAAGCACCGGTGGTCTCAAGGAGTTGAAGAGGTTCATATGTAAATTGGAGAACATGCACACTCAAAGGCTCTGACATAAATAGCACACTGAAATGAGCAAACATGCTGACTTGGCACTGGATAAAATGATCTACCTGTGGCTCTCCACAGATGTCAATGTAGTGAGCTCCATTCTCTATGCAGGCCTTAACCACCGGCTCTCCATAGAACCTGTACTGGGAGGAGGGAGAACACTAGTTAACACCTAGGATTATATTCCATACACAACAGACAGCAGGGTTCACAGTAAACAGCTCTATTTGTGTTGGGCACACAGGACCCTTGGGACAGAACACACTCTACAGATGTGGAAACTGCCTCCTTTCTACAGCTTTAACACACATTACAACTTACCGGCCCCACGCAATTGAGGACAACAATGCCTTGCTTGCACATAATAGCCAAGGATTCTGGCTGAGCCACGTCTGCCACAATGACCTCCACACTCCTCAGCTCTGGTTTACCTGGACAACAGTATGGTGTTATGATACACGTGTGTTGAAAGAGAATTCAAAGAGACCTCAAAACTTGGTGAAGGACGTATTTACTGTTGTCATCAATATAATGTTGACTCTGCATTTGAGACCTAAGCATTAAGCCAGACCTTTTTTTGAGCCTCTATGTTCGACGCTGTCGGAAATACTCATGCAAAATCTGACCCAATACCACTGACTTTTAAATGATTATTTCACACTTTATTACTTTATTTTTATTTATTATTATTATTATTATTATTATTACGATACATCCAAAGCATTTCATTATTATTATTTTATTATTATTTCAGGGTGACTCACAGCACACACTATATGCCTGTTTTTTGCTCCTGACTCAGTGATGTTACGTCTTTCAATTTTAACTAAGAAATCTTACATAGTGCAGCTTTAACGGTGTAAGAAAAGTATAATTTGTAGTGGTCCACCATATAAGTCAGCTTCACTTACTAGAAGGCTAGCAGTGCCCTTGGGACTCTCCTTTAGTAAAGGCAGTAATTATATAAAGAACTCAAAGATCTTTATGAATACATAAAGGGTTAAATGGCTCTGTGATGGAAAACCTGATGTATATGTTTCTCATAAGTGCCCAAATCATGGAAAACAGAAAGTTTTCTGAAATAAAAGAGTCTGACGTAGCGTGATAACATTGTTAACATATCAAAATGTACCACTGACTCACCAGATATGTGCTTATGGAAACTATAAGCTGCAAAAAAAGAGCCTGAATTTAATTCACTGTTTTTTGTGATGACACGAAAACCAAAATATTTACTTACATCCATTCAGACTATAGCAGTTTAGCTCTGCCCATTACAATGAAGTAATAAGCAGACTGCTTTTTTTTTTAAATGTGACACAATACAGAGTAGCTAATCAGAACAGAGGTCAAACCCATCTCTCTCTCTCTCTCTCTCTCTCTCTCTCTCTCTCTCTCTCTCTCTCTCTCTCTCTCTCTCTCTCTCTATATATATATATATATATATATATATATATATATATATATATATATATATATATATATATATATGTCTCGCTGTTGTCAGAAGAAATCCTTGTGTCTCCAAAATGGTACCTTTACAGGAGGAGGAAACAAACTTACTTTACTTTTAATGTAAGTCAATGGAACCAGACTTTTTACCCGCCGTTTCTTTCAGTCCATTCATCATACATGGTAAAGGGTAACCAGTAAAAATGTCCAAAATGGAGAGGCAATCTTCCAACAACAGTGCTATATATATATATATATATATATATATATATAGCACACACACACACACACACATATATATATATATATATATAGAGAGAGAGAGAGAGAGAGAGGTGTATACACACATGTATACACACTCTTAAAAGTCTTGAAAAACTGTTTTGCCTGTTTTCACATAAAACCACACAAACAAGTGGACATAATACATAAATAAAATAGTAAAAAGTATAATGTAGGATAATGGCCCCGTTAAATCACCTTTCATTAAATCGTTCGATACAGCACCAAAAAGTGCTTTGCTATCATAATTGCCAATAAACATTTTTGATAACATGTAAAACTCTTTTTGCTATGTGTGTATTTTTGATGCTCATTTTCAGTGCTTCCATTAAAACTCGTTTTGAAGCATAGTTGTTTTTAAAATGAAAAATATCAGATCAACATGAGCCAATACTCAAGGTTTCAATATTTGCGTCAGTATCAAAAAAGAAAGTCACCTCTAACACCAATTCCAATGTATCAAGCCTGGCTAACTGACCCTGCAGTGACCACTAGCATTACAGCCCTTCAGCTGAAGCCTTTTGCCTTGGGTGGAGCATAAATACATTTTGTGGGTCTAAACATGGATTGTCAATCCAGGCAATTTGAGATTATGAGAGGATTGCCTAAATGCTCAACATCAGCCTATTCCCAGCCCCATATAATCCTATCCTATAATCTCAATATAAAAAAATCTGCTCAAGCATCTAATCCCAGCTTTCTATGACTGCATGTCTAGACTCAGAAACAGTGTAGGCCCACAAAACAATGACAGGCCTGTATTTACAAACAGATTAACTACCAAAAGGAGATATTATCACCTTAGATAGGCTACAGTTTAAAGGTTTCTTAGCGTTAGAGAAATCAAGGCTATGTTTACGTTTGACTGTAACTGCACATGCAGTCAAGGTCAATTTAAAAAACAGCCTCTGTGGGCAGAAGTGCATGAGGGGCTGTTTAAAGCGGGGGGTCCTCCATCTACAGCACTGAGGCTCTCCAACACGTACTGAGCGCCTGAGCAGCCTGAAGCAGAACTTTCTCCAGCCTGTCGCGGTTTCTCCCGGCTATGGCCCATCTTAGCGTCCCGCCTGGCCCTGCCGAACACGCTCTGGCCACTTCCTCCACCACAAACCGGCCCGTGAAGCCAGAAGCCCCGAACACGATAATGTGGTACGGCCTAATCTCGCCTCCAGCCGGTGAACGCGCCGCCATTTGGGTCGGAGCTCCGCGTCCTCCAGCCGAGCGCAGGAAGAGGAGAGAGGAGCGCTGCGGTTCGGTGCGGAGCGCCCTGTGAAAACGAGTCGGTCTCACGCTGTGCAGGACGAGCAGGGCGTCTAATCGGATTACACGACCTGCGCACACAACAAACCCACATGCTGGAACAGTCTGGAGACTGAGCGTCATCTGGACAAAGAGCGACACCCTGTGGTGTGAGTGTGGTATTACAGCGTCCGTCCTGAAAGGAGCAGGAGTGTTTACATTTATACCAAAGTCTGGAGAAGCCATGAGCTGGTGCTGTAATTTTCTGGATAGTTATCCTGAGATAACAAGATGAGTAACTTGCTATTTCAAGATAACAACTTTGTTATCTTGAGATAACAAAATAAGTAACTTGCTATTTCAAGATAACAACTTTGTTAACTTGAGATAACAATACAAGAAACTTGTTATTTTAAGATAACAACTTTGCTATCTTGAGATAACAATATAAGTAATTATTATTTCAAGATAACAATTATGTTACCTTGAGATCACAAGATAACTAACTGGTTATCTTAAGATAACTTTTGTTATCTCGAGATATCTCTTAATGAGTTGCTTATATTACCTTGAGATAACAATATAAGACACTTGCTATTTCCAGATAACAAGTTTTGTTATCTTGAAATAACAAGGTAAATAACTCTTTATCTCAAGATATTTTTTGTTATCTCAAAACCACAAGATAATTAACTCATTATTATAGTCATATTTTGTTATCTCGAGATAACAAGATAAAAAACTCATTATCTCAAGAGAAAAACTGTTATTTTTAATCTGTTCATGGGGAACATGCAGTGTATTTTCAGACAAATTAACTTAAATAGTTCCCAAAAAAGTTTTTTTTCACACTTACCGCTATTTTACAATCATCATCATTAAAAATAAAAACTCAGACACGTGTAGGTTCACCAGTGGTTTTGGAAGGTAAATGAAATGGCCATATTTGTATTGTAAACATCATGACCCCTGGTTCCCATCACCACCACTGTATAGAAATCTGAGTCTCTAAGCTTCTCTACAGTGAACCACTTCACATCAAACCACTCTAAATGACTTTGTTTATATCTCACTGTATAAATTATGCAAAAAAATCTAAAAATTGGTGAAATTCCCCTTTAATTTACCACTTTTTTGGGGGCGGGTGAGTGCTAAAATTAGCAAAAGTGACCACTATCATTGAAGCCTTTGTCTTCAAATGGAGCATAAACACATTTTAAAGGTTTAAAGGTTTAATCATGGTTTGTCAGTCTAGGGAATTAAGAGATTAAGAGATTATGCCCTCGGCCATCAACAGCCTATTAGAGCGTTTTGACATTATTCTGCTTTTTGATGCAAAACCAAAACATGAAATATTGCCAAGACTGTTCTCAGAACAACAGATTTTATTCTTAAAAACAGAGAATAGACAACCAACATAAACTTTTTGAACATAAAAATACAAGGAAACAATTCCCCTCTTCGATCTCAATAATAAGGAGCCTATAACATTGATATACACAAATATAGCACTATTATAAAAAGATGCAATTTACACTAAAATGTGAGATAATCACTGTTGTGCAATAACCTTATATCTCCATTTTTGTTGTTTTTTACTTTTTTTCTTTGCATAATTTAAAAACACCCCCTTATCTTTTCCATTGTGGTTAAATTTCCTGATGAATGCGCCAAAATTACTCAGATATGCTACGGTTATTTGTTATGTCCAGTCATTTTATACAACACATAACTGACTGTATGGGAAGCAATTCATTTGCATCAAAAATGAATAAATGCATAAGATTAAGTACATAAAGTTTTTGACATACCAACAGTAACACTGCACAGTAAAATCTAAACGCCAAGCACACTGTGCTTACATTTAATTGCATACCTAATGAAATATACACTACATGTCCAAAAGTATCCAGACACCCCTTCTTCTCAGTGAATTCAGCCACTTTAAGGGGCATCCATCGCTGACACAGCTGTTCAGTTGTTTAATCTCTATTGAAAAGCACTGCCAATAGAATGGGACGCTCTGAAGCAGTCACCAGGTCACCATGTCCAATGCCAAGCATTAGCTAGAGGGGTGTAAAAACCCCAGAACTGTGGTGTGGAGCAGTATAAATGTGTTATAACTGTTCTCTGGAGTGATGGAGCTCCATCCAATACCTTTAGGATGAGTTGGAGTGGAGTTTGTGATCCAGGACTAATCATCCAACATCAGCATCTGACCTCACTAATGCTCTTGTGGCTGAATGCAACCAAATCCTCACAGCTGTTCCAACATCTAGCATAAAGCATCCAAGAAGAGTAGAGACTGTTACTGCAGCAAAGGGGGATGAACTCCCTGTTGATACCCTTGATTTCCAAAGAAACACTGGATGGGCAGGTGTCTACTTTTGCACATGCAGTCTATAATGCAAAGCAAAGATCCATGAGCACGTTCTGTGGTAATAACACCACTAAAAGTATGTTGAGTTAAAATGTTAGTATCAAAAACATACTTTAAATACACATATATGCTTGGAATGTCTCTTCTTTCTACATAATGTATGCTGTATATTAAAAAAGAACTGCCATCAGTGCATAGAATCATTGCTCGATCAGTTGGTAGTGGTTAATTTAAGTGTTAATGTACTGCTGTACTGCGGAAGCTCATTCCGAACCTGTGTTTGTATATACAACCCCATTTCCAAAAAAGTTGGGACGCTGTGCAGAATGTAAATAAAAATAGAATGCAATGATGAGCAAATCATGTAAACCAAAGGAAATTAAAATACCACAAAGACAACATATCAAATGTTAAAACTGAGAAATTTTATTGTTTTTTGAAAAATATATGCCCATTTTGAATTTGATGCCAGTAACACATTCCAAAAAAGTTGGGACTGGGGCAAGTTTACCACTGTGTTTCACCACCTCTTCTTTTAACAACAAGTGTTTGGGAACTGAGGAGACACTGCTGTAGTTTTGAAAGTGAAATGTTTTCCTATTCTTGCTTGATATAGGATTTCAGCTGCTCAACAGTTCAGGATCTCCTTTGTCATATTTTTCATTTCATAATGCGCCAAATGTTTTCAGTGGTGACAGATCTGGACTGCAGGCAGGTCAGTTTAGCACCCGGACTCTTTTAATATGGAGCCATGCTGTTGTAATACATGCAGAATGTGGTTTATCATTGTCTTGCTGAAACAAGCAAGGCCTTCCCTGAAAAAGACGTCATCTTGATGGCAGCATATGTTGCTAAAACATGTATATATCATTCAGCATTAATGGTGCCTTCATAGATGTGCACGCCAACCATGCCATGTGCACTAATGCACCCCTATACCATCATGAATGCTGTCTTTTGAACTGTGCACTGACAACAAGCTTTGTCGTTAAAAAAGCACTATTTGATCGTGCAGTCTTTCACAGAGTGGTGAACCCCTCCTCATCTTTACTTCTGAAAGACTCAGCCTCTCTGGGATGTTTTTTTATACACAGTCATGTTACTGACCTGTTGCCAATCAACCATCAGGTGTTTTTTTATAGCATTACACAACTTTACCAGCCTTTTGTTGCCCCCGTCCCAACTTTTTAGGAACGTGTTGTTGCCATCAAATTCAAAATGGGCATATATTTTTCAAAAAACAATAAAATTTCTCAGTTTCAACAATGATATGTTGGCTTTGTACTATTTTCAATTAAATATAGGGTTTAAATGATCTGCAGAGCATTGCATTTTGTTTTTGTTTACATTTTGCACAGCATCAGTTTTTTGGAAATGGGGTTGTATATGTATATGTGTGTCTGTTGATACACTGTGCATACAGTGGTTACAGTAACTGACATTAAGGTCACTTTGGTTTATGCATAAATGCAGTTTTCTTACACTCATCAGGAAAAGAGGTATCCTTTTTTCTGCCTACTGACAGTCTAAAGAGACAAAGAGAGGTCAAAGGGAAAATAGGAGCCTGTCTTCAACGGCAGTGCAACACACTGAGTTGCCGGTTTATTAGCTACATGTATCTTGTACCTGCATTCATTGTCCATTTATTGGATTCACCTACAGTAAGGTGCACTTTTAACTGCAGCCCATCTGTTGCTGCACACCCTCAACTATGTCCATCAATGCATTGGGACCACCATAGGACCACTGCCCAGATTATCTGTGTGTCCTCAGCACATTAGTAACACCAACATGGTATTGGTATGTTAGTTATGCTCATACGTATGGGGCTACGATGAGCTGAGAGAAAACCAGTGTATGATAGTGTCCACACTGCGCCATATAGGTCCAAAATAGAAGTCCATATTTTGTGAGAAGTCCGCACAAACATTTGAATAAGCCCCGCCCAGTAGGCAGTAGAGTGCAGTCCCGCCCATGCTGATCGCCACAGTTACCAGGCACAGGAGGAGGAAGACCAAACAAGAGGCTCCGCCCACTTCATCTGCGAATTGCAACATGCAAACATTTGCTTAAGATTCAATCAAAATAACAATAAATGACACAGAAATGTAGATGTGGGGAGACACTGTTTAACTCTAGTGCTCCTGTTATAACTGTAGTATATGATGCTTATAAGTGGTATCATACCATTATCAAGTCCATCTGCCATTTCACTGAACCGGACTTTGCGTTTGAAGGAGCTTCTTGATGGAGAGCGGTTAGCAGGATCATCTTCCTCTTGACATGCTCTTTTTTTCAAGATGGAAACCAGGCCATTGGAAGGAAACATCTATGATAGCAGGAATAAGCCATTATAGTATATACAGAATCCTATGAAATGGATTCCTAAAGACTTAAAGACTTATACAGACTCTTTGCCAAACTAAAGCTTGCTCAACAACCACTCAACAGAGTATGATTTTACTCTTTAAATGGTCAGAATCGTATTACATACTTCTATAATCTATTAATAGCTCAGCCAGTTTGCATTGAAGTCCCTGTAGATACTGAATATATGTCTTAGTATGAAATGAGCCAGAGATTTTAAGGGATTAAGTAAATAACACTGAAATATTGCTGAAACCTGGGATATCTGGGATGCGTGATTGGAAACTGCCAAAATTGGAATCAGCAGATTACAGCAAATGGCCACTTCGTATTAGGCTGCGCTGTTTTTGAACAGTGCTTAATGGTACACCTATACTAAAATGTGGTAGCATAACTATGCATTACTCACTGTGCTAAATAGCCAGTTGCCTCTTAATTTCAATGTTGCATCTTATATGATTCATATTATGTAAACAAGCAACTGATTTTACATTTACAAAATTAATATGCAAATTTGGTCCATTAAACAGCAAATAGTGTTCACACAATGTGAATCAGCCATTGGCCAATTTGGCTGTAAATATTCCTGATCAGTGCATTTTAACTATTAATGAACCATTAATAATAATATAATAATAATAATATTTTTTATTTATATAGCACTTTTCATGGCAGTGGCAGCTCAAAGTGCTTTACAGACAGGAGATAAAGTTAAACAGTAACACATGAAATTATAAGTATTCAGTTAGAATCATGTAAGAAAATGACAGATTTTAGATGCTTCTTAAAAGTGAGCACTGAGCTTGACTGTCTAATAAAAGATGGAATTGAGCTCCACAGTTTAGAAGCACAACAGAACAAGGCCTTTCCATGTTTTCTGTATTTTGCAGAAGGTGTTTGCAGAAGGCCAGTATAAATGTATTAGTATCAGTATTGATGAAACGGATGTGATAACATACATTCCATGTTAGAACAGCTGCTCATCAATATTTGGCTTTATTGAATATTTCACAGTGTAAACTCACCGGTTCTAGAGTTCATGTTGTTATGAAAGAGTCGCCACGTGAGGTCATTACCTACAGCAATTCAACTGACAGCATTTTACAGTCACCAGCTATGCACATGTGCTACTCATGTTGAGTAATATGCTAATTTGTGTTTATGACACAGTGAATGTCAAATATAGATGAATATAGAATAGTCACATGTAAAAAAAGCTAAAATAGACTGCTGAGATGTTTGTCTGAATGTGTCTAAGAACTGAAGAGAGTGAATAAATGAGATTAGAACTATTTCAGATACACCAATCAGGCATAACATTATGACCACCTCCTTGTTTCTACACTCATTGTCCATTTTATCAGCTCCACTTACTGTATAGGTGCACTTTGTAGTTCTACAGTTACAGACTGTAGTCCATCTGTTTCTCTGCATACTTTGTTAGCCCCCTTTTACCCTGTTCTTCAGTGGTCAGGACCCCCATGGACCCTCACAGAGCAGGTACTATTTGGGTGGTGGATCATTCTCAGCACTGGAGTAACACTGACGTGGTGGTGGTGTGTTAGTATGTGTTGCACTGGTACGAGTGGATCAGATACAGCAGTGCTGCTGGAGTTTTTAAACACTCACTGTCCACTCTATTAGACACTCCTACCTTGTCAGTCCACCTTGTAGATGTAAAGTCAGAGACGATAGCTCATCTGCTGCTGCACAGTTTGTGTTGGTCGTCCTCTAGTCCTTCATCAGTGGTCACAGGACGCTGCCCACAGGACGCTGTTTGCTGGATATTTTTGGTTGGTGGACTATTCTCAGTCCTGCAGTGACACTGAGGTGTTTAAAAACTCCAGCAGCACTGCTGTGTCTGATCCACTCAGACCAGCGCAACACACACTAACACACCACCACCACGTCAGTGTTACTGCAGTGCTGAGAATGATCCACTACCTGTTCTGTGGGGGCTAACAAAGTATACAGAGAAACAGATGGACTACAGTCTGTAACTGTAGAACTACAAAGTGCACCTATACAGTAAGTGGAGCTGATAAAATGAGACAATGAGCGTAGAAACAAGGAGGTGGACGTAATGCTATGCCTGATCAGTGTATATTGGATGCACTGGTTATTCAACAAAAATCGGAGTGTTTGTTTGCTTCTCTTCTGCTGAGAGCTTGTGCAGTTGCACTGTTATGCAAGAGGCCCACGCCCATCAGATCAGGCAGGCACACACTCACTCAACAAGTTTTCCTGTAAAATCCTACAGCTGGCTGTTGCTCCTGCTGGTGACATCATGTTTTGTCTTCAAAGACGTAATGGGACGCATTCCTCCAGCTGACCAACTGGCCACATGAATGAAAGCAGATGCCTCAAAGCCAGGCTGCTGATTACTGAGCTGTAGTTGATCACTCCCTTAGACTTAACCATTGAGAGACATTCAAACAATATGAGGTCCAAATTCCAATGCATATGTGGATCTATTGTTGACTCAGAACATACTGGAACTGAGAGTAGGAGTTACACTGAGCCAGAATGACGTTCTGGCACACTCTTGGTCACCAGGAGTTTTCTAGCTTTAGTTACAAGGTGACTGAACTAAACCATTAATCAATCAAGTTTTATATAAAAATAATAGGGGCCAATTATGTGCCTGCTTTGATAAGGGGTGCT
This sequence comes from Colossoma macropomum, assembly GCF_904425465.1. NCBI lineage: Eukaryota > Metazoa > Chordata > Actinopteri > Characiformes > Serrasalmidae > Colossoma > Colossoma macropomum. The sequence continues at coordinate 10,328,712 of NW_023494795.1, read as the reverse complement.
CCATTCACTGCCTGTAGTGGGCAACATGCACAAAGGTTTGAACAAGTTGTGTGAGCTTCAGTTCATGAATGTAATCACTTGAAATCAAGTTGATTGTAACCATACTACTGAGTTCAGGGCTAAGTCCATCTAAACCAGGGGTGTGGAAGTAAGTCCTGGAGGGCCAGATTCCTGCACAATCTGGTGATCTTCCTGCTTAAACAGCTCTGATTCAGCTCATCAGTTAAAGGGACACTGTGGCCAAAAAAGGAAGAATTCAACCATCGCTGCGTCTGCTATAAACATGCCTATTTTCATCCTCCAGTGGTACCACAGTAGTCTCCAGAGGGAGATTTTCTGGTTTAATCCTTGTGGTGTTCAGGTCTGTGGGACTCATTTTATTGTTTTCCAATAGAAAAAATTATGTGATTTATTATCATTTCAGTCTCAGATTCTTGGCCTTTGCTCATTTTCTGTGAAGAACACATAAAATAACCCATTTTCAGTGTCTTCACACTGTTCACCCCCCACACATTTATATTACACATGTGGTGTTGGGTGAACCCGCAGGGAGTAAAAGTGTGGAGATGCTGTGTCCCTTCACTCTGTTCTCCTCCTACATGGCCTGCTGTTAGTGTGTGTATCTATGTGGGTATGTGTTTGTATGTGTGTATGTGTGTGTGTGTGTGTGTGTGTGTGTGAGGGTGGACAACATGGACAGGCTGCTGACTGGCTACAGCTGCTAAAGGAGAACCCTACGCTGGACACTTGAGATATTTTAAACATCCGGTATTTTTACATAAATTGTTTTGGCTGTATTGATTTAAAAGCAATAATGCGGTGGGTCCACCAGACCACTAAGTAACAAACACATCAACACCACACAAAGGTTAAAGATTAGAACAGCCCCCTTCTGATGACATATCTTGTAGGTGGAAGCAACCTTTGTAAAATTAAACCTGTATTTTCCCCTGGTGGATGCAGACGGAAGCCAGATAGCACTACTGCTAGGATGCTAAACATCTTATGGCAGCTGAGTAACTGTAATAACGGTCTTCAAATGGGAGAATGGATTACTCAAATGACAGAAATGACTCATCAGATGACAACACAGCTAATGTTAGCGAGGTAGCTATTGTGTAATGCATGCTGGGTACTGTAGTGAGTAGGAGAATACTGATTAATGAAAACATGAAAATGAAATACTGTGAGTTCTGTTGAACTGATCAGGATGAGGGATACAGTGCTGTGCTACAGAATAATACATAACACAATGAATAACATCTTAAACTTTAGTTTTAGGTGGGATTGCCCTTTTAATTGGCAGGTTTAGTGTTAGAGCAGGGAAAACACTAAACCATGCTGGACTCTGGCCTTCATACTTTCCCCACCCCTGATCTTAACAAACTTTTAATGACACATCCGGTGATCTTACCTGTAATTCAGCCCGTATGACTTTAAGATTTGATTATCAGATTAATATGTAAATGTTATGGCTAGGTAGCTCGCTGGCTAGGTATGTGCATTGTATAGGCTAACTTGTGGCTTGGTAATAAGGCAGCTTAGTCAATTTCCATAGTGCCGTTAGCTACAGAGGCAAAGTACAGTCATATGCAAAAGTTTCAGCCCCCTGGTCAAATGACATGTTTTGTTGATTTGTGAAAATAGGTTTTTTATAGAGAGCACACTTCTGCACATTTTAATACACAATGACTGTTTATTCGCTAATTGTAACATAAAATGTGTGCAAAAGTTATGGTCTATGTTTTTCCCAATATGTATGACGGACCAGATCTGCCAAATGAAAAATAAATAAAATAAAAAATATATGACTCAAGTATGACTAAATTAATATATGAATTAGAATAGCAAAGAATAATGATGATGAATAAAAAAATAAATAAATATACATAGAAATGAATATATTAATAAATAAAACCTTACATAAATTAATATGTCTGCATTTACTTGTATGTCTTTTTTAGTAATTTTTCCTCCTAATTTTGTTTCTTTATTTTGTTATTTATGTTTTTATTAACCTTTTTTCTTTCTTTATTCATTTATTTCCACAAGTATTCATTTCTATATTTATTTATTTCCCTATTTAAATAGGGAAATATTTAAATAAATAAATGAATTAATGAGTCAATAAATAAAGCTAGCATTTTTTCAAAATATACATACAGAAAAAATGTACAAATTAACATAGGCGTTAATACAAAAAAATAAATAATACAGAAATAAATAAATGCAGAAAAAGGAAATATGTGTATAATTACAATCAAAATAAGCAATACATACTATATTTAGTTATTTTTATTTATTGATTAATTCATTTACTGAGTCATTTATTTTTTTATTTTATTTATTCGTCATTTTGGCAGATCTGGTCCGCCATTATAAGTTCAACCTCTGAGAGCTTAAAAGGTGATTCCTTGCATGATTGTGTTGATGTGGCTGTGGGTGATACTGGATAAAGGATAATTATAAAGAACAATCATCTGCACTACAACAGCAGACATCTCACCTCTTCAACTTCGATGAGTTTAGCCAGCTCTTCCCCCCGCAGTGGTTCTCCTCTGGCCTCCTCCTCCTCCCCCTGGACCTCTTCCACCAAACCCTTATCCATCAGAACCTCTTCTACATCCTCTTCTTCATCCTCCTCCTCCTCCTCCTCATTCTCTCCTTCATCCTCCCCCTCCTGTGGTTCAGTATGTGGCCGCAGGGCGTCGTCTGTCTTGGCGAAGGTTCTGCTAGTCATCTCCTGAACTTTCGTGCTGTTCACTAGAACTTGCTTTGGGCTGTTTTTCAGCATCAGGTCAACCACATCCTACAAAAACACCACCATGCTTACCGCAGATGCCAAAACCTATTTTCCACTCATACGAAAGCCATTCTGAATTGATTTATTGTGGAGAAGACAGAACTTCTTTGTTTCCTCACCTTTTCCATAGTGCGATTAGGTCTGAAAGGGAGAGAAACAAGTTAAGTCATTTTATTTGCAGGACTTTTTAATCAGTACATCAACATGCAGTGCTCACTGCAGCAAATGATTTGTGTCTTTTGTCTGCAGGACATCGCTGCACGGCACACTGTAGGTGTGGTAGCCCTACAGTAAAGAGACACACCATTAAAAGACAGTCTTCTGGACTGTAGGAAAGCCTAAAATAATAAATTCAGGAATGTGTTATTAATTAGGTGTGGCTTCTTGTCTAGACGTGAACATTTTGTGGGGGGAAGGTCTAAAGCTACGTTCAGGCTAAATTTCACGTTACATTTGAGTCAGGGCTGGTGATTAGCTGTGTTCTATGTGCCTTTTGAATATTGTTTGGCACAGGTCAGTTTTTTAATGAAGGTACATTAAGTCTGGGTACAAACACAGATCTGACTTGGTGTTATAAAGAGACACTCCTGCCAAAAAGAAATATGTAACCATGCTGTTAACATGTTTACTCTCCTCCTACAGAAGTGCTGCAGTGGTGTCTGGCTTCAAACAGAAACTGCCCTTATAGCAGTGAGCGAAAAGCTCCAGGCAGCAAGATCAGCCAAGCTGTCATCTGTTCTGATTCTTCTTGACCTCTCCGCAGCTTTTGACACTCTGCGTGGTAGTGGTTCAAGTCCTATCTGGAGGGTCACTCTTATCAGGTAACATGGAGAGGGTCCACAAGGCTCTCCACTGGTGTCCCACAAGGCTCGGTCCTGGGTCCTCATCTCTTTTCACTTTACACTCGTTCTCTTGGTGATGTAATATCCTCTCATGGCTTCTCTTACCACTGCTATGCTGATGACACTCAACTAATGCTTTCCTTCCCACCTTCTGACACACAGGTTTCCAGTCGCATCTCGGCATGTCTGACTGACATCTCTTCATGGATGGCAGCTCAGCACCTGAAGCTCAATCCTAGCAAGACTGAGCTGGTATTCATCCCTGCAACCACAGGTCCTCATCATGATCTCGCCATCTCATTCCAGAACTCTCTGATTGTTCCGTCTGAAGATGCAAGAAGTCTCTGTGTGATTCTGGATGGCCAGTTATTGTTTTAGCTCATATTGCAAACCTGACTCAGTCATGCAGGTTTCTCCTATACAACATCCGGAGGATCCGACCCTTCCTCACTCGAGAGGCCACCAAGGTGCTCGTTCAGTCTCTTGTCATCTCAAGGCTTGACCACTGCAACTCACTCTTGGCTGGTCTTCCTATGCAGGTCATCAAACCTCTGCAACTCATCTAGAATGCAGCAGCACGGCTCGTCTTCAATCTTCATAAGTCCAGTCACGTCACTCCACTGCTGCGCCGCCTTCACTGGCTTCCTGTAGCTGCACGCATCAGATTTAAAACCCTGATGTTTGCCTACAAAGCCAAAGATGGTCCAGGCCCCCCCTACCTGATGGCAATGGTCAAAACTCAAACTGTACCTCGAGCCCTTTGAGCTTCAAGTACAGCTCAGCTTGACCCGCCATCCTTCAAGACGCGTGGAAGACAAGCATCAACACTTTTCTCTGTCCTGACACCCGGGTGGTGGAATGAACTCCCACTGGCTGTCCGAACAGCAGACTGAAGACACATCTCTTTATACAGCACTTAATAGAGCACTTTTAGTACTTTTTGTAATGTACTGTACTGCGTTGTGTTTAACGCTGTTTCTTTTTCTCTGGGTATCAACATCGGCTTTTGTTTCTAGCAGTATCTGAGCTCAGGATGAGCTTTCTCTCTAACCTATTTGTAACTAGCAAAGATACTTTCTGGATACTTCTGGATATTTTGGGGGGCTGTTTCAAATTACTTGCTGAATTCAGAAGGTAGACATACTGCTAGGAAACCAAATACCTGTATATTGCAGTTGTATACAGTGTACTGTAACTATAGAAATTGTTTTTAAATCATTATCATAGTGGAGAGAATATATTATAGCAGGGTTGTGCAATCCTGTCCCTGGAGATCTACCACCATGAAGAGTTCAGATCCAGCACACTTGGCTCTAATATTCAGATGCTACAGAAGAACATGACAAATCACACTGATATTAGTTTTAGACTGTAATGACCCTTAAAATTATTTTTATGTCCTTATATAAACTCTTGAGTCAGTCTGCCCTGGTCAGTGGCTGCTGGGTTGGTGCGTCTGGGTTGTTGTGTCTCACGTCTTTCATCAGGCTCTCCACTCCTACTGGAGGTCAAAGGGCTGTCTGGAGGAGACCATGTTGTCTTACCTCTGGTGTGTCCTGCAGATGTGGCTCAGAGAGTCCATGGACTTTGACTCCGCATCAGTGCCATCTGTTTTCACAGGGGTGTCGTTATTGGCCTGAGCGTCAGCCTTCCACTGGGATTCTGAAAGCAACCATGACAAGAGTTTGAATGAGACACTTGCCCTTCTGTCCCCACCTCCACCAACTTTTATATGGTCACTGCAGGTCAAGGCTCATATTTGTCAAAGGTAGGCAGGTCAAGTGTGCCTGGCTAGACTATATAAATCCTGCCTGGTGCCAAACAAGCATGTTTCTCCATGGCCTTTAATTCATTCATTTCATTGTTGCCCATTCAATGATTCAGACTACATTTATTAGTTTTATTATACTGCTTCTTTTTCTGGTATTCTGGTTCTTGGGAGCACTTTAAATGTTAGTTATATTCTTTGTATGTCTTGGTGGTTGTCATGACCACCCAGATGAAGATGGTGCCATCAGCCAATCAGCGTTCTTAACACATCAGTTCTCCCTTTGTACTGTGGTCATTCAAAGACTATTTTAGGGGTACATGGGTCACTGAACAAATCCCATTGAAATGAACAGGTGCTAATGGCAATGACTCATCGGGGTCCTCCATGTTTATCAAGCATCTACGACCAGGTCTCATCTGTTCATTTAATCCTATTCAGTAGTGTACAAAAGCTGTGAGCTGACTTAAGATCAGCAATCTTCCACTGAGAAGAAGCTCCAGGAACTGTATTCTGTGCACATTCCGAATAAGTTGTCTGCAGATTTTTTTATGCACCCGACACGTTAACTGAATTTTAATCTCTATTTTATTCCTATACTGAATTTTATTATGTTTTGTAGCACTTTGTAGCACTGAGCCCTGTTTAGTACTACAAAGTACTTGCATACTTTGTTAGCCCCCTTTTACCCTGTTCTTCAGTGGTCAGGACCCCCATGGACCCTCACAGAGCAGGTACTATTTGGGTGGTGAATCATTCTCAGCACTGCAGTAACACTGATGTGGTGGTGTTGTGTTAGTGTGTGTTGTGCTGGTCTGAGTGGATCAGACACAGCAGTGCTGCTGGAGTTTTTAAACACCTCAGTGTCACTGCTGGACTGAGAATAGTCCACCAACCTAAAATATCCAGCCAACAGCGTCCTGTGGGCAGCGTCCTGTGACCACTGATGAAGGACTAGAGGATGACCAACACAAACTGTGCAGCAGCAGATGAGCTATCGTCTCTGACTTTACATCTACAAGGTGGACTGACAAGGTAGGAGTGTCTAATAGAGTGGACAGTGAGTGGACACAGTGTTTAAAAACTCCAGCAGCACTGCTGTGTCTGATCCACTAAGACCAGCGCAACACACACTAACACACCACCACCACGTCAGTGTTACTGCAGTGCTGAGAATGATCCACCACCCAAATAGTACCTGCTCTGTGAGGGTCCATGGTGGTCCTGACCACTGAAGAACAGAGTAAAAGGGGGCTAACAAAGTATGCAGAGAAACAGATGGACTACAGTCTGTAACTGTAGAACTACAAAGTGCTCCTATATAGTAAGTGGAGCTGATAAAATGGACAATGAGCATAGAAACAAGGAGATGGTCATAATGTTATGCCTGATTGGTGTATATTGTCTTTTTGAGATCACAACAACAAATTCCTAGCAACTTTGAGGTTAATGTTGCAAGAACACACACTGTGTAACTGCTTTTAAATTTACTCTCAGACTCCCCTTTCACCCAGTGAACTTGAGTCTCCCTACAGCATCAACGCTGTGCTGAAACATGAGACAAGAAAACTGCGGCACTCAGCAGCGCTGAGTTGATTCGTGCTGACAGGTAATCACAGGAGGGGCACACAGACAAAGCATTTCAATATTGTAGAGGAAAAGAGGAAATCTCACTGAAATCACTACAGCACTGCTGTAACAGAACGAGGGTTAAGAAGTGTGAACAGACTCACTGTGATCTCACTGACTTCAGTCTAGCAAATCTATGCTTGCACATATAGATGGTCATCTTGCTCATCTTCTATTCATATCTTGCATAATCTGGAATATATACATATCAGTATCCTATCCCCTGTGTACCCTGCATCTCATTTATCTACCTCAGACTCACAGTTGCATACATGGAAATGTGTAAAACTGTACATATCATAGCTTTTTATTTCATAACTTATATTACTGTGCAAAACTGTACATTGGAAATAGTGCAACAGTGGTGTATATTAATGTGTATATTGTGTATATTTGTATATATTTATAGTCAAAGTTTATTTATAAAGCACTTTTTACAACAGGTGTTGTCACAAAGCAGCTTTACAGAAAAATCCATGTTTGAGCCCCCATGAGCGTCGCCAATGGCAACAGTGGCAAGGAAAAATTCCCTAAGAGCAAGAAGAAGGAACCTTAAGAGGAACCAAGACTCAAAAGGGGAACCCATCCTCCTCTGGTCGACACCGGATAGCAAACAGCATTAGTATACAATATTAGAAGACAAAACGGGGAAAACAGGCGGAGCAATGGTCAATTAGATTGTTTGAGTTTATGAAGCACCAGCAGCAGCAGGAGGGTCAGTTCATGAGGGTGAGGTTTGCACAGCGATGTACAGCATGAAGCTCAATGGTGGTCAAGCCAGTCCAGAAGGCTGGCGAGCAGTGGGCACCCGATCAAGGCAGAAGAAGCAACAGCATCAGACGCACAGGATGGGGAGTCTAATGTGTATATACTCAGGGCTGGTTCCCTAACCTCCAGCCCACGACTGCCCCCAGTCATTGCTGTTGTCATTTAAATTCAGTTCAATCTAGCGGTTGTTTTTAGTTGGCTGACCTAGTTTTTAGTTTAATCCTGTTCACCCAATGTTCCCAAAAATCATCAAAAATTATCTTCAAATATGAAGTTTTTTATTTTTCAAATTAAGTTCAGTAGTACTTTTAAAATCCTTTCCCATGTAGCTGCACTACTCTTTGTGTAGACAGTATGCCTCCACGGTTATCTGTGTACCACGGATTTTGTAGTTGGAAGGGTAAAAAATAATAATAATATTACTAAGAAATTAAAATGCAGGCATACACAGCTAACATGCTATCATTAAAAAGCTATAGTACTGTTACTATTATTAAGTTTTATAGCCTTAAATTAGCTGAGGAATGCAGATTGACTTGTTTAGAACTCAAAGATTAGGATTATTTACTTGGGACTCGACTTGAGACTTGCCTGTACTGACTCTGGACTTAGCTGAAAGGGCAAAAAAAAATAAAATAAAAAAATTAAAATGCAGGCATACACATCTAACATGCTTTCATTAAAAAGCTATAGTACTGTTACCATTATTCAGTGTTACGGCCTTAAATTAGCTGAAGAACGCAGACTGACTTGCTTAGAACTTGAAGATTAGGACTATTGACTTGGGACCCAGCTTGAGACTCGCCTGTACTGACTCGGGACTTGAAACCAGACTCGGCTATCTTGACTTGGGACTTGGCTCAGGACTTGAGTGTGAAGACTTGAGACTTACTTGTTACTTGCAACTTAGTGACTTGCTCCCACCTCTGTTAACCACAATCTCCATTTGAGTGGGTTTAAAAGAATGGAAATGCCCACCACTAGAGACAACACGCACATCCGTACGTGCACCAACTAAAACGTTACATTATCGGCTGTGATTATCAGCTGTAACTGAAATGACAGGCCTGATAATCTTATTTATATTTTACTATTCATTGTTGAATAGAGTATCTGCCAGCAATACATCGTGCATGTCTCCACTCACTTACCCCACTCTTGCTGCAGGGAGGCCAAGTTGGAGAGCAGTCTCTCGTGGTACAGCCGCTCCAAACGCAGAAACTGAACGGCCCATGTGTCTGCCGCAGTCAGTGATTAAGGAGAACAGTCCTGAGGGCATCTGGGGCCCTTCAAAACCACAGTCTTCACCACACTCACCACATTGCATGTCATATGCCTTTACACAGATTAAATGGAATCTCGGGATAAAACATGGTTTTGTTACAAGCACAAACACATAAATCATCTTTATTATATAACATTCATTAAAACTGGATTTTACGCCTTTTCTTCCTTAGAAACACCCTAAAAATCAACATGGAAAGACACACCCTCGTGAGCTTTCCTCTGGCCACACTGCCCCGGGTCGCTATGACAACAGCACAAACAGGGTGGAGAATTCTCATAGGCAGTGACAGGAAAGAGAGCAGAAAGGGGAAATGGCACAGATGAGTTCCCTACATGTGACTGTAAACAGATCAGATTCTGATCTCAGTAAACAGATCTGATCCTAAACAGTCACTGATATCTGTAACTAACAACTGAGTGAAGTTCACATGATCCATTGTTACCATTCAGACACTGCGTGTTTGGTGACACCTTGCCTTCTTGTGCAATGTTTGATTTTCACTTTTAAGTGAATTGCGTAAGAAAACAGGCCTGAAAAGGCTTTGACAACACTGTGCAGTTCCATCCTAATACTTGTCTAAGAAAAATGCATTAAACTTTTTTCAAAAGTGTATTTAATATGAAAGGTACACATGTTTAATGTTTGCACTTTAAATATACAGCTATATATAATAAATGTATCATCTTGGGACAGTTTATGGCAACTTATGTGTATTTAGAATATGATTATATATAAATTAAATGAATTTAGTTGTGTGTTTGAGTGCTTTTTCTAACTATTTAAATTGCACTCCAGTAGATTTAAGTATGTAATTTGTAGACATAATGGTTATTGCATTTGGAATATATCATAAATGCGGGATATGCAACTAAAATGCACTTTAAATTATTTTTAATATCACTAAATAAACATAACTGCATTCAACGAATAAAACTTTTATAAAGCATAATTGAGTACACACACACACACACACACACACACACACACACACACACATATATATATATATATATTGAAACAGCTAAACATATATATATATATATATTTGGATTATATTTAAGTAAGTGCTTTTCTGCTCTAAATTAAAATAGAATTAGAAATAAAATAGAATAGAAAGCATGTTGCAGTTAAGTCAACTTACCCCTCTACTGCACACATTATGATTAATTAATTAAAATAATTAATTAATTAATTTTCAATTCCCTTTTCTTGCATAAAATGGACCTGATGGATGTGTGTGCAGGGGTCCTTTTGGGGTATGTTGCCCGGGAAGAAATGATATAGAGCTGTGTTCACTGAAGTGGTGAGACCTGGCTTGTGACTGGCCAAATCCATTCCACTGTCGCACAATGTTATATGTACAATTATATGTATGATGTTATCATAAAGTGAGGAAAATGGGTTTGTTGCCCTGAGGGCATCATAGCTTTTTATTTCATAACTTATATTACTGTGCAAAACTGTACATTGGAAATTGCCCTGTGCAATGGAGGGTTGAGCAATTGTTGATTCTACTACATTTGAAATAGATTTTAAAGGTATACTCCCAGATGTACTGGGATATTTTACCGGTAGTTAGTTTGAATTAGATTGCAAATAAATGTAACTGCAGTGCTCTAAAGCAGACTTTAAAAGTCATTGCTTTAAAATATATTTTCTGAATAGTACAGTTAAGTCAATGACAGTTAAATCTGCTTTTGTTTAAGTGCGCTTCAGTATGTTAAGATGTATATTTATTCAAGAGTATTTCCTTACAGTAGTGTATTATATATATTTTTCTATATTTCAGGATAAATGTAGAAGTATTTAAGTATGTTTTAGGTATTCTCTCTATACTTAAAGTATACTCCTGATGTATGCTACTTTTTGCCAGTGTGTATTTTGCAGCACTCGGCTTAAGTGTCTTCCTTGGTATGAGGAGGTTTTGCCAAAATAGCTTTAAAATAGTGATTTGACAGCTTTCTGTTCCAAACCACTGTTAGAAGAATATACTGAAAATCTTTTGCCCTGAAAGTGGACTGGACAGCTGAAAGGTTTGAGTGCTGTGGAGTGATGACATCACAGCAAGAGTACAAAATGCACAAGTTATGGCTTTACAGGTAGCACTTCTGTCAATTGTTCCTTCAGTTTTGCAGTTTTCACAAAGAAAAATGGTGAAAACCCTGAACAGCTTTCTATTTAATGTTATCGCAAAAATTCACAAACATTTCCGGCTGTTTCACCTTTTTGACAGGCAGTGCTCATTTCTTACCATCCATGTTTTCCACTGTGCTATAAAAAAGAGTGAAAAATCCAGGCAAAAGGATACAGTCCTCTTCGAGGAAGTACGCTTCTGCGATCTGCAACGAAAGGGCGCCATTAGAGGAGAAAACACTACAATCTCTGCACCTACTTTAACCCAATTTCCTTTAGAGGAAATGTTTGGCAACAGTGTCCTTACAGTCCCAACTGAGCTGAAATCAAGGCCACGTCTCCTTGTAGGCATGTCAGTTTTGTTGGGGATACAAATTTAGGTCATGTGGTGGAGCCCTAATTAGATTTTAGCTCTCGTAACAGAAACTCTGGTTGTGATTAGAGCCATCACTATTGATTATATTAGAAACTGAGCCATTGTTTTGATGATTAGTTGAGCAATCAGAGTTATTTAAAATTGGTGGAATGACAAAAATGGCCAATGAAAATGCATAGTTTATTAGACAAAGATAAACAGAGAAACCTTTAAAAAAGACTAAATTAAAAATGGACAGATATAAATGGATGTGTCTATCAGGCTCTGTTTTTTTACTGTAAAAAACCTGTAAGTCCTGTACAAATATTTAAAATATGCATTATCGTCATGCTCCAGCCAGTTACCTATTGTAGATTCATTGCTGTGAAGGTAAACTGTAAAAGGTAATTGATGGTTTTTAATTGAGTAATTAAGTTTAATTGAGTTGCAGTTGTGATCGTAGTAATTAAAGGAGTCAACATTCCACAATTCCTTCAAAATTTTGGCACAATAAAATGGTTAAGATGAGAAGATGGTGATAGGAACCAGATGTCTGTAGCACTAAATGTCTTTAAAAGCTCTCTCATGGAAATCTACTACATGAAATGGTTACAAGTACACTGCTTGATGTCTGGGACATTGTTTTATGATGGTTTTAAAGTAGAGTTTAGGCCTAAACCGTATTTTGTTATCCTTTTTTGTCCATTCATGGTGGATAGACACACGTATGGCATTGTAAGGCAAAACAGTCCCCAGAGAAAACCTATTTTTGCAGATTTATCATTATTTTACTATTTAGACAGGTGTAGACTCAGATGGCAAAATGTTATTGTGACCCCTGGTTCCTATCGACACCACTGTAAAGAAATCCGAGTCAGTAAATTTCTCCACAAAGAACCATTTAACATCAAACCACTCTGAATGACTTAGTTCAAATCTGAATGACTGAATTATGAAGAAATTTTGAAAAATGGGTGGAATTCCCCTTTAAGCAAGATCTTAAAAGCCTCACATGTGCCAGCATTGCAGTACAAGTCTGACATTAACCTCAAGCTTATGGGATGTGAGCTTATTTCCGTTCTCTAGTACATATGCATGCTTTTACCCACATTGGCTCTCCTTCAGCATATCATAATTCTCTCATATGAAAGACAGTAAATGTGGGTAGCATAATTGCAGGACTGGCACATTCACATAAATCCTTGCTAAGCCCTGGACGTATACATTTGCCGCAGGACTACTCTGACTTCACCATCACAGCGTATTGTAAACATACACAGTGCCTGTCTGGGTGGATGTCAGCTTTAAGCATCTATTTAACCCCTTAAATGCTCAGAGGCCACCATCCAATCTGGGCTTCCATTCCTCACTGCTATAGCTTAAGAATAAGTCAGCACTGTTTTACATGTAGCTACTGTATAATAAGCACTGGAGTGTAATAGGCCTGGGAATGTAAGGGGTTAACAGCATTTGTCATGCTGCTAAAAGCCAAACTACTCGGCAGGTCTCTAACGTACTGCTGACAAGACATAAGCTAAGACAGGTTAATTATTAATGCACTGATTTTGCTCTGGTTTGATTGGCACTCTCACTTTGAGAAGTTAATCCAACTTGCTGCACAACAAAGGCACATGAGTCATTGAAAGGGCCTAAAGTCACTTTCCACTCCACAAAGTGCAACACAGTCATGTCACTCTTACTCCAGATGCCTTTCACACAGTAGTTACACTACAGCTGCACTTCAACCAGTAAAACATAAGAGGACAAGCATTTACTTTTACTTTCATAGGAACTCCCAAAGCTCACAGTATTAGTTGGCATTCGAAACATGCAGTACGCCTCAACAAAAAGCAGCCAGCAGGTTCAATAGTGCAGATGATAAAGTTACAAAGAGCAAAATTCCCAGCATACAAATATACCGGTCCCACAGTAAAAACTATTAAAATGACAGTTAAGTATTCAGACCTTGGATATTGTGGGATTTGCAGGGGAAAAGTCAGGTAAGGCCATAAATTCTGCTCAAAAATGTCCTTTAATGAAGGACAAGACAAAAATGCCACATGCCAACCATCTGGAATAGCTGGAAAGGTCACCTAAAGCCATGCAGTTCCATTCTACAGTCAGCACTTTATTTAACTAACCCCACCATCCGGCACATAAACACACACACATAACACATCTCAAACTACCAAACCACAACAACAACAACAACAGTTACAGGGAGCACATATCTCCCATAATCCTCCATGCCTGTGAGCTCCGCAGCGCAGTCAATAGTGAAACGCCACAATATTTACAGTGATTATGTTGTGGTCTATTCAAACTCAAGCCATTAATTGAGATTGTAATAAGGTAAATATATACAAAATCTGGCTGCCCCAAACCCTAACCCCAAAATTTCAACTTGTGAAAATACTTATTTGTATAGATTACATTTATTTTTTATTGTTTTTTTAGAGCTATTTTTTTCTAGAAAGTAAAGTTGAGATTTTGATGAGTTTAGTTTTTAAATAAAAACAAACTTCATGTCATTTTCATGTCACTACTGAAACTCTAATGAGGAGTTTAAGTCCATAGGCGGAGCCTTATTTTAGCCACAAGCTTGCATTTTAGAGCAGGAAGTGAGGCTGCATCCCTGTTCCTCATGGCCACATGGTGAGCAGTTAGATCCCACTGTTTTGAAGTAAACGTCTCCCAGAGTCTGAACGTCAGTGCGTAACACTAAGTATAGTCACTACCAACACACATATGTTCTGCAACTAAGTAAACTTCTTATGTATTTTTAAAGGAAATATATTTGATATATATGATTTTTTGTGTGTACAACTGCTCAAAGCTCTGTTTGCTTTGTCAGATATTGGCTAGCATTATTGAGTTCTGCTCAAACTTAGATAAAATTGTCACTACGGTAACAGTCACTACTGAAACATCTGGGTAGCGTCAGGACTGTTTTGATGGTGACAGAATTGTGTGTTTGACTATTTATTTGCATAAGATAAACATAACTAAGGCATAAGGTCTCTCAAAGCGAAAGGATTTTAGTCTGAAGTTCAAGTCAGTGGTAGAATTATCCAAACACACATATCCTGAATTTCTTTTGCTGAAGCTCAACTGTAGCCATTCCAAAGACATTTTAATGTTACATGCTAATTCAGAAAAAAAAAAAAAAACTTTAAATGGACTAAATTCTAACAAGTGCTAGGCGGGAATGTTAAAATTCTGTATTGCAGCATTCTCCAAATACATCACAGTCTCACGGTAACAGATGATGTTTCAGTTTGCGTTAATAAAGTTAATGAGCCCATGCATCCTGTGCACTTCAGCTCGGGACCGTAAAAGCCTTAAACAGTACTGTAAACGTTAACCATTCACAAGCCACATTTACAGAATGGAAATGTTTACATTTATTGAGTTGTTTTGGACTTTGAACTGTTCTTCTAAAACAATCTGAAGCGGCCAGTAAATCACAACACTGCAATAACATGTATAAACATGTGCAATAACATGAGTAAAGCACACTAAATAGAACTTAAAAACAAAAGAACTGCTTGGTAACTGGAGCGTTGCTCCTTTATGGTCATCATGTCACAAATATAATGCTCGATATCAAATATATTTGATGAAAATATTGTTAAAAATTAAAATAGTTTATCATAATTATACAATATCATCACAGACAATATACATTGATCACCCAACACTAATTCTAACATACCATAAATGAAACACCATTATCTGTGCATTAGACATCTCTATGCATTTTACTACACGATACTAATTTAGCATTTATACCTAATGAAGCACTAAGGAGTCTATCAATTTAACGTGAGCCAAACTCACCTGGTGTAAGGAGTGGGGCAGAAGCATGTGATCACTGTGTTCACCCAATGAGCGCAGGGCAGCCAGCAAAGAGGGGCTGGGGCCAGGAGCCCTACAGAAATGACCTTTCAAAAAAAAAAAACACATCAAGTTAATGATTCAATTCACTGAAGCCCTTTACAGTCACAAGTTTGTTTTAAGCACTGTTTTGATGTTTTAGTTCAGTTTTATTACAGTTTAACAAAACAGAACACAAAAAATAAGCTGCTCAGAAGTTAAAAAGGCAGTGAATTTCATTCTTATTTTGTCTACATAAACTTTTTTATTGACTTTCTTAAGTCAGAAATCCAAATAATAGCAAAGTGATCTTGAAAGTACTGATTTTTGTTTCATTGTTGTCAAATAGTGCTATAGCTGGTGCTTATCATACATATAAAAAAGTGGTGGCTTAGTTAAAACACGTTAGGAAGCTTCTGCAGGTGTGCATGTGTGGTATGTATTTGCGTGTATGAGATATTAGCCTCTAGGTGAAAAAGCTGACCTTATAGCAACCTTTCAGAAGGTTAGTTCAATGGAAATTTACAAAAAGCATGCGCCTTCAGCTCGGTTTGGAAAGTATTAGGACACAGACACGTTTACCCAACGTACTTCCATCTAAGGAGAGCTTTGTGATTTCATTCTCGGGTTTTTCTTCTGGGTTGTTACTCATCATGTCCTGTTTCGCTGCTCCCCAGTCTGCAGGTTCTGTCTCCTTCAGCCTGTTCTGGTTCTCATCAGAAACAGACAGGTCAGGGTTGACGATGGCGTCTGTGCTTTCAGACCAGACCCTGGCGGCCTCCTCTGTTTTGGGGTCTCCCATAACATCAAAGCAGTCCTGCACGTGACCATGAAGAGCCTCAAGCTTGATGTAAAGTCCAAATCTGCCAGACATAAACATTTTACAAAATATTGGTTTTGAAGGATGAAAGCTTTCTTCAAAGCAATGGTTTGACCTAAAGTTTGCTTCTTTACGTTTGTGCTCGAGCGAAGGCTGCCACAAGATCTCCTCTTCAACTCAGGTACTCCTCCTAGACACAGTTAAGTCCAGTTTGAAATCAGAGTGGGACTGAGGTGGTGGTGGTGTGTTAGTGTGTGTTGCACTGGTCTGAGTGGATCAGACACAGCAGTGCTGCTGGAGTTTTTAAACACCTCAGTGTCACTGCTGGACTGAGAATAGTCCACCAATCAAAAATATCCAGCCAGCAGCGTCCTGTGGGCAGCGTCCTGTGACCACTGATGAAGAACTAGAGGATGACCAACACAAACTGTGCAGCAGCAGTTGAGCTATTGTCTCTGACTTTACATCTACAAGGTGGATTAACAAGGTAGGAGTGTCTAATAGAGTGGACAGTGAGTGGACACAGTGTTTAAAAACTCCAGCAGCACTGCTGTCTGATCCACTCATACCAGCGCAACACACACTAACACACCACCACCACATCAGTATTAGTGCAGTGCTTGAGAATGATCCACCACCCAAATAGTACCTGCTCTGTGAGGGTCCATGGGGGTCCTGACCACTGAGGAACAGGGTAAAAGGGGGCTAACAAAGTATGCAGAGAAACAGATGGACTACAGTCTGTAACTGTAGAACTACAAAGTGCACCTATATAGTAAGTGGAGCTGATAAAATGGACAATGAGCATAGAAACAAGGAGGTGGTCAGAATGTTATGCCTGATCGGTGTACCTTCATGGCAGAGAGGAAAATGCCGAGCTTGTACTCATTGTGACCCCTGGTTCCTACAACCACCACTGTGAAGAAATCAGAACTGGTAAGTTTCTCTACAGTGAACCTTTTCACATCAAACCTCTCTGAATGACTTTGTTTCTCTTTGAGTAATGTTTTTGCGGGGAATTCACCTAAATGTGTTGGACTCCAGCCATCCGGGTCTGAATGGATGGCCTCTGACCTACATCTTTCAGCACTAAAAAAATTGATGATATGGCAAAAATACCACATCATGATACTTTAAAACAATTTCACGATATGATACATATTACAATATTTTGACAAAGGACACAGCAAGATAGTTGGGTCACATTTGTGCCACAATCAAAAACTGTAAATACAATGATTTTTATCAATATTTCACATACTGAACTGCTCTAAATGCAGTTAAACAGGACTAATTAGTCTCTTTAATGACACATGCAGTGTCATTGTTCTTTAAGTACTGACGATAATTACAATATGCTCAGAGATGTTATCAAGATAATAAAATTTATCACGAATTACAGTAAAATATTGTGATATTGCCCATCTCTATTTCGAATCTCTAAATAGTTTGCATGTAATATACATGCCAGCACTGTGAAACTGGCGCTCCAGTGCTGGGCTTATAATAACACACAATTTGCACAGCTCCACTGCGCTCTACAGTATAACTGTCTCCCACAGAGTAAACATATCATTCACCTTGCTGCACCTGAAATTACGAAAATGATCTATGTACAGTTTTTTTCCAAATAAATCTATTTTCTGCCTCACCTAGAGCCTTCCTTGTCCTCAAAGACCCTCATTTTTCCCACACTTTGCTCTATCACAACACATCTGAAGCAAGCGATCAAAACCACTGAATCTCTGGCACAGTTGTGCTGGAAGCTGGTATAGAGCAAAAATGTGGACTGACTGGGAAACAGTGCCTTAGGGCAAAGCAGCGCTGTCAAACCCAGCTACCCTGGCGGAAAGCACTGACATGCGGGTTCGTAAACAAGGAGCAGTAATGAGTGCTCTCTGCATTATTGATGGAAGAGCTCTTGTCCCAGTGCTGAAAGGAACAGATATGGCAGGGTGGCAAGGTTAGTGTGCTCGAGAGTGCTCGGTATAAAATAATGTACCACTGCCAAGAATGTAGGCCGAGCGAACATGAGGAGTGGAAGCAGAATGAGCAGAAGCAGAAGAAAAGGCCAGGAGGGTTTTTCTTCGGCCACGTGCAGAGATCTGTTCAGTATCAACAGGAGAAAGCCAAGCTCACACTTGGGCTATGAGCTTCCAGTCCTTGTTAGCTACATTAGCCTTGTAGCTCCAGCGCAAAACTAAAGAAGGAAACTTTGAATACCAAATGTGTAGGCTGACCAACTGTACTTGGGGAAAGGAGCAAATCATCTCTATCATGTCAAATCCTCTCTTTTTTAACACCACTTGAAAATACCAGCTGCCTTTTAAACTATGAACATTTCATTACAAAAGTCTGTTACATTAAAGTCAACCTGAAATCAAAATTGATGTCCCTGGTCATATTAAGCAGGATTCATCACAGTCTCACAGGCCCAGACGTGATCTCGTAACAGCCATGAGAAATTTTGGACTGAATGTGGGTTATATTAGGTGGCAATGCAGACTTTTATGTATGTAGACTTTTATGCATGTACACTTTTATGCATGCAAAACTTTGGGCTCCCTGGTTAAATGACACGTTTTGTAGAAATGTGAATAAGTTAAGGCATCCTATACAGAGAACACATTTCTGCCCATTTTAAAATAAGAATTACATGAACAGAGATTAATAGGAAAAAAAGAAACAGCCAATTTTTACTTTTGCATATAACTGTACACACTTTATTTGAATACCTAAGTGATTAAAAGAATACTGAGATGAGTGTGGACATCTGCTTCTACTAGAATACCACCTCTCTGACCCCTCTTCTCCTACAAAGCCTACAGTTTTGGAGACACATGGTTTGGTAACACTTTATTCGGATGGTCCACTTTAGAGGCTTTGTAGATGCTTTTTTTACTTAGATGCTAATTTACTTTCAAGTTACATTCAACTAAATATCTTCTAAACTGACCATAATTTTCTTCAACTCTAAACCTGCTCTAATCCTAACCCTAACCTTAACCTCAACCCAAAACTAAACCCAACCCTCTCCTTGATCCAAATCATAACCCTAACCCTAGTTTCAACAAATAGTTTGTTAACAATTTGAACATCTGTAGATAATCTGTAGGGAACTATAGAGGACTATCCAAATAAAGTGAGACCTATGGTTTTGTTACAACAACAGTATGCATGAGACCACGTTTCATTTTAGGGTATTTTGGTGGACGTGTCCTTTATTGTGTATGGAATAATGGCTGACCCTTTCTGTGACCACTTGGGCAGATTAATATTACAGTGTATTGTGAAAGTAGAGGAGGCTGTATGATCTACTACATTTAATAACTACCATCAATATTAAGCCAGTAACATCACTGTTTTCCCACAGCCTCACAGACATTTTGTCGAGCTATTTTTACAGCCATGTTTCTATTTTCGAGTTTAGAAGTTTGTTATTTTATTCTTCTCTCCAAGGGGTCAGTACTGTACCTAGCAGTGTACAGCAGTTCCTTCATTCTTGACGTTTGCTGATATAGCGATATATATATATATATATATATATAAAACTGAAAAATGACAAAAACGGAAATACAAGGTTTTGTTCCAACAGCTGCGATATATATATATGTATATATATATATATATATATATATATATATATATATATACATATATTTACATTGTGCATAATTTCTATGATGAATGGACCAAAATAAATTACCCAGAATTACTTGAAAAGACGTCTGGTTCCATTGATTTAAATCAAAAGTAAAGTATGTTTTTTCTTTCTCTCACTCTCTCTCTCTCTCTCTATATATATATATATATATATTCTCCAGGTGCATGTAACTGAGTCTGCAGCTTTGATCATTTCTACATTCTGCAGTTCAGCTAGCCTGGTAATTGCCAATTATGTTATTTTCTAAATGCTTAGGTCAAGATTCTCCCTATTTTTCCTTCTGGTGTTTGGTTAGCGCTCTGCCTTCCTTCTGCATTAGGCAGCTAGCAGAAAAAAAAACACTAACAGTCTGCCTTAAGGTATCCACCCCAAAGCAGCTGCAGTTCATCAAAAGATACTCCCCCCTTTAAAATACATTATCAGAAGAGGATTTATTAGCTGAAATGGAATATAATATACAAAACCATGTTTTTATTGGTGTATAAACACCTGTAACTATGAATTGTTGTTTTTGTCAGCTTAGAATCAGCCCTTCATATCTCACAGGGAGTGGATCCTCTTCTAACAGAGGCCGCCATGGCGCTATAGCACCAGTAAGACGTAGAAAGGATAAGAATCAGTGTTTGCTGCTGGGGTTGGCTAAGCATTCTGTGTTGTGAGAAATTAGGGAACCCAATTTTTGACAAATGAAGGATCATACTTATTATTTAGCACAAGAAAAAGCAAAGAAGGGTGAATCATTATCGTCTAAGAAGCAGGAAACTTTTCCTCAAAAGTAAAATAGTTCCTTGTAAAATGTCTCTTAACTTTTGACTTTTTACGAGACTGAAGTCAGCTTCTCATTCGTCAGCTTCTTGTTTGATTTTTCCAGTTCCACCTTAAATGTAGAATGTAGCTAACTATGTAGCCAACTGTTGCACCATTTAAGGTGGAACGTGAAAATTCGAACAAGAAGCTGGCAAATGAGAAACTGACTTCAGCTTTGTGACTCTTCAGTTTTTGACAGTTTCTCATTGCAGATTAAATGTTTCAGGAAACCAGTTGGAGTGATTATGAATGCAAATAAGTCCATTTGTCTCCAAATTATCGATCGTCCACCTCAGTCTTTCTATGTGACTTTTCAATTATCTACTAGATAAGTGAGATTGTTGTCTGCGTCGCTGTGAACATCAACAGCATTTAAGACCATTCATTGTTCAACTGTTTTAAATGATCAGCAGAGCTTTATTTTACTGCAAAGAAGGATTATTTTATTTTTACCTACGAATCTAATTCTGCTGTGGAGCCACAACAGGGCAGTAAAAGAGCCGCACGTGGCTCCAGTGCCCTGTGTCGCCGACCCCTGTACTACATGCTTAGAAAGGGAGAGGTGAGGGAGGGATATTCAGCTGATTACAATCTGCACCCTCCCCACTACATGCCACTATATCTTGCTCCTTTAAACCGGAAAATCTCGAGAGACCAGAGTCTACTAGGCATGAATAGGCATGTTTACAACAGATGAAGCAAAGGTTAGTTTTTTCGTTTTGGAGTACCTCTTTAAGCATGTAATCTAAAAGAGCAATGCATTCAAAGGGCTTAAATCACCAGTTCAAGCACCTACACATTGGTATTTAATTTAATCCAAGGGCTTTGCACGCAAGACGTGTCATTGCCGCACACCCAGTCTCAAGGAGGATTTAACACGGAAGCCTGCTAGGAGCTGTGATCTTTTAATCTACAACCGCATAATTAGTCTGATAAGGATGATTGTTAACTTCCTTTAAACTTAATGCCAGTACTTCACTGGCAGCTGCAAACGCCAGGCGTGTTCAGGTAGTCTAATTCTGCACATAAAGCTTTGGGGGATCTTGCAGCTTGGACCATGTTTGGATTGTTTTGAGACATACCTGAGCTCCAGAGAGGCTTTTGACCAGCTGCTGAACTGCAACATAAAAGTGTGAGAGAACCACAGTGTTAGTGAAAACCCACAGCTTAGCAACAAATGTCACAGCATTACAGGAACCAAAGAACTTCTTATAAAAAAGGCTTTATACTTCATAGAAATGTTTGTTTTTATTGTTGGGCTAGCTAAAATATTCCACTTTTACAAAGTGTATTATGCAATTATGTAAATGTATATATTTATTTTAACCACTCACTAGAGCTTATGTTTGCAGATTATGCATGATGATATCACTATCATGTAGGCATCGGACAAATGTTTGGATTTGACTGATATTACACTCTGATATTTTATGATGTATTAAATGTAACAGAACATAAAATGTGTTTTTGGTTATATTCTCATATTCCTATAGCATCATCATCTGCTGAATGTCCACAATAATCAGATGAAGCATGAAGGAACCTTTTTCATCTTAAGTGCTTTTCAATTACTGTATTGTCACAGAATTCAATCCTATATTACAGAGGTCACTAATAAGTGGACCGCGGGCCGAGTCCGGACCCAGACACTGTCCGAAGCGGACCTGGACCCATAACCGATAAACTGTGGAGAACTGTTTAATTTCGACGTGGTGGTCCTATTTTAATCGGCGTAACTTTTCTAGCCTTTGCGGTACTGATTTAGCAGCCCGGGAAACTCACAGGCCATTGTAAATATCACAGTAACGCTACTCATCCAATCAGAACTGTGCATTACAATGAGCTCTGAGACTCGAGTGAGTGACGCACACACAGGGGAGGGACGAGGCGAGAAACGGCAGTCAGAGAAGAAAGTGAGTCAGAGAGAGGTTATTTCACATGGCGTTCTCTAAAAAGAGAAAACTGACAATAAATATTGTTGAAATATGACTGAATTGTACTTATTTGATTTGACATTCAGTTGTCGACTACATAAGACTGATATACCTACTAGGCTACCTCAGTAAACAGTATACGGCACTGAATCATGATGCAAGTTAGACATTATGATGTTCCGGACTTTTGCTTGAGGAAATTTTCTCGAACTGGACCTTATTGAATTTAAATAGCCCTGCTATATTAGATTAATCTTGTCTTGGTGGCTAAAAAAACAAACTCACAAGAGCTAGCCAGATTAAAGCCTAGGGATGCGTCAATACCAATACTAGTATCAGGTATACCGTGATATTCACAGATATCGATTGGGAACAAAAACAGAAACTATAAAATGTGCCATAACTTTTGCACAGCTCACATTTTTTTCATTGTTTTTAATGATATATTCTGAAATAACAATAACTGTGCAGAAACAATAACTGTGCATTAAAATGTGCAGAGGGGTGCACATGTCTGCAGAGGAAGTCTTAACCTATTTTCACTTAAAAAATCAACAGAACGTGTAATTTGACCAGGGGTACACAAACTTATGCATACGATTTTAATCATATGTTAGTCTTGCCCGAATATTTTTTAAATTATTTAGCACAAATCAAAAAGTGTTAAGCTGAGCCTAATCCAGTCCCACATGAAAGATATCGGATATCGACATCAGAGCAGACCTGCCACATCAGTGATATCAGTGCAGCCCTGAACATCACAGCCTCCTGCATTAGAATTTAGAGGCTGGAGCAGAAACGCTTGCACAGTTTCACCAGGTTGCTTCTTAATTCAGCTACACAGCATAGAATACCATGAATCTGGCGCAGGTTCCTCTAAATAAACGGCTGTAATGACGGAGAGCAGGGCTGTCAGAGCTCTCAGGGGGAGGAGGAGCGCTGTGCTGAGAGTCATTACAGTGAAGCAGAAACAGCTGCTCACGTGTTCTCTGTTGACTCCCAGAGCAATTTACAGCCATTTTCTCTGTATCAGTCCGTTCAAAGCAGGCTACTCACTCAGCCTAGTCACCATCCTTTCACCCTGACAGAATCCACCCCACCGTCCTGTCACCTACACCAGCCTCGGCCTCTTCATTATAGACATAAACAGCCAGGTCTCCCTCAGACGCGCCGTCCAGTACAGCGGTCAGCTACTCACATGTAAACCAGCAGCCGGTGTCAGGAAAGGCGCTCGGCTCGGTGTCTGATCGCTGTAATCCACTTGTTCTCTGTCTTCACCGCTGTAAAGCAGCACACTGACCTGGAATCAGCCTTCACAGCTGTGCAGATGTTTTCCAGGCAGTCAGTGGGCGGTCCCTTAACATTATGCTGCTGGTCTTTGTGGGGTTTTAGTGCCACCCTCTGGTTCTTTGGCGCACTGACAGTCAAACCCTGTTAGTGTGGGGCAAATGAAGAACTCCACAGAGGGCTGAAGGGCCCTTTCTCAACACCTGTGATGTTTTGTCTGTTATTTTTGCATTAGTTTTGTTTTGAGGTTCTATGTTCTAAGGTAATATAATAATAATACACAGTAACAATTAACTATGTACTTTAACAGCTGTATTGTCCATCTACATAGAACAAGCAATAAAGAGGTAAAAAATAAATGATTCATTTCTGCCTTCTTGAGTTTATTTTTGAAGCATAGTCACCAGTGATGTCTTTATCATATTTCAATCAATTTCGTGGCTGATGTAAACTATATTTATAAAGACTGAGACTGAACTGCCTGCAGCACGACACCCCGATACAGTACAATACAGTACGAAGACTACATATCTTTATCATCATACACAGGAAATGGAGCTATATAGGCCCCGACTACAGTGCTTCAGGCTTTATTCAAAACCAGAATACAGCTTAAATCTTTTAATAAGCCACAAATAGAAAATCTCTGCCATTCTGAATCGTCGCTACTTATAGGCTTTGTTGAGTTTCTACAGGAATCTGAAATGGTTTTGTTGAAAAAGCTACAGCTTAGTGATTTCAGATGCACTGAAACACACAAGACTTTTATTTCTAGGAAAAATTAAAGCGCTATTAAAATGTAATAGCAAAACTAGATAGATAGATAGATAGATAGATAGATAGATAGATAGATAGATAGACAGACAGATAGAGAATTATAAAGATATATAGATAGATAGACTATTAATCCTGATGGAAATTGCAGAGTTACAGTTGTTGACAGTTGTCAAGGTCCTGCTTTGTCATTGCTATGGTATCCCATGCGGTTGCTAAGATGTAGTTTGGCCATTACTTTGGGGTCCTAGGTGATTACAAGGCTGTTCATATGGTATCCAAGGTGGTTGCTAAGTTGTTGGTTAGCCATTGCCATTGAATCTCAGGCGGTTGCTAAGGTGTTGCTGGACCATGACTATGGTATCTCAAGGTGGCTACTAAGGTGCTGCTAGGCCATTGCTGTGGTATCCCTGGTAGTTCCTAAGGTGCTGCTAGGCCAATGCTATGGTATCCCAGGTAGTTGCTAAGATGTTGCTAGGCCATTGTTATGGTATCCCTGGTGGTTCCTAAGGTGTTGCTAAGCCATTGCTGTCTGTATGTAATGTCTGTGTAGGCAGTGTGAGAGATGTCGTTTGTGACTTCAGTTGTGGCACTTAGCTTTAAGTTTTATGAATCTTAAACAAACACTGTACAAAAACTGTTGGTTCAATCAGTCCCAAAAGCACAAGCTCACTATTCCCATATAGGCTCAACAATCCCGCAAAGTTTCGTGGTTCTAGTTCAGAAGCTGCATCTCGTGAAAACAGTACAAAAAGGTGTATAATAACAAAACAGAGAACTACAAAGGCTTTGTCGAGCCAACTTAAATAGATAAATAAAATTTACAGTATACTGTAAGTTGAGGTAGCTTTTTTAAAAAGTTAAAGTGTACGTGGCTGTATTTTTCCAGATCATGAGATCATGGAACAAGTAACACAAATAACACAAAGTGTGCAATACTACACAAGAGAATACAAGATACTATTCAGCTGAGCACCATTCAGTCTGAATGAAGGACAATGGCAGTAGGATGACTCATTACAGATTCCAGTACTTGTAGATAGGAATGATCTCACATAGGACTCCTCGCTTTTCTGTTTGGTCAAAATGTGCTGAGTCAAAATTATCGAGCGTCCTTCATTCTGCCCCAGCCTCCAGTGAGTGCGGTCTGGCTCTGTGGACAGAGACAGCCTTCTTAATCTGTTTATCGATCTTGCTGGTTTCAACAATGATTATGCCATTGCTCCAGCATAACACGGCATAAAAGATTGCAGAAACAACAACAGACTGGTTGAAGACCTGCAGGAATTACTTGCATACACTAAACAACCTGAGCAACCCAAAGTATTTAGACTGATTTACCAGTTTATTAGTTTCATATACATGGCCCTTCATTCATTGACCATTTTATTAGAAACACCTACCATATACCATGTAACTGTTGCTGTAGAATTTATCAGACCCCCTCTATCAGGTCCACCCAGGGGCACTATGACCCAGCCCTGTCTCCCCATCCCCAAACTCCTACCAATGACCCAGTCGTTTCCCCATCCCCATACCCCTACCAATGAACGAGTTCTGTATCCCCATCCCCAAACCCCTACCAATGAACCAGCCCTGTCTCCCCATCCCCAAACCCCTACCAATGAACCAGCCCTGTCTCCCCATCCCCAAACCCCTACCAATGAACCAGCCCTGTCTCCCCATCCCCAAACCCCTACCAATGAACAGCTCTGTCTCCCCATCATCCCCATACCCCGACCAATGAACCAGTTCTGTCTCCTCATCCCCAAACCCCTACCAATGAATGAGTTCTGTATCCCCATCCCCAAACCCCTACCAATAAACCAGCCTTGTCTCCCCATCCCCAAACCCCTACCAATAAACCAGCCTTGTCTCCCCATCCCCAAACCCCTACCAATGAACCAGCCCAGGGTCTGTAACTGGTAACAAAGGCAAATGGGGAAAAAAAATCCATTACCATTATAAACTCACTTTATTATACACTCTTAAAAAGGATGGTTCTTCAAATATTCTTTAGTAAAAGCAATGTTTCTATTTAGATCCATGAGTTCTATATAGAACCATTTCTTGCTTAAATGGTTCTTTGCATAGTGAAATGGTTCTTCAGATTGATGGAGAATGTGTTATATAGTTCAATGTGGACCTTTTTAAAAATGCTTCCATATAGCACCAAACAGGGTTCTTCTATTGTTACTTGACATTGCAACAATACACTCTTACAAAGATGTTTCTTCAAGGGTTTTTAGTAGAGATATAGAAATATGAACACTCAAAGATCCATTTGCATGCTTCTTCTTTAATATAACGTTTCTTCAGATTGATGGCGAATGTGCTGTATACGGTTCTAAACAACCTTTTTGAAAAGGGTTCTGCGGTCATTACAAGATCGAGCTTATAATAACAGAGCAGAGGTCACTAATAGGCGGACCGCGGTCCGAGTCCGGACCCAGACACTGTCCGATGCGGCCCTGGACCTATAACCGATACACTCTGGAGAATTATTTAACTCGGACGGGTTCATCCTATTTCAATCAACGTGATTTTAATCGGAGAGAGGAAAGTTTTTTCACATGCTGCGCTCTAAAAAGAGAAAACTGACAATAAATATTGTTGAAATATGACTGAATTGTACTTTATTTGATCTGACATTCAGTTCTTGACTGCATAAGATGTTGATATAACTACTAGGCTAATTCTGTATATAGTATGTGGCACTGAATCACGATGCCACATGAGGATATTTTCTCGAACTGGACCTTATTGAATTTTAATTAAAGACCCCTGTAATCGAGGAACCCTTTTTGGTGCTATGCAAAACCATTTTCAAAAAGGTTCTGCTTAGAACCATATATAACACATTCTCCATCAATCTGAAAAACAACGTGACCATGCAAAGAAGCATTTAATGTAATCTGTGTCTCTCTGGATTTAAAGTACAGGAGAGGAAAAGAATAATATATGCTCACATCTGCAGTTCACTGCTAGCTCAGGGGGAAAATGCTAAATGAGCCCAAATGTAGGAACTGGAGCAGAAAGGGACAAACGCTGCTCTAGAAGAAGAGGAACTGTAGGGTCTTACTGAGTGCAGTAATGACTCTTACTTTACAACAGACCTTTAGTTCTCCTGAGTGAACTCAGTTCATACAGCTGCTTTCCCCAGCCTCGTCTCAGATGAGTAATATTCCCTCTGACAGCAAACAAGCTGGTCAGTCGAGTCATTCTGTATGTTGGAAGAACTTTACAGTGAACTTTTCAGTTAAAAATAACATTTTTTTACAGTATGTTATAGCTTTTCTGTATTAACTGTAAATCACATATGCAGAAGTGGTTAATGACCAGATGAATGAACCAATGAAGCATTTTTAAGAAAAGCAGTCCAACTTCTATTAGTATTCATAGAAATGAAGTGAGTCTGTATGAACCAGTGCTGAGACGTGTTTACTACGTTGTTTATTAGTGCATATAAGACTGATCAAGGGATTACTACAGTACATCTACATTTGCTTCACATGTAATGTCCACTTAAATAAGACCAGTAAGTTATTTTGCTTCGAAAACATTAACATAAAACATTTCTTCGAAAAGTGAGTTTGCACTTTATAAAAGCCTCGTACAGACATTTCTGTTGACCATCAACGTTGGTCGCCCTTTAGGTAACAGATAAGGATGCATCGTCACAGTAATTCAATGTCAGTAATGTTGTTAGCGTGGCTGTGGAGGCAGCTCAGGAGCTGAGGCATTTGTAAACTCATTTTATTGGTCAGCTTGACTCAGGACCTCCATCTGTCAAGTTCATTTGTAGCGCCGCACTCCAATATGTTGCTCTGACCCACATCCAAGCCTAAGCTGTGGCCAAAACAACAATTCGTTGTTCAGATCTGATTTGATTAGCACCAATGAGTTCAACCTAAGGACATTGGTGGTCATTTAGAGGCATGTTTGATAGTGTTGTATAAATAACAGTACTGTACATTATCAAAAAGAGGTGGATGTTAATTGAAACATGCTGTACACGACAAAAAATGATATCTTGACAAGTGAAATTATCTTAAGTCTAGTCTATGCATCTAATATTTTTCATTTTGAGATTGTTGTAGGCTTATTTAACTCATTTCTATACACTTTTAAGTGATTTTAGTAAGTAAAATCCTAACTATATTAGCAGATAATTTTACTTTTTTGTTATATATTTGAATTATCTGCCAATCTAGTGAGATAATTAGACTTACTAAAATCACTTAAAACAAGCAAAAAGGTCTAAAAATAAGTTAAATAATCTTATAATAAGCTTACAACAATCTCAAAATGAGAAATATTAGCTTTATTGACTAGATTTAGGATAATTTCACTTGCCAAGATGTCATGTTGCACTGTATTCAGTGCTATATTCCTATGAACCCTTTATATTCCACAGCTGGCCGGCAGCGCTTCTTTTGCCTGCGCCTTGGTGTGGCATCGAAAGAGGTAACCATCATGACAAGTGCCTTGCAGCGGCTCACTTGGCTCTCGAGCCGCTCTGTGACCAACTCTAGTGCCTCTAAGTGTTCCAAGGAGTCCACTTCAAAGGTTTGCCAGAGATCAACTGTAAAGTCCAGAGCAAAAATTAATTACAAAATGAAATAATAAGCAAAAGCAGCACCCCCCCTTTAGTTAAAAGGATAAACGTCTTCCACTGACACACACAACTCTAGATGTTCTAGATCTAATGTTATGGTTTACAGTATAATTCAACAAGGAAATTATTAAAAATACACACTTGCCCAAGTCAGAGTAATAAGAGTCTCAGCTTCAGAAGCTCCACCCACACATACATGGAGAGTCTGCTATTTATAGCTAAGCTGGCCTCAACTATCAGGATTTTGTCGGTGCCATTCTGATTGGCTACCTGCACATCTATGTCCATGCACTTTGACGCCCAGTGGTGCACGCAGTGACAGCACGAGCCTTTTAGAGATAGATGTAGATCTAGTCGCTTGATTTAAAGTTCTCGACATAGAATTTTTTCTTTGAGGGGCTCCCGAGTGGCGCAAGCATTGCCCTATCATTGGGACATCACAAGTTCGATTCCTAGCACAGCCATTTGATGCCAGGAGTCTAAAAGAGCATAATAAGTGGCCTCTCTGGGGGGAGAGATGGCCCTTCTTCTCCCCACATCACTCAGCAAGATGCCAGCCAATGCAGACATCTGTTAGCTAATGTAAAAGGATTGACAGTCAGCGTTCTTCCTCAAGCAAGTCCAGCTGTCAAATGATGTTACATTAGCGGCAGTTCAAAAACATAGTGTTATCATGTGACACAGGAAGATCACCTTCATATGCCCAGCATTGGTAGTACTCTGTGACTGGGGGAGACCTAACTTGCATGTAGCATTAGACATGAGTGACTTGGGCAAAAAATTGGGAAAAATGCCAAAAAAATACAGTTTTCTTTGGCTTAATCCCATTTCACCCCTCTGCCCAACCATTTAAACCTACCCCTCCATTTTGCGTGTTCACATCTAGTGGTAAGGTGTCCTGATTTTTGTTGAGATAGAGGGGTAGGGTGAAGTGTTAGGGCTACATGACCCTCCAAACAGAGGTTTTTCAGAGGCAAACTCCAAAATTACAATAACCATTGTATTATCTTAGTTTAATGTTGTTTCAATTATAGTCCTTTTCTTCATAACAAGCATAAAAAACGCAAGTAGCGTGCTGAGGTCTCGGTTGCTAGCAAGCTAAATTTCCTCTTCCACCTTAAATGCTGCAGTAGTTTTGACTCCTGAGGCACCAGAATGTGCCTGCTGCTCCATTTAAGGTGGAAAGGGAAATTTAGCTAGCTAATAACTGAGACATCAGTATACTACTAGCCATTTTATTTGGTGAAGAAGCTGGTGAATAGCTGACTTCAGCTTCAGATCACTGAAGAATTAAGGGTGGGCAATAATAAATAAGTGTTGCATCTCCCCTCTTTGAAAGCATATGATGTCCCAAATTTAACTAAAGCCCAGCAGTGAGGAGCTGAACTTAACCCTCCTCTGCTATCACTGCAGACTGGCAGGGTCACCTACAGAGCAGCGCTAGTGGTGCTCTGTAGGCGACCTAATGAAGTGATGTGCTTTTTTTTGAGGGGTCCATTTTGTAAGGGAAGATTTCAACCACTATCCCTTGTAACTCAGTTCCAAGGGGTATGGTGGCACTTGAAAACAAGGGGTAAGGGTAAAAATGAGAAATGGGATTGGGCATTTGAAGCAATTATTAGCTCTTAAGCAAGACATCCTTATGTTTTGGCCAACACACATACAAATTTGTTTCCCACAAGTCTGTTTTTTGTTCCAGCCCAGTTTTAAAAAAAAAATTCTGCCCCTACACATCACACAAAAACAATATGTCTATAGTTGGTTATTATGTATGTCAGTCAAACGGCCCCTTCCTGTCAAAGTAGGTGGTCTTGGCTATGGTAAGCTATGAAACACACCAGACTCTCTGACAATAGGTATCATTTTTTGCATGATCTGAAAATGAGCTAACCAACAGTTACCCTTTGCATGATGTCAAAATTTCATGATTTATGGACCAATCAGAATTGGTCTGAAGTTCCTTGAAAAAAAAAGTTACATTAACTTTTTCCCTCGATTGCAAAGTTTCCATTCTGGAGATATGAGGTTTCATTCCAACAGTGACAGTACATTTCACTATACATAATGACAGGTAGTAATTGTAAAACACATATTTTCACAGCTAATCGGTTAATGAAACAGATGAACGTAAACAAAATGGAATTCTAAAATGACTCGTCAACACTCACACTCACGAGTCCATTTTCCTGGGTCCACCATGAGATGCTGTTTGGCTAGTTCCAGCTCTCTCTTTAGGGCATTGTACTTGGCCCTCACCTCTGCAATCCTCTGTTGTCGATGCTCCAGGAATTTCAGCTTGGCACTGAAGCAGACCACACTCTGACAGCATGGTCAACATAAGGGAGAGGCTAGATTAACCATAGCCAAGTCAAATATTTGCCAGATTTTAACTGAAATGGAAACTGATTTCTTTGGCCATTCCAGCACTAAAATTTGGCCATAAATCGAATTCATCATCACCTTCTCAGGGGGTTTTTATAGTTGCCAGTTCATGGCATTAGCAAAGTGGCATATGGATAGATTCATCACATGACAGCCAATTTTACATTTTTAGCCTGAATATTACCTTGTTTCCTGCCTTTCCTCTCTTCTGCAAGCCATCCACATTGTCAATCTCATAGACCTTAATTTCATATGAATCTGAGTTACTCCGATCTACCCAGCGTATTTTGGAACCACTTGCAGACCTCCTTAAAGACAAGAGGGTGTCCTGCGATGGACGCCTCTGATAGGATCCTATGAATGAAAACAAGTAACCCAAAAAATAATAAATGAAAAAAAGCACTTTAAATGAACTACAGCTAGCATCTTGAGAATAAAGGCTTTCACTCCGTAGACAATTTACCTATATAATTCCTTTTCTTAGAGCTTCTGGCACCCTTTGCAGTATTGAAGAAGCAGCTCTGATCACTAATGGAGTCATGTATTGAAGTGCTACTGCATGTGGCTTCACTGTCCCTCATCATGCTCTCGTAGCCACTACTGAGCACACTATTGCGGTTGTATAGCAAGGCAGTCTTACACATGGCAGGGGGCAGTTCCCCACTTAGGACACTGGTGTTATCACTGGCATGCCCACTGCAGTGGTTGGGTTTACGTGGGGCTGTGATCCTACTGTACGGTGAAGGTAAAGTGTGAGTCAGTCCTTTCATTTTTGTTTTTGACACTTCAAGTTCATCGATATCCAGACTACCTTGGCTAGAGCTTGAGAGAGAGTCTCCACTTGCTCTAAGAAACTCAATCCGTCCATTCAGCACTCTGCTGGGAGATTTAAATGAGACAGAAGCTTTCCCCTGCTTTCGAGATAAAGACTGAGTGGACCATGAAATCTGTTTTACAGAGAGCCCATCAGGAGAGAGGCTTGAACTTCTATTGATTGAGTGTCTGCCAGATTTGGGGGATGAACATGAATTCTTGGGGCTAGTTCCTGACATCTTGCAGACTTTTGGACTGGACAGTTTGCTTTCAGTTGATATTTTTGATTGAATTGGTTTGGACAGATGGCTTGTGTCACTTCCAGTAGCATCATACATGGGGAAAAACCTTGGAACTCTCCTGAAGCTGCGACCAGTCCGGGACACAGTGAGGTCATCATCAAAAACGTCCCTCAAACCAGCTGAGGTCATGCTTTTGGCCGGAGCCAGTGCATAATCTCCATCCAAACTTGCTTTAGAGTCCAAAGTCATGCAATGCCCTTGCCCGAGATTTCTTCTACTGACTCTTGGTGAGGTACAACAACTTCCCAATCTTGCTGAAGATCCCTGAGTGAACACAGTATTGCTTTCCTCAAAGAATCGTAAATCGGAGCTCTCTAAACGTGATCTCCCTAGGGATCGGTGTCTATTTGCTAACTGCTCCAACTTTGCACTAAAAAGCTTACTGCTTTCTTCAACAGGGGATTTGGGGTTGGTCTTGTTGAGTATATCGTCTGAATTTGGTCGGTCACCCTCTTCACAGTGGGTTGCTGTAGGTTGTGGATGTCTCTGCTTTCTCTTAGTGGGTCTACTCTTATCTGATTCCTGCCCTGAAGACATTGATTCACTATCTTCTGCCCATTCCATGTGACCTAGCTGGACATGGCGTTGTTTCCTTTCTAGTGTTGATCTTGGGCTAAAGGGATTCATACAGTGATAAAGAGAGTCCTGGGAATCATACTGCCTGTCTAGACTGTGCAGATTTCTTGTACACTTGCTCTTTCCAAGGGGTGAGTAACTACTGGCTGGATTTTCTGGTATCTCCATACTAAAATCAGCTAATATCCTTTGATGCACTGGACAAAAATCACCACTTTTCTCTCTAGACAGCTGCCCGATACCTTGATTGCACTTTCTCTTAGTAGCTTTCTGCTCTGGTCCATTGTCACATGAGTACTCCTTGAACCTCAAGACCTCGTGTTCAGAGGCGGAGCCAAACGTAGCTTCAGAGACATCCTTTTCAACATTTTGGGACTTTTCTGACATAGCAACAGGAGAGGACGAGTCATCAACCTGTGAGCTGACCACACAGTTTTGATCCGCAGGTAATACCGAGGAGGCCTCACAGGTTTGACCTAAAGCTTGAACTTGAGATGCAGGGTTAACTGCAGTTTTCTCCTCTCCTACACTGCTTATGATCCTCACAGGTTGAGAACCTGATGGCAAACTCTCAAGAGAATGAGAGTCAGTTATACCAGCTATTTGTGCAGCCTTGTCTTTATTAACTGCCCTATTGATTGTCACTTCTTCAACCACAGAATATATAAGCTCATCATGTCCATTCAGGTCCAGCGGCTGCTGAACTGTCACAGTGATAGTGGCCTTCATTTGCCTTTGGTTCTCCATGGCAAACTGCGGAATACCTTCACCTAAGGTAATAGGAAGCGGTACTGGGGATCCCAGGCCAACAGAGAAGGAAGAGGACGAACTTTTACCCACAGGTGAGATCCGAACCTCAGGGGGCAGGGTGAAGTTGTCTGATGGCCTTCCTTCCACTAGCTGGGGTAAGGAACGGGTCACGTCCATTGTTTCAGCAAGGCTTTGGGATCCAGTTGCTTGTTCTTCTTGCACAGAGCTACTAACAATGTCAAGTCTTGGTGAAGAAAGGAGAATTTTTTTAGCAATTTTGGCTTGACCAGTACGCCTACAAGGTATTTCCTCAATTTTCTTCACAGGTGTCTCTCTCTGCGGAGGATATCGTATTCCCTTCTCGTTATTCTCGTTTTTAATTGAAGATCCTGGAATCTCTGGTTGTCCAGCAGAGATCTTGGTAGCTTTACTTGAGAGATGTTCGGATTTGGTCACAGTATTTGTATTTGTAGTCTGTTCCTTGCAAGAATACATGCCAACTGTATCACTTCCATCTATACATCCCAGTCGATCCTGCAGTTCAGCAAAGGTGTTGCATTTGAGACACTCTAAATCAGGCATATTGGATTCTGATGTTTTTTGTTGACTGGTCTGCTTTTTTGTCTCCTTTTTCAGTGTACAGGTAGAAATGGGCTTTAACAGTTCACAGCGCTTTAAAATGGAAGACCCTTTTAAGTCAGTCCTCTTCCTTTGTAAAGAGTGAATTATTGGCACAAACTCTTGACTCCCCTTGATGTCTTCATCAACAAGGACACAGCCATTTGGATCCACACAAATGACAGTGTCACTTGACTTGTCACTCCTAGAGTGGTCCTCTAGATCATCAAAAAGGTTGAGTGAAGAGAGATCGTGGTCTAATGTACTTGCAGAGTGAAATGCTCTTAGCCTGGTAGAGTTGTTCACTTTCTTTTCTTTTCCTGAGCTTCTCCCTCCAGGTGAGCTTGAGGAAGATTTCTAAAAATGAAAGAATCATAAATATCAGTGTGTTTCCTGATGAGAATGACTTCAAAAGTCAAAACAGCAATTAAGTATATGTACATTTTTCAGGGTCAAGGAAAAATACAGAAAACATATACCAAAAAAATTACACTGATCAATCCATACAACCTTACTCCATATCTCGGATGTCCAGATTTGATATTTAGTGCAAGTTTTCTTTTTTTTGCCCTTTCTTTTCTAATGGTTTCTTGAGAGATACATGTTGTTTCAGACCCATAGGGTTGAGCTGTCTTCTCACAGTGACACCTTTAGATTTTTCCAGACCTGATGCAAGAATGGAGCTTGATTTTCTGCTATGTTTCAAAGATGGTGGTCTACCAGGTCTTGCACGGTTGTTAGGAGTCCCATCAGAACTGACGGTTCTGAGACAGTTTCTTCCCCGGGCCATCACGCTGCTGAACAGCCAGTAGTGCTGGTGTATAGGTCAATGTTTTAAACTATCCTTTATGGTCAGAACATGACAAACAGTCGCCAAACAGTGGAACATTTCACAAATCTGTCTTGAGACGGTGGAAGAAAGTTTCTGGTCAGCTGTTTTTACCAGCTGGAAAAGCGCGGCCGCAGTTTTTGTAATAGTCAGAATTTAAGAAAGAAAACAGATTATTTTTAGTTGTCTGGTGGCGAGTGCTCGGCTATCCCATTACAAATGCTAAACACTAAACAAAAGGCCAACAACAGTGCTAAACTATTTAGTTTCTCAACAACATCAGCTAACATTAGCTGGCTCGGTACTTCAGTGATGGATTACTGCCTTACTGCCATCACTCCTACCACATAAAAATCAGAGCATATCACAGTATTCAAACACCAGCTAGCAGACGTCTGGATTTCTCCATAGTAATTTGGGGTGAACCGCAATATATCTAACACCAGACAAACAGAGTCCTCCTTTTAGGTACGTTTACACAGTATCATCAATTCGCCGTGTTGTGCGAATGATGGAGTGCTGCTTCAAGTTAAAAACAGCTAGCCTGGAAAGATTCTCCCGCTCTCCAATGCCTCACAGCTTCCTCAGTTTACTTTCGTTTAAATCAGGGCTGTAATTTGCATGAACCCACTTCTTTCTTTCACTTTCGTTGATTGGGAATGCATTAATACTTAAATATGACTGTTTGAGTGCTGTAACACAGCACTGTAGTTGTGTGAAGCAGACAGGATTTAATGTTGCTAAAGATTGTTAGGATGTTAGGAAAGACCAGTACTAAGCCAGTACAGTTACGCCACTCACACTTGGTCACAGGAGAACAGATCGCCGGTCACTCCACTGAAATAGGGGATGTATAACTGCACGTTTCAGGCGTTGCTAACGTATATTTGCAATATATATTTTCACTCACCTTCGCACCTGTGTAAATGCGATATGACAATAAATGCGATTTGATTCTTTTAATGATTTTTTTGAACTCCAGAGCTTTTTTCCACTTTTTTCCCTTTGACTTTCCCCTGCTTTACACGTGTGCATTGTTTAATATCTAACCTCCTCAGAAATATCTACTTTCGTCATTACAGATGCACAAAAGAAAGAAATTGGCAAGGCAGCTTTGGTGTGTTTGGGTAGTTTCTTGCAGGAATGTTAGTGTCTCTTTCAAGGGGAACAAGATGTCATCGGTACCTTTCGGAACAGCTTTTGTTAGCAGAATACAGCTGTAACCTGTTGGTTTTAAGATTGTAAGGATGGAAAAGTTAAAGTTGCAGTATTTTGGGTGCACAAAAGTAAAGAGGGGCCAAAATAAATACTGATCGATATTTTACTTAGTATTGGAGGCTTTTATGTCATTTTCTGTTAAATATGTTTCCTGCTTTTTTGTGACACTGAAAAATGAATAACTAATATGAAAATAATGCAGGCCTGTATGTCTTAAAAAACATTAAAGGACGCACCCTTGTCTTCTTTTGTAATCTTCGAATCTGAGAGACGATCTGGATGGTGCAGAGAGTCTCTGAGATGTCTTCAAGTAAAGTGGAAACATGGGCTACGATTGTTGTGCGGCAGTTGACGTTGCTCAGAGACTCTTGCATGAGCATGGCCAGTTTGCTTCTCCTGTCACAAAAAACAACACAAAAGGTCACTAACAAATGTTGTATGCCCATATAAGGTTCATATAAGCATGAGTTTTCTTTAAGTGAATAGAATATTTGCTAACATACTTGTTGGGAACATGTTTATGCCTATTCAACGTGGCCATAATGACATTTCCGAGGTCAACAAGACAGACTGCTGTATTGTTCTTATTCCTCTCTCTTGTACAGCCACCTAAGTCAATAAGGCTCAGCTTGCTTTGGTCCACATTCACTGGGAAAGGTTATGAGAGAAACACAGAACAACAATGGAATGGTTAATTGTCCACAGATAGTCTCTTTAAAAAGAATGAAATTACCAATAATTATACAGAGTTTGAGTTTCAGATCATAATTATAATCAGATCGTCATTCCTGTGCATGGAGAGTGGAAGTAATGTAAGTA
Source organism: Colossoma macropomum (assembly GCF_904425465.1). Classification (NCBI taxonomy): domain Eukaryota; kingdom Metazoa; phylum Chordata; class Actinopteri; order Characiformes; family Serrasalmidae; genus Colossoma; species Colossoma macropomum. Next base: position 10,291,039 of record NW_023494795.1, on the reverse strand, counting down.
ATGCTACTCACTTCCAGACTTGCTGCTGCTCTCTATGTATTGCTGGCAGATGTGAAGGGTGTAGAACATGTGGCAGTGATGCTGGAATGTTTCTCTGCACCCGGTCACGCCTGAGCTCCGAGAGGCCAGGGCTGCATCCAGTAGAAAAGCTGCTCTCTCAGCTGTAGGAGCACTTAGCACACTGTTGTTGCAGAGCTGAAATGAAATTTTGACAACGTAATTACCATTCATTATGAGGGCTTTTTAAATTGGTGGTAATATATATATATATATATATATATATATGTATTCATGAGGATCTAATTAATTTTAAATGATGTTTGATTCTTTATAAATATTCAAATGCATGAGGACAGACATGAATTATGCATGCATCTCTAAATTTACTGGCAGTCCATCATTTGTTATGCATGAATGTTTTTGACATATCATAATGTTACATATCGTATCATGATGTGCAATACTGGTGTATATTAATGTGTATATTGTGTTTCTTTTATATATATATATATATATATATATATATATATATATTATATATATATATATATACACACAAAAATAAATACACATTAGACTACTATGTATATATATATATATATATATATATATATATATATATATATATATATATACGTATATATTTATGACAATAAACATGATTTGATTTGAACATGATTTGATTCTTTTTAATTAATTTGATTCTTTATAATTAATTAATTTAATTTTTTTGAACTCTTTTCCACTTATTTTCCTTTGACTTTGAATGAATTATGCACGCATTTCTAAATGTGCTGGCAGTCCATCATATGTTATGCATTAATGTTTTTGACATATCGTAATGTTAGGCTGGAATAAATGGGCTAGTAGTGCTAAGCCCTCCTTCTATTTTGCAGAAGAAAAGGTAATGAAGTAAAGTTTAATTACTGATATCCAAAGCGTTTTATCTGCTGTTAACAAACGACTAGAAGTGGATTATTTAGGGCTTCTGGGGACCCAAGAACAACAGCACCACCATACTTCGAACAAAAACAGTGTTTCAAAGCAAAGCAGGTCTTTTTGGCCAAACGGTGGTTTGAGTTCATACAGCTCCATGTGTGTCACTTGCTGAACAGAAACTGTTGCCCCATTTAATTTTCTTTTTTCACCCACTTCACCACACCACTCGGATGTGTGTCACACCTACATTACACAAGTGATCAATCGAGGCAGAAGGGAATGATGAGGAGCGGACTGTTCACACGGATCACACTCATCCCTAGCAAGTCAGCCTCACTGAGCTAAACGGGGTGCCATGCAAACTTTGCAATACAAAACATTTTTTAGAATTTTGAGCAAAACGTTATTATGCATTACGTGCAGGTAATTGCTTAGTTGGGCTATAAACTTGGGCCCAATCCCATTTCTTCTTTTTACCCCTACCCCTTGTTTTCGAGTGTCACCCTAACCCCTTGGAACTGAGTTACAAGGGGTAGTGGTTGAAATCTTGCCCTACGAAATGGGACAACCCTCAAATTAAAAAAAACATTATTTCATTAACAGGCTACTACCATCGCTGCTCTGTAGGCAACCCGGCCCGTCTTCAGTGATAGCAGAGAAGGGAAAAGTTCAGCTCCTCACAGCTGGGCTTTATTTACATTTAGGGCATTTAGGGCAGTTACAAGGGGGGGACAATTATTTATTATCGCCCACCGCTAATTCTTGGGTGATATGAAGCTGAAGTCAGATACTCACCAGCTTCTTGTTCGAATTTTCCTGTTCCACCTTAAATCGTGCAGCAGTTACATTCTGTCGCTTCAGGCGTCAGAACTGCTGGACTATTTAAAGTGGAACAGGAAAGTTACCTAGTTAGCTACCAAGACATTAGCTTTTTCATGCTTGTTATGAAGAAAACGACCATAATACACTGAAATGACATTAAACTAAGATAATACAGTGGTTATTGTAATTTTTAACAGAGAAAATTCTCACATTTGTGGGTTTCTTTGGTCGCTCGCGCAGCCATCTTGCTTGTTTTTCTTTTTTGTCATAACACTCAGTTTGGACTGTGTCTCTGAAAAACCTCAGTTTGGAGGGCCATGTAGCCCAAACACTTCACCCTCCCCCTCTATCTCAACAAAAAATGGGACACCCTAACCCTAGACGTGAACGCGCAAACGCGGGTGGGGGTGAAATGGGATTGGGCCTTGGTGTAGAACAGTGGTGAAATGCCTTTCTTTTTGTTCTTGTTAGCCATGTAGCCTTTAGCATGCTAACAAGCCAGCTAGCATAGGAAAGTGTCAGAAGTCATGTATAACCGATGGAGTAGTTTGTAACTGAAATCCGAAAAATGTTAAGCATTTTATAGTAGTTTATTGCTGTAGCTTGTAAACAGCTTTGTCCGCCATTATTTTCAGTTTTGAAAAGGGAAATGCGTCAGGTCACAATGATTTCTGGGCAGGCTCTGCTGTTGAAGTCGACAACGGTGTTTGCTCGGTCCTTCGCCCCCGACGGCTCATCTAACACCCCTGACTTCAGCAATAAAGTAATGGAACGATCCTTAAGATGGCAGTGGGGATTCCCCTGAGGGAAAATGACGAGTCCAAGTGGACAACGGCGTGTTAAAATGGAAAGTACCCAAAATAGTTCATCATGAATTTTTTACACAATGTAAAGCTAAGCTGCTGTGGCCAAATGTAGATGTTTCAGCCCTGGCTAAGATAAGTATGAGCCAACTTTACTTTCTACTTGGTCCAAAGTAAAATATGGCCTATTGATGTGAGGAGCCATTATTCAGAGAGTCTATCTAGAGAGCGACGACAGAATATCTCACTCTCTGTGAGCACGCGGGTGTAGGCAAACTTGAATGCCTCTGTGTGGAGTTGAGTCCAAGAATGTGGAGTCAACTCTCGAATCCCAAATGCCAGGAATGGGAGAATCGGTGCTTTTTTGGATCAACTACTAGCTCTAATGTGCAGTAGTCTGTTGGTACCAAGCTATAACAGCTATATGGACATTTGGAGCTTGTAATACAAATAGTTGAACATATATTATAACTGCTTGTAACACATTCAGGTGAGATACTTTTTACTTTGTATTCCGCTGTTTTACAGTGGCCTTTAGTAATGATGAACTTTAATCTCAAATCTGTTGATGTTTTAGTAGTGAAACATAGTGTAAATGAAATATAGTGTAAAAATTAGCTTGCTATTGGCTTTAGATAATGTCACTCAGCCTTCAACATTCAAGTGCAACCAGCAGCTAGCCCAGGGGTCGGCAACATGCGGCTCTTTTGCTGCTAATTCAACCTTTAACCCTGAAGGTTGGTGCGCAGACTGCTGGTTACCATAGCAACACAGATAACAGTCTCGCCTAGCTAGTGGCTAACAAAAAGACAAAGAGAGAGATTCAAGGCAAACATTGATAATTTGATAATTTGATAGTTTTCCTGATTTGTTAATCTGCAACAAGAAACTGTCAAACACTAGAAAGTCGCAAGGCTGAAGTGAGTTTCTCGTTCCCCAGCTTCTTGTTCGAATTTTCACATTCCACCTTAAATGGTGCAACAGTTAGCTACATAGTAAGCTACATACTGGTGACTCAGGCACAATTTAAGGTGGAACCAGACAATTCGAACAAGATGCTGGCGAATGAGAAGCGACTTCAGCCTCTGTAAAAGACTGAATGTTAAGAGACATATTATAAGAAACTATTCTACTTTTGTGGAACGTTTCCTGCCAGAGACGTGAGAAAAGCAGCTATAGCTGAGCTAAAGCTTAAAGCAGAGCGAAGTAAGTCTGGATTTTCGTTTGTATTATATTTTTAACCAATACCAGGACATTAGCACATACTGACACACATTTACAGCCAAGATGGTGAAACGTTACTTCAATAAAATGGACATGAAATATTGAGGCTCCCTAGGTGGCTAGATTTTTGTTGAAACTTGACAAAATGGCTCTTCTTAATATTTGGTTTGCGACTCCTGAGCTAGCTAGATATCTAATTTCATTGCTCTATTGCTGTAGCTGGAAGACGCTCTCGAACGTGATGCTACTGTGTGTGAGCTATTGATAAGTGTTACTTTAAAAACACTGCATCCCTCCCATCCAATACTCTGTCAGTGTATACAACTAAGACAGAAACAGCACTGCATTTAAAACCTTACCTGTGTTCCATAGACACGGTCGTCCAGGAGGTAAACATTTGGCTTATGGGTGTCCTTGCAGCCACCTGACTCAACATCAGACAGTAAGTCCCTGATGACCTCAGTCTCCCCGCACACCTCCACAGCTGTCACAGAAACGGAGATATTTGCCCACGTCCTGTCCTTCTTTTTGTTGATGAGCTTGAAAAGCCAAGAGATGGCGCAAGGGATGATTCCAAGACTCGGTGAGCAATCATCACGCCCAATCATTGTGTAAGATGTTCCTGCAAATAACGGAAAGAGATAGAGAGATGGTGAGTGACAGAGAAAGAGAGAGAGAGAGTGAGAGAGAGAGAGATGGCATCTTAAGGTAGGAGAAGACAGAAGCACAGGCCATCTTTTAAATTATTTGTCAGTTATCTCAGCATCCATTTCTGAATTCACCCATTTAGAGTCTCAAAAGCTTCACTAAAATACACGTTTTTGGGTTCTGCTTTTGTGAACTCAGCTCACATATGATATTAAACAAAAATGTCATATAATGTCACCTCCAATTATATGCAAGCCACTATTATTCATACATGACTGCAATCTAGTTTAAAAGATTTATAACCTCTGGCTGTGAGCCAGGAGCTTTTACAGGCAGGCAGAAAATTCAATTAGTTAACAGCCAATGACGTAATGCTCTAAGCTATGAGCACGAATTGTTTTCACAATTTTTGGTGGACAATTATTAATAACCTGCTAAGTGGATGACCCCCAACGACCTCCGGTATAGAGACCACCCCAAAGATAGGGCGACATTAACGTACATCCATTAAGAGTCACCCCAAGTCACTTCCATCGGCATTCGCAGGCAAGGCGGCTGAATCTCAGCCTCTTTGTGTTGAAAGGGTGAGGGGCACACGGTGCTATAAAAACACTTGCAATGTATAATTGATTAATCTAGTTTTATTTTTCCAAAGGGTGAACGATGAAATAGAGGTCGAAAGCACAGCACTTAAACACTTAAACACAAACAGTGTGTCTTGGAAATAGAGCAGAGAAAAGAGCAGTTCTTTCCTACTAAATCACGTTAGTGGATGGCAGCTTTCAGCAAAGGGTTTTAATACAGTGTACAGCTTTGCACTTACCCACTTTTCTCTGTCCAAAGCTTAGGACACAGCCATCAGCTCCGGCAAGCACAGACTGGAGGACCTCGAACAAACTCTTCTCGCATACCTCGGCCTAGTGATAGAATTAAATGGGTTAAAGCTTTTATTGAAGTGACTCACTTGTAGACAGTTATAGGGCTCCCTACAGTATGATAACCTCATATAATATCAGAGTTTTAGATGGATACTCAAGGGCACAACTGCCGTTTTAAGCAGAAGGGCAGCAATGTTGATATCTACTATTTTACTCAAATCCCTTAAAGATGCACTTGAAATTTTGAAAATCAACCCCCCAAGGATCTCTACAAACATGAGATCCTTAACCAACTGACCATACTCTCAACACATTACACTCATTTTCATCAGTGTTTTGACAGCTGGACTGAACGGATGCAAGCAGGCATGTGCACAGATAGATCCCTGGCCCCAGGGGGGCTTGAGCCCCCTGTATGTGTAGTCTTTTGGTAGGTGTGTATAATAGTTGTCTTTTATATGGCCATTCATGATCCATTTCAGGTCATCCCTGCTAGCTTTGCGGCATGAACAGAGTTTTTGGGTCGGTTTCATTGCACTCTCTCAGTTGTACTGACTCCACACACCTCGTCTCGTCTCCAGGCTTTTTATTTTATTGTTCTGTTTTAAAACATTCGGTTATGAAAAGGTACAAATACGAACTTTTCACCTGGAAAAACTTATTTAAGGTGCACAATCAGACCTTAAAACCACTGTTGTACCTTTGAGGGAACATTTACATTGTTTGTACCTTAATGAACGAAAAATGTACCTGAACAGAACCTTTATTTCTAACTGTACAGTACCATGGATGGAGAATTCCCCCCAGTCAGCTCCCATCTGACACGGACGTGCGCATGACCAAAGAAAAGCACAGATCTCAAAATAGACAGCAGAGTGGGTAAGGTTACTTGTATGCAAGAAGTTGGGTTGCAAATCTGCACAAATACACCGATCAGGCATAACAGTTGTAGTTCTACAGTTACAGACTGTAGTCCATCTGTTTCTCTGCATACTTTGTTAGCCCCCTTTTACCCTGTTCTTCAGTGGTCAGGACCCCCATGGACCCTCACAGAGCAGGTACTATTTGAGTGGTGGATCATTCTCAGCACTGCAGTAACACTGGCGTGGTGGTGGTGTGTTAGTGTGTGTTGTGCTGGTACGAGTTGATCAGACACAGCAGTGCTGCTGGAGTTTTTAAACACTGTGTCCACTCACTGTCCACTCTATTAGACACTCCTACCTTGTCAGTCCACCGTGTAGATGTAAAGTCAGAGATGATAGCTCATCTGCTGCTGCACAGTTTTGTGTTGGTCATCCTCTAGTCGGTCATCAGTGGTCACGGGATGCTGCCCACAGGACACTGCTGTGTCTGATCCACTTGTACCAGCACAACACACACTAACACACCACCACCACATCAGTGTTACTGCAGTGCTGAGAATGATCCACCACCCAAATAGTACCTGCTCTGTGAGAGTCCATGGGGGTCCTGACCACTGAAGAACAGGGTAAAAGGAGGCTAACAAAGTATGCAGAGAAACAGATGGACTACAGTCTGTAACTGTAGAACTACAAAGTGCACCTATATAGTAAGTGGAGCTGATAAAATGGACAATGAGTGTAGAAACAAGGAGGTGGTCATAATGTTATGCCTGATTGGTGTACACTGTCTTTCTTTATAAGAATGTCTGCAATATGCTTTAAATTACGTGAAGTTTAAAGTTACACTCTGTAGGTTTTGGGGGTCTCTGGTGGAATTGTGTAATTGCACGCAACGTGCCGAAGAACTGTGAACCCTCAGCTTCTGACCCCTTCCCTGAGGGGATGAACCTGATGCTTGCAAGCGCCAAACATGGTGAAGGATGTGTCTCCCAAAGATGTAAGTGAATTTTCTACTACTGTCATCATGATTTCACTTTTGAGACCTAAACATCAAGCTGGTCCTGTGCATGTGACGTTAATACGTAAAGATGTAGGACATGGTCCGAAAAACTTGCAGCCTGACTTTTAAAGGGCATATTTTAGCATGTTTTTTTCTCGACTCAGTAATGCTACTTTTTCAACTTTAACCAAAGAAACGGTCATACTGCAGCTTTAATCCACATTCACATTGCCCTTTTATCCCTTTTGAGCTGATGCCCCGCAAAATGTCTGTGCACAGACCTAGATGCAAGCCAAGAACAGGCCAAATGTCACATTTAAAAACAAACATACTGACTTTGTGTTTCAGCATGTGGTGCATGTGGGAAATGATCCAGTTTCAGTAAAAATCCAAACAAATATGCATGTATGTTGACCAAATTCAGTTCAATGAGTGCAAATGAGTTAAACTAATAGCAGAAGTCAGCTATGCACTGAAAAGAGTGGAAATCTGGATAGGATTATGGCCCAGATGGCACGTGGATGGCCCAAAGAAGTGTTTTCAGGTCATCAGACAGAAAAAAAAAAAAATAACAACAAAACAAAACTGTGTGATCTGGACCTGGGATGACTCGGGCCCAAAGGCAGCATCAAAGGTGAACGTCTTCGGGGTGGAGTTTGCACCCGCAGCCAGTCTCTGAGTGGCAGACTCCAGAACTGTGACCTGTTTCTTGCGGAGGTCCAGTTTGAGGGCGTGCAACTGAGATGTTCCTGCCGTCAGGAGTGGGCTGACTCTCAATATCACTTTGACCTGGAAAAGAAAAAATGAGACTACAGAAATGAAATGAGACAAATTCAACTATAACTATAAAACACCCTAACAGAGAGTGGGGAGGACGATCGAAGAGGCAAAAACATTCTCCAGTGACCACAGTTGGACAGTTTTCGAAGTTGGTCCCATGATGAGGTCACCAGGTCTCCAAAACTATTTGAGATACCCCACCAAGGCTTGGCAAAAGAGCACAAGAGGTCAGTTTAGTGTAAAAAAAAAAAGTCAAGGTCATGAAGAAAAAACCTAATTCCGAGGGTAAAGTATGGTTGTGGAACGATGCTACAACGAGGTTTTTCTTCCACATGCACTGGTATCACTGGTATTCTTTTTAGGGTGTATGGCGTCACAGAGTTACATCAAAATCTGTCTCTGCCAAAGACTGAGTCATGGTCAGATCTTTTACAAGGCCAATGATGCTAAGCATCCCTCCAAATCCTCAAAAGTGGTTCACTGACCGCAGAATCAGGCTTGTTGAGAGGCCATCCATGTCCCCTGACCTAAACTTGTGCTGTGAACTGAATATAAGAATACAGAAGGAAGGACTTAAGAGTCTGGAAAGAAGAGATTTTAGAGAGATTTTATATAAAGAAATACTCTCAGATACCCAGACTCAGTGTGCTTATATTAGGGGTGGGGGGAAACTCGATTCTTAGGTGCATTGCGATGCGGACGTGAACGATTCTGAATCGATTCACAAGTGTCAAAAATCGATTTTCTAAATTTAAATTTATAACATGATGTTGACGGAACGCAAAAGGCGAAACTTGGAAGTGCGGAAGTGCAGCGCCTGGACAGTCTGTGACGGCACATAACAAAAACACTACTGGATGAGCGAGAAATCTGACCGGCTCCCTCTGCATTAAAAGCTAGAGCAGCGGCCGGCAACCCAAATTTTAAGAAGAGCCATTTTGTCCTTTCAACAAAAATCAAACTACCTTGGGAGCCGCAACATTTAATGTCCAGTATGTCTCAGTATGTGCTGATGTCCTAGTATAGACTAAAAAATATAAACGAAAACGCAGATTTACTTCGCTCTGCTTTAAGCTTTAGCTATAACTGCTTTCCTCCCATCTCTGCCAGGACACTTTACCTCAAAAGTAGATCAGTTTCTTGTAAAATTTCTCTCAACGTTTGACTGTTTTACGAGGCTGAAGTCACTTCTTATTCGCCAGCTTCTTGTTCGAGTTTACCCGTTCCACCTTAAATTCTGCCTGAGGCATTTAAGGTGGAACGGGAAAATCAGAAAGAGAAGCGACTTCATCTTCACAACTTTTTAGTGTTTGACAGTTTCTTGTTGCAGATTTACCATACCAGGAAACCATATATAGTGTGTGTTGTGCTGGTACGAGTGGATCAGACACAGCAGTGCTGCTGGAGTTTTTAAACACCTCAGTGTCATTGCTGGACTGAGAATAGTCCACCAACCAAAAAAAAGCGTCCTGTGACCACTGATGAAGGACTAGAGGATGACCAACACAAACTGTGCCGCAGCAGATGAGCTATCGTCTCTGACTTTACATCTACAAGGTGGACTGACAAGGTAGGAGTGTCTAATAGAGTGGACAGTGAGTGAGGTGTTTAAAAACTCCAGCAGCACTGCTGTGTCTGATCCACTTGTACCAGCACAACACACACTAACACACCACCACCACGTCAGTGTTACTGCAGTGCTGAGAATGATCCACCACCCAAATAGTACATGCTCTGTGAGGGTCCATGGGGGTCCTGACCACTGAAGAACAGGGTAAAAGGGGGCTAACAAAGTATGCAGAGAAACAGATGGACTACAGTCTGTAACTGTAGAACTACAAAGTGCACCTATATAGAAAGTGGAGCTGATAAAATGGACAATGAGCGTAGAAACAAGGAGATGGTCATAATGTTATGTCTGATCGGTGTATATATATACATACATACATACATAGGGGAGTATATATACCCTCCATATATATATATATATATATATATATATATATATATACTATTTTTATTTGTTTTTACACTTCCTTATATGTATGCAGCTTCCATATATGCACCATATGGAATTAATAATAATAATAATAATAATAATTTCAATTTGCACAGCGCCTTCCACAAAACCAAGGAGTGAACTGTATGTTTTGAAACAATGTTTGCACACAAGGGCAAATTCTTTTTTTAAAGAACAAGGCAAGGCACATTGGGTGTCTGTGATATGGGCCCATTAAAATTCAGTCACACTTGTGACGAGACAATCTTCCCGATCCAGTAAGTGAATATGCAGTGGTTAAATTGATTACCCATTACTGACGACCTGAGATCACCCTCCTTGAAAAACCATGTTATTAAATAGGGAGCTCACTGAGTTTCGCCGATGCTACGTCTGATACGTAATGCACTTGTTCAGCGACTGACGTTATCTCCAGCTCTGCTGAGTGTCCTGTCAAATTGCGTTTATGAGAGATGAATTATTTAAAAGTCCATTTGCTCTGCTGTGTCTGCTGGACGAGCCAGTCTGAGTGCATGCTTATGACTGGGTGCTAGAGGAAGAGCTGTCTAATGTGTAACCGAAGAACATCCACCAATGGTGTGAACTGTGATGGCGGCGTGCACATCAATTAAACTGAATTGATTTTTACGCTCTTGGGAGTCGGTGCAAAGGAGAGAGAAGGATGTTAAAAAGTTGAGGGTTTAAAGGTTATGCGGAAGCGATTGTACATGCAGGTACTTCAAGACTGTAAGTAGCACTAAAGGCAATTCATACTGATGATGAAGAGATGGTTTCATACATACTGAACAAATGAAAGCTGGATTAAACAGAGTGGCAGAGTTTGCAAATGATCTGAATCATTTCAGGCTCATTAATTCAAATCCCTTTGATAACCTAATCATTGTGATGTTGAGTTAAAGGTGAATTCTGCAGATTTTTCAAAGATTATTCCATATAATTCAGTTGTAGAGGTGTAAACAATTTTATTCAGAGTGGTTTTATGTAAAATGGTTCATCGTAGGAAAACATACCGACTCTTATCGATTTTCACGGTAGTGCTGGAACCAGCGGCCACAAAGTCTACAACGCAAATATTGTTAGGGTCAGTGCCATTTTTTAAGGCTGAGTACGAGTACTTTTTTTGGGTACTTGCTGATTCAAGATTCAAGAGTTTTATTGTCATATGCACAGCAGAAACAGGCAGTTACACTGTACAATGAAATTCTTACTTTGCTGTTCCTCCATTCACCAAATATAATCTTAATATAATCTTAGAATGAAAAAAATATATATAAAATATAAAATATAAGAATAGCACTAAAAACAAAAGTAAAGTACAGTTATGTGTGCAAAGTTGAAGAAAATTAGAGTTACATGTGCGTAGTGCAAGTATGTAGAGCAGCGGTTCATAAAGTGCATTAACAGATGTAAACAGTATTATTCTGTGCAAGTAATAGATGTAAACAATAGTATTCTGACAGCAGCAGTACAGTGTATGTAAGGTGCAGTTATTGAGTGCAAAGTCGGCCAAAAGTTAAACCAGTTCAGAGTGGGAGGGGGGAAGAGGTAGTGTGTGAGGTGTTCACAAGCCTGATGGCCTGTGAATAGAAACTGTTCGTCAGTCTTGTAGTCCTGGACTTCACACTCCTGTAGCGTCTGCCTGAAGGTAGGAGTGTGAAGAGTCTGTGCTGGGGGTGTGTACTGTCCCTGATTATGTTGTGGGCCCTCCTGATGACCCTGGTGTGGTAAATGTCCTGTAGTGAGGGGAAGGCTGCCCCTGATACCAATATCATAATGAGTAACCTACTTAGAATTAAGTAGTTGTGTGTGTAAATGAGTGCAAAGTACCTTAACAGTTAAATTATTAGAATCATGCCAACTTTAAATGAAGTGAATTAGCTAGTTATGTTAAATTAGTTATCAAACTAGCGCCGCAGTAGAGATGAGCGCGTTTTGTTCCATGTCAGAAAAGCATTTCTGTAAAGCTGTGAGTAAAGCCGGGGTTACGCTACACGACTTTTACTCCGATTTTAGATTCGATTCTCAGTCTGGCCGAGTCTGTGCTGATTGGCTCTAGTCAGCAGATTTTTGGGTCAGTCAGAGTCCACAGTTGGACAGAGAGTCGAGTCGAGTGGGAGGGGCGCAGACTCCGATTTTTGACCTCCCGATCGCGTTTCAGACCAGTCGGAGTTTATCAAACGTTTGATTTTTTTGACCCGAATCTGAGCGTAATCTAGTTGTGTAAATGGATCAACGACTGAATCTGAATGTATTCGTGTAGTGAACCCAAGGCTTAAAGTACATTTCATAGTTTTGATCATGTGCTTGTCATCAGTCACTTTCAACAACAATCTATGTAGCACAGTGACAGCAACGTTGAAAAACAGTGGTACAGCAGCTTTGCTTGTGCCACACTGTGCACTGAAACTAAAAGCAGGCGATGATGTACATGTGTAAGACAACATGATCCCTCTACAGCCTATTTATTAAAATATCACTGTCTTAACCTTTATACCTCCCTATCCTATTCAGACTGAGTAAAGTCGGTTCTACGAAGTTCAGTTCCGCAGATATCGACTTTTTTGCCTCCATCTTCCTACCTTACATTTTTTCTTTACTCATGTAGTGAAAGTGGTTGTGATTCAACAAAATCATCAAAAAGAAGTAAACTGAAAGACAAAATTGTGTTGATGTAATGCATTTTATTCATATAGAAATTCAAACCACGTAAATTAAATCACTTTTTTTTATCAAATAATTTTTGTATGTAGAAAAAAACTAAAACCTTAGGCACAAAATGCAGGGAACTTTACCTTCCCCATCTCTGTCATCTCTCTCCCCTTGCAGGCAGTCTGTAGTAGGTTTGATGGTGCAGGAGGAGGAGCTCTCTGCAGGAGGCCGCTGAAGTTGGTTGGATAGCGGGAACAGTAATTGTTCTGCTTTCTCCTTCTTGAGGTCAAGTTCAACTTCTGGACAGCCCTGCGGACACGTTGGGTTAGCTGTTACTGAAAGAAGCTGACACGTTTGCACCACTTTGTCACTTTGAGCTCACTTCAAACTCCTTCATGGAAGGAGCACTCCCCTGTACATCGAATAAAAATCCATGCAACCTCCTACTTCTAAAGCCTTTAATTTCCCTGTTTGTTAAAGGAAAATTCCAGTATTTTACAACTTAATCTTGATCAGCTGCCTCTGTAGAATACGGTCAATAAACATGGACAATAATTTCAACATGTTTTCCTGTAAAAGAACAGAAACCGTGAAAGCTCACTTATAATAGAAGCTCGAAAGCTCACTTATAATAGAAGTCAACAGGCAGTTGCTACAGTGATGAATGACTTGCCCAGTGGCTTTTATTGTCTTGGTGAACAGGTTTTCTGTTCTTTTCTGTTCTGCAACAAATATGTAATCCATGGTAATGGACTGTATGATACAGATGAGGCTGGGTGCTTCTTCAAACACTGGCCAGCTTCAATATTAAATGGACTTTCCTGCCTAAAACTAGACTTGACTATGTTCCTCATTGGTTTAACTGAATGCATGATCTTATTTGCATTATGCAAAAACTAGGCGCAACTATCAGGCATCCCTGATAGATTTCTTTATCAAAGACACAATTCAGTTGAAGAATGCCTGCAGAGTTATTTTATAAAATATGAGGAGGCAAATGCTAACGCCACAGCAATTCACTAGCATATTTAATAACTGTTACCCCACACCCAGTAAAATGGGTTTTCCTGTCTAGACAAAGTCTGTAACTAGGACAGTGACCATTCTGCTTTTCCACTGGAAACAATATGTGTAACTATTGGAAAGAACATTAATATGCCACATAACAAGCATATTTAGCACTTTGAAACCAGAAGTCTATGAGAGGAATTTGAAAGCTTTATCACTGGCATATCTAACAAAGCAGATCCTAAAATAAAAAAAAACAGAAATTCTATGTTTACTCAGCAAAAAAAGGAGATCAGAGACAAGTTTTTACCCTTTCAGCCAGACAAAATCAGCCAAACTTGAGCTTTTAGCTTGCTGTCCTCACCTTTCTGTTGTTTGAATAATCCTTTCTGTACATGGCAATAATAATTTAGAGACAGTTATCGTAGTTATGTGGCTACAATAAGATATTCAGCTTGCTAGAAGTAATGTAACCGATCTGGCTTCCTTCTACAGTAGCCAGCTAGCAAAAAAACAAACAAAAAACCCTAATAAAAACAACATCCAAACAGCCTGTCCACAAAAGATTCGCCACAAAGCAGCTGTAAGTTCCTTCCACATTGAAGATATACCATAATAAAATTTAAACCAGAAAATCTCACTCTGGAGTTGAGCTGCCCAAGAGTGGCTCTAACCTAAAACCACTATATAATGCACATAATACATCATTTGTTAAAGTCTTATATACCTTTTAAAATTATATTTCATTAGTAATAAAATATATTATAATGTAATAGAATACATTTTTTAAAACTCAATTTAAAGCATACGTAGCTTATTTATGTGAACCCAATTCCAAAAAAGTTGGGACAGTATGTGAAATGCCAGTCAAAACAGAAAGCAGTGATTAGTCAATTCTGTTTGACCTGTATTAGATTGAACACAGTACAAAAACACAATATTTTATGTTTAACTTTACGAATTGTATTGTTTTGTGTTAATATATGCTCATTCCAAATAACTCAAAGAAGTTGGGACAGGAGCGTGTTTTCTTGCCATGATGTAATAGTCTTTTAATGTTGAAATAAACGTGGACGTCCCTGAAAGAGACAGCACCAAAAAGCTTATGTGGCTCCAAAGTGTGTATACATATTTCAGCATTAAAGCTGCTTTCAAGGATATGCAAGTTACCTACTGATACCCCCTCATACCATGACAGATCTTGGCTGTCCTTTTTGTTCTTTGGCCCGAAGAGCACAACGTTCAATATTTCCATAAACAATCTGAAAAGTGGACTGGTCAGACCTAAATGTGCGTTTCCATTGAGCATCAATCCATTCCAGATGTGATGCAGTGACATCTGAGGGACCAAAGGTGACGGCTATTCAGTTGTGGTTTTTGGCTTTTCTTTTTATGCACGGAGGTTTTTAATGATATTATGCACTGTAGACAGTGCAATGCCTAAAATCCTTGCAAACACTCATTGAGGAACATTGTTCTTAAACAGCTGGATCATTTGCTGATGCATTTTTTGCCAAAGCGGCGAGCCTCAACCCACCCTTGCTCAGCACTAGGCCTTTCCTGACAGTGCCTTTAATACCCAGGCTTGATTACATCACCTGTTTTAAAGTGTTTTCAGACCATGGCAAAACGTTCTAGGTCTTAAATTGCTTCTGTCCCAACCTTTGGAACATGTTGCAGGCATCAATTTCAGAATGAGCATATATTTACAAAAAACCTACTAATCATTGCTTTCTGTTTTGCTAGCATTTTACATTTTACATACTTTTTTGGTACTGTGTTTGTATATTGTTTTGTCTTTTTGGCCACAAACATTGGATTTTGATTCCTTAAGACAAAAAGTTTGGGCAGCCCTGCTCTAGAGACGGATGCTGGTAAGCACATTGACAATAGATGCAGCGAAGCCTTTTTTATAGTGGCCAGGGTGTCCATTTAATTAATGATTCCCTGTTTTCAGTGGCCATCACAGTGGTTTAGTATGACAAAAACACCCCTGTGTTAAATGATAGTTAGTCTTTATTTACCTGACAATGAAAGATATAGCAGCAGAGGTTCCAGCAGGCAGCATTGTGGAGACTCTGGAAGCACTAAATGGCAGTGGACTGCCAAAGTGGCAGAGAACCGTCCCAGACGATGCAGCCTTTTCATCTTCCTTGTTATTCTTTAAAGCATCCTGAGACATCTGGAGAAGCAAGATTCAGCAGAGTTATTTTCACAGTGGTTCTCTAAATTATTCATTCATCTACTTATAGAGCGTATGAGTCAGTGGGCTTGTGTAGAGGAATCGGTCTTGGATATTAGCTGTTAGGCTGTAAGCAAACACTGAAAAAAGTGATGCATTGAGTGTACTTGATATAAATATACACACATATATATGTATATATACACAACTTTACAGGAGAAGCAAAAACATACTTTATTTTAAATGTAAGTCAATGGAACCATCATTTTGCGCAGTTTCTTTTGGTCCAATCATCATGAAATTTATACGCAATGTAAAGAGCAACAGACAATTTTCAAATTACGTCAAAAACTATATAAATATATATAAATCCTGTGTTGATTTTCTTTTTAATGTTTTCGACTTTTTTCCTGACAGTCAAAAATAAATACCTTACATAACACATAAGGTAATTCTGACTGAAAATTAAATAAATATACATGTTTGAATCAAATACATCCAATGCATCACTTTGTTCAGTGTGCTTACCTTTATTTAAGACCCAAGCAAAATGTACAGGTGTGATTAAGCCAGACTGCGTAAGCCTGATGACTCTGACCTACTGAATATTTAAAGGAGTCAAAAATCACACATGAGCATGAGTTGACTCAGACATTCGGACGGAGTCATGAACTCTCTGACAAGTGTCCCATCCCAGCACACACAAAATGGCCGCCTGAGGCTACAGGCGCCGTCTGAAGGCAACCGTCTCTCCAGATTTGCTATAGTGAAGCTGTGGTTCGTACACGGCCAACGGTGAAGGCTACACACTCTCAGGCCTGCCTTAACGTCTCATCGATGTTGTATTCCAGCCATGCGAAAAGAGAGCCCTCCGCTTGCACTCGCCACAAGAATGTAATGCCATGCCGTAATGCCAATTAGTGCCAGGAGGGACCCTGAGGCCGCAGAGCCAATCTGGGGGAAGATGCTGAAATGGAACTGCTGAGTCCAGTGATACTCCCTGTGCTCGACTTTTCTTTCCTCTGGCCTCTGTCTCGTCTCACTTTGACTCTCTCCTCCACTGGGAGGACAGAAGGAAGATTCAGTTACATGCATGCTGCACTCCTTCAGCTGAACCACCCCCCAACAACCCCCCCGGCTAGTGAACACGTCAGTGCTGTCAGCTGCCGCTCGAACTAAAGTGCTTTCATACAGTGACCCTTCTGACTTCAGATAAAAATAAAGACACCAAAAAGCGTTCTTTGGAGCAATGCCATAGCAGAACCATTCTGGATTCCTTAAATAACTTCTCAGTGGAGGGTTCTTTGGAGAACCATTTTTTGTAAATGAGATGTGCGAGTGTGTAGAACATTTAAAGTTTAAGGAGCCTCCATATATTTTACACTCATTAAAATAAAGGTGTCAAATGGGTTTATTAGAACAGTGGTCACCAACCCTCCCAGCATTTAGGTCCAACCTGCATTTAACATGCTGTTCCCCAACCCATACCTTCAATAATGTTCCTTATCCAGCCAGTCAATGTTAACTACACTCTCAAAAATAAAGGTCACTGGGGCAGCTCCCCTCTTGTCACCGGGGTGGTACCTTCAAGGGTCCATCTCAGTACCTTTAGTCAGGGAACATATCTGTACCATAATCCACTGAAATGATATTTTCTAAGCTGTACTGACTCCACACACCCCGTCTCGTCTCCAGGCTTTTATTTTACTGTACTGTTTTAAAACATTCTGTTATGAAAAGGTACAAATACAAACTTTTCACCTGGAAACACTTATTTAAGGTACATAATTGGACCTTAAAACCACCGTAGTACCTTTGAGGGAACATTTATGTTGTTTGTACCTCAATGAACAAAAAATCTACCTACACAGAACCTTTATTTCTATGTGTATGTGTGGTGCATTGTGGCACTACAGTCCACAGGAAAGCAGATCTCCAGGACCAGCGCTGCTGACCAATGTCATATAAGAACCAATTTTGGTTCCCTAATGAGCTCTTCAATGGATAGTTCTTTGGAGAAGTGTTTTAGTAAATGAGACTGACTGTAAGTGTGAAGACCTTTTTTTAAAGTTTATAGTACCTCCAGATGATGTAAACGTTATACCATAAATTAATATAGAACCGTTACATTACTTTAAAATTCTCTTACCCTTTTTAAAAATATTTCACCCTCACATATCTCTTTTTTCAGACACAGTTTTTGAGGGAACCAAAAGTGGTCCTTTAATGATATCGCTCAAAGAACCCATTGCAGCACCATATTTCGAGAGTAGGTTCTACACAAGATTCTAAAAGTGCTTTCTGGTCTAAAACGAGCATTTAATATGTTGTCTGTTGTGTTATGTAATATTCTGCAGTGCAGCTCTGCATTGCTCAACCTCAGCAGTATAGAACAGAATACATCCGTGTATACACCTCAATCAGAATAGACTAGTCCGATTGAGGCCATTCAGAATACAATCTCTATCTGATTGAACGAGGTGGGTAATCCTGTAAATTATCAGTTAAATAGAAGAATAATAACCATGTAAACACCTGTATCTGATTACATTCCCCATCGGAACGTGTAAGTACATTCTATGCATGTGTGTCGCGTCATAGTCAAAGTTTATAACATTCAATGTGGAGAAACTGGTCTGCAGAGGAGACGAAGTTTATGCTCTGATCTTTAAAAGACGGCGGTGGGACGGACGTCCATCTTATATGTCTCAGAACACGACGTCTTCCTCTCGGCCTTCTTTAATAAGGACATGTGAAGTACGTTTTCCTGAGTCTGACATCATTTTAAAGCACTTTCACTGGACTCTGACTGGACATGATTCTGGTTGTCATGGTAACGTCTACACTAAGTGGTTCTCTACGCATGCGTGTCATTTTGGATCAGATTACTTGTAGTGTGCATGTAAATGGAGATTTTCCATCAGATTGAGTATTGAGTTTCCATCAGATTGAGTATTCAGATTGAGTTGAGTAGAGTGAGCACAAACACCTCAGTCTTAGTCTAAAACTGGAATGTATTCAATCGGATTGGCAACAATCTTTGCATGTAAACACAGCCAGTTTGACAGTATTTACAGTTTGTACTGATTTTTTTGCGATTTTGTCCACCATTGCTCTCTCACTACAATACCCAGCATGCACTAAATAAAAAAGTCACACAGCTGTGATAGAGAAATTGTGACTGCTAGCATCTCCATTGATGTAGAGGCTAATAAATGTGGACGTGATGCTGGGTTTCCTAGCAGAAACGTTAGCTATACTATATTGCCAAAAGTATTCGCTCGTCTGCCTTCACACGCATATGAGCTTGAGTGACATCCCGCTCTTAATCCATAGGGTTTAATAAGATGTCGGCCCACCCTTTGCAGCTACAACAGCTTCAACTCTTCTGGGAAGGCTTTCCACAAGGTTTAGGACTGTGTTCATGGGAGTTTTTGACCATTCTTCCAGAAGCGCATTTGTGAGGTCAGATACTGATGTTGGACGAGAAGGCCTGGCTCGCAGTCTCCGCTCTAATTCATCCCAGAGGTGTTCTATCGGGTCAGGCCAGTCAAGTTCTTCCACACCAAACTCGCTCATCCATGTCTTTATGGACCTTGCTTTGTGAACTGGTGCGCAGTCATGTTGGAACAGGAAGGGGCCGTCCCCAAACTGTTCCCACAAAGTAGGGAACATGAAATTGTCCAAAATCTCTTGGTGCTGAAGAAATAAGAGTTCCTTTCACTGGAACTAAGGGTCCGAGCCCAACTCCTGAAAAACAACCCCACACCATAATCCCCCCTCCACCAAACTTTACACTTGGCACAATGCAGTCAGACAAGTACCGTTCTCCTGGCAACCGCCAAACCCAGACTCGTCCATCTGATTGCCAGACGGAGAAGCGTGATTCGTCACTCCAGAGAACACATCTCCACTGCTCTAGAGTCCAGTGGCGGCGCTTTACACCACTGCATTCGATGCTTTGCATTGCGCTTGGTGATGTAAGGCTTGGATGCAGCTGCTCGGCCATGGAAACCCATTCCGTGAAGCTCTCTACGCTGTTCTTGAGCTGATCTGAAGGCCACATGGAGTTTGGAGGTCTGTAGCGATTGACTCTGCAGAAAGTTGGCGACCTCTGCGCACTATGCACCTCAGCATCCGCTGACCCCGCTCTGTCATTTTACGTGGCCGAGTTGCTGTCGTTCCCAATGACTTCCACTTTGTTATAATTCTACAGCTGAGTGTGGAATATTTAAAAGCGAGGAAATTTCACGACTGGACTTGTTGCACAGGTGGCATCCTATCACAGTACCACGCTGGAGTTCACTGAGCTCCTGAGAGCGACCCATTCTTTCACTAATGTTTGTAGAAGCAGTCTGCAGGCCTAGGTGCTTGGTTTTATACACCTGTGGTCATGGAAGTGATTGGAACACCTGAATTCAATGATTTGGATGGGTGAGTGAATACTTTTGGCAATATAGTTATCTGGCTTCCTTCTATTTTAGTAAGCCAGGGGGAAAAAATCAAACAGCCTGCGCTCAAATATATCCACCCAAAAGTGCTTGCAGCTTTACAAAAGTTCCTCCTACCTTCAAGACGCATCATGAAAAGGGGTTTAATAGTCTAAAGTGGAGTATTTCACTCTACAGACTCCTGTGGCGCCACTGAATGATGTTAGCAGGCATTTTTACATCACTTGTAGCAATAGTTAATTGTTTTTTTTATTTTGGAGTGTCTCTTTGGAAGCTTTCTAGAACCATATGTCCACCACTTAGGAACCTTTATTTTAACAAGTGTATATGGTCCATCAGATTCTGGATGCAAATTCAAGTGCAGGAAGTCTTAGTGGCTTGTTTGCGTAATGAAATGGACCCGGCCTAATGGACTAAGCTTGTCGCTGTGCACTTTAGCCAGCCAGTGCCACATAGAATCCTCACTGCAGTTGAAAGCATTCCTGTTTGGACTTTATTTATGGCTCAGCCCTGCGAGGGTATGAATATTTCACTGGTCATTAAATATTACCGTGATATTGATCATGCCCCCTTTTTTTGACCGCCTGCTGTATGGCAGAAATAAATCAAGCACTCCTTTGCCATTAACTATAGCAGTGCTGTAGCTACTGCTCGCAATCTAATTGAGGCCGATTAGAGGGGCTGTGAATCAGAGGCTGACACACATGTGGCCCGGCTATCTTCAGAGCGCACATAAAGGGAAAGTAGAGTGACATGCCACGAGGAGATGCATGAGGATAGTCTCTGGAGATAATGGCTCTTACTGCTTTTGGGCGGTTCATGTGAAGAGCAGGGCAACGTAATGGATAATCATTAGGGTTCAGGGCCCGTCAGCTTTGAGGTCTCCACACAGAGAAGTCCTCAAAACCTGAACAAAGATGTAATATGAATTTATACCTAGAATATAAATATCATGATTACTTGATTAAACTCAATTACCTGATTTAGACAATCATTGATTGAAATGTACCTTCTCAATGATTTGCGCTGAGTAGTTGGCAGTTTGCATGACATTATACATTAAATCCTCCTACTGATCTCTTTTATAGTTTTTTATTTTATTTTATTATATATACCATCATCACTGTAATATTTTATCTGACAAGTTTTCATCAACATTAACACACAAAGGTATTAAGAGGGGATGGTGGAGATTGTGTCTGCAGAGTCTGGGGTTTTAAAACACTGTTAGAAAAAAAAATGAACAAGTCAAAGCACCGTTTTCATTGTAAATATTTGCAACGTCATTATGTTGGTTATAGTGAGCTATGCTGCCTGTCACTGCACAAAACGATAGAAACAGACAGTTAAAACAGAAGTTAAGACAGTTCTGGGGTTTATCTTAAAGTTAGGACAGTATTTAGGAAATGTTGTGTAGTTAGGATGTTTCTGTAATACTGTTTTCTTATCTGGAGTTAATGATAAGATTATGAACTTAGGAACTGTTGTTCTGTAATAGTTTCTGTCCTAAATTCAGTCCTAACTGAAGTAAACAGATAAGATTTTAGACTTAAGACGTTCCTGTAATACGGCCCCTGGTTCCCATCACCACTACTATGTGGGTTCCTCTAGAATGGCTCATTTGACATCAATCCACTCTGAATGACTTTGTTTACATCTAAATAGTTTAAGTATGCAGAAATTTTGAAAAATCTGTGGAATTCCCCTTTAATCATCAAAATAATCAGCCTATTACTCCATTATTTATATGATCAGGAGTGACAGCCCCACAACAGCTAAGTGTAAGTCTTCTCAGTGATTTCTTTTTTAGGCATTCTTAACAGCTAGCATTTACAGTAATAAAAACTTATGTGTTATTTAAACAAAGAAGCCTACCATTTCAGGAAAAGAAGAGAGCCCATCGTTTGTAGATGACAGAGGCCACAGGGTCGACTGTTCCCTGATCCAGTCGTCCGTGCGCGGGTTGCGGGGTCTGTGGCGGGGGCTGGGGGTGGGAGAATGTGAGCTGCAGGCTCTGGGCAGAGTGTGAGCGCCTGAGGCAGAGCGGCCGGGTGAGACGCTGGCAGGGAAAGCGGTGGGCCAGATGGTCCTGTCTTGACTTAGAAGCGTGCGGACAGCCTCCCGCTTCAGCTGGCTCAGGTGAGCGGAGCAGACGTCACAGCGGCCCCCAAGACCGCTCCAGGCAGGACCCTGCACACTCTCATACAGGAGCAGGGAGAGTTTGGGGTCCTGAGGAAAGAGAGAAAAGAGGTCAGTCACAGTAAAATATCCTTGAAGTATTATTCACAACAGTGTAATATCTACACTGAGTTTAAAAAGCATCTACACTCTCAGAAATACAGGCATAAAACTGTCACCGGGCCAGCTCCCCTCTTGTCACTGGGGTGGGACCCTCAAGGGTCCATCTCAGTACCTTTAGTCAGAGAACATAACTGTACCATAATCCATTGAAATTATATTTTCTAAGTTGTACTGACTCCACACACCCCGTCTCGCCTCCAGGCTTTTTATATTACTGTTCTGTTTTAAAACATTCGGTTATGAAAAGGTACAAATACGAACTTTTCACCTGGACAAACTTATTTAAGGTTCACAATCAGACCTTAAAACCACTGTTGTACCTTTGAGGGAACATTTACACTGTTTGTACCTTAATGAACGAAAAATGTACCTGAACAGAACCTTTATTTCTTACAGTGTACTGCCTTGTTATTTTAGAACACGTATCATTGCTGACATAAGAAAACCTTTTTATCCAGGAAAAGGAAAAAAAATAGCAACTATTAATGTAACTCAAAAGGCTTTTGCTTTTCAAAATATCCATTCAACAAAAAATGTTAACATAATAAAAAGAGCAGCTGGCATTTTTAAAGGGCACACATCCTCTCTTTTATTGCATAAATTGTTTATGTTGACCATTTTCAGCCTGTCTTTATCCCTTAGAATTAAACATGCTGTTTTTGTTACTGTTTCTTTAAAACTGAGCCCTTCCAATAGAAAAAAAACATATAATAACCATTCCACCCTTTTCGGATTATGAGTTATTTTGTTTTCTATTTAATTTGTACAAGCTTTTACATTAAAAAGCCAAACTATGCTTTATTTACGCTTTATTGACTGTTTTATTTTAAATGCAGGGCATCAAATAATGTCATACCAAGCTTATACACTGATCAGGCGTAACATTATGACCACCTCCTTGTTTCTACGCTCATTGTCCATTTTATCAGCTCCACTTACTATATAGGTGCACTTTGTAGTTCTACAGTTACAGACTGTAGTCCATCTGTTTCTCTGCATACTTTGTTAGCCCCCTTTTACCCTGTTCTTCAGTGGTCAGGACCCCCATGGACCCTCACAGAGCAGGTACTATTTGGGTGGTGGATCATTCTCAGCACTGCAGTAACACTGACGTGGTGGTGGTGTGTTAGTGTGTGTTGTGCTGGTACGAGTGGATCAGACACAGCAGTGCTGCTGGAGTTCTTGATTTTTACCAAAAATGCCACATGTACTGTTTTTCTGGGCTCAGCTAATACATGTTAGTTTATACGTTTGCCAGTGTGGTGTAGTTTGAATGAATGGTATAAAGATTGGTCTTTAGTGACCTGCATGCAAAGTCATATCCTTGTACAAATATGATAAATGTATGTCAGAATACATTACTTTGTATACAGTGCAATGCAAAGGACACAGAGTCCAGACGTCTAAAAGTAACGTTATCGGTATGACCACACAGGCTACTATGTGATCCACTAACCTATTTTCTGTATTAAATATGGACATCAGTAGGCCACTGCCCACAAATGCATTTTTCTCTTTTAAATAACATTACATTTTCATTTTCCTCTCCGAAGGAAACTGGGTTTTCATATTCCACCCATTATCTTCCATCTCATGTAATGGGAGTTGGAGAGGAGACATGTGAGCCACGCTTTTCTTACAGAGGCTAATCGATTTAAACTCGTTTCAGAGAGAGAGAGAAAAAAGCCTCGCTTATGCATGTAATGGGTATCTGAGACAGCAGACTGGCTCATGGGTGGAATGTGTAGCCTATGTGTCCAGTGTCATTAGAATGCATCACTGTGAGGAGCTGTGACTTCAATGCAGAGATGCATGTTAGGACGTATATGAGCCCTAAAGGTGTGTAATGTCGCTGCCTGAACAAAAACTTCTGTCTCCATTTTTGTTTTAAATTTGAATCAATTTAATTTATGAAATTGAAGGAACATCTGCTCAGTCTGTTTCTGGCTTTTTTGCACTTTGCTTCATGAAATAAATCAAGCACTTGTTTGCAAGACTTTGCAAGAGTGGATCAGACTGCTGTGTCTGATCCACTCACACCAGCACAACACACACTAACACACCACCACCACGTCAGTGTTACTGCAGTGCTGAGAATGATCCACCACCCAAATAGTACCTGCTCTGTGAGGGTCCATGGGGGTCCTGACCACTGAAGAACAGGGTAAAAGGGGGCTAACAAAGTATGCAGAGAAACAGATGGACTACAGTCTGTAACTGTAGAACTACAAAGTGCACCTATATAGTAAGTGGAGCTGATAAAACGGATAATGAGTGTAGAAATAAGGAGGTGGTCATAATGTTATGCCTGATCGGTGTATAACTGACACATCAGAGTGCTGATGAACATCGTCACTCTGCTCTCTCAGTCTGGCAGAACTTTATGCAAATTAACTGAGTGGTGACCAATCAGACTGTCAATATGTGGTGCAGTAACCGATTATCTCGCCCTCAGTCACGCACCGAGATTGAACACAGCAAAGCACACCGAGCAGCAGATACAACGGTTAATAAAAACATCATTACATCAGCTGATTTTTAAAAGTTTAAAAACAGTATTAGGCTGCTTTGGGGTTCAGAACTGGCCTCTATCTCTGCGTACACCTTTACTCTTTGCACCTGTGTGTGCTTTAACAATGCGCCCCCAAAGAGGCCATCAACTTACACAGCGCACGGCTACTGCAGACTTTTAAAACATATAAATAACAATAGAAAAATACAAACTCCACTCTAAAACAAGGACACATGGCTCTCTACTAGGCTCATATTATTAAACACCACACCTCTGTATTACTATCGTTGTTTTGGCAGGTGCAATTCTGAAATCAGCCACCCCCACTTCCTGCATCCCTGGGGTACTGCGTTAGGGAGTGTGAGCTGCCGTCATCCAGGTTTGGGCCCTGATTCATAAGCCCCGGTGGGATTCTGTAGTGGCTACAGCTGTGCTAGAGGTTTGAAGAGCATGTGTCCTCCTCCCTCTAGAAATAGGAGAGATTTTCCCTCTTGTATTCTGGCTGCTGTGTCAGTTCTAAATAAAGCGTTGTTATTGGCACAAATGTCGAGTTGTTTAAGCTTCTTCTGTGTACCCGCCCACACACACACACACACACTACAATACAATAAAGTATATGGATATAGTAATGTACTACCTTAGAGGTCTAATCTGTAATGTGCAGTATTTTCACTGCCTTCTTTTCTTTATTATTAATTAGCATCTTTGCAATTTTTTTTGTTTACACTTTATTAAAGGGCCCATAATCTACATTTGTCTTTTTTTTCCCTCCTGGGATCCACTTACGAGATTTGTGTGGTTTTATGTGCCAAAGACATACATACATACATACATCATCTAAACCACTTATCCTTCTGGGTCGCGGTGGGGTGCTGGAGCCTATCCCAGCTGTCATTGGGCGGAAGGCAGGATACACCCTGGACAGGTTGCCAATCCATCGCAGGGCAGTGTGCCAAAGACAGTTGTAACTGATTTTATATGAGTGTTTAGAATCTCTCTTTATCCCTTAGAATTAAACAGGCTGCTGCTGTTGTAGCGCCTTTACAGCTGATCTGTTCTGATTGGCTGCCCTGTACTGTGTCTCACTGACAGGCAAGGCGAGTTTATTTATATAGCATCTTCTAAGCCACTTATCCTCCTGGGTCGGCGCGGGGGTGGCTGGAGCCTATTCTAGCAGTCATTGGGTGGAAGGCAGGATACACCCTGGACAGGTCACCAGTTCATCGCAGGGCAGACAGACAGACATACACATTCACACACACACTCACACCTAGGGGCAATTTAGCATCTCCAGTTAGCCTGACTGCATGTCTTTGGACTGTGGGAGGAAACCAGAGCACCCGGAGGAAACCCACACAGACACGGGGAGAAGATACCAACTCCACACAGAAAGGACCCTGGTCGCCCGGCCGGGCAATCGAACCCAGGCCATTCTTGCTGTGAGGCAAAACATAATTAAAACAATACATTTAAAAGAGAAAATCATTCAATTAAAAATCAAATTGGAAATTAAATTAGGATAGTTAAATTGATTGATTTGTTTGAAAAAGCAGTCTGGGGCTGGAACACACTCTTTCAGTGTGTCCCAATTCAGGGGCTGCATCCTTCAAAGGATGTGGTCTACAAAGGCGTGTCCTTTAAAGGCTGCTTGGACCAGCGAAGGCTGAACCGAAATGAGGTGGTCTGCTCTACGGCGGATGTTCTGTTTGCGCCACAGCACCGCTGTTCCCGCCCTTACCGCCGCATCACGAAATGCCGCTCCTGTCAAGTTCTTTGTAAGTTCCTTAAAGACGGAGCCACAAACTTTGATTTTTGATTTATTTTTTTCATTTATTAGAGCTGGAGATGCACCGCCAGCTGCTGATGAGATGTTTTTTTTTTTTACACTTGTATCGTTAGCTATTCGCCTCAGTTTAAACCCAATACTTATATTTAAAAGTGTCTCTTCAGCTGCCGTTCGCTTCTCTGTTGATGCCGCCATGTTCTCGAATCCTCACCGGCACACAATGAACCTCGGGATATGTTAGCTGGCGAAGGATCCACCCGTTGAATCCTTCGTTGCCATGGAAAAGAAGGACATTTCTCGGCCGCATATGAAGGAGGCTTCAAAATGGGACAGGCTAGTTGTGCCACTGTGATGCAATCGGCCTTCAAATGCAGCCTCCGAAGGATGCAGACCCTGAATTGGGACACAGCTTTTATATCTTCAGTGTGAGTGGGCGGGACTAAACTGCCGTAGGCCGAACAGGTGGATATATGTAAATGTGCTGATTTTTGTGACATCACATCCAGCTGTTTTTGCAGCTTAGTTTCCAAACATGGACTGTATGGACTGGGAAGTTTATGGAACACTTTTAAAATGTTGTTTAAATGCTCTTTCATTTCAAGAAAGAAAAAAAAAGTTTTCCAAGTTTTCCAGAATATGGGCCCTTTAACAACATGTGTCTTGTACTTCCACTCTCTGTCCACTTTATGACATTCATCTACTTTATACACCGATCAGGCATAACATTATGACCTTATTTCTACGCTCATTGTCCATTTTATCAGCTCCACTTACTATATAGGTGCACTTTGTAGTTCTACAGTTACAGACTGTAGTCCATCTGTTTCTCTGCATACTTTGTTAGCCCCCTTTTACCCTGTTCTTCAGTGGTCAGGACCCCCATGGACCCTCGCAGAGCAGGTACTATTTGGGTGGTGGATCATTCTCAGCACTGCAGTAACACTGATATGGTGGTGGTGTGTTAGTGTGTGTTGTGCTGGTACGAGTGGATCAGACACAGCAGTGCTGCTGGAGTTTTTAAACACTGTCCACTCACTGTCCACTGTAACTGTAGAACTACAAAGTACACCTATATAGTAAGTGGAGCTGATAAAATGGGCAATGAGTATAGAAACAAGGAGGTGGTCATAATGTTATGCCTGATCGGTGTATGTCCACTATTTAGACGCAGTTATAGACTGTAGCCCATCTGTTATCACACCCAGTTTGTCAGCCCCCCTCATTCTCATTCATCATGGGTCAGTTTCTGACCACGTGACCTCTGTTGACCAGATATTATTTGGGCGGTGGACCCTTCAGCGCAGCAGTGAGGCTCACGTGGTAGTGTGTGTGGCAATGTTAGGTTTCCATTACTCCAAGCTGCTCCAAGAGCTTGTGGTCAGAAACTGACCAGTAATGAAAGGCCAGAGCATGGAATACTAACTGTGCATCAACAGAGGAGCCACAGTCTCTGCAGGGGTGGAGCTACAAGGTAGGTGTTTCTAACAAAGTGGCCAGTGGAATAAAACAGGATGAGGAGTGAAGGTGGGGCTCTTACGCTGCTATTGAAGTGTCCGGTGGTGAGGAGCCTCTGCGCCTCCTCCATCAGCACCTCCACACGAGACACGCACTCCTCACACAGCCGGCCGCTGTCCAGTGAGCTCCAGCTCTCCGCTCTGCCCTCTACGGGCTCAGTGGACACTCTGCCTCCGCGCGCGCGCGCACGAAGCCGGGGCGAGCAGTCCGCGCCGCCGCGAGGAGCAGCATGGGAGCCGCTGGAGGCACACGCGCCTGCGCCATCGGGAGGCGGCCGATGCGCGCGCGGTACGCTGCTGGAGCGCGAGGCAAGTTTAGCGCGGGGCGCGTGCGCGAGCTGGACACAGAACGGGACAGCACACCGTGATCGGACCGGTGTGAAAACACACTTAATGTTCCTTTATAATGCAATAACTACATATTTCAATGCAATTCAACAAAGAAACAGGCCTACAAGCAGTTAGTTGCAGTTAGTTGCAGTTAACACTGCTCGATTATGATGCAAAAACTCGAATAAAACAACTAAATGTAATTCCACAAAGAAGTAAACATGCAATATGCCAACTTAAAACAATAAACTGAATGCAATACTTAAAGAAATGCAATGCATACCTGAGAAAAAGTGAAAGTGGGGCACTAAAACATCAGTGCAGTATCTAAAGAAGCACATTCTAAATTATTGAATAAAGAAATTTACATGCATTATTCAATGATGCTGAATGTAAATGCAATCCACAAAGAAACAAACGGAAACAAGCCTAAAAGCAATTAACATTTCCAGTTAGCATTGTTCATGAGTAACGCAAAAACTCGAATAACACAACTCAACATCACTCCACAAAGAAACCCAAATGCAGCATGCCTACTTAAAATGCCTAGATCATAACTCAAGACAACGCTTAAAGAAATGCATGCAGAAAAATAAGAATAAGTGAAAATGGAGCACTAAGGCTGGGCTAAAAAACATTAATGCAATGCATAAAAGAGTCTAAAAGCAATGCATGAATAAATCTCAATACAATGCCTAAAGGAGCCTCAATGCAATGCACAAAGAAATCTAAATACAATGCATAAATAAGTCTAAATGTACTGCATAAAGAAATCTAAAAAGTAAAAATGGGGCACTAAGGCTGATCTAAAACATAAATGCAATGCATAAAGGAGTCTAAATGCAGTTCTTAAAGAAAGAAAACAAAACGCAATCAGTAAAATTTACATGCAATATCTAAAGGCGCCCATTCTAAACTAATCATTAAAGCAGCTTCAATATAGCTTAATATCTACTGCTGCCTACTGTAAATGCCGTTCCTACAGCTGCCTGTTTTAAAAGCTATCCATTAAACTCATACTCACATATCCTTGGCTCCTGGCCACCTCTGAAGACCCCATCATCTATAAAAAGATTTTTCTTTGAGCTATCATTCCAGTTTACAGTCCGAGTTCAAGGTTCCTCTAAAATCCGACTCCAGAGTGGGAGGTTGTGGACAAGGACGAGCTGCAGAAGGACGCGCTCTCAGCTCTCAGGGTGCGGGATCCGCTCACTGTACGCTGTCATTCCCCTCATCCAACCTGGCGTTGAGAGTCTGGGTAGAATAAAGAGCAGAATATAGAGGAATAAAAGCCCCCCGGAGGAAGTTCTCACTCAAACAGCGGCTCCACCTCTGCAGTCCTCGGATCAGCTCTGCTCAGGGTTTATCTGAACTACAGCGAGGATTAAATCATTAAAGCAACAGTTTCCTCCTGGCAGCAGCCTGAGCGTGTTTTTCAGCCGTACAGTGGGGAGCCTCCCTCTTATTGTCAGGAGTCCAAGCCTGGAGATGGCCAACTGTTGTGGTTACCGCATGGTGGCGAACAGCGCGCGGGCACAGCGCCCCCTGCCGAGCAGGACACGCGACACAGCGAGGCTGTGTGCAGCAAGTTTGTGCTCGTAAGTCAGTTCTACTTAAATCATGTGTATTAACAGGGAGTTTGGCTTATTTGCTGAAGTAACAGCCTCTACTCTTCTGGGAGAGCTTCACAGTGGATGCTGGAACATTGCTGTGAGGATTTGATTGCATTCAGCCACATGTGCATTAGGCCTCACTGTAAAAGGTGAAGCAGGGCAGACTTGATGGTTTGAAGTGAAGTAAAATATTATTGTTTACCTACTGAAAGTTTGCTTTCAGGGCCCATATCCTACATTTTACTGTTTTATCTTTTACCCCGCTTCTTACATTATTATTATTATTATTATTATTATTATTATTATTATTCTTTTCTGGCTGGCTGTCCTGCACTGCGCCTCATTCAACAGTACACTGTAGACCCTGATCTACCCAAACTATTTAAGGTAAGTCAGTGCCTCGGATGAATTAAGTTTTGAAACTCAGTTTAAGTAGTTTGAAATTATACAGTTTAATCCATGTTTAATTTCACTCAAACGCCTAAGTTTGACAAAGTGTAACTACACATCACACAAACTTTACTGTTGCTAAAGTTTTCAAGCTGAAGTAACAAATATACTGTTGAATTTATTGATTGTCATGTCATTGACCTAATGTTAATGATCACAAGCTGAAGCAAACTCTTCAAAAAGTTCTTCAGAGTTACATACGCTTCTGCCAACTTAGACGTGCTGACTCAGCAGCAATTTAAGTTGTTTGTTACAACCAAACTGACATATATACATATATATATATATATATATATATATATATATATATATATATATACACATATACATATACAGCGTGTCCCAAAAAAACTGACATCATTTGAGATGTGAATATCTGAGTAACTACATGTTCTGGGCAAATGAAATTAAATAGGCTTCATGTTGAACAATACCAGATTTATTTATCAAAATTAAAACAAGAAATTCAGAGGGATGTAGATTTTATAACCGATTTCACAGCTTCACAAATGTAATATCTTCCAGTACTGGTGGTCGTCCAGATCCCTTTGTCCTGCACAGACAGCCTTCCTCTTTGAATTTTTTGTGCCATGTCCAAATCTGCTTTCCAGTTGGTGCATTTTTATTGAATTTTCTCGAAAATGCGCGCTGCACACTCTTGTTCGACTGTGTTTGAGCATATTCTAACACACAAAATGCCTTTTCAAACTTTAAAAATTAAACATGGTTAGTTTTTACAAATGTTTGTTAAAATTTGAGATCATCTGAGGGAGAACTGGCTATGTTATTAGACTATGAAATGATGTATATGTATATATATATAGTCAGTTTGGTGATATGTAAATGCATGTATTTTGTGACATCATAAGAACATATCCTTAAAATGCTTTTGAGGTATGAACTGGTATAAAATATTCCTTTTGTTCCTATAAATTAACTAATTCAAAGTATTTTTATAGTGTGTGCTCATGTGCAGCTGTCCTAAAGCATCTTAATTCTATTATCTTTATATGGAGATTAAACAAACTGTGTGTGCACAACAGTCTGGATAGTTTTAAACATATAATAAACATATAAAGTAGGTTGTTAATCTCACACAAACTGTTGTAACTGAAAAGAGGATTAAATAGTCTGTTACCACATTGGCAGAACTAACGGTGGAGTTTTCATTATTTCATTATTGGTTGGTGAACAATAAGGAACTTCAAGAAAACAGACCTAATAATGCAGAGTTTGTAGAACTCCAAGTATTCTAAATAAACTGTCAGAATACTACATACCTGGAAAAATACCTGGAAGATACTACAAATACCATTTGCTTATTGTATGTATACATAAATCAGAACAAATAAGTTTTCATAAGGGGGCTATTTTGCCTTACAACACCCTCCATGTACCTCTCCACCATAAATGGATTGAAAATAAATAGATTATATTTTAACAAAAATGATCATAAAACAATGTTTTAAAGGTCAGACTGAGTATTCATAACCATTTCATGTAACAACAATTCTGACTTGATAAGTTTCTCTAGAATACAGCATTTCACACCAAACCATTTACATTTCAACCATTTAATGATTGAGAATTTTTGAAAAATCGGTGGAGTTCTCCTTCAAGTCACCCTCCATACTCACTGAAATCTTCAAAAATAAAGATAAAGGTAAAGATCCAGTCACGTTCATTGTAAATTGAGCGTCCCAAATACACACTAGTTAAAGGGAATCTCCACAGATTTTTCAAAAATTCTGCATAATTAAATGGTTAAGATGTAAACAAAGTCATTCAGAGTCGTTTGGTGCAAAATACTTTATTCTAGATAAACTTTGTAAGTCTTAGTAAGAATTGTTCACAGAGGTGGTGATAGGAACCAGACGTCTGAAGAGTTTAAGGCCTCTAAAAGCTCCATCACATTAAATGGTTATGAATGCTCAGCCTGATGTCTGAGACATTGTTTTACAGTAGTTTTGAGATACGTTTTAGGCTAAAAAGTATATATATATATATATATATATATATATATATATATATATATATATATAGACCATTCCAAATGCAGCTTAGGGTGGATTCAGGTAAAAAAAAAAAACCTGCTTGTCTGTTGCAGTTTGATCTGAAGATCTGAAGCTCAGTAGTGTAGCCTGTTCTTTATAAACGAGTGAAAGGAACTACTATAAATAGACTAATTAAATTACAGAAGTAATTTTAGTGGGAAATCGAATAACAGATTAAAAAATGGCTTTGCTATTCATGGTCTATGACATACATGTCCTTAGGGACGGATCGCTGACTGTGCCAGTGGAGCCAGTGACCAGGGACCTCAGATTGCAAGATTTCAAGTTCAAGTACTTGGCACAATACACAACAGACGTAAATATTAGATAGGCCTTGAATTTGTACACAGGAATAAAGAAATGCAATAAATGTCTGTTTTCACGATTTACGTTACTATTGAGTTGTGAGATTTTGTTGTTCCGATTTAGAGGAGATATATTAGACAATTTGTCTAACAGTGATGTTAGTGTTTACCCTTCCTTTTGTGTAGTACTGCTAGCTTTTAAACACTCACTGTCCACCCTATTAGACACTCCTACCTTGTCAGTCCACCTTGTAGATGTAATGTCAGAGACGGTAGCTCATCTGCTGCTGCACTGTTGGTCATCCTCTAGTTCTTCATCAGTGGCCACAGGACACTGCCCACAGGACGCTGCCCACAGGACGCTGCCCACAGGACGCTCTTGGCTGGATATTTTTGGTTGGTGGACTATTCTCAGTCCAGCAGTGACACTGAGGTGTTTAAAAACTCCAGCAGCACTACTGTGTCTGATCCACTCAGACCAGCGCAACACACACGAACACACCACCACCATGTCAGGGTTACTGCAGTGCTGAGAATGATCCACCACCCAAATAGTACCTGCTCTGCGAGGGTCCATGGGGGTCCTGACCACTGAAGAACAGGGTAAAAGGGGGCTAACAAAGTATGCAGAGAAACAGATGGACTACAGTCTGTAACTGTAGAACTTATATAGTAAGTGAAGCTGATAAAATGGACAATGAGTGTAGAAACAAGGAGGTGGTCGTAATGTTATGCCTGTACACATGTGTATATACATATATATATATATATATATATATATATATATATATATATATATATATATATATAAACTGTTATACAGATATAATAAAATATTGCACATTAACTAAGGCTAATTTTGTATATTTTGATAACAAACTAAAAAAATTTTCATTGCACATAAACAAGAATGTGACAAGAACTATTGTTTAATCTCACTATTCTGATCTTGTTTTTCTCTTGTTTTACTATTATTATTATTATTATTATTGTTATTATTATTAACCCTTGTGTGGTGTTGGGGTGGAACCTATTTTCAATGCTTACCAAAAGTAAAATTATTAGATTCATTAATTCTGCATAATTAAATGGTTAAGATGTAAACAAAGTCATTCAGAGTAGTTTGGTGCAAAATGCTTAATTCTAGAGAAACTTAGTAAGTCTTAGTAAGAACTGTTCATAGAGGTGGTGATAGGAACCAGACGTCTGAAGAGTTTAAGGCCTCTAAAAGCTCCATCACAGAAAGTTATTACATTAAATGGTTATGAATGCTCAGCCTGATGTCTGAGACATTGTTTTACAGTTGTTTTGAGATTTTAATCAATTTATTCTAATGTGTTCATGGTGGAGGAATAATTAAGTGCACTCTGAGGCAAAATAGCCCCCAAAGAAAAGATAAGATAATCCTTTATTAGTCGCACAACGAGGAAATTCTCAGTGTTACAGCAGCAAAGTGTGAGCAAGGCACTCAAGAAAAAGAAAAGAAGTAACAAAAAGAGAATTAACAAGCGAGTAGTTAACTTTAAGTACTTAACATGGTTTTTACAGTTTGTAACTTGTTATTATATAGACAATATATATAATACTAAAAATAAAAAAATAAGAAAAAATAGAAACTCTATCCTTCACAAAAAAATAAAAAAAGAATCATAAATAAATAAAAAGCTAAGATATTTACACTGTAAGGATATAAACTATTTTTTTTAGGTTTACCACTATTTCACCATCATCAACATCACATAGAACAACCTCAGAAGACTTGTGTACGTTGGTGGTTTTGGATATTAACTAAAATGGCTGTATTTGTGTGCATCAGGACCCCTGGTTCCTATCACCACCACTGCACATACATCAGAGTCAGTAGGTTTCTCTACAAATCAACCAGTTAATTTTGCAGACATTTAGAAAAATTGGTGGGATTCCGCTTTAATGCACATATGTGTGCGAGTAAATATGCGTAAATACGTTCTCGCTGGTGTATTGGGAACAGACTATTTTAAATCATTTCCTCATGCCCTGTTTCTGCGGCCGCCTGTAAACGTACACCCCGAGCCGAGCTGATGTCACCTTGGGTGTCATTGCTCCGCCCCTGCATTTCCGAGCAGGAGGGCTTTATCACTGTAGCGCCCTCCACACCCGACGCGGCTTTGGCGCAGCTGAAGTGAAACCGAGACGCTCTTTCCGAGTCGCGTCCTGAAGAACAGCCATCCGAAAGCGCTCTGCCTCATTTTTATATACGTGAGTGTTACATAAGTGTCGTTTTTTTAAGGCTGCAAGTATGAGTACGATTAACGTGAAGAAGCTGAAAGTGAACGAGCTCAAGGACGAGCTGAAAAAGCGCCAGCTTTCAGACAAGGGGCTGAAGGCCGAGCTGATGGATCGGCTGCAGGCCGCGCTGGACGCCGAGGCCCAGGCCGGGGGAGAGCAGGAGGCCGAGGAGAACGGAGCCGAGGGCGACGGCGACGGCGGCGAGCTCGAGCAGGAGTTCATGGGCGAGGAGGCGGACGCGGACGAGGACGCGGACGCGGCGGCCGAAAGCATGGATGCCGACGAGGGGGAAAATGGAGGTGCGAATGAAGACGACGCCGCAGCGGGCGACTTCGACGAGCTCGGCCAGGACGACGAAATGGCCGAAGACGAGGAGGAGGAAGATGATGGGGACGCCGCGGTCGACATGGACAAAGCGTTCGAAGAAGACGACGACGAAGACGCGGAGAAAATCGGCGACGAAGATGGTGAGCAAGAATCGCAGCCCACAGAGGGTGAGTGCAGCAGCGGGAGCTGCTTTAACGCCTGTAACGCAGTTAATGTCCATGTGCACCGTTCGGGACATCCGCTACAGTCTGCAGCTTCAGGCTCAACGTTAGCTAAGCTAACCTAGCGGTCGGCTTGTTGGACGTTTTGTAAGGCTAGCTTAGCTAATCGGACGACGAGCTTAATTTGGCGATTCGCGGTGTGTAGTTTAGTTGTCTTTTGTACTGGCCGACATTATACATAGCTAGATAAGTCGCTTGTAGCTGTGCCGCGTTCCCTTTGTTCAGGATGTCTTACGCCAACCGTCTGTCGTTATTGTTTTAGCTAGGTAGCTAATGCTAGCTGAGTAAGCTAACTAGCTAGCCGGTTGCGTTCGGTCGGGTCCACTAGCAGCGATGCTAGGCTAGTTAGCGCTGTCCGCCCGGAACAATAGGCTGCTGTGTTTGAGTCGGTAGATATTGAGATAGCATTCAGATAACGGCAACCAGGCTGTTGGGTTCGTGTCTACAATTCAGAAGAAAACGAGTAGTCGGTTAAACGGGCTTCCAGCAGTGTTTCCATTAGGTTTTGTTCGGTAAGGTTAAGTGGCCAATCGGCGGGTTAGCTAGCCTAGACTGCTGTGTTCGGTACGGGCGGTGCTGCCTGCGTGGAGTCTCAGCTGATTTAATTTTATTTCTAGTTTTGATTTTACACATTTATAGTACTATAAGTTTTCCGAGTTAATTGCTCGTGATATAACTGTTAGTTTTAAACACAGGTGGACTTGTTTCGCTTTTGATTTCAGGCTTGTAGCTTAGCTTGAGGCTGGGCTGGCGCCATGAACGGAGCTAGCTACGTTAGCTTGCTGCTATCGTGCAAGGGCAGGTCATATAACCTAACGATAACTCGACTTTGTGTCGTTTTGTGATTTTGTAAAGGTTGAAAAATAACTTGCTAACTTTTTTAGCGGGTAGGTCAACTTATTTACCGTCTCACCAACTGTATTTGAAATGTGTTCATTTAACATTTCTTTGAGCACAAGAACCAACTGTACGATAAACTCTATTCAAACTGCTATTCATCCTCATTGCTCACATTTAAAGTCATGTTAAGATTCTCATCTGGTTCATTCCTACCAGAATGGACTGGGTTTCTTCTACCTAGAGCATGAATGCACTTATTATTTATATCATGTGAGTACATATTCTGTCTGATCAGAGGTGGTCAACTTGTAACTGGGGCCTGGGGGAGTCCGAGAACTCCTAGTCGTGTGGGACCACCCTTAAAGCCAGGGTCCAACACGCCGAGCATTTCATCACTCTTTGTTTTATTTCCAAAGGAGATGCGGACAAAGACATCAGTGCTGATCAGAAGAATAAGAAGGGTGTTAAGAGACGCCGGGAGGAACATGGAAGGGCCTACTTTGAATTTATTGAAGAAAGCAAATACAGCCGGTAAGGATGGGAGTAATGGCCTTCATTATCCCTGAAGTGCCACTTTTAATATGTATTGGCTTTAAGAGCCAATGCTTTACCTATAGGACAATACCCTCACATGTTTCTGTAATAAAGTGTAAAACAGTTGAGGGTCATCCTTGGCTCATTTAAAACCCTTACCTTGCAGTGCTTTTTTAATAATCTTAAAGAGAAACTGCAGAATCAAGAAACTGGTTAGATGTGTAACGACTGGATTTTCAAATCATGACTTGTCATTGTTCCTCATGCAGTTCTTGGCAGTTGTACGCGCGTATGGCTGTGAAAGCGCCCCTTTGGCTCAAAGGGAAAACAGGAGAGTAGCAGATGTCTCATGACGGGGAAAGGGGCGTTATGTACAGATCTTCAGCGTGTCCTGTAGCCGAGCGCATGTTCTGGGTGGGGGGAGCGTTTTAGGTGTTGTCTTCTGGTAATGATCCTGAGCAGGATGGGGTGGTTGGGGCAATGTTCCAGCGTTCACTCGTGCCTTTGTTGTTTGCATGCTGCATTTAGCTTGTCTTATCAGAATAAATGTTGTTCTCTTGCAGGATTTTTATTTGTATTTTTTGTTTTATTTAATTTTTTTACTGTTATTTTTTTGCTTCTCAGGATGTTGAATGTATGCTGAGGTCCTTGTCTTCAAGAATGTGTTAGTTATTATTATTTTTATTTATTTATTTTTTTTTTTCTTTTAAGTTCCGTCTGTCCCAATATGGCTTTTCATTTTGGTGTGTGTGTGTGTGTGTGAGAGAGACCGAATGTAAGACTGTATGTCGTTCTTTAATAGGATTTTTTTTTTTCCCTTCCTTTCGTACTTGTTGAATGGGTAAGTACGGTGCCCCAGTGTTTGCAGGATCCTGCAGTGACTCGATTTATGTGTTTTTTAAAGTAAAAATCAAGAGGTTAATTTTAATATTTGGTGGCCTAAATTCTGCACTGGTCCTCTAAGTCTTTGACTTGTCTTGACCTTTCCAGAAAGAACAGCTTGAGGTTATAAATACACTTGGAGGGCCTCTTTAATAGCTCAGTGGGACTGAAAACCAATGGTAGCTCTATCAGCTGGTTTTGATTTTTATATTATAGTTTCTACCAACAATACAGAAACTTTCTTTCAGGATCCTTGTGTTGGGGTCAGCTGACAACCAGTTATGGTAATCTTTAAGCTTTTTATGTGCTTGTTCCTATGCAAAGCCAACCCATTTTGTCATGCCTCTGATGTCCATGTAATACATCCTGTTCTATTGCTTCTGTGGCACGACGGCAGTACCTACTCTGGATGGGTATTGTGCCACAGAACCCCAGCCGGGTCTGGCTAACGATTCTCCTTTGGGCTTAATGGCTTAATTTCCTCTTTCAGGGCTAAGTCTCCCCTGCCACCTCTGGAGGAAGAAGATGAGGAATTTGATGACACCCTGGTTTGCCTGGACCCATGTGAGTGTTTCTCAATTCCCCCCCACTCCGCTCCTCTTTGTTTGCTCAATTTTGAAAATGATCCCTTTTTGCGTGAAGTTTTATAGGTAAGAAATTGTAATTAATACTAATAAAATGCTCCTAGTGTGGGTGACTGACCATGTAACACATTTACACGTGTGACTCCTTTTTGTTGTCTTTGCACAGACAATTGTGACCTACACTTCAAGGTGTCCCGAGACCGCTACAGTGCCACTTCCCTCACCATGGAGAGCTTTGCCTATCTGTGGGCAGGTGGTCGGGGCTCCTATGGTGTGAATAACGGTAAAGCCTCCTTTGAAATGAAGGTGAGAATTGCATCCTTTCATTAACATCCTTTTCTTTGAACTGTCTGTAGATAGTTCTCAATAAGTTGACTAAGTGAAGTAAAATATCCTGGAACTTGTAGGTCATTGAGAAGATCCCAGTGAAGCATGTAAAGAGCAAGAGCATGGATGTTCATGATGTTCAGATTGGCTGGTCTCTGGCTAACAGCAGTCTGCTGCTGGGTAAGTATGCTGAATGCTGATGTTTTGAGATTATAGTGACTATATGCTTTTCTGGAACGAAAGGATGGGAGTGGATCTGACTTCACTACATTTTAAACAATTTAACAGTGCAATTTTTTTTAAGGACTCAGGATTTGTCAGCTTAAAAAACTTATAAAATCCAATTTCAGCGGGTTTACTGGTACAGGTGACCTCAAATGAAGGAGTGCCACATTTAATGCTATGCTGTTTAGTGTTTGTGTATCTTTTAGTGTGCCAATATTAGAATGATTCTGTTTGACATTTTTGGTATCTTGCCATGACATTTTAAGCTGAACTGACAAAAATAAACTGGCATAATTGAGTCTACAAGACTTTCTAGTAATCTTCAAGGGGTATGATGTTTGGAGAATTATATTACTTGGTCAAACCAGCTCTATTAAGACTGACATCTTGGTGAAACATGTACCTATGATGGCTCTTTTTAGGTGAGGAGGAGCATTCCTATGCCTTTGCGCTCAAAGGAAAGAAGACGGCTAATTGCGTGACTGAAGATTATGGAGAGACCTTTGATGAGAATGATGTCATTGGCTGCTTTATTGTAAGAACTGTACCCTGCATTCACAAGGAGTAACAATTTATTTTACTTCTAAATCATATAATTAATATTCTCATTTATTTCTAGAATTTTGATGG
Source organism: Colossoma macropomum (assembly GCF_904425465.1). Lineage (NCBI taxonomy): Eukaryota > Metazoa > Chordata > Actinopteri > Characiformes > Serrasalmidae > Colossoma > Colossoma macropomum. The sequence continues at coordinate 10,251,069 of NW_023494795.1, read as the reverse complement.
GGATGAAGTTGAAATTTCTTACTCCAAGAACGGAAAGGACCTTGGTGTGGCATTCAAGGCCAGTAAGGAAGCATTGGCTGGGCGAGCTCTCTTCCCCCATGTTCTCTGCCACAATTGTGCTGTAGAGTTTAACTTTGGCCAGAAGGAGGTGCCACATTTCCCCCAGCCAGAGGGTTTCACCTTACTCCAGCAAATCCCTGTGGACCAGCGTGTGCGAGGACCGAAGGGGCCTGAGTCCAAGAAAGACTGCGAGGTAACTTGTGCTCTGTAGTCGTGTAAAGGTAGTCATGTTTTTGATAATGGTCAAAGTTAGTCAAGTCCATTAATAAAGAGGTTAAAATCGTAGTGCCTCAATGAAAACCTCTTTAAAATCTGTATGTGTAGGTGATTGTCATGGTTGGCCTCCCTGGGTCAGGGAAGACCACATGGGTGATGAAGCACATTGAGGAGAATCCTGGAAAATACAATGTCCTGGGAACTGACACCATTGTGGAGAAGATGATGGTGAGTGGTGATTTTTATATATATATATATATATATATATATATATATATATTTATTTATTTATTTATGTGTGTGTGTGTGTGTGTGTGTGTGTGTGTGTGTGTGTGTGTATGTGTATATATATATATATATATATATATATATATATATCATGGAGTATGTTTCAACTCTAAAATTGTCTGTGCTGGCATTTATGATTTTATAAATAGGTTTCAGTGGTTATGTACATGACACTTTTGCATTTATGAAGTTAACAGCTGTAAACCTATTTACATTTACAGATTAACAGTTTGAAGCGCCAGAACAAAGACACAACAAAACTCAGCGCCATCTCCCAGAGTGCCCCTCTGTTCCTTGGAAAGTTCATAGAGATTGCAGCCCGCAAAAAGAGAAACTACATCTTGGATCAGGTAGGGATGGGTTCGTGGCTGCCGACCTGTGTGCAAGGCACAGAAACTCTGTTACCTTGAATGTGTTGCCATAACCTTCAACCTCAAAGTTCACTCTCCTGCTTTTTTTTTGTTCTTCCTCCTGCAAGACCAACGTCTCTGCTGCAGCCCAGAGAAGGAAGATGTGCCTTTTTGCTGGCTTCCAGCGTAAGGCTGTGGTGGTCTTGCCCACAGATGAGGCATACAAGGAGAGGACTCAGAAAAAAGCTGAAACCGATGGCAAAGACGTCCCTGAGCATGCTGTGCTGAAGATGAAAGGTGAGGCTGCGGATCAAATACCAGTTCAGCAGAACCACTTTAGTAACGTTTGGTGTTTCTTCTACAAAGAGAATTAAGAGTTTAGGGCCTTCATTAAGTATTGCAGTTCAAGATTTAGTCCCTCTTGTGTGACCTAGATTACAGTCTACAGTGCTTAATGAGCACTACCCCTGAAGGAAACGGGCATGAAGTTTTGCTTTGGTGAAAGTATTTCATTTGATAACTTTCTTCTGCAGGCATATATACATTGCCAGAAGTGGGTGACTGCTTCACTGAGGTCACCTATGTGGAGCTGCAGAAAGAGGAGGCCACCAAGGTCTTGGAACAGTACAAGGAGGAGAGCAAGAGCGCACTGCCCCCAGAAAAGAAGCCCAATCAGGGCACGCCCAAGAAAGGAGGGCTCCCCCGCAAACGAGGAGGCAAGAATCAGTTCAGCCGAGGTGGTGGCCCAGGCCCACGAGGAGGCAGGGGAGGTTTCCCGAATCGAGGAAACTTCAGAGGACGTAAGGATGCTTATTCTATTTTTAGTAGGAAAAAGTGTAAACATGTTGCACTTTGACCTCCAGTAGGAGGGTTAAGTATCCACTTTACTGATGAAATGGTTTAGAAGCTGAACATGTTTTCTTTTCCTACTAGTGCCTGGACCTCGTGGAGGTTTCAGTCGACCACCAAGAGGTGCTCTTCCGCCTCCTGCCTTCCGAGGAGGCTTCCCAAGCCGTGGCAACTTCAGCCGCGGTGGTGCTGGTGGCATGCCTAACAGGCACATGGCCCCTAGGGGAGCTCCTGCAAGGGGTGGGATGGGCAGCATGGCGCACAGAGGTGGAGGCATGAACCGCGGTAGGCCCATGCACAGAGGCAACATGTCCCGTGGTGGCGGACAAGGAGGTGGGCCCAGCAGGGGCAACTTCAACCAGGTGCGTTTGACTAACACACCCAAGTAACCTGATGCTTCTGTTCGGGTTGGCCTGAAAATAACCTACTCTGTTGCTTCAATTGGTGTCTGTAGAAATTCCGTGGGAGGGGAGGAGCCCAGCAGAGTCGTGGTGGATTTGGCAACAGAAATGGCAGCTTTGGCATGAACAAAGCCCAGGCTTTCAACCAGAGCTGGCAGCAAGGGGTGAGTCGATATTATGCAGTAATATAATCATGGAATATTTTGTCTTTACTGCTATAATAAAACTAATTGAGTAATTATAAAATAACATTTATAATGAAATATAAGATACATGATTTAAGCGATCATAAGTGGATGGCTCCCCTAAGTAAGGGAACTGCAAGACCAGCAAGTTGATAACACAAAGCAGGCCTCATGTTAAGCACTAATTGATAACTGATTGTGAGGCCTTCTTTTGACTGACCAGACCCTGTTTTTGACCCCTTAGTTCTGGAACCAGAAGCCATGGAGTCAGCAGTACCATCCAGGATATTACTAAGTGGGCTTTTGCATTAAAGACTGGTGGCTCAAGGAGAACTCCCTCCTGCAACCACTGACCCACCTACGTCCACTTTTACCCTCTTTTTAAAAAAAGGAAGTAAAATTGCATTTTAAATAAGAAGTTATTATGAACAGACAAACATTCCACATCCCGAGATCCTGGGATATCCCATATTCACAACGGATTCACTTTTCCACGTTTTTGTAAATTTAATTTTCTTAGTTTTTATTTTAAATTTTTTTTTTTTTGTCCTTTTTCATTTTAGATCCCACTTTGATATGTTATATCAAGATCCACAGCTTCGGCTCCGTGTTGGGATGCTTTTGAATTTCAGGGTTGTGCGTTTTATTCTGTACAATGTCATTTTTACTAAATGTAAATTATTATTTTGCAAGTTTTTGTCTAAGAATCGTACCATTTAAGAATCTTGCAGATCAACAGCATATTCTTTTAGAAGCTATTGATAGGAATTGTGATAATTTAGCAGCAGAAAAGGCCCTTTCATAGTTTAAATGAAGGTGTGATCATTGTTACTGTCCACTTTTCTCTTTTTTCCAAACTTCTCATTTTGTGTATTTCAGTCCAGTATGTAATAGTCAAACTCCATAGGTTTACAATAAATGGGTTATTTGCTTTTGTACAACTTTTGTATTGCTTTTTGATTGAGACCTATAGTCCACATCAAAGGTGCTAAAGAGCCTTTGAGAAAGTCAACTAGATTTCTCTTAATTTCACGAAGAGTCTGCTCAGTAATGGTCTTCCCTCTGTGTAGCACTTCCCAGGGAAATCAGTGTTGTCATTCTTCCCATAGTATTCATGGTCCCCTGCACTGGCCATCATCCAGTTATTCTTGTAACAGTCAAGTATTTTACACCCCTTTGGTTTTTGAACATTATACATTAAAATAATTTACACTTAACCTCAGGCTGGTATTTAAAGCTGAGTTTTATGTTGAAGTCATAAAATGAATCTTTTTACAAAATGCAGCGTATTTAGGCACAGTCGTTTTGACTGCTGTCATAGTTTTCATACTCCAACCCAAACCGTTGTCTTATTTACAGACTGATCTTTCAGTGCTGCTTTACCAGCAGTTTCAAGGTGACTTTTCAGGCACAACCACAAACTTTTTAAACAATATTTTATAATTTTAGTAGGTAGTTAACATTCCTAGACAATTTACATACTTAAAGTAGTGTGAACCTTGAGTGAGTGTCTATAAATGTGTTTTTTGGGGTGTATTGTGAATATATCTTTATTTAATAAAATTATGACGGGTGAAGCCGACCTGAAGAAAACACCTTTTTAATTACTATTGACACACCAAACTCCACCACTGGTGCTGGTTAATACTCTGAGAAACTCCAGTGTGTTTTCTGTTTTTTTTACAGAATACAGAATACAAGCGTGGCATATTGCATTTGTCATTTTTGACACTTCCCCTGTTGTCAGGGGTTTAGAAAGGGCAAAACTACGCATGATTAAAGAGAGAGTCATAGTCTTCTGCGTATCTGCTTATCTTGTAATGATACTTAAAATTGGCCTGTAAATAATTACCTTATATTTGCATTACTGTCAGATTCCTACCAACAGTTTCTTTTGCAACCTGGTGCTTCAAGAAATGTTACTTTCACTCATAAAAAAAATCTGAAGACAGTCAGCCAGCCACTGCCAAGCGGTCAGTTACAAGCCCTGTACCTTTGTATTTAGGAAATGTTTGGCACAGAGTGGCTGCACTTCTTCTGTGGTGGCAACTAACCACCAATATCTTGGCAGCTATTGACTTCTTCTTTCCACACTTCCATATGAGGACTTGGTTCTTTTGTTGTCCTGTTTTAGTTTACCTTAAATAAGCCTAACTGCAGCCTATAGGCCTGTTTATAATCTTTTGTCCGATTACTTTTTGTTGCTGTCCCTAATATACATAAGACAGACTGTCCTAATGTACACATGAATAGCATGACCTAGTTGAGAATAATAGTGATTATAACCGTTAGTGTTCACAAACTGCTGGAACGGAATGATAGCAAGTTATTGCGGCTTTATGACGGTTTTATTTATAACGTTTTGTATTGTGGTATTTATTGTTTTTTTCAGCAATGATGACTGTCACGGTTTGATAATGCACCGATGCTTCTGGCATTTGAGACTGTAATAAACCTCTGAAATGTTTCCCATTTGTGTTGGCTTTTCTTGCTCTACCACTCATGCAACCATTTGAGTTACTCTTTTATAATTTTATGTTGGGCTCTTTTGGAGAATACATAAAACAGTGTTGTCTGTTATAAAGACAAATGGCCAAAACTAAAAAAAAAAAAGTGACCATCTCTGCTTCTCAGCAGTCAGACTTACATGTATCCTACAGTGTTGCTGTTGCAGCCTCCAGAGTGAGATGTTCTGGATTAAAGACCAGGAGAATCTTCTGATTGTGTATCTTGAAGGTGGCAGGAACAACTGAAAACTAGCGATTCACGACTCTGGGATTTCTGGAGTCGACTCGGACTCGACTCCTGCAGCTGGAATCGATGGAGTCGACTCCAGAGCCGGTGATAAAGGCATACAGGAGATATTAAATTATTCCAAGTAATATCGGTAGCATTGACAGATATTACTAACGTTTCAGCAAATTACCTTGGGCCTATTACAACGAAGAAACACTGAGTTAAAGAGTCGACTCCAAGCATTTCGACGAAGTTTTCCAGAAGTGCTGGAGTCAAAGAACCGACTCTTTTGGAATCGACTCCCCATCACTACTGAAAACACTACAGCTGCTGTGAGGTGGATTTTGGGGACAGGCTGTTTTTAAATGTTTGGGTTTTTTGCACATACAGAATAAAATCAGATAGCTAACGGTATTAATATAGTCCTCCAGTCATTATAATGGAGAAAGTGGATTACTGAAAGAACTGACTTGTCAAATGAGGACAACAAGCTAAAAGCTAAAGATAGCAAGGAATCTAGCTAGCTACCTGTCTAGATACCTCAGTTTGGCTTCTTTTTCCTGGTTAAAGGGGTACTTGGCGTCCCTTTTTTGCTAAAGAAAGATGTAGTTGTTGGTTTCTTTATATTTATGTTAAGTGACTGAAGTAAGAGTAACACTAATGCTAGCTTGATTATGTTTGTTAGCTCATAGATGGTGAGTTCCATTTTAGGGCGGTCAACATCGCTGCTGGACTGCATTCAGTACCATTACAGAGCGGCAGTTTAAGAAAAATACTGTCCAAAATTACACTATTTCAAGAATATCACACTCAGAAAGTGGGATAGGATTATATAACGGAGGGAACGCAGTGATCCACACTCATGACTGTGTGATACGTAATGTTTGTGTGATGTTTATGTGTAGATATGGCCGTGTGTTTGGTGATGCACAAAGAACCTGTTGGTGTGATTGTTTTTCCTCTGGTTTTATATTAAGCTTATTTAATTTAATAGTCTATTCACTTGATGTAGTAGCTCAATAATAATAGTTTATTTAATAATAGATTAACTTTAGCACCTTCTTACACACCTTCTTAGTCAGCTTCTTATTTGCCAGGTTCTTGCTCGAATTTTCTCATTCCACCTTAAATGGTGCAGCTTCGGGCACCAGAAAGTGACTTCTGCACCATTTAAGGTGGAACGGGAAAACTCGAACATGAATCTGGCGAATAGGAAGCCAACTTCAGCTTCGTCCTTCTTACTGTGTTTTGGGGGGGGTTTACTTTATTTTTATGTGTATTACGATTAGAAGTGATTCACACATTGATGGATTTGCTGATTGTGTTTCTACCAGAGCATTAAACTCGGTTTTTAACGTCAGGTGCAGACTGAATACTTTCCTGCTGGTCCGGACAGCTAATTAGCACGATCACTTATTAATTAATTAAAAGCTACCGAGAGCAGCCCGTGCCATCTAGATTAATCTGTGTCTGAGGATTATAAAAAAAAAACAAATTTGGTGAAAATCGGTTGAGTAGTAAGGAAGCTGTGGCTGATTTAATCCTGAGACTCTTCATCTCGCAGTACAAGTGAATTTGTTCACAAGCGGATCTTGACCGCTCCAACATGGCGGACGCGCAGACGTATCGCCTCAGATAGAGAACAACAGGCGACGCGGCATCCAGCTATGTATATCTATGGATGTAACGTTAACCCTGCGCTACTGAACGCCGCATAACATGACAAACGACGTGTTAAAAGTCTAGTTTTAGGCCCGGTTAAAGGAGTGACCCTCGGTGTTAAGTGGCTAAGGAAGCTGAAGACCATTTCCATTTCAAATCGTCCCCATTCCGCTTTGCGAAGGGGGGTAATGGGTGAGTGTGTGCGGCTCACAGACCACTAACGGGGCTGCGTGCGGTGGTTGGTGGTCTCGTGTATGTAAAACAGAGCAAACACGGCTCCAGTGTCTCTGTGTGCTGAAGTCTGTGTGTCTGAATGGCCTGCAAACACTGGAATACCCAAAAAACTGAGCTCAGAAAAACCACAGCGCACATCTGAGTGAAAATACTTTACTTCATACTTAACGTAGTGAAAATACACGGGAAATCCCGAGATATGTACAACTCTGACGATGGGGCGTGACGTCACGCGCGCACACGAACGTCACGTTTAATCACAACGATATTTACACACTAAATACAAAAAGTGCTCGAGATGGTCCGCCGGCTGTCGGCTGTAAGTACTGCGCGTTATCATCAGTTCATACTGGCTCCTCACACCACCGAGATGTTGTCCACTGCGCAGCCGCACTTCTCCACGATCATGTTGGGGAACTCGGCCACCTCTATCTCGGTGTAGTCTCCCTTCTTCACCAGGTACATCATGGGCAGCGGGGCGCTCTCGGCCACGGCGCACCTCCGCTCTCCGTAGCCGTAGCTCCGCTCGGGCTGCCGGCAGCGCCCCCCGCAGCGGAACGCCTGATAGCCCGCCGGCTCGATGATCCAGTACTGGGTCCAGGTGAGCGCGCGGAAGTTGATGAAGTACTCCTCCCTGCAGCAGCGACCCCCAGCGCTGCCCCCCGCACAGTCCCCATTAGAGCTGGAGAGAGAGAGAGAGAGAGATTCAGATTAACATGATAATAACAAGATATTAAATAAATAACACATATATGATTATTATCATTATTGTTATTATTATGATTATTATAGTTACACAACACTGAAAAATGTACTTTATTTATTAAATAATTCTTAATATTTTAATAATTGATTTTTAATTATTTGCTTTAACAACAAAATATAATAATATAATATTTATTATATGAATTATATTCAATATAATTGAATTTTGTATTCAATTACATGAAAAAATTATGTATAATAATTTTTTTATCTAATATTAAATTATATTTTATATAATTCAATTTCTATATATATATAAAACTTCAGTAAATCCCACTCACCCATACTCTTCCAGGTTCAGTGTGTAGAGGACCAGCTCTGGTTTGCCCAGAGTGTTATCGCTCGGGTCCTGACCAGTGAACTGGACACTTTTGGCCATCTCAGCCGCGTAGCTGCCCGGCCTCTCACCCTCGATCCACACCTCCAGGTGCATGGGGGTCTTCTGCTGACTCTTGGACCAATAATGCACCGCCTGGGTCACATCAAAGCTCTTCCAGCCGGTCTCGTGAATGGGAATCAACCTGAGAAGGAGTCGATGGGGACCGTTAGCGCTCCCGCTGGTGTGAACCATACAGAGGAAACAGTGCGTGCGGCCTCGGCCCTTACCTGGAGTCCACCAGAGAGGTCCTGTTCCCGCCGCTCTCCAGCACCTCCACCCAGTAGATGCTGACCCGCGCGTTGTTGACTGGCCGCTGGCCCTTCCTCACGGGCATGGAGCGCTTGTGCGGCGCTTTCTTGTAGAGCTTCAGCTCAGCCATGGTCACCTCGCTGTTCTCCGGAATCCTCGAGTCCATCTCGAAGACCACCCGCTGCCGCGTCGTGTCCGAGTACACGAACTCTCCTGAAATATCTGAAAAAACGAAAGAAAGGCAATATTACACATCTGCATTTAACCGGAGGTCGACGGTTTGCGCTCGGACTGACAGGTCCAGCTGATGGTCAAGCAGAAAGCGAGCTGTACCTGCATTGCCGGGGATGCCCCTCAGAATGCCCGCCAGACTGGGCAGGGAGCGGCGCCGCCTCTTGTTGTGGACCTTCAGCAGGTTCAGGTATTTGGTCTTGATGTGCGCCGGGACCACGAGGTTCTCCACGTCCCGCTTGTGGATCCTCGGCACTTCGCTGAGTCCCAGCTGCTTCAGCATGACGCCCTTCATGTCTTCATGGGTAAAGCCCTCAGCCACCGCGAGCAGGAGCGCGCACAGAACAAGGCACGGGGCCATTGGAGCTCGAGCCCTGAGCGCTGGAAGAAAGCTGGAGAAGCTGGGAAGGTCTAAAATTGGAGAAGATCCGCAGAGGGTCCACAGCTGGAGGGACTCCAAATTGTAAGGAGCTCTGAAGCTGAAGAAGTCCTGAGGCTGCAGAAGCTGGTGGAGATCTGCAGTTGTCCAGTTCAGAGTGTGAAATGCTGTGGCTTTGACAGGGAGCCCCGCGCTTATATCCCCCCAACCCCCGGGCCGTTCGCACATTGGCACTGGGAGGGGGGGTTGGGGGGGCGACATCAGAGCAAAGGGGCGACATGAAAAGCCACGTTTCATCAGAAACACGGAGACAAAACGCTCAACTTCAAACTAAATCGTTCACTTATGAATCTGTCTGTCATTGATTTAATGTATTCAAATACAAATGACGTGTTTTGTTTTGTTTTGTATGTTTGTTTGTTTGTCAGTTGACAAGTAGTTTTCATTGGGAACTATCTGAAAAAAATCACAGCATAGTATTTACATATAGTGCATATATAGTACTATTATAGTCTATATTGTATAATGTATATATAGTACGTAGAGTACAGTATAGTACAGTAATATATATGCATAAACCATTACATACATACATATATATGTGAGTGTGTGTGTTTGTGTGTATAAAACATCTATATATATATATATATATATATATATATATATATATATGTTTTAAATATCAAAACTAAGTGCAAATATGATTGCATATGAAATCTCCCACTGTAGTCTGTAAGTCTAATCATCTATAAACGTCCTGTAGTGAACATATAAATACATTAATTAACTCCAATAAGGCACTATGTGTATTTTTTATAAATTTCAGCCATTTATTTGACATTTACAGCGAATTTGCAGTGGATTCTGACAATTAAGCATAATAAAAAGTACCACTGCATGGTATTTACATATAGTGTATACATAGTATTATTATAGTCTATATTGTATTGTCTATATATAGTATGTAGAGTACAGTATAGTACAGTAAATGTAGTGTTTACTATGGTGTCTGTAGTATACTGCAGAGTTCACAACAGTAAAGTGCAGTGCACTATAATATTATACTGTAATAGTAGAGTGTCCATTGGTTATACTATAGTGTTTATTTTATTACTAAATGATTAAAAATGTATATTACATTACTGCAAGATCCACACTTGGTCTTATAGCTCATTTCCCCTTAACGTATGCACCTGTAACACTCTGCTTCTATGCTTCTAGTCTAATAAAAAATCTGTTGAAATAATATGCAAATCATATTATGTTTGTATCAAAGCCTTTCTGAAGTAGGACCGTCTGAAATAACCCTGTCCATAATAAAATCATAGTGTTGTGTGTCATGAAAAGGATTTCATCGATTGGGTTCCATGGAATTCACTTTTGTATGATGAATCTAAACATCACTGCCACCCCGTGTCCTTACAGCCCCCGTTTGTTGATAGGCCTCCAGTCAGAGTGAACCTGGGACGTACTCTCTCACCCGGCCTGCATGTGTGCTGCTGTACTGCCCTTGTTCCTCGTGTGTACATTCCCCCGGACACTGTAAAACATTCCTAGTCTGGCCTGAGTCTATCAGCGTAGCCCGAGATGGCTTATATGTCTGACAGCCATTCTGCTGATCAGCTTTAACCGTAGGCCCCATCGTCATCGGATGAGTCTTTGGGGGAAGGGGGGGGGCAATCGGATGTTTATTCCAAGACTACCACCCCTGCTCCTACATCCCCAGATTAAAATTATTAGCCAAACAGACAGTTAATCCAGGCAGGCCGAGCGGATGTGGATTGGGGAGCTCTTCACAGGTTGGTGATCATCTGATTCCATTGCCAAATTTGCCATGCCTTGTTTGGTCACACAAACGTAAGAAGAGGGGCTAGTGGCACTGAGAGGCCACTGTCTGAGTTTGTGTATTGGCCCCTCTATTTGCTCTAAGATGTCAGACAGACCGAGGGAGCTCACAGGAAAAGCAGATGACTTTTCCTGGGAGCTGAAGAGAAATGAATGGAACGCAAATATAGACGCAAGACCCACAGCTGACTCTACACAAGTGTTGTCATACAGGCTTTGTGGCAGACTTTATTTTCATACCACACACAACCTTCACACTTTTTAATGGACTTATTTTACTACTTATATATATATATACATATATATATATATATATATATATATATATATATATATATATATATATATATATATATATATATATACACACACACACGCACATATATATATATATATATATATATATACATTTGTCATACAAAAGTGTGAATTACATGGAACCCATTTAATGAAATCCTTTTTTATGTCAAACAGCACTGTTTTTATGGACAGGGTTATTTCAGGAGGCCCTTATTCAGAAAGGCTTTAACACAAACATAATATGATTTGCATATCATTTCAACTGAATTTTATTAGACTTCTAGGTATAGTAAGAAGCAGTAGTGTTACAGGTGCATACATTAAAGGGAAATGACCTATAAGGCCAAGTGAGGACATTCTTTACGGCTGTATTCCCAATATATATATTCTAGTAGATAAAACTATTCCTTTTTTAATGCAAATATCAAAACTAAGTGCAAATATAAACGCAAATGAAAAGTAACTCATGTTTGAAACCCCTACTGTAGTCTGTAAGTCTAACCATCAACAAACCCCAGCGTATGTCCTGTAGTGAACATATAAATACATTAACTGACTTCATGTGGCATTATATGTGTAATTTGTTTACTTTGAATGACTTTAGGCTGGTCATTTTACGTTTACAGTGAATTTGTATTGGATTCTGACAATAAAGCCATGTTCACTGTAGATCCTGTTGCTCCTATTGGCTTGGCCTGTTTGTTCCCTCCTGTCTGTTCTGTACAATACACACTCAGCACACTGCATGCAGTAAATTAGAGGGTTGAAGTCTTGTGTGATATGTGTCAGTCTTCTCCCCTTCCCTTGTCAATTATGTAGAGCCCCTTTGGTCAGTACAGAGGAACTTCTAATTCTCGCGGATGCCATAGTCCTTAATCAAAGGCCTGAGAGAATCGCCAATCCACAAAACACGTGCTAATTAACACCTAGCTATAGCGGAGGAAACCTCCTCCTCCTCCTATATAAGCTCCAACCGCCTCTTCTGGACAGAACTAACGGGGAAAACAGCCAGGCGAAATATGAACGCGTGGGCTTTCTTTCTCCAACAGAAACACTGATAAGCAAACAAATGGTATTTTTGCTGACACGTTCAGCTCTCTGCAGGATATTTTCAGAACAGGCGGATTACTAACTGAACGCTAACTTCCTGTTGGGCTTTTATCTGACGTATGTTTTGACATGAAAGACATAATTAGCACCTTATTAGTCGTGGTGTGGCACTCGCCAGATCAGGGCTATTTAACGGGGTTCATTTGAGGTAGATATGAGCTGAACCAGAGCTCAGAGCCCTGAGCCTCTGAATATGACCATCTGTGGGCGGAGAGCCTTGTTGTGGGGGCTTTCTTCCAGCCCAGGGGTCGGCAGCACGGGGCTCTTTTACTGCCCAGTTAAGGCTCAACAGCAGAATTAGATTCTGAATTAAAAACAAAATAATCCTCCTTTGCAGTAAAATAAAGCACACAACACAGTTTTAGCAATAAATGGTCTTAAAAGCTGGAGTTAACTGCTAATTCACTCTTTAACCCTGAAGGTTGGCGCGCAGACTGCTGGTCACCATAGCAACGCAGAAAAAGCCTCGCCGAGTTAGCTAATAGCTAACAAAACGGCAAAGAGAAAGATTTAAGACGAAACTCGATAATTTGGAAACAAATGGACTTATTTGCATTTATAATCACTCCAGCTGGTTTCCTAATACGTTTAATCTGCAACGAGAAACTGTCAAACACTGAAGAATCATTCGAATTTTTCCGTTCCACCTTAAATGGTGCAACAGTGCGCTACATAGTTAGCTACGTTCTGGCGCCTCAGGCACCGTTTAAGGTGGAACGGGGAAATTCGAACAAGAAGCTGGCGAATGTGAAGCTGACTTAAGCCTCGTAAAAAGTTGAACATTAAGAGACGTTTTACAAGAAACTCTTCTGCTTTTGCGGATTTTTTTAGCCTGTACTACGACATTAGCATCTACTGAGACATATTTACAGCCAAGATGGTGAAACAGTACTTCAATAAAATAGACATGAAACGTTGTGGCTCCCAAGTTGGTTAGAATTTTGTTGAAACCTGACAAAATGGCTCTTCTTAACATTTGGGTTGCGACCCCTGTTCTAGGCTTTTTGTCACATAGTGTGGTATTTTTTTTCAAACATAATATTTATAATATTCATAACCTTTTAATACTCTGTCCATTTTATCAGCTCCCCTGACCATAAAGGAGCACTTTGTAGTTCTACAGTTAGAGACAATTATAGTTATACATCTAGTTATATAGTTATGTATCCTCAATTATAGTCCATCTGTTTCTCTGTGTACTCTGTTAGCCCCCTTTTACCCTCTTCTTCAATGGTCAGGACCCCCAAAGAGCAGGTACTATTTGGGTGGCGGGTCATTCTCAGCCCTGACGTGACACTGACGTGGTGGTGGTGGTGGCGTGTTAATGTGTGTTGTGCTGGTGCGAGTGGATCAGGCACAGCAGTGCTGCTGGAGTTTTTAAACACTGTGTCCACTCACTGTCCATTCTATTAGACACTCCTACCTTGTCAGTCCACCTTGTAGATGTAAAGTCAGAGACGATAGCTCATCTGTTGCTGCACAGTTTGTGTTGGTCATCCTCTAGTCCTTCATCCTTCAGATCACAGGACGCTGTTGGCGGGATGTGTTTGGCTGGTCAATTCTCAGTCCAGAAGTGACACTGACTCTGTTAAAAACTCCAGCAGCACTGCTGTGTCTGATCCACTCATACCAGCACAACACACACTAACACACCACCACCACATCATTGTGCTCTGCGGGGGTCCTGGCCATTGAAGAAGAGGGTCAAAGGGGGCTAACAAAGTATGCAGAGAAACAGATGGACTACAGTCTGTAATTGTATCTCTCTCTCTCTCTCTCTCTCTCTGTATATATATATATATATATATATATATATATATATATATATATATATATATATATATATATATATATAGACCAGCTTTGACTGAGCAGTTTAGCTTATAAAATTAAAAACATTAGTAAGAGTTTTTGTAAGGGCCCGGTAATCCGAGGTTACTGTTTAAGTGCACTGTGTGACTCTAAACACCAGAGGGCGCTCGATCTTCAAAAAACTTGCAACCTTTCAACAGCGTAGTTTTCTATTAGAGATCATTACACGGTTATCATTCAATTAACAGAACTGTCTGCACAGCTGCCGACGATTTACTGCTTTATTCAGTCTTAAACATATAAACCGGTATTAGTTTTGCTTTCGGAATCACTCGTCATGTTAATAATTGTTATTTTATTCAATGATCTCTACAGCGTTCACTGCAGTACTAGAAACTAGACACCAGCACGTGTTTCAGCAATATTTCAACCGCCTGTTTACAGTAAATCCTTGATAACTTCATCACAACAGAATCAGATGTCAACATTTTTTATTGAAAAGGCTGAAACGTTTGAACGCTGCTGTGATTTTAGTAGAGGACAGTGACCCGCAGTGATCAGTGATATTTGTGGCTTGAGTCACTGTAATATCTCTGTATCTCAGCCTCGGCGCGGTGTGGGCGGGGCTGCCTCACTGTACGGTAACCAGTCCAGAAGTTTTTCTGTTGCTGAATTTAAAAAGCTCAGGATTTATTGTCCACATTTATCCTCATGTGTTTCCGGTCAGAGAGTTTTCACTCAGTCAGAACAGTTAAAATGACTCTCGTGCGTTTCGTGGATGAACAGTATCGTTTCTCGATGAATGAAAAGATCCTCCATCACAGACCGCAGCTCTCATTCACACTGCAACACACACACACACACACACACACACACACACACACCACTCTGACGGCGTGTGTGTGTCGGTCGCCATGATGAGCTCGGATTTCGGCCGCAGCAGTGAGTGAGAGACACACACAGAGAGAGAGAGAGAGAGACAGACAGACAGACAGTCGGATAGATAGACAGAGCGCAAGACAGACAGAAAGAGAGACAGTCAAACAGAGACAAAGAGAGAGACAGTCAGATAGACAGAGACAGAAAGACAATCAGATAGACAAAGGGAGAGTCAGTCAGGCAGTCAGATAGACAGACAGAAAGAGAGACAGTCAGATAGACAGAGAGAGAGTTAGAGAGTCAGTCAGACAGCCAGACAGTCAGATAGACAGACAGATAGACAGAGACAGAAAGACAGTCAGATAGACAGACAGAAAGAGAGACAGTCAGATAGACAGAGACAGAAAGACTGTCAGATAGACAGAGAGAGAGAGACGGTTATATAGAGAGTTAGAGAGTCAGTCAGACAGCCAGTCAGATAGACAGACAGACATAAAAAGAGAGATACAGACATAGGTACAGAGAGAGAAACATACAGAGAGAGAGACAGTCAATAAGACAGAGAGAGACAGAAAGAGAGTCAGATAGACAGACAGATAGAGAGATACAGAAAGAGAAACATACAGACAGACAGTCACAGAGAAAGAGACACAGACACTGAGAGACAGAGAGAAAGACAGTGAGCGAGACAATCAGGCAGACAGAGAGAGAGACAGTTAGGCAGAGAGACAGTCAGACAGAAAGAGAGAGAGACAGTTAGACAGAGAGACAGTCAGACAGAAAGAGAGAGAGACAGACAGACAGAAAGAGAGAGTGAGACAGTCAGAAAGACAGAAAGAGAGAGAGACAGTCAGATAGACAGAAAGAGAGAGACAGAAAGAGAGAGAGAGACAGATAGAAAGAGAGAGACAGTCAGATGGACAGAAAGAGAGAGAGACAGTCAGATAGACAGAAAGAGAGAGAGAGAGAGACAGTCAGATAGAAAGAGAGAGAGAGAGAGAGAGAGAAAGAGACAGTCAGATAGAAAGAGAGACAGAGAGAGAGAGACAGATAGAAAGAGAGAGAGAGAGAGAGAGAGGGTAAAGCCAGGCTCAGCAGACTGACATGAAGAAGGAGGCGTTTTGTTTTCCTCTCAGTTCTCAGCTGAACTTTCCTCGGAGAAACACAAACAGGCAGAAATCACTCCGTCTGAGAGGAGCTCGATTATGAGGAGGGAGTTTAAAGGGAGGAAAATCGAGCTGGCTAAGCCGTCCGTCCTTTCGCAGTGCTTGCTCGCTCTCTCTCTCTCTCTCTCTCTCTCTCTCTCTCTCTCTCTCTCTCTCTCAGAGGAGGGGCTTTTGTACGGGCTTTTGTAGCATTGCAGATCCGGCGCTGATGCGTTTTCCGAGGTTACTGCACGATGGACAGCCGCGCGGCCGTGTGAGCGGCGGAGGACGGAGCCGTAGCTCTCTTCGGGCCGAGTGGACACGGTAATGTCCTTCTGGACGGAGCAGGAGGAGCCGATAGAAATACCGAGGGAGGAGGCGCCGAGCGGCGGCCGGGTTTACGTCAAATCCACCGGCCAGGGCAGGGGCTCGGTCGGTCGGTAGCAGCAGGGCTAGCGAGCTCTGTTTAGTCTGTTTAGTCCGGTTCCGAAAACCCAGGAACATTTGAGATGTTTTATGTCACACCGAGCCTCAAACCGAGTCACAGGGAGGCGTTTTTCCAGGAGGGCCATGACTGACCCGCTTTAGCCGGACCGCAGTCTGCCTGCTTTGAGCCTGTAAGCGTTTTTCTGGTGAGCTCGCTGGAGCTCCAGCTTGCCGAGCTCTGTCGGAAATAATCGGCCTCGTCGCGATTTGAACAGATAAAGTTTGGAGCCATGTCTGCAGAGGTTCGTTTGAAGAAGCTGGAGAAGCTGGTTTTGGATGGCCCCTCTCAGTCGAACGGCCAGAGCCTGAGTGTGGAGACCCTGCTGGATATCCTCGTCTGCCTGTACGATGAGTGCAACAACTCTCCCCTCAGGAGGGAGAAGAATGTCCTGGAGTTCCTGGACTGGGGTGAGATTTCTGATTTATGCCTCTCGTGTCGAGTTTAACGTCTTTTCTGGAAAACGTCAGCTCTGAATAGCAGTGCAGGGCGACACTGACAGTATTCAGTATCACGATATTTTCACATATCAGGTAATCTTTCAGTTTGCATTGATATAGTGGCCTCTTTCTTCCTGAGTGCTGCTAATCTGGGCTTTTTTACTAACCTGGCATACCTTGTTTGCGCTATTCTGTCCCTTAAAATCACACAATAGGGACCATTAAACAACCATGTAAAGGTTAACCAAACAAAAAACACAATTTCTGAAATAAATATTCAATTTTGATGTATTTTGGACTCTTCGCTCAGGACAGTCTGACGTACCCAGCAAATGACCCATTGCTGTTCACTCTCAGTGGCCTGGATATAGAACATGGGAACAGGAACATAGCAGTACAGCATGAATATAATGCTTATTACCTATCAAATATGTCAGTGTGCGGTAAAAGCAACATGTCGCCTCACACTGGTTCTGCAGATACAGTCTCCCTTCACCTGTCACCAACACCAAGGTGGTCCCCTAGTGAGTCCAGCAGCTTGCTGTGTACTATTGTGTACTGTTGCAGTAACGTGTTGAGTAACATTGTTATGGAAAGGTCTCAGACCCCACCTGCGACAGCACAAGTCATATCTGAGTTGGTTGAGAGGAAGAAAAAAAAACAAAAAAACAGCAGAAGTGAAATATGACATCATCGCCGGACTGGTTTGTGCACGAATGTGGAATGCAGCCGGCTCACCTTATTCAGGCCCTCTGTTGTAGGCCTACTGCTGAAGCAGGCAAGGAAGGTAGAGATAGAGGGGTTTGTTACTCGGTAAATGTAGTTGTATTCACATGTTCAAGGATTGTCTTCTCACCTTTAGAGTGTTGTTCCCCTGTCAGTTGATGAGTAGTGTAATTTTGTTTTTCCAAGAATCACCCAGCACAGTCTGCTCTGACTGTACTGATATCACCTGTTTCATTTCTGTGGTTTACTACCTTTTAATCTCTGAAATACAGCATTGATTAAGCTGATGCTTGTTCACAGTCAGTTGCACTCATTGCTTTGCACTCATAATCATTAGGGGTGGCCAATTTGCGTCTGTGACTTCATTCCTTATAGTTTGAATGCATCTGGATGCATCTGGAGCCGATGGTGACTGAAGAAAACGTTGGCTTTGACTCAAAATGCAGATTTTACAGACTCACCTAACACTCAGCCATGGTCCAGTGGGGCATACACACAGATATCAGCGCATACAGTTTTATTCTGTCGTTCTTTTTACTGCTGTCGTGCTCTACAGTCACAGATCAAATTAATACAGTGCTAGTCAGCTCATACACTGGGGCAGTTCCCCTCTTGTCACTGGGGTGTCACAGTGCCTCAGTACCTTAAATTGTATTTTCTAAGTTGTATTGACTCCACACACCCCGTCTCATCTCCAGGCTTTTTATTTTTTGTTCTGTTTTAAAAGATTCGGTTATGAAAAGGTACAAATATGAACTTTTCACCTGGAAAAACTTATTTAAGGTGCACAATTGGACCTTAAAACTGTTGTACCTTTGAGGGAACACTTACATTGTTTGTACCTTAATGAACGAAAAATGTACCTGCACAGAACCTTTATTTCTAACAGTGTATATAACAGTAGTGTAGGAATGAAGAAAACACTTCAGAGCACATTGTTTGAGGTTGACAACAGTAACGCCGACAGCCGTGTTCCAATCCAACAGGTTTGAGAGCCATCATATGACGTCATTCTCCCATCCTTGATTTCTTTTGATATGAGTTTTTAACTCATGCAAATGTTATTTTCATAGCGTTGCATTGGCTGATGACATACCGTATTAAATTTATATATATTTTTGCTTTCATCTCAGGTTTAGGTCGTTTAGTTATATACAATACAGGGCAAATGGATGCAGATGTTATGTGATTATGTGTTTTATGACCTCCATCAAAGGTGGTTTGAGTGATACGATCACAGCACGTCTCTGAGACGCATTGTACCCTGTTCACACCTTTACTTAGAGCTGTCCACTTTATATCACCCAAGGTGCATATAAAGTTGATTATGCCCCCTTTGTTGCTGTTGGGGTGCATCAGGACACTCGTGTTCACACTACTACAAATGTGGTCCTATGCGTGCCTGATCACCTCCAAAAGGTGGTCTAAGTGTTCAGATCACAATGCGACTCCAAGACATGTTCGACCTCATTCACGCCTGTGATTAATAGGGCTGGATAATTAAATAAATATCTGATTGTGATTTTTGGAGCGGTATAATAACAGTAATTTTATTTGCGAATCCTATAAGTTAAGGTTTAGGCTTGCTCTTTTTTTGGCCAGGAAGACCAGCATAGCCACTTCTTCCAGCTTCAGGCTCCAGTGCTGAACACAGTTAGTTGTGCTTGTGTTGTCATGTGTGCATCTTGTGGGTGTTTGCTTCTGAATGGTCTAACTCAGGTGTGCCCACTCCTGATCCTGGAGATCTGATTCCCTGGAGAGTGCAGATCCAACACATCTGGCTCTAACATTCAGATGCTTATGAAGGTCTTCATTACCTGAATCAGGCTGGAGCTAAACTCTGTATTATGGTAGATGAGCAGCACCAGGACTGGGCACCCCAGGTCTATTTAATCTCCAGGCAGTTCTCAAGCTTATGTTATCAAGTAAAACAGCCCCCCTTTTTAAAGCTTGTAGTGATTAATTACATTTAAGTTGTCATCCTAGTGCTAAGGCCCAATCCCATTTTTTATTTTTACCCCTTCCCCTTGTTTTTGAGTGTCTCATTGCCCCTTGGAACTGAGTTACATGGAGTAGTGGTTGAAATCTTTCCCTATGAAATGGGACCCTCAAATAAAAAAGAACGTTACTTTACTAATAGGCTAATAGCGCTGCTTTGCCAGTCTTCAGTGATAGCAGAGGAGGGTAAAGTTCAGCAACCTCACCGTTGGGCTTTAGTTACATTTAGGGCATCATATGCCTTCAAAGGAGGGGGACAATTATTTATTATCGCCCACCGCTAATTAAGTGATATAAAGCTGAAGTCAGCTATTTATCAGCTTCTTGTTTGAAATTTCCCGTTCCACCTTAAATGGAGCAGTAGTAACATTCTGGCGCTTCAGGCGTCAGAACTGCTGGACTATTTAAGGTGGAACGGGAAGTTTAGCCACCTAGCTACCAGATATTAGCATGCTATTATTGATTTTTATGCTTGTTATGAAGAAAATGACCATAATACATTGAAACAACATTGAACTAGGATAATACAGTGGTTATGGTCATTTTTAATGGGCAAAATACTCACATATGTGGGTTTCTTTGGTCACTCGTGCCATGTAGCCCTAACACTTCTCTCTACCCCTCTGTCTTAACAACACCCTACCCCTAGACATGAATGCACAAAACAGAGGGCTAAGGCCTAAGTGGATGGGGCGAGGGGTGAAATGGGATTGGGCTTTAGTTATCTACTTTTCTTCAATCACCCAAGACACATGTTAATACCAGGTGTGAACAGGGTCTACAAAGACATGGTATACCCACGTGTCTAAACACCACTATACTATTGAATTGAAACAGAACTTACATTTATATTTACAGCATTTAGCAGACGCTCCTATCCAGAGTGACTTACAATTTGATCATTTTACACACATAGACAAAGGTAGTGTTAGGAGTCTTGCCCAAGGACTCTTATTGGTATAGTGTAGGGTGCTTACCTAGGCAAGATTGAAGATTGAACCCCAGTCTACAGCATAGAAGGTGAAGGTCTTTCCCACTGCACCATACCAACCACTACAACTTCAGTGCAAACTCTTTGCAGGTCAGTTGCTCCTTTTCTTGCCATGTCCAATGTCCCTTTTTAGAGAAATTGGTCTTCAAGCTGTTGTACTGGATTTCATTGCTAGGATAATGAGAAAGGATGGAAGATGCCATGAAAGAGCAGCTTAATGGCTGAACTAACTTGGCATCTTCCATCCCACTGGGCACAGTGGAGTCAGCCTATGTAGCGGACAAGGTCGTATGGTATTTCATGGTCAAATTGGAAGATTACATGAATCTATGAAGCCCACAAGCCAAAGATTGGCACGTGTGCTCTACTTGAAATAAAGCGTAATTGAGGCCATCTGACAGGACACTAGTGCAGAAGTTCCTCTTCAGTGCAAGGTTCAGGACATCCTTGAGAAGGTGTGTGTGCCTATAAGAGTGTCGGTGTATTTGCGTGCCCTTTTCCCGTGGGCCGGCCCGGCAGGGCAGAGTCAGGAAGCGATGTGGGGCCACTGGACACACGATGATGTCATACAGGGAAACGGCTGTGCATTGTGTTTGTCCTCTTTGTGTGCTTGACTATTTAAAGAGCCGTTGGATAGATCCATTACTCATGGGTTCATTAGTACACAGGCGCACACTTAAACCCACACAAACACTCTCATTCATTCACTCCAGACGTTTCTGGACACGTTTCAGTATATGGCTCCGCAGCTGATTGTCCAAGCGGAGGTAGACGTGGCCATGGAGTTTTGGAGGCAAAGAGAGGTTTGTTGTCGTCGAGGTCCGGTGTGACTTCACCAGGGACCCCATGTCCTGTCTCTTTACAGCACAATAACACGCATTTACATCCTCAATATTTCACGCAACCTGTTCCAGCAGGAGGTCCGGGCGCATGGAGAAGGAACTCCGAGATAAATTTGGTTTTATAGCCATGGAAAACCCAAGAGCTCCATCTGGCTTTCCTCACCACATCTCCCCGAAGGGCAGTACACCAGTTCATTAGCTCTCTCTGCCAACGACACAGGGCGCTGTGACTGACCCCAGCCCACCACCCTCCCATGCCTGCCTCACTTTTCTCCTGAAGTGACCCCATAAGCGACTGCACTTGGCAATTAAAGCACACTGATGCCCTTTGTGGTGCATTAAACCGTTCTGGAGCCTGCTGAATGTTTACGTTGATGGTTCAGTTAAGGACAATGATGGAGTGTGTGTTCTAAACTCACTACAAGTCTTGAAACCATCACACTGAAGAATTGGAGTCACATGTACGAAAAGAAGACCCTTCTTTGCTTTGCTTGAGCGAAGGACTCTCTGGAATGCTAAAAATGGTCAGGGAAACGTTCGCCTGGGCTTAAAACTGCAGATGATGAATGATTCATTCACATTTTGCTCCATCTTCTTTGCCAGCTGAATCTAGACTGGTGACCCACAGCCATCTTGTTTTGTTCTAATTATTATTTCACTTGTGAAAGGGTGAATTCATCCAGGCTGCCGTTGCTTTTTTCTGAATTGGATCTACGGCCAATTGGCAACAATGCTTAGATACTTTTTTTTCTTCTTCCCCGTTTCATTCTTTTTCACTTGACTGATTCCATACAGGATTTAGGGAAGCATGGGGATCAATTTGACAGTCCTTGTTTTTTGGTGAATATTATAAACCTCCATAGCTGTATAGAAACAAACTGGATTGAATTTAGAATGGGTTCCATTTTGGGGTGGGTGGTATGTTTATCGATATTGTGATTAAAAAATGCTGCAATATGCTTTTCTGAGTATATCATTCACCAACTGCATGTTTAATAAAAAAGAAAGCATAGTTAGTCCTGGTTAACTGGACTTGGTTCTGTGCAGTATGTTAAATGTTGAATAAAGTCAGTAGCTTTTGGTAGTGTTTTTAACATTAGTAGTGCATTTTCCCTATTTCAACTTATCAAACCTCCAAAAAAATACATGTAGTGAGTATATTGTGAACTATCGCTGCTGTCGGAACAAAACCTCGTATCTCCAAAATGGTAACTTTACAGGAGAAGGAAAAATGCTGCTTTACTTTTAATGTAAGTCAATGGAACCAGACGTTTTTCCAGGTCATTTTGGGCCGTTTCCTTTAGTCCATTCATCATGTAATTCACACACAATGTAAAGGACAAAAAGGTATATTCAAATTATATCAAAAACTGAAAATAGCCAAAAAAGAGATATGAGGTTTTGTTTGAATCATTCTCATCACTGCAGTAACACTGACGTGGTGGTGGTGTGTTAGTGTGTGTTGTGCTGGTATGAGTGGATCAGACACAGCAGTGCTGCTGGAGTTTTTAAACACTGTGTCCACTCACTGTCCACTCTATTAGACACTCCTACCTTGTCAGTCCACCTTGTAGATGTAAAGTCAGAGACGATAGCTCATCTGCTGCTGCACAGTTTGTGTTGGTCATCCTCTAGTCCTTCATCAGTGGTCACAGGACGCTGTTGGCTGTATATTTTTGGTTGGTGGACTATTCTCAGTCCAGCAGTGACACTGAGGTGTTTAAAAACTCCAGCAGCACTGCTGTGTCTGATCCACTCAGACCAGCGCAACACACACTAACACACCACCACCACTTCAGTGTTACTGCAGTGCTGAGAGTGATCCACCACCCAAATAGTACCTGCTCTGTGAGGGTCCATGGGGGTCCTGACCACTAAAAAACAGGGTAAAAGGGGGCTAACAAAGTATGCAGAGAAACAGATGGACTACAGTCTGTGTTATGCCTGATCGGTGTATTTGGCCTGTTGAAGAAACCTTGACAGTCTCTTATGATTCCAAATAAAGCTTCTTTTTATTCTCCAGTGAAAGCAGTATGTATTGTGGATCTAGAGAAGGAGATGCTGTGCTAACCTCACAAGTAATTCAGCAAAAGCACATTGATGTCTGTGTACTTGGTTCTTCACCAAGATGAGATGTCATATCTTAGCACCCAAGGCCCAGAGTAATAATACAGTTTAAAGCCAAAGAATTCACTTCTGCTCCCTCTCCAGTTTTTTTTTTGCCCCTCTCTTCTTTCACGCCTCTGTTCCCTCCTTCCACCACACCCTCTTAAAGCGTGCACACGCACACAGAGTGAGAAAAACGTCCACACGTGATGTTCAGAGAAGTGTTTTTTCCATTGTGCAAGGTACATATGTTTTAACCATTATCGACAAGGTTTCTGCTAAATCATTGGGTGCTTTTCATTGATAAGGATCAGTAAGCTGTGGTTCTTTGCCTCAGTGACCAGGTAGTCAAATGCACAGTGGTGGGTTTGGACTATCAGAGCACGCTGTAGGTGAAGCATCGCTGCATTCTGTTCAGGCCCCACTGCCTCTGTGGGGAGGAGAAACTGCTGACTCAGAGCTCCTCTCCGGAACCTGAAGAAGTGCAGCGGAGAGGACGTTTACGACACACAGCTGTTAGATTCTCCTATCTCTTGCACACGCACGCCAAAGATGTAGGCATAAGGCTTATACAAAGATCTGCCTTTGTATTTTCTGTCTCTGTTTCTTTGTCTATATTAATTTGAGCATATCGCTGCTGTATCTCCATTTTTGACGTTTTTGAGTTTTTGACATAATCTGAAAATGCCTTTTTCTCTTTACATTGTGTGTAAATTTGTAAATTTATGAATGGACCAAAAGAAACGGCCCAAAATGGCTTGGAAAAAATTCTGGTTCCATAGACTTACATTAAAAGTAAAGTAGGTTTTTTCCTTCTCCTGTAAAGTTACCATTTTACGACCAGCAGTCGGCATTGCCAATCTTTAGGGTTAAAAGTTGGTGAACGAGCAGTTTTAGGCTACATTAACTCCAGCATTTAAAACAATTTATTGTTAAAACTGTGTTGAACGATCCTCAAAGCTTTATTCTACTGTAAAGGAGGATTATTTTATTTTTACCAAAAAATCTAATTCAGCTGTGGAGCCGCAACAGGGCAGTAAAAGAGCTGCGTGTTGCCGACCCCTGGACTAGAGTATGATTTTCAGAAGGATGCGATGTTCAAGATGTTGGACATGTTGTCAGCTACCATGACAGGCAGAAGCCACAACTCCATTCATCTGGATTAACTCAATTTAGAAAACACCTCATTCAAAATGAGTTAAAGTACTACAAGCTTCAGTTAACCCTGTAACGAATCCTCAGGCCTAATTGATCAAAGTCAGATGGATGTGTTAGGATAGAAATCTTCATTCTGACTAACCATACTGTGAAAAATGAGAAAGCTTTCTCCGATTTGGCTGGTCTTGTAACTTTTAACATTGTAAATACACATAAGTGTATACAGTAAACATGTTTCCGTAATTCCGGTTGCAAATCTTTCATTTTGGCCATCTTTTCCTATATTGGTGAATGAAGATAAATGCAGACCCCAAGGCAAAGAGACGTATCTGCCTATTTGTCCATCTGTCTATCTTTGTTTTCTTTTGCTCTCTTTCTCTCTCGTTCTCTTTCTTTGTCCCTGTCTCAGGTCTTGATTAGCAGACGCTCCAGGGCTGAGTCAGTCTTGACAGTGCAGATAGAGCCGTGGTGTTTGGTGTCCTGTGACGCTGCTGACTCGCTGTAATGCTGCATGCACAGGGGGCTCAGCTGGCCCTACACTGTGCTGTCAATGGATTGATCAAGAGGTGTGTGTGTGTGGTGTGTGTGTATGTGTTCACAGTATATGCTGTTCTCATAGTGCTCTGCCCTTCTTTTTGTTGCATCCGTACAACAGAGGGTCATTGAATCTATTTTTGGGCTGCTGTGCTGCATGCAGAAGGATGCTGGCACGCTCCTTCAGGAATTCACTCTTGCTTGATGGAGATGAGAAAAAATCTAAAACCAGATGAACCTTTAGATTCGCCTTGTAATTGTTTAGCCATGTTATTAAGCATTTTAACCCTGTGTGATTGCCTCGGCGTTCTTGGTAACAGAGGGCAGATAATAGAACATTAGACATTTTGTCAGTGCGATTGTAATCTAAAGGTCCCAGCTGAAGGCCCTGCAGTGGACAGAGAGTCTTATGTTATCTCTATTATAATGTTGTCTGTGAAATACAGCAGCTTGTCGACTCTATTACGTTTGAATGCTAGGGATGTGCACCGTACCCGAGTACTCAGTTGACCATTCGAGGTGCCAGTATTCGAATACTGAAATCACTAATTGGGTCTTAGTTATAGGCAACAATTCTATGAATACGTTTTGCTCGTATGTGTGATTAAGTACACCATACGGCCATTTTAAAATGTTTTTTTTTATTCAGTTCAGGCATTTCAGCCACATGAATTATTAACAGGTGTATATAATCAAGCAATGCAAACCCCATAGACAAACACTGGTAGTAGAATGTGTCTTTAAGCATGGCACTGTCATAAGGTGTCACCTTTGCCACAAGTGACGTTTCTGCCTTGCTAGATCTGCCCTGGTCAACTCTAAGTGCTATTGTTGTGAAATCAAAGCATCTAGGAGTAACAACAGCTCAGCCACAAAATGGTAGACCAAGGAAACTTTGGCGGGGTTCGCCAAATCCTGAAACTCGCAGCACGTAAAAAACGCCTTGTTCTTTCAAAACAAACTTTCTCTGGAAGCAACATCAGCATGAGAACTGTGCGTCAGGAGCTTCACGAAATGGATTTGCATGGCCGAGCAGCTGCACACAAGCCTAAGCTCAGCATGCGCAGTGCCAAGCATTGGCCGGAGTGGTGTAAAGCAAACCACCAGCGGGTTTTGGAGCAGTGGAAATGCTCTCTGGAGTGATGAATCATGCTTCACTGTCTGGCAGTCTGACAGATGAATCTGGGTTTGGCAGATGCCAGGAGAACGCTGCCTACCAGAATGCATAGTGCAAGCAGTAACGTTTGGTGGAGGAGGGATGATGGTCTGGGGCTGTTTTTCAGGGTTTGGGCTCGGCCCTTCATTTTCTGTGAAGCGTAATGTTAATCCTACAGCACACAAAGATACTTTTGAGAATTATATGCTGCCAACTTTGTGGCACCTGTTTGAGGAAGGTCCTTTCCTGTTCCAGCGTGACTGAGCCTCTGTGCAAGTCTGTAAAGGCATGGTTTGCCTGTACACCAGGCCACTCCAGTGGCCCTGACCTCAACCCCTACTGAACACCTTTGGGATAAACTGGAACATCAATTACAAGCCAGGCCTTCTTGTCCAACATCAGTGCCTGACCTCATGAATGCTCTTTTTGCTGAATGGGCACAGATTCCAACAAAATCTTGTGGAAGGATTGGAGGCTGTAATAGCTGTAAAGAGGGGCCAACTCCATATTAATGCCCTTGGGTTTGAAATGGGATGTCCAACAAGCTCATAAAGGTGTGATGGTCAGGTGTCCACCCACTTTTGGTCCACCCATATATGACTGAAATTTCAAAATTAGTCAGAGTGCGCATCCTGACTGAATATGTAAAAAAAGAGACTTTAGGGTGAGGGTGTGCAATATATTAGTGGCTAATATATTATTTGCTTCTAAATGGGAAATATGGTTATTGTTATGGGTCCAGTATCAGAATTCCTGGAATTCAATTTGGAATTATTGTTTTTAGCTTCCTCCAATGCACATGGTGTCAACAGAGCTGGACATTTCCATTATTTTCATATGGGATACCATATTTCCATAGAGGACACCACCATCACCCCCTCACACAGAAGATTGAAGGTTCCCTGTCCAGGCAGAAATGCCACTGTCACTATGTAAACGAGATTATTGATCCATCTTTAGAAGTTTGTCTTTACTCAGACTGCGCTTCATAAATGGATTTTAGTTTAAATTTGTTTTAAAATGCAAAAAAAAATATTGTTTATTGGTATTGGTCCTGGGCATAGTGAGCTTTTGATTTAAGCATTGACCGCTGTAGAGATGGTTACAGCAACAAAGCTTAATATGCATTAACAGCGATTTTAACTTTCATTCCTCACCATAAAACATTTACAGAAACGGTAAATAAATACGACGTAACAGACAGACAAAAGAATCAACAGGGCCACATTTAAAAATACATTCAAGAAGAATGAATATGGTGTCCCCAACAACACACACACACACACCGTGCTGCAGTTAAACAGGCCCAGTTATGCTCTCTTTGTAATGAATGATGCTGCTGGTCAGTGTTTTAAGTACTGATGACATCCACTGCATGCTCAGAAAAACAAATTGTGATGAAATTTGTCCCAATGTTGTCATATAACCATATATATGTGTGTGTGTGTGTGTGTGTGTGTGTGTGTGTGTGTGTGCTTCTTCCTTTGTGTCCAAGTTCACAAGAAACTATGGCCTAGCGCAGTAGTTAAGCAGCCTCTGTGGTCAGACAGATCATCATCTCAATGGCCCCTGTGAATTATCCATTAATAGTCTCTTTACAGTGACTTGTAGCTGCAAAATAACTCTGGCGTATCCACCGCTCAACATCCCCCACCGTCCCCATACATCTCCCTCGGGTGCAAATTACAAAATAGCTTCGCACTTCAGTGTCATGCTTCAGGTCTCCTGGCCTAAAATAGTTCCACAAGCCTTAAACAATACCCGTAAGCAATTTGTTATTTTTAACATACTTATCTTTACTGCAAGTGTTTGCATTGAAAATGACTGGCATTTCATAATCTAGAGACAATTATATAAATTATAAATGTGTTTTTTTTTTTTTTTGTATTCAGTGTCCAGTGTTAGCCTCACAACAACCAATTTAAGTACTGCAGACACACATGATACATTACACACACGCTGACGGTTGCATAGCACACGCATAGTGGGTGGTGATGGCTCCTATGTAGCGCCAGTCGTTCCAGATCATCCCCCCCCCTCCGTTCTGTTTCTTTAATGCCAAATGAAATGTCTAGTGACGTGTAGACAGTAGCTGCTGGAGGAAAACATCTTAACTTGCTGGCTTTGCCTGTCTGTAGCATTTGCCACAAGATTGCCAATCCTCTTACAGCGCAGTCTTCAAAAACTGGCTAGAAGCTGGGTCCAGTTCAGCCGCAGTGTTCCTCTTCTGTTTTAATCCTGATAAAATATCAGTACCACAGTATATCATGAGTGAATTTTTGGTATGCAAATTGATACGATCATTGGTGTATCGATATATCTATATAATAATGGCATAAAACGTAGCTGAGCAGCCCAAGTTAATATTTTAGTCTTTTTCTTTATTTATTTTTATGAATACACAGAAACTGTGCCGTCTGCAGTGAACCTTATCTTAATTTATATGTGTGGTTTGTTGTTGTGAGTCGTATCACACTGTATCATGTTGGGAATCACTAGAGGCCCCATGATGTGATATCACAATTGAGCCACAATGCGATTCTCGTGCAGTTTGTAAGATTTGTAAGTATTGTTGTGATATTATATTGCAGTATCAAAGTTTATTACTTTTGACTGCTGTGTATATCTCCAAATTTCCTCATTCATAATTATATAATATCTATACTTGGGCTTATGTGTCAGTACTATTTTTTTCATCCCAAATATTATAATACTATGCTATAATTATTTTATTCTCCCACTCCATGCTTGTATAGTGATTTGAATTGTATTGTGAAATTACTAATTGCTATTGTCTAGTCCTTCTCATGATTCAGCTGTCTGGGTTAAACAATATGATGATATTTCATCATTATCGTGATAAATTATGTCATAATATGCTTTTCTAAGCTTATCTTGGATATCGTTCTCACTGACTAACTAAGTTTCATTACAAAGTGAGGATAAATAGGCCTGTTTAATTGGATTTAGTATAAAAGAAAATCAAACAGGTGTCGGTTTATTGTTGATGTTGTTATTGTTGTTATAATATTTTATCATATGTGGCACTGCAGGTTCTATTTTGTCTGTTCCAACTTATTAAATGCGTCATTAAAATGTCTTGTAGTATCATGTGAATATTTTTTGCTATACTGCCCACCCTACTGGTATGTCACTTGGTAATGTTTGCAATACTCTCAAGAGCTAAGGTTCAAAATTCATATCTTTTATTATGGTACACTCCAAATTATTTCAGCACTTCTGAGCATTGAAAAGCTGTGTCATTCAGAACCGATGTTCAGTACTCAGTATTAGCATCTGTTAGTCAGTAGTCATGTTTGGTCCAAACTTTAGACTGCTGACTCTCTGAATTACATTCTGTATGTAAATAATTAACGTAAATGCTTCTTGATTAGTCAGCAATCAGGTTTAGTCAATAAATATACCCACTTCCAGCACGTCGTGCTCATTTCTGGGTTAAGCCACACCCACTTCTGGTTTGCAATGTTGAAGAACGTATTGAAAATAAGATTGTTCACAGTCTGTATTGAAATCAGGTATATCAGGTATTGGTTTTGATATCGGAACCATTGTTAAGGATATCCAGCCCTAATGCTGCAGTTTTAAATCCTCATTGTGTCCTTTGTGTCCTTGAGCACCCTGACCGCTCTCATCTCCCCCGATGAACATACTGGTCTCACAAATCACTGCGTTCGTGTAGTTTCAATAACAGTGATGCAGCAGTGTAATCAAACGTGACGTGTTTGTCCATGTTGTGCAGCCTGAGTGCAGGATTGGTCCTGTTTTTGGTCAGTGTGTTCAGCTCTGTGGCTGTAGAGCAGATTAAAGCCACTTTTGACTGCTGTCACATGTTGGTGATATGAAGGTCAGTGATGAGTTCTGTCTCATTATGAGGCCTGTCAGTGTGTCTCTGGCCTGCTGCAGGGAGGAGGATGGGTGGATTGGGGTGAGCTGCTCTGTTCTTGAGGGGGATGGGCTTTTTTAGCGGAGAGGAGGGGGGGGGTCGGAGCATCCAGGAGCCTGTGCATTATTCATGCAGCGTGAAGAAACGTGCACCTCCGAATTTAACTTGGGTGTGGTGCTCAAGGCTTGCTTGTGCTACGATATCATACTTTGCTACGCGTCACGAATCAAACAAAATCAGATCTAGCTGCGTGCATTTGTGTGTGTGTGTGTGTGTGTGTGTGTGTGTGTGTGTGTGTGTGTGTGTGTGTGTGTGTGTGTGTGTGTGTGTGCGTATGTGTTTTACTCCTTTACTGGAAGAACATAACTCGTTCCCCTCCCTAACCATCACCCACCCCCTTTTCTCATCTGTCACCAGGCGAGGTGTTTTGCAACGTCTCTCTTTTTGAGATCCAGTCCACTCTCGCGTGTTTTTCCTGCAGCACTCGTCGGGACTTGTTTCGCCATAATGCATATTTTTGAGGATGCTTGTGGTTTCAAGTCCCAGCTTTGACACCTTTCTTCTGCAGGTTATAATTAGTACTTGTTTCCAGCCTAAGGGATTGGTTGTGGCCTACAAAGTGTCTGCGCTGGAGGACTGCGGAAGATTGTGTAAATGCTCTGTGTGCATATATATTCCTTGTCCCCGTCGTTTATTCTTATGGCCGCGAGCTGTAATTGTGGTTTTCGCAGCCTTCTGACGTAGGTATCAGAACAGGCTGCCGTTCGTCTCTTTACTCAGGGGCTCTGTGATGTGGAAAGAAGTTAATATGTGGGGGGGTGGGAGTGGGATTACAAGTGCTATATGTGGCGCAAGTAGCACTTACAATCAAGGATCCGGCTGTTTCTTTTGAAGCATAATTGTATAGAAGCACACAATATGTAAACTCCATTTTAATTGTCTTCCTTCAGATGAAGTAACCGCCAGTGTGTTTTTCACCAGAATGAACTTGGTGATAAACAGGGATCGAAGAAAGTAGCCAAAAGTTGTACTGAAGTGGAAGTATTGTATCGCTGCATGTTGTATTCTATAGTTAATAGCATGTCATCTCATGCCTGGGATTGGGAGACTGTAAAGTTTTGTTTCTGTAACTTTTGTCTCAACTATTGCATTTTTATCATCCTGACTATGCTAACAAACAGAATGGGAAACATTTAAACGGAAATTCCAATATATTAATAACATATTAACACCGATCAGGCATAACATTATGACCACCTCCTTGTTTCTACGCTCATTGTCCATTTTATCAGCTCCACTTACTATATAGGTGCACTTTGTAGTTCTACAGTTACAGACTGTAGTCCATCTGTTTCTCTGCATACTTTGTTAGCCCCCTTTTACCCTGTTCTTCAGTGCTCAGGACCCCCACGGACCCTCACTGAGCAGGTACTATTTGGGTGGTGGATCATTCTCAGCACTGCGGTAACACTGACATGGTGGTGGTGTGTTAGTGTGTGTTGTGCTGGTACGAGTGGATCAGACACAGCAGTGCTGCTGGAGTTTTTAAACACTGTGTCCACTCACCTGCTGCTGCACAGTTTGTGTTGGTCATCCTCTAGTCCTTCATCAGTGGTCACAACGCTGCCCACAGGACGCTGTTGGTGGACTATTCTCAGTCCAGCAGCGACACCAAGGTGTTTCAAAACTCCAGCAGCACTGCTGTGTCTGATCCACTCGTACCAGCACAACACACACTAACACACCACCACCATGTCAGTGTTACCGCAGTGCTGAGAATGATCCACCACCCAAATAGTACCTGCTCAGTGAGGGTCCGTGGGGGTCCTGAGCACTGAAGAACAGGGTAAAAGGGGGCTAACAAAGTATGCAGAGAAACAGATGGACTACAGTCTGTAACTGTACAACTACAAAGTGCACCTATATAGTAAGTGGAGCTGATAAAATGGACAATGAGTGTAGAAACAAGGAGGTGGTCATAATGTTATGCCTAATCGGTGTATCAAATCAGGACAGCACTGCCCATACAAACATGAGAAGAGTTGCTTTTATGCAGATAAAATAGACCACCTGACATAAATGAACTCGCGTGCACCTTAATTTTACGTTAAATCACACGCACGTGGGAAGAGAGCTTGAGTAGAAATACATTGTTGTAAATGAGATAA
This sequence comes from Colossoma macropomum, assembly GCF_904425465.1. Classification (NCBI taxonomy): domain Eukaryota; kingdom Metazoa; phylum Chordata; class Actinopteri; order Characiformes; family Serrasalmidae; genus Colossoma; species Colossoma macropomum. The sequence continues at coordinate 10,218,487 of NW_023494795.1, read as the reverse complement.
TTGTTCATTCTCGGTATCTGTGACCCCCAAAGCTTAAGATATCATTGTTTTCAATTGAGCTCATCTTTTTTTGGGCACACTTAGCTCCTTTTGGCTGTCTGTAATCTGACCACTGTTGTAACTGTTGGAAAGTCGTATGGAAGATGTATCTTGTATATGAGGCCATGCAGGGGGAGCCCCATGTCTCAGCCATTGTGGTTGTCCTGCTATGTGGAAAAATACAGCAGGAAGAATGTAGACTAATGTAACGTTCATTAACATGCACTTTCCTCACATACATAATGTTTTCCAGTAAAAATGTGAAGTATCTTCTATTCAAATAGCATGTATGAAAAAAATATATATACTGTGGCACATCACTACCCACCTCTGATAGGGAGGTTTATGACAATGCAAGTCATTGGAAAATTACAGTATGCATACATACAGTATTTGTCACATAACAACCAATAGGTAAAGCTGCTTTAGTCACTTGGTTGTAATTTGTCCAGGTCATTGGACTGATGATGATGATGATGATGATGATACAGTCCAAAATGTGGGAAGGGAATTTTTTAAAGCCTCAAGGTCTTCCTGTCATCCACGATGGTTCATTTGCTCATCCGTTCCCAGAGAACGCACAAGTGTAGAATTACATCTACTGTGACATATTTCGCTGCAGGGCGGTGAGTCGATAGCATTATGTTGGAGGGAAACTGCAGAGTGACCCCAGTGACAGGTGGGCTTAGGAGTATTGTTGTTTGTGGAAGGCATTCAGAGGTTTTATGTCACTGTCACCTCATTGGCTTGCCATGCAACCGTCTCAGGGGAATAAGACCAGCGGTGCTTGTTTGTGCTTTCCTGTTTGTGAAGGTCTGGTCAGCCCCAAAATCATCATGTCCTGTCTATACGGTACATACATTTTATTGATATCTGGTTGATGTAGCAGATATAAATGGGTTTTGATTTGAATCTGACGTGTATATGAGCGTTTTCAAAACAGAGGGCCTCATTTTTTTAAATTGAACAAATTTAAATGAAAACAAGTCTTCTAAAAAACCTGAAGATTTTGGCCTTGACAGAGTAACACATATGCCTTAGATATGGTGTCCTTGGGAGCCCTGAGCCTGAAGGAAAACAGTCACCAAGTTAGCTGGATAGTGATGGTAGCCTTAACCAACAGTTAATGGTTGAATAATTGGATAGTTGATGGTGTAAATCTATAAAGAATAGTGTTAGTATTTGCAGTGTGAGCTGTTTTTGTGCTACGTTCACATTACCAGGCTGAAGCGGCACAAATCCCATTTTTCCCATGTGACTCAGATCTGATGTTTTCAGGGCTGTGTGGACACACACATCTGATCTTTTCAAATCCGACTTGAGCCACTTTGGCCACGTTCATATTACCAGGTTGAAGTAGCACACATCCGATTTTTTTTTTTGCCCTAATGTGACTCAGATCTGATGTTTTCAGGGCTGTGTGGACACACAAATCCGATCTTTTCAAATCCGACCTGAGCCACTTTCATATGTGGTCCTAGATCGGATACGCATCCGATTCTTGGCCATGCAACCCCAGTGTGAACGCTCAGATCGGAATTCATGTGCTTTTTTCCACTGCGCATGCGCCTTCATTCAGGGTTACCATGGCAACAGCGCCGAACAGAAGTTAAAGCCTGTAAACGATGGAAAAGCAGCTCATCTTACTTTTTTTTTTTTCTTCACCTTCGTCTCGCTCTAATAATGAAGCTGAGAGCTGATCGTTAGTTTGTACTGATGATGCACGTGATTCATTCACGTGACGTTACTGAGTAGATGTGCGCATGCGGGTCATTTCAGGAGGCCAGTTCGTTCACATTAGTAAAAGATTTGAACCACTTACCTGTTCAAACGAGTTGAACCATTGTGTCAGAAAGATCGGATTTGAGCCAAAAATCGGATTTAGGCATTGGCTGTGTTTCCATGCAAAGATTTTTGCCAATCCGATTGAAAACACTCCGGTTACAGATTAAGACTGAGGTGTTTATGCTCACTCTACTCAACAATCTGATGAAAATCTTCGTTTACATGCTCTGATTGAAATGTTCCGATTGGGAAGATAATCGGATACAGGAGTTTACATGGCTATTATTCTTCTATTTAACAGATTATTCACAGGATTACCCACCTCATTCAATCGGATAGAAATTGTAACTGAATGGCCTCAATTGGACTAGACTATTCCGATTGAAGTGTATACATGGACGTATCCTATTCAGATTGAGCTATTAGTTGGATTATTAACAGATTATTAGGCTGCACGTAAACATGGCTACGGAGACTTGTAATGTGAACGTAGCCTTAGATGAGAAGCACCTCACTGACCTGGTTTGTAACTCACTCACTCACATTTAGCAGACTTAAGGTTCTCCGTGAGGGGTTCCTATGAGCACTCAAGTTGCCAAATTGTGCTGGTTTTGAAATGTAGTCACAGATGAAAATTACAAAGTCATGAGTTGCATTTTTTTCTGATTTCAAAAAGATTTGATTGCAGTCAGTAGAAAATGGAAACAAATGGTCTGCTTGGTGTATAGTGATCCTGGTTTGAGGAGCTGAAAACCTGAGGACAGGCAGGTACAGTGGGCTACAGATGAGAGTAGAAGAGAGAGCAGAGAGTGAGTGTGCGGCACACTTACTGTCACGTCATTGGTATATTATCTTACGTCCACGTCCTGACGATTCTAAATTTAAGCCAGGTCAGTATACAGGTAATGTCACGAAAAACAGGCACTGACAACTAAACTGATGCTGGCAACTAAAATTAATCACAACCATTTTTAAAAGAATAATCCTCGAGTAACACAAGCTGATAGACAGGAGAACCAGCACAAGTCGCGTGGGAAGGAGAGGAGAGAGATACACAGTGCTGTGCAGAGGAGATAACCTTTCAATTATCAGTCAAAATGACTGTTAAGTACATTTATTCGTTTTTCATCAGAAGAAAAAAGCAGAAAACTTACATTTAACGGAAATTATACGGTAGCCTAAACAATTACATATATTATTATTTTCACTATTTAGCTTTTGCACTCTGTCTTAATTACAGTTTCAGCTCTTTTTGGGGAGACTTGCTTTCAGTTTTTCAAAAGAAATCTGCAGAAATGTTTTTCCACATCCCCCAAAGTTCAGTCTTAGAAGAAATGTTTACATGCAAAGATTTTTGCTAATCCAATTGAATATATCCCTGTTATGGATTAAGAGTGAGGTGTTTATGCTCACTCTACTCAGCAACCTGATGAAAATCTCCATTTACATGCTCACAAAAAGTAATCAGATCCAAAATGACACACATGCGACAACGAGCATCACGTGAGTCCAGTCAGAGTGAGACGAGGTCTCAGCTGGTGCGCTTGTGTTTTTAATTGCTTTAAAATGTACTTCACATGTATTAAGGAAGCAGTGAGAGGAAGACGGCGTGTTCTGAGACACATAAGCTGGACGTCCGTCCCATCGCCGTCTTTTGGAGATCAGAGCATAAACTTCGTCTCCTCTGCAGACCAGTTTCTGGTCCCGACATGTTGAACGTTATAAACTTTCACTACGACATGACGCACATGCAGAACATACTTAAACCTTCCGATTAGGAATGTAATTAGATGCAGGCGTTTACACGGTTATTATTCTTATATTAACTGATTGTTTACAGGATTACCCGCCTCGTTCTATCGGATAGAAACTGTATTCCGAATGGCCTTAATAGGACTAGTCTATTCCGACTGAGGTGTTTACATGGACGTATTCCGATTGAGCTATTAGTTGGATTATTAACGGATTATTAGGCAGCGTGTAAACGTGGCTAGTGATGTTGAGGTTTGGACTCTGGGGAGGTCATTGTTATGAGAACACCAGCAGCTTCTTTCTGTAGATTTTAATCAGATCTGAATCACGAGTGGAGCTTGATTTTCTCCTCTGTCTCAAAGATAAAAGCTTTGAAGTTCTGCTTATCTGATGGAAACAGTTTTGGTGGCCTAGCAAGTGTTACACGGTAGTTAGGAGCCCCATTTTCTCTGTATCTTTTATTTTTTTGAACACCAGAAACATTATTTACCTTCACTTAATGGCTGTTTCGGTAGGAAATGAAGAAAATGAAGGGTGGTCCGACTTTTCCGCCGTACTGTATAGTAATGTATTGTACATAAAAGGGGATATAAACATTAGCTAGCTAGAGCAAACGAAAGAAGAGTAGAAGCTTTAAACTAATTTCTGTACATGTAGCCGGTAGAAAGGTGAACAGGTGTGCTTATTCTGGTGCGTGTCTAGCAGCGGCATTCGGAAAGGTTATGGAACTTTACTCACGTAAAACGTGCTCTTCAGTGACTGACAGTCAACATACCGTTCCAGAAGCACAAAAGTTGCAGGTCCAGAAACTTCTGGAACGCTGAGTTTCCTACAGCATTTCCTTTCTGGCAGCAAAACTTTTTAACATCTATCAGTTTGTTAGATGCTATTCTTTTTCTTTTTAGATCCATTTGATCTGCAATAAAGTGAGAGGCGTGACCAAACGCAATGCTGTACAGCTGTGATGGAACCTAAAAAGGAATAAATATTAAATGTTATTGTGTAAAAAAAAAGGAACAGAGTAGAGGAAAGATGTGTTTCATGCTTTATACTAACAGTTAAATGACTGTCATTTGAAAAATCCTTCAGAAAATACAAACCCATCTTAGGCTTGCTTGAGCACTGATGTAGCTGACTAATGTTTCTTTTGCAATTACTTCAGATTTTCGGCTTCTGGTGGGCGAGTTTTAAGCACACTTAGGACTGGACATTTTTGCTGGACCTGGCAACTCTGCACTAAAGCAGCACTTGGTGCCTTATAAAAGCGGTGCATTTGCAGTTATGTCTGAAAAGTCCTGGCAGATAAGACTAATTGATTGTGTGCTATTAAAGACGACTTCAGTTAATGATTAAAAAGCCTTTCGCTCTCCAGATGTGGTGATAAGGCACAGGTTATAAAAATATTGTTGGAACCACTGTTCTAGGTCATTGTTCTCACTCATTTTAAAGAACACCTGATCCAAATTGACCTCATTTACTTTGTTGCTTCGTCTCCTTGGTCATATTAATCATGATTCATCATACCATTTTAAAAAGTATGTTTTCTTATGCAATCTTCTATGAAAGCATAAAGAGTTTTGCCCATCTCTGAATAGACTTCTGAATTTTGCTTATGTCACTGTGCACCAGTGGGATGCTGAGCTTTCTCCAAAACCCTCCCTAATATCCCTGTTTCACTCAGGAATGTGTCACGGGTGGCGCAACCGTCTAAGCATTGGCCCTGTCGTCAGAAGATTGCGAGTTTGATCCCTGGTGATGGTACAGCCGTCCATGGCTGAGAGTCCAAGAGGGTACAATTGGCTTCGCTCTCTCTGGGTGGGTAGGATGGCCCCCCTTCTCCTCCCATCACTCAGCGTGATGCTAGCCAGCACGAGCGTCTATTAGCTGACAGCAGAACTGGCAGCTGGCACTTTCCTGTGAGCGTGTTTAGCTGTCTAATGATGTTGCGGCAGCGGCAGCTCCAAAAGATGCAGTGGTGCTTCGCAGGACTTGGAGGAAGCCTGTGCTAGCCTACGTCCTCCAAGTGCTGGTGGCATCATGTGATGGGGGAGTCCTAACTAGAGGGTGGAATTGGAGACGACTAAATTCAGGAGCAAATTGGGGAAAAATAAAAAATAAACAATTAAATAAAAGAAATGTGTCACGATATGGTAGGAAAATGGAGTATGATTTCCGATCAGCCTTGACTGTAGGATCGAGTTGGTATGAATAGTCCTAATAGGTCAGCACATCTCTGCTCCTGCTTCTCTTTGTTGGTTTCTGGCCTTCAGGATTTTTGCCTTACAGTGTTAGAAATGAAGGTTCTGTGCAGGTACATCAAGGTACAAACAATGTAAGTGTTCCCTCAAAGGTACAACAGTGGTTTTAAGGGCCAATTGTGCACCGTAAATCCCCCCAGATGAAAAGTACATATTTGTACCTTTTCATAACCTAATCTTTCAAAACAGAACAGTAAAATAAAGTCCTGGAGACGAGACGGGGTGTGTGGAGTCAGTACAGCTTAGAAAATATAATTTCAATGGATTATGGTTCAGTTATGTTCCCTAACTAAAGGTACTGAGATGTACCATTGAGGGAACCACCCCAGTGACAAGAGGGGAACTGCCCCAGTGACAATTACATACCTTTTTTTCTGAGAGTGTAGCACAGATGTAGCCTTGTACAAGCTTGTGAATGTTCTCCAGATTCTACATCTCCATGTTCCTCCTATCCCAAATCTGTATGTACATGGATAGAAGGAGAAACAGCCAGAGAACGAGAGGAGGTTGCTTTGGTTGGTCACATGATACAGAAAGCATGGCTAACCTACGGTGAAAAAATATTCATTGGTTACACTCTCAGAATTAAAGGTAGTAAACTGTCACTGGGGCAGTTCCCCTCTTGTCACTGGGGTGGTTCCCTCAATGGTACATCTCAGTACCTTTAGTCAGGGAACATAACTGTACTGTAATCCATTGAAATTATAGATTTTTATTATGAGTTGTTGACTCCACACACCCTGTCTCGTCTCCAGGCTTTTTACTTTACTGTTCTGTTTTAAAACATTAGGTACAAATATGAACTTTTCACCTGGAGAAACTTATTTAAGGTACATAATTGGGCCTTAAAACCGCTGTTGTACCTTTGAGGGAACATTTTACATTGTTTTTACCTTGATGAATGAAAAATGTACCAGAACAGAACCTTTATTTCTAACAGTGTTAGTGGGATTCCACATTTCCAGTGTTCCAGTGTCAGGCATATGTTTTCAATTGAAAATGTTGTTTTGCTATAATTTGCATTCAGATTAAAATATTGTTTTCAGAGCTTTCAGTCTTCCTTTGTTTTCTCTTGAAGTGACACTGAAAACACCCCCATACATTTGCTCTGTCGTCTGTAGCGGGAATGTGTTTGACGTGTGGTAGTCGGTTCATTTTTAGACTTTTTGATCTGATGATAATCAGGCTGAGTTTCAGCCTTTTATTTGGAATGGCCTTTCGGCGTAGCATTTTTAGCATAGCTCTCTCTGTGTTAAAGGGAGAACGTTGGCTTGTCTTTCGGCCACTGCCGAAACACAGTGACTACGCTTCTGGCACTCGTTCAGCGTGGCTCCCTGGAGTTTCTGACCGAGGCTAGGGATTCTTGGCGTGGTCACTCTGTTTGCATTTTTCTTGGATGAGCGTTCACACAGGAGTTCTTGACACAATCTAGATCTTATCGCCTTGTTTGTCTTTCTTTACTGTGTCTTCCTCCCGCTCTCTTTTTTGTGCTTTGAGAATATCCTGTTTGTGCGCTCACAGACGTCGAGACGCGTCGTCTTCTGCCCCAAGGCCTGGGACCGTCCCACCATGCCTTTTGGGTTCTATAGAGGACCGGTGGTCTCTTTTATGGGGGAGCACATTGCTTTGGAAATTTCAGTGCTGTGGGTGTTCAGTGTTGCATTAAACCCAATTTAACGCCCCACTGCATGTTTATCCAGTATGAAAGTGATTCTCGTGCACGCTTTTTCATACGTGTGGATCTCATGAATGATTCACAGCTCCTTCACCCTGTCATAGACACAAACCGCATGGTGTTCCATGCCCACTGGCGTGGACTGCAGGCTTGCTACTCAACGTTTGATTTTTGACCAGCTCTTGTAATATCAGCCGGCATCACAGCTTCCAGTTCTTCGCAGGAATAAAAGTGCGCAGCTTTGATTTACAATTGTAATCCATCAAAGGAGTGCCGCAAGCTACTGGATATGAAGTTAACCCCAGGGGGAATTGTCTCAGTTCCTGCTTCTGATGGGCCAGGCTAGCTGGAAGCAGTGACCAGTTCCCTCTGCTTTGAAGTCGCAGTGGTAACAAGACAGTAGTTCTCAGATGCTCGGGCCAAAAATATGGACAATCTTGTTCAGAGCGAGTTCATCTAGGATAAAAATCTAATTACACAGGAAGAAAAACCCAATTGGCTGAGCTAAACCATTATATAGTATTCAATATGCATTCATATGACCATAGGATATTGTTTATTGCAGCAGGTGTTTTGGATTTTAACCCAATTATCTCCCCAATTTAGTCGTCGCCAATTCCACCCGCTAGTTAGGACTCCCCCAATCACACGATACAATCAACGCTAGGAGGGTGAAGGCCAACACAGGCTTCCTCCGAGACCTGTGAAACCAGTCACCGCATCTTTTCGAGCTGCCGCTCACGCAACATCATTGGACAGCCGAACGCACTCGGAGGAAAGCGCCAACCGCCAGATCTGTTACATCAGCTAACAGACGCCTGCGCTGACTAGCATCGCGCTGAGTGATGGGGGGAGAAGGAGGGGCCATCCTACCCACCCAGAGAGAGCGAGGCCAATTGTGCTCTCTTGGACTCACGGCTACGGATGGCTGTAGCATCACCAGGGATCGAACTCGCGATCTCCTGATGATAGGGCCAACACTTGGACAGTTGGACTGAGAATAGTCCACCAACCAAAAACATCCAGGCAACAGCGTCCTGTGGGCAGCGTCCTGTGACCACTGATGAAGGACTAGAGGATGACCAACACAAACTGTGCAGCAGCAGATGAGCTATCGTCTCTGACTTTATATCTACAAGGTGGACAGACAAGTTAGGAGTGTCTAATAGAGTGGACAGTGAGTGGCCTTCTCAATCACACTCTTAACAGTGCGTCTTCGGCAACACACCCACGTGTTGCGGTAGCGAAGTATAACGTAACGTACCCACACAGTTCACAGTTATGTTAAAACATAAAATCTGCACTTCCTTGAATGGCTGTTCTATGTTGTTTCTCTGTCTTACTGTGATGAAACACAAAGAATACCATAAGAGTGATTTTAGTGTTCAAATACTGACTCCTCAAACAGTTCAGTGAGCACCTGCACACATCCCCACTCAGTAACATGACTCTGGATAAAGAGTCTGACAAATACGTAAATGTAAACTAAAGAAATGACAAAGACTTGTTTTGCTGCTTGACATGATTTATGTATTACAAGTATTATGTAAAATGAATTAAATTATTAATGGAACATTCCAATTTTATTATATTGTATTTTGTCACAGCTTTATAAATGTTATAAATATGGAAAATAACAGCGGAAAAATCACTGTAATGATGGCCTGTTGTGCTTTTTTGCTGTAATGAATGTTGGATAGCATTGACTTCTAAATCTTATTTAGGATTTAATGTTAAATGAATGCTGGGTGTGATTTACTTCTAAAGTCTTTTGTGTTCAAGTCTATAGCAAAATGCTCTCTCTAGTAGACATATTGTAGTTATCACATAATCACCTGAGTGCAGTTATTTTCCATGGTCCAGGCATAATTTGAGCGAGAGGCGTTTTCATTAGTTGGCTTGAGCCAAGTAAATGTAAAGAAATCACTTTTTATTCTTCTAGTTTGTCTTTCTCTAACTTTAGGTTCTAGCTTTTGTCTGAGTACTATGACACACTTAGGCATGGTTGGCATAGTGTAGTGGGTAACACCTCTGCTTTCTACACTGGAGGCTGAGGTTCAATCCCTGCCTGGGTAAGCACCCTACACTATACCAATAAGAGTCCCTGGGCAAGACTCCTAACACTACCTTCACCTACCTGTGTAAAATGTGAGAATTTTCTGTGTAAAAAGTACGATAACCACTGTTTTATCTTAGTTTAATGTCATTTCAGTGTATTATGGTCGTTTTCTTCATAACAAGCATAAAAAATCGCTAATAGCATGCTAATGTCTCTGTAACTAGCTAGCTAACTTTCCCGTTCCACCTTAAATAGTCCAGCAGTTCTGACGCCTGAAGCGTCAGAATGTAACTGCTGCACAATTTAAGGTGGAACGCGAAAATTCGAACAAGAAGCTGGTGAATATCTGACTTCAGCTTCGCATCACCAAAGAATTAGTGGTGGGTGATAATAAATAATTGCCCCCCTCTTTGAAAGCATATGATGCCCTAAATGTAACTAAAGCCCAGCAGTGAGGAGCTGAACTTTACCCTCCTCTGCTGTCACTGAAGACGGGCCGGGTCACCTACAGAGCAGCACTAGTAGCCTGTTAATGAAGCAATGTTGTCCCATTTCGTACGGCAAGATTTCAACCACTAGGGTTAGGGTGACACTCGAAAACAAGGGGTAGGGGTAAAAAGAAGAAATGGGATTGGGCCTTAGTCTGTGTTTTTAAGTACTGACGATATCCACGATATGCACAGAAAAGCATATAGGGATGTGATTTATCGCAGAAGTGATAAAATATGTTCATACTGCCCACCTACAGGAAAGGGCTAGGGAAGCCAATTTGGCTGCTTTAGACTTAGTAGTTTATTAGTTGTATAAAACAAAACAGACAGTTATTAATATAGCAAATTATCAGTACAAACTGAAATATCATGATCGTGACAGGCCCTCTTCTACTTTACTAGAAATACAGAGGTTCAGAACACTGTTTCTGAGAGGCGTACATGTACACCGGATTCAACGCCGGTCATTTAGTCATGCGTTTGATTGTTTCCATGAGACTAAAGTTAAGCATGAATATGACTTTCCCTAAGGCTATATTATATTAGTGGTACACAGCCATGTAATATTACATTAAAGTCATATTAATGGTAGCCTTGCCAGACGGTCATGCTGATTCAGTGCGCGTCTGTGCCCCGCTGAAGGCCTCTAACCTCGGGATAGCGGCAGGGGGAGGCCATCCCCAGGTCTGTGGGAGCTGGGAAGCGTTCTCCTGGAGGCGGCATTTTTGTGTCGTTACCTCACTGCGGCCGTAAATAATCTCTCTTATGGCTTCCAGATGTCCCCTCGCCAGAGTTGTGGGAGAGCACACGCACGCACACACGGACGCGCATGCAAGCGTGCATGCTTCGTAGGCCTCTCCGCATCCCATACTGTACACACCCCTGTCCCCAGCTAAAGGGAGGGCAAATTTACACTCGAACACGCTACTTCTCATGCACTCCCTCAACCAGTCTGGCTGGGGGAGAGAGAGAGAGAGAGAGAGAGAGAGAGAGAGAGAGAGAGGCAGACATGTTTTTCCAGTCCCACAATGCAGCCACTTGACTCAGAACCTGGTTTCATTATTGAATATTTTTGATTCCAGTGTTCTGCCTCTGCTCTTTGAACCTCTGCCACAATAACACCTCTTTTAAGTGTGTGAGCTGAGGAATAGGCAGTAGGTTGACAGACTGCTGAGCCTTTACAACATTACACATTGCTTCACACTCCCCTTTGTCATGGCAACTGTTGCTATGTTTGGCGTGACTGTATTTTCTTTCTATGGAGTCATTAAGGTGTGCGGTTACTATATGGCCATTGTTCCGCTGCTAGATACAGCTTAGTGCAGCGTCACCCAGCAGCAATATAAATTACCCTGCAGTCCCTGTTGCAAAGTGAGAGGGTAGAGTCCTATTGTGTGTATGTATTTTCACTGGAGCCACACGTATTAAATATATACCAGTATTTACATTGGCTGTCTCGAGAGCCAGGCTCTAGGAGTTGGAGTTTGAAGATGGTCCAAATTAGAAATGGGTTATATTAATGTTATTGGTTATAATAAATTGGTTATATTAATAATTGGTTGTATTAATATTCATATTAATGGTTATACATATTAATGCAGTCCAATTTCTGGCAGGTAACAGACACTGGTAGCGCTTACTGGGTTCCTTTGCTTTTGTACTTTTTCTTTATTTTACAGAAGTGCTGTCACAGTTACTTGATTAAACTGAATTAACCAAAAATCAGCACTTTAAACACTGGGGTCAAACTCAGCTACTAAAGGGGACATATTAAAAAAAAAAATTCTGTGGGCAGCTGTTTTATTTCATTTCTACTTTTCTACTTAACATTTTGCCATCACCCAAGCGGTCAATTCTTTATTCAAATCATGCCAAAACTGCAACAGCAAAATAGGCCTTGATTACTCATTTAAAAATAATTCTTAATGAAAATAAATTGTTTCGATTGTCTTTTCTTTTTGTCTAACCACTGGCCCGTAGATAATTGTTAGGGAAAGGGGGTCAGAATGCACACCATGTTGCAGTGCATGCTGGGGACTGTAGTGCATCTCAGGGTGAAACGGGCTAATTGTAACAGAAAATTGAAATAATTTTGCGGGCTGAATAGGATTTGGCCCGCAGGACTTGTGTTTGACACATGGGACTTAAAATGTATCTTCTTGATGAGTCAAGATCTGTAGGCAGTTTCCATGATGATAATGCAGATTTTACATTTTCCTAATAGAGTTTTTTTTGTTGTTTTTTTTTGTTTTGTTTTTTTTAGGCTCTTTTCACACTGCGTGTAAATCTGATCTAATTTTTCATATGTGACACAGATCTGTTCTAATGGCAGTGTGAAACTCATTGAATCTGATGTTTACGATTCCTATATGGGCCTCTTTCATATGTGGTACTGAAACACATATCCAGTACGCTGCAGTGCGGCCCCGTCTGAACACTGAACAGAATTCATATCACTTTTTTTTTTTTTCCCGTTACTCCATCTCAATCTTCATAATCATTTTATGCGCACAGAAACACACTTTGCAGTAACGCCATCAAATCTAGGGATGCACCGATTATGAAATTTAGTGGTCAACTCCGATGTCCGTTGCCTATTTAAATAACGAGTTTCAATGTGCTGCATTAAAAGTAAGAGGCAACTGGCTATGGGGCGGTCATGGGCTGGAGGTTAGGGAACCAGCTTTGTGACCGGAAGGTCGCCAGTTTGATCCCCTGAGCTGACAGTACGTGACTGAAGTGCCCTTGAGCAAGACACCTAACCCCCAACTGCTCCCCGGGTGCTGTGGATAGGGCTGCCCACTGCTCCGGGCAAGTGTGCTCACTGCCCCCTAGTGTGTGTGTTCACTAGTGTGTATGTGGTGTTTCACTGGACAGATGGGTTAAATGCGGAGGTGAAATTTCCCCGTTGTGGGACTAATAAGGGTCACTTAATCTAATCTAATCTATTTAGCACAAAGAGTCGAGTACAGCAGGAGTGCACTTGCCTGGTTCACGTTATTTATGTCATAAAATTTAAACGCAGATCTGCCGAGATAAAAACAAAACATTGTCCCATTGCCATTTTCATATTTTGAGCAAAAATCTGCTGATTCCGAAACATCTTTCATTTTGGAGGATGAGTGACTTGCATGAGCAGCACAAACAAATATGCGTTGCATTTTCTAACACATGAAATCAAATGAACTGTTATTTTAAATTGATGTTTTGGAAAAAAAGAGAGAAGCAGAAGAGTCACAGGGACCTCACACAGAACTCTTTATCCAGTATATATCGCCGAGTTTGTGCCCCTTTGCTGGCATTCTTCTTCACGGTAGCTGAGCTTAAGAGAGTGAGCTTCCTTTCTCTGTTCGATCAGCTTCCTCAGTTAAACGAAGCACAGAAATTCAGCATTTTTACTCTTTTCTGTTGGCTTTGTCCAGCGTTGGTCCGTTTGGCGTCTGCTGTTTGTCTTTCAGGTTTAAAGTAGCCGTTTGTACAGCCTGTGTTTGTCAGGTGAAAGGGGTCTACTAATCTTAAGCAAAGGCAGAGGGCAGCTGTGTTTTGCTGGATGAGCACGCCAGGTGGGCGGGTGCTCTTTTGCACAAGTGGGTCAGTGATTTGCGACAGGTCACAGTAAAAAAAGATAATGTGAACCGCAAGACGAGAAAGTCTGATTTGGGTGGTAAATGGGATTTGACACTTTTACCTGCAGTCTGAACATGATAGACATAATTATTCATGTGCATTTTGGGCCACATAATGAATATTATTTATTTTATTGTTGGGTCCCTTTTAATGATCTGTCGATTGCTGATTTAGTAGTATAATTAATAATGACAGTCCTGCTGAACAGCCTTCCTCACTGGGGAGGATTACTCAGTCATGCTTGTTTGCACTGAGGTGTGAATTCCTGTCTGTTCACACTGTCACTCGTCTCAGACTCACTGTAGTCAAGCTGTGCGACTGCATTTATGTCAGAGCTTCATCACCATGAATTGCCTGAGAGCTAAGCTATGCTAGCACTAGAGCGGTCAGTGATGTAATCTGTGGCACGGAAGTGCGCTGCTCTGATTGTGTTTAGTCTATGAGATTACACAGCGGGTCAGAAGTCTTGTGTAATCACAGCACTAAATGCAAAGCTGGACTCATGAAATGCTGTGTGGCAGCCTGCCTGCACTGCCAGGATGATAATACCTAAGGCCACGTTCACATTACCAGGCTGAAGTAGCACAAATCCCATTTTTTGCCCTGATGTGACTCAGATCTGATGTTTTCAGGGCTGTGTGGACACGCAAATCTGATTTTTTTTCAAATCCGACCTGAGCCACTTTCATGTGGTCCTAGATCGGATACGTATCCGGTTTGTGGCCATGTGACCTTAATGTGACTCCCAGATCCGGAATTCACGTGCTTTTTTTCCCCACTGCGCGTGCGCCATCATTCAGTGTTACCATGGCAACAGTGCTAAACAGAAGTTAAAGCCTGTAAACAGTGGAAAAGCAGCTCATCTCACCTTTTTCTCCTTCGTCTCGCTCTAATAATGAAGCTGAGAGCTGATCAGAGTTAATTATCTTCACAGCGAAGCTCGTTCTGCTCGTTAGTTTGTGTTGATGATGCACGTGATTCATTCACGTGACATTACTGAGTAGGATGAGCTCATGCGGGTCATTTCAGGAGGCCGGTTCATTCACATTAATGACAGATTTGAGTCACTTACCTAAACGAGTGTGAACCATCGTGTCAGAGAGATCGGATTTGAGCAAAAAATCGGATTTGAGCAACAAGGCTTGTAATGTGAACGTAGCCTAAGAGGCGCATGGTGATCCTGTCAAAGTATAGCTACTTTCACATTACTAGGCTGACACAAATCCAGTTTTTAGCCTTAATGTGACACAGATCTGATTTTTTCAGTGTGTGTGCACAATCATTCAGTGCTAATGTAGCAGCAGCGCCTAAACTGAAATTGGAGCCAGTAAACGATGCAAAAACAAAGCATCTGATTCTTTTTTTGCCTTGTAAAGTTTAGTATGTAAAATTACATATTAAACGTTATGCTCACTTAAACCAGTTACAGTTTACTGCATTGTTCTGTACTGATTTACAAGTGAAATAAATCATTTTGAAATCAGATGAATCTTTTTGAATCACGCTGTATTGTGAAAATATCACAAATTCAGTATTCTGAGTTGAATTAAATTGTGGGCTGAGAGGGTCATTACATCTCTATATTATAGAGTAGACAGCAACAACCAGTGTTTATTAACCGCATGAACTGCATAGTATCAAGTAACTGACTAATGATGGCTCTTTACCGCTTTTCTTTCCAAAGAAAGAAAGATTGGGTATCTTATTTTTTTCTTTCTTTTTCTTTCTTTTCCATACTGATATCTTTTCTTTAAGAACTACTGCACTTTAAAATACGCTGTTTATCATTGATGCACTCGACTTAAGATGAGCATCTGAAAGTAGGCTACCATGCTCAAACTCCAGATACTTTACTTCACCACAGGAAGAAATTCACGGCTGACAGCGTCTCTTTTTGTGAGTGAGCAATGTGAGTGAGTGTTATTTTAGAATAGATTTGATAAAGGACTTTGATCAGATTAATTCATTTTTTCCCCTCCAATCTCTGATCCTGCTTTCTTTCAGCTGATACCAATACTGAAATCCATTGATACCCATACGCCATCTCTAATTTGTGGCCCTACTGGTCTGCTTGTGCATTTTATTCGCTCCAAACTTGTTAATTAACTTAAGAGAAACTAAATATTGTGATACATCTACACTGATCAGGCACAACATTATGACCACCTCCTTGTTTCTACGCTCATTGTCCATTTTATCAGCTCCACTTACTACATAGGTGCACTTTGTAGTTCTACAGTTACAGACTGTAGTCCATCTGTTTCTCTGCATACTTTGTTAGCCCCCTTTTACCCTGTTCTTCAGTGGTCAGGACCCCCATGGACCCTCACAGAGCAGGTACTATTTGGGTGGTGGATCATTCTCAGCACTGCAGTAACACTGACGTGGTGGTGGTGTGTTAGTGTGTGTTGCGCTGGTCTGAGTGGATCAGACACAGCAGTGCTGCTGGAGTTTTAAACACCTCAGTGTCACTGCTGGACTGAGAATAGTCCACCAACCAAAAATATCCAGCCAGTAGTGTCCTGTGGGCAGCGTCCTGTGACCACTGATGAAGGACAGGAGGATGACCAACACAAACTGTGCAGCAGCAGATGAGCTATCGCCTCTGACTTTACATCTACAAGGTGGACTGACAAGTTAGGAGTGTCTAATAGAGTGGACAGTGAGTGGACACAGTGTTTAAAAACTCCAGCAGCGCTGCTGTGTCTGATCCACTCATACAAAGTGCACCTATATAGTAAGCGGAGCTGATAAAATGGACAATGAGCGTCGAAACAAGGAGGTGGTCATAATGTTATGCCTGATCAGTGTATGTGTATCGTGAAGATGCATTTCAGTATTGCAATGTTATATTTTTGTCGTATCCACCATCATATAAAATTTAAAATAAAATTAAGGTTAATGTGGCATCAAAAACATACATTTAACCAGTTTCTGTGTATTTAGTTACAGCAGGGAACAATAAGAAAAAACTGGGCCTGGACCACCACAGAATAAATTACACAGTACACCATAACTGACAGCATGAGGTAACAGTAGAAGGCTATTAAACACATCTTAAAGTTCCTTTAAATGTATGGGGGGATTTGCATGATTAGGCTGAGCCTATGGCCAGACTGCGCATTTTGTGGTTCCGTAAACCTCTGAGCATGGAGGGCTTTGATGTCCCCACCCTTCCATTGCTGGTGCCATATGCGAGCTGAATCTGTGCAGAGGGGCTGAGCCTGACCCGCTTGTTTGATTTCAAAAGACATCTCCCTAAACTCTCCCACCCCCCCACCCCAATTTTCTGGATCAAAATTTAGCGCTGCCATAGCAACGGTGGCGCCTCTTCCTATAAGCTCGTCGTTTATTGGTGGCGGAGGGATTCGCACCTCCTCCTGAGCTTGCTGGTAGTACTTTCTGCCATGTGGATTAGAACATCTATACACAAGAAAAACTTGTAAGGTCATTCAGTAAGGTGTGGCATTGTTGCGAGATACTAACTAAGGGGGGTCTCTCCTACCTCCCCCAGTAGAGTCTGGCTGCAGACATGCACTCAGACAGATGCACTCTCAGCCCCTGCGACGTCACGTGCATGTGTACTCTCTGCCACAGCGGCAGAAGCGGCCCAACGGCTCAGTAACTTAATCCATTTTTCATCCATAACACGGCTAGAGAGTTAGATTTAATGCACCTCCCTGTTAAAAAAATTCATGGAACCCATTAAAAGTGTCTGTTGGTTCCTGGTGTTTTTCAGTAGTCGCTAATGCATTATTATTATTATTATTATTATTATTATTAATGCGGTATTATTCATGGTATTCTGTGTTTTCCTGATGGGTTGATATCACAGTGTACAGGATGCTGATCGTTTAATCAGGTCTTCTGGGACTGATTCCAGATAAATTTGTTTCCTAATGGCCTCTTAACAGCAACCATCAAGCCAATTCCTGTTTGCAAACAAAACCATCAGGTTTTACTCCTGACAGCCCTGCAAACACAGTTATGTTGTGACAAAGTACTGTTTTGGTGCCCACAGCGTCGTCTGCTTGGTGGTTTTCTACATTGTCACAATGTTGAAGTGTAATTACTAAGTTATGACAGTGTTGTCTGACAACTTTCTAGGAGGTTGTGACAACTTTGACGAGCCTCTTAGAATCCTTAATAAGTTCTATTATAATCAGTATTACAGTTTTTTATAACCGTTCTAATCGTCGTCAGCCTGGCTTTCATGAGTTTCAATAGGCTTTTTGTTTTTTTTTTTCTGCAAATAAACCTGACATTCATGTTTGATCGTCATTGTAGGTTTTATTTTGAAAGTTTCCATATTTAAGTACCTTTATATCAGTATGGCAACGTTAATGTGTTCAGTGTCACTCTTGTACGTGATTCGCTGTTTTCCTCGTAAAACTGATAGAAACACTGTCGTGGCAGAGCGGCACTGACGTCATCAATAGGCTGGTGGTGCATGTCAGGCTGAGAGTGCATGTCTGCAGCCAGACCCTTCTCCCTACCTCACCTTGGAAATCTGTGCTTAGGGTTGTTTTACACGCTGGATGGATTTTTTCCATCTTCGCAATATTTCTCGTCTCCGACCATTTCTCAGCTAAGCTGGTGTAGAAACACTTGTGCATGCATTAGTGGCATCACAGCTAGACTACTGCAATGTTCTTCTCTCTGGCCTCCCTGTCAGAGCCTTCCCCAGGTTACAGTATGTTCAAAATGCCGCTGCTAGGATCGTCACCTTTCCAAAGAAGGATAATCACATCACCGCAGTCCTTCAGAGTCTTCACTGGGTACCCATTACACTCAGTGTTTAGTACAAGGTTCTCCTTATTACATATAAAGCTTTGTAGTCTGGCTCCTCAATATTTGGCAGAGCTTCTTCGTCTATGTGTCGCATCACGTACTTTAAGATTGCAAAACCGAGGCCTTCTTCATGTTCCAAGGTTAAAATTGACTTCTATGGCTGGCCGATCATTTACTGTAGTATCTCCCAAATTCTAGAATACTCCCCTCAGTGTATCCGGGATGCCACCTCTCTATCCTCATTCAAATTTCTGTTAAAAACGTACTTGTTTTCACTGTGTTGTCTGTGTTCCGCTTACACTTGAATGTTTACCTGTATTGTCCTTTTGTTGTTGTTTAATGTGTTGATGTTCTTTGATCGTAAAGCGTCATTGAGCATGGGAAAGGCGCTGTATAAATAAAAGTGATGATGATGATAATAGATGAGTTACAAGCAAGAGGCGTTGGCCTTGTATTTGTATGCTTGATGTGGATAAAAGGCTGCCGACTTTTCTCCTTATCACACCGTTGGCCTGATATCAGCCCCCGCCATCCTCAGTTCCCACGATCTGTTGCTCCTCAGAGTGCTGGGCTTGCATGGCACTGGAACCACTTTTGATTCCCTAGAGGTGCTTTAAAGAAAATAAAGAAATTGATTTTCAAAATTAGCCAGAAATGAACTGAATACCATTCGCCAAACAAAATGGGCTGTGAGATGCTTTACAGACTGGCTGGAACAAAACAACATTAATATTGATCTAGGAAAAATTGACAAAACTGAGCTGAACTTGATATTGCGGCAGTTTTATAGCTCAGTCCGATATGGTCAGACTCTGAAGATCAGACTACACGTTTGGTGTCTGATTCCAGGTTGTTTAGCTGTTCTTCTGTCACAGCTGCCGACTGAAAAGCTGCTCAGTGGTGATGACAGTTTGGTAATTTACTGTAAGGAGCTGGAGAACGAACTGCCGGCTGTGCAGCGAGTGAGCGGAGCTCGTTACTCTCACGTGGCAACAAGCTGCTTGTTCAGGAACTATAATTTGGTGAAGAAACTGCGAACATTAAAACATATTAAACGCTGCGTTCACGGCCCAGTTTATTAATTTATTACTTTATTTATTTAACTGTTGTATAAAAGCAATAGAACACAACGTGCTTAAATGGCTTCTGTCCTAACTTCATTCTTAACTCGCCATGACAACAAAGCAGATAAGATATGATCTCAGACTTGGCCCCTGGTGCCCAAAGCATGCAATGGCTCTAAAAGCTACCTCATAGAAAGCTATCATATGAAATGGTTCCAGGTATGTTGACTGATGCCTGAGATAGTTTTGAGATAAAGTTTTTACCTAAAATGTTTGTTTTTTTTTTCGAATCTGATCATGGTAGAGAGATGCATGCAGGGCATTGCTGTGCAAAATAATACCCTAAAGCACACACTTCAATATCACTGCTGGACTGAGAATAGTCCACCAACCAAAAATATCCAGTCAACAGTGTCCTGTGGGCAGCGTCCTGTGACCACTGATGAAGGACTAGAGGATGCTTAGCTCATACTGTACAGCAAGAGATGAGCTATCGTCTCTGGCTTTATGTCTTCAGGGTGGACCAACAACGCAGGTGCGTCTAATAGAGTGGATAGTGAGTGGACACAGTGTTTAAAAACTCCAGCAGCACTGCTGTGTCTGATCCACCACCACATCAGTGTTACTGCAGTGCTGAGAATGATCCACCACCCAAATAGTACCTGCTCTGTGAAGGTCCTGTGGGGTTCCTGACCACTGAAGAACAGGGTAAAAGGGGGCTAACAAAGTATGCAGAGAAACAGATGGACTACAGTCTGTAACTGTAGAACTACAAAGTGCACCTATGTGGTCAGTGGAGCGATAAAATGGAGAGAGTAGAGTAGAAACTTAATGAGATGGTCAGTTGGTGCATATAGACCTCTGATGTCATGTATCATTCTGTAGTTGGCATCTTGCTGAATTGAGGAACTCCAGTTCTAAGCTGCTTTTCTCTGTGATACAAATGAATAGCATTTCATTACTGCTTGCTTTTCTCTATAGGCCATTACTGTAGTGGTACTGTTGTTCTCTCTATGCTTCATTTGTTAAAGTAGGCTAGTGCAACTAGTTGTACAATTCAGAAACGTTCCTCATTTGAATGATAAACTCACCTATGCAAATATGAACTATTGTTATATAATTAAGTTCTCTTTTCTTAGTCAAACTTGGTCGAACATCCATTGATCTATTAATCACTGAAGAACAGGGTAAAAGGGGGCTAACAAAGTATGCAGAGAAACAGATGGACTACAGTCTGTAACTGTAGAACTACAAAGTGCACCTATACAGTAAGTGGAGCTGATAAAATGGACAATGAGCGTAGAAACAAGGAGGTGGTCATAATGTTGTGCCTGATTGGTGTATTGCTGACAGAATAGGACTAAAGTAAAACTTTTAATTATCACTAATATAAGTGATGTCAATGCTAACCCAAGTTGACTTTGCTGTGTCCAGTGTGCTAATGTTCTGCACATCCATTCAGATTGGAAATCCATGTGTTTGCAGCCAGAGCCACATTGCTTTGGAAGGGTCTTGTTTGGTTGTCCAGAGAAGGGATGTTTTGCATGTGTCACTTATTGGTTCGGCAGAGTGGACGATGGAGGGTTTCTTGGAATGTTCTTGTGTTCGCATGTGTTCATCTTAATCCCAGCTATACTTAAATGTATGTCTCTTAAAATTTGCCTGGTGGAAAAGCCGATTCAGTTGAGTAGATATTAGAGTTCATGTCCAGTAGGGGTTAATTTTGCTTCTTTTTGAGTTCAGTTAGGTGAACCAAATCCTGGGAGCGTCAAGCAGTAAACAACAAGACGTCAAACTGTAGTGTTTACTTTCTGAAAATAACTAAATGGAGAAACTGCTACACAGTCAACATAATGTTGCTTAGCACTCACAGATGTAGAAACAGACATTATATATCTAGCTTACATTAGCTAAACTGACTTCCATTTTCCCATAATTGCCTCATTTTTGCTCCACCCTGGCAAAAAAGGCAGACGCCATTCTACATAAAGTGTACACTGTGGCCCAATCCCATTTCTTCTTTTTACCCCTACCCCTTGTTTTCGAGTGTCACCATAACCCCTTGGAACTGAGTTACAAGGGGTAGTGGTTGAAATCTTGCCCTAAGAAATGGGACCCTCAAATAAACAAAACGTTACTTCATTAACAGCTACTAGCGCTGTTCTGTATGTCAACCAGCCCATCTTCAGTGACAGCAGAGGAGGGTAAAGTTCAGCTCCTCACTGCTGGGCTTTAGTTACATTTAGGGCATCATATGCTTTCAAAGAGGAGGGCAATTATTTATTATCGCCCACCACTAATTCATTGGTGATATGAAGCTGAAGTCAGATATTCACCAGCTTCTTGTTCAAATTTTCCAGTTTCACCTTAAATGGTGCAGCAGTTACATTCTGGCGGTTCAGGCGTCAGAACTGCTGGACTATTTAAGGTGGAACGGGAAAGTTAGCTAGATAGCTACCGAGACATTAGCATGCGATTAGCGATTTTTATGCTTGTTATGAAGAAAACGACGATAATACACTGAAACAACATTAAACTAAGTTAATACAGTGGTTATCGTAATTTTTATAACGGGGGAAAATTCTGACATTTGTGGGTTTCTTTGGTCTCTTGTTCAGTCGTCTTGCCGTTTTTTCTTTTTTTCCTCATAACTCTCTGTTTGCAATGTGACTCTGAAAAACCTCCGTTTGGAGGGCCATGTAGCCCTAACACTTCACTCTACCCCTCTATCTCAACAAAAATTGGGACACCCTACCCCTAGACGTGAACGCGCAAAACAGAGGGCTAAAGGCTAAGTTGCAGGGGCGAGGGGTGAAATGGGATTGGGCCTAAACCTCTAAATCAATCAAATATTTGTTAGTTAGTTTATGTCCAGAACCTTTGGAACAATGAGGCCAATATGTAGCTAATAACTAATGGAAGCTAATATTCCACTAGGAGACCTAAATAATCAGACACCTGCCTCAAACTGCATCACGTTTTCTCAAATAGTTTTTAAATTAATTACTTATATGCTTCTGTTAGCCTCCAGTGCAAAACAAGACTGTTCCTTTAACAAGTCAGCTTTGTAATGCTAGACATGAATCCACTTTCATTCATTTTAGTTATTTTACCAGTGTTTCCATTGGTGTAAAGTCTTGCTTATGTTGTCTTGTCTTTGTTTCTACAGCCAAACCCTTCACCTCCAAAGTGAAGCAGATGCGCCTGCGTAAAGAGGACTTTGAGATCCTGAAAGTGATCGGCCGAGGAGCGTTTGGAGAGGTATGCGTGCAACACATTCTCGGAGTTATTTCAATTCCCATAACAAGACCTCTGCATCTCATAAAGGCCACCGTAGCATTCAGAGCTGGTTGGGCCATGTAAACAACTTCATTATTCCTCAGAGAATCGTATTAAAATACAGCATAAAGAAAAACAGCCAAACATGCTTAAGGATAGTAATTTCATAACAGCAAACTATACGTTAACCCAATTACGTAAGACTGCAGACCATTGTAAATATTGGCTTTGCTTTACTCTGAATGAGACCAGATAGGTGCCTTAAGGGTCTTCCTCTCTTTATTTTCAAGTCGTTTTGAATGTTTTCCTGCGCAGCTATAATTTAGAAATCTGCAGAACGTTAGACTCCCAGTGGTGCTCCCGTCTAAGCTTTTGGTCTGTCATTATGAGATAAGGCAGGAGATCTGACTCGCAGATGAACTTGGCAGTGACTCAACTGGGGAGAAAATTGGGAAGAAAAATGAAATATATAGAGAATGATGGTCCATATCATCATCTAGTAGTGCATACAGAAACCTGCCTGGTCAGTTTAGGCCTCCATATCTGAATATTAAAAAAAAAACATAGTTTTAGCACAAAAATGCAGAGAAAAAAACTTTCACAGATATCCAGATAGGTGTGGATAGGCCTCAGAATGTCACAGGTGTGGTATTTACTAATTTTCAAGCAAGTTTGAAGTTTGAAATGCAGATGTCATATGCTAAAATGATAATGCGGTATGACGTTAATTAAGCATGGTGGGTACAGTTCCTGAGTCTGTTTTCTAGAAGAGCGGTTGAGTGTGTGAATTTCCTTTCCACGTTGAACTGGTTGTTGGGTTAAAGGCTTTTCTCATGCAGTACGTGTACAAAAGAGCCTCAGGCAGTCGAGGCATTTTCGTAATGTCACCAAACGTGATGTAGTCACAGGGGAATGTTTGGTAGACAGGTAAGCATGCCAAGAAAGCCGGTGCTATTGGATTACACGCCAAGGCCTTGGCCGTTCAGCGTTGGCCCTTTGAACTAGAGGGAGGTCTGGAGAGGAGCCCGGTGCTAAAACCCCCATGGCTTGCTTAACAGACCTTTTTATTGGAGTTTTATTTCATGGTGACCGAGAAAGCGGCTTCATGCCACCCGACCCGTGCCAGCTCCGCCCGATGAGTCGCTTTAACGACGGAGGGGATCTTAAGCCTCTGTCATTGTGGTCAGAATCGAAGCCTGCAGATTTCTGCCTTTTTAAACAGAAAAAAAAAACCTTCCAGCTGAAAGTGTGCAGTACACCAGCTGCCTGCCCACATCAAGCGCAGCTCCAAACGATTGAACGGCTTGCGTCTGATTAGGGCTGTTACTGTTGATTTATATACTGAGCCAAACATTCTGATGATTCATCACGTAATAAGAGCTTTTTCCGGAACCCAAACAACAAAAAGTGGACTTAATCGAATGATAACAAAGCATGCAGATCCTTTTGCGTATGCTGTGCTGTATTGGAAGACAATAAACTAGGAATCCTTATTAATACTTTAAAATAATAATAAACACTATGTGACAATAAATGAGTAGAATTTAAAATATGCATTGTCACCTTACGCAGTGGGAAATAAGCCCTACTATAAAATTTCAATGCTTGATTTTTTTTTTTAAATAGTTGATTAATTGTAACATCTCTAAAATGTTCCATTCAACAGTGTCTGTTATTGTTCTATAGACAACTGAACGTGTTTGAGAAGAATGACAAATTGCGTGTTGTTCCTGTCTGTTTCGTAACTAGCTGAGCCCTTCAGTGAGCTGAGTCTCCTCCCTTAAAGGCAAAATTCCAGTCAGACCCGCTGTGCTTTTCCGTCCCCGGGCCTTCTCGGTGCTATCCAGCTGGAATCAGCCGCTCATGGAAACCCAGCATAAACTTTTCTTTTTTTGTGTAAGACGTGAGGCCATTTCCAGAACAGCACGATAAAGGAAGTGAAGCTGTGGGAAAAAGCGCAGGGAAATGAAAGGCAGGTTTAGTTTGGGACCAGTTATACTTAACCTCCTGGTGGATTAAATGAGGCGGAAAGCTGAAGCTGGATTGGTATGTTTGCGCGACCCTAGGTTCTGAATTGGCGTCCATTTTTAGCAAACGTCTTAGGCGGTGTTGGGGTGTAAAGCCTCAATCCGTCTCTCCCACCAGATCTAGCGAATTATAATGATTACAAAGCAAAAGGGAGCAAAACTGATCTTCGGTTCCTCTACTCTGTGCACGTTTGAGAACTATGCAAACTGGAGTTCAAACAGAGCTCATTTGAAAGTCACGGAGCGATTTTCAAATGACTAAGCGTTCATGTGATACTAGGTGTGGCTGTTTGAATCCTGGAATGACACTCGCCAATCAAAACAAGTACAGGTTTACTGCAGTTCACGTTTATGTTCATATTTAGTGAAACGTGATGAAACACAAGCACTTTGAGAATGTTGAACAGGTGCTGGACTGAGACTAAAATTTGCACACTGTTAGTAGACTCCTAAAATCTTGTGTTGTCCCTACATGTACATTTAGAGTCTTTACACTTTTATATCATAAAATTTATTATAACATATACAGCAACCGGCCACTTTCAGTACACCTCCTTGTTTCTGCACTCCTTGTCCATTTTATCAGTTCCACTTACCGTATAAGTTCACTGTGTAGCTCTACAGTTACAGACTGTAGTCCATCTGTTTCTCTGTATACTTTGTTACCCTGTTCTTTAGTGGTCAGGACCCCCATGGACCCTCACAGTGCAGGTACTATTTGGGTGGTGGATCATTCTCAGCACTGCAGTAACACTGATGTGGTGGTGGTGGTGTGTTAGTGTGTGTTGCGCTGGTCTGAGTGGATCAGACACAGCAGTGCTGCTGGAGTTTTTAAACACCTCAGTGTCACTGCTGGACTGAGAATAGTCGACCAACCAAAAATATACAGCCAGCATCGTCCTGTGACCACTGATGAAGGACTAGAGGATGACCAACACAAACTGTGCAGCAGCAGATGAGCTACTGTCTGTGACCTTACATCTACAAGGTGGACCAGCTGAGTAGGAGTGTCTAATAGAGTGGACAGTGAGTGGACACAGTGTTCAAAACTCCAGCAACACTGCTGTGTCTGATCCACTCGTACCAGCGCAACACACTAACACACCACCACCACATCAGTGTTACTGAGAATGATCCACCATCCAAATAGTACCTGCTCTGTGAGGGTCCATGGAGGTCCTGACCACTGAAGAACAGGGTAAAAAGGGGCTAACAAAGTATGCAGAGAAACAGATGGACTACAGTCTGTAACTGTAGAACTACAAAGTGCACCTATGTGGTCAGTGGAGCTGATAAAATGGAGAGAGTAGAGTAGAAACTTAATGAGATGGTCAGTTGGTGCATATAGACCTCTGATGTCATGTATCATTCTGTAGTTGGCATCTTGCTGAATTGAGGAACTCCAGTTCTAAGCTGCTTTTCTCTGATACAAATGAATAACGTTTCATTACTGCTTGCTTTTCTCTATAGGCCATTACTGTAGTTCCTCATTTGCATGATAAACTCACCTATGCAAATATGAACTATTGTTATATAATTAAGTTCTCTTTTCTTAGTCAAACTTGGTCGAACATCTATTTACTTGCCGGTTGCCGGTTAATAGTTTACATCCCTGATAGAAGAACAAATGCTGAAGGCTATTCCAGCACTGGGAAAACACAGCCAAGAGCGCTGTGCTCCCTCCCTGATCGAATCACAGTGAGGAGAACAGAAACGTTGCCAGAGCATTAGTGTTGTGTTACCTTAGCAGTGGAGTTGCTGCTTCCAGAGGTGACAGCGTGAAGACATTTCAGTCCTTCTCGGCTGCAGGCCTGGTCTTGTGTCTCGATGTTTTGCAGTGTTAGTATTCCAGCAGGCAGTGGAACCTGCAGTGATGATTTGGTTTTATGGTGGAAGAACTTTATTCTCCTTCCATTCTGACACATAAGAGTAGTTGGGAACACTGTATGTCACGGCTACCAATGTAGGGACTTTGTGATACATTCGAAAGTGTTGAATAATGGATCTATAAAGCCACAGCTTTGTGAACAGCTTACGACTCTATTCGCAAGATGACATTAAATGTTTTCTGAAGTCAGTGACATTGTATCGTCATAAAGGGCCTTAACCCTTTAGTTGCCAAATGAAGGCTAAAGCAGAGAGCTAATAGCAGGTTTTACAGTGGTAATGGCTGTGATTGTGCTGTATTTCTGGGTTGTGTGATGTTAGAGCTGGTTTCTCTCACTCTGGCTGGTGAGGTCAGGTTCCTCTGAGTGTTCTGGTGTGTAAATCATGTCGCTATTTTAACCCTTTGTTTATAATATGAAGGCTAAGAGCGGAGATGTAGTATAACAGTAGTGAGTGGGGTTTGGATGATGTTGAAGTTGGATTGCTGGCTGATTGATGGTCACAGGTGGATGAAATCACTCTGGATGGTGAAGCAGAGTCTGATGAGTGACCTGATGTGTGAATCATGTCGCTGTTTTAACCCTTTGTTGGAATATGAAGGGCAAAAAGCAGAGCAATGGTATCAGGATTTTGGGTGATTTTCTGAGCTGAATTACTCGCTGATGCTGACGTCACGCTCGATGATATCATGCTGGCTAGTTAGCACTGGGTCTTGCTGAAAGGTCCGATATGTGTATCATGTCTGTAGCTTAAACCGTTCTGAAGTTATGAAGGCTAGAAGTGACCTACCGTTTTGCCTGCAAATTGCAGTCTTCAGGCCCTTAAACTGAAGTGACGGACATTTGGTCCATTTATGCTGCTGTTGTGAAGCATCATTCCTAAGCAATAGAGCATATACGGCAGAGGTCTTGTTAACAAGGTTCCTGTGGATCATTCAGAAGTTTTTAAAGTCATAAAATAAATGTGAAAAATTCAGGGTAATAAAATGTCTGAGAATTTCTCATATTTTGCTGTTAGAGATGTTACATTTTAGGGGTGTCCAGGCTCATTTTAATGGGTCAGGTTTCGGCTAAGATTGATCCAGTTTGGATCTTTGAGCTATTTACTCTGCTGTCGTAAACACACATCATTCACAGCCTGCAGCACTGACACTTGTCTTAAAACAAAACAGTAACAAAGTGGTAAATGGCCGCAGTCTGGGGCTGCTTTAAGGTGGGAGATGAAAACTTGTAATATATTAAGATATTTCTACAGTGCCTGTCTCTACTGTGTTTGAACTAACTGCCTGTCATCTAAACACCGGCCATGTAAAATGCGAGCGCACACCCATTTTCTCTGTTTTCTTCCATTTTTTGTGAGTGGCATGCTGCCAAAACCGTGTACAAAATACACTGTCACCAAGTTTTTCTCTTGCGAGTCATGACTGGTTGAAAACAAAACTATCTCAGAACCGTTCTGCCGTAACGGCCGTGCTGCTTCTGATTTTGAACCTGCGATAGCAGGAACAGTATGTTCAAAACTGAGAGAAAGGAGCAGCTGCTGCATGTACATTAGAGCAATGTGAGATCATAATGTATTCACAGCACTATAAAATGATTATTATTAAGTAGTCCACAAAAGAATAGCTATACCATTTTATACAAAGATTTTACTGCATGTTAAAGTAGCCGGAAGCGTAATCATCAGGGTCAATAAACTGGATCGTAAGTAAATATTAAACACGCTATATAATGATCATTGTGATAAAATCAGGCAAAAATCTCAAATGTAAGTCCAGAATAGGACATGCACATACTGAAAATAGGGTTCATTTTACTGTAGTAATAATTGGCAGTCTAGCATATTTTACCTAAATTGTGCAGCTGGAGCACAAAGATTGGAATAGACTCATAGCTGACAATGTGGGATGGGGATTTGGGGGGCAAATCAGGACATATGTGGTTACACAGGTCTCCTTAATAGACATTGTACTTTAATTTAGACAGAAATATATAGAATTGATACACACAGATCAGGCATAACATTATGACCTTGTTTCTGCGCTCATTGTCCATTTTATCAGCTCCACTTACTATATAGGTGCACTTTGTAGTTCTACAATTACAGAGCAGATACTATTTGGGTGATGGATCATTCTCTGCACTGCAGTAACGCTGCTTGGTGGTGGTGTGTTAGTGTGTGTTGCGCTGGTCTGAGTGGATCAGACACAGCAGTGCTGCTGGAGTTTTTAAACACCTCAGTGTCACTGCTGGACTGAGAATAGTCCACCAACCAAAAATATCCAGCCAACAGCGTCCTGTGGGCAGCGTCCTGTGACCACTGATGAAGGACTAGAGGATGACCAACACAAACTGTGCAGCAGCAGATGAGCTATCGTCTCTGACTTTACATCTACAAGGTGGACTGACAAGGTAGGAGTGTCTAATAGAGTGGACAGTGAGTGGAAAACTCCAGCAGCACTGCTGTGTCTGATCCACTCGTACCAGCACAACACACACTAACACACCACCACCACATCAGTGTTACTGCAGTGCTGAGAATGATCCATCACCCAAATAGTACCTGCTCTGTGAGGGTCCACGGGGGTCCTGACCACTGAAGAACAGGGTAAAAGGGGGCTAACAAAGTATGCAGAGAAACAGATGGACTACAGTCTGTAGTAAGTGGAGCTGATAAAATGGACAATGAGTATAGAAACAAGGAGGTGGTCATAATGTTGTGCCTGCTCGGTGTATGGTGGTCTTATCTAGGCCTCTGCCTTAAAAGTTGAATTTACTTGGGAACTATGCTTCGTAAAAGTTTTATTGAAGGAGGAAATATGTAATTTCAGTTTAAGGCCTCTTGTGTCAATACAAGTTCATTTACCTTATAAAATATGTCATCTTGTGACCATAAATTGTACCTAAATAGTCAAGTGTTGCTTTATGAAATGTTATTTAATTTTTAAGTACGAGTTATGATGACCCTGGGTAAGTAGACTTCAAATAAAGTGTAACCAAATCTTTCTTCATTTTTGTTGCTGAAAACATCATTTTCAAATTCATATCCTTGTAAAGGGCTGTTCAAAGACTGTTTCCCATTGATATCGTAGACCTTGCTTATGAGTGGCCTCACATGGAGAGAAGTTTCTTGGAGTTAGAATCACATTCATGTTCAGCTCCATAAGCTTCCATCTTCTTTCTATTTGTGGTCATAAACAGATCTAAACTTTACGTTCTTTGAGGAACACTTTGTGGTGGAACTTACCAACAAAAGTTCTCCCCAAGGTTTGTGGCCTCTTTGTGATCTAGGCTGAGAGGATGTTGCAGATGGTTAGAAATGTGCTCACTTTGTTTGTCTCTTTGAGTTTTTATTACCACTAAAGACGCTCTTGTTCACAGGTGGCCGTTGTGAAGGTCAAGAATGCGGACAAAGTGTTTGCCATGAAGATCCTCAACAAATGGGAGATGCTCAAGAGGGCTGAGGTGGGCAACGTTTTCAGATTAGAATTCCATCCAACTGACGTGACTCTAAGCCACAGAAAGAATTTTTCCTAGGAATGTTTTGGTTTTTAGACCTATTGCCAATGTGCTTTTCCCATTGACGTGTTCAGTTCATTCATCCGTGTTCGTTATTCTCCTGGGGTGTCGTCCTTCATCCCCGCAGGACAGCACTACCTCTTCTGTCTTTCATTCATGGCATGGGAAACTGTTAAAAACAACAAATGTGTTTTGCTCCATAAGCATGTGACTCCATTTCGTACAGGTGAAAGATTAAAGAATCGCTGGTTATCTGGGGGTCCGCCTAAGAAGTGGGCTGTACACTCATAACTGTGAGAAATGACTTCCTATGACATGTTCCACCTCATTTCTCAGACGGCGTGCTTCCGGGAGGAGAGGGATGTGCTGGTGAACGGGGACAGCCAGTGGATCACCACGTTGCATTATGCCTTCCAGGATGAAAACAACTTGGTGAGGAACTCCGTGTGATTTTGATTGGGGTGGGCGGGACTGCACTTTTTTTAGATGATGGCACAAGGTTAAGAGACATCAGTAGCACAAACATTTAGCAGCGTGCAGAGGAATATATTTGCAAAAGTTGTATTATTCTAAAATAGCCGAAGGAAAACAGAAGGTTGTTTTGGATAAGTAATGA
Organism: Colossoma macropomum; assembly: GCF_904425465.1. Lineage (NCBI taxonomy): Eukaryota > Metazoa > Chordata > Actinopteri > Characiformes > Serrasalmidae > Colossoma > Colossoma macropomum. The sequence goes on along the minus strand of NW_023494795.1, from coordinate 10,187,619 downwards.
AAGCTGCCTCTTCAGATGACTTATCAGTACAGTGTTGGACGCTGATGAGGGTCGACTTCTGCACAAGGTCTTTTCTCCCCAGTGGACGACGTGCCAACGTGTTAATTTGTTGGAGAAATATGTTTTCATTGGTTCTAGACCTCGCTAATGTCAGCTGGAGTAGTTACCGAAAAAGACGAGCCAGAGCTGTTTGTGCTATTTCTGCCTTCAGTCATGTCCTAGGCCATGAGACGCCCTAGGCAACGCGTTTGTGTTAAGGCACTTGCGCAAAGTACAGTTTAATGCCCTTACAGTCATATGCATATGCAGTTTGAACACCCGTGGTCAAATGACATGTTTCTTGATTTTTCAAGTAAAAATAGATCTATATCTAGATTCAGAATGAAAAAGATTAAAACATAAAATATAATGTAACGTTTGGACAGGCAACATTTGTTCTTTTGTGTGTGTGTGTGTGTGTGTGTGTGTGTGTGTGTGTGTGTGTGTGTGTATATATATATCGCTGTTTTTGTAAGAAAACCTCGTATCTTCAAAGTGGTAACTTTATAGGAGAAGGAAAAAACCTACTTTACTTTTAATGTAAATCAGTGGAACCAGACTTTTTTCCAGGTCATTTTGGGCCATTCTTCATGAAATTTACATACAATGTAAAAAGCAACAAGCATTTTTAAATTATGTAAAAACTGAAAAACAACAAAAATGGAGATACAAGATTTTCTTTCGACAGCAGCTGATCTTGTTGACTTATTTGCACATAGTCAGTACTCACAGCAATGCTGACCTCAGCATAGGCCTGTCACGAGCATAAAAGTTTAAAGCTGAGGATTAATTGCCATATTAAAAGGGAACTTCACCAATTTTGCAAAATTACTTTATCACTTAATTATTTAGATGTAAAAATCATTCAGAGTGGTTTTGGTGTGAAATGCTTTCTAGAGAAATTTACAGAGTCAAAATTGTTCACCGTTGTAGTACTAGGAACCAGACGTCCGTATGTCTTCACTACAAATATGACCATTTTATCTACTATTAAAAAAATGTCCAGTGAACTTACCTGTGTCTTAAAAGGTCTATATGTCTTGCTGATAATAGTAAAATAGTGCTTAATTTTTCACTTTACGATGCCTAATTGGCGTTATCCATGTTGAAAGGCTGTAGCTACAGGCTAGTAACTATAAAAGCACGTTAGCTTGTGTGCATTGATCTCTGTTGAGAATCCGGTTTTGAGAGGAAACAGTAATTCTGGAGTAATATTTTTTCCTAAAAATAAGTTTTGTGCCAAAACCTTACAACAAAACTACCACGAAACAATGTCTCAGGTATCAAGCAATGCATTTATAACCGGTTTTTGTAATAACATAACGGGTTGTAGCCTTTAAACCCATTAAATGCTTCAGACGTCTGGTTCCTAGTACTGTAATGGCGAACAGTTCTGCCTTGATAAACTTCTCTAGAAAGGCGCATTTCACACCGAACCACTCTGAATGATTTTGTTCACATCTAAACCATTGAATGATTAAGTAATTTTGCAAAATTGGTGGAGTTCCCCTTTAACAGTTGCAGTTAACAGTTTAACTCTATTTGTTTGCTGTCTGACTTTTATGTAACTGTTAAAGTTTAAATCTAAAGTGGCAAAATTGGCTGATCAGCTGATTTTGCTTCCTCGCTGTCGATACTTAGTAGCTCCTATCTGAAGTCAGAGCTCCAGCTCAAACGGACGTTACTCACTACTGCCCTCTAAAGGTGTTACAGCACCGGTCTGAAGTTGTTTTTGTACGACCCATTGTGTCTCAGTAAAATCATTTTCTGTTGTCTTTTGTTTACATGCATTTGTCTCAGCCCAACAGATGAAAATGCTTTGTTTGGTGTGCCGTAACAACATTTGACTGTAAAAGCTAACAGCTGTGGAATGTAAGAACAGTCGCCTTACATATTTGTAATCAGATCAGATAATTGTGATCGAGCGATGATGTAATAATTATGATAGGTCCACTTCATACAGTGTGGCACGGTGTCGATTACGGTTTTCATCTGATTAGATAATTTATAAAAATGTTCATTATTATGTAAAAGCACTTGATCTACAGATGTGACCGGTTGAGCTGTTCACACAGTAGTGAAATCTGGTCATTAAATCAATATGCTTCTTTATTGTGGACTTACATTTTAAAATACCAGTGAAAGGTAATTTGGCATGTATGTGTCGCCTTTCAGTGCCATTGAATCTCCACATTCAGACGCGTTTTCACAGCCTACTGTGTAGATATTATACAGCACAGAAGAGCACAGCAGCAAATCTGTCCGGGGACGTTCTGCCCCGCATATTTGGTTGCATTACAGCCAGACAGTTCAGTGGAAGCATTGAAAGGGGTACATATAGCTTACTTTCTGCCTGTTCATGACAGATAAGCTTTGGAATTGGAAAGATGGTGTTGTTCGTGAATCTGCTGTGGTAGACAGAACGTTTGAGGGGAAATGATCTCACAGCTGGCAGTGTGTGTTTAGCTGTCTCAGACCCCTGCTGGGTGAGACACATTTTCCTGTGTCTGTGTTTATATATGGAGCAGTGAGGAAGAAACGATACTGTGTTATAGATCATCTGCATGAGTTAGAGCAGCACGATCTCAGCAGCTAATAAGTGTGATTATTTGTAATGATGTTTAGACAAAGACTCACTTTTTATTGCTAAAAAAAGAGGTGGAAATTGAAGGTATGCATGAATGTCGAATCTTGTGTGATGACTGATTAACATCTTGCTGTATCTGATAGTAAAACCAGTAATTGATAAGTTTTTTTTGTGTGTGGGAGGGGTTTAAAACAATTTCACACCATAGTCTATATATATTAAGACTTGAAAGATTTATTTATTTTTTTAATTTTAATGATGAATATCAGAATTTTTATTGATTATTTGCAAAAACAATGCTTCCTATGTATACACAGCTCATTGTATGTCTGAACCAACTACTAACTATATGGGGGCGGTCATGGGCTGGAGGTTAGGGAACCAGCCCTGTGACCGGAAGGTTGCCGGTTTGATCCCCTGAGTCGACAGTATGTGACTGAAGTGCCCTTGAGCAAGGTACCTAACCCCCAACTGCTCCCCGAGTGCCATGGATAGGGCTGCCCACCACTCCGGGCAAGTGTGCTCACTGCCCCCTAGTGTGTATGTGGTGCTTCACTGCACGATGGGTTAAAATGCGGAGGTGAAATTTCCCCATTGTGGGACTAATAAGGGTCACTTCATCTTAATTTTAATCTAATATGGTCACCGTATCTCAGATCTCAAAACGAGCAAACCAAGCATAAACCGAAACGTAGAAAATACAGCAGTGAGTAGCGTTTGCTGAACTTCACTTGTGTGAAAACTAAACACGAGTAACGTCCGCTCTGGGCTGTGTGCTCACAGGTCTTTTCAAGTGAAGCTTTGTAAGGCAACAGTTCACACTGTCTAAACATAGAGAATGTGTATCTAAACATGTCGAATTGACATCTTGACAACTTGACATCCAGCACTTGGCAGCTACCAAACAAAGTCTGCTCCTATTAAGTCAGTAAAAATCATAAGATCGATAAAATCTTGCGAGCTACAGAACCTTTTGTGGTTGTTTGTGTAACTTGCAATAGATGGGGAGCCCCTATTCTACGGAAGTATTTATTTTAAATACTAGGGCTGTCAAATTTAACACGTTAACAATAAATAGCAAGAAAGCAATACATTTATACACTTATCTACTAATTTATTAATTTAGGATTTGGTAGCTGCCAAACAAAATCCGCTGCTATTAGGTGAGTTAGAAAAAATCAGGAGATCAGTAAAATCTTCTTGTGGGCTGCGGAACCTTTTGTGGTTGTTTTGTGGGTTGAGGCTTGCAAAAGGTTGGGAACCCCTATTCCACGCAAATATTTATTTTATATGCTAGGGCTGTGACATGTTAACAACATGTTAACAGCACATTAATATCATGTTAATATCATGTCGATATTGTAATAAATTATCCACTCCACTAATTTTTTTAAATGCTATTAATGCATTTTGTTAATTTGACTCTTTGAACCACTAGAGTAGTCCAGAATGAAGCCCTTTAGTTTAAATGCAGCTTTTAAATGGCTTTTGAAGCTCTGTCAGCAGACTGTGATGGGCGGTGATCATAGGAGACCTATGGATAAATCAACAGGCAGCAAAGTAACCAAAGTAAACTAACTAACAAATGAGTGAATAATCTGTTAACCAAGGAAACACAAAACGAGACTTTGGCCGACATCAAAGGCCCGTGGGCTTATCTGTTTAGGTGACAGCTCTGGTGTTACATTAAAAATTAGCAGCACACAAAGGAAAACATTTTAGAAAATAGCCAAGGGAAATGGGTAGGTTTTCATGTCGGATGAGTAACAGAGGCTGCCTCATCAGAGGAGATAATGAACTAGGAGGGCCTACTGGCACTGAACTGTCTTCTTACAGGTGGACAGTGTGCCAACATGTTAATTTGTCATGAAATATATTTTCACTGTTTCTGGACTGAGTTAACACCAACTAGAGTAGTTAACTTAGCGTTAAGGCGGTCGCGTTTCATAGCAGCTAAGTGTAATAACCATAAATACTCGCGAATACGAGGAAACTCGCCATATTACACTATATTGTTAAATCAGCATTTCGCCAAACTGTTTGTTTGTATATTTTCTCTGTCTTTCCGTGATAAAATGAAAAGGTCACCTGAATAGTGATTTCAGTACTGGCACCTCAACCTTAGCTGAGTCCTCGTGCACGTCCCTAGTCCTCATGATGAAAATAACACTGCTGAATTATGAAAAGTAATAAATACATTCTGGCAAAGCATATTTTGTCCACGTACATAGCTACATCAGCATGCATGGCCTTTTTACATGTAAAAATCTTTCTTTAAGGCGAATTTGATCAAATAAAACAAAAGTGATCACTTTATTTTACTCTTTTGACAGCCCTTGTAAATACATTGGTTACAGCTAATGTTTGCAGTGGTTGGTGAGAAATATGTTATGGTACAGTTGGGGCAAAGACAGTGTGAAGGGTAGTGATATTATTCACAATTCTATGCATTTGAGTGCTTTGAAAAAAAAACCCCAGCTCTAGATTGAGTCGTGACTACACTGCGTGTGCAAGCTAAAAAACAGAGATCTACATTGGTTGTAATTATCGTCTGTAGCTGTAATTTTGGTCTGATAATGATTAAAGTTTTCCATGCATCAGCTAATAATATATCACCCGCTGATATATCATGTGTCCCTAGTATTTCCTGGTTCATCATTTAACTGACGATGCAGTGTTTTGCAACTGAATCCTGCGTTAATCACAGCCTTTCACAGTTGTGGAGGCTGTAATAGCATTATTGACTGATATACACTTAATTGTGAAACTCCTGTTGAGTGAGATGGTAAAGAAGAGAGCGAGTTGAGAGGATGAGAGAGGTTTAAGATGGACGGTTCAGCCAGTGAGGGAGTGAGAGTGAAGCAGATAGTGAGCATGTGGGTTTAAGGGAATGACAGGAGACAGGAGAGTGGGCGAATGGGAAGTGGCAGGTAGCTCGGTGCAGCTGCAGTGGATGAGAGTTTATTCTTCTCCTGGATTGAACCTCGACTGAGGCATGAAGAATGATGGACCTGTAAAGGTCATACTGGAGGTGGTGGACTTTACAGCCAGGCACGGAATTGGGCTGTTCTGACGAGAGAAAAAGAGAAAGGAAAGAGAAAAGAAGGGAGGAATGGAAGTTCTCGATGATGCCAACTAGGACTGTCAGTATTGAGTGTGTTAGGAATCGAGTAATCTACCAGTTGTTTTGATGATTGGTCAAGATTCTCATGAAATTCAAACAAAAATGCTGACTTTGAAGCTGACAGGTAACAAACAGTGATATATTGTTAGTTACGACATTTCACAGATTCCGAAACACTGAATTGGAGAAGGATAAACTAGGGAAGCGAACTACTTTAATAAAAATAATAAGGCTGTTAAATTATTAATATGGTTAACCGTGATTAAATGCATTCTCTTGTGTAAGTGTGATTAACCGCGTTTGTCTGATTTGCTCAAAATTGCCCGAATAAAAATATTGACTTTAACTGAACCAAAAAAAAGTGCATGACCTTCTACATATTCCTAAACAGTTTATTGAATAAACTATGAAATCTAAACTGTGTTATTAAAAAAAATAATAGGCCAAAGACTTAACATAATTATAAACAATCACAGTTTATCACTTCATCTTTTAATGCTGGTTAATTTGCTCAAATTTTACCTCAAAGAAATATTTTTTAATTTAAAAAGCAGTGCAGTTTGTAATAGTTATACAAGTGGACAAAATAAGATTCATTAGAATGAATTTGTTACTATCATTAATACAATAACATTATTTTCATCATAGGAGGTAAAGTGAGTGGAGTGAGTGTGTTAGTGTGTGTTGTGCTGGTCTGAGTGGATCAGACACAGCAGTGCTGCTGGAGTTTTTATACGCTGTGTCCACTCACTGTCTACTCTATTAGACACTCCTACCTTGTCAGTCCACCTTGTAGATGTAAAGTCAGAGACGATAGCTCATCTGCCGCTGCACAGTTTGTGCTGGTCATCCTCTAGTCCTTCATCAGTGGTCACAGGACGCTGCCCACAGGATGCTGTTGGCTGTATATTTTTGGTTGGTGGACTATTCTCAGTCCAGCAGTGACACTGAGGTGTTTAAAAACTCCAGCAGCACTGCTGTGTCTGATCCACTCAGACCAGCGCAACACACACTAACACACCACCATCATGTCAGTGTTACTGCAGTGCTGAGAATGATCCACCACCCAAATAGTACCTGCTCTGTGAGGGTCCATGGGGGTCCTGACCACTGAAGAACAGGGTAAAAGGGGGCTAACAAAGTATGCAGAGAAACAGATGGACTACAGTCTGTAACTGTAGAACTACAAAGTGCACCTATATAGTAAGTGGAGCTGATAAAATGGACAATGAGCATAGAAACAAGGAGGTGGTCATAATGTTATGCCTGATCGGTGTATATGACCAGTACAAGACTTGAAAATAAACATTGTCATGATGCAAATTGCCCACTGATCATTGTCAGTTCATTAAGAAGGTCACTGTCATCAGTGATTTCTGTTTATTGAGTAATGATATGTGTCATAGCCTTCAGTGAGAATGAGGAAGAGTTTCTCATGATAATTACAGCTGAATAGGAAAAACAATGAAGTGTATCAGTAAATGGTGATGATAGCAGCAGAATCAGTGAATACAGTGGTGAGTTTTTGTCAGTGACCATATTTACAGCTGGAAAGGCAAAAACAGTGATTCAGTCACTTATGATGATCAGGATGGAGGACAGTACAGGACTTTGAGCAAAGACAGTGGAGGATAGTCACAGTACTACCCCAGATATGTCTGTGTGACAGCCTTTCACATTCCCTTACATCATCGTCTTCCTCTGTCTTATCCTTCTGTAGTACTTGGTGATGGACTACTATGTTGGTGGAGATCTGCTGACCTTGCTGAGCAAGTTTGAGGACCGTTTGCCCGAGGACATGGCCAAGTTCTACCTGGCGGAGATGGTGCTTGCCATCGACTCTGTGCACCAGCTGCACTATGTTCACAGGTGAGCTTCTTGTTCACAGGTTCAGGTGTTTGATGTGCTGTGTCTTCAGTCCGTAAATGGAAACCACGCTGGAAACAGTCTCAGTTGAATTCCTGAACGCAAGTACACACAAGTACATAAGACTAGCAAGCCTACAACAATTTAGCCCACCCTTTCAGTGTTGATGTGGTCACTGCTGTTACTGCAGATGATCTGCAGCAAAGATATTTAAGCATGAGATATGGAGGAAAAATCATAAGAGGTCAGAAGACCACAGGACCTTGAATTTTATGTGCCCGCTTTTTTAAAGCCTATTAAAAAGTCATCGCTGCTGTTAGAAGAAAACCTCGTATCTCCAAAATGATCATTTTACAGGAGAAGCAAAAATCCTACGTTACTTTTAATGTAAGTCAATGGAACCAGACTTTTTTCCAAGCCATTTTGGGACGTTTCTTTTGGTCCATTCATCCTGAAATTTACACACAATGTAGAGAACAACAGGCATTTTCAAATTATGTCAAAAACTGGAAAATGGAGATACAAGGTTTTCTTCCGACAGCAGTGAAATTCAAGTGACTCATAGTATTATCTGAAATCTTATTTTGTTTAATATAGACTCAAATATAACTCTTTGTTCCCTTGAGACAAACAACCAGATACTGCTCCAATGAAAATACAGTTCAACCCTGTATTGAGTTACTAATCTTATGATTTATTATTAAGTAGCTACTGTACATTATTGTCACTACTATGAAACTAATATGTAAGTTATGTAGTTATACGTGTGAGGAGTTGTGTGGACCAGCATACGAACCCTTAGAGTTCAATATCAGGGGTCAATATTGGGGTCAATTTTGCAGCCTAAAGACCTCTGCATACCTCTTGCGGAGACTACCTTTGCCTGGCTTCGGCGAACAGTCTGATGTAATTGCGGAGAAAAAGAACAACCACAGACCTTCTGCAGAGCGAGGGCGAACTTTACACGACAAAGCCTGTGATTGGTCGATAAAAAAGAGGCGTGCCATGAAATAAAGATGGCTGACTTCGTTTTGCAAGAAGTATGCTGAGCTCTTCAGCAGAGACACCAATATTTCACTGTTAAACGCACATATGTTAAAAAAACAATGAATACTTTCTAAATGTAAGATCTTAAGTCTGTTATTTGGGATTATAGAACAGTTAGTTCCGGCCATGCAGGCTGATTGGTTCTAAGTTCTGATTAGAAGCGTTCTAACCATGCTGTAATTTTCACAAACACTGTATCGCTCCACTGAGACGCCGTTGCTAAGCAACGACTTTGACAGCTGTAGGAGACGCTCAAGACATTTGAACGTTTTTACTTTTTACTTTGCCACAAACAGAAAATGGATACTTTTAAGATCACATTTGACCGACAGCCGATTTAGTCAGACTCTGAAGATGAGACGACACTAAATTCCCAAACTGTCATCACCACTGAGCAGCTTTTCAGTCAGTAGCTGTGACAGAAGAACAGCTAAACAACCTGGAATCAGCCAGAAATTAACCCAATACCATTTGCCAAACGTGTAGTCTCGTCTTCAGAGTCTGACCAACTTGGACTGAGCCATAAAACTGCCACAATATCAAGTTCAGCTCAGTTTTGTCATTTTTTTGCCAGATCAATATTAATGTTGTTTTGTTCCAGCCAGTCTGTAAAGCATCTCACAGCCCATTTAGTTTGGCGAATGGTGTTGGGTTCATTTCTGGCTGATTCCAGGTTGTTCAGCTGTTCTTCTGTCACAGCTACTGACTGAAAAGCTGCTCAGTGGTGATGACAGTTTGGGAATTTAGTGTAAGGAGCTGGAGAACGAACTGCTGGCTGTGCAGCGAGTGAGCGGAGCTCGTTACTCTGACGAAGCAACAAGCTGTTGTTAAGGAACTATAATTTGGCAGAAGGAGCTGCGAACATTAAAACATATAAAACGCCGCGTTCACAGCCCAGTTTATTAATTTCTTACTTTATTTGTTTAACTGTACAAAAGCAATAGAACACTCAAGGTCATGTGTTATCACTTTAACGTCACAGCTGGGATGTTATTTCACGTTAACACACTCCCTCTCGTGTTCCTTTGTTGAGTATTAGCTGGTAGTGAGCACCAAAACATATAGGTTATCATACTTACATTCACAAGAGGTCGAGGCTGAAGTTGGCTTCCTATTCGCCAGCTTCGTTTCCTTTTTCCTGTTGCACCTTAAGGATGAAACCATCACCACTTTGGACACAGAGGCTTTAAGGCAAGATTCGGAGAAGCCATGTTTAAGTGCTGCTGAGAATTCTGGGGCTGGAAGTCCAGCTGATACAAACAGAGCAGAGAAGCAGCTTCTGCTCATTAGCATAATGATAGACATCAGTAGCCCTGCTGTGATTGATGTATTTGCGCTTGTGAGGGGCGGGACTTTGGGTGTGCCTTTATATTAATTGATCCCACAGAGAAACACACAAACCCCACCCCCAAAACACACACACGCTCTCTTCCTCCTTCTCACTGGGTATACATGTGCATCCCCAAAATACATACATGACCCAGACTTGCAATCCACTCTCATTGGGTATATAAAAACACATGCAAAAGTCAGAGGCTGGCCTTTGTTTCATTTCCTGTCAGTACAGCCGTTAAGTACACGTTTTTCTTTTTTCATTAGGAGATTAGATATTGTATTAGCTTGTATAAGGAACAGGAGATTCCAAAACTGGAGTTCAAGAAATTATTGAAAGATATAGAAAAAATTAGACTCTTAACAACCGTGCAAGACCTGGTAGACCACCTAAACTGGCCCATCAGATAAACAGTACCTAAAGTGGTAGGCCCAATCCCATTTCACCCCTCGCCCCTACCACTTAGCCCTTAGCCCTCTGTTTTGCGCGTTCATGTCTAGGATTAGGGTGAAGTGTTAGGGCTACATGGCCCTCCAAACTAGAGACACAGTCCAAACAGAGTGTTATGAGAAAAAAAAAGAAAAACCGGCAAGATGGCTGAACAAGAAACCAAAGAAACCCACAGATGTGAGAATTTTCTCTGCTAAAAATTTCGATAACCACTGTTTTATCTTAGTTTAATTTGGTTTCAGTGTATTATGGTCGTTTTCTTCATAACAAGCATAAAAAATCGCTAATAGTATGCTATTGTCTCGGTAGCTAGCGAGCTAACTTTCCCGTTCCACCTTAAATAGTCCAGCAGTTCTGACGCCTGAAGCGCCAGAATGTAACTGCTGCACCATTTAAGGTGGAACTGGAAAATTTGAACAAGATGCTGGTGAATATCTGACTTCAGCTTTGTATCACCAAAGAATTAGAGGTGGGCGATAATAAATAATTGCCCCCTCTTTGAAAGCATATGATGCCCTAAATGTAACTAAAGCCCAGCAGTGAGGAGCTGAACTTTACCCTCCTCTGCTATCACTGAAGACGAGCCAGGTCGCCTACAGAGCAGCGCTAGTAGCTGTTAATGAAGTGATGTGTTTTGTTAATTTGATGGTCCCATTTCGTAGGGCAAGATTTCAACTTCTACGCCTTATAACTCAGTTCCAAGGGGTTAGGGTGACACTCGAAAACAAGGGGTGGGGTAAAAAGAAGAAATGAGATTGGGCCCAAGTCTGTGAAAGATAGGAGAGAAGCTCTACTCTTGCTTCAGATCTGAAAAAATCCACAGATGTTTCTGTCCATCCTTCCACTGTGAGAAGAGATCTCAGCGCTATGGGTCTGAAAGGATGTGTAGCTGTATTTACTGAGAAAAGAAAATAGACAAAAAAAGAAAATTTGCAAATCAAACAAAGAAGCTGCTGGTGTCACAACAGAGGACTGGCCACCCCAGATAAATGTGCTGGAGAAAACACAACCAACTTCTAAGACTGAACTTTGAAGGTGTGGAAAAACATCCCTTCAGATTTTTTTGAAAAACTGAAAGCAAGACTCCCAGAAAGAATGGAAGCTGTAGTTAAAAACAAAGGATCGGTGTGATAAACTGAAGAATTTGAGATACTTAGTTTGATATTATATTTCGCTTCTGTAAAATATTCTGTATTAAATAAGTTTCCTGCTTTTATTCCTGACACTGAAAAATGAATAACTTAATTTCTGAGTAGAAACTAAATAAATGAACGATGTTCTCTAACTCACACTAACACACTCTCTCTCTCACACACACACACACACACACACACACACACACACACACACACACACACACACACACACACACACACACACTCACACACTCACACATGCGTGTTCTATTCTGGTCATGGTAATTGTATGCTGTTTTGGGGCTTGTGCGAGTAAGCTGGCGGGGGGAGTGTGTGGAGTGTGTGAGGCAGTAATGATGGGGTTAGAGGTGTGGTCAGCTTTCCTCCTGTGAGAGTTTGGCACGCCTGAGTTTTGGAGGGTGGGGATGCTGTGGGCAGGTCCCCTGAGAGCAAGCGATGGAAGAGGGTGTATGCGTGTGTGTGTGCGAGTGCCAGTCCGTGTGCGGAGCAGTGTGTAAAAATAGTCAGTGTGTGTACACAGGCGTTCATGATGCGTGTATTTCACTTGAAACAATACTGACAAAGCACCAGGTTACATTTTTATAGTGTTTGTAGTATTGTAGCAGTATGCTTTGGGTAGACTGGATTAAATCTGTGTTATTTTGGAATAGCAACCAGTTTCTGTTTGGAAACTGTAGTGAATTTTAATTGAAGCAGAAAGTCGTGATACCAAGGCATCAGCTGATGTTTAGTGCGGAGTAGACTTGGTGAAACAAATTGGTGATGGAAAAAAGTGAATAATTAGAGGATTCATTCTCAGATGGCATATTTCCATGATATTTACACCGATCAGGCATAACATTATGACCACCTCCTTGTTTCTACGCTCATTGTCCATTTCATTAGCTCTGCTTACTATATAGACGCACTTTGTAGTTCTACAATTACAGACTTTAGTCCATCTGTTCCTCTGCATACTTTGTTACCCCTTTTTACCCTGTTCTTCAGTGGTCAGGACCCCTCAAAAGGGGGCTAAAAAGTACACAGAGAAACAGACGGACTACAGTCTGGAACTGTAGAACTACAAAGTGCACCTATATAGTAAGCAGAGCTAATGAAATGGACAATGAGCGTAGAAACAAGGAGGTGGTCATAATGTTATGCCTGACCGGTGTATGTGCCTTTATTGGCCTTTATTGGGTGAGCCAAGATAAGTTTGATTATTCAAATGCTATTTAAGTACAATTTACTATTCGATTATTATTATTTTACTATTTCATTTACTTTTAAAATTAAATGTGCCAAAAGGGTTCTTTGGTGTGATGGCATAGAGGAACCAATTTTGTTTCCATAAAATTAGGAGGATGGTTCTGTAAAGAATCATTTTTTGTAAATATGATAAAGCCTAAAGACACATAATGTAATAGTTTAAAGCCGCATAACGGTTTACCCTAGAACACGTGTGTCAGGCTCCAGTCCTCATGGGCCAAAACACTGCAGACTTCAGCACACTGCCTCATTAAACACACCTGATTCAGCTCATCAGCTAATCAGCAAGGCCTTCATGAACTGAATTCAGAGCGTTAGATGAGGGTAAACGACCCTCAGTTTGACACACCTGCCCTAGAACCATGCGTTCAAGCTAAGAGGCACTTAATTCAATTCAGATTACAGACCGATCCAGACATCTAGGCCCGTAGCTTAGCATATGCTAATGCTAGCTCCCTCCTCACGCTGGGCAGACTGGGGGGAGGGGGAGGTGGGTGTTTAAGTGGAGGATCGTGTCTGTAAAGTGGTGTTAAGCACCCGGCTCCTCGTGGCCAAGATATTTGCATGAGCTCCTGCTGTGCTCAGTAGACCCTCGCTGAGAAGAAGCAGCCAATGAGCTGCAGCCACAGCTGAAGGTTCTCCACCACACTCAGCTGCATTTGTCCCTCTTGTGTGTGTTTCACGGCTGTATTGTGTGTGTGCGGCTGGCTATTGATCAGAGCCATATGTGTGTTCTATTATTGATTTGTTGCCATGATGAACTTTCATTAGCAGAACATGGCCGAGCGCTCCTCAAAAGGCATCTTGTGTCTCCTGCTGACGGTGCAGCTCACCTGTCAACGAGAGAAGGGTACAGTCGTTGCCTCAGGCTGCCGGCACATTCATTTAAAAGCGCCCGAGCGTGCGGATGAGCTCATAAAGAGCTTTGTATGCTGACATCAGCAGCCGTCGCACCGGTTAAGGTAGAGACACTTCGCTGCAAACTGGAGGTGGTTGAACTGGATGTTGTAGCTCCTTTTGAACAAGGAGACCTAGAGGTCAGTTTATTACCTTTGAATGAACTGACCTTATACCTTCAATATCAGTTTTATAGCACTTACCTAGTAATGAATAATACCTAAAAATAGTCATGGCAAATACCAGGACCCAACTTGAAAAATATTAAAATGTATGTACACTGATGCCTGCGTGAATAATTCAGTTTAATGATTTCAAGTCATGAATGATTTTAAATCCTAACATTTTCCAATTAAAGTAATCAAATTCTCATTGTAGATGTATCTAAAAATAATGTTTTTTTTTTTTACTTTTCACATTCTGTATACTATTGGCAAACTAAGTATTTTAAGGCTAATTATTACAATATATGATTTGCAATTGTATCTCATTACATGTTGACAGCTATTAAGTTTTTTTTTTATGTCTGCCACATTACATTTTATTGATTGGGTTCCCTTCCTTACAATTGACAGTTGTCCTTACAAGGACATCATTAAAGAGATTCAACAGTTCAAAGTAATACAAAGGCATTTTTTCTGATTCAAATAGTCATAAACATTTGTAATGAGAAACATGTACAACTCCAGCAGCACTGCTGTGTCTGATCCACTCAGACCAGCACAACACACACTAACACACCACCACCACATCAGTGTTACTGCAGTGCTGAGAATGATCCACCACCCAAATAGTACCTGCTCTGTGAGGGTCCATGGTGGTCCTGACCACTGAAGAACAGGGTAAAAGGGGGCTAACAAAGTATGCAGAGAAACAGATGGACTACAGTCTGTAATTGTAGAACCACAAAGTGCACCTATATAGTAAGTGGCGCTGATAAAATGGACAATGAGCGTAGAAACAAGGAGGTGGTCATAATGTTATGCCTGATCGGTGTGTAGTCGACACTGAATAGAAAGTGTTGAGGTTAAATTCAAGCTGTAGTTGTCTAGACATCAAGGCCTGCTATCTAAGGGCATGCTTAAGTGACCAAGCTGGAAGGACACTGAAAAGTATAGCATGTGTCTGGTTTTGTTTCTCAGAATTAATCCAATGTTTATATATATATATATATATATATATATATATATATATATATATATATATACACACACACTTTGGTACCTTTGGCAGGATATATATATCCTATATATATATCCTGCCAAAGGTACCAAAGTAGAATAATTTCAGTACCAGAGCCAATAAGGCCAGTTTACCCCTCGGCCCTCTCGCTTGATCTCCCTTTTTTATTTCTGAGTCGTTTCTGTTGTTTCTCTGGCCTGCTAGGCATGAGGCAACTACATATGGCTCTCACAGATGGGTTCTGTGGTCTTAGAGGGGATTACCCTCCCTCCCGCCCTCAGCATCGCTGCTCCTTAAGGCCACTGTCCAGGACAGAGCAGAGCAATTAGCGGCCATGCTACACCCCCTGCTGCCCCGGAGCTGGCCTTTACAAGCCACCAGCAGGCAGGAGGCCTTTAGCCTAGTCAGCTAAGCTGAGTGGAGACACTAGGCGAGCGAGCCATTGCCCTGTGCTCATGCTGCTGCCTAGTAATCCGAACTCAAACATTCAATATAGCCAAAAATGCTAAAGTCGTCTTAACTGGCTCCTGAGAAATGTGTTAGCTGGTTGTTAGCTATTTTACTGGTGAAGTGATTTCACACTGTGTTGTGGCGTAACTGGGTATGTCCTCTAATGTCTCTCGAGGACGTGATGAGTAACGATTTGCATAAATGCTAATGTACATGCTCTACAGCGAGTCCGATTGCTTGATCTGCGCTTGTTAACAGCTCAGCGTCTTGCTGGCTCTGTAATTGGTTTAGCCTCGTGCCGTTTGCTATGTGACCAGTGAATCTCAGCCATACTCAAACAAAGCCAGCCAAGTCAGGGGAAAGTGAATAGCCATAGTGGCTCGGTCAGAGAAAGGGCAACTCCACCAATACTTTACAGCATAACAGTGAATGTCCAGAATCAAAACATTACATGTCGTAAAAGCCTGTGGGAAGAATCAAAGTGCAGGGACCGCACAGTGTCAGTATGTTCTCAGTCGTAATGGATAAAATACAAAGTTCAGTGAGATGATCACCTATTACCTTTTTTACAGTTCAACAAGCGCCTGTTTCTCAGTGGTTTACAGAGAATTTCCACCAGTTTTGAACAGAATAGTTCAGGCTGTGTTGATATGAAATGCTGCATTGTAGAGTTTTTAGATGTAATGTCGATTATTTTGGGTGCTATTTTTGCCTTATGACACCCTGCATGCACTTTTCTGCTATGAATGTATTTTCAGTGTTTTCGGTTAAAAAGAATTATCTCAAAACTTTTAATGTAAAAGCTTTGTGAGGTAGCTTTTGGGGTCATCAAAGGCTTCAGACATTTAGTTCCTATCACCATAACTGTGAATAATTCTGACTCTCTGCAATGGCTTCTCCATAAAAGAGCATCTCAAACAGCTTTGAATGACTTAATTTACACCCTACCACTTGAAAATTGGTAGAATTTACCTTTAAAGGGCTCATATCATTCATTTTACTTGTACTTTATTCTCTCTGAGGTTTATGTGTGACGTTTGTGTTTGCTGAGGTACCGAAAACAGTCATAATTCATTTTTATGACCATTTTTCTGCCTCTTTTTTCCCTCTGTTTAAGCTCTTTTTGTTACTGTACCTTTAAGACTGCAAAATGTGTTTTGCCCTTCATTCAAAAAGTAGCCTAGGCAGAAACACTCCCTATAACTTAAGTGTGAGTCGGCAGGGCTAACCTGCTGTAGGCTGAATAGGTGGATATATAAGTGTGTTCATTTTCATGACTTCACAGAAACAGTGAATTCAAAACGGGCTGTTTTTGGAGCTCAGTTTCTGTATATAGACTGAATGGACTGGAGAATGAATGGCATGTTCTGAGACAGCGTTTACAAGCTACACCAAACAAATTACATTTTCCATAGTATGGGCCCTTTAAGCTCTCCTTCTAGCCTTTATTGAGGCAGACCTACAACAATAGACTCCATCACATCCAGACTTGACCAAGCTGATTCCACTACTGCACTGCTTTTTTACTGTTTTGTTATACTGCTTAACAGCAGGAGGCAGCAGTCCTCATCTCTCCTCAACGCAGTGCACACACACAAACTCAGGAACACACTGCATATTCCACCGACTCTTGTCTTACTCAGCACCCAAAGTTAACAGTCAACACATGTGGAAAAGTCTTAAATAAACTTTTAACTGCTGTGTTTATTGGTCGCTTCTAAGGGTTAGACTTTACACTGTACACTTCTAATGAATGCTGACACAGAGAGAGTCACTGAAGTGGTTTTTCTAAGTGTGTGAGTACAAAGTACAGTTGGGAAAAGATGTTTAGATTAGGTTAACACCAAAAATATGATCTAAGCCATAGATATATTTTGCAGTTTAAACAGTCAATGACAGATGAAATTGCATTTCATGATGATGATGAAAATATATAAACTTGTAATGACCTCTTGAGAAGAGTGTAAGTGGGATAAGAGTCATAACCTCTCCCCTTTGTGAAGCATGGTGGAGGGAGTATGATGGTGTGAGGCAGCTTTACCTGGATGGCTTTCAATCCCTGAGTGACCAGTGCATTCCAAGTTATATGAGGAAACTCCACAGCAGGCAGCGCATCTGTCTGTAATCTAAGGGCGTTTTCACACTTGGGCCGTTTCAGCGTCTGAAGTGCACTCAAGTCGCTGAGTCATGGTTTCTTTTGCATACGTGAACACGGCAAAGAACTCTAAATGGCCCCTCTTGAGGTGGTCTCAGAGGTCTCTGAGATCTCAAAAGACAAGAAAGAAAACAGAGTCCTCTTTATGGTTCACTTACATTACGAACACAAAGTGAACTGAGGTCATTTGCAGTCGGTTCCCTTTCACATTCACTTTAGCAGAACACAGTTCGGTTCTTTTAAAAAGAACTATATGTAAAAAAAAACTGTAAAACACAGACGAAGATGGTGATACAACATGACAGCGATTCAAAAAAGAAGTAAACAATCAACACTGTTATGATATCCAGGATATTCAGTATCTTGTCATGTAATGTCAGTTACCCAGATAGTGCTTTCAGTATTTGCATACTTGCACCTGAAATAGTTAACTGGGTGTTTGAGTACCCGTGCACATCCCCATCTCAAACTAGAAGAAAGGGGAAAAACGGGTCTTAAACTTGAACCCATTGAAATGCTGTATCATGATCTGAAGGAGGCTGGGAAAATATGCATGGACTGAAAAGGTCCTTGACCTTGTATAGGGTCAAAATGTCTCCTAACTGCTGTGCAGAGCCAGGCATCACCTATAGAACACCTTTAGTTGAGGTTATTACCAAAAAAGTTAAAATATTTCTTAAGTATAAAGAGGTGAAAAAGGGTGATATGGGTTTGGTTAAGTGTGCTACTATTTCCCAATAGATCTTCCATTTTAGGAGCATTTTGTGCAGAAATCCTGAAAATTACAAAGGGTTCACAAAAATGTTCTCACTCTTTTCTCACCTTTGGGTTAATCAGTTATCTCTTCACATGTCATGGTAATAGTTGTGAATGGGTGTCTGTTATTCTGAGTATGTGGCAGTTGCATGACGTCCTGGGTGAGAAGCCTCAGAAATAGTGTTAACCATACTTACTGTGTGTTGGATGAAGCCTTTCTGATCAAGCTGATTTATGGGCTCATCTCTGTTAGAATACTCGCACAAACACCCTCGAGAACTCAGACATACAGGCACGCACAACTCAAACTCGACAAAGGAGCTCATTCTCTTTCCCCAGAGACCCCTCCATCACCTTCCGTTCAGGACAGCTGTCCAATTACCCATCAGCACCAGCAAGAAAACACGTCTCAGAGCTCCACCGTAGGCCCTGCTTTACAGCCTTATTTACAGTTTGAGTCGTGTACGTCGTCACGATCCTGGAACATAACAGAATTCACTCCAAAACATTTTGTAATTTATGTCAACACTGTCATAGAAGTGTGCTGCCACAATTTGTAGCTAACATGGCTACATGGCTACTTTGTAATTAGATGACTTAAGTGCTGCCAGATGTGAAACCCAGGCTTAGTTTTGGGGCAGAAATGTTGGTGGTGTGGAAAAAAACATGGTGAATAGCTATGATTAATGCAGGCAGATGTAGTTGTGTCTACACAGCAGTACGAAGAAAAAAACGTGGATAATGCTTAGTTAGCCAGAATTTCTAGCATTTAACATCACTATACTTTGCAGTTTGTTTTTCATATGTTAGAAATAATTACTAATAGTTAATTAATACAAAGACTTGACTGTTACTGTTACAGAATTAAGGTACATTTGACCACACATTAATGACTAAATCTGAGGTGCTCAGTCCGGGTCCTGAGATCTGCTACCCTGTAGAATCCAGACCCAACACACCAGGCTCGAATGTTCAGATGCCCCTGAAGACCTTCATTAGCTGGATCAGGTGTGTTAGATTAGTGTTGGACTCTGCAGGGCGGCAGATCTCCAGGAGCAGGATTGAGCACCCCTGGGGTAAATAATGTTAATGAATAAGTGAGTCATTCTATGGAAGCGTTTACAGATATATTACACTTGAAAAACATGTTAGGGTTACAATTTATTCATATTTTAAAATAAAACAATGTTATTTTAACAATCACACCTTATTAATCCATCAATTTAGCAGTATTGGTTTTTAAATCAATCATGTAGAATTCCAAGCACCACAAAAGAGCTCATCCCCACAGTCATGTGTGAAGGCTGAGGCCATATTTTGAGGTAAAAAAAAAATGTTTTTTGCAGTTTTAACTACAATAATCTATACATGACTATGAAATATATGATTTAAATGACATAAAGAAAACAAATGCCAAATAAATAAAGTATATAATGAAAGTTGTTGTCCCCAGGAGTCGTGTCACTGGTGTTACTGCGTAACAAAAATCTCTTATTTTGAAATAAAAATCACACTGATGACATCACTCGACTTCCTTTTACCTTTTTTCCAAGAATCTATGTAGAAAAGCACATGGTGAGTCCACTGTGTCTTTCAGTTATCATACATTTTCTCATTTAGCTCATGATTTCATATGGAGCTTTTAGCTGAAGTCACTGGTGTGACCGACTTTATTCTTAGGTAACTGTGAAAAAAATAGAACACAAATGGATTAAATTACATATTTTAGTGTATATTCCATGATTGACAACATGTGGTTTGATGCTCTGCCATTTTATAAAATGCATTTGTCATTAAAAATGTCTCTGGTGTTACCTTTCTTATGTGTAACACCAATGACGATTGGTAACACCAGTGACCCCTATGGAGAGATAGAAAAGTGGACGTGTCTGTAGAATGACCCAAATAAAAATAACATCTATTCGATATCACAGTACAGTGATATTCGCAGTGTTCATTGAGATAATATTTCATATACTGTGTTTCCCAGCCTTACATTTTTTTTCACTTCTATGCACCATCAGAGATATCAAGCCAGACAACATCCTGATGGACATGAACGGTCACATCCGCTTGGCTGACTTCGGCTCCTGCCTCAAACTCATGGAAGATGGAACGGTGAGTCCATAGCCATCTGTGTTCAAACAGATGCTTCAGTATTGAGTCCTGACTTCAGTCTCTAGAGCTTGAGTGTGATTTGTCCTCTCAGTTAGATGTGTTTAAGCCTTTGGCAGCCTATCAGAGATGGTAGGCATACAAGCAGAATGTAAGCGTGAGTTTACAGGTTTATTAAAGGAACCAAAATGCTGAGGAAAAACAAATATTGCAATGAACAACGAAACAAACGTGAGAACATATAAAGTGATGCACATGAAGAGATGCAAGACCCAGACAGAGAAACGCAGAAACAAAAGGGCTGCTGATACAAGAGACGAGACTAGAAAATCTTGGGTAAAGAAGGGGATGCAAACTCCACACAGGTGACAGCAGTAACTAAGGGGCGGAGCTAGAATGACAGAGTGGGATTGAGTAGACTGAGGTAGTGTTGTAGTACTAGAGTCCAGTCGTGGTCTCGGTCTGGTCTGGTTTCAATCTTGTCACAGTCTCAACATCTTTTGGACTCGGTCTTGTCTCGGTCTCAGCCTCAGGCTAAGGTGGTGTTGTTCATTGATTCCAAACCCAAACATCTCTTAAGGGCAGATGAGAATGTTGTTATTACTTCCTTCTCATTTAATGATTAAAATGGATGCGTGTTGTTTGGTTTATATTCAGTTGACTGTAGGTGATGATTCTGAATATGTTTTAGAGGAGAAGGACTGAGAATAACCTCACTATCTCTAGCTTCGAACAGTTACAGTGCACAGTTGGACTATGACTATAGTATAATAATAATTAATAACATTTTTAGGTTCTATATTTGTGCTGCAATGCACAAAATATATTCTAAAATATAATATTATTTACTATTATACAGCAGTTAATTGTATATTAACTTTTGTATATTAACTGAGAAGTGTTTTTTTCACAAACACTGACAAAACACAAACAAATCACTCCGCTGAGACACTGTTGCTAAGCAATGACTTTGAGCGCTGTAGGACACGCTCAAGACATTTGAACGTTTTTACTTCTTACTTTGCCACAAACAGAAAATGGACACTTTTAAGATCACATTTGACCGACAGCCGATTTGGTCAGACTCTGAAAATGAGACAACACTAAATTCCCAAACTGTCATCACCACTGAGCAGCTTTTCAGTCGGCAGCTGTGACAGAAGAACTGTGAGTCCAGTCTAGAGTTAGGAGTGGAGTCAGACCATGGAAAGCGTAACACACTTTTTTGGGCATGTTTTGCAAATCGAATATCCATCCTGTCTTCTATTTAGAATTTTAGAATTTAGATATTTAGAAAGCTCCCATGCTGCTTATTAAA
The DNA here is from genome assembly GCF_904425465.1 of Colossoma macropomum. NCBI lineage: Eukaryota > Metazoa > Chordata > Actinopteri > Characiformes > Serrasalmidae > Colossoma > Colossoma macropomum. The sequence goes on along the minus strand of NW_023494795.1, from coordinate 10,165,895 downwards.
GATATTTACTCCATCTGTTGTCCATAAGCTGAGTTTTTATCGGAATGCTTGTGTACATGTGATTCGAATGCGCACCCACGTTCTAGCACAAGAGTACTTTTTCCGGACAGCATGAAGCACAAAGCTCCTAAAACAAGATTTTACCATAACTCCTAAAAAAAACTGTAAAATTTTTAATTGTAATTAATAATGAAATTTCCACATCTCTAATCTGACTGTGTGGTCCTGTCTTTCATTAGGTGCAGTCCTCTGTCGCCGTGGGAACACCAGACTACATATCCCCCGAAATCTTGCAGGCCATGGAAGATGGGAAGGGCAAATACGGGCCTGAATGTGACTGGTGGTCTTTAGGTGTGTGTATGTATGAAATGCTCTACGGAGAGACGCCCTTCTACGCTGAATCACTGGTGGAGACCTACGGCAAGATCATGAACCACAAAGTGAGCTCACTGCATCTTAATGTTGCTAATGTTGATGGTTTTAATAGAACTAGAACACAGTTTTTGCATGACCTTGTGTGCTCTGTATTCATTTTAATGATTGCCTTCTTCTTTTAGTTCTTTTAGTTAAGCAAAAAAAAAAACTTCCTTTTATTTAATGTAGTCGATCAGCTAAGATATGTTTGGTGTCCAGAGTTTTCTCTGTTAGCTCTGCACTGGGGCTACAAGGCAAATGGAATCAAATCAGAAAACACAAACACAGGTCTGTATAGGATCAGTTCAAATCTAAACGCAGTTTGAGTCAAGTGTGTGACCATTGAGGCAAGTGTGTGACGGTGCTGTTTGCTAGGGAATCATCTTCCATGACTTGTTAGCTGTATTATTGTAACTGCAATGCAAAGTAGATACTTTAGACACCAAACACATCTTGGCTGATCAATTATGCACACAAATGTACACAATTTTCCATTTACCCTAGATGTAGTTGGTCAGCCAAGATGTGTTTGGTGTCCAAATTTTGCTTCTTCGGTTCAGAAATGAAGCTACGAGTCTAACATTGCTAACAAACATTAGAAGTCAATAGTCACCCAAAACCTGTTTCAGCTCCTTGAGGCCACCGGTGGTTCCAAAACGCACTTCGTCATATTCTTCATAACTTTCATATTTCATAAGCTACATTCAGAAGGTGGGGGTCATATGAGAGCTGTAACTGTCTTCTTTCCAGTCAAATAGATGGGTGATGTAATTTTAAACCCTTATAATAAAAGAAACTGAACTCTCAATTTTTTTGTCTACTGAAAGTCGACCCATTTCTCCACAAATCTGGGCTGTAAACTAAACAGATGGCGTCTCTTCAGTGATCTGCTCTGTAAAAAATATTATTATAAAATAATACAAAGAGCGTCTAAGATTTTGGGCTTTCGGCAGTAAATTGTAAGCATATAGCAATATGTGTGATCATAAAACACGTTCTGTTAATTTGAGGGGAGCTTTTACAAAAAATAAAATAAATAAATAAAATAAACATTTACCTTTATTTCATGCAGTTACTGAATAATTTGCCTTACGATTTGGTCAAGTAAAGTCAGATGGAAAAACAAAATATTTCCTGGTTAATAAGAGGTTAAACCACATCCAGGTCTTCATTAAAGGCACAGACTTTAGTGTAACCGTGCGTCTTTATGGTCAGTCTGCGCAACCTTAATGAAGACCTAGATGTGGTTTGAGTGGGTGGAGAGAAGCCACTTTTGGGGGGGGGGTGTTTATGGAAAAAGATTTGGGTGAGTGTTCACTTCTAGTGCTTGTTAGCAATGTTAGCCTAATAGCTCCAGTGCTTAACTAAAGAACCTAACATCTGATCCACTACATCCTGGGGAAATAATTAGCATAATTGAATGCCTGTTATTTAAATTACCCAGTTTTAGTTTTGCTTTAAACACTCTCTTTGTTTTTCCTTCACTATTTTCTGGATTAGTCATCTCACCCTCTGAATGAGGTAATTAACCCTTCATACTAAGGTTGATTGTGGTTTATTGTTTATTAGTTATTTAGTACACAAGTACAATGAGTACAGTAGCACTTGACTTGACCCTTGACCTGCTGTACACTAGCTTCCTTAGCCTGAATTTGGTTTAGCCGCACTCATGGCCGATTTGATCTGTGTGTGTTTGTGTGTTTTCTCTTCAGGAGAGGTTCCAGTTCCCGGCACAGGTGTCAGACGTGTCGGAGGAGGCGAAGGACCTGATGCGAAGGCTGATCTGTTCTCGTGAGCACCGGCTGGGCCAGAACGGCATTGAGGACTTTAAAAGGCACCTGTTCTTCTCAGGCATCGACTGGGACAACATCCGCACCTGTGAGGCCCCCTACATCCCCGAAGTTAGCAGCCCCACCGACACCTCCAACTTCGACGTGGAAGACGACTGCCTCAAGAACTCGGTTCGTTCTGGAGGTTTCATTTCTGTTTCCCATCAGCGAGATGATCTGAGATCAGTCGGTCCTTTGAAAGCCTTTTTCTAAAAATGTAACATACCTTATAATTGATAAAGACTAGTAGCAGCTTGTTAAAAGAAAACTACTGATGTGCCTCTGCTGGTTTTCATTGCTTATTAGCTACGTTAGCTTATTTTGTTTGAATAAGAACGTTTCAATTTTGTGCTGATGATTATTGACACCGATCAGGCAAAACATTATGACCACCTCCTTGTTTCTACGCTCATTGTCCATTTTATCAGCTCCATCATTGGATCAGACACAGCAGTGCTGCTGGAGTTTTTAAACTGTGTCCACTCACTGTCCACTCTATTAGACACACCTACCTTGTCAGTCCACCTTGTAGATATAAAGTCAGAGTCGATAGCTCATCTGCTGCGGCACAGTTTGTGTTGGTCATCCTCTAGTCCTTCATCAGTGGTCACAGGACGCTGCCCACAGGACGCTGTTGGCTGGATATTTTTGGTTGGTGGACTATTCTCAGTCCAGCAGTGACACTGAGGTGTTTAAAAACTCCAGCAGCACTGCTGTGTCTGATCCACTCAGACCAGCGCAACACACACTAACACACCACCACCACGTCAGTGTTACTGCAGTGCTGAGAATGATCCACCACCCAAATAGTACCTGCTCTGTGAGGGTCCATGGGGGTCCTGACCACTGAAGAGCAGGGTAAAAGGGGGCTAACAAAGTATGCAGAGAAACAGATGGACTACAGTCTGTAACTGTAGAACTACAAAGTGCACCTATATAGTAAGTGGAGCTGATAAAATGGACAATGAGCGTAGAAAGGTCATAGGTCATAATGTTATGCCTGATCGGTGTGTACCAATCATAAAACCATACAGTTTTAAACTGGAGTTCACTAAGGATGTGATAGAACAGAGACAATGTTAAAACAATGAGCCAAGCTGCATCAAGCAGCAGGGGGAACGCATTGGAGTTTGTGGGGCGGCTTATGAATGCAAAACGGATTTAGCTCGGCATATTTCAACTTTGCTAAGCTGGAACAATCATTTTGTAATGTTGTCAAGCATAGCTAGGTTTTCTTCTGTGGCAGTGACTATTCTGTCAGTAGCTTCTGGCCAGCAGCAGTCCAGGCGAAGATTGCAGTGCACTCTCAGACAGATGCACTCTCAGCCCCAGTGACGTCACGTGCACATGCACTCTCAGCCCCAGTGACGTCACGTGCACATGCACATGCACTCTCTGCCACAGCGGCAGAAACAGCCCAACTTTTGGCTGCTTCTGCTTAGCAATATCATCACTTAATCCATTTTCATCCATTACTCAGCTAGAGAATTCCATTTAATGTACCTCCCTGTTGAAAAAAGTCCTATTAACCCATTAAAAAAGTGTCTGCTTTTCTGTAAAGCTGCTTTGAGACAATACTAGCGGTAAAAAGCGCTATACAAAAAAATGTTGTTGTTGTTGTTGTCTGTTGGTTCCTGGTGGTTTTCAGTAGTCGCTAATAGTGTTCTGTGCTTTCCTGATGGGTTGATATCACAGTGTAAAGGATTCTAATCATTTAAGCAGGTGTTGCCCAACAGTACGTGATTTGCTGTTTTTCCCTCATAAAACCAAGAGCGGCACTGACGTCATTAATAGGCTGGCGGTGCAGGTCAGGCTGAGAGTGCATGTCTGCAGCCAGACCCTTCTCGAAGACTGAGTTCCCTTTTTGGATTTGATGTTAAAAAGTTTTTGTAAAACTTTGATTTGTTGACAGACCAAGAGTCTTTCAGCGGTATATGATGAAGACTTGCTTCCTGCAGACTCTTGAAAAATACAGGCACATTGACAGATTCCAAATAAACGCATTTGTCAGTTTTACAGAAAACGTAGCTCCTTACCAAAGTAGCAGTGCCCGTCGCACTCTGATTTGGTTGAGGTGGGGGCGTGGCTATGATTGCATAGTGCAGACATAGCCCCACCCCCTAAAAATCCAAACAGCACAGAGGAACTGTGGGAGATTTAGGGATATAGGTTCTGGAATAAAAATGATTTGACTACATGACGGGTCCCCTTTTGCAAGCCGTTTCTGAAGTGGGTGTGCTGCAGTAGTGGAAAACGATTGAAATGTGCGAGGCAGGGCTACTCCAGGACCTGGACAGTTAATAGAGCATTTCAATACTGCTTGATTCAGAACAAGGCAGGTCAGAAACACCATCAGTTATATTGATTCCATTCCGTTCTGTCCACTGTTGGATTTTCAGGCAGTTCTCAGTGCAAACAGTAGATTAAAGAAGTGTTCATTAATACTGCCTTGTTATTTTAGGAGACAATGCCACCACCCTCCCACACGGCCTTCTCCGGACACCACCTCCCCTTCGTCGGCTTCACATACACTAGCACATGGTAAGCATTTAAAGTTTACTTCGTAATGCAGTCATAGGGAAAGCTGCACTGATGTAATGTATGTATTAACATTAATGAGAGACTAACCCCTGTGACAGTTACCTGTAATCTTATATCCACTGGTTTAGAATGGAAAGTGGATTTGATTGGACATCTTTCTGCAAGTGTGTGTTTGTCTAAAATTTGCCTTCTGCAGATATTTGATATGTGAGACTTGGTCAAAAAAATGTTGTATCCCATTTGTTGGGTTTAGTGATGTGTGTCTGTTTAAAAACAGTGGTTCCTGCTGCTGATGCTGCTTGTGTGTGTGTGTGTGTGTGTGTGTGTGTGTGTGTGTGTGTGTGTGTGTGTGTGTGTGTGTGTGTAGCTCTCTGTCAGACCGCGGCTGTCTGCGGGAGGCCAGTGGTTCTGACCAGGTGGATGCTGGGATACAGAGGAGTTTGGAGGACAGCCTGGCCTCTGAAGCCTACGAGAGAAGGATCCGCCGCCTGGAGCAGGAGAAGACCGAGCTCAGCCGCAAACTTCAGGGTGAACAGAAACACACACACACACACACACACACACACACACACACACACACACACACACACACACACATACACATACACATTTACACATATTATTACATATTGTTTTTACACAGTATCAGCCTGTGGGGGTCATACACACAGTACTGTGCAAAGGTCAGAGTAAATACATTTGTTTTATGTCTGTCACAGTCGCCTATAAAAGGAAGGGGACATTTTTTTGTATAGTTTTTTGTTTGTTTGTTTTGTCTAATACAACAAATCTGTCTTATATGCTACGTAAATATGCAATAGATATGCTTTTATTCCTAATCCCTCATAATTTCATTTATGGCTATTTTTCTATTTCTGTCTAATTTATGTAAGTCTATCTATCTGTCTGTATGTCTGTATGTCTGTCTGTCTGTCTGTCTATTATCTATCTACCTATCTGTCTGTCTGTCTGTCTATCTGTCAGCTATCTATCTATCTATCTATCTATCTGTCTATCTGTCTATCTATCTATCTATCTGTCTATCTGTCTATCTATCTATCTATCTATCTATCTATCTATCTATCTATCTATCTATCTATCTCTCTTTTCAAAACTGGACAAAAATGATAAAGATGTAGAGAAAGATGTAGAGAAGTGTGTAGAGAAGTGTGTAGAGAAGTGTGTAGAGAAGGGTGTAGAGAAGTGTGTAGAGAAGGGTGTAGAGAAGTGTGTAGAGAAGTGTGTAGAGAAGGGTGTAGAGAAGTGTGTAGAGAAGTGTGTAGAGAAGTGTGTAGAGAAGTGTGTAGAGAAGTGTGTAGAGAAGGGTGTAGAGAAGTGTGTAGAGAAGTGTGTAGAGAAGTGTGTAGAGAAGGGTGTAGAGAAGGGTGTAGAGAAGTGTGTAGAGAAGGGTGTAGAGAAAGATGTAGAGAAGGGTGTAGAGAAAGTAGGACTCTTAACAACCGTGCAAGACCTGGTTTATCTGTCACCATCAGATAAACAGCACCTAAAGCTCTGAGAGAGAGAGGAGAAAATTAAGCTCCACTCTTCTTTGAGATCTGAAAATCCACAGGTGTCCATCCTTCCACTGTGAAAAGACGACTCGACAATACGAGTCTGAAAGGATGTGTAGCTATTAAGAAGCCATTAATGAGAAAAAGAAATAGACCGAATGGGAGAACATTTGCAAAGACCTAAACATCACTGAATGAGTTTGAGATTACTTGGATTTGCTTGGAGAAGCAGAAAATACAGAAATTGCCAATCAACTTCTAAGATTGAACTTTGGAGGTGTGGAAAAATATCCCTGCAGATTTTTTTTTGACTGAAAGTGAGTCTCCTGAAAAGAATGGAAGCTGTAATAAAGGCAAAGTGTGGACACAAATACTGAAAATTGGATTTTAAATTTCATTGTTGAGGCTTCTGTGTATTTTTCTTTTTAAATATATTTGTTCCACTTTATTATGTGACGCTAAAAATGAATAACTTGTAGTTAATGACAGTTTTGGAAATCAAATAAATACAGGGTGGTCTCTGACTTTTGCACAGTACTGTACGTCTCTTATGTATTATTTATTTATTAGTATCTGTGTTTATTAAGTATTTTCTAAGTCTAACTCTAAACCTAATCCTGGTCTTGGCTTCAACAAAGTGTTTTTCATTGTCAGTTTTGAAAGCAGTGAAACACAGAGCTCCTAGAAAATGTATGAACACACACACACTGTCTGAACTCAGACAGATACTGACTGTGACTCATCCTCTGTGCCTCAGAGTCCACCCAGACGGTGCAGGCTCTGCAGTACCCCAATTCAGATGTGCCAGTCAGTGCCAACAAAGAGGTGGAGATAAGGAGCCTGAAGAGTGAAATAGACATCTTGAAAAAGCAGATAGCAGGTAACAGATTCACACAGACAGGTGATTCAGTTCAGTCTCTGCAGTAGTTGCCTCTTTATTAGGTACACCTACCTTGTATCTGCACTTGCTGGCCATTTTACGAGGCAGTTGCTTTAGCCTTTTTGACTGACCGTAGTCTGTAGACTGTATCTGTTGCTGCACAGTTTGTCAGCCGCCCTCTACCTCGTCTTTCAATAGACTGGGACCACCATGGCACCACTGCAGTGGCACTGACACTAACACATCTGGCGTAGCAGTGCTGCTGGAGCTTTTACTTGCCTCAGTGTCTCTGCTGAGTTGAGAATAGTACAGCGATCAAAAAATATCCAGCCTCCTTTGGACCTGTGGTCAGAAACTGACCACGGATGAAGGGCTAGAGTATGTCAGGGCACAGTACTGCAGACGCCAGCTTTCTGACTCATTAAACACCCGATTCAACTCATCAGCTAATTGGAAAGTTTCTTGATTCAGATTGTTAGAAGAGGGGAAACACTGAACTCTGCAGAGCTGTGGTCTGGAAGGAACCTAGTTTGACATGCTTGGGCTAAAGGATGACTAAACCTGGGGTTACACTACACAACCTTTACCCCGATTTTAGCCCCGATTCTCAGTCTGGCTGAGTCTATGCTAGTTGGCTCTAGTCTGCAGATTTCTGGGTCAGTCAGAGTCGACAGTTGGCGAGAGAATCGAGTCACTTGTGAGGAAGCAGACTCAGATTTTTGCCCTTCCAATCGGAGTTTATTAAACATGTTTGATTTTTTTTGACCTGACTCTGAACGTAATCTTGTGTAAATTGGTCAGCGACTCAATCTGAACGGATTCCTGCAACAGCCAATGAGAACTGAGAGCGTGAAAGAAGACAATACAGCAAGTAAACAAAGAACAATAGTCAAAAGTCACTCACGTGTGGAGCGAAGCTTTTTAATCAGCTGAGTTTAAGGCAGAATCGGGTTTATGTACATTTAAAACTCTAAAAATACCAAACTGATCACAATGTTAAATCCATGAGTCTCACTTAAACATGTTTACCTGCTGCTTCTTTACTGTTGTCAGCGCAAATGGCAGAGAAAACAGCAGAAGCAGCTCCACGTTTGTTTATTTTGGTCTCCTAGTAACATGAGAACATGAGAGTTTGCATGAGAAAAATCTGCAAAAACCAGTCAGATGCTGTGAGATGGCCAGTCTTTTGTAATCTGTTCAGATTTACAAGTTGTGTAGTGAACCCAACACTTAACACAAACTGTGCATAGAAGGAGATTATCTTTTGTCTCTAATTGTACACCTGCAAGGTTTACCAAGAAGGATCTGTATAAAAAAGTGGCCAATGACATTAAATCAGTGACGTTTCTAAAGACTACCAAGTGATAATTTGTCTTATCTCAGATTCTGGTCAGCTGGAACAGCAGCTGGAGGAAGCCAGCATTGCACGTCGGGATCTAGAAGACTCCTCCAAGGTCATCAAGTCTCTGGAAAAGCAGCTAAAGAGCGTCATGCAAGAGAAAGATGACATGCATAAGGTGAGAAATCTGTCTCTGCGTGGTTCTGTCACTCTTAAAAAGATGGTGCTTCAGGGTTTTTTTAGTGAAGAAAATGGTTCTATAGAGAACCATGAACACTCAAAGAACCCTTTGCATGATTAAAATGTTCTTTGCATCGTGCAGGCGTTCTTCAGACCGATGGAGAATGTGCTATAGACAGTTCTGTATAGAACCTTTTTGAAAATGGTTGTATGTAGCACCCAAAAGAGTTCTTCTATTACTATGGTAACAACAGAAGAACTCTTTTGGGTTCTATATAGAACCCTCTATAGCATATTCATGCACACTTTCCATCAATCCAAAGAACACTTTTGTAATGCAAAGAACCCTTTAATCATGCAGAGGGTTCTGTGAGTGTTCATGGTTCTATATAGAACCATTTTCTTGACTGAAGAACCCTTGAAGCACCATCTTTTTTTGTGTATAATGCAGACCACTAGCATGGCTGACCGCCAAACCCCAAAATGTTTCTGAATCACCATCACATCTTGTGATTTCATTCACCGTATCATTTCCCAAGATTTCTATGCAGGTATGTGGTTTTAATGTGATATTTTGTGCGTTTAGGTTGTAGATTCATGCTGTAATCACAACTTATAAGTGGGCTAAAGCTCTGTTCTCTGTGCTTTTCTGTATTTGACTCAAAAAAAATCATTTGGCCACCTAGCGTGTCTACATATTCTTAAATGGTAAACATTGCATTTGGATTTATTTTGATCATAACAGCCTCTGGTAATGTATTATGGGCTATTTATATTCCATTTAAGCAATGGAACACAAGAGGGAGTGTGTTATCCTGAAATAACATCACGGCTGTGATTTGGTCGCCGTAGATCATCACAGCCGTGATGTTATTCGCGATAACACACTCCTCGAGTGTTTTATTGATTTTATACAACAGTTAAATAAATAAAGTAATAAATAAATAAATTGGGTCATGAACGCGGCATTTAATGTGTTTTAATGTTCGCAGTTCCTTCACCAAATTATAGTTCCTTAACAAGCAGCTTGTTGCTACATCAGAGTAACGAGCTCTGCTCACTCGCTGCACAGCCAGCAGTTCGTTCTCCAGCTCCTTACACTAAATTCCCAAACTGTCATCACCACTGAGCAGCTTTTCAGTCGGCAGCTGTGGCAAAAGAACAGCTAAACAACCTGGAATCAGCCAGAAATTAACCGAACACCATTTGCCAAACATGTAGTCTGATCTTCAGAGTCTGACCAACTTGGACTGAGCCATAAAACTGCCGCAATATCAAGTTCAGCTCAGTTTTGTCAATTTTTTGTATTGGGTTCATTTCTGGCTGATTCCAGGTTGTTTAGGTGTTCTTCTGTCACAGCTGCTGACTGAAAAGCTGCTCAGTGGTGATGACAGTTTGGGAATTTAGTGTAGTCTCATCTTCAGAGTCTGACCAAATCGGTCAGCAACGGCGTCTCAGCGGAGTGATACGGTATTTGTGAAAAAAAACGTGCTGTTATGGAGAAATAACAGCACAGTTAGAACGCTTCTCAACCAATCAGCTTGCATGGCCGGAACTAAATGTTGTGTAAAGGTATATATTGGAGCAATTTACTGATTCGGAAACACTAACAGCCATGTCCAGTTGTTATAACGGGCCTGTTAGATAGTTAGCAAAGCCTTCAAGTGGTCTGTCCTAAAAGGAATAGGTGCTTTCTTGTCTTACCTGTTAGATTGACTCTCCTCAGCTGTTAGCATGGCCTCTGCTGCTGTTAGAAAACCTCTCCCTCAGTTGTGGTACCTACTGATAGGTAATGATAAGGTTGGAGGGACGAACCTTATCGAACCGTTTTGTTGCTGGAAAGCTAGAAATCTCTTCCTTAGATGAACATGATGACACATGCTATAGTTAATAATATGCCTTTTCTAGCCTTAATAGCATTTATCTCTGTTACTTTAAAGGCTGTTTACAGAGGAACAGTCCTGTTTGTCTATTTTTGGTGTCAGTTGGTGCTGCATCGTGCCAGAGGTTTGAGAAAAAAACATGTTTTTACCATCAAAGCCATTTCAGAGAACAAAGCGAGAAAAAAAAAAACATGGCAGAGAGTCTTTGGGCGTGATTCAGAAATGAGAGAGGACTCGGCTCCCAAAAATCACTGCGGCCGCTTGACGTTCCCAGTCTGTACACTCCTATTCACTAGCTCGACCCTTTCAAACTCCTAAACAGAATCAGTTCATAAACAGTCTATCCACAATCATCCACTAACTCCTTCCCTTCAGACTCTCAAGCATGAATACAGAACTAGCCACAGCAGTTGATGGAGCAGGGTGTATATTGTTTGACATGACAGAGTTGCAGAATATAAAACATTTGATTCTGAAAAGGCCATAAAAACATTATAAACAAATATTTAACCAAAGTTCTCTGGGAAGGTGACAGAAGAGAGGCGATGACACAAACAGACAGCTAGGTGAAGGCATGAGGGGAAGCACACACTGGAGTCTATGAGATCAGCTTCAAAATGAAAAAGAATTTACAGTTTATTTCTGGCTTTACTTAGATGAGACAAACACATTGTTATCAAGCAAATACCTTTTCCAGTAGCATTGGTACACCGATCAGGCAAAACATTCTGACCACCTCCTTGTTTCTACGCTCACTGTCCATTTTATCAGCTCCACTTTGTAGTTCTACAGTTACAGACTGTAGTCCATCTGTTTCTCTGCATACTTTGTTAGCCACCTTTTACCCTGTTCTTCAGTGGTCAGGACCCCCATGGACCCTCACAGAGCAGGTACTATTTGGGTGGTGGATCATTCTCAGCACTGCAGTAACACTGATGTGGTGGTGGTGTGTTAGTGTGTGTTGCGCTGGTCTGAGTGGATCAGACACAGCAGTGCTGCTGGAGTTTTTAAACACTGTGTCCACTCACTGTCCACTCTATCAGACACCCCTACCTTGTCAGTCCACCTTGTAGTCCTTCATCAGTGGTCACAGGACGCTGCCCACAGGACGCTGTTGGCTGGATATTTTTGGTTGGTGGACTATTCTCAGTCCAGCAGTGACACTGAGGTGTTTGAAAACTCCAGCAGCACTGCTGTGTCTGATCCACTCGTACCAGCGCAACACACACTACCACACCACCACCACGTCAGTGTTACTGCAGTGCTGAGAATGATCCACCACCTCTGTGAGGGTCCATGGGGGTCCTGACCACTGAAGAACAGGGTAAAAGGTGGCTAACAAAGTATGCAGAGAAACAGATGGACTACAGTCTGTAACTGTAGAACTACAAAGTGCACCTATATAGTAAGTGGAGCTGATAAAATGGACAATGAGCGTAGAAACAAGGAGGTGGTCATAATGTTATGCCTGATTGGTGTAAATCTGTCAGCAATGCCAACTCACTTATTAGTTATTGACAGTTACAGGCAGCCCACCTTCAGCTCAGCTTTGCCCCTTTCTAGGGGTAGGGTGTCCCAATTTTTGTTGAGATAGAGGGGTAGGGCGAAGTGTCAGGGCTACATGGCCCTCCAAACGGAGGTTTTTTTTTAAAATTATGATAACCTTTGTTTTATCATAATGTTGTTTCATGTATTATGGTCTTTTTCTTCATAACAAGCATAAAATTGCAATTACTATGCTAATGTCTCAGTAGCTAGGTAGCTAAATTTCCCGTTCCACCTTAAATAGTCCAGCAGTATTGATGCCTGAAGACCCATAGTGTTACTGCTGCTCCATTTAAGGTGGAACGGGCAAATTTGAAAGAGAAGCTGGCGAAAAAAAAAAAAAAGACTTCAGCTTTATATCAGCAAAGAGTTAGTGGTGGGTGATAATGAATCATTTTCACATCCCCCCTCTTTGAAAGCATATGATGCCCTAAATGTAACTAAAGCCCAGCAGGGAGGAGCTGAACTTTACCCTCCTCTGCTATCACTGCAGACTGGCAGGGTCGCCTACAGAGCAGCACTAGTAGCTGTTAATGGAGTGATGTCCTTTTTTTATTTGAGGGTCCCATTTCATAGAGGAAGATTTCAACCACTACCCCTTGCGACTCAGTTCCGAGGGGCAAGGTGACACTCAGAAACAAGGGGTAGGGGTAAAAATAAGAAATGGGATTGGGCCCAAAACTACAATGTCGACTGCAAAACGAAAACGAAATAAAATGATTCAGAAAAAAAGTTTTTTTTTTTGTTTCTCATTCAGAAAAAAGCTGAGCTCAGTCTACTGTTGTGATAATTCTGTCTTTATCAAATACCTGCTCTCCCCGCATCTATCCTAATACCAAACACTAAAACTGAAATGAAATAAAAACCAATCTAAACTTTTTACTTCTCAAAATATAAAAATCTAGGTTAAAACTATTAGTGCGCCTTTAGGATTAACTGAAAATAAACTGCAATTAAAACCAGAATGTCTCTGTGCTTCTCCAGGGGCTGCTGGAAGCGGAGGAGAAGATGAAGGCTCAGGGGAAAGACCTAAAGGAGGCGCACAGTCAGAGGAAGATGGCCATGAAGGAGTTCTCTGAGCTGAGCGAGCGTCTCACCGAGCAGCGCTCGCACAGTCAGCGGCTGGCCCGTCAGCTGCGTGACAAGGAGGAGGAGATGGAGGGCCTGGCTCAGAAGGTGGAGAGCCTGCGACTGGAGGTGCGCAAAGCCGAGAGAGCACGCAAAGAGGTAGGAGAGTCTCTCCTGTGGTTTAAGGCTAATGGGCTAAAGAGCTTAGCCTCATTTAACCTCTCTGAAACTCACAAGCTTATTTGATACGTCTGGTTTGCTGTTGTTTCTCTGTTCTGTGTGTAGCTTGGGTGCCAGGTCTCACGACTCTCTTGTGAGAGTTTGAAGTTTCATTGCGCTCACCTGGTTCTCTCCCAGGGTACAAGGTTCTCGTGTGTTCCTCCTATTTTAGGATCAATGTTCAATTTCCTTTTTCTTTTTTCATTATCAAAAAACTGCTGCGCGAAGCTAGCCAGCTAACAGCTACTAGGTCAGTAGAGGGTAACTCTCTACTGTAGGGTACTGTTCATAAGGCTACATAAGCTTGTCATGACCACTGACATAACCCTACATACATGCTTATTCCGAGGCATCATTTGCTGTAAAGGTTACATTTGCCAGTTTTGATCAATGTTAGCTAAGGTAGCCTTTATAACAGATGATGCCTATTGGAATAAACCTTTATAAACATTTATGTAGGTTACATTTGGCAGTTTAATCAATGTTAGCTAAGGTAGCCTTTATAACAGATGACGCCTATTGGAATAAACCTTTATAAACATTTATTTAGGTTACATTTGCTAGTTTTGATCAATGTTAGCTAAGGTAGCCTTTATAAAAGATGACGCCTATTGGAATAAACCTTTATAAACATTTATTTAGGTTACATTTGCTAGTTTTGATCAATGTTAGCTAAGGTAGCCTGTATAACAGATGACGCCTATTGGAATAAATGTTTATAAACATTTATGTAGGTTACATTTGCCAGTTTTGATCAATGTTAGCTAAGGTAGTCTTTATAACAGATGACGCTTATTGGAATAAACGTTTATAAACATATATGTAGGTAACATTTGCCAGTTTTGATCAATGTTAGCTAAGGTAGCCTTTATAACAGATGACGCCTATTGGAATAAACCTTTATAAACATTTATTTAGGTTACATTTGCTAGTTTTGATCAATGTTAGCTAAGGTAGCCTGTATAACAGATGACGCTTATTGGAATAAATGTTTATAAACATTTATGTAGGTTACATTTGCCAGTTTTGATCAATGTTAGCTAAGGTAGTCTTTATAACAGATGACGCTTATTGGAATAAACGTTTATAAACATATATGTAGGTTACATTTGCCAGTTTTGATCAATGTTAGCTAAGGTAGCCTTTATAACAGATGACGCCTATTGGAATAGACGTTTATAAACATTTATATAGGTAACATTTGCCAGTTTTGATCAATGTTAGCTAAGGTAGCCTTTATAACAGATGACGCCTATTGGAATAAACGTTTATAAATATTTATGTAGGGTTATGTCAGTGATCATGCCTAACTTATGTAGGTGTCATGTAGCCTTATGAACAGTACCATACAGTAAATTGTTACCAAAACTACTTCAGGTTCATTGTTCAGTGTCATTAAACGAGGCTGATCATTGGTTGTTTTATCTTTTCTTCTGAAAGCTTTAGCATCTTTAGGGTCTTTGTTTGGCTAGAAGTGGCCACACCCCTCCTGGGGGTGCATCCCTTAACAGACACATCATTTAAGAACCTTTAAAACTAACTGAAATAACATACACGCTGAATGAGAATGAGAATCTCCTCAGCAATTTACATGGATATGGAAGCATATATAAGGTTAATGGCAACAGATACGAATGCCTTGATTTCAGTTGTCTTGCAGATGTTTTAAAGTTTGTATTTTTCTTTTAGCTCCTTAAGGAGTGAATTAGACTTCGTTCTGCTTGTGTTCTCAGCTGGAAGCGCAGGCAGAGGAACAGACAGCCGAGGCTCAGAAAGAGAGAAAGCTACGAGAGAGAAACGAGCAGTACAGCAGACAGTTGGAGGAGGAACTGGAGGGCGTGAAGGTGGGGATGAGGCTTGAACTATAGCTGTATAAACACCTACTCAGTCATTCCAACACTCATTTTCACAGAAGCTTTGCTTTATTTTTTTCCCCCAAACTCTTTGTATACAGTAGATATGGAGTACATAGTGGATTGCCGTTACAGTGAAATATGAAATAGTTCTGTGAGTGTTATTCATACCAAATATTAATATAAAGTTTGAAATATCAGTCACATCTGAATCTCTCTCTAATGTCGATATTTTTTCAAGCAGTTATCTGCTGATGCCAGTTTGATTCCAGTATAATAACAATTATAATATTTTTTATTTATAAAGCACTTTTCATGCCAGTGGCAGCTCAGAGTGCTTTACAGACAGGTGATAAAACAGTCATTAGTATTTATTTAGAATCAGAAGAAAATGAAAAAGATCAAATTTGAAGATAAAAACCATGAGACGCAGAGTTTAAATTAAATGCTAAGTTAAAGAGATGTGTTTTTAGATGCTTCTTAAAAGTGAGCACTGAACTTGACTGTCTAACAAAAGGTGGAGTTGAGCTCCACAGTTTAGAAGCAGAATAACTGAAAGAGTCTCTCCATGTTTTCTGTATTTTACAGAAGATGTTCAGAAGGTCAGTATCTACAGATCTTAGGTTAAGTGCCAGAACATAAACAGACAGACCCACTGTGATGTAGGCGGAGCTTTACCGTCATATAGAGCTTTAAAAACTAGTAGCAGAACTTTAAATCTATCCTGAACGATACAGACAGTCAGTGCAGCTCTTTACAACAGGACTGATCTGATTTCTCTGTGTTGTTTTTGTTAGGATGCTGACACTTTTTGTACGAGTTGTAAGGGACGTATTGTTTTCTTAGGAAGTCCAGTAAGAATCATCATTACAGTGATCAACTCAGGTGTAACAAATGCATGAACAAGTTTCTCTGCGTCGCTCTGAGAGAGAAAAGGCTGAACTTTAGTGAGATTTAGTGAAGATCACACCCAGGTTTCCTACTTCAGCTTTGGTATATGGAGTTACAGAACCAAGTCTCTCATAAATTGTTTTTCTCTGAGTTTCTGTACCAACGATCAGTATTTCAGTTTTTTCATGATTTATTGTAGAACATTTTGTGACATCCACTGAGAAATATCTGACACACAGTTAGTAAGCCTGTCTACAGAGCCTTGACCTTCAGAAGGAATAGAAATGTATAGCTGGGTGTCGTCAGCATAGCTATGAAAATTTGTACTATGCTTACCATCTTGCATCCTTTGTTAGAAATGTTTTAGACCAAACTCTTATCTTTAAACTACAGTAATGTTTGAGCTGTCAGACCGTGTATTTAACCATTTCAGGTAATATCTGTCTATGAGTTAGCATTTACAGATGTTAAACACTTCAGACAGCTTGGTTGAATTCCCCTTTAATGCATCCCTTAAAGTTAGTGCAGCCCTAACAGTGTTTTTGTCCCTCCTGTAGCAGTTGAAGCAGACTGGGCCGCTTCATGCAACTGTGGGCTTAGATCAGCAGCAGGAGGTGGTGCGGCTGCGGGCGGAGCTGGAGAAGAAGAGCGTGCAGCATGAGGAGGAGCTGTGTCGCAGGGAGACGCTCCATGGCACCGAGCTGAAGAGCCTCCGGAAGGAGCTCCGCGACGCCGAAGCCCAGCACCTCACCCTGCAGAAAGAAATCCTCATGCTTAAAGACAAGCTGGAGAAGGCTCGCCGAGAAAGGTACGAGGGCGGTCGTTCGTTTTTGAATGACCATTCAACGACTATGTTACTCAGCCTGTTATTGTGGCTGCCGTGTGGTTTCAGAAGAAAGTAATGAGAGGTGCATCTTAGGCTCGTGGTTATATTTTGGTTTTTCATCTGAATTTACATGCCCAAATCGTAAGGCAAATTGGTCAGTAACAGCATGAAATAAATGTAAATGTTTGGGGTTTTTTTTGTTTTTTTCAGATTAACAGAACATGTGTTTTATGATCACACATATTGCTATATGCTTACAATTTACTGCTGAAAGCCAAAAAACTTAGACGCTCTTTGAATTTTATAAAAATAATTTTTACAGAGCAGATCACTGAAGAGACGCCATCTGAGATCCACTTTATAACTCAGATTTGTAGAAAAAATGGGTCGACTTTCAGTAGAAAGTTCAGCTTCTTTTATTATAAGGGTTTAAAATTACATCACCCATCTATTTGACTGGAATGAAGACAGTTACAGCTCTCATACGACACCCATCTTTTGAATGTAGCTTATGAAATGTGAAAGTTATGAAGTAAAGAATATGACGAAGTGCGTTTTGGAACCACTGGTGGTTCCAAGGGTTAAAAAAGGTTAACTAAGATAACTTGCCACTAGATTAATTTATCTAAAGGTGATCTTATAAAGCATCCCATAGTTATATGTGTCAGTCTTCAAAGCGGGAAGTGATGTAGGATCAGTTAGTTAGTATAGTCCTTTTAGCGTCACTCTGTATGAGCTGTGTAAATAGCTGTTTTTCAAGTGCAATATATCTGTAAACGCTAGGGACACAAAAATGGAAGTTTCTGTCGAATGACCCATAAGCTTGATTTATTTATTTATTTGTTTGTTTGTTTAGGTCAAACTTCAGTGCTACCCTTCAAGTTCACACTGTTAGTGCCTCAACACTAGACCTGTGGGTCTCTGTTGTGTATATTTTTCACGTTCTTTGAAAGTGGGACATACTAATTGGGCAGTATTATCTCTTTACTATCCTGTGGCCTGTGTTGAACGTGTTGATGTTGATGAAAGTGTTTTTTGTGTGCACTTTAGCCAAAGTGAGCGTGAGGAGTTTGAGGCCGAGTGCAAGCAGAAGTATGAGCGGGAACGGGTGCTTCTGACAGAGGACAACAAGAAACTCACCAGTGAGCTGGAGAAGGTGAGCTACATGCATCTAGGCCCATAGGCAACATAACAACCAACCTGTGCAGGCGTTGTATGACGTGAGAGTAACAACCATCTTAAACCTGAATTTTGTCCGTACTTTTTGTCTGTTTGCCAGTCCCACCTGGATTTTCTGGGGTTTTTGTGATTCTTGTGGGCTAAAATGCTTGATTTTGCAGCAGCTTTTCTCAGTGTTTGCATAGTGGGGAATTCACTCCATCGTAGCCTTACAGCTTATTAATGCCCTGACAAATTCCAGTGTTTTAACAGTAAAAGGAATAAAACATTACATGAACACATTATTTTAGATTATTTATCAAACTGTTTAAAATTGAATTAGTCCTCTCTAGTCCTGTCTGTTCTCTTTCCCAGCTAGGCAGTAATTGGCTTGGTTGCATCGTCATGGGGTTACTTGACACTGTCCAGCAGCACAGCTGTGTCTGATCCACTCAGACCAGCGCAACACACACTAACACACCACCACCACGTCACTGTTACTGCAGTGCTGAGAATGATCCAACACCCAAATAGTACCTACTCTGTGAGGGTCCTGACCACTGAAGAACAGGGTAAAAGGGGGCTAACAAAGTATGCAGAGAAACAGATGGACTACAGTCTGTAACTGTAGAACTACAAAGTGCACCTATATAGTAAGTGGAGCTGATAAAATGAACAGTGAGCGTAGAAACAAGGAGGTGGTCATAATGTTATGCCTGATCGGTGTATGATGCCTCTGCGTTATCTATGGCTTCCAGGTACGTAGCACAAAGAATTGTAAAACTTAAATAAAGCAATGATAGGACAAAATTGAGAGCCCTTGCAAATATTACGAGGGTCAGTCAAATTTGTGTGAATTTGTGATTGCAAATTCCTGGAGGGACTAATATGTTTAGGCAACGGTACATCATTCCGTGTTAGAAAGCAAACCTGTTTGAGATTTAATAACCACTTAACACAGTCTGAGGCTGCAGTGTGATAGTTTAGGCATGTTGTTTACATAATGCTCATTTTTCTTCCATTACTGGCTACATAAGCCTTGTAGCTGCAGTGCAAAACTAAAGAAGCAAATTTTGGACAGCAAACACAGGCAAGAACTCACATGTGCATGCAGTTACTCTTAATTCTAGTGAGCATGTTCCTGTGTCAATAACTGTTTGCTTGATAATGAGTACAAACATACAGGTATATCTGCTTCCACTGTATCCTTGTTTTCAGTTCCCCTTTTCTGGTATTTTCTCTACAAGTCTCACATTCTTTTGCATTCTTTCAGAGTTATCATAACCCCACATGCACAGAGATATGGTCCTGCCTGTTGGATCACCCCCTGTTTGCCTTGGATAGAGGAAAAAGGGAGGGAAGGAGTTTGTAGCTCCCAAGTCAAATAACTCTGCTGGGGGCTTTGCACATGCTGAATATAAAAGCGCTGTTGGTTTAGTGTGGGATGCTTATTAAAAATCATGCATTTCATAAAAATAAAGTCCAGAACCAGCCGTTTTTTTTCCCCTGGGCCATCAGGCTGCTGAACAGCCAGTAGTGCTGGTGTATCGATCTGTAGGCCTGTCACTACAACTCTGAGTATTATCATGATGATCTCCATGGACAATCTACACCTCATCCACATCAACAGACCTACTCTGATCTTACTGCACATTAAATCTAGCCAACCCACCACGATCAGGCATAACATTCTGACCACCACCTTGTTTCTACGCTCATTGTCCATTTTATCAGCTCCACTTACTATATAGGTGCACTTTGTAGTTCTACAGTTACAGACTGTAGTCCATCTGTTTCTCTGCATACTTTGTTAGCCACCTTTTACCCTGTTCTTCAGTGGTCAGGACCCCCATGGACCCTCACAAAGCAGGTGAAAAAAATTGATAACACCACGGCTGTGATGATCTACGGCGACCAAATCACAGCCGTGATGTTATTTTGCGATAACACACTCCCTCTCGTGTTCTGTTGCTTAAGAAAACTCCCCTTTGTGACATATCTTGAAGGTGGGAGGAACCTTTAAAGACTACAACTGCTTTTTTTTCTGTTTTTAAATGTTTTTTTTTTGTTTCTGTGAGCTGGAGAAATGAGAAGAAAATCAGATAGCTAATGCTACACTAACTGCTAGGAAGCTATTGCAGCCATGTAACTATAGAAACTGTATGCAGTCACTTTTACAGTGGAGAGAATGGATTACCTGAATGACAGAAATGACTTAGATGAGGAGGATGACAAGCTAAAAGCTAATGTTAGCGAGGTACCTGGCTATCTAGAAAACCTGCCTCAGTTTGACTCCATTTCTCTGGCTGAAAGGGTAAAATCCTCCTCTATTTTGTGCTGAATAAAGACTGAATCACTGTTTTCTACTTTAAGGTTTCCCTACGACTGGGGTAGGAGGTACACTAATGCTAGCCTGGTTGATTTTATAAACAGTCAGGATTAGCTGACACCACAGAGATTCTCAATGTTTGTGTGATGTATTCACGTAATGTCTGCAGGATATTACTGTGAGAGAAGACTGATGAATGAAAATATCACTGTATCACTGTCAGAAGAAAACCTTGTATCTCCATTTTTGACATTTTTCAGTTTTTAACATAATTTGAAAATGCTTGTTAGTCTTTACATTGTGTGTAAATTTCACGATGAATGGACTTAAAGAAACGACCCAAAATCACTTGGAAGAAAGTCTGGTTCCATTGACTTGCATTAAAAGTAAAGTAGGTTTTTTCCTTCTCCTGTAAAGTTACCATTTTGGAAATACAAGGTTTTCTTTCCGACAACAGCGACATGTAAACGATTCAAATTTGTGAGTTTTATTGAAATAATGTCAAATATCAAACGCTTTAAGCCAGAATGCCCCTTCAGAAGTGTTAATGTGTTAATATTATCCTCTTATTTCTCTAAATGTTGGCTTAGCGTGATGAATTCTGAAAATTATGGCATGATCTATTTCTATATATACATCTTATATTAATGGCTGATTTTCTCTCTCCATGTCTTCTTGCTACCTGTATTTGTAGCCATTTGCTCTTTCACTCACTCCTCTCTCCATCCTCATGTTTTTTCTCTCTCTCTCTCTCTCTCTCTCTCTCTTTGCTGTCCTCTTATTTCAGCTCTCACTCCTGTTCTATATATTCTGTGCATCAGCTCTTATTTTCTTCTCCTTTCTTTCCATCATCCTATCCTTTCTTCTGCTTATCAGCTTCTTTCCTTCATGTTGCCGTTCTTCCATGATGTCTTCTCCTCCCAGCTTTCCTAATTCCGACTCCTTCTTCTCTCTCTGGTTCTAGCTGAGCTCCCTGTTTGAGAAGATGAGCAGTAGCCACAGGCAGCTGGAGGAGGAGATGAGGGAGCTGGCTGATAAGAAGGAGAGTGTGGCCCACTGGGAGGCCCAGATCACGGAGATCATTCAGTGGTAAGTGGAGCCCCCTACCTGCAGCTGCCCTGTATTACACACATGCTGAAGATCACACAGCAGGTCTCCAACCATCCTCCTGAAGGTCTGCCTAGCAGAGGGTTTCATCAGTATCTCACACTGCTGATCTGACTAATCAAAAGCCTGAGTTGGGTCAGGTGTGGTGTATAAGGATTAGATGTGGGAATCTCTGGGCACCTCACAATTCAGCTTGATTTTTGATTGAGGGTGCCAAGACTTATTATTAATTATTAAACAGTTCTCAGAGCACCTTAATGCATCTCGATTTTTTTTTTTATTTCTGTAGATCACATTGTGATTCTTCCCCTCTATTTCTCATTAACAAGTAGTGGTAGCTTAGTTGAATTTGCTGTTGCTAACTTTTATTAGTGCAGGTTTTCTGTGTTATATTATGCTTTACCTTGCCTTACCTAGACTGGTTTTGATACTAGTTATAGCAGTTTGAGGCTAAATGTGGACATTTCAAGCTTGTAACAATGTTCATATCTATATTTTTACTTTATATGTTGCACAGAAATCTGTAGATAGTTCAGTAAATGCTTAAACTTCAAGCCTAACTCTTAATATTACTGAATTAGCCTGTTAACAGTTTGCCAAGCTGGTTGTTAAAGGTGCATTCTTCCTTAGAATCATATTCACTACGGTTTCGCTCTTTTTATTTTTATATGCATAAAAATTCAGACCCGTTTGTGATTGCAAATGTGCATTAGTGAAATAACGTGTTTCTTTCCTCCTCAAAGTCGGGCTGTTCCAAAGTGTTCTACTTTATAAAGTGTGGTGTGAGTTTATTTTGCAGTAGGGAGATCCAGATCACCTATTAAAGTCTGATTATGGTGTTTTGTGAATAGATTCAGAATATTTCAAGACAGAATTGTGATGCAGCTAAAATGTTTTGTTTTTCCTACCCCAAATTAGAATTGGAGCTAATACCTGCAAAAAAGTAGCTCTATAGGGGGACTTTGGTGACCACTACTCTGTGCTGTTGGGGAGTAATCCATTAACTTGGAATCTTGTGTCTCCAAGCATCAGCCTGAATGTGGGCATTTTTTTACTTGATATTAATGCTCTGTATGAGCTAATCTCAGTTAGAGAACATGAGGAAATCTGACCCACTCTCAAAGCTACATGCCCAGCATTATATTTTGCTGGAACTGAAGGATGCGGACTGAGCTGTATGTGTTTTTTTGTTTGTTTGTCTGTCTCTTTGTTTATTTAGGGTAAGTGATGAGAAGGATGCCCGAGGCTACCTTCAAGCATTAGCCACCAAGATGACTGAGGAGCTGGAAGGACTGAGGAACACCAGCCTGGGAGCCAGAGGCACAGTGAGTCTCTCTCTCTCTCTCTCTCTCTCTCTCTCTCTCTCTCTCTCTCTCTCTCTCTCTCTCTCTCTCTCTCGAGCTTGCTCTCTCTTTTGTCTGTCATATATAGACATCTACTGTTTTAATTATAATTTGTTTGAAAATAAACTAAATTTACATAAATATGTAAATACAAAGATATAGAAATAAATAAATACACTTTATTTACTATCAGAATCTTCGTCAACCTGATTAGTTGACTTACATTCTGATGGAAGAGTTTTCCACGGGGAGGTTGGTAATGTATTTATGTTATGGTTTTTCTCAGTAATTTTAGTCCCATTAAAATCTGCCATCTAGGTCATTTTGATGGACTGATTTATCTACAACAAAACATTGAAAACCCCCTTAGGTTAGATTAATACCCTGCATGTTAGTGTTGGTAGATATTCCATCATATGCAGTGGAAAGGGAGTTTTTGTGGTGTTTCTTTAGTATGAAGGTCAAAGAAGCATATATACATATATATATATATAGGGGCACAGAGAATACAATTAAATGCAGCGATGTTGGCTGTTGATATAAACGACAAGCTAATGAAAAAAAAATGCTAGAATATATGAAATTAGATTAAATTGAAATGTAGGACAGGTTTTCTGTTTGTAAGCAGCAGAGCATACTGCATATAAATCCATAATAATGATCCTTCTCCTGTTTTAAGGACATGCCATGGAAGATGCGGCGATTTGCTAAGCTGGACA
The DNA here is from genome assembly GCF_904425465.1 of Colossoma macropomum. Classification (NCBI taxonomy): domain Eukaryota; kingdom Metazoa; phylum Chordata; class Actinopteri; order Characiformes; family Serrasalmidae; genus Colossoma; species Colossoma macropomum. The sequence goes on along the minus strand of NW_023494795.1, from coordinate 10,142,260 downwards.
TGTCTGCTCGTTTGGAGCTGCAGTCTGCGCTGGACGCTGAGATCCGAGCCAAACAGGCCATCCAGGATGAGCTCAACAAAGTCAAAGCCTCCAACATCTCCACTGAGTGGTAGGATTACAGCTCCCCCTCACAGCGTCTTGCTCATGCACACACTCACACACAAATATGTTTGTTTTTTTAATACCTTGTCAAGATGTGGGGTCATACCTATGCCCCATTGCCATTTCAGTTTTCATGTAGCACTTTACAAAGCCAAGACCACTATATTCATCCAGACAATCGTTTTTTTATGAGGTATAGCCTCGTATTTCTCTCATCTTCCTACCAAGTCAGGCTGATTTTGTCCTTTTTATAAAGTATACACTTTCAAGGCCAGCATTGTATGTAAAAGTCTATTAATAGCCTTCCTTGTCCTCTATATGTTGTGACACTCCTTTGAGAGCAGAGATCAGAGCAGTGCTGGAAGGCCACAGCAGTTTGTGCAGCATGTGCAGTTTACAGCTTTCCCTGCTCTTACAGCCCTGATTCAGCTAAAAAGAGGCTCAGCAATTATCTGACGAGTTGAAAAGGGGGAATCAGGGAACACGTCAAACCATGCAGCGCTTTGATCTTCATGGACTTATGCAAGAGAAGTCTGAAATAGACCTCTCTAAGAAGTCAATTAACGCCTTCTTTCATTCTGTGTTTTGACAGTAAACTGCAGGAGTCTGAGAGCAAGAATCAGGAGCTGCTGTCTGAGATTGAAAGGCTGAGGAAAGAGATGGAGGATCTGCGTCAGAGGAGGGGTCAGTCTCCTTTTTATGCTTCTATAATGAAGAGGAAAAATATATCTTTATTACATATTTTACAATATTATTTTCAAATGAAGAAAAATGATGACTATAATCATGTTGCACAACTTACTAACAACACTACAGCTGATAGGCAGAAGAAGCGCTGGAGTGATTTGTTGACCGGTGCTGATTGTTTGCTGATCATCGATCATGATTTTTGGTGTTTAAACCACATTATCACGGTTTTGCGTCACATTATCACAATGTCACGATGCACTGTTATTTTACATGCATTCTATGTGTGTATGGATGTTTGTTATAACATTCACATAGGTTAACATATTGAACTGTTCTTAGGGTGCATGTGTTTGTTCTTTTAAGAATATATAGTTGTCTGTTAATATATATTTTTAAAAGAATGCACAGTGGACTAATAGTTTGAAGTTAAATAGTTTGGGACTGTGAAAAGTGAAAAGTCCCCGTTCTGAAACGAACAAAGAGTCAGACTCTGCCGGTCAGCGAAATCCAGCTGTTTTACAGAAAAGCCAAATGAAATAATAACGATAAACACATTTTTATCAAAAAATGAAGTACTGCAGTATTTTGGTGCATTTTCCATAGTTTCTGAAACATGGTTCATTATTTGTTGAAAGCTTGATTTATTAGTCTTGGTTTATATAAAACTTGATTTATAAATATCTAACTTTAGGATATGGTGACGCACCATTAAGCAGGCTAGCCTTTTAGCATCCACATTGCTTTAGCTTTCCTTATATTTTCTCCACAAGTGCAAGAACAAAAAGACTTCAGGAAAGAAGAAGACAGACTGTCATTAAAATAAACCTGTGTACTAGTGTTACTACTTAACGTATGTGAGCAAGGAATGGACTGTGTATGTGCATGTCGCTCCATCATCGTATCCCCTACCACCCCCCCTCCCCCTAAGCCTTGGAGTATTGCAGCCTCTCAGCACCTTCTGAAAACAGCGCAAATACTGCCAGACGTCTGAACTACCTCACTCTCTAGAACAAATACGCAGGTTGCCAGTGTAAACAAACTGAAATAATTCACAAGAGATTATTTTACAACTAAAATGAAGAATGAAGTGACAAGAAGAAAGGAGGTTGTCTGCAGGCATGCATGTACCTGCAGCCAGGAGCAGAGGTGATGATGGGTCAAGGTGGTGGGAGGAGGAGGGAAAACATGTTAACATATTGGTTCGTATAGTTTTTCCCGGCCAATGGAGCGTAATGTGACCAAAGACATGAACTAACAAGGTTCATTTCAGGTTGACTTTAATTGAAAGTGTTCAGTATATTATTTGAAATTGAAACCTTTTAAACCCTAAACTGACTTATTCAGGTGTTTAAGACCTTTTATTTAGTAACTACTATAAACGACTCAGTAACTACTATAAAACTAATATGTAATATGTGGGTAGTTATAAGACTAGGCACACATATGGGGTTAACTCTTAACTCTCCTAATATATTTTACTGTGTCCCTGTGCTGGAAATTGAAATAAAAAAGACGGAACATTGACTCAAAAATACATGTTAATAGATGATAGGTCAAGGTGGCCCATTGGCCTCTGTTGCTCTCTTCTGAGTCAGCACTTTTTCAGTTATTTAGAATCGTGCTGTTAAGTACAAGCATGTTATTGTCTATGGTATTTGACCTTATGCTGTCATTGTGCCCGGCTGTCGTTGTGGCTGGTAGAGATAAAGTTGGGAAGTGCTAGAATATTCCTTTAATACGTCCATCCCCCAAAGCCAAACAGCACTGCTGTCTGACTCACCTTGATATGATTTTGTTCTCAGGTGTCAAGCACCAGGATTCTCAGAACTCCTTCCTGGCCTTTCTCAATGCTCCCACCTCTGCGCTGGACCAGTTTGATGTAAGTCCTGTTTTATCTTTTCAGCCTAGCAGTCTCTCCTCTATATTAAACCCTCTGGTATTTTTATGTTCTTTTGAATGATTTAATATTGATACAGTGATCATTGTGGCTTTTTTTCCTTCTTCTTTTGTTGTCCATCAGGACTCTTTTTCTTCTTCTTCTTCCTCTTTAATTGAGTTTTGGGAAGATGTAAGTTGATTTGTGGATCCACTACAAAACCCTGAGTCCTCCTGTTGTCTCCTTTAGTCAGTCACATCAATTCCCCAAAACACACACACACACACACACACACACACACACACACACACCTTCTAAGCCGCTTATCCTTCTGGGTCATGGGGGGGAGCTGGAGCCTATCCCCTATCACTCCATCGCAGGGCAGACAGAAAGACATATACATTCACACACACACTCACACCTAGGGGCAATTTAGCCAATTAGCCTGACTGCATGTCTTTGGACTGTGGGAGGAAACCGGAGCACCTGGAGGAAACCAATTCCACTACAAACTTTTAAAAATAAAAGTGCCAAAATGGTTCTTTTGAGCCTTTTTAGCAGAATGGAAACCTTAAGGGAAGATCTAACATGTAAAGCACCCAGATGATACAGTGAATAACACGAGCGCCTGTACATCGGAGAGCAGAGTTAAGCTAAAAATGCAGTGAGGGTAAAGATGTAGAGTCTAAAAAACTCGTTCACCATATCAAAAACTCTTCCACTATCATTGCACTGCAGTAAAAAAGCAGTGTGATGGTATAATATTCATCTGTGTTGATTTAGTGAAAAACAGTTATTTCTAAATAGCTTTTATTTCTGTTCTTATTGCATTAAACATTTTGAATCTACTTTTTGAGTCAACTTTTAATTTTTTTTCTAAGTCCCATTGTATTAATTAAGGCTGTTTAGTTCTTCTGACTAAATCAGCAAAAATAACCCTTCCGAACCAATTGTGTCGCTGAATTTGGCAACGGTCCCTTTAAGTCCGTTAAATCTGTTGCCACAGGAATTGTGCAAGTGTATGTTGGCTAGAATGAAAGTATCAGCATGTAGAATCACAGCTTTTTGTGTACTACAGTTTATCTGTCACTGTAGAAAAGATGCATGAGATTATATTACAGAAACTTCCTAACTCTTATCTGTTTAAACACCATAACGACTTCAGTTAAGATGAAGTTTAGGAAGAAGCTCTTACAGAACAACAGCTCTTAAGTTCATAATCTTATCCTAACTCCAAATAAGAAAACAGTATAGACGAAAAACAGTATAGAAGTGTCCTAAATGTCAGAAGTACTGTCCTAACTTAAGGAGAACCGCAGCGTGTCCTAACATGCACTTTAACTTTCTGTTTCTAAAGTTAGCCGTTTTCTTCAGAAGAGAATGTTGTTGTTATTAGGCCCCTGTGAAAAGCAGCATAAGATAATGGTGTTAAATTTATTTATATTGTGAAATGATGTGATGCTTTTTCCCCCTAAATCTGCAGTTAAAAAACTCTGGACACTGCAGACTCTGTTCTTCTCCGTTCCCTCTCACTACCTATGTGTGTTAATGTCAATAAGAACTTGCCACTGAAAATATCAAGGCAGTGGTGATGAATAATGAGGAGACAGCGTTCGGCATGTGGCTGTTCATTACGAGGTTTATTAGGAGGAATAACATTAGCGCAGCTCGCATGCTCAAATAAAAAAAACAAACAAAAAAAAACATTACTTCATTAACAGCTACTAGCGCTGCTCTGTAGGTGACCCGGCCCGTCTTCAGTGATAGCAGAGGAGGGTAAAGTTCAGCTCCTCACTGCTGGGCTTTAGTTACATTTAGGGCATCAGTAGCTCTTAAAGAGGGGGACAATTATTTATTATCACCCACCGCTAATTCTTTGGTGATATGAAGCTGAAGTCAGATATTCACCAGCTTCTTGTTCGAATTTTCCCGTTTCACCTTAAATGGTGCAGCAGTTACATTCTGGCGCTTCACGCGTCAGAACTGCCAGACTATTTAAGGTGGAACAGGAAAATTGTCTAGCTAGCTCCTGAGACATTAGCATGCTATTAGCGATTTTTTATGCTTGTAATGAAGAAAATGACTATATGATTTGAGAAATATGATTTTTTACATGTTACACTTATAATTTTTTAACAGAGAAAATTCTCACATTTCTGGGTTTCTTTTGTCGCTCGCGCAGCCAACTTGCCGGTTTTTGTTTTTATTTTTTAACACTCTGTTTGCAGTGTGTCTCTGAAAAACCTCAGTTTGGAGTGGCCATGTAACCCTAACACTTCGCCCTACCCCTCTATCTAAAAATCGGGACACCTTACCCCTAGACGTGAACGCGCAAAACAGATGGCTAAGGGCTAAGTGGTAGGGGCAAGGGGTGAAATGGTATTGGGGCTAAATATACATCTCCAGATCTAAAAGCGTTTGTTTTGCTTATTCAGACAAGCAAAAACACAACTATTGTATGATTTGTATTCCTGTTTGTGTGTTTCCTAATTTACAAGTGTAAAATGTAGATCACATTCTTTACATATCGAAACAATGCAGCAACAGCACTGAGTTATCAAACTGATGAAATGGCCACGTGTCTGCGTTGACCTTAAAGGGTTAATCCATTTGAGAGAGAATGCATGAATATCAGGATATCTCTGCTGTCAGAACAAAACCTTGTATATCCAAACTGAGAACTTTATAGCAGAAGGAAAAACTTTTAATGTAAGTCAATGGAGCCAGACTTTTTTTTTCCCCCCCAAGTAATTTTGGGCCTTTTCTTTTGGTCCATTTATCATGAAATTTACACACAATGTAAAGGACAACTTACTTTTTCTGTTTATGAGAGATGCCAAAAACTGAAAAAGGACAAAAAATGAAGATACAAAGTTTTGTTCTAACAGCAGCGATATATGTCGTTATTACCAAAAGGTAACTGAGATATACATTTTAAAACACGTTGGCCCTTCTGTGCATTATTTAGAGGTGCTTTACATTAAAATTAAATGGTCTTTACACTTAAAAAAAAGGGGAAACAAAAGGTCAAAATTGGCACCTTTATTTTTAAGAGTGCAGAAACACATTGCGATAGCTTGATAATGCAGCTTTTTAAACCACACGACTCAGAGCACCTTTAAAACTCCGAGTAGCTCTGTTGAACAGAATGTACACACACCCACACACACGATTCAGATCCATTAAACAAAGCCAGGATGCGTGACCACTCCTAACATCCAGCTCTGCCAAAGTCAATCTCTGAGCCTGTGTACGTCTTGCCACTGTTGGAAAAGAGTCAGGGGGCTGACCTGACTGGCCTGAGCCATTTGATTCCAGCAGCCCATCACGAAAGTTTGAGAGCAGCATGTTTGTGTTTGTTTAGCGAGAGAGTGGGCATGTACGAGCACACGCACACATATTTGCCCTTAAAGACTGATCAGGGCTGACTTTTGCTCCTTTCTCTCTCCTTTATCCCTGACCCAGGTGTTAAAGGTGTAAAGTAACCGAGCGTGTCATGAGCAGATTACCTATTCAGTGCCTTTCTGTCCTCCACCCTTTATTTCTGTTTAGTGACTCCTGCCTCAGTCGCTCCTGTGTGCTGATCCCTTTTGTGCTGTAGGACTGGAGAACATCCAGAGATCAACGACTTGATAACACATGTTCCAACGTGCTTTTCTTCCCCCACTTTGCTCCCTCTTAGCAGTTCTGCAAAGCATTAACCCTCAATCACAGCTTAGAAACTTTCCTGTGCTTGTCATTGTATGAAATAATTGTTTTGTTTTTGTTGTTTGTTTCGTTTTTGTTTGTATTTTCTCCTTTCAAAGCGCTCACCTTCTTGTGGTCCAGGAAGCAAAGGCCGACGCGTAAGGTTCACTTTGGTTTTTGAGTGGGTTAAAGTGATAGTCTTCCCTTCATTCTCCCCTTGAGCCCAAATGTAGTCGATCACCGAAAGCATGTTTATTAGGCTTGCTTCTTTAGTTTTGGAGGTACAAGGTTTATGTAGCTAACAGAAAATGGGAGCTTATCTACAGGACTTAGTGTGATGCACACTGTACGTCTAAATCAACACACACTTGACGTGACTTACAAACACGTCGAGTTGATAAGTAACACCAAATAGCCTTTTTATGTGGTTTGTTGTGGTTATCAATAAAAATGGGCAAAGGTGTAGACAAATTTCAGGCATGTGTGGTACTTTTTTATAGATTACAGTAAACAAGCCTTATTCGAGCTGGATTAGTTTTACCAGCTGACATTCTGCAGTTAAATTTGTAAAATTTGGCCGATTTGTACTGGATAAAGTATCTGTAGACCAGATATCTTGGATCAAATCATCGTACCCTGGATGTTCATGTCAGTTAAACAGATCCAGCCAAACTACAAAAATACCCTCCAGGTGCTGTCAGATAGAACAGCATTAGGCTAGTAAAGTAGACTCATTTCACTTTCTAACCTTCTCCTTCTAATTAGGTCATCACCGAAAATGATTACAGACTACAGTAGTCCTAGTTTGAACTTGAATTGGAGTAAAACTGAATTAGCCTGGTGTCCCTGCCAAAAAAATGTCTTTGCGTATAGTCAGGTTTTGTTACTGCTTTACTGCAAAGTCACACAAATTGCAAGTTTTAGAAGGCAATTTGTCCTGGAATGACTTCTTAGCAGACTTGTAAAACCTATGGACTTTGCAGGTTCGTACTGGATTAAAAATCATGTATCTCATTAGTTAATCGCTCAAATTACAGCGTCTCCTCAAGTAAAACTAATCCAGCTTGAGTAGAGTTTAAGACAGATAAAATACATGCAATAATGTTGATACCGTTTGAGGTGAGACTGTGGTGATTTAGGTGTGCAGTTTGCTAATTTTTGGGGGTATAAGCTTCTATTACATAGCTACGTTAGCCTCATAGTTTCAGTGCAGAACTGAAAAGCAGACTTCAGTCACCATATATCCTGGCTGATTGACTATATTTGAATAAAAGGGATTTTCACCTATTCAGCTACTGCTCCAGCAGTCGTGTTGACCCCAGAACAGTGGAGCTGTCTGTTTTCTCTCCTCATGTTAATGCATTCTGAGTCCTGCATGGGTGGTAGTGGTGTCTGAGCTGTATACTCTACTGCATGAGAAATGTGTCATAAAATCATGTGAGGTGTTGTGATCCTGATTTCCCACTTTCTGATGGGTTTGGAAATCAAATGTCATTTCATGTTTGTGCTAAATTTGTTCCCCTTTTATTATGTGGTGAATGGGTTTGTGGTTGGCTGGGTCTTTTTCCCCGTATTGTGCATGTGGGGTGGGTGTGTGGGCTTTCAGAGTGCATTGTGTCTTTTTGGTATCTTGGATTAAAGCCTGGTTGCTCCGCACTTTGCTTTGTTCTGCTGTATGGGTGTGATTTCTGTAAACAATCACAGATCCCAGATAAACCTCGGTGGACTCAGTGCACTCAGTCTCGTCTGGGTTTTAGTGCTGGGTTAAGTTTTAGCCATTTGTTAATGCATGGTGTTAAATCTGCTACCCTCATTATGTTGATGAGACTGTAATGTGATAAATAAAGTGAAGTAATCCCTCTATCTCTCTGCCCCCCCCCTTCTACCCTCTCTATCTCTCCAGCTTGATTCAGCTGATTTTACTCCATCTAACACCCCATCACGGGATGAGGATTCTAAATCTCGCCGCATATACCGCTCACGCTCGCCATCCACCGCCAGTGACCTGGAGCCCATAGAGGTAACTGTTAAACCCTAACATTCAACATGAAAACCAGGGACAGGTTATATAACCAAGGCAAAGTGCCTCTCTTACATTGGAGCTCTGATGCTTTATGCCTGTTTTCATCTCTGCATCCCAGTTCAGGGGTGTCCAAGTTCAGCAGAGTTTACTGATTCCTCTGTTCACATAGACCAGTTGACCTAGTAACCAACTGCTGTAGAATCACTGTCTGTGGTTACATGCAAAGATTTTTGCCAATCCGATTGAATACATTCTGATTACGGATTAAGACGTTTACATGCTCACTACAAGTAATCCGATCGAAAATGACTCGCATGCGCGGAGTAGCGCTTAGAGTAAACGTTACCATGACAGCGAACATCACGAGTCCAGTCAGAGTGAGATGAGTTTTGTGCGCTGGAGTTTTAATTACTTTAAAATGATGTCAGACTCAGGAAAACGTCCTTCACATGTCCTTATTAAAGAAGGCCGAGAGGAAGACGTCGTGTTCTGAGACACATAAGCTGGACGTCCGTCCCACCGCCGTCTTCAGATTAGAGCATAAACTTCGTCTCCTCTGCAGACCAGTTTCTGCTCCGCCATGTTGAACTTTTGCCAGAGCCAGTTTGTTCCCTGCCTTTGCTCTGACGCGAACACATGCGCAGAACGTAGTTACACGTTCTGAATGGAAATGTAATCGGATATATGTGTTTATATGGCTATTATACTTCTATTTAACAGATCATTTACAGGATTACCCGCCTTGTTCAATCGGATAGAGATTGTGTTCCGAATGGCCTCAATCGGACTAGACTATTCTTATTGAAGTGTATACATGGAGGCATCCTATTCAGATTGAGCTATTAGATGGATTATAAACGGATTATTAGGCTGCATGTAAACGTGGCTACTTAGGGATGTGCCTTCTGACTAATTTTGTTATCTGGCTTTAAAAAATAACTTAACATCAGATGAAAAGTTTTCATAATATGCAGACACTGTTAACTGGTGCGCTGGTGCTTACACGAACAAGAAGTGTGAAAAGGTCTACATTGGAAAACGTCTTATATTCAAAAACAGCCTGTAAAAACAACATTTTGTGCACTGCGCATGAATGACAGAGGCTGCTTTAATTGAGCTATCAGGCTAGTGCTAACACTAGAACTAACCAGATCAGTAGATCAGAGATATTATGGGATTTTTTCTCTTCAGTGAATAAGCTGACATGTCAGTTTGTTGAGGTGTCATTGGCTACGTTCACATTACCAGGTTGAAGTGGCACAAATCCGATTTTTTGCATAATTTGACTCAGATCTGATGTTTTCAGGGCTGTGTGGCCACACAAATCTGATCTTTTCAAATCCGACATGAGGCTTTTTTCATATGTGGTCCTAGATCAGATACGTATCCGATTCGTGGCCATGCAACCTTAATGTGACGCTCAAATCGGAATTCATGTGTTTTTTTTTTTTTTCCACTGTGCGTGACCATCATTCAGCGTTACCATGGCAGCAGCACCGAACAGAAGTCAAAGCCTGTGAACTGTGGAAAAGCAACACGTCTCACCTTTTTCTCCTTCCTCTTGCTCTAATAATGAAGCTGAGACGAGTTAATTATCTTCTCAGCAAAGCTCGTTCTGCTCGTTAGTTTGTTTGCTGATGATCCACGTGATTCATTCATGAGTAGGATGTGCTCATGTGGGTCATTTCAGGACGTTGGTTCGTTCACATTAATGAGCAATTTAAGTCACTTGCCTAAACGAATGTGAATCATCATCTCAGTGAGATCAGATTTGAGTAACGAGGCTTGTAATGTGAAAGTAGCCGTTGAGAACAGTGAAATATCTTGTTTTGGGTTGTAGCTTAGAGAAGCTAGAGTATTTGGCCAAGCCACAGTACCTCTTCTTTCCCAGTCAGATCCTTCACAGTGCACCTTCGGACATATCGTCGCTGTCCAATGAAAAACATGTATCTCCATTTTTTGTGATTTTTACTTTTCTGCATCATTTGAGCTCAGCAGTTCTCCTTTACATTGTGTGAAAATTTCATCATGATTGGACCAATAGAAATGCTCCAAAATTGCTTAGAATAAAACCTCTTTCCATTAACTAACTTTCAAAGTAAAGAGTGCTTTTGCCCTCTCCTGTAAAGTTAACATTTTGGAGATACTTGTTTTTCTTTGGACAGCAACGATATGTTAAGTCACGTTAAGACACTGTGACACTTTGTTTTGAAGTAGTTAAACATGATAACTCAAGCACAGGAGGAGGCAGCCGCACAGACGTTTTAGAGCATTTATCAACTACTAAATTGTGTTCATTTATACACACTTCTTAAATATAACACTGCTTTTTCAGCAGCATAGCTTTACTATTAAAACAAAAAAAAAAACATTTGAAACCATTTTGACCGAGGCTTTAAGTGAGTGAGTCTGTCCTCAGTTATATGCACCTAACATGCTCTTCTCCTGCAGCTGGTGGACCACTCGTCACGTCTCCAGACCCCGACTGGGAGATCCGGCTACAGCAGCCTGGGCCACTCCACTCCTAAAGTAAGAAAGTGATCTAGATTTATAATAAATAATAATGCCTTACACTGTGTCGTCAGAAGTGAGAGTGGAAAAGTAACGAATGTATAAATGAAATGAGTCAAATGTGTTTTTCCTGAGGCTGCATTATGAGCAGGTGCTAACAGTGTGACAGTAGCATTGCGTTGTTTATGTTGCAGCCCAAGGCCCATCAGTTTGTGGTGAAGTCCTTCAGCATCCCTACTAAGTGTAACCAGTGTACCTCCCTTATGGTTGGCCTCATCCGCCAGGGCTGCAGCTGTGAAGGTGAGAGAGAGAAGGAAAAACTGGGGGATGACCTTGTATGAATGTATGAACATAATGTATTAACAGTGATAAAAGGAACCATAATTACTTCGAATGTAGAGTAATATGTAATATGTCGTCAGTGTCAGAATGAAACCTTGTATCTCCAACATTTGTACAGGAGGAGGCTGTGTTCTGTAGTTTAAATATAAGTTAATGTAATAACACTTTTTCCAAGCACTGCTGTGTCTGATCCACTCATGCCAGCGCAACACACACTAACACACCACAACCACGTCAGTGTTACTGCAGTGCTGATAGTGATCCACTGCCAAATAGTACCTGCTCTGTGAGGGTCCATGGGGTCCTGACCACTGAAGAACAGGGTAAAAGGGGGCTAACAAAGTATGCAGAGAAACAGATGGACTACAGTCTGTAACTGTAGAACTACAAAGTGCACCTATATAGTAAGAGGAGCTGATAAAATGGATGATGAGTGTAGAAACAATTAGGTGGTCATAATGTTATGCCTGATCTGTGTAGATCCACAAATGCTGAAGCCTTCAGAGGCTGAATGTATGTGGATTTTAAAAAATGCTTTATCAGTGGTTGATTCTTTTTAATACTTTATTTTAATGTTAATTTTGGTCTCTGAATATTTTCACTTTTTTTTTTTCCCCACAGTGTGTAATTTTTCCTGTCACGTGACGTGTGCGGACAAGGCCCCTGCCGTTTGTCCAGTTCCTCCTGAGCAGACTAAGGGTCCACTGGGCATCGACCCACAGAGGGGCATTGGCACCGCCTACGAGGGACACGTCCGGGTGAGCAACACTTGAAATACTCTATTCATGACTCTCTATCTGTGTATGCTGTCCAGTGAGGTTTAAAATACCACTTATGACAGTTTTTGTCCAGCAGAGGGCACCAGCGGTGCTATAGTAAGCAGCCTAGTCTTGAGTGGTTTTTAATGCATGCAGCAAGTCGGGCATATTTTGCAAAATCTCACCTGAAGGTGGGGTAAGAGGCTATTTTCTGAGCAAGACTGGCTTGAAGCCCTGGGACATTTTGACTTGGAGTCCCATTTGACCTTCTGCCATTGCTTCTACCATAAATACTACACCAGTTTTCAACTTGCAGCCCCCCAGTAGGCTGTAGTGATACTGCCAGGGAGCCTTTGGTAGTCCTTTTTTGTTTGGATCTTCTATTTTCAATTTTTTTTTTCCATGATCTACATTGTTTAGAGAAGACGCTACACATACAATAAATATCAAAGCACTATAGTGATTAAGCCCTGCGATGGACTGGCGACCTGTCCAGGGTGTGTCCTGCCTTCCGCCCAATGACAGCTGGGATAGGCTCCAGCACCCCACCGTGACCCAGAAGGATAAGCGGTTTAGATGATGTATGTATGTATGTATAGTGATTAATACCTTCAGCTGTTAATCTTTTCAAAAACTTGTTACATCCAAAATTGTCCCAGACGTATATACAGTGTGTTGGAATGAAACTCCTCATGTAGACATTTAATAAAGCTAGTCATTTTAATATGACAGACAAACTCTCAGGAAAAAAAGGTACTAAACTGTCACTGGGGCAGTTCCCCTCTTGTCACTGAGGTGGGACCCTCAAGGGTCCATCTCAGTACCTTTAGTCAGGGAACATAACTGTACCATAATCCACTGAAATGATATTTTCTAAGCTGTACTGACTCTACACACCCCGTCTCGTCTCCAGGCTTTTTATTTGATTGTTCTGTTTTAAATCATTGTGAAAAGGTGCAAATTTGTACTTTTCTCCTGGGAAAAACTCATTTAAGGTTCACAATCAGACCTTAAAACCACTGTTGTACCTTTGAGGGAACACTTACATTGTTTGTACCTTGATGAACGAAAAATGTACCTGCACAGCACCTTTATTTCTAACAGTGGATTATTGTTCTGATAATTATTTGCAAACATAAACTGTTAAAAATGGCTAAATATTTACGTCTGACAACATGCATGACTGGTGTTACAGACCTAGCAGGCTAGATACGTTTATATTTTCAGTCTCTGTAAACATTTTTTGGATTGTATGGAATTAATCCTTAATTGATAAATTGCTCGAATAAAAAATATTAGGATTTTTTGGTGTTTAAGAAATTGAAAAGTGAAATTCAGTACATTGTGTTATATTTGTGTGCATTTGAAATGATCAGGCTTGTTAAATTTTCCTGTGGAACGTAAAGTTGTGTGGGTCGTGAGTTGCGAATGGGAGGGAACCCCTTCACTATACATAAAGATTATCAACTTACCATTTGGAGGTCTTCTATTTGGAGCTTTTTTACAGACAGACAGACAGGCAGACAGACACTCAGACATGCCGGCATGCAGATTGCTGCAGTTGTACGTTGCCATGACGTCTGGTCATCCTGTTTCCATCAGGTGCCGAAGCCCACAGGTGTGAAGAAGGGCTGGCAGAGGGCTCTGGCCGTGGTGTGTGACTTTAAACTCTTTCTGTACGAGCTTGGTGAGGGCAAAACCACCCAGCCCAGCGTGGTGGTCAGCCAGGTCATCGACATGAGGTGAGAAAAACCTTCCCTTACATGGTGCGTATACATTCTGAATTATTTTTCAATTTTGCCCATCTTCTTTTCATCTTTATCACCTTCTTGCTCAGGGATGAAGAGTTTTCAGTGAGTCCAGTCTTGGCCTCAGATGTCATCCATGCCAACAAGAAGGACATCCCCTGCATATTCAGAGTAAGAAAATACATGCATGTGTGCACTTAGTGTTTCTGAACTGATATGTTTGGTTTTTGGTCTTGTTTTATAATATCCTTTCTGTAGTGTGTTTAATGTTTATATATCACTGCTGTCGGAACAAAACCTCAGATCTCCAAAATGGTAACTTTACAGGAGAAGGAAAAACACACTTCACTTTTAATGTAAGTCAATGGAACCAGAGTTTTTTCCAAGTCATTTTGGGCCGTTTCTTTTGGTCCATTCAACATGAAATCTACACACAATGTGAAGAACAACAGACATTTTTAAATGACCTCAAAAACTGAAAAACGGCAAAAATGGAGATACGAGGTTTTGTCGTGACAGCAGCGAAATGCAGTGTGACTGACTGATCTGCTGATGATCAGTTACATAAAATGGTATAGTAAAATCACTTCATTCACATAGTGAGATAATCTTTGAACTAGGGGTGGGCAGTATGGAAAAAATTAGAAATGAATACATTTTTTACAATACATGATCTATATAATAATAATTTGACAAAGAGGCACAGTGCACCAGTAGTGCCACACTTAAAAACTGTGATCAGAAGCTCTGGGCAGAATGTTTTTTTATTGCACTTTTTATGCTAAAACCAATTAAACAGCACTTATTATGTTGTGTTTTTAATAAGACATGCAGTTGTTCAGTGTTTCTGTACTGACTATATCAGTAAAATGCTCAGAAAGGCATATTCTGTGTCACGATCAAAAATGTATCACAATAACAATAGAATTTTGTTATATTGCTCACTTATGTTATATGGCTGCTTATAGTGGTGCTTGAAAGTTTGCGAACCCTTTAGAATTTTCTGTATTTCTGGATGAATTTGACCTGAAACTTCATCAGATTTTCACACAAGTCTTAATAGTAGAAAAAGGGAACCAAATTAAACCAATGCGATAAAAATATTAGACTTGGTCATTTGAAAATGATCCAATATTACATATCTGTGAGTGGCAAAAGTATGTGAACCTTTAGGATTAGCATATAAAATCTGATGAAGTTCTAGGTCAAAATTATGCAGAAATACAGAAAATTCTAAAGGGTCTCAAGCACCACTGTATGTGAAATACCATTTTATAGTGCTGTGAATGCACTACTGTTATATTTAACACCTAGCATACTCAAAGCTCTGAACATGCTGTTTCTGCAAAGTGTAATAAGTGTAAAGGCAGGTTTACACTCTGCAATAACAGTCACGAGAATGAGGTCACAAACAGAAAATGGAAATCGTGAAAGAATTCTTTGATTGTGCGTTAAAATCGGTGGTCTTTGAATGTTTAAAATGAGCCCACTGACCTCAAGTTCACTTTAGAGAATGAGAATCCATATAGCTCTTTTTATCCAGCCACAAACAGCTCCAACCTTTTTTTGTGTTTAAAAGAAAAAAGCATCCCTGCCGTGTCTTTAGTTGATTGTGGTCAAGTGTGGCTGAAAAATTGTGCATGACAACAGATGGGCTACTTACAAGGTAAACGTAGCTTATAAATTGGACAGTGAGTGGAAGTACAAGGCAGATGTTTTTAATAAAGTGGACCCTGAGAGTACATTGAACTCTGGACTCTTATTGTCAGCTCTGTGATCATTTTGGCTCTCTTCAGGTAACAGCGTCTCAGCTGTCGGCCTCCTCCAGCCAGAAGACGTCCATCCTGATCTTGGCCGACAGTGACCATGAGCGCTCCAAGTGGGTGGATATGCTTAACGAGCTGCACCGTATCCTCAAGAAGAATAAGCTGAAGGAGCGCTTTGTGTATGTGCCTAAAGAAGCCTACGACAGCACGCTGCCCCTCATCAAAACCACCCAGACTGCTGCTATTATAGGTACAGCGACATGGAAAGGCTGCGACAATGTCATGGTTGTTTGAATATTATAGGCACTAAGTGGGGGTGCTTTCCTTTTTATTTGTTTTTCCTCATTAGATCACGAGCGTGTGGCCCTAGGCAATGAAGAAGGCCTTTACGTGATTCATGTCACCAAAGATGGTAAGCATCTCTGTTTGTATTCTACATGTCGCTGCTGTCGGAGGAAAACCTCAGATCTCCAAAATGGTAACTTTACAGGAGAAGGAAAAAACCTACTTTACTTTTAATGTAAGTCAATGGAACCAGAGTTTTTTCCAAGTCATTTTGGGACGTTTCTTTTGGTCCATTCTTCATGAAATTTACATACATTGTAAATAGCAACAGGTACTTTCAAATTATGGCAAAAACTGGAAAACGTCAAAAAAGGAGATACGAGGTTTTCTTCCGACAGCAGCGATATGCTGTGCTGCAGCATTTGACAATTTATGTGAATTAAAAAATACATATAAAAATAAAATGTACAGCAAATATACATCTAACGGTTTGTGACATATTTATTGTTCCTTATTCGTACTAGGGCTGTAGTCGTTAACAGTTGGTTGACAGTCAGTTGTGAAAAAAATTTGGCACGTCATTTTATTATTGACACATTCGCTTCAAAATAAAGGTTTTTATTGCTCTATAAGATTGAAATGCATACAGTCATTCTGATGGAGTACACAAAGCATTAGGGGACCAGATGCCTCTTACTGTTTTTCTTTCTTTTTATTTTTTGCAACATAAAAATGAGGTGGAGCTTTAATTGTTAACAGTAGCAAAGGCAGAGGAACTGAAGATCCCATAATAGTTAGCAGAGCTGATTGAAAAAAACAGGTTAATCAGTTAATTTACAACCGTTTTCTTTGAATTCAAAGGAGCTTCAATAGAAAGTCCTGCTACCACCCACACAGTGCACTAAAGAGGTTTTGACCTGTTGTATACATTAATAGTGGATATGGTAAAAGACATAAATGTGTTTATCTGTACATAATCTTTCACTCTCGTTCCCCGCTCAGAGATCACCCGTGTGGGCGACAACAAGAAGGTGCATCATGTGGACCTGCTGCCCACTGAGCAGCTGCTGGCCGTCATCTCCGGCAGGAACCGCCATGTGCGGCTGATCCCCATGGCCGGCCTGGACGGACGTGAGACTGACTCCTTCAAGCTGCCTGAGACTAAAGGCTGTCAGGCCCTGGTGTCTGGAACGCTGCGCAATGGCGCCCTCACCTGTTTGTGTGTGGCCATGAAGCGTCAGATCATCTGCTACGAGGTCATCAAGAGCAAGGCCCGCCACCGGCGCCTCCGAGAGATCCAGGTAACTGGAACCGTGAGGGTTTATTACTACGTTCACAGCAGTAATGAAGACTTGAAGAACAGCAACAGAGAGCATATTCAAATTACAAATTATTGTATGTGAAAATATTAGTGGTTTTAATAAAGTTGGCTGTAGATAGGCAGGTGGGTAGGTAGGTGGATGGGTAGGTAGGTAGGTACTTTATTGATCCCGAAGGAAAGTGAGCAGCCAGTAGCAGTCACACAACACAGGACTGTAATAGTAATAAGGGTGAAACAATATCAAAACAAGAATAAATACCAAAAAAAAATATATTTTTGTATATATACACATATATACAAATAGAAATATACAGAAATCTGCAATAGGATCTATAACCTGAGATGTAAAAGGCAGTGCAATAATGACTGTACAAGGAGGCGCAGGTCACAGCATATGATGACAATACGGAATAAATACATACAGATATTGGTACTGAAATAAAGTGTCCAGGTGTGGAGTGTCCAGATGTGCAAGATGTAGTGTAATCTCAGTAGGTTTTGTGATCGTATTATAAAAACTCATACTTTGAGACCCGACCTGAACGGGCCCAACTGCCAAACCGGACCTGAACCCGCTCACATGCACCAACAGAGATTAGGCTTCTCACTGACTCGGTTTTACAGAGCTTTACTTTGTTACTAAGCACACAGGTTAACTGGCTGCAAACAACATGCTGGGATAAACTGGTGTTTTATGCATCTGTAACACACTAACAGTATTTGCTATCAGTCTATGTTTGTGGAATAGCTGATTTTCCATGGCAGAGAACAGCATCCACCACATTAGCCCCACTGCTAGAGTTCCTCTCAGTTCCTTTTGAACTTAATCCCCAGTTTCATTCAGGGGCATGTTCACCCTCTCCTCAAAGTCTGGAGCTGTTCAGAATGCAGCTACATAATTTCTGTAGGCATATTCTTTCAAATAAAAACAAATCTATTACATGAAAAATCACTAATTAGAAAACAAAACAAACCCGACTGGGGTCCCGACCTTTCACAACTCACGGCCTGCACAAATAACAAAAGTTTTCACTGCCCCCAAGACCATTTAACTGGCCCACTCATTTCAAATGCAAACAAATATAACACAGTTCATGTAGCCTATCAGATTTCACTTCACTGTATAATCACACAACATAATAAACACCTGAAAACAATTTCTGTTTGTAGCCATTTATTCATGATGTATGAATTCCACACAGTCAAAAAAAGTCTACATAATGATTTACGTTCTAAATCTGTAACTATTTTTGATAAGTTTTTGGAAAGACTAACAGCTATAATATAGAAAACACATTTTTATTTCTGTAATAAAGGTGGTATTAATCATAACAGCATGGGTATTACTTGTTTGTGTTTAGCCCAGCACCAACAACATACATCATAAAAAAAAAGAAAATATTGAAGAACTGGCAAAAAAGGGCTGCTAGCAGTATCACCACGGCCTACAGGTGGAAGCCTGTGCCCAGCCTGAAAGCCAGTATTTTTCCTGCAAGGCTCTAAATGTTTATAATACCAAAATGGTACGAAATGCAGTATATAGGTCAGTTAGTGACTTACATACTTAGTGTCCTGTTTTTCTGCCCTGCATGTAGAAGAATTCCTCTCTCACCTCCCTCCAATTATTCTTGTACCAGGTGCCAGGAGTGGTTCAGTGGATGGCACTGCTGAGTGAGCGTCTGGTTGTGGGCTACCAGGCGGGCTTCATACGCTACAGCATGCACTCAGACTCTCCTCCAATCAGCCTCCTTCACCCCGAGGACCACACGCTGGCCTTCATCGGGCAGCAGGGCCTGGACGCTCTGTGTGCCGTGGAGATCTCCAGCAAAGAGCTGCTGCTGTGTTTCAGCTGTTTGGGTGTGTATGTGGACACACACGGCCGACGCTCGCGGCAGCAGGAGCTGATGTGGCCTGCGGTCCCCACAGCGTGCTGTAAGTGCATCACAATAGCTCACTCTAGTCTTGATCTGTAGAAGAGGATTGGCCGGTGTTATGGAAATGCTTACTAGTCCCGCCTCGGTTTTAATCACTGTTAGTCGCTAAAAAACATCTAATTTCGCTACATATTTGGATTTGAATGAAGCTAAAAGGTTGTAGTTGGTATTATGCACATAGGTTGCTAGCTATTGCTCACTTCTAGCCTGTTCGGGTGAAGTATTACTTGAATCATAATTCAGAAATCATTCTCCTCCCATACCATGTCATTTCACGTAAAACACGTTATCGGGGAGGTTCTCTGAGCTAGCTGAGCGTTACGTTTGATAACAGGTGGCCCTGGTGGGAAGGGGGCATTAAACATGATGGTATTGATTAATATTTGTCTCTGTCTGCTGGTGCACGGTGAGTTAATCTAAAATGAAAATAATTTTTTAAGGCAGGTAAAAGTCATTACATTTTGATGGCAACAGCCCCCAGTGACAGTTAAAAGCTTACTTACTGCCAGTTAAAAAAAAGTTCATTTATTTACTTTTGTAAATTTTTTGTAAAATTTATTTTGTGCAAACCATTTCAAGACGACAGTATTACAACGTGTAAACTGAACTTTTAACCATTGGGTGATATCCTACATATCAAAACTCTTACATGATATATATCATGTTTATAGTACCTAGCACAGATGAGATTATTCTAGAAACGCATCTGAGCTGGTTAAACATGCTGGCAGATATCAGGCTTGTACAAAAAGCCGCCTCTATGACTGTGTACATTTCAGAGCATCCTCACACCACAGTGCCAGGTTTCAGACTGAGAGACAAGTTTCATCATAGGACGAACACATAGGTAAAAACATGTCTCAGCTCTCGTTCATCAGGTGAAATGGATCGTTTCAAACGGCTTTAGGCGAAATGGCTTCAGAGAAGTCGGAGTCAGGCTAAGCATCCCAAACTCTCAGACAGTAAAGTTTGTGACATTCACAGTTCTTTCTTACTAGATTAATGACAGTTTTGTGGCCAAACTAGGGATGACAGTATACTACAACGACTTTTGCTGAACTCGTGCATAATTTTCTTTTGTTTGATAAAGATTATGACTCAGTTTACATGATTTCACTGTTTCTCCCTCACCAGCTCCAGTGTATATACAGGTCGAAACACTAAAAAAAAGGGGGAAAAGCTGTTTATCACCATTTTTCGCGCTGTTACTCAAATAAGAGGGATGAATTGTGCTTAATATGACCAGGAATATATCCTCGCTTTTGGCTCAAATTATCCACCTTCCTGAGAAATCCTGCTTTTGGAAATAGTCACCTGGTGTCTGAAATCAATAAGTTTCAGACTTAGTATGCAGTTCCTTCTTAACACCATTGAAAGAAAAGAAACAACAGAGGCAGACTTGATCATAGTTATGGTCAGGTTGGTGATGGAGTGATTTGTGGGTACATTTGCTATATGTGGCTCTGCTTGTGAACAGGTTTTGTAGGTGTTTACTTTTCTGCTTAAGATCTTGTAGGACGCATTTACAGCTTTATCTGACTGAAACTTAAAAAAAACAAGTGAGTCAGGTGAATGTGTGGCTGAAAGTTGCTCATTTGTTGTATCAACTGAACATGCTGCAGGCTACAGCGCCCCCTACCTGTCGGTGTACAGTGAGAACGCAGTGGACGTGTTTGATGTGAACACAATGGAATGGATTCAGACCATCCCTCTCAAAAAGGTTAGACAAACTGTATTTTGATGACAAAGTTGTACTGAAAATGCTGTAGTTCTAGTTCTGTTCTAGTACTTTATTGAACATTACACTGCCTTCAGGGGTCACACCAGAAACTGCGTAACTTCAGGGCAGTTTTGTTGAAATGTAAATAAGTCAACACATCCTCTACAGCCCATGTGTCAAACACAAGGTCCGTGGGCCAGATCAGGCCCGTGACACAATCCTATCTGGCCCACAGACGTCTTTCAGTTTTCTATTAATATTAGCCTGTTTCACAATGCGCTGCACTACAGTCCCGCAACGTAATGTGTGCTCTGACTCTCCTACCCCAACAACAATCTATGGGACAGCAGTTACACTTCAATTCTACACAGTTCTACACCAGTCATGTCACCATTCATATATTTTACTGCTCAAGATTTTGCGTATTCTGAATAAACAATGGCCAGTTCAGGTCACAGCACAACGTTAATTAAAAATAAAAAAAAAACGTTTTTTTCTCTGGCCCACAGATTTGTTGAGATTTGGCCCCTTTAGTGGTTTAGTTTGACACCCCTGCTCTACAAAGAACACACTGTATTTTAATACACAGAGAACATATTGGGAAACAAACTAAACATAAAATGTGGTCTTTGCAAAAGTTTTGACACATTATATTGCGTTTTCTTTTTTTAAACATGTTAAGCTGAGCATGTAAATAGAAATTTTGCTCTAAATTATGCAAAAAAATGCCATATTCAACTATGTTCTCTGTTGATCAGAGGTCTTTAATTAAATTTCAATAAGGCCCAGTCAAAGAAAATTTCCTCAAGCAAAAGTCCGGAACATCACAATGTCTGACTTGCATTATGATTCAGTGCCATATACTGTTTACTGAAGTAGCCTAGTAGTTAAATCAGTATCTTATGTAGTCGACAACTGAATATCAAATCAAATAAAGTACAATTCAGTCATATTTCAATAATCTTTATTGTCAGTTTTCTCTTTTTAGAGCCATATAAAATAATCTGGCTCACTTTCTTCTCCGACTGCTGTGTCTCGCCTCGTCCCTCCCCTCACTCACTCGAGTCTCAGTGCTCAATGTAATGCACAGATCTGATTGGCTGAGTAGCGTCACGTGATATTTACACCGCATACAATTGGTCTGTGAGTCTCCCGGGCCGCTAAAGCCGTACTGTAAATGCTAGAAAAATTATGCAGATTAAAATAGGACCACCACGTCGAAATTAAATAATTCTCCTCAGTTTATCGGTTAAAGGTCCAGGTACGTACAGGACAGCGTCTGGGTCCGGACTCGGACCGCGGACTGCCTTTTATTGACCTCTGCTGTAGAGGGTGTGCTGTTTTTATGAACAAAACATAATTTGACTGGAAGTATTCAGATTTTTGCATATGACTGTAGCTGTAACAATGACTTAAAGCTTTCTTTAAAATCAATAAATAAATATAGAATAAATCAATAAGCCTTAATAAACGCATATGATAGTTGATTCCAAAGTTCTGTGTGGTTGAAAGTGTACGTGAGAAATGATGGGTTGTGTCCTGGCACAGGTTCGGCCGCTGAACACAGACGGCTCTCTAAATCTGCTGGGCTTAGAAACAGTGAGGCTGATCTACTTCAGAAACAAGACTGCAGGTATGAGCAACACCAGCTGAACCTTGGATTAATCTTCGTGGACTGTTTTGATTTGGAGTGTTGAGTGTCTGAGGTGTGTGTCTGAGGTGTGTGTGTCTGAGGTGTGTGTCTGGTCTGTAATCTCTGGGTGTGTGTCTCAGAGGGAGATGAGCTGGTGGTGCCGGAGGTGTCGGATAACAGCCGGAAGCAGATGGTGCGCAGCATGAACAACAAGAGACGCTTCTCTTTCCGCATACCTGAGGAGGAGAGACTGCAACAAAGGAGGTGCACACACTCTCACACACTCACACAGGCACTCACAAACTCAGCACACACTCAACATCTGTCTCATTTACTCCGAAAGCTTTACACATGTCATGGGGCTTACTGCAGAGCAGACTGTCATTTGTGACGATCTCTGCTTCACATTCTCTCAGGGCCTAACCCAATTGTTTTCATCATTTGTAGTATAAGTATGCATTACATAGCACAGTGTAAAAACAACACTATCCATTTCACACAGACTTTGATTCAGCGTAGGTGCCAACCAGTGCTCCCCCAATCTTAGCGCAAAGCTCGAGAAAAGGTAGTGAAACTGCACAGAACAGTCTGCAAGCAGGTGCTGTAGTGAAACTGCATTTAACAGTTTTAATAGAAAAGTGAGGGCATTATAAATATGTAGAGTCACTATATTAACCGAAAAATGTGGCTTTCTTCTTTTTTTTAACGCAGCTGCTGAAAAAGGTTTAATACTTTAATTGCAGTGAGTAGAAAATGAAAATAAATTGTCTTATGAAAGCATCTGGATCCTAGTGTTGAATACCTGGCAACCTACAGACGCATAGACTGATTACGTCACATAGCAAAATGTAAAACACTATTCATTTCACGCAGAATGAGACAAACCCAAAGAACTCAAAGCCTGCAATTGCGGGCAAAACAGTCACTTTTAGCCTTCATAACTTCAGAACGGTTTAAGCTACAGACATGATACACATATCAAACCTTTCAGCAGACCCGGTGTTAACTAGCCATCATGACATCATCGAGCTGTGACGTTAGCATCAGTGAGTAATTTGGCTTGGAAAATCACCCAAAATCCTGAAATTACTGTTCTGCTTTTAGCCCTCATATTCCAACAAAGGGTTAAAACAGCAACATGATTCACACATCAGGTCACTCATCAGACTCTGCTTCACCATCCAGAGTGATTTCATCCATCTGTGACCATCCATCAGCCAGCAGTCCAGCTCCAAAATCACCCAAACCCCACTCACTACTGTTATACTACATCTCTGCTTTTAGCCTTCATATTATAAACAAAGGGTTAAAATAGCGACATGATTTACACGCCAGAACACTCAGAGGAACCTGACCTCACTAGCCAGAGTGAGAGACACCAGCTCTACCATCACACAAACCAGAAATACAGCTCAAACACACAGCCAGATCACTGTAAAACCTGCTATTAGCTCTCTGCTTTAGCCTTCATATGGCAACAAAAGGGTTAAACACCACTGATACTAGTAGTAACTATATTCACACACAAGTCAAAGCCTGAAAGCATCTTTATAAAGAGGAATTCCACAATTAAAATAAAAATCTGCGTAATTCAGGCCCTGAGATGTAAAAGTCATTCAGAGTGGTTTGATATGAAATGGTTGATTGTAGAGAAACTTACTGACTCATATTTCTTTACAGTAGTGATAATAAGAACCAGGAATCACAATGTCTGCATTGCAGAAATAGCCATTTAATTTACTACCCGAAAAGACAACCTACATGTGTCTTCTGAGCTCTATATGTAATGTTGATGATGGTAAAATAGTTGTAACTCTAAAAAAAATAAGTTTTCTTTGGGGACTATTTTGCAGTGCCCCACCTGTCCCTCTCCATCATAAATGGTTTCAAAAATCTGTTAATAAATAAATAAATAATTAAATACATACATACATACATACATACATACATTCATACATTCATACATTCATTCATTCATTTATTCATACATGCATGAATAAATAAACAGTGTCTCAGATATCAGGCAGCATATTCATAACCATTTCATGCAGTAGTTTTCTGGGAGCTTTGTAGCTTTTTGGGCCGTTAAAAGGTTCCAGATGTCCGGTTCCCATCACCACCACTGTGAACAATTCTGACTCTGTAAGTTTCTGTAGAGCAGAGCGTTGAACCTAATAGGTTCAATATATCAATGGACTGTTCCCCATTCATCATTGGTCAGTTGCTGACCACAGGACTGCTTTTGATCATGTATTGTTTGGGTGGTGGACCATTCTGAAGAGTGACACTGACAAGGTAGCTGCATGACAGTCTGTGGCGTAATACAAATCAGACAAAGCAGTGTTGCTGGAGTTTTTACACACGTCAGTGTCACTGCTAGGTTAAGAGCGGTCCACCCCAAAAAATCCTGTGGTTAGAAACTGAGCAAGGTGGATGTACAAGGTTAGCTATTAATAAATGGAATTCAATCATGCTGAGTAATCCGGAATTGCTATGAGTCATTTTTAGCAGGATTAGCATTCCTTAGCATTTCTAGCCCCTTTTCCTTTGTAACGGCGCTTTTTTTATCCTAATCTAACTTTTAATTTTATGTTTGATTATTTAACTATCCTAATTTCATTTCTTATTTGATTTTTAATGATTTCCTATTTTAAATTTATTGTGTTAATCATGTTTTACTAATGTTTTAATGTTGTTTTCAATTATGTTTCTCTATTCGCGTTTACATTTTTTAACCTCCTCAACTCCTGGAGACCACCAGGTTCCAAAACACATTTCGTCATATTCTTCATAACTTTCATATTTCATAAGCTACATTCAGAAGGTGGGGGTCGTATGAGAGCTGTAACTGTCTTCTTTCCAGTCAAATAGATGGGTGATGTCATTTTAAACCCTTACAATAAAAGAAGCTGAACTTATTTTTTTTTTTTTGCAGTTACTGAATAATTTGCCTTATGATTTGGTCATGTAAATTCAGAAAAACCAGATATACCCTGGTCAGTAATTCTGTATTTTTTTCATTTGTAAAGCATGTTGAATGACAGCAGTAGGAAAGGTGATTTATAAATAATCTTGCCTTGACTTTTTTTTTGGTGAAGTGTTCCACTAATGTGTGATGTCTTACGTGTGACTTCAGAGAGATGCTGAGGGACCCTGAGAAGAGGAACAAGCTGATCTCAAACCCAACCAATTTTAATCATGTGGCTCACATGGGACCTGGGGATGGCATCCAGATCCTAAAGGATCTGCCCATGGTGAGCACATCAGCACTCACAGTACTGCTTCTACATTCATAACAGCCTTTCAGTACAGGCAGTGTGGACATGTTGTATCAGTGGTGGACATTCATCAGATTTCACACAAGCTCTTTCATCAGTCCTGCTCACATGTGTTGTATGTCTGTTCTTGTTTGTCTCTTCTGTCTGTCTTTCTGTGTGTCTCTGCGTCTGATCTGTAGAATGTGCGCGCTCAGGAGAATCGGCCTGGTTTCAGTGGCTCAGTCAGTATCCCGTCCATGGCTAAAACCCGGGCCGAACCGGGCCGGTCCATGAGCGCCAGCAGTGGTCTGGGCATACGTGAGTACTGCACTCCAACACACACAGACCACTTCCTACACCTATTCAACCCAGTGACTGAGGCACTAAAAGACTACCTGTATATTTTGTTTACTTTGAGTTTTGCAGTAAAAAAGATGAATTTACTGTTTTCAGTTATTGCTCATCTAGGCTGGCTGATATATGGAATATTTCTTAGATATTTGCAGGGATTATTTGGAGATTCAAAAAAAAATTGGAAACCTCAAATTTTTTATGACATGTAAAGTGACCAGATAGTACAGTGCAGTGGTTCCCAACCCTGTCCACATTTTTCCTTCATCCTTGTGTTGTGAGTTGGGTTGGAGCAAAAAAAGTGGACCGCCTGGGCACCCTGAGGACCCGGTTGGGAACCGCTGCTATTGTGAATAACACCAGTGCTTTGCGCACAGAAGAGCAAGGTTCAGTTCCCCATTCAGGAGGGGATACAGGAAAGATGTTTTGGATAAGAGGGTCTGCTGAATATGCAGATGTACTGAAGTCTATGATTGGAATGGTTAAGATTTAGTACCACTGGGGGAACCCCCACCCCCCCCACCCCCCCTCCCGTGCAGGTATACGGCGTACTACCACGTCAATCTTACCAGAATTTCATGCCGAGCTTATTCGTGTAAGAGTGTACATGTAAAAAGGGCTTCACTGTCTCTCTCAGGTTCCTCTTCGCAGAACGGCAGCGCTCTGAGGAGGGAGCTGTCGAGCGGTAGCTACAGCTCCAAGCGCCAGACCATGACTTCTCCGTCTGAAAGCTCACTGTCCTCAGGTGGGGGTATGGATATTGGAGATGCGCCGCTGTCCCAGTTCGACAGAGAGGTGAGTCCACCTCAGATTGAGAAAAGTCCGATTTTCATGCTCGCCATTCCAGAAAGCCATGGTTAGCCATGCCTGCTTAGCATTGCATCAGCAGGGAAAAAGTGGAAGTGCTTACCATCCAATTAGATTGAATGGCACAAGCTTCTCTAATTAAAAAAATGAAAATGGGATACTTATTGCAGGTTGAATACTACCAGTGTAGCTCCATTTAAAAAAGTGACTGTGATAAAGTACAATTGTTGTTTTAATAGTAAGACAGACTGCTTTAACCCCCTAAACTGCAAAGATGTATTTGGCCCCACGGTTTGATTCTTCATTCTCATATCTACATAATATATAGTAGTTACTGAATAACAGACCTGCAGCTTACAGGGTTAACACGTCTATATGATGTTACACAACTCTGTCTTAGCAAACCAAGTAGCTGTCAAAAAGCTCTCCAACAGTCTTCAGACTGAACTGCTCGCATCCCAATCCCTAAATACCATTTCCTAGCGCACAAGCCAGCTCGCGAGACCCCTGTTCTGGCAGTGAGGCCTGCATGGCATTCATACGAGGCCCAGGAGTGTTTCTTCAGCTGCAGAAGCTTCACCCAGCCTAGCCATGCAGCAACAGCCATGCCTGCCTGTCTGTTTGCTCAGTGATTCCTAACCCTGGTTCAGAAGTACCCTTGTCCTGCACATTTATTTTTTTTATATTTAAAATTTAAATTTAGAAATGATTGCTCTATGAAAGACAGAAACATCAATTAAATATTAATTAGTAACATTAAATAAAATTGGTAGCATTACTGAGTGTGTACATGCACTTGTAAAGCCTAAATGTCAGCTCTGTCAGGTTAGTTTTGGGTTTTATATATATATATATATTCAGTGAACCATACAGATCTTTCCGTTTTGTTCAAAGCTTGATTTGAAAGACTCTACAAACTGACCTGCACTCAGGCTAATTCAGTACAGATTCAGCCTAACGTTACTGCTCAGCCCCTGATAAGCTGATTCAGGCTATTAAAATATTCTAATTATTATTTTAATGCTATCATTTTCTGAGGACATTTTCTCAGGACATTTACCAGCTTCTTGTTCAACTTCTCCCATTCCACCTTAAATAGTGCAGCAGTTACATTCTGAACTGCTGCGGCATTTAAGGTGGAACGGGAAAATTCTAACAAGCAGCCGGAAAAGAAGAAGCTAAATTCAGCCTCGTAGTTTTAACACTGGTAGTACTTTTTGACGAGGAATTTTAGGCTATCAAAATACACACCTACATAGAGGTTTTATTTATTTGTATACCTGTAAATCTGCTCTACAATAGGACATTTCGATAAGGTAGCACAGCTCATCAGAGCACCGCCACAGCCTGTACTTTCGTGTATCTTAGTGACATCAAATTTATGCGCAGTAACTTAAGCTTCCATGTAGCAATATTCATATTCTGACTCATTAACGACCTCGTAATTCAGAGGATCCAGTGGTATTCGGGAGAAAAATGTACACAGGACAAAACGTATCAGGCTCTGAACATGTTTATGTAACACAGGGAGTGACGGCGGCGATTTTTCGAAAACCCCATTCATTCTGGCCATCGAGAAATCAAGCTTAGACACAGAGTTTCTAATATGGACAAAACACGGACTACAGAATGACGCACAACTACAGGACTATGAGCTAACATTAACATTAAAGCTAACAAGATCTAACGTAATGTCGAATGGTGAGAGGAACTTGCTTTACGTAATGTGTTTTTCTTCTGAGTGGACAGTATATTCGTTTGTAGAGGCAACACTGAGAACCGAGAAATATCTTCCTATTGTTTCAGGTCCCTTTAAGTGTCCGCTATTGTGGTTAGTAAAATACGCCGCTCTACTGTAGACTTTTAAAGCCTTGGCTTCTGCCAACGTTCCTCGACACGCTCACACTAAGGCTTTGTGAAACTGACGTTCACTGCCCCAGACTACACGCCTGATGCTCCATTCATTTGCTGAACATAAAGGACATTTCAAAATAGCAAAACCGGTTGTCCAGTCCTGCTGGGGAACGTATCGATACGAGCAGTTTATTCTTCTACAAGACAAGTATCCAAATCCCCAAACCTACATAGTGCTGGGGTAAATAGGGATTTTTTTGGACCTGGTGTTTTACAGCCAGGAATGTGCAGGGCAAGGGGTACTCCAGGACCAGGACTGGAAATCCTCTCAGTGTGGCTTCCATCCCGCCCCATCCCTCTCAGGCCAATAAAATAGCTTCCGCTGGGCCTCATCTCAGATCACCCACGCTTATCCGTGCTACACCCTACATCCCCATACCACAACACCTAGTACCTCCTTCCAACCCTTTCTGAGCATTCCCCAATGTGGAAGCCAGTCTCTGGCTCTCAGTGTGCCTTTCCTCCCCTGTGGCAGGCCGTGTCGCCCTCGGAGAAGACGCCCGATCTGAAACGGGCGTTAAGGACCCTGCTTAGTAAAATGAAGGTAAAGTTTTCACACTTGCAGCCAAAGCACACACGCATTTTCTCTGTCACCTGTACAATCGGACGCATCCGCAGAGAGCTTCCCCCACCAGCACTGCCATTATTTTGCTCTGGTTTGAGCCGTTCCAAAGCCCTCAGCCTCTGTCTATAGTCCCCTGAAGCACCTGACACTAGTAGGATCGAGGATCTCCAGCTTGCACAACTTTGTAAATTTCCATTTTGGAATGGCAAGGTTCTGTCAGCATGCGCCTCCATACCTGTGCATCAAACGCAACAAGACAGAACCACACAGTAAGGAAGGTCTGGAGTAGTTAAGTCTGTTCTCACAGTAACTGAACGCATCCATGGCTTCTGCATGTATTTTAAAGCTCACTATTTTATGAGGCATCAGGAGCAACTTCAGCACTTCAAGAACAATTCATCTTCCTTTTGGCATTCACAAAGTGGTCATCCTCAAAAACACTGATTCTGAAGATCTCGTATCTCCTTTTTGATGTTTTTCAGTTTTTGACATAATTTGAAAATACCTGTTACCCTTTACATTGTATGTAAATTTTATGATGAATGGACCAAAAGAAATGGCCCAAAATGACTTGGGAAAAAGTCTGGTTCCATTGACTTACATTAAAAGTAAAGTAGGTTTTTTCCTTCTCCTGTAAAGTTACCATTTTGGAGATACAAGGTTTTTTCCAACAACAGCGACATGTTTTTAATAAAGGTTATTCGTCCTTGCTATTGTTGCAAAGTGCCCTATTCCCAAAAACACCAATGAGTGATACCTCACTAAACTCATGCATTGTAAACATGGCATAGCAGATATTAGATTAATAAAGTAATTATTCTTAATGTCTGAAATGTACTTTCAATGATTATATATAATGTAAATTTATGTGAAATAGCAGTGTCAAATTTGTTCATTACATTAGAATATTTTTTGTTTAAGAAAAATCGCTCTTAAATAGGAGCCGTTTTTGTAACTCTTTTACAGAATACTATTTATGGCTGTTTAATAAACAGTATTTACTTTTGATGATATGCTCTGCATTCTGAACTTGATGTTGCCCGAAACAGTATGAGCAGATATTTCTCCGAGCACTGTAATTTTGGGTTATATTAGTAGGTCTGCTGTGTTTACGAGGCTTACGAGAGTGAAGATCAAAGCAGTGAAGTATCAGTGTTACAAAAGATTTAGCTCTGGGTCTTTATGTATGAGGTGTTTCAGAGTGAGAGCATTGATCCAACGTCCACATAATCCTTTCCACCTGGATATTAAAGGGAATTCTGGATCAGCATTCTGCCTTGCTTTCATGCATATGAACCCTGAGCTCAAATATTTGTAAGACCTCTGCATGCGCAGGTAGAGGCTTCACCACCCCATTCACTCGTTTGTAGGTGTGTAAAATGTAGCTGTATTGTTTATAGTTTACTTCTTATACTTATATAGTAAACACTTGTTTCTTTTTACTGTAGATGCAGCACTGCGTTGTCTATATGCTGATTTCAGGTCTCAGATTGTAGCAGGCTTTGAAAAATATCTCCATCATACTAATAAGCAGATCTCCTTTAACACCTGAAAATGCAGGCAGTTCTATGTGGCCCACGTCACTCATGACTACATGCATAACTTATAATACAATTTGATACATATTAGTATCAGAAGTGAAAAAAGTACAGAGAAACTGAACTTGAGTGAAAGTATGGGTACTGTAAAACTGTACTGAAGTAAAAGCCAGAACATAAAAAACTACTTGATTAACCCTTGTGTGGTGTTCAGGTCTGTGGGACCCATTTTCAGTGTTTACCAAGAGAAAAAATGATGTGATTTATTATAATTTCAGCCTCAGATTTCTTGGTCTTTGCTCATTTTCTGTGAAGAGCATATAAAATAACCCATTTTCAGTGTCTTCACTCTGTTCACCCCCCACACATTTATATTACACATGTGGTGTTGGGTGAACCCACGGGGAGTAAAAGTGTGGAGGTGCTGTGACTCTGTGTTCTCCTCCTACATGGCCTTCAGTGTGTGTGTGTGTCTGTGTGTGTGTTTGTTTGTATATGTGTGTGTCTGTATGTGAGGGTGGACAACATGGACAGGCTGCTGACTGGCTACAGCTGCTAAAGGAGAACCCTACACTGGCCACTTGTGATATTTTAAACATCTGGTATTTTTACATAAATTGTTATGGCTGTAAAAACAATAATGTTGTGGGTCCACCAGACCACTGAGTAACAAACACATCAACACCACACAAGGGTTAAGTGTCAAAAGTATTGAGATTTAGATATAAAATATAAAAGTAAAAATAAATGTTTTCTTCATTTTCTTTGCAACTCAACTGATTAATATGAAAGTATCCCATTTTTTGAGATTTGTTTCTAGTACTT
The DNA here is from genome assembly GCF_904425465.1 of Colossoma macropomum. Taxonomy (NCBI): domain Eukaryota; kingdom Metazoa; phylum Chordata; class Actinopteri; order Characiformes; family Serrasalmidae; genus Colossoma; species Colossoma macropomum. The sequence continues at coordinate 10,110,607 of NW_023494795.1, read as the reverse complement.
CGAAGGTCAAAATGATTAAAATGCACGTTTTTTTTCTAGTGGACATGTAATTGAGTAAAAGTCCAAGTATTTCATTTTAATAATACTTGTGTAAAGTACATATATTCTATAATAACTCTTTAGTACAAGTACTCAAGTATTGATTAGCATCATAGTTTCTGAGTTACTGGATAACAAGTCTTAAAGTTGATGACTGAGTGAAAAGCCTGCAGTATAAAAGAATGCAAGACATTGTGCAACTGAAAGCAGCATGTATTCCTCTCCGTTAACACTGCGGTTCTCTTTAAGGTTCTAACGTTGGTGTTTCTGTTTGGTGTTGCAGGATTCGGACTCACCGCGTCACTCCACTGCCTCCAACAGCTCCACCTTCAGCAGCCCGCCGAGCCCCGCCTCCCCACACAAGACCAAGTCTCTCTCGCTGGAGAGTACAGACCGTATGGCCTGGGACACATGATAGACAGCAGCTTGAGACCAATCACAACATGCCCTGGCCCAGCCTGCCACAGGCTCCTCCCCCCATCCCTGCCCATGGAACTGCACCTGGTGCTACAGGCCCCTCCCACTTCATTCTGCAAGAGGTTCTCAGTTGAGGAAAAGATGCGGGAGAGGATGCTGGACTGTCAGTGGGGGTGGCGTCTGCGTGTGTCTGTGTGTGTGTGTGTGTGTGTGTGTGTGTGGCCAGGGCATAAGTTGGAATGAATAGGACCCTCTACATGTGGCGTGAAGCTGACTGGTGAAAAATTTAAGCTTCATAGCGTCACTGGCTGGACTTCAGCCCTCCCAATCCAGGCAACGGTCACTGCTGCAAAGGGGGATTTTATCTAGACTGGCATTTGTATATAGACTGGGGTTTTCGGGGGGTGAACTTATTTATTTCTAGCTATTAAAAAAACAGTATCATTTCCCTCATTTTCTTCTTCAACTGTGGACCATAACGACAGCTGCATTTGTGGGGGAACAAACAAACAAACAAAAAAAAAGACCAAAATACGGCAGCGTATATTTTCTTCGCTATAGAAAATAATTGGTGCAGAGACTTCTAGTTGGCTCCAGCTTTCTTCGTGATACGCTCTCGTCATCACCTCATTACTTGCATTACTTCCTTCTGTAGACTCTCTAGCATCTCTAATAGCTTTCTGTTTCAGTTTATCTCCACATTTTGAGTTTGACAACACAATCAAAATCTTCCACAAAGCGCCACTGACCTGTGAAACCACAGAGTTCCATCGCAAAGATGTACATAGGCTAAAAGTATAGTATAATATATAATAAGGAAATACTGTAGAGGAAAAAACAGAGGAAGCTTTTTTTTTTATTTAAAATTGTTTTGATGCACCCATGCCAAGGTTATTTTAAATTTTATTTGCTTTGTTGTATTTTGACCATTTTTTTTTTAATTTGACTCTTGAAAACTTTGTTTTACCATTGAAGATTTTTGTGAGAGTCACGTTGCTAAATGTTTAACCTGCAACACAAAAAAAAAACCGAAGCGTCTCTTTGCTCTGATGTTATTTTCTCTATTGTAAGAGATAGCAATATGTATTACCTGAAATGAGATTACGACACGCAAATACATCTGTATTTTGCCCCCCACAAGAAAGAAGAGTGTGTGAGAAAAATGTCTGATGCAGTTTTGTCAGTCTGTTAAGTTTTATTCCCAAAGATATGGAACAATGTAGCTTCTCAGAAAACGTCTTTGTGTGGGGAAACAGTATTTTTGATCCTATTTAATTGCACATTCATACCACTTTACTGATTGTGAACGTCACTGTTATACTTCATTATGACAGATATAAAGTGTAAGCTGGCCGAGGATGCTCTTTCATCTCCCTGCACAACTTTGTTGTCCTTAAAATCTTTGCCTTGGTGTTTAAAAATAAAGCCTCCGACGACCGTTTCCGATGGTTTTGATATTGTATTATATGTTTAGCTCCCTGGAGAGGGGTAATTATGGGACCATGGGTGGAACCCTTCATTAAATTCCCCACTGAATAATGTTTAGATTTGCACTCTACGAAGGTCTTAAGATTTGGACACAAACTTTCTTTGTAGCTCTGGTTGGTTTATGGTTTGTACTTGCCAGAATGTTGTTAGTCATGTATGCCTGTCTTCTCCTTTCCATGTTAACAATCTCTGAGGCCTGAACGAAGTTCTTGGGATTTGTGCTCCAGTGCAATCTTCACTTTATCTGTAGAAACCAACGCATACAGACTGCTGTAAAATCTCCAGTCTTCTGTTTTTATGACTGAAGATGGAATCTTTCAACAAAACCGATCACTTCCAGAGGCTCATCAACTGGCTTTCAACTCAGGATTCTCAATGTCATTCCATCTGCAGCTGAAGCTAACATGTGAAAGAACATACCGGGCAGCTGTTACCCAAATGCAGTGATGTTTAGTGATGCACACGGGGAACACGGGGGCCGTTTAAACAGTCAGCCAGAGAAGCCAGTCCATTATAAAATGCTTCTGCGTTTCAGTGGATCTACGTTACCTTTGATGTGCTGTCATATATCACTTTTTTTAGAATATGCTTTGTAATAATTTGTACAGTTTTGCATGTCATAGATGTATTAATTTCTTGGTTTCATTCCATGGTTGTATTACGTTTTTTTCACGTTTTTAGAGGTGGGGGTATGTTTTCTTGCAGAGAGCTCACTACAGGCGATCTTTGTCTTTGTTTTTTTTTTGCACAGAGATATTTAAGACAGAAGGTGGAGCAAATTAATGGATTGAACTGACCACTAAGCAAATGTGGAGAACGTATTACATAACCTGACTCTGATGTAACTCAATAAACGGAGGGAGATGACACGTGCTGGTGTTCTGTTCTACATTAATGCGTTTTGTCAAGGAAAGACTCGAAACCTGTTTCCGGATAGCTGTACAAAAAAGGTCTTTGTTACAAAACTTCACAGTTTACAAAAATGGACACAACCGAAAGAACTACTTTGTTAGTGCTAAGACTGTCAATGAGAAGAATTCAGCTTGAAGATCAGTTTCAGTTTTCCTATTCAGTATTTCTAAAGTGGGAAATAAACCTTTTTTAAAAAATCTATCCTACATCTAAAACAGCAGATACAAACCTCCAACTTTCGAGCTGTTACTGTGATCTGTAACACGCGTGCCAAATGCTTTTCACCAACAAAAACAGGTAGTTATCAACCATTGTTACTCCTGTTGTACTTAAATTGAGAAAAGTCTACTAAAAGTGCAATAACAATGGAACAAGACCTGTTCAGCGTCACAGTTAGAGAGGTTCATTAAAAAAAACAGAAAATTTACACGAACGTTGGGCCTGAGCATAAAGCAGCAAGTGCTTCAACACATCAAGATAATGTATCTAAAGCCCTTACAGTTTTACCCTGTTGATACTGGAGCCCTTTGGTCAGATGGGCCTCGCTAAGTTTCTGCATCCCAAATGGGCTTTGGAAATATGGAAGTCACAGGATTGGAGTGCAATATACAGTTCTACCAAGATTAAGCTCAGTCTTGGTCTCATTATAGTCCACCATCAAAATCCATTTTGTCCAAATGCACCCATCCCATCCTCCTCTGCTGTTTTTAAGGTCCATGTGCTAGAAGATTTAACCTGATATGCATTTTTCCTCCCGTTTTCTCTTCTGCACGTCCTCCGTTTACATCCCTTACAGTGACTCTTAAAGCTCAAGCGGTGGCTCCGTCCTCCTCCATGACGCGGTGGATGCCGTTACCAGGGCCGCTCTGGACTGCCTGCGGTGTGCTGCTCAGGTCCCGGACGCTGCTGTGATGTGACTGGCTGTCCAGGCGCTGTGAGCTGCCGTGCCGTGATTGGCTGTCCAGGCGGTTGGTGCTGCTGTGGTGAAGCTGCTCGTGGAGTCGCTGCGTGCTCCCGTGGGGAAGTCGCTCTTCAGCACCACGGATACTACAGGCTGTGTACCTACATCAGGAAAAACAGTGCAGTGAGAAAGGATTACGGCACGTTTCTGCAGACGTGAATGCTTTTCTATTTTAGATAGTAATATTAATTATACAATTTATACAATTTCCCACTTAGACTATGTTGCTGATCAGACAGGACAAAAGTACACTGTGTAGCAAGAAACAGTAGTTACTACAATCTCTTTAGGCCTGAATTTTTTGTTTGGATTTTTCCCCAATTTTCTCCCCAGTGTAGTTGTTTCCAATTCCCCCCACTAGTTAGGACTCCCCCAGTCACACAATACCACCAGCACTAGGAGGGCGAAGGCCAGCACAGGCTTCCTCCGGGACCTGTGAAGCACCACCGCATCTTTTCGAACTGCCACTCACACAACGTCACTGGACAGCTGAACTCGCTCAGAGGAAAGCGCCAACCGCCAGATCTGTTATGTCAGCTAAAAGACGCCTGCGCTGACTAGCATCACCTTTGGGTAATGGGGGGAGAGGGGGCAGAGAGGGGGGCTTCCTACCCACCCAGAGAGCGAGGCCAATTGTGCTCTCTTGGACTCCCAGCTACGGATGCCTGTAGCATCACCAGGGATCGAACTCGCGACCTAATGACAGAGCCAACATTTAGATGGCTGCGCCACTCTAGAGCTCACTGCCCATTCTGTTGTCCACACTGACATACTGTTATCTATAAAATTACAATGCAGATACATCACAGTGTGCCAGTATTCACCACTACTGAAAATGCTTCTTTTTGCCTTCTTTTATCTTTTTTTTTTTTTCATTAAAATTATCTGGCTCACATTATTTATGTCATAAAATTGCTACACAGATTGGCCAAAATCAAAATCATAAACCTGTCAACTGCTTGTTTGAATTCAAATCTTGGCTGATTCTGATGGTGCACTCCTAATACGCTCTCCAAAAAGAAGTCCTGTCTCTCACCTGCCGTCCCGTGAGCGGTGCAGGCTCCCATGGAAGCTGCTGGCTTTGCTGCGCACACTGCCTGCACGGCTGGTGCTGCCGCTGGCCGGCTCATCCAGCATGGCCAGGTGTGTGGAGGAGGCGTGTGTGGATGTCCCCTGTGTGGAAGTGCCCCGCGATTTTCGGACCACCGGCGCCCCGGGCTCGCGCAGCAGCAGCTGGGTGAAGTCGGGCTCCTGCAGCACCTGCCTGCTCTCGTGCACCGTGCTGCTGGGGACGGGCGTGGTGGAGAGCGTGAAAGAGGGTGATGGCGGGAGGTCGTGGGGAGGCGAGAAGGGCAGGGACAGACGCAGAAGCGAGGGAACAGAGAAGGGGAAGACGGCAGGGCCGAGGGAGGAGGAGAAGGGGGGGATTGAGGAGAGGGTGGAGCAGGGGGTGGGAGAGGGGATTAATGCACTGATACAGGGGGAACCAGGGGTGTGAGAGCGCAGAGAGGGAGGCCTTTTCACTAATGCTACAAACACTCTCACTCATATAAATTTCAGGATTACAGGGGTGAAACACGCTGTGGAATGATTTGCTGGGATGGACATTAGTATATCAGTATATAGTGTATTTGGTCAGCTTTCTGGATGAGAGGGATTATCATAAAAATAGCTCTAGAAAGAGGTAAGTATAATAATTTTCTAGGCCAAATGAAAATTTTTCATAGTCTAAATGACATAATAAGTAACACTCCACCCAGTAATAATGGCTGTCTGCATAAAAATTTAAAGACAAATGTCTCTTCATCTGTCTGATAGACTGTTGGGCACAATAACTTGGGGCAACTATCTGATTATCCATTATCATTCAATCTGATTATCTAGCCTGATTAGCATTTATCACCGACAACTTACCTGGTCATCAAAACCTCCATTTACATGGGTAATGTAGTCCATGAGTAGCTTAAACAGATACTTCATCTAAAAATACTAACATTGCCAATAATTACTTACTGCTAGTGGGGACCAGTTAACATGTGCATAACGTAAACCAGCCCCAGCTGGCATTGTAGTGTCCAGAAAATCAACCACGTATTGTGAATTTCTATTATAAACTGCTTGTGGTCAGTTTCAAGAGACTCACTCTTTTCTCCGGTGGCCGTGGAAGAAACTGGCCCACTCAAAGCAGGTCTTCTTACTGCCCACCCAGAAGACAGAGGGTATGCCCACCACCAGCATCATCAGGTACTTAATGAGAAAGAGGGAGATGTCCGGCCTGCTCGTCTGCTCCACCTGTGCAGTAAAGACAGCAGTCAGGAGTTAAAAGTTGCAAAACAACAGATAAACGATCCTGCTGCTAATGACAAACATGAACAAATTCATACACAAATCCTTAATACAATGTTATTCTTAACTGAGAAGGCAGTAAGACTGGAAGAGCTCTACCAGTGTTCTGTAGGCAAAACCATATCTGTGGTTAAGTAAGGAAGTGAATGCCACTGTAAGTAAAGAGGTAGGAGGCCTGAATTCAAAGAGCTGCCAGGAAAAACAACTAGTCTGTTAGGAGAAAGAAGTGCATTATATTTTACTTAAGAAATAATTATTTCAGTGCGTTTTAGGATATTGACTCATATGGATGAACTGCATGACCTGCCCATTTCCCCATAATTTAGGTACTTGTGGTGGTCCTTAGCTGTTTTGTGCATACAATTCTGACAAAGCAGTAGGCCAGTCACAATCATGACATTTTAGCTCAAAACCACAACCCCATTCCCAAAAACGTTGGGGCGCTGTGCAAAATGTAAATAAAAACAAAATGCAATGATGTGCAAATAATTTAAACCCTATATTTCATTGAAAATACTACAAAGACTACCTAATAAATAAAAATACAACCAAACCACATTCTGTTCATTGCAATGTAAACATATGATAGTTAAAGCTAACAGCTGTGGAAAATAATTGTGATCAGCTCTAATAATTGCGATCAGGAGATTATTTATTAATTGTGACAGGCCAACAAAGTGGCCTATTTTTCTTTAACTTAAGCCCCTAAAGCAGTTTTTTGTTTGGGCCAAATATTTGCCACTGAGTTAATCTACAACCTCTTTTTACAGACTTTCCCAGAGCTGTGACCACAAAACCTATTGCTTGCTTCTTTTGTCTTGCTGCAAATTGCTTGGGCTCCTACAAACTGACTTCACCATACAGAATCACATATTAAATTTATGATTTGCACCATATTTTAGTAGGTATCAGGATTAGAGGTGATTAAGGCTGAAATAAACCTGATTTGTAATCAGAGCATGCAGACACCTTTTCCCCAGAGAGGATGCAGCATGCAGCCATGATGTTCACATGACACTGTGTATGTGTGTGTGTGTGTGTGTGTGTGTGTGTGTGCTCGAGCATGCCTGTGCATGTCACTGTTGCCATGGGTTGCGTGTGCGTGATCGTGTGGACAGGATGCGTTTTTATCTCAGCTCACTGCATCAAGCACAATGCTGAAGGCATAAACATAGCTGCAGTCAACACGACGTCTGTTCTCTCTCTCTCCCTCTCCCTCTCTCTTTCTCTACGTCTCTCTGTGTTCACACACACACCCTAAAATGACATCCCTGCTGCTTAGTCTGCATTCAAAACAGCTCTTGTACATCAGCTGCATAACAAAGGACACATGCAGTATAATTAGGACACAACCCCACAATTCACAATGCACTAATTCTATTCATTACAATACAGACCAAGCAGGCAGACAAAAATGTGTACGGTGCATCTGTACACAAGCACAGGGCTCTGCAACTCCGTCACAACGAAGCCTCGCTGTCTTACATATCAGAAGACGCTGCAGTAAACAGGGACTCATTAAAAAAAATCCTAATGCAGCCTCAGGCACGCACACAAACACACAAACATAGTGACACTCCCTCGTTACTCGAGATTGGCTTGAGTCACCGCACGACAAATCAGTCTAAACATTCCTTGTTCATAGCTGTCACTCAAATCGCAGCACCCTCCATGTCGTGTTATAGGGAATGCACTGTAGACACAAATAGTCGAGCACACAGCTGCTCTTGTTTATGCACTGTGGGTAAATCCAGTCATGTTCTACTCTGGTTCTGTCTATTTCACAGACAGTGTGGAAGCTACACAAGAGAGGTCATGGATACAGTATCCCAGACATTCATGTTTGCCTGAGAAGTCGAAAGTCGTCAATGTCATTTTGCCATGTTATTTAAATGTAATGACATATTTAATTATGCACCGAGTTATGCTTCCATTCAAATCACATTCTGCGTCAACGGCTTGGAGTCTGTGCTTCAGACTGTTTTCTGTTACTGAGAAACAACAAAATGTAAAGGTTGGTTTATCTGTGCACAAATTAAGTCTGTATGCACCGTAACTTTTACTCAAATTCAAGTCACTTTAATTATAAATACCTAGCGTGGTACTGACAGAAAATGTAGAATCTGCACTTTCAACAGATTTTCTCAACTGTTGTCAATGAACTACAAGTGAGAAATAACTAATATCGAGTTACATCATGGTTTTGGTGTTGCTGGCAGTAAGGGTGAGATTTTTGCATACTCATATTCTACATATCATCACTGTCCAATGAAAAACAAGTATCTCCAAAATAGTAACTTTACAGGAGAGGGCAAAAACCTTCCTTACTTTCAATGTAAGTTAACAGAAAAAGTTTTTATTCTAAGCAATTTTGGAGCATTTCTATTGGTCCAATCATCATGAAATTTTCACACAATGTAAAGGAGAACTGCTGAGCTCAAATGATGCAGAAAAATAAAAATCGCCAAAAAAGGAGATGCATGTTTTTCATTGGACAGCGACGATATGCTGCTCTCACAGGACATACTACCTCACTGTACACTCTCCACTCACTCTGTATATATGTATATTATATTTATACTTGCATATCTATATTTTTTACCACTATACCGTCCTTCTGCACTTTATATGTAAATAATACTGTATTATGCACTTCTGGTTAGATGCGAACTGCATTTCATTGGCTCTGTACAATGACAATAAAGTTGGATCTAATCTAATCTAATCTTAAAGTTCTCCAGTGCATTCATCTTCAAGAGTTCTGTATATCGTCGCTGTCCAATGAAAAACAAGTATCTCTAAAAAAGTAACTTCACAGAAGAGGGCAAAAACATTTGTTACTTTCAATGTAAGATAATGTAAATGTTATTCCAAGCAATTTCATGCCATGGATTTTATGTTGGTCCAATCATCATGAAATGTCCACACAATGTAAAGGACATCTGCCATGCTTGAATAATGTGGAAAAGTAAAAACTGAAAAAATGGGGATGCATGTTTTTCTTTGGACAGCGATGATCTCCAATCAGGCACGGCTTCTGACCAACTATAAACCAAAGCTATTTTAGAGGCAATCAAATGCATCTCTTGAACAGAACCATCTCACTGAGATCTGAGAGAGAGAGAGAGAGATGCAGAGAAATGCATAGAGTGAGTGTGTTTAATTATTTACAGCTAACGGAAGAGAGCAGAGTTTGCTTGAGGCTCAAAGGTACCAGCTTAATGCACAACAGTGGGGATAAACCCATCCTGTCAGTGTCGTAACAAGACTTAAATAATTGACTGTAATTTTTGTAACTGGACCTTCTCAGCAGGTCTGCTCATCTTTAAAGCCTCAATGAGGCCTCTTCCCCGCAGACTGGTACCACGCATAAGACCATGTATCAGTGGTTTGTGGACAGATCGTTCTCTCTGCCTCTTCAATGAGTAGAATGATACTGATCAGTTTACTAGGCCTCTCACAATTACTTAATTATGTGAACTGACTGCGATTATTTAAGCTGAGCATAATTATTTTAGACAGTTGTTAGATTTTATGTTTATATGGCTACAGAATGTAACAGAACGGCAGCTGAGATCGTTTTCATCAGCTGAGCTGAGGCAAACAAATGTAAATAAAAGAAAGCAGAAAACTCTTTATTAAAACATGTCATGGGTTCTGAAAAAAAACAAAATTTATTAGTTCTAACTTGGTGTTTTATCACATATAGAGGGAAGGGAGGAGTAATACATGTATATTTGAGCTTGAGCTGTGGCTGAAGTCAGTTATTGTCAAATTCTTCACTCTTCCAGGAAGTGATAAAGTCCCAAGCACTATTTTATGACCACTATCCAAGATACTGTAAACTAGAATTGTATGTTGGTATGTCCATTGCTATTATTTCAAATTATAACTTTAAAAATAGCATAAAAGGCTGATCGGCTGGTTTTGAATGCTTTACGCTTGTACTTTAGTTGCTGCATACAATGAAAGATAAGGCTGCCCACCGCTCCGGGCAAGTGTGCTCACTGCCCCCTAGTGAGGGTGTTCACTAGTGTGCATGTATGTGGGCGTTTCACTGCACGGATGGGTTAAATGCAGAGGTCTACTTCCTCTGTGTGCAAACACAGTTGGCTAATGGTTCTGAATTCTATTCATTTCAATTCAGTTCAATTAAAAAAAACGGATTATGAATATATGACGATTATTCATCAGCTAAACATTGATTCTGACAGGCCTTTAAGGCCCAAAGCCCATCAAAGTTTGGGGGGACACTTTTGAGTAACTTTCACTCTTATTTCGATTAAATACGAAAAAAAATATCTGTAAGTGTCTTCTTTAGTTTGAAAAGCTAGGTGTCCAAAAACTTTTGACAGGTGGTTTACTTTAAGAGAATTACTGTGATATCATTTTATGCTGCATGATTTTGAATCAAAGTATTTTTCAAGGAACCAGAATCCTTCCTGGAGCAGGTTCTTACCTTGAATGGACAGGGGATGTGGTATTCCCGGCATCTCTCCTGCACCCAGGTAATCTCCCACACAGGCCTGTAGCTCTGCTCGTACAGATAGCAGCCGATCACTGTCAGCAGTGGAACGAGGTAGAGCACGGAAAATACCCCAATCCGGATCATGAACTTCACCAGCTTGTCCTGGTTCTCCTTCTCCAGAGGAATCTCCATGCGGACACGGTTAAGCGCAGCAATGCCGGCCAGCAGCAGCGCAACACCCACAGCCACGTCCAGCGCCAGCGGAGCCAGGAGGAACCAGCGCAAGGCCGCGACGTCATAGAGCCCAACGAAGCATACACCGCTCATGCTATCGCCCTCCACCTTGTTCAGGGCCATGAGGGCAACTGTGAGAGCCCCCGGCACGCCCCAGGCTGCAGCATGGAACAGTAGTGCCTTCTTCTCGATGGCTTCGCTGCCCCACTTGGGCACGGCAGCCAGGAACCAGGTGATGGTGAGGACCACCCACCACACGCTGCCTGCCATGGTGAAGAAGTACAGGGTCATGAAGAGCAATGTGCAGGCTTTGTTGTGCGAGCCTTGGGTGACGGTTGCAGCACGGAAGCGGCCCGGTGTTGCCCGGTTGCATGCCACCCTCTCCTCCAGCAAGAAGCCCAGGAAGAACACCAGCGACACCATCATGTAACAGACAGCGTAGAAGATGATGGGCCGCTCCGGGTAACGGAATCGGCCCACATCGAGGAGGAAGGTTAGGAAGGTGAAGAGCGTGGCTGACAGGCACACAATGGAGACCACACCGATGAAGTAGCGGGCAAAGAGAAGCTCATCCCGACTGAAGTACATGTTCGGGCAGGGGGCTGAGCAATCGCGCGCACCCAGGAAAGAGTAGCCAAGCTCAGGGTCCACCTTGAGCTCACGAGGGCACCAGAAGCCGTAGTCACGCTGCACAGACCCTGCTGGCTCCTGTGTGGCGTCGGCATTCGAAAGCAGGTCCACTGCTCGAGGGTAGGGCTCGTCACAGTCGGGAAACCTGAGGGTAGATTACTGTGTTACACCTGCAGCTCATAACAGATTTCGTCAGCCCTGTGGTTAAAGATGAACCCATGAAAATCTCAATTTATTACTTTGTCACTTTAAATATTTAGTGATTACTATAAATTAATCGGTACTGTGAAACTAAAATGTGCATTATGTAGGTATGAAGCATGTATCCACTTTGGGGCCCTTGCAGTTGCAGAGGTTATCATGATCTTTCCAAATATCTTCTGTTAAATGCATGTGAAAAAGTTTATTATTGAGCTTCCAGTCAAAACATGCTGATTTTTTGAGTTAAAACGTGCTGACCTATTTGTCTTGTAATCCAAGTGGTGTGAGACAAAATGAGGCTGTATTTTCACCTATTCCTTTATTTTAAATGAAGAATCAGCTCAGAGACTTAATGAAATCTTCACTAGCCTATAGTTCATGCCTATAAACTGGGCTCTAAGCAAATAAACATGCATAGCAACTTCTGAAAAACTGGCCAAAAATATCTAATCCTTCTGAGAACTGTTACCTGTTACAGGTCATCTCTTCAGGCCAGCTGACTCCAAAGATATCCATGAGTTTGTAGCAATCGCTTTTGGCCTGCTGGCACAGACGGCGGCAGGGCAGGGTCACGCGGCCGTATTCGGTGCACACAGGCACGTAGAGGGCACACAGGAACGGCCGCAAGTCAGCGGAGCACTCCAGGTTTACCATAGGGTGAAAAGGCTGAGGAAGGACACAGTAGGGGACAGAGAAAAACCTTTTAATTAGGGCAGCACTGCTAGTTAATATAATCAAGAAGGTGGTTTCCCCACAACAGGGTCTCATTCATTTTTAATGTCTTGGATTAGGATGTTGCTTTTATGGCCGCTGTGATTTTCCACTGTGAAGGTCCAGCTTTTGGGAATGCACCAACTAAAATACTTTATAAAAACCTTTTTTTTCCCACAGTACTACCATTTTCCATAATACATTCTGATGCCCAACTGGGCAAACAGTTACAGAGGGGATCTAGAACTGTATTTAGCATAGACATGCAAAGCAAACTGGCAGACACCACACCCCTTTCAGTAGTCCAGTAGTGCAAAAATGAGCTCTGAGGATGCTTTTGTGTGGGGCGGGGAGACATGCTGTTCCTTGAGGCCCACTTCACATAGAGGCATTATGAGGGTACCACCAGCCATGGAGGCTGGACTTAAATATGCAAATCCCCAGGGGGTAGAAAAAAGAAGACTCCGCCCAAGACTAGACAAGACACAGTTCCTTCCTGCAGCGTTGGGGTTTGAGGTTTTGTTATAATAGCTTTTGGGGGGGGGTGGGAATACAAAACTGCCCTGATTTCAGAATTTGTAGATGAGGTCATCTTTCTTTCACAGTCCAGTGGAATCTTTCCTCAAATCATATAAATTATATAAATATTTAAAGTAAAATGACACACTTGCTTTCTTTAAAGCATTCTGTTTATCAAAGCCCTCCAGAAATTGATATGCAGAGTCTTGCACGTTGCATACTGAATAAAATGTTATAATTCTATGCTCTTCTGAGCACTTATTTCCTGAAATTAAGAGGTCTTTCTCGTACTGGGCTTGTTTGTTTCAAACAGTAAATCCAATTAACTAAGAGAGATGCATGCTAACGTACATAAAGCCACTCACAGATTTTGGCTTGCTGTCGGTCACCACTGGAGTCTACACGTTACCGCCAACCATAGCCCATGTAGAATATACTGTAACTACATATTCATAACTAGAAGGTGTCATTGTTGCCACCACATTTTCTCTAAGCTGCCACCCAAACCGTCTGTAAAAAGGGATTATAATGGATGTTAGTCTTGCCCATTTTGACACAAAGAATCCACATCAAGTCATCTTTTCCACACACCTAATCCATATTTAACACAGTATATTCTGCCTGGCTTGAGATTTCGCACATGAAAAAAAAAAGATGGCTTAAGTATGTGCAGCCTTCAAACAGCTGCTTAGATAGAAACATCACAGTTGATGTGGGAGAATGATGATCTACTTTTGTACTTACATTTTGATTGTATGCCATTCAAAGCTGTGCCAGGGGGTGGTGAGGCTTTGCATTCTAAACAGACTATGAATTACTTCCATGACTGCAAGTGATTGATTCTTGTTTACAATACTTCCCCCACTAATGGACTACAGTCCTTTATGGTCTCAGTGACTTGAAATTCAATGTATGCTCACAGCTTTGGACGGAAAGTGAAATGTTGAACGTGAGTGATTCGTATTGTCCCATTTTATTTATGTTTGTGTACCGAGCAAAAGGACCTTGGTAACCTTGTTGCTGCTACTTGAGGTTATATCGCCACACAAAAGGTCTAAAAAACACCACTCCCGAACTCAATTGCCCAGACCAAATGAGTGGACACATACTTGCTGTAAAGGGTTATAAATAAAGCGGATGCCCTGGTTTGCTGGTCCAGCGGAGAGCATTATCTCATCACGGCCTGTCATGACATATTACATGCACTAGGATGATCTGATGAACTCCAGTGTGTTCGTCTGTATGACTTTAGGGCAGATCTTGAGGGAAAAGAACCTTTCTAGTGAGTATTGTTTTGTCTCTTGAAAGCAATTTTTGTACAACACATAGGCAATGTGTGCAAAATATGACCATCATAAAACATGTAGGACAAAATGGATATAGTTCAAAGTTCAATGCAGCTGCATTGCAAAGCAGAGAACCCTGAAGTGCTATCAAAACACCCTACACAGCTGCCATGCGCCGTTGCTTACATGGTTTATTCAATTGTATGAAACGCATAAGGCAGCCAAAAATTCCCTCTCAAGTAATCAAGCTCAATTATACCAGATTATGGTAATAGGTACTGTGACATGCTTTGGAGGAATCCACGTTGCTCAGATATGTGGCCTGGATCATGGATTACAAAAGCAGCCGTTGTTTGTCAGGTGTTGGGTCAACTGTGAGATCGGTATGCACAAAGAACTCGAGTCATTTACTCCCTGAATTCAATTTCAGCTTTTTCTGTCTCTATAAGGTACTTTTCAGTCCTAAAGTCGTAAAAAGCTCCGCGCAGATATTTCAGATATCTAATTGTAGACGTCTTGTGAGACGTGGCTCTAAAATTCAGTGTTTAATGAGCTGAGTTAATAAAATCTATTTAAGATAAAGTCCTCATGCAGAGTATAGTGTAATGCTGGTGTGTTTGATTAGACATAATGGGATCTTAGATTAGGTGCAACATTGTTTCATTGTTTCATTGTTGAAGAATTACAATCTTGAATTGCTTAATTTAAGACCTTTTTTTGGTTGGGGCTATATTTAAACTAAGGAAAGTAGGAAATTGAAGAAACTGCAACCAAATAAGTAAGGAAAACAAAATAAAAAAAACACTTTGAATATATATAGACATTACAAACTTCTATGTATTATCTTATTTACATTCCCCCCCTCCGTCCCTACAAAGACACGGCATATTTCAGTAACTCAGGAAGAAAATCAGAAAATCCTTCCAAAATGGTTAATTAGCAGTTTAAATCTCACTCGACCCACTTCAGCGCACACAATTTACATCTAAAATTAAAAAAGGTTATGAAAGTCATGCTGTTGCCCTTTGTAGCCCTTTTCCAAATCAGATTTTATAACCACTCATTCTGTGCCGCTCTCTGCCTCCCTGTTGCCTGCTTCTCCTTATGGCTGCTCAGCTCGCTGCATATCTATTCCACTGTCATGGCAACCAGTGATACACCACCGGCCCGCGTTCGGGGAGGGGTGTGTATGGAGCAGGGTCAGAGTGCATGCTGTGGGTGGGGGGGGTGTGGACCACCTCTTGAGAGAGAAAGCCTTGCTCTTTTGTTGCAAGACAATTGGGACTCGTTTCCAAAGCAACGGCACTACCTTATGTGGGGGGAGGGATGAAGAAAAAGAGAGAGAGGTGGGAGGAGAGAAACAGACAGAATGAGAAAAAAAGGACAAAAGCTGGAGATGTGGAGGGGGACATAATGGGGATCCTTGCTCGCTTTGGATAAACTGTGATGAATGTTTGAGCTTCAATCAAGGTGTAAAAATTACTGTTACAGCCCAAAGTGGGAAAATAATAATGTTGTATCCTACAAAACATGAACGTTTATATGAACATTTTTTGGTTTTTACCCAAACAGGAATCAATTTTAACTATATATATATATATATATATATATATATATATATATATATGTATGTATCACTACTGTCGGAAGAGAACCTATTATCTACAAAATGGTAACTTTACAGGAGAAGGAAAAAACCTACTTTACTTTTAATGTAAGTCAATGGAACCAGACATTTTCCGAAGTCATTTTGGGCCATTTCTGTTGGCCCATTCTTCATGAAATTTACACACAATGTAAAGGGCAACAGGTATTAAATTATGTCAAAAACTAAAAAAAAAACACAAAAATGGAGATATCAAAGTGCGAGTATATATATATATATATATATATATATATATATATATATATATATATATATATATATATATATACTCTCACTTTGTGTTTCATAATTAATAAAAACAATATTTTTAACAACACTAGCCAGGTACAGCAGGAAAAAAAGAAAAAATAATGCTGTGTATCTCTTATTTTCTCCATTAACATTATTTTGTATATTTATATATATATATATATATATATATATATATATTACAGTAATTTAAAAAGAGAAGGCTCACTGTCCAGTTTCAATGAGGTTAAGCATTCAAGCCTTTTTACACAACAGCAAAAGGGTTAAATATGTCGATCTCTTAGCCATCAGTCACCGCTACATAGCTGAGGCAAAAAAAGAAAAAACATAAAAACAGTACTCGGTTTACACAAAGGATAAGTACAGGACAGCATTTGCTTGACCCGTACTTTTAGTCCATGACAACACAAATCTTGCTCAGCTATCCCTGTCACTCTGCAAACACCGCAACAGTCCCTTATTCTCATCCCTCAGGCAAACGTCCCATTTTACAAATGAGGTTACCCAGAGTTCAGGCCAAAAACAACTGCCCTGTGCAGCAGCCCATTTGAATCTCAAAGCTGGAACCCTGTAATCTGTTTTGGTGGTGCCAAAACTAAAATAATGGGCCTTAAAAATGTTTGTAGTTAGCATTTTTATGTACAAATTCTATTTCATTCAAGCAAACCAGCCGACTCAAAAATGACTGCACAGATTCAAAGGAACACTTCGGTCTTTCTCCTAGTCATGATCTCAGCTTTTCAATGGATCTAATTCCCACTGAAAGTCACATGTCAGTCTTCAGTGCTCTTTTCTTCACCCATTAGTTTTGCATTCTCCAAGACAAGAATCGTGCCAAGATGGAAGGGTGATAAGCAGGGCTCTGAAATAATTGAGTTCTCATTTGCTACGTTTCTTCTGGATGCGCAATTAGATTAGTACCATATCGGTACTGCCAGCCAACTGCTTAAAATCACTATATCACTATCATGATTTGATATCAGATACTGAACGATACTTAATGCTGATTTGATTTCACTTTGTTTTATGCATACAAATAGTCGTGCTTATCCAAATACATGTGTGGATTAGCAGCATCAGCCCAAATTTTTTATTTCTTTTCCTAAAAAATATTGCAGTTAATTTTTCACAGGAAAAAAAAATCCTATAATTCAGATCAACAAATGATAAAAAAATCTAGAAATCTTAGATTTGCAATAACATACAATATATAACATGACAAAAACGTTTAAATTGTTAAATCTTCTCTGAAGGCAAAAGTTGAATATCGCTGTTGTCGTAAGAAAACCTCGTATCTCCAAAATGGTAACTTTACAGGAGAAAGAAAAAACCCACTTTACTTTTAATGTAAGTCAATGGAACCAGAATTTTTTTCCAAGTCATTATGGGCCGATTCTTTTTGTCCATTCATCATGAAATTTACAAACAATGTAAAGGGTAACAGGTATTTTCAAATTACGTCAAAAACTGAAAAACGACAAAAATGGAGATACAAGATTTTCTTTTGACAGCAGTGATATGTATTTATAACATATGTAATATACTTTAATAAATGAAATGCTAACCTAACAAATTTAAATAAGAGGTTCTATAATGCCAAACAAATTTGGAGCAGTGTTAAAGGCCTCATGTAAATAAGACACTAGCATGTGTGCAAGAATATTCAAAATTTAGTATCGACAAATAATTATACTGTATATTAACAGTGAAATCGGTAAACTTATGGTCATAGTAGTAGTCAGTAATCAGTTGTAATTAGGATAAATAATTAATGCTCTAAATATAAAAAATGTGAGATGAGGTGTAGTAGATAAACAGCAGGTGACCGTGTGGAACGGTCAGTGCTAGAACCGTACGTCAGTATAACTCTTATGTTCTTTAACCTGAACCACCAATGTTGGATTAACTTATAGAGCCGAGCTCAATCAAACCTAACTAGCGATTTCACTGCGTATGGTACAGGATGGTCAGTGTCACTAAGCTGCGCGTGTGAATGTATCTATGTGAGAAAGAGAACACGCAGCCCTAAGCTGTGGCTGCTACAGTCCATGGGGTTATGTAACGCTGGCTTTCTACACAGATAAACAGGAGGCTGAGCAGATGGGCGTTCCGGGCTCATCTCCATCCTTTCATTCCCTCTCCCCCTCTTTTCTCATCCCTCTCGGTCTCTGATTCCGACTTTTATCTACGAAGGCCGGACTCAATAAGAACCAGAAAAGCAGGATTTGCAGGAGCTGTAGGCCATCAGCAGAGCTACAGTGTTCATGCTAACAAGCTAATGTAGGAGCTTTCCGTCTGAATCAACCGTATAGAGCCGTCCAGCAGAGAAGATTAACCAGCTGCCGGCATCAATCCAGCCATTATGACCGCAGATACTGAGATTATAGTGCATTCAAGGTAAACAGAGTGCACAAACTCCATTAACCATCAGCAAGACCTGCACATAAAGTACTGCACCGTTAACAGTAAGTGAATAGAAAAGAAACCATAGCAGCCAAATCTGTTCAGTGCAGCACGATACATCAGCCAAGAAATTATGACTTAGCTAATAGTCCCAAAAAGACAGATTAAAGCTTAATTTCCTCTTTAATATTTTTTATATTGTGATCTAAGTTAGTGAAAAGAAAGCAAAAAGACAAAACGAACTGATCACTGCACAAATAAGAGTATAAATAATATAATCTCTAAGTCTGCCAGGTTTGTCTTTTATGTTAGGTGTTATGTATACAATTAATTACATATATAACATAGTGTTGTGTTGTGTATAGTGGTGTTGTGTTTAAATATTTGTACAAGTAATGTACATAATCGCTGTTGTCGGAAGAAAACCTTGTATCTCAAAAATGAGAACTTTACAGTAAAAGGAAAAAACCTACTTATCTTTTAATGTAAGTCAATGGAACCAGACTTTTTCCACATCGTTTTGACCCGTTTCTTTTGCTCCATTTATCATGAAATTTACAAACAATGTAAAGGACAACAGGCATTTTCAAATTATGTCAAAAACTGAAAAACGACAAAAATGGTGCATGGTTGTCTTCTGACAGCAGCATAATGTTTTCTACCGTCTTTTTTCCAAGGAGGAGACGATAAAGGAAAAAGATAAGTGATAAAACAATGTGTGTTAAACATTTGTAAAGGCATTTTTTAAAATAATTTTGTTTGATCAAAAAAGTTAACGTGAGTTATACTGAATTCTGTATGCTTCATAAAGCTAGATGTGTGCCTAACAAATAAGGTTAGCTAAAAATCACGGCAGTCACGGCAGTCACGGCACACCAATTCTGCTTTTCAAGTTATGTTTAGAAGTATACAAATGGTCAACATATGATTTCTGTCTGATCTAGGGTTGAAAGATTGATCGTTTTATATCGAAATCGCAATTTAAGTGCAATTTTTTTATTATAGCCTACACTCTTAAAAAAATAGTTCTTCACAGGCCTTAAGTAAGATGGTTCTTTAGTAATGACAGTGGTTCTATATAGAACACTCAAAGATTCTTCAGACTGATGGAAATTGTGCTGTATATGGTTCTATACAGCACCAAAAAGGGTTCTGCGGTTGTTACAATGTCAAGTTTGTAACAACAGAAGAACATTTTGGTGCTATATCAAACCCTTTCCAAAAAGGTGCTATATACCATATATAACACGTTCTCCATCAATCTGAAGAACCATTTCACCATGCAAAGAACTTTTAAGTATGCAAATTTGTCATTGAGTGTATTACACAGATATATATCTTTATTAAAGAACACTGAAGAACAATCTTTTTTAAGTGTGTACATTAGCAAAAATGCTGTTTTGGGTTTTAAGAGGGGAAATTGAGCCTCATGAAATGCCTGTAGATGAGTTAGACCAATCAGAGGAAATCAAACCTCTGTGTGTTGTGACATCACAACCACAACTCACTGGCAGTTGGGCACGCTGCGTTCAGGGGTCGAGCCTCAAGCCAAGAAAGGTGGATATTCTGGTCTTCTTGGCCGAAATAAGACTCATAATTTCAATTTATATTAAAAAAAAACGCAATTTAAATTTCAGTCGCAATACTAGACGGAAAAATCGCAATCGATATTTTCCCAAAATCGTTCAGCCCTAGTGTGATCTACACTTTGATGTTTGAATGCAGCCCCTGCAGCGTGGACATAAACTCACCCATGTATCACATATTTTAATCAAACACAATGCATGTTTTTCAGAAACTAGGATATTTTACCTCCATGGCGAGGGCTGCAGTCTGCTGGTCGTAGTGGTTGAGCAAGTTGGGCATAAAGGTGGTGTTGTAGGAGAGACCCTGGCACATCCGCAGCGTGATGGGCTCACAGGTGAACGTGCTGTGACTGCCTGTTGACCCTATGTTGATGGCTGCGCATGCCGTCAGCATGGACGTGACAATCCAAACGAGACCCATTGTCTGAAATTCAGCTCTGAGCTTGGCAAGACCGGTCAGGTCCCGCTCTAAGCCGTACGTCTGTGAGGATTTGGTGGGTGTTAGGAAAGCCAGAAAGCCTCCGTCTCCTCATTGATTCCAGAGGTGACATGGGTGGGGTAGGTTGTCTCCATTGTTGCTTTGCAGTGGCGGAACTGGCAGGTCTTCTCAATGGATCTCCGTTATCTAACAAAGGTGGATCTTTGGTTGACCTGCATGGCTTTTTTACACCTTCTTGACTGGTTTTCACAGCGTCATCGCGTCTGAGGAAGAAAGAGAGGCCTAAATGATGACTATGAAGGCACTACAAAATTACCATCTAACTGGATAAGGAACTCATAGTGAAAAAAACTCATATGGTCATATTTCAGCTGTCAGCCATCAGGTTTAAGCAGTTAAAGCCATCAGTGGTCAGACTGAACTGTAAAATAACCTTTATGAAAGCTACTGCATTGTGAGAGATGTAATTAATATTGTATTGTGACAGAATACCAGTGGCATTAAAATCAAATATCTGTGACAATCAAATAACACAGACTTTAAGAGCAAAATGCAGGCCAAACTGCCTCATCATGTGCCTTTGTGAACGACGTTTAACCTTTCTTCATTCACTGGGTGTCAGTTAGGGTGTAAACTAGGATAAATATAACAGTTAAATACGCAGAAACTTGAAATTCAGCTTCAAATTTTAAACAAAATTGACTACAAAATGTAAGATAAAAATAAAAATAAATGAATAATTAAAAAAGCAGTATTTCTCACGATCTCTGAGGAGAACTTAAAGTTGTAGAGCTATCTGAGTTTCCTTTAAAGTGGCCGACACCGTGTGTACGAGGCAGGTTTCTGTAATAATGAAGTATATTCTCATAAAACTCGCCTATACAGACTCAATATCGCGCTCTTTTTCTCACTATCGGTGGTGAGAAACGCTGTGGTCTGTTCTCGAAGGTGAACTGAGCTGCCTTTAGCATCACAGCTCCCTCCAGCCTCCCCGGCCTCGAGTGCGCGAGCCGAGCGCCGCGCTGTACTTAAGCGGGGCTCGACCACACCGCGGAAAACCGGAGCCTCTGTCCGTGACAGCGGTCCTCACCTCACAGCCGACCAACTTCGCCGCTCCGGGAGAAACAGACGGACTCCTCCGTCGAGCTCCG
This sequence comes from Colossoma macropomum, assembly GCF_904425465.1. Classification (NCBI taxonomy): domain Eukaryota; kingdom Metazoa; phylum Chordata; class Actinopteri; order Characiformes; family Serrasalmidae; genus Colossoma; species Colossoma macropomum. Next base: position 10,088,901 of record NW_023494795.1, on the reverse strand, counting down.
TCCGCGAACAAAAGATGACAGTCTGCTGGTATCGGAGAGAGAAGCGGGTCCACTGAGGTGGCCAACCGACCGACCGACCGTTCCGCTCCGCTGTGAGGACCTGAGAAAGGTGCTCGTCTCCCTCCAACGTTCAGCTTCTACTCTTCTCTGTGTTTATTGTTCCTCCAGAGAGGAAAAACAATGAAAGGCGAACCTTACCTTTGTACTCCGGTTGGTTCACGTGTGGGACTCTGAGCTGCTCCTCCTTGGCGGCGCTAACAATGAGCGACCTCTCTCTCTCTCTCTCTCTCTCTCTCCCTCTCTCTCTCTCTCACAGGTTTGTAAGGATTCCCCCGGGCGCGCGCACACCCCGCGAGAACGCGCCCAGCCAACAGCGCTCATATCAATCACCCCACAGTAAAACTGAGCTGGGAAGTGACCACCAACACTAAACTTACCTTCATGTACTTAAAGGGGAATTCCACCAATCTCTCAAAATTTCCGAATAATTCAGTCATTGAGATGTAAACAAAGTCATTTCGAGTGGTTTGACGTCAAATTGTTCCTTGTAGACAAACTTACAGACTCAGATTTCTCCACAGTGGTGCTGATAGGAACCGGGGGTCCCGATGTCTACAACACAAAGGTAGCCATTTTATTTCCTGCGCAAAACCACCAGTGAACCTACACGAGTCTTCTGAGCTGAAAAAATACGTTTTCTTTTGGGGACTATTTTGCCTAACAACATCCTGCATGTACTCTTCCGGCTTGAATGGATTAAAATACATTTTAAGCCACAACTTTATCACAAAACTGTCATAAAACAATGTCTTAGGCAGCGTATTCATAATCCTTTAGTGTAATAACTATTTGAGCTTTTAGAGGTGGACGTCTGGTTCCTATCACCACCACTGTAAACAATTCGGACTCAGTAAGTTTCTCTAGAACGGAGAGGTTTATACCAAACCACTCTGAATGACTCAGTTTACATCTCAACCAATTCAATTACGTAGATTTTTTTGAAAAATCGGTGGAGTTCCCCTTTAAGTACGGTTAAGATTACTTTGTTGGACGGTTTAGTGTTTATTACAGTACTTTGCTTATGCTTGTGTTTCTGAGAAAAGGAATTCACTTTTTAGTCATTCACTTTTGGATCCTAATTGTTTTGTTTGTGTTTTAAATTTTGCTCTTTGATTGACCTGCTTTGCTGTTACTCACGGAGCTGTAGTCTTTTATTTCAGGTATAAAAAAATCACAAAAAGGGAAAATAGCGCCACTTGAGGAGTATTTGGATCTGATTTGACTTCTAGTCTCGTTGGTTTTGATAGCTAGTCCTGCTTTTACTTCACCTCAAGCTCTTATTTCAAGTCCTTAATTATCCTTGAGGACAGGTTTAAGCTGATTTACTCTAAAAAGGGCTCTAAACCACATTCAGTGAGTAACTGATCTTTATGCTGCTGTAGTAAAAGAAAAGGCAGGAGTTTGCTTTGGGTGAAATGAGCCTTGAGGACGTGGGGCTGACTGCTTATTGGCCAGTCTGCTGCTCGGAGCGCGTTTATTGGCTGTGAGAGTTTGAGGAGGCGGGGCGAAGGGTGTCATCGCTATGGGAACTCGTCAACTGAGTACAGAAGACAGGCAAGGACAGCAAGACCTCGATAAGACCGAGTCTGAGTACTATGATTAATGTTTATCATGATTAGGGCTGCCTCGAATTTATTAGTACAGATGGTATGTTTTCTGCCCAGTCTTCTCGTTTTCTCCAGTAAACTAGGCTTGTGATACATCGCTGAATATGTCTGCACCACCTCTCTGAATCCGGTGAGTGTAAACAGTGAAATCCCCTGTGCTGAGTGAGCTGAATACAGCAATGAACTGCTGCTCATATAGTACTGAGTTAGCTTACTGTGGTGAATTACAGCGTTCATTTGTCTGTAAAACATAATATCTGCATTTTTTTTTTGTTTACTTACTTATTTGTTAATATTACTAATGCAAATCTAGTAACATACTATTTTCTTTACTGAGGTAAATCTAGTTAAGACCAGTTAGTTTGGATTAGTCACACATACTGAAGAGTCTTTTGGCCAAAAGTGGTTAGTGGTTTTGTCAATTTCTGTTAATTAACTATTAAATATTTTTTCTATTTATAAATATTATTTCCTTTGATATTTTTGTGTCATAGCATATTCTTATGCTAAACGTGAAGTTTGGATGCATGATATTCTCACCATGATGGTGTTTTGTGTTGTGTTCAGCTCAGCCTATCACCATGAATGCTAACAGAACGGTACAGGTATTAAGACATTAGAGTCTTTAGAAATGGATGATTTTTAGTCTTAAATAAGCCATTTACTCGTAAGTGTACGATCCAGTTCACCTAATATAATGGAGTTGTTAGAATTGATGTCAATACATTATACAAGGAAGAGTGTTTGATTCAAGTTAACCCTTGTGTGGTGTTGATGTGTTTGTTACTCAGTGGTCTGGTGGACCCACCGCATTATTGTTTTTTTTTAAATCAACACAGCCGTAACAATTTATGTAATAATATTAGAAATATCACGAGTGTCCAGTGTAGTGTTCTCCTTTAGCAGCTGTAGCCAGTCAGCAGCCTGTCCATGTTGTCCACCCTCATAAACACGCACACACATACAAACACACACACACAGAGACACACACACAAACTAACAGCAGGCCATGCAGGAGGAGAACAGAGTGAAGGACACAGCACCTCCACACTGGTGCATGTTCACCCCAACACCACATGTGTAATATAAATGTGTGGGGGGTGAACAGAGTGAAGACACTGAAAATGGGTTATTTTATATGTTCTTCACAGAAAATGAGCAAAGGCCAAGAAATCTGAGGTTGAAATAATAATAAATCATATCATTTTTTCTTTTGGTGAACATTGAAAATGGGACCCACAGACCTGAACACCACACAAAGGTTAACCTAACCAATTCAAGAAAAAGCAGAACTTGACAAAGTAGAATATTGCCAGCTAAATGAAACCATTTATAATGACTGGGCTGTTTGAGTTAACTTTTCTTGCTTCAGACGTGTGGATCACTAAAACTTATAAAGTAACTATCATTCATATAAAAGGTTATTTAAGCTTGAAGTAACTGTACTTAATTTTTTCAAGACAATAAGTTTGCATGATTTTTTTAAGTCAACTAATTTAAGTTTACATGGTGCAAGAGGACTATTATACCATTCTGCACTGGAGATTTTGCTATTTATCAGAGCATTTATGAGATCCAGATAACGTGGTAAGGCATTCCAAACGTGTGCACTTATTTTTGCAAATATATTTTTGTAACGCTTGACATCACTGTTTAATTTTATAGGTATAGGTGGTGGGAGGCTGTGTAAGTGGTTAGAAGATGCCCCTCGCCCTTAGAGAGACACCCAGCACTAAGATGCAAACCAAGCGGAGTGCCTGGACACCACTGAACCACAACCTGATCAACAACCATGTACGTGCCGCTGACCATTTATTCAGCCTTTCTTATATCATATCTAAAAGGGTAGTTTTTATTGAGATCTTCTTCAGTTTGGAACTCTCTATTGTCAGTAACAACATACGGGTGGTGGATGTAGCAAAAATATAACATCATGATACTCTAAGATGTTTTCTAAATATACAATATACATCATGATATATCGTTTTTAAGTTGGATCAGAAAAAAAGAACCAGTAGTGCCACATTTAAAAATGCTATGATTATAATGACGTTCACATCCTGTGCTGCACTAAATCCAACCAAATAGGACTAATTATGCTCTCTTTGTAATGAAACATGCAGTTATCTAGTGTTCTTTAACCCTTGTGTGGTGTTCAGGTCTGTGGGACGCATTTTCAATGTTTACCAAAAGAGAAAATGATGTAATTTATTATTATTTCAACCTCAGATTCTTGGCCTTTGCTCATTTGCTGTGAAGAACATATAAAATAACTCATTTTCAGTGTCTTCACACTGTTCACCCCCCACACATTTATATTACACATGTGGTGTTGGGTGAACCCGCGGGGAATAAAAGTGTGGAGGTGCTGTGTCCTTCACTCTGTTCTCCTCCTGCATGGCCTGCTGTTAGTTTGTGTTTGTCTGTGTGTATATGTGTTTGTATATGTGTGTGTATGTGTGTGTGTGAGTGAGGGTGGACAACATGGACAGGCTGCTGACTGGCTACAGGCGTTGCCAGCGTAACCCTACGCTGGATATTTTAAACATCTGGTATTTTTACATAAATTGTTATGGCTGTATTGATTTAAAAAAACAATAATGTGGTGGGTCCACCAGACCACTGAGTAACACACACATCAACACCACACAAGGGTTAAGTACCAGCGATATCTATGATATGCTCAAAAAAAGCATATTGTGACATAACGTGATGTATAACAATAAATATTGTCATATTGTCCTACAATAATGTGATTACATTCAAAACTTGTGCCTTATCTTTGTCAATTTGTCAAAAGTAGTACTGACATAGGTTATGCTCTGTGTGCAATTAATCCTGCAGGTTTTTGAAGAAAGAAGAAATCTGCTTGGGAAGTGGGTGAGAAAAGCATTTTAATGAATAGATGTATTAAATTAACTTGGCGATTCAATTATTTGGAGTACATACACTCACTGGGCTGCCCCCTGGCTGAACCCTTCATCATGACTAAACTGTTTTTTTTGTTACGTACAGATACATCACTCATATCTCCTGTGTCTTATATCTGTTTCTCAGTTTGATAAGTGGACCGATAGCCAAAGGAAGCAGGTGCTGCAAGACTTCTTTTCCCGATGCACCGCGGGCCAGCTGAAGTATCTCAGGCAGACTCTGTGCAGTCAGGTGCCTGAGGAAGCTCTGGACTTCACTAATGTTCTCCCCCGCATCATATCTCTATACATCTTCTCATACCTGGACCCCAGGAGCCTTTGTAGATGTGCACAGGTAAATAATGATGGCCAAGTGTTTAGCACCCAGCTTTCAAGTACTGTATTATATTTAATGCTTTTTTGGGGGAACTTAACTAGATTTTAAAAGCTTTGTGCTGTTGGAGTATTTTACCATGGGTTTGAAAGAGGCTCAGCAAATCACATCTGTTATATGATGAACTTGAACCATACTACCCATAATTCATCTTCATATACAGCTGGGGTCATTTTAAAGGACTTGAGATTTGAACAACAAGTGGTCTGAGATCTCATCTGTGCTAAAGAGGACCAGAAAGAGAATCGTGTCTGCTTTAAAGTTCGCTTACATTGTGAACCCAAAAAGCACTGAGGTCATTTGCAGCAAATTCCCTTTCAGGTTCACTTTAACACAACTAAGTTAAAGTTACTTAAAAAGAACTATATGTGGAAAAAAACTATTAAAGTGATAATGAATTGTCATCTATAAAAATGGAGAAAAGTGCAAAGAAAATTGATGCTTCAAGATGTCTGCTACTGCTGTGTTTTAGCTACTCACCGGCCATTTGTATAGATAACAGAATGTTATTATTGTCAGGAATCACACAAGCAAATCTATTGTGTGATGATATGATAGATAGATAGATACTTTATTGATCCCGAAGGAACTTTAGCAGCCAGTAGCGGTCACACAACACAGGACACTGACATTTATGGCATTTGTCTGACGCTGTTATCCAGAGCAACTTACAATTTTGATCACTTTACACAGGTAGGCGAAGGTAGTGTTAGGAGTCTTGCCCAAGGACTCCTATTGGTATAGCGTATGGTGCTTACCCAGGTAGGGATTGAACCCCAGTCTACAGTGTACAAGGCAGAGGAGTTACCCACTACACTATACTTATAACAATAAGGGTGATACAATATAAAAAGAAGAATATATACAAAAAAACCTATCCACTATTTACTATACCTATCATCTCTAGGCATATATACAACTAGAAATATACAAAAATATAAGCAAATATGGCATTTGTATAAGATATAATCTTGTACTACTTGTTAGCTACATTAGCTCCAGTGCAAAACTAAACATGCAGATGTTTAATGTTTTTTTTTTTCACTTTTTCACTTTCAATACATTTAATTGGTATGTTTAAATGTTTTTGTGTGTGCCCACATACCACCATGTGCTTTAACACACTCTTAATACTCATGTGACGTTCTCTGTTATGAACCCCTGGCAGGTTAGCTGGCACTGGAAGAGCTTGGTAGAGCTGGACCAGCTGTGGATGCCAAAATGTCTGAGACTTGGTTGGTGTATAACCTTCGCTCCTACGCCATTTGAGCAAGGTGTGTGGAAGAGGCACTATGTTGAGACAGTGCAGGGGCTTCACGTAAGCAGACCCAAGGTGAGTAAGGTCACCGCTTGTAAGGTATGAATTAATCTTTAGGATAGCAGTCTTAGCATTTAATTGCAAAGAGAGTTGATTAACCTAGGATAACACTGTACGTAAGTCATTTCCAGCACACTAAGTGAGGAAGAACAATGGGTGAGTGACAGCTATAAGTAGATTATACTTGAGGTAATACAAAAAACGTTCAAGACTGACCTCAGAAGGCTTAAAGATGGTTGTCTATTTTTATAGATAACAGTAGAATATACAGAAATACGTTGCCAGGTCCAGTCAACATGGTGTGTGGTGACTTAGATATGCAGTTTGAATGATGCTAATAAGTTAGATAGATAGATATATAGATAGATATATAGATATATAGATAGATGATAGATAGACAGATAGATAAATACTTTATTGATACTGTAGGAAATTTAGCAGCCAGTAGCAGTCACACAACACAGAACAGTTATAATAATAAGGGTGATACAATATTAAAAGAATAATAAATACAAAAAACCTATCTACAGGCATATTTACAACTAGAAATATACAAAAATATGCAATAGGATCTATAACCTGAGATAAAAAAGGCAGTGCAATAATGACTGTACAAGGAGGCAGAGGTAACAGCAAATAATGACAATACTGAATAAATATGTCTAGGTGTGGAGTGTCCAGATGTGCAAGATGTGCGATAAGGTATGCAGAAAGTGCAATAGATGTACAGTAAGGTGTCCATATGTGCAGGTAGATAAAATAAACCTGTAATTTAGAATGAGAGATTCAGTCCTCATCTATCCTCTTCCCTCTTCTCTTCTGGCCCCACTGGGAAGAGTTGAAGAGCCTAATGGCTCTAAGGGACAAAGGATCTCCTGAGTCTGTCGGCTGAGCAGCTCTATGACAGCAAACTGCCACTGAACATGCTCCTCTTGTCCGTGATGATTGTAGTGATCCGGTATCAAAATATTACTGCAGTATCTGCCATGCCTGATCCTTCCTACGTTTTCCAGACACCTGCGAAGGAAGAGTTCATAGTTCCTGAGGTGAGGGTGATCGGCAGTGAGATGGGCGAGTTGTCAGAGGAGACCGGCTGCCGAAATCAGGGGCCCAGTCAGCGTGGGCGGAGTTTAAGTGGGTGTGGCTCAGTGACAAAAGGACTTCCTCCATGGAGGGACTCAGACAGGCACCCCACGGACACAATACGCTTCAACTACTTGGAGAACCTTGACCCAATTGAGCATGCACGACAAGCGTAAGACTTCAATTAACTATCATGACACATTCAGACGCACACACTACTCCAGCACACACTACTCCAGCACACACTACTCCAGCACACACTACTCTGTCCTTTGTCCAGAGCAGAATCCTGAAATACAAACCACGAAAAGTATGTGAAATGCTAATAAAACACAAAGCTGTGATTAGTCGATTCACTCTGGTCTGTGTTAAACTGAAAACAGCACATAAACATAATAGTTAATGTTTTACCTTAAGAGTTTAGCTTTTTACTCTCATTACAAGTATTGCAATTACAAATTTGATGCCTGCGACACGTTCCAAACAAGTTAGGACAGGAGCATGAAACACTGCTTTGTTCGATCACCTTTCCTTTTAACAAAACTTAGTTATTGTCTGTATACCGAAGACAACAATTGATCGAAGCAACTGTCCTGGGCTTTCTAGATTTCCTGGATCTTTTGATCATTTTTTGCACCGTTGACCATAAAATACCTGGAATTCTTGAGAACACTCATTAAAGAGTATTGGGCCCCATTCACTAATATCTTCTTAAAGCTTTTCTTAAATTTGTTCTTCAGTTGGTGAATGTCAGAATCTTTGTGAAAACTGTGTAAAGTGGGTTTTAAGAGGAAATTTCTTTTTAACAATGGTTGGTGAATGAGGCCCAGTGTTCTTAACCTTAGTCTTCTTACTTAATTAAGCAGGTTAAGTGCATTTTTGTCAGAGTGGCGAGCTTCGACCCATCCTTGCTCATAAAGGACTAGGCCTTTCCTGCTCCTTTTATACCTGTTTGAGATGGTTTTTTTTTTACATTTTACAGTGTTCTTAGTCTTAAATTGCCTCTGTCCTGACTTTTTTGGAAAATATTGAAAGCATCAGTATAAGAATGTGCATATGTTTCCAAAAAATAATGAAGCTGATGAAGAAAAGCATTAAATATCTGGTCTTTGCACTGCTCTTGTTTACATACAGATAAAAGGTGAAGTGAAACATAAAAGTGTTTTTCAGAAAGTGACTACTCTCTGGTTTTAATTTGATTTCACAAACAAACCCATTTCCAAAAAAGTTGGGACGCTGTGCAAAATGTAAATAAAAAAGAAAATGTATCATTTAAAACCTATATTTCATTTAAAATAGTACAAAGACAACATATCAAATGTTGAAACTGAGAAAGTTTATTGTTTATTGAAAAATATTTGCCCATTTTGAATTTGATGCCAACAACACGTTCCAAAAAAGTTGGGACAGAGTCAACAAAAGGCTGGTAAAGTTGGGTAATGCTAACAAAACACTTGATTGTTGATTGACAACAGGTCAGTAACGTGATTGGGTATAAAAAGAGCATCTCAGAGAGGCTGAGCCTTTCAGAAGTAAAGACGAGGAGGGGTTCACCACTCTGTGAAAAACTGCACGAGCAAATAGTGCAACAATTCAAGAAAACCGTAAAATAACAAAGAACTTTTGCTTTGTTTAAAGAAGAGGTGACGAAACACAGTGGTAAAAATGCCCCCGTCCCAACTTTTTGGAACGTGTTGTTGGCATTAAATTCAAATTGGTCATATATTTTTCATTTTTTAGTTTCAACATTTGCTTTGTTGTCTTTGTAGTATTTTCCTTCAAAAATATGGTTTACATGATTTGCACATCATTGCATCCTATTTGTATTTACATTCTGCACAGTGTTCCAACTTTTTTGGAAATGGGGTTGTACCACCTTTTTTTTTCTCTAATTTGCGAGCTTGGACTGTGCCCTCAACATGTGGTGATAGTATGAGGGCAGACTGTGTGTTTGAACGAGGGGAGAGAACTCAGAGGACTGGGGTTGGAGTTCTGGGCGGCTTCTGCTTGGAGACAGAAGGCCGGACGACCTGTTTGGACAGTAGTAGGACTGCCATAAAACTGAGGAATATGGAAGAGATAGGGTGGTGGTGAGAGAAAGAAAAAAGAATTGTCACAGGAAATGGAAGGTAGAGATGAGAATGTTAGAATGGAAGGAGAAGGGGTTTCAAGCATGATCCTCCCCTTAAATTTCAATTATTCCATAACTCTGCCTTCTGGTTCCTCCGCTGTCTCTATTATTGTGGTATCAGGTCAAAGCAGCTCTTGTTATACAAGCACGGTGCATGCGCGTGTGTGTTTTTAGGTGTGTATTTAGTGTGAACTGCAGTGAACGTGTCCTTGTTATCTTTGCAGACAAGCAAGAAGCAGAAGAGCTAATCCCAACACAACAACGCAAGAGAACACAAAGAAGAAAGCCCTGTCTGCCTCGTCGTACCGGCTGCGCAAAGCCAAATCTTTGGTAAGCTCTTGCAATCATCGTGTGACTGTTCCACTGACTCCTGCTCAAATCAAAGGAGAAAAGAGTGCAAAGAAGTCTTCAGAGACTACATATCTAAGAGGCATTATGCATACTGATCACTTAACATGGGAAGTAATGCTAATGTGGTGCACTGTGGGAGAGTGCACACTATAAAAAAATCCTTTGAGTGAAAGAGACTGGGGCACGAAACGCATCTTAAAGGAATATTCCAGCATTTTCCACCTTAATCTCTATCTGTTATGATTTTCCATGTCCAGGCATGTTTTAATTCATCAGGTATCAGCTCTAATAAGCTCAGTGCACTTTGTTTTTATGTTCTGTTGATGTAGAGATGCCATAAACTGACATTATCCACAAGCTGCAGCAGTGCAGCACCTTTTAAAAGGATGAACTCTTTAAATATCTGCAGTGTGGATCTTTATTAAAGAGGAAATGAAACTTGTAATATCTGCATTTCTGCTTTTTGACTATGTTTAAACCAGCTGTCAGTTGGAGTGTGGCTATTACGCTTCAAGGCCCAATCCCATTTCACCCCTCACCCCTACCACTTAGCCCTCAGCCCTCTGTTTTGCATGTTCATGTCTAGGGGTAGGGTGTCTCGATTTTTGTTGAGATAGAGGGGTTGGGTGAAGTGTCAGGGCTACATGGCCCTCCAAACTGAGGTTTTTCAGAGACTCCAAACAGAGTGTTATGAGAGAAAAAAGAAAAACCGGCAAGATGGCTGCGCGAGCGACCAAAGAAACCCACGAATGTGAAAATTTTCTCAGTTAAAAATTACGATAACCACTGTATTATCTTAGTTTAATGTCGTTTCATTGTTTTATGGTTGTTTTCTTCATAATAAGCATAAAAAATCGCTAATAGTACGCTAATGTCTCAGTAGCTAGCTAGCTAACTTTCCCGTTCCACCTTAAATAGTCCAGCAGTTCTGACGCCTGAAGTGCCAGAATGTAACTGCTGCACCATTTAAGGTGGAACGGGAAAATTCGAACAAGAAGCTGGTGAATATCTGACTTCAGCTTCATACCACCAAAGGATTAGTGGTGGGCGATAATAAATAATTGCCCCCCTCTTTGAAGGCATATGGTGCCCTAAATGTAACTAAAGCCCAGCAGTGAGGAGCTGAACTTTACCCTCCTCTGCTATCACTGAAGACGGACCGGGTCGCCTACAGAGCAGCGCTAGTAGCTGTTAATGAAGTAATGTTTTTTTTATTTTTATTATATATATTTTTTTATTTGAGGGTCCCATTTCATTGGGCAAGTAAATGGTAATTTCATATATAGTCTTTGTCATATCAAACCCATCTCCATTTATTCCAATATTTGTTTTTGTTTTTTTGTTTTTTTACATCATTTGAGTACCGCAGCTGACCTTACAATATGTGAATATATGATGATGAACGGACCAAAAGAAATGGTCCAAAAATGCTTGAGATAAAATCTTGTAATAATAATGCATTAAAAATGATCAACATTGTTGCCTTCTCCTAAAACATTAGCATTTTGAAGGTCAATCAAACTGGATCATAATCAGTATTAAACACACTATAGTCATTCATAAAATTATATCCATTCACAAACGAAGTGATTTTGCTGTAGTATGAAGCTGGTTTTACACCAGAAGCAAAGCAACTCTTGTCATTTCCTGCTAGATGCGACCCGCGGCACACTGCTGGCTCACAACAAGGAGCAAAATGGGCTTTAAATGGCCCATATCTGACATTTCTCTTGTACTTTATTTTTTCCATTTATAGCACTGCTTATAAAATTTGAGGTTTTATGTACCAAAGAAAAGTCAAAATACATTTTTTCCCACTATTTTCCCACCTCTCTCAATCCTTTAGATTTAAACAGGCAGTTTTTGTTACTGTACCTTTAAAACTGATATATAAATTGCCTCTGTTCTGATCGGCTGCCCTGTATTGTGTCTCATTCAAAAAGCAGTCCAGTGCTGAAACAGTCATTTAGTGTTGGAGTCATTTAGTCATTTAACTTTAGTGTGAATGGACAGAGCTAAACTGATGTAGGTGGATATTTAAATGTGTGGGATTTTGTGACATCACATAACAGATTTAAAACGAACTGTTTTTGCAGTTTCGTTTCCATAGACACAAATCAGCCATAACATTATGACCACCTCCTTGTTTCTACACTCATTGTCCATTTTATCAGCTCCACTTACTATATGACACTGGCATGGTGGCAGCATGTTGCACTGGTACAAGTGGCTAAGACACTTGTACAAGCACAACACACACTAACACACCACCGCCATGTCAGTGTTACTGCAGTGCTGAGAATAATCCACCACCCAAATAGTACCTGCTCTGTGGGGGTCCTGTGGGGTCCTGACCATTGAAGAACAGGGTAACAAAGTATGCAGAGAAACAGATGGACTACAGTCTGTTACTGTAGAACTACAAATTGCTCCTATATGCTAAGTAGAGCTGATAAAGTAGACAGTGAGTGTAGAAACAAGAAGGTGGTTTTAATGTTATGCCTGATCGGTGTATAGACCATATGGATTGTTTTCCATGATATGGGCCCTTTAATGGGCAGACTGGCCAATTAGCTTTTCCGTCGTTAAACACTTTTTTTTTCAACGTTCTTTCAACACAGGGAAATGCATAGACATTGTTGTATGTGGTCAGCAAGGTATGCTACAGATGTGGCAGATGTAGATCAGGTTGGAGCAACATCGGAGCATTCCTTTAACACATCAGCATAGTGAGAAACGTAGACGGTCAGTTCAGTATGAAACCATGCTGTGTGTCTGTTTTCAGATGTTCTTATCACTGGACCGTGGGGCAGACGCTAAGAGAAGACAGAGCCGGCCGCAGTGGGCGACGCAAAGTTTAGCGTCTCTCTCGGCCAGTAAAGACCCGGAAAAGAGGCTCGGTTCAAGCCAATGGAATGCTGGGATACGGCCAGGTCCAGTAAGGCCACCAGTGCCTAAACTGAGTGAGGAGGGGCTTCGAGTGTCTCAGAGATCCCATAGGAGCACACCAAGTAAGACCACCACTGCGCACATCCCACCACATAAACACTCACATTTTGTTAGTTCAAATATAATAATAACCTCAATATTATATTGTGAATAGATAAATACTGAACACACATTGCAACACTAAAAGGTGTTCTTAAGATGGTTTATTCAGTATTTAAAGTATTTTGGAAACACAGAGAAGTTAAATGATAAATGAGAAACTGTAAATATCTATTTACAGTATTTTTGTCTATTTATCTGCCTCAAGATTTGATGACCGTTCTACATATTCATTTTGGTATAGCTTCATTCTGGGTCCCATGCAGCTCCCTCTGTCACTGCAGTATCATCTACAGCTCTGCTCATTATTCTGGACACTTACTGTTTTTTTTATTTTGCAGCTTCATACTAATTATTTGAAACATATGAATTTGCACAGGACCAGCATATCATCACCGCATCTCTACTTTTTCTGTTTGTTATTTTTTAAATCATTTGAACACAGTGTGTGAACAAAAGGAAAGAACCTTTTTGCCTTCTCCATTTTTTTGGATAGCTTTTGAACAGTAGTATGTACTGTATTATATTCATATAATTGTCTATGTTCTATTAATTCAGTTCCTTGCTTTGAAGGTCCCGTATCTTGGAAAAAAAACATTGTCCCTTCCATTTTCCCTGAGTTTGATCCAGTATGTAAACATTGTTAAAGTTTTAAGATATACATTTTGGTCCAAATGGTCAAAATACGCAAACCACACTGCAAAAGCAGCTCGTTTTAAATTCATTGAGTGCGTTTACATCACAGTTATCCAATTATTCAAATGGTCATGCAAACACCATACTCCAATCTAGAAATCCGATTATGAAATCCAATAAAGAGAGCTGGATTTTAGCTCAGTAATTAGATTTCTCAGTGTATGTAAACTCTTAGTCTGATTTCTGAGTCTGTGCATGCGCGAGAACAGATGGCGGTACCAGAACTAAACAAGCAGCGTCGCCGTGAGATGCAGCAAAACACCTTTGGAGTGGAGCTGAAACCAAACACAGAATAAAGGATTTAAATACTCTTATTTAAATATTCTTATTTTCTAGATGATTTATGATCATATTTTCAGGTAAAGTGGAGCGATATTTTATAAAAATAGCCGCGGCAGGAAGTTTGAGTTTTACGTTACGTTTACGTCACGTTGAGTTTATTGGCTAGTCAGCAGAAATCTGATTGCTGTCTGACTCATGTAAACCCTTTCTCCATTATCTGATTACTCAAGTGAATCTAAACGCGTTGATCGGACTCCTGACAAAATCTGATTTTCTCAGTTATCGGATTATTAAGTGCATGCAAATGTGTTGATTGGATTACTGACAGCATCGATTTTCTGCAGTTATCGGATTATTAAGTGCATGTAAACGCGTTGATGGGATTGCTGACAAAATCTGATTTTCTGCAGTTATGGGATTATTAAATGCATGTAAACACGATCGGATTACTGACAAAATCTGATTTTCTGCAGTTATGGGATTATTAAGTGCATGTAAACACGATCGGATTACTGACAAAATCTGATTTTCTGCAGTTATCAGATTATTAAGTGCATGTAAACGTGTTGATGGGATTACTGACAAACTCTGATTTTCTGCAGTTATCAGATTAGTGCATGGAAACACACTCATTGTTTTTGTAACGTCACAATAACCAACTAATTTACGTTTCAGCCTCTATCAGTTCAGCTCATCCTATTCACACTGAAGTTATAAGGAGTGTTTCAGCCTGGACTGCTTTTTGAATGAGACACAGTGCAGGGCAGACAGTCAGAAGAGAGCTTATATACGTTTATCAGTCTTTATGATGTTGTAACTAAAACAGCTTTATTCTAATGAATAAAGAGAGGATGGAAAGTGATCATGTAAAGTTGAATGACAGCCATTTTTGATACATCGACCACATAAACATTATAAGTGAACCTCATGAGAAAAAATAAAGTGAAGAAAATTGTAGGATATGGGCCCTTTAGGTCACATCTAACCCCGTTCCTTCGTAAAGCAATGTCTGAATGCTGTGTAGTGTACTGTAAGAAGCTAAGCTAACATGCTGTGTTATTGTACTGCAGCAGTGGCCCTGCTTGAAGGACAGCCTTGAAGGACTCCAGCCTCAGAGGAAGACTGACACATGCTGCCATCTGGTGGATCATATCATAACTACAAAGTTTACATTTATCACAGGAGTACAAAGTTGTAATTTCATGTATCTCATAATTATTTAACTTGAAGTGTCATTGGGGGGGGAAACCCAGCAGTGAATGTAACCCTCCAAGAAAGATTTTAATATTGATGTTACTCGCAATTCATAATCACAAATCTTAAAAGCCACAGAAATAAAAAACGTGCTAGACTAGTATTTATGTGATTTTGTCTCCTAGATAATGCTGTGTATTTTTGACCGCACAAATATTGTTCTGAATTATTATTTTTTTTAATGGTCTTAGTTTTACTTGTTTAACAGAAATTATGTTAGAAATTGTCATTACCTTCTATGGCCACTAGATGCCACTGTCTGTCTTGTAAACCCTCTGCTTCCCTGTTTCCTAACGCATCACTGCTGGAAACTATTGTACTCATAGATTTGGCCTGTATAGAGTAGAATTGTTCATTTTTCAGACCTGTTTAAATCCACGCTCTTACCTTAATGGCATGTTTTGATCAAAAGATTGTGACAGCTATGGGAAATTGAGAGAATTAAATAAAGCGTTATTGCAAGCTAATACATAGCATACAGTTGTAGGTCAATGTGTTTTGTTTTGTTTTTTTTTCATTTTTTGGAAGACTTCTCATTTTTGTGTAAAACTTTTATAACACACATGATGATGACACACATCACTACTACTCAAAATGGGGAAATTGACAGGAGCAAAACAAAAAAAACACAATAAAATACAATAAAATAAATAAATAAATAAGAAAAAATAAATGATAAAAAGTAATGTTTTTATGAACCATCATCAATAATACATAACAATACTGTGCCATCATTATTTTATACAGCTACATATACACACACACAAAAAAAATTTACATAATCAATAACATAGCCAATTCTCCCTCAAATAATCTCAAATTTTAACAAAACGTGTAAAAACTAACCAAGTTTAATTTTTCAATGTTTTTTCAGATTGAAGACTGGCGTTCACTAGAAATGAAAAGGCATTTTGTGTGTTAGAATATGCTCGAACACAGTCAAAGAAGAGTGAGCAGCCTGCATTATCGAGAAAATTCAATAATAATGCACCAACTGGAAAGCAGATTTGGACATGGCACAAAAAATTCAAAGAGGAAGGCTGCCTGTGCAGGACAAAGGGATCTGGACGACCACCAGTACTGGAAGATATTACATTTGTGAAGCTGTGAAATCGGTTATAAAATCTACATCCCTCTGAATTTCTTGTTTTATTTCTCTTGATAAATAAATCTGGTATTGTTCAACATGAAGCCTATTTAATTTCGTTTGCCCAGAACATGTAGTTACTCAGATATTCTCATCTCAAATTATGTCAATTTTTTTGGGACACCCTGTATATAGAAGTGTCTGGCTGGATCCCACATGGCTCCGTTCACAGCTACACTACAGTGTTGTGAAATAATGGCTTCTACGCCCAAAAACTGCACTATAAGTTCAACTGGGATCCATTTGGGATTCGGGCTTTACCACATTTCGTGGGCCGTGAACGCTATTATTTTGAAAAACTGACCGCGCCTCGGCCCTATCACGCGTGACGTACAGCGCTAGCGTGTTCACGCCTTCGGCTCGATCCCGAATCACAAAACTTCCAAGTTCCCTTGCCATCGCCGTTCGGGAAAACCCATGCTGCGAGGGAGACGAGCTTCGATCTCGAAGAACACACGGTTGAACGTTGTTACTGTACTGCATTGATTAAACCTATAGTTTAATATAAAGTTCTCAGCTTGCATTCTGCACACTCGGCACCCTTTCAGGAGAGGCTTCCCTAGTTAGTGCCTAGAGGGAGTGAGGGAGGGTGCCGTGCAATTGGGACCGAGCCCGGATCTGTAGAAATTGGTGGAGCGCTGTGGCTACAGGAGAAGGTGGAGCGGAGACGCAGCAGCAGTGGAAAAAATCTGTGACAGAGCCACATTTGGGGAAGAAATACGGGTAAGTCTCTACGGCTGGAGCTTCTTTAAAAGTTTTTAAAGTTACTCCTTGGTCACAAAGACGACCAGACGGCTCCGAAAAGAGTAAGCGGTTCATAAGAACTGTTGGCTAACGTTAACGTTACTTGTGTCCAACGGCTGCTCGCGTGCGTAGCAGCCCGAGCTACACGAAAGCCGCAGGAAGTTAGTCAGGACCCCCGTTAGGAGTTCTTTCTGGTTTTATCCTCGTCAAAATGGGAAATTAAGTAGGCTTTCGTAGCTTTCTCCGGGGTGGGGGGGTCAAAGTTGTGTTGAACAGACGTTGCCGAGATTGACAGCGTTGGCAGGAACGTTACTTCAAATCGAAGCGCGCGGTTCGAATAAAAAACACCGATAAATATCTTAAGTGCTCTGATTTATAACGTTATCTGAGGTAATATTTACTCATTAAGTACTGTCTATTTATTTTAAAGTGTCTGGCGTTAATTTACAGCTCGACTAAGTTATCTAGGCCTCGAGTTTATATCATTTTGCAGGCTAGATTAACGTTATTTCTTCTGGTTTATCACCGAATCGTTTACTTCAGCCATAACAGACCGACTTTAGGTAGGAGTGATGCTTGAATTATCATCCTAATCATCTCTGTTTGAGGTATACACTTACAAACATGGTTCTAGATAGAACCATGAGTATTTAGAGTATCTATCTAGAACCGTGGAACCCCCCCAAAGGGGTTCTGCTATGGTTACAATGTCAAGCTTGTAACAGAAGAACCTACTTTGGTGCTGTATAGAACCATTTTCTATGTAGGACCATATACAACGCATTCTTCATCAACCTAAAGAACCATTTCATTATGCAGGCATGAAATGGTTCTGTATAGAGCTGAACCATTGAAGAACCTTCCTTTTTAAGTGTGTAGACTGTAATTGAAAGTGTCTAACTTAATCATTTATTCACTGCTGGACTGTGATTGTGATATGACCGTGGTGGACCACTGACGGTCAAGTGATCCCTGCTTTCATTTCTACATCTGGAGAAGATGGCTTGTCTGTTGCATATCATTCAGACATGCCTGCGTCGTATCAGAAAGACCAATGTTGGTGGCCGTTCGTAACTACAAGCGTAAGACCAACAGTTTGCTTCCTCACTGGGGTTTCTGTAAGGAGCTGTGCTACTTTGCCATAGGTAATAACAAATGAGAAGCCCGAGAGGCAGCTTTTATCTAGCACTGTCAAATTGTTTCGGATGCATCTTTTCCAGTTCCCCCCCAAGCTCTGCGTTCTTTCAGTGTGCTTTTCTGGCCCACCAGAGGTTTTCCAGATTTATTATTGTTATCCCAGACCCATTGTGGAAGGCCGCCTGCTGCCAGACGTACAGCGACAGCTGCACTGCTCGGCCCAGTGGTGGCTGGGCCTCTGGGTATGCGTTTGCACCATCTCTCCAAGAACCCAAAACGCAGAGGATCTGATTACAGGCCAGTTTGGCCAGTCAGCGTCTCCATCGTGTCGGAAAATTTTTCATTGTTGGCAGAAGTGTGCAAACACTCCACCAAGTTTAGGTAGCCATCCACCTCCATGACCAACTGACGCCTCAGCAGGCCCTCCACATCAGATCTAAAGCTGAGAAAAGGGCTCCATTTCACCCTCTCTAATTACACAGACTATAAAACTGTCTTTGCGTTTTGTGAAACGATGGACCGGAACATCAGGGATATTGAGGAAAGGGGGCGAAAATGAGCTTCTGTTGTGGCACCCTGTGTTCTCTTTCGAGGCTCCAAATGCAAGCCAGCTTTGACTAATTGATTAATGTAAGTCGCTCTGTTAGGCTTTCATGGCCGTCTCATGGCTTGCTGAGTGTGACGGTGGTGGGCGTGAAAGACTGAGGAAAAAGAGTGCAAGAGGAGGTTGTAGTGACCGAGTCTTGGCAATGTGTATAATGTATTGTGCGCCATCCAAAAAGCCTTCACTGGCTCATCCAGCTGGCAGCCAGGCATGTGTAAAATCGTTTGTTAATCCACTGAGGTCCTCCGTTCAGTGTGATGCATCTGTAGCAGGAAAAACAGGATGCTGTTGTGGTTGATTGTAGTTGTCTGTAGCTTTCTAAGACTGCCGCAGGCTGTAATGCTTAAATCGGATTTACTATTATTTCTGCTATTCCTAATCAGATATTTGTGTTCAGGCACTCTATTGCTTGAACTATTTGTGTTTCCAAGGCCTGTCAAGATGCTAAAATTTCAGCTGGTGATTAATTACTATATAAAAATGCTTTAACTGTTTAATTCTTTGTTTATTTTATGAAACTATCAATCAGATATTTTTAACGTCGATCAAAACTAAACATGTCTGATTACAGTATTTTTAAGCGAATGTCTTCCAACAACGAGTGCGTTTACATGCACTCAGTAATCCGATCATAATCGGATTTCTGCAGTTATCCTATTATTCAAATGGTCGTGTAAATACAGTGCTCCAATCTAGAAATCCGAGAGAGCTGGATTTTAGCTCAGTAATCAGATTTCTAGGTGCATGTGAACTCTTACTCTGATTTCTTTCGGATTTCTCAGTCTGTGCATGTGCGAGAACAGACGGCGGTACCGGAAATAAGCAAGCAACGATGTCACATCTTCTTCTGTGAGTTTATTGGCTTGTTGCACAGCAGAAATCTGATTACTGTCTGACTCATGTAGACCTGAAGTTTCCCCATTATCTGATTACTCAAGTGCATGTTAACGTGTTGATTTTATGCAGTTAGCAGATTATTAAGTCCATGTAAACACACTCAGTATGATTCAGATATCATTTGTGCCTCCATAACTATTAATATACAAGCCTAAAGTGGCCCAATTCACTGATGAGCTGTCTTGCTTTCTAGTGTTGATACTTAGTGCTTCCCAACTGACCACAGAAACCGCTCAGAACTTTTGTTGTTTTCGTAAGACCCGTGAAATGTCTCAACCTTACAGATGAAAACACACCAGATAACATCACAATAGGGAGAATGTGAAATGTGATTGTGAAAGTTAGTAGCTTTTTGAAATACATCTCAAGTAATCGCAATCAGCCTAATTACATAATAATTGTGACAGGCCTAGTGTCTCCAATAAATGTGGTCCAAACTGGAAGTGAAAAGAACTACTTAGGTTTCCTGTTGTGTAGCTTATCTGCCACTGTGAAGATGTTCTGTCATGATATCGCTGCTGTCAGAAGAAAACCTCATACCTTCAAAATGGTAACTTTACAGGAGAAGGAAAAAACCCACTTTACTTTTAATGTAAGTCAATGGAACCAGACATTTTTCCAAGTCTTTTTGGGTCGTTTCTTTTGGTCCATTCTTCATGAAATTCACAGACAATGTAAAGGGTAACAGGTATTTTCAAATTATGTCAAAAACTAAAAAAACTACAAAAATGGAGATACAAGGTTTTCTTCCGACAGCAGTGATATTTCTATTTTGACCAGTTCCTTTCACACTGTCACCCATTTAAACACATTTCAATAAGAAATATTTATATGCAATAATCAAAAGAAACAAGTTTTTTTCTTTAGGTAAAATGCTCTGATTTATTTTTTGTGCAAATGGCTGATCCTTAATGCTGTCTTTTGAGCTAATGTAACAACTTTAACCAATTGGGTTATTTAATGCATTTTCCGCTGGGTTAGCCATACCTCAGTCCAGTGAAGTTTCTCCCACCCCACAACAGCTTTTGGAGGTGGTGTTCATAAGAGAATCAGCCAAAATGCCATCTGGGATTGATGCCACTGAACAGACTGCACAATACCCCAGCTACTACTTCACTGAATCTGAAGCAGATGGACTCTTGGACTGAGCGTGTTAGTATGTTTAGAATTAATAGCTCTGAATCCTAACTTTCAAAACAGTCTCTATAATTTTCAGCTTGAAATTTTTGAAGTTGCTTTCAAAAATGTTAGTATTTGATTATGGTTGCACAGTGATATTGCAGTCATATTAGTTTCAGCAGACATTTGCTTTAAAAATATTTAGATATTTTTAGATTTGAATGATGAATCAAACTGATGTGATGATGCATTTATGGTGTTCTGGAAGACAGGAATGTTTAGGTGTTGCAGAATTACTGTGCTTACTGCATTTTTATTCATTTTACTGCATTTGTAAAACACCACAAATAAATCTCTGTATAATGTTTATCAGAGTAGATAAAGTCCCAGTTTCTACAGTTAATGAACACACACACACACACACACACACACACACACACATATATTTGTATATAAAAAGGTAACTTTACATGACAAGGAACAGCGTTCTTAACGTTTAATGGAAATAAATGGAGAAAGTAATTTTGGACCGTTTCTGTTAGATTTTGACCCATCGTAAGGGACAATTGCCTTTTTCAAATTATGAGATACAAGAATGGATACAAAAATGGAGATACAAGGTTTTGTCCCGACAGCAGGGATGTATTAGCATTGACTGCTGTATCAGCAGATATGTGGTCGAAAAATGGCAGCGTCAGCTGATTTCCCGCATTGGTGCATCCCTATATTTGATACTTTGGCAACGTTTATTTCATAGTTCATAAAACATTAGTCCACCTTATTGTTTTCCTCCTTTGACCGTACATCTACCTATTAAGTGGTTGAAAGTGGAGAATAAGATTTAAGTAAGAATTTGCCGTGTTTAGTGGGTCATGCCTAAAATGAAAGTGCATAGGCTTGTTGTGCTTTAGGCTGAATTCACAGCTTTTAACTCGGCAAGGCTGACGCATAATTTGATATGAAGCTAAAGGTGGGGTCTGGCCGTGTCTTGGTCAGATTCCTTAAGAGAGGTCGAAATCCAAGGTTAACCACTAATCTGATGTAGCAGAACATGATTACAGCATTTGGTAATTTGGTAGACACTGGAAATCCCTCAACGCTCTGCGAGTGTACGTTATGAGACCTGCTTCTTCTTACTGAAAAATTGTGGAAGTGAATGCTGAGCGGTACATGATATTATTGCGTACATGAATGCAGGACAGTGTGAAAAAGTGCAGTGTTTTCTCTCCATCACAGCACTTCCTGTTCTCGTTTCACTTTTCGGATTTACATCCTGTGTATCAGAGAGAAGTCGTCATGCTGCTGGGGTTAGAAGGGAAGTACATTAGGTGAAATGTAAAGACTGTCATGTTAATATTGAAGTAAAAGTAAATTGTGAAGCATGAGAGTCTATTATTGGCTTTTAAACTGTGTTTTTAATGAATACAGTTCTATTGGCGGTTCAGCTGCGAATGTAATGCTTATTTTCTGATTGCACAGGCTGTATTCAGTCTCATAGGCCTGCATGGAGCTTACTGTAAACCACAGTGTTCCCAGACTTGAAGGCCCAGCTGGCATGATCTTGACTGCAACCTTGGCCCTTGAGCTGCCTGGATCTTCTCTGTGCTGCTGTGCTTTCATTGATTTCAGCAGCTGCTGGAAACACTAAGATTTATGATGTTTTTGGTGTAGTGTGCCATGGTAACAGTCTGTGAAACTGCTAAGAGCATAATACATGAAAGTGCAGCCATTTCTTTTCTTCATGTACAGTTAAAAACCAGCAAAAATGAAGACGGTGAGGTGGTGCATAAAAATGGATCTACTGTTCTTTTGTTATGGCTGCAAAGAGACTCTTAATTAAGACTCTCAACCTCTCATTTCTCCTCAATGACACACTTGTTTAGATTTATGCAACTTGGCCCTTTTCTGTTTATTTGTTTCTGCCTGTTTATTTGGTCAAAAAGATTAGCCAAATACCAAGCACTTCTTTTCAGTGACGTCATGGTGCAGTTCTGCGGTTGAGGGACTAGATGACCCAGATATTCTTTTCAAGGAGTTTCTAGCAGGGCTGGACATAATTTTAACTTCTCAAAGTTGTCATCTGAGACCACACTGAAAATCTTGGATATTATTTTTTATTTACGCCTGATAAAATACAGAACATGAACAATTTTTAAAAAAAGAAAAGAAAGAAGAAGAAACATTCAAGAACATTCTGTGCTATTTCTAGGTTGTTATTCAAATTTAAGCAAATTAGGGACATGAACTATGTTAAAGCTTTCGTATAAAAGGTCAGGTTTTTTTGGTCTCATCTCTTTCATTAAAGTTCATGTTCTAACAGCCCTTAGGTGGATTTGATCTACTCATCAGAGGCTTTTGCATAAACTTATGGAGTCCATGCCAGCTT
The DNA here is from genome assembly GCF_904425465.1 of Colossoma macropomum. Classification (NCBI taxonomy): domain Eukaryota; kingdom Metazoa; phylum Chordata; class Actinopteri; order Characiformes; family Serrasalmidae; genus Colossoma; species Colossoma macropomum. Next base: position 10,065,734 of record NW_023494795.1, on the reverse strand, counting down.
GAGTGCACAATGTCAAAATGGGAGCATATAAATAAATAATAAGAAATTTATTTACGTATTTAAATAAATGTACATCTCGCTCAGTTGTTATGCTGATAATATGATTTGTAATGCAGCAAAAAATGCATTAAATTAGGAATGAATGTCAAATAGAAGCATTTTCAGTGGTGGTCTCGACTTTTTGCATTGAGGTGCAAATTGAGGTTCCTAAATGATTACTAGCTTGGACAGAGGGTTCTAGGGAACCCCCCTTCTAGGGAACCCTCTGTCCAAGCTAGTAATCATTTAGGAACCTCAGTTTTTAAGAGCATATATCTTAAAGCTACTGAGAGTCAGACTAATGAAGTTCAACTGAAGATGTGAGCCCACTGATCTCACTAAACTTCTTAATGTTTTTTGGAGGAGCACAGAGGCAGCAGTCAACTAGAGCCCGATATTGTGGCAGGCTTAACAGTGACGTCTCAGAGTGGACTTGCTGATCAGTGAAGACCCTCTGTCTTCTCCTCGACTTCGAGACACGGCCCTTTTGTATCCCGCCGCTTTTGAGATTCGGAGTTCACAGCAACAGAAGTGTCCATTCAGACTAGCGGCAGGGCTGTAGGAAGAATTGTACGCCTCAGACTCCTACACGTTTTTACGACCAGAAGTGGAGACCCTCTTTGAATACCAACCCCCCGTTCAGCTAACACACCAAAGCTTTTCTGTTGATCTGCACCTCCCTTCGCTCCACGCCCTAAAATCCCTTATTAAAAAACAACAGCACCAAACAGGACTTGGTTAATTAAGATGGGAGAACATTCTATGTCCCATGTGTCAAACACAAGGCCTGCAGGCCAGATCAGGCCCGCCACACAATCCTATCTGGCTCACAAAAGTATTTGAATTTTCTATTAAAATTAGCCCGTTTCACTATGTGCTGCACTACAGTCCCCAGCATGCACTACAACGCAAGTCTCCTATCCCAATAGCTGTCTATGGGACAGCGATAACACCTTAGTTCTACGCAATTCTACTCAGTTCTACACCAGTCATATCACCAAAATGCAATTCAGCTGCAGTTCAACCAACATACACACCTAATGTCAGCACAGCAGTCCAGAAATTGAACTGTCTAATTCAAGCAGTTCCTGGGAATATTCAGTTCCTGGGAATATTCAGTTCCTGGGAATATTCAGTTCTTGGGAATATTCAGTTCCTGAATATTTTAAGTGTCCATGTAATACTTTAAGGTCTACTACAAGTGTCTTTGTTTCACTGTTGAAGTTATACAGGGTGTCCCAAAAAATTGACATCATTTGAGATGAGAATATCTGAGTAACTACATGTTCTGGGCAAATGAAATTAAATAGGCTTCATGTTGAACAATACCGGATTTATTTATCAAAATTCAAACAAGAAATTCAGATGGGATGTAGATTTTATAACCGATCTCGCAAAGCTTCGCAAATGTAATATCTTCCGATACTGGTGGTCGTCCAGATCCCTTTGTCCTGCACAGACAGCCTTCCTCTTTGAACTTTTTGTGTGACGTGTCCAAATCTGCTTTCCAGTTGGTGCATTATTATTGAATGTTCTCGATAATGCGCGCTGCACACTCTTGTTTGACTGTGTTCGAGCATATTCTAACACACAAAATGCCTCTTAATTTCTAGTGAACGGCATTCTTCAATCTGAAAAAAAAACATTAAAAATTAAACTTGGTTAGTTTTTACACATTTTGTTAGAATTTGAGGTCACCCTGTATTTTTGGGACACCCTGTATTTTGAATAAACAATGGCCAGTTTGGGTTATAGTACAACATTTAATTAGAAATCAAATAAAAACATTTTTCTCTGGCCAACATGATGAGATCTTTTAATATGGCCCTTTTACTGGTTGAGTTTGACACCCCTGTTCTATGTTATAATGGACTTTGAAGCCAAGAAAGGCTGAGAGTGATCTGTCTCCCAACAGATCACTTGCTATCTTTCCTGTGTAAGTAAGCACTGTATAAATGAGGCCTGTTGTTCAGGACGTGTGGGTCTGCCCCATCTTAGTGCTGCATTGAGGAGCATGATATGGCAGAAGAAGCAAGGCAGCCATTGTGGTGTTGGTCTTGTTGCCCCTTGTCTGCCCCCCACCTCCAGTGCCCATATAAGGGCAAAATTGAGCCAGCCTCTCTGAAGCCCAACTCAGCCCTCTGTCACATTTGCTGGAGCCTGAGGGAGACGCAGTTCTCTTAACCCAATTTTAGTTTTGTTTTTCTCCTCAGTCAAAACAGAGAGGTCTTTAAAAATGGATATCTGGAACCGTGAGGTTTTGCCTTGTGGCGCTGCAGTTGTGATGTGTAGGGTGGAGCAGCTTGTATCTCGGTTGGATTTTTACAATCTTTACACATCTCTTAAGACCAAATGCATGTTATGCTGTTCAGTTTACGGGACACAGGGAAAATACTGCATCGTCGGTGGTTGTTTAGCCTGCTTTAAGCTGTTATGTGAGGTTGGCAGCTTTTCCAAAGCAAACTGAAACTCCGGCCCTTTTGTCTTTCCAGCACACGAGTGGCACTTATTGTCTCATCTTCTTAAACAAGCAGCTTTGGTATGGCTCATGTGGCCAGCAGGGGTTATATACTTGAGTTATAACCTGCAATCAAAGATCCTTTCCCATTGTCTCATAAAAAGTCTTCTGCTATTCAGGATTTTGGTGTAAATTCCTTTGGACATGCACAACTAAATTTGTGAATGTTATTTAAAGTCTCAGCATGAGACACACATGCCCTGAAAACAACATCCAAGTGAGGAGAATTCGTCTGCCAGTAAGTAAGCCTCAATATCTGGAGAAGGACCAAGGTCCGTAAGTCATACGGATATGCCCAGCGTTCTTCTCTCTGTCCTATTTTATTTAACCCAACCCTGGTGCTGGTCAGAGAGGTGTCTCTTTCTCACCGTGCGTGTGTGTGCGCGCGCATGTGTGGAGATGTTTTGAATTCTTCAGCGCCTGAGGACATTCCCAGAAGTGCTCTTCTTGGGTCTACTTCCGCAAGCAGTCACAACGAGCGACTGCCTTTTGTTCGAGGTGCAGAAAGTTTTTCTCTGGCAGAACGCTTTTCTTTTGTCATCTTGTAGAGGGCATTTAGCCTGATGCTTATTTTCACATTGGGTAGGCGGATGTAGTCATCCATTTTTAGACGCATACATAAGAGGTCCGTAACAGCTGTATTGTTTAGAGCTGCATATGGATAGATTAAGCGAGAGATAAAGTTCTAAGATGATATGAAATGTGAAAAGTTATGATTAAAATCAGGGCTCTGAACCAGTTTAAGGAATGAAAACAAAAGCCAGAAACAAACTTTTTTTCCTAGGAATAAAAATGCAAATGAAAACGTTATAAAATCTGTGTTAAAAGTGGTATTTATTTAATTATTTTTTTTTAGTTCCGTGTAGTCCACTCATTTATGTCTTGTCTCCAAATTTAGAAATGTTTCGTTATATCAGGTTTATACTGCATGCATACAGGGTTGTCATGCTTATACTATAAATCACAGAATGAATCATGACTTTTAAGACCTTTAAATGTCCTCTGTGCTTTTCCGTACAGTCTCACAGTTTCATTTGTATCGTGTCATGATACTTGAAACCATTGAGCCAAATAGCATATCTGTGCATTTTTAAAGGGGGGGATTTGCTAACTTTGACAGTGTAGTATTGCATTTAGACTTACTTACTGATCACAACATCCTCCAGTAAATTATTATGACCTATTTCATAGCTGTATGCTTGAGCAGTTTACAGTAAGATTCTTGAGTGTATGTGAACATCATCAATATTGACGCAACTGCCAGTTCTAATAGCTTTCCATACTGAATATTTTATTATATTAAGCCTACGTACTATTGTTGCTCTTCCATTTTGTTCTAACTTGGGACGCATGGATCTGAATTTTTTCCTGATACTGATTTAGATTCCTGAAGTGGATTTGGGAAGTACCAATTCAGTATTTATTTAATCTTCAACATGAGTAAACTATAATTTTGGCACATTGGACAAATATTTCATATACAACCATATTCTACTAATTTACTTTAGGGCAACAAAGTCTGTTTGATTGCTATGGACATCTTAGCGATCATCTTGTTATCTCAAAATCACCCAAAAATATGGCAGTTTAATTTTTCTTTAGGCTACATGAAATAAAAATAAGTCTGAAATTGGTTATTTGCTGACAAAGCTGGTGCAAAGCACTATAGTATTAAAAAGGAACTCCTTTATCCTGGTGCTGTCATGCTTTGTTGAAAAGGGCTTTTATTTTGATGCACCGTCACTGTGTAGAGAAACCTTTGGTGCATTTCACGTTTGCAAGGAAATGCTTATTTAATCTCCATAAACAAACGAGTTTGCCGGTAATGTGATCATTTATAATTGTTTGCTGTAGGTAGAGTGTTGATCTCCATTAATAAAGACACAAAGTGAGAATTTGATGTGTGTTGCTTGTTGGAATGACACTCTTCAGTGACTGTGTCCAAGAAACAGTATCGATAATGAATTAACAGTGATGTCGTTCTCCTCCTGTTCACCTGTTTTTGTAGTTCTGTGTTTCTGTGGTTCTGCTCCACATACCATAACACTGAGTCATGCAACCAGGGATGCACCAATTATGAGAATTGTGGGCAATTCTCTGCCAATACCAATGCTGATACATAAACATTTGGGCCCAATCCCATTTCACCCCTCGCCCCTACCACTTAGCCATTAGCCCTCTGTTTTCACGTCTTTCACGTCTTGGGGTAGGGTGTCCCAATTTTTGTTGAGATAGAGGGGTCAGGCGAAGTGTCGGGGCAACACAGCCCTCCAAATGGAGGTTTTTCAGAGACACTCCAGACGGAGGGTTATGAGAGAGAAAGAAAAACCGGCAAGACGGCTGCACAAGAGACCAAAGAAACCCACAAATGTGAGAATTTTCTCAGTTAAAAATTACGATAACCACTGTATTATCTTAGCTTAATGTCGTTTCAGTGTATTATGGTCGTTTTCTTCATAACAAGCATAAAAAATTGCTAATAGTATGCTAATGTCTCGCTAGCCATCTAGCTAACTTTCCCGTTAAATAGTCCAGCAGTTCTGAGCCCTGAAACGCCAGAATGTAACTGCTGCACCATTTAAGGTGGAACGGGAGAATTCGAACAAGAAGCTGGTGAATAACTTGACTTCAGCTTCATATCACCAAAGAATTAGTGGTGGGCGATAATAAATAATTGCCCCCCTCTTTGAAAGCATATGATGCCCTAAATGTAACTAAAGCCCAGCAGTGAGGAGCTGAACTTTTCCCTCCTCTGCTGTCACTGAAGACGGGCCGGGTCGCCTACAGAGCAGCGCTAGTAGCTGTTAATGAAGTAATGTTTTTTTAATTGTTTTTATTTGAGGGTCCCATTTCGTAGGGCAAGATTTCAACCACTACCCCTTGTAACTCAGTTCCAAGGGGTTAGGGTGACACTCGAAAACAAGGGGTAGGGGTAAAAAGAAGAAATGGGATTGGGCCTTGTCAGATGTAGAAATTGGGACTAGATACACTGGAATTCGCACCGCAGAGAAATATAACATTTGTTTTTAAGTGGTTACAAATACAGTGTAATGAACAAAGTGCAAATTTTTGTGTTTATAAAGCTTCACAGATCAGAGCAGCTGAACTCCACATTAATCAAGTGAACAGATTCCTTAGTGCCTGATGCTGCTGGCTGTGCTGAGTCATGAGGTATATTATTACATTATCTGATACGTTGCTGAGGCTGTGTTTGGACGCTGGCTTATAAAATCGATGAAGAGCAAAACTGACTTGTCTCCTCTGCATTTAGACTAAGCTTGACATCTCAGAGCTATGCCTAACAGTGGGGTGCTAGAGGGTTAAAAATGTTTTTTCCTTTTTTTATTTTCCCTACCCCCCACAGCAAAGGCCTGTTGTAGACACAGAGACAGGAAATTGATGTTTTTGTCTCTCTGTTATTGGCTTGACTGTAGTGCGTATTGTATAGTAATCTTTTGTGGATTGCTAAAAAAAAATCTGGGTTTAAAGAAACTCATGTCTAAGCCTATAGATTATATCGCTGCTGTCGGAAGAAAACCTTGTATCTCCGTTTTTGTTGTTTTTCAGTGTTTGACATAATTTGAAAAAGCCTGTTGCCTTTTTCATTGTGTATGAATTTCATAAAGAATGGACCAAAAGAAACGCCCCAAAATGACTTGGAAAAAAGTCTGGTTCCATTGTATTACATTAAAATTAAAGCTATCACTGTTCACAAGTGATCACAAGTTTTTTCCTTCTCCTGTAAAGTTGTCATTCTGGTGATATGAGGTTTTGAACAGAGACATGTAGAGTCTCTATAGAGCTACATACCTCTAGATTCTTGAACATTTAGAAGGTGAGGAATTTCATACTAGCTGTGAAGAAGTTCTAGTTGATCGTTCTGAGGTATTAGCCTAATTTAGGATGGAACAGTGCTACTAATTCTGTTTTAGTATGTCTTCTATTTTCTGAAAAATCAAAACAAATGGTAAGCAGCGGAGTTCATTGTGACCTTAAAGTTTAATACACTAAGTAAGCACTTTCCTGTGTGCTGGCAGTTTTAAGGAAAGCTTGATGAGGTTGAATTTCTGACAGTGCATGACTGGCTCCCAAATATGCAGGATCCAGGAATCTAATGCCTGGGTGGGTTCGCTTCCAGCTTGTGTGCTGCCAGCTTGAGTCTCCTCCTTTTTTATCAGCGTCTTTAGCTGTGTGACATTTAGCTCATACATTCAGGGAAAAAAAGTCTCATTTAACTGTTTTTAATATCACATTTCCACAGGATTACTTATCAATTCCGTTTCCTCGGTCAGCTCCCGGGTTTAAAAAACACACAGTGGCTTATTTCAGCATTAAATGTTATCTTTGGCTTGCTACCAGACCAAGGCAGGGGGATGCTTTATACAAATGCACACATGGGCACTTTATCAATATATTATTACTCTGTGTGGAGTGGTTCATCAGACCTCAGGGATGATGTTCTGCATCCACCATTTTATTTGCTTTCACCAGGCCTTGTGTTCTGATTTCCACCCACAGTTGTTTACTCGTGGGATTTCTGAATTTTACAGTTCATTGAATCTCCATGCTGCCTAAACTCTGGTTGAACTCTGAAGAGTGGTTCTTTTAAGAGCTCCTTGAATGGCTGATGTGTTGCATGTATGTCTGAGTTAAAACGCTGTGCCACTACCCAGTCTTTGCAGATAGCAGATGCATATCCATAAATCTTGATGGGTCACATGATCAAATTCCATGGCTTCCTTGTGTCTCATATTTAAGCTTCACTTTGGTACAGTATGGATACACACCGATCAGGCATAGCATTATGACCATCATGGAGTGTCCACTCACTGTCCACTCTATTAGACACTCCTACCTTGTCAGTCCACCTTGTAGATGTAAAGTCAGAGACGATAGCTCATCTGCTGCTGCACAGTTTGTGTTGGTCGTCCTCTAGTCCTTCATCAGTGGTCACAGGACGCTGCCCACAGGACACTGTTGGCTGGGTATTTTTGGTTGGTGGACTATTCTCAGTCCAGCAGTGACACTGAGGTGTTAAAAAACTCCAGCAGCACTGCTGTGTCTGATCCACTCAGACCAGCGCGACACACACTAACACACCACCATGTCAGTGTTACTGCAGTGCTGAGAATGATCCACCACCCAAATAGTACCTGCTCTGTGAGGGTCCATGGGGGTCCTGACCACTGAAGAACAGGGTAAAAGGGGGCTAACAAAGTATGCAGAGAAACAGATGGACTACAGTCTGTAACTGTAGAACTACAAAGTGCACCTATATAGTAAGTGGAGCTGATGAAATGGACAATGAGCGTAGAAACAAGGAGGTGGTCATAATGTTATGTCTGATCGGTGTACAATGTGATGATGGTCACTACTTTCTTAGTCTTGTCTAAAATCACTTGTGCATACAGAAAGAATTATTTATGTTGAACAGGCATACTAATGCCCAGAGGAGCTGTGAATTTTTCCTCTTTTTTTTAACGATGTGGTCAGTGTCTCTTTGGGAACAGATCACCATCTGCTGCTTCACAATGGGCTCTCTCACAAAGTCTGACCATCCATCTGCAGCACAGAGAATGATGAAGTCAACTTTCTCCATCTACTGGTCACTCACAGTAGTTTGTCAACAGATGGTCTGCAACCCTTTTCTAGAACAGAGATGCTCTTATTCTGTTCTTTAGCTTGTCCTGTACTAGTTCATATTGATGCATGAATTGTTATTGTTGGTACCTAGGCAGTGTTTAGATGTGCAAGGACCTAGGCCTGTGAAAACTGGGCCATGGAGAGGTTTGTTATGAATATTGCATGCTGCCTGTTGTTCGGCCATAGTCGTTTGCAGAGCCCATCTGCCTCTTGCACTCACCCAGCCTTGTTTCAGAGGTAACAGCTGTCTGATGTCCACAGCAACACAGTGGCTGGAAGTGGTCATTTTCTTGACCCCAGGCGAGGGAGAAGTGAGTACATTGGAGTGCATTACTTTATTAAACTGCAGCGTTTGACTTGACCACAAACATCCCTCTTTAAAGAAATGGGAAATTTGGTAGAGGGATTTGTAGTTTCTCTTTTGGTTTTGGTCAGGCACCTGGGAAGCCCCTTTGAAATTCAGCTGTTAGACACTCATTTCAGATAATAAAAAAAGGAAGCATTTCATTAAATGACGTAATATTTAGGGCTGCAATGAGTTGGCGAAATTGAGTACATCAATTTAAAAATATTATTGGTCTAAATGTGGCCGGTAAATGTGGTGGGAAAATATGTGTGGTGCTTTGTTTAAGCCTGTCTGCAATTTTGAGGTGTAGTAATTAATGAGAAATAGCCATAATAATAGTAGTGGTAATAGTAGTAATAATAATAATAATAATAATAATAATAATAATAGTAATAATAATAACAACAATAATAATAATAGCAGTAGTAGTGGTGGTAGTGGTAAAAATGCAACAACAACTATTACTACTACTACTATTAGTAGTAGTAGTAGTAGTAATAGCAGTAATAGTGGTGGTAGTAGTAGTAATAATACAACTACTACTAGTGATATATATTATTATAATAATAATAATAATAATAATAATAATAGGTAGGTTTAATGTAATAGCTGTTCAAGCTGCATAATCATTTAAACGGTTTAACTTGCTGGTTCTCTAGACAAGCTATGTGTGAGTAGGTCTCCAGGGCAAGCGACTAAGAATATTCCAGTGAGTATCGTTGTTACGGTAACATGCTGAGCTTAAGTGATTTTTGTAAGAATAATATTGGCTCATTCTGACATCGTTGCGAAGCGTGTGTTGTTTGGTTTGTCAGAACACCAGCACACAGGGAAATCCACCTTTAGCTCACCATTCTACTGCTTCAGAATCGACATTAAAAGTTTTCTTTCCGGGAGGTAACATTGCACTTCTGTTGAAAGTGAGACTTGCATATGTTGTGTGCGAATTTTTAGCCGTAATTGATCTTTTTCTTTCGCTATCTGCATACATAGGCATGACACTGTGGCCCAATCCCATTTCTTCTTTTTACCCCTACCCCTTGTTTTCGAGTGTTACCCTAACCCCTTGGAACTGAGTTAAAAGGGGTAGTGGTTGAAATCTTGCCCTACGAAATGGGACAGCCCTCAAATTTAAACAAAAAAAAATTAATAATAAAAAAAAACATTGCTTCATTAACAGGTTACTAGCGGTGCTCTGTAGGCGACCTGGCCCGTCTCAGTGACAGCAAAGAAGGGAAAATTTCAGCAACCTCACTGCTGGGCTTTAGCTACATTTAGGGCATCATGCTTTCAAAGAGGGGGAATAAGACAATTATTTATTATCACCCACCCCTAATTCTTCAGTGTTACGAAGCTGAAGTAATCTATTCACCAGCTTCTTGTTCAGATTTTCCCGTTTCACCTTAGGTGTCAATACTCCTGGACTATTTAAGGTGGAACGGGAAAATTAGCTGGCTAGCTAGCTAGCTACCGAGACTCTGTTTTTGTGGGGTTTTATGCTTGTTACGAAGAAAACGACCATAATACACTGAAACATGAAGCATTAAACTAAGTACAGTGGTTGTCGTAATTTTTTAATGGAGAAAATTCTTGGTCGCTCGCGCAGCCATCTTGCCTGGTTTTTTTATTTTTTTTTCTCATATCACTCCGTTTGGAGTGTGACTTTGGAAAAACCTCCATTTGGAGGGCCATGTAGCCCTAACACTTCTCCCTATCCCTCTATCTCAACAAGAATTGGGACACCCTAACCCTAGACATGAACGCACAAAACAGAAGACTAAGGACTAAGTTGTAGGGGCGAGGGGTGAAATGGGATTGGGCCTGTGTGTGAATTACTGCCCTCTTCAGGTTGAGGCATTAACTCACTTGAAGTTGGGCAGCAGTTGGAAAATGTCATGAATAATTGACCATGGATATATTTGTCAACGATATTTTTCAATGATGACATCTATCGATAATCTTGAATTATTGTTTCAGCACTTGTCATTTCATTCCATCACAAGAAAAAATATTGTTTGGGAAATTAATAAACTATTGTGATGGCAGTGGCAGAAAAATTCAAGAAAGTGAGACCCACAAACCCCGATAGTGTTTCAAAGCAGCACGGAAATAATGCACAAACGAAAAAATGAAACAAAAGCACTCTAACACGTATTCTGCTTCTGCCAACAGTGGGAAAGTGCTTAGAACTAACTAGGCTATATGGCTAATGTCAGCCCAGAAAAGGTAATGTTAAGCTACATGCTGGAGAAAAGAGCATTTCATGGAAGAGACAAAAATTTCAAAGTCCAGCATAGACAAATTAATGCCATACTGAGATAGAAGTCCAATAACGAAATGATAAAGCTCCAGACTAATGGCGTTCAGTCATCCCAGGGAGGATGGAAATATTGCACAGGGTGATGTTAGCACATGACATCATCATCTCTAACATTAAAAATCTGCAAAATATGCAGTCATAGGGTGTGTCTCAAAACCTAGTGAGCTCTCTGAGTAGCCGCTGTCTACATAGGCAGCTGTCTAAGTAGGCAGCGTTCCAACCGTCATCTATCCTTATAAGATAGATAAATGAGACGCTCTAGTTAGACAGCAGTGACGTCGCCGCTTGTTCCCGCCCACTGCACGAGACCGGCGTTTACTTACATCAGCCGTCAGAATCACATTTAGCCAAAATGAATCCCGCTCTGGCAGTTTATATAGCGATTTTAATTGTATTTGCTCCGAATAAAACAGCAAAATAGACAATAGATGTGGTCAAATGTGGAAAGTATAGGCTATTTGTGCACTTTTCTGACTAGAAAACAGATAAATGCCCCAGAAAATCAGAGTAACTTACATTTGAAGATGGCGTCGCTGCTTGGTGAAGCGCTTCTGCCCGCCATCTTCAAACAAAAGTTGCGCCGCGCTGCATCGCAGGATTGCCTCAGCGGCTGAGGAAACATCCGATGCTCTCTTGATATTCGGCCAAAATGAGAGACCTCAGTAGGCAGCATGTTTGAGATATCTAAGAATTGGGACAGCCTTCTTGTCGGGAGCGCGCATATTGTGACGTAAAATGCTGTCTATGTAGAGCTCACTAGGTTTTGAGACACACCCATAGAATCACAAACATGCTAGTTGTTCATGCCAGCCATAAACACAGTGTTTAATGCAGACACCTTTAGCCACTGATGTGTTGGATGTTACCTAGGCATTAAAGACGTGCCTAACTTCGAACCATATAAACGGTGACAAAAATGGGAAACGGCAAAATGTAGGGCTAAATGATTTGGGGAACATATCTAATTCTGATTTTTCTGACTAGTATTGCAACCGCGATTTAAATTGCAATTATTTTTGTAAATTAAGATTCTGGCCTTTTTTCTTTTGGCGCCATGAAGACCAGAATGTCCACCTTTTTTTGGCTTGAGGTTTGACCCCAGAATACAGTGTGCCAGACAGCCAGTAAGTTGTGGTAATGATGTCCCAATACATGGAGGTTTGGTTGTCATTAATTGGTCTAACTTTTCTACAAGCAGTTCAGAAGCTCTGTGTTTTAACTTAAAAGTTCACCTCTTAAAACGTTTTTGATAATGTAGCCTATGTTTAAAAAAAAAACTGAAGCTATTGTGTTTTGAAATTTGCACTCCCCCAAATTGCGATTTCGATATAAAAACGATTAATCTTCCAGCCCTAGGTAAATAATGAGAATCTAGAATTGGGAAAACAGGAAAGGCAGTAAATTGAAAATAGCGTCTAGTATGTAAAAGAAGAAATAATACAGCATTTTTAGTTTTATTATTGGTTTGGAGATTTTAAGAAAAAAAAATCTTGCATTATTAGTAGATTCAACAAAATTGTTTAGGTTAAAAGATTAACCTATAGAAGTAGTTGCTGCCATAGTTGTGGGTTTTTTTTTATTATTTAAAGGTTACAGCACCAGTCAGGAATTACATAACCAGTGCAGTAGCACTCAAGGACGACGTACCAGTGAAGACTTGCACATTTTTTATTTTTCCGTGCAGTCTTGTGGCATTGGCACTGAGAGAAGGCCTTTAAAGATCCTCCAGTTGCAGTGGTCCTTAACTGAGTATCGTAATGCCAAAAAATCTCTCAGTCTCTGGTTGTGAGGATTTCAAACCGCACTTCTCCATCTGTCACGGCCCTTGATTCTGTCGGTGAAGGACGTGGTGCTCCTTCACTCAGATTCCTCTGGCTTCCTTGGAGGAAAGCTGTCACTCAAATGTGCTTTCCTCTGTAATGACCCTGTTGCCATGGAGACCGTTGTCACGCTAGCAGGAGGCGGGAGGCTGCAGGAAAGCTGTGGTGTTAATATGTATGTCAAGCAGAGTGTTAAGGAGAATAATGGCTTATAAGAGACAAATAATCATGGCTTGGCTCAGACGGAGGTCAGGGGTGGAGAAAAAATGCTCATTATCCTGGACTTGAGGGCACCAAAGTCACCCAGCTCTGCAACTACTGAATGAGTACTTTGTTTCTTGGCGGGGGGGGGGCGCGTTTGGTTTTTTGTGTGCCAAACTACCATTTCATGCGCAAAGAAGAGATTCTCGTATTACAGCACATGTCGCAACGCTCTGCCTGTCAGGAGCTGTTCAGGTTCAGTGCGGTGAGTGTTCAGTGTGTAGGATCTGACAGCTGCGGAGAGCGGGCTCTTTGCCTCATCGTTTCAGTTTAATCTCACAAGAGCCCATGGCAGGCAGAACCTTTTTGGCCCAAATACCGCTGTGTTAAACGTGGAGCGGCTTGTGTTATTAAGGTCAATGGAAAATTCCATTGCGAGTTCTGAAAAACATGTTTGTTTCCTGGGAATTTAACTCTTCCTGGTTCCAGCACCTGAACGTGGTGAAGGGAAATACAGCAGAGACAATATCGACATCATCACCACATAAAATGACTCCAGCTCCTGCTGTTCATCACTGATACAGGGGGGAAAAATGGCTGTTAGGGTCCCCCCCAGTTCCCTGTGCTTATGGAGATGTAATGCAGTATTTAAGCAATAGAGCACAAGATGCAGTGTGCTATTGCGAACAACATCACAGCCTTGATGTACACACTCCCTTTCGTCTTCTAATGCTTTTATTCCACAGTTCTGCAAAATAAAGAAAAAGATGTAGAAAATAATCTCCCAACATTGTACCAAATGTGAATTAATGGGGGCAATTCCTTTCACCACCTTCAGGTGCAACCTCATTTTTTTTTTGTCAGTATTTGCTAGATTAACCTAAATGAGGTATTTTGGCCGTCTGTAAAGGATCAGAGTTGTACTTTGTTCATTTCCGGCTAATTCCAGGTAGTTTAGTTGCTCCACAGTCATAGCTGTTGACCAAAAAATGTGCTCCGGAGCAACGACACGTTGGAAATTTGATGTAGGACAGCTGTCACACTCTTCAGAATCTAAACAAACAGGCTGCTGATCAAATATTATCCTATGTAATATGTCAGTATTCTGTTTTTATACATACAACATTTAAATACGATTATTTTTAGTCTAGTCTTATTTAAAATATTGCCGTAATTTGGTTTATTTAGCTTGCAATTTTACCGTTTTTATGATCTTTTTTATTTTTCTTTTACTCTTTTTTTCTTTTGTGTGTTTTTGCTTTTACTACTTAATTTTACTGTTTGGTTGTAAAGCATTTTAAGCTGCTCCGTGTATGAAAAGTGCTTTATAAATAAAGTATTATTATTTTACTTTACTTTTTAATAATACTTTATAAATAAAGTATTATTATTATTATTATTATTATTATTATTACTATTATTATAACTGCAGTGTAAAGTGAGTTGTTGCTTAGCAACCGGTGCTCAGATGAATGATAGTTATTGTGAAATAACCATGCTGTTTTTTTTACAAATAACAGCACATGTAAATCACCTCTCAATGAATTAAATTGTGTTGCTGGAAAGAACTGTCATAAAAGATACAACATCGATATCGTTGTTGTGATAAATTGTCATGTTACGTCACAGAATATGCTCAGAAAAGCATATTGTGTATTCAGTACTAAAAGAAAACTGACCAACTGCATGTTTGGTTGCAAAGACATCATAATTATTCCTGTGTAACTGGATTTTCTGCAGTACAGTATGAGAAATAAAATCATTGTATTTATAGTTTTTGATAGAATTTTTTTATATGACACTACTCGTTCTTTTTGTCTGCTCCAACTTGGCGAACGTCAAAGTAAATATTGTGATGCGTATCAAGAAAATGTGTCATGATGCCATAAACTGATCAGGCATAACATTATGACCACCTCCTTGTTTCTACGCTCATTGTCCATTTTATCAGCTCCACTTACTATATAGGTGCACTTTGTAGTTCTACAGTTATAGACTGTAGTCCATCTGTTTCTCTGCATACTTTGTTAGCCCCCTTTTACACTGTTCTTCAGTGGTCAGGACCCCCATGGACCCTCACAGAGCAGGTACTATTTGGATGGTGGATCATTCTCAGCACTGCAGTAACACTGATGTGGTGGTGGTGTGTTAGTGTGTGTTGCGCTGGTCTGAGAGGATCAGCTACACCTCAGTGTCACTGCTGGACTGAGAACAGTTCACCAACCAAAAATATCCAGCCAAAAGTGGTCTGTGGGCAGCGTCCTTTGACCACTGATGAAGGACTAACAGAGTGGACAGTGAGTGGACACAGTGTTTAAAAACTCCAGCAGCACTGCTGTGTCTGATCCACTCGTACCAGCGCAACACACACTAACACACCACCACCACATCAGTGTTACTGCAGTGCTGAGAATGATCCACCACCCAAATAGTACCTGCTCTGTGAGGGTCCATGGGGGTCCTGACCACTGAAGAACAGTGTAAAAGGGGGCTAACAAAGTATGCAGAGAAACAGATGGACTACAGTCTATAACTGTAGAACTACAAAGTGCACCTATATAGTAAGTGGAGCTGATAAAATGGACAATGAGCGTAGAAACAAGGAGGTGGTCATAATGTTATGCCTGATCGGTGTATTACTGCACTCACCCACCCTTACATTACTATTACCAGTTAACTGTCCACAAACAAAAGGATCGCTGCCTGTATTGTTTTCCATTTGCAACTCATCTGTAGATGAATGTGTAGTTATGTTAGAGTGTGGTTCCAGTGTTTCAGGGCCCTGTGCAGCAGAACTTTAGATGTGTGATGAAGGAGGGCCACTCATCCAGCGTGTGCATTTGGGAGCCACGAGACCATATAAGTACGACTGGCTTTACGGCCAGATCCCCGTGGGGTCCGTCCGTGCCTCTCCATCGCAGGCTCTCCTCACACAGATAAGCTGTGGTGGGCACTCCAGGACTAGCTGTGAGCTTCCCTGGAGTGTGGGGGAGGGGAGGGAGGGTGAGGACTATGAGCATTGACAGATGGAACGCGAAGTGGAGTGAAAGAGCTGTCTTTTATCTCCCTTGCTCATCTTTCGAGTCCACGTTTGTTAATGCAGTTGGTCTGCCGCCATCCTTCAAGGTGAAGGAGTCAAATAGATTAATTGAGGTAGTCGCCCATAGTCTGCAGAGGGAGATCACAGCTGGATGCTTCTGGAGCCTCAGCGCTGCCTGGAGAGACTGTGTGAGTACCACTGCATGCTGTTGACAAAGGAAGTGGGCTTGTTTGAAGACGCACAGGATAATACGGCCAGCACATGTTGGGTGTTGAGCTGGCTTTTTGGGGGCAGGGTCCTACTGTGGTCAATTTCTCTTCTTGAAGGGTTTTTATAATATAGATTTGGATCTCTTCTGATCAACTAGGAGATTCCTAGGAGATTTTTCTCATTTTTTAATGAGCATTTTGATGTTTTCTAATTGTTTGTGGACTTTTAGCTTCTCTGTAAAGCTTAGTCTCATTTATTTTGTGGGCTTGTTGGTGTAAAAGAGTACATCTCAAACAATAATGCGTGACAGTTATATTTTCTCTCTTTCTTTTCTTTTTTAAAATCAAAACGCTATGTGAGCTGTTTTGCTAGCACACAATGGCCCCAGGCCTATATATTGTACAGTACCTTGTTGCTGCACGTATTTTGTTTAATTTCACTGAGTCTACTCATTTAAGGTACTGTGACAGAATGAGTCCTGACAGTATCCTCAGGGAAACTGTGACCAGGCCTGACTATTCTTGCCCTGCAGAATGGATTTGGGTTGCTATTAGCTCCGTTCACTGGACCCTAGCGTCACTCGATATTTAATACCCCAGTTAACATGGAGCGCCTGAGAAATGTGATCATGGTTCATCAGATTATGATTAAGTGATTATGATTAGGGCCTGTATAATTGGGGCATTCTTTTTGCATTGTGGAAAAGCGTTTGAAACCCCTTGTACACAACAGCGAGCATGTTTTTGCACCTTTTATACAGCTTTATGAAGTACTTGACTTACTTCAGTGATGAGGCTAATAAATCCTGTATCTTTTCTTGTAGAAATCAAGAACAAGCGGATGATCTAGAAGGACACACAAGTTTTCCTCCAGATAAGGTACAGTTGATATTTCATTTAGCTCCGATATACTATTTGTATCATTTAATTCAGCATATTAGCTTACATTTTGTTGCTGTCCGTGAAAGAAAGGGTCTCTGTATTATTATTTTTCTACATCATTTGAGCACAGCGGCGGCCCTTTACATTGTATGAAACTTGCATGATGAATAGGTCAATAGAAATGCTCCAAAATTACTTGGAGTGAAATTTTAATTACATTAATGTACATTAAAGTTAAGAATATTTTTTGCCTTCTCCTAAAAAAAAAAAAAAGTGACTTTTGGCCATACTTGTTTTCTGTTGTTGTCTGTTTTGTTTTGTTTGTTTGTTTTTGGGTCATACCGCCTGCTGTAGAGGCTTGTAGATCCATTTCTTGAGCTCGTAGCACTACAGTTCAGACTTTTCTTTGTTCTAACACTTCTAGTTGACCACAACAGCCTACTTATGAAGCTCTTTGGGAGTTCAGGTGTCATTGGAGCTGGGAAGAATTGAACCTGTGTTGCACTGTGGCCTTGCACTGCACTGAACCGTGCTGCCCTACTAGAGACTTGATTGTTTAGCATTTACACAAAGCCCTGTAACAACTAGCAGTATGTTACTGCCACGTCACCTGTGACCTCTAGAAAACAAGCAATTTGAAGCCTTAAAAATAGTTAAATTGTGCATATTACAGTTCAACACCAAGCAAGTGCAACAGTCAGCCACTTTAATACCCTATTTATAACATCCTCTACTGCCTCCAGTTTGCTGTGAAGACAATATACAAAGGATTAAAGTGCTTTTTGAGCTGAGATTCATCTCAGACTTATTTTCACACCATTTTTTAATAAACTGGTCCTATAAATTACTTGTTTATTCAGTCCAAAAGTGCCTCCTGTAGTGAAAATGATTTTACTTTTATCAAATCACAGTGGGGTGCAAGTGGAGGGCATTTAGATTAAATTCTGTAATTGAATGCTTTCTGCACTGAGAATGTAAATAGCTTTATGATTCAGTGAAAAAAGCTCGGTTAGACATAGCAGTGATATCTGGTCCTGTCTTCGTGGGAGGCCTCATCACTGTATCAGTTTGCTGATCTTAAGGTCCCACAGATTTATCAGTATCAGTGCAAAATTCAACGATTTATTTGTACATCTTTGTTTGCAAAAAGATAAATGCTACATGGCTGTATGCGCCAGTGAAAGGCAGAGCATTTATTCTGTGGTTGTTCTTGTTTTACTGTGAGCCAATTAAAGTGACGGGTGTTCCTCTTACGGGCATTCTTGTCTCAGGAACGCCCTTCACTGCAATTTGACTCTATTGTTTAAATTTAAATCAGGTGTGCTTAGATGTGTGTTGGTTCTGAACTCTACAGTTTAATGAACACTTTCAACAGGCAACATTGAGTGCGTTTACATGCACTTAATAATCCAATAACTGTAGAAAATCAGGTTTTTTTTCAGTAGAAGATGAAGAATATTTAAATCCTTCATTTCATGTTTGGTTTCAGCGCCTCTTCAAAAGGGTGTTGCTGCGTCTCACGGCAACGCTGTTTGCTTATTTCTGGTACTGCCGTCGCTTCTTGCACAGACTGAGAAATCTGAAAGAAATCAGAGTAAGAGTTTACATGCACTGAGAAATCTGATTACTGAGCTAAAATCCAACTCTCTTTATCGGATTTCTTAATCAGATTTCTAGATCGGAGTATGGTGTTTACATGACCATTTTGAATAATCGGATAACTGCAGAAATACGGTTATGGTCGGATTATTAAGTGCATGTGAACTCATTCATTCAGCAGTCCCTGATTACATTTATTTATATGATTAAAATATTAAATGGTACATCTTGAAGATGAATTCACAACTTGTAACAAATGTGATCTCAACCGTATTTACTGACGAGCATTTAAAGAGGATTTCCTGCTCGGTAAAATTTTTTTTTTTTCTCATTAATTTTCCAGGAGGTTGTCTCGTGACTTGCCATGCTGAAAGAAAAAGTATGTGGAGGTGTTGTGTGATTTCCAACATACTTCCTGATTTTTAACTCGCCAGGCCTGTCAAAACTTACCATCCGGTAAATCTGGAAACTGATCCGGACTGTGGTTCCCCTTTAAACCAGGAAGAAAGTTTTCTTTCATCTTTGGCAAGTTCAAAACAATCTCTCAACATTCCAGGAGCAGATAATGAGAGGAAATTCTAAATTAAATTGTTTCTGCATAGAGTTATCCTCAAACCAGTCAGAAATCTAGTGCTTTTGTCATGCTAAAATAAAAGTTTGAGCGCTACATTATGGAGAAACTAAAGTAGTTATATATAATATCGCTGCTGTTGGAAGAAAACCTTGTATCTTGTTGTTTTTCGTTTTTTGACTTAGTTTTAAAATGCCTGTTACCCTTTACATTGTGTGTAAATTTCATGAAGAATTGACCAACAGAAACGGCCCAAAATTACTCGGAAAACGGTCTAGTTCCATTGATCTACATTAAGTTATCATTTTGGAGAGGAATCATTTTTTTCCTCTGTGATGTGATATATGTATGTGTGTGTGTGTGTGTGTGTGTGTGTGTGTGTATTGATAGTGATAGGAACCAGATGTCCACAGAGTTTAGTTCCTCTAAAACAGGGTGTCCACAAAGAGCAAGTGTGGCTGCAGGTTTTCATTCCAACAAAGCAGGAGATCACCTGATCAGCAGTTTGAAGACTGAGACCAGCTGATTGAATTAGTGGAGTCAGGAGTGCTCCAGCTTGTTTGGGGTGAAAACCTGCAGCCACACTGGCCCTCTGCAGAAAAGATTGGACACCTCTGCTCTAAAAGCTGCCCTACAAAGTTATTATATTAAATAATTGAGATTCTACCTGATGCCAGACATCGGCCCTTAATTATCAAAGTTGCGTAAAAAAGAGTGCAGATTTGTCTGCTTTTAATGACATACAGACTACTCTGCGTCTGATTCATGAAACTTTGCTAGGACATGGAAACAAGTGGAGATTTGAGTGCAAATGATTAATCAGCTTCAGTGCGTCAAAATCAACTCCCCACCTACCTATGCCTTATTTGCATATCATTTATATGAAGCACGTCCTAATTCATGCAGATGTTTGGTAGGAAGTCAATAAAATGACAGCATTCAGCGACTAATGAGCTAATACTTTTTAGGTGGTAGAATGATGTGTGGTGTGATTATTTTCATAAAATAATGTCGTGAAATGCTGTGTTATTGCAGTGTATGAGATGCTTCTACACTAGCTGCGTTTTATATTGTTTTTATTGGGCAGTGTCAGTACTATAAAACAAAACCACAATGTAATATGCCTTTAAATTGAATGTGATATATTTGTTTATCAATATTCATGTAAAGTAAGTACATTCAGTATTAAATAATAAATAAGTAGAATTATCATATTTTTTTACTTTTATTCTTGCTGGTGGTATCATAGATAAAGATTTTGATCAGGCATTTTTTCAGGATGTTTAACGTTTATGCTAAGATTTATACACAATTCTACCAGACGTGAGTTTGGTTGTACAAATACGTCAGAGAAGTTGATCAATTATAAAACTGTCAGTGAAACTTGTGCATGCTCTTTTTTTTTTTATGATCAGATTTGATGATGCGTAACTCTGATGAATAAGGGTCGTTGTTTTTTTTTTCAATATGCTTGTGGCTTTAAACAGATTTTTAAGACACAAAAGTTTTAAAAAAGGGCAAAAAAGGCACCTAAGGCAAAATGGTAGTAAATCTTGAAAGGGGGGGGGGGGAAGTTTTACTGGGAACTATTTTACCATTTTCAACACTACATGTAAAAAAAAAAATAAGAAGGGTTGTGTAGAATCACTGGTCATTTTGCAATGTAAATAAAATGGCTATATATTAGTGTTGTGGATATAGAGACCCCTGGGTCCTGTCACCACCACTCTAAAGGAGTCAGCAAGTTTCTCTACAATGAGCCATTTTGCATCAAACCATTTTCAGTGAGTTTGTATACAATTCACCAATTGA
The DNA here is from genome assembly GCF_904425465.1 of Colossoma macropomum. Classification (NCBI taxonomy): domain Eukaryota; kingdom Metazoa; phylum Chordata; class Actinopteri; order Characiformes; family Serrasalmidae; genus Colossoma; species Colossoma macropomum. Next base: position 10,044,734 of record NW_023494795.1, on the reverse strand, counting down.
GTAATGCAGAAATGTTGAAGTTCCTCTTTAATGAGTCACTCATAACTCAAAACCAGATTTGCTTCTCTATTTATATACTATTTTTAATCTTTTTAGCCCTCACAAGTTACACTTTGGTCCCCCAAGACAAAACATTTGGGCCCTCCTGGTCTTAGATGCATTAACCATGAAGTTGTCTTGAGTGGCAACCCCTCACCAACTTTCCTTCTTCTTAAATTTATCGCACAAAACACACCTGAAGTGAAGCAAAACTCCCTCAAATTCTGTGCTCGTTTGCAGCTTTTTGGCTCTGGTGCGCGTATGAAGGACGTACTGTGAGTGCTGTCAGACTCAGGGAACATGTTGAAGGTTATTATCCTCCACAAACAGCCTGCCAAGGTCCTTCACTCCACAGGGTCACCTCATTAATGACAGGTCAAGTACTTAAAGCGTGTGTGTGTGTGAGTGCGTGTTCACTCGCAGGCATGCTTGATTATAAACATGCCTTTCAACGTGTGTGTGTCCGGTTTTGTCTGAATGCACACGTGTCCTAGAACACATTCGCTTTTCTCAACCTGCCACCTTTACGATTCCTTTAGTGTAACTAACAGGCCAAACACACATGGGTGTGTGTACAACGCTTTCAAATCAGCAGACGTATTTAGCTTGCTGGGTCTGTAACACTTTCTCACATTTTATGTTCGAATGTTGTTCTGGCAGCTGGAATAGCAAAGGTGTGACAGGAAGCGTTTTTGAATCTGCAGCACCCATTGTAACCTGGTTAACCACAGACAAAAGAGACGCTGTCATCTTCACATCCTCTTTTGCAAACGTGCACCTTCAGACTTCTCATTAAACGTCAGCTTCGGGGCTGATTGGCTGTTTTTTCCAGTCTCTTGCAGCTTATGTGCTTATACAAGCATTCACTCGCATCTCGTGCATGCACTGTGCTGCGTTTTAAAATGCCGTTAAATGGCTGATCTGTTAGCTTTATCCAAACACAAAGAGCAGATTTTTCTTGACATGAGTCAACTGTCCTGTCTGAATTAGTAATTTGTGATTTCAGCAGTGATTCCACGTAGAAAAGCCTTTTCAGTCTAGGCTTAAGATTAATCTTGGTCTGTGAAACCAGCCCATAGTCTGTGTTGGGCTATTTTTAAAATGGGGAAAAAAATAATTAAAATAATAACATACATAGCAGTTACAATGATAACACATGTTTATAAATATGCAATGACAGTTGTTCATTTAGCTTATTTTTTTTTTTTAGTTTTAGCGTTTGATCTTTAAATCTGAGAATATAATAATTAATAGTTATTAGGTTTTTTATTAATTTATTTCTTAAGAGTTAATGATCTTTAAGTTAATTACCTTTTGCAATTTAATGATTGCCACACCAGTCAGCCAGTCTGACACCTGCAGCGAGAACAGTGCTGTAAATAAGCCAGAATTATCAGTCTATTATCAGTGGTGAAAAGGTGTTACTGAGGAACATTTAATTAAAACTATCGATCATCTGGAGTGAGGTGTAATTTTGAATCTGAAGCTGAAAGAGTTTTGAATCAAAACTGTGCTCGTACTCACGCCTCAATGTCAAAGCTGTTAACAGACTAAGTTAAGCTAAAACCTATCTGGAGTACTGTACTTGCAAAGCGCTGTTGTCGGAAAGAAAACCTCATATCTCCTAAAATGGTAACTTTACAGGAGAAGGAAGAAACTACTTTACTTTTAATGTAAGTCAATGGAACCAGACTTTTTCCCAAGTCATTTTGGGCCGTTTCTTTTGGTCCATTCATCATAAAAGTACGTACAATGTAAAGGGTAACAGGTATTTTCAAATTATGTCAAAAACTGAAAAACGTCAAAAATGGAGATACGAGGTTTTTCTCCTGACAGCAGTGAAATACACATTTTATTACGACCTCTAACAGCAAGTAACGTTACAGAGCAGCGTTAATTAAGAGAGCTTTTCTGCTGTTTAGCTTAGCTGTTGACAGTTTGATAAATGAGATACCTTTGTGATCAAAACATAGGTAAGAATAATATTAATGCACTCATAATTAAAGGATTGCTGGACATAGCAGCAATAAATAAGGGAGGCAGGATGAGGAAACGTGTGTAATTTAGCTGTACAAACTGTGACTTTACCTCTGAACTGTGTCTGAAGATGTGATGCATCAATACTAGAGCCTATTACTTTGCAGGTGTGCCCTCTACTGGACTCTAAAGGTTTTACACCGACTAACACTACTGCTTCAGACCTGTCGGTATTTTATTTTTGCATAGGCAGTGAAGCGATAACTTACACTGAAGCTGTCAGCATCGCTTATATCTAACGTTCAGTAGTCTTGTTTACTTGGAATCAAACTGCCAGCCATCTCTTGTGGGCAAAACCAGTTCTGCTACCTAACGACTGCGGTTACTCCGATCAAGGTTGCAGATGCTGGTTTACATCACATTGTTTCCTAGCTGCTTTAGTTTATTCTGAAAATGTAATCCTCAAGCAATAAGGCAGCATGAACCACCAACACATGCAGAATTTCAGCAATTTATTTCCGAAATGCTGTCATGTACTTAAACTTTCATGCTGTCTTTACACATATTGAGATGTTGCGCCTCAGTAGTGTTCATTTTCCTTGGTACACACACACACACACACACACACACTCAAGATGCTGTGGCATCTGCACATTATTCTGTTAAATGTACTAAAAGAATGTAATGGGAGCATTCCCTTCAGACTTCTCCCCTCAGAAAATATAATGTTATGGATTTGCAAAAAAAAGATAAACTGATATCGTGCTTCTAGCTTGTGCTAAAGAATGAACTGTTCCTCTTTGAAATGGGCAGTTGACTCTTTGGATGGGCAATATTATGATAAATTGTGTCATACACTTCTAGCATGTCATGGATGTTCTCAGCACAGACAAATTGCCTGTTTCATTACAAAGAGAGCATAATTAGTCCTGTTTTAATTGAATGTAGTGCAGCACAGTTTGAATTTCTACATATAAATAAAATTGTTGTATTCATAGCTTTGGTAGTATTTTTAATTGTGGCACTACACTGTTCCTACGTATCAAACCTCAGAAAAATGAAATATTGTGATGCAAGAAATTTGCAAGTCATGTTCTGTTTGGGCATTTCGGAGCTGGGCATTTGGTCTTTTAAATCTGAGTATTTTTAAGTTATTTTTCCACTGAACTCTTGGCAGCTAAATAAATAAGCACAGTATTCTTTGGTGACTGAGTCACATGCTGTTTGATGAGATTGTTTTATACCTTTTTACATTTGTTTCATTCATTTCTTTTTACCATTTTATATCTTGATCAGGTTTGCTGGAATGGGTAACCTTCTAAAAGTCCTTACGAGAGAAATAGAGAACTATCCACATTTTTTCCTGGACTTTGAAAGTAAGTTTGAATGAAGGTGGAGTCAGAGGGTGAAGCGTGTTAACCACTAATCTTTTTCCTTCACAGATGGGGAAACCAAACTGCCCTGTCTGAATGCTCTCGTGGTGTACGTTACCTTGCTGTTTTTCTTGGTTAACGCTGGTGAAAAATATTCTTTGTAATTTTGACTCTAAAAATAAACTCACCCTCTCAATTCTTAAACTCAAGTTCAATTTCAAACAGTTGTGTTCACCAAGAAAAACAAAGGTCTACGTGAGAGGGATCAGTCCTTGCGGCAGCGAGTTCAAAGCAAAGGCCTGTGATTTTACTGTCCATGATATGCAACACCTCTCTTTCTCTCTCTTTGTGTTTCTCTGTCTCCTCTTGCTCTTCTGTTCCAGAAACCAAATGGGGAATCTTTTAAAAGTTCTCACTTGCACAGAACTTGATCAGGGGCCAAACTTTTTCCTTGACTTTGAAAGTGAGCAGAGCTTTTGCCTGGCCTGGTCTCCATGTCACTCCCGCTTGGCTACTAACCTCCTGCATGTCTCATCCTTCCTAGTGTGTGTGTTTGTGTGTGTGTAAATCTGCTCATCATAGTCCTGTCGCAAACATGCATGAACATACATTTCTTTAAAATGAAGTAACCTTTGCTGAAAGGACTGTACTTAGAATTCCCCGAAGCATTTGCATGTGCAAATACTATTTGTGCAAATTAAAACATTGCAAGGTGGTATTTTGTGTGGTTTTGCATGTGTTTTGCACATGCAAATTCCTACAGTCCAGTACTGAAGACAAAAACGAAAGACGTTATACATATTTTGGGCATCTCTTTTGTTATCTGCAACATAAACTGTGCATGAGCAGCTGAATTATTTGTAACTAACCATTTAAAATCGTCATTAAAGTGCTGATAACTGGCTGTATTGTATTTTTGTTGCATGGCAGAATCTGCACAGTGATGTACTCATTGTCCTTTATCTACAGATACTACTTCATCTTGTCTTTATGTTCCCTCAGTTTGCATGGCATCTTTTAAAGCTCTTTCACTCTGAAATCCCAACCTATCAAACATTTTAATACTAACGCTAATGCAGGTGCTACACATATCTGGTAGATGTGATGCTGAATTCTGTTTTCACTTTATCCCACAACAACCCTGTGTTCATTTTAAAAATACTGAGTGCAGTTTTGGTCCTGGAGGGCTGGCGTCCAGCAAAGTTGGGTCAAATACAATTGAGCATACATAATTGAACACTGTTAATTGCCAGATTTAGCATGAGTTTAGCACTGTAGCACTACTAGTTTTACATGGGGATGAGGTAAACATTGCCTGCTGCCTTTTTCTTTTTGCCTGGTGGCCCTGCACACAACATTTTTTATTGTAGCCACTGAAAGTGCAGAGCCTGTGGACCAAGTAGCCGTTCTGGAGATTTATTTTTGTTCTTTTTCCAATTTAACGAACCTGGTTTGTCTGACATGGAACTAAGCAGACCTGTACGCCAAGTTTCATAGATGCTGTTCATTGCATTGGCTAAGGTGTGTGTGTGTGTGTGTATATGTATGTGTATATATATATATATATATATATATATATATATATATATATATATATATATATATATATATATATATATATATATATATATATATATATCACACACACACACCTGCATGCATGTGGAAAAACATGTTTCTATTACTCTGGCCACAGTTCTTAATTCTTAATTTTGTCCACACTGTTAATTTGCTTGGTAGCCCTAGTGACCAGTGAATAATTTGTAAAAATTTATTTGCATGTGGAGGTGAGGTAGTGTTTCTAGTGATTCCACAAGATTCCAGCAACTTTTACCTTCTAAAAAATGAACCATAAAAAAATTATAAATGACACCAGGTTATATTAATCCAGTATGAATTTCCATGTCTGTAAATATACCATCATGTCCTGTCGAAAAGGAGTTTTTGCGTTTTGGTGGCGAATAAAACATTATTTGAAGGCACAGAGAAAAAGAAACAGAATAAAATGGCGCAATACAAAACATTTTAATAAGTTCAGTATAATACGTTGCACTAAACACTTAACTTAGTGCTCACTTAAATGCTGTAAAATATAAAAGGGCATAAAAAAGTAATTTGTTTAAGCCAATATGTATTTCCTATGACTCTGAAAATTATAAAACATAAATATGAGCTATACATTCCCATTGTAATTTCATTTAGGAGAGTTAGGTGGAAGGGTTGGAGAAAAGAAATTATGATTAAATTAAATGTTTGGACATGGTTTCTACCTCTGAGCAGCAGGACATATTGCCTATGGAACTTGTATTGGTTTGACAGCAGTGTGGAGCCAGTGAGTCGCCGCTCACATCTCTGTAATTACACCTTGATTTCTTATCCCGTTTGAATCATAAACATTGCAGGCGCCCTGTGATTTAAAATTATATTACTCCACCTCCCCATGGAAAACTAACCCTGTCCAAGTAGTATTTTTGAGTAGAGAAATTACCAAACTATGCTGAGCGCCGACCCTCCAGGACAATAGTTGAGTACCCCTGTTCTAGATACATATAGATACCTGTGAGTAGCCAAATCCATTGTACTGCATAATAATGTACTGCATTAGTTACATTGGAGTGTTATTGGTTGGAGATTGTGAATCAGTGTTATGGATGGTTTATGAAAACTCGCCACCATTTTCATTTGGCTCATAGACACTTGTCACCGTTTCCATTTGGCTCATAGAAAAAAAAAATCTAATTTTAATTATTGCATATGTGACTATATTTCTTGCATATTGTATGCTGCTACCTTTGCAGTTAATCTTTTGTATGGCAGTTGTATAACAGTTTCTCTTTTATCAGACGCACAGCCGACAGACTGTGAGCGAGACGTGTGGAACCAAGTGAACGCTGTGCTCCAGGAGTCTGAGAGCATCCTTTCAGGCCTGCAGGCTTACAAGGGAGCAGGACAGGAGATACGAGATGTATGTTACACACAAACACACCATACATGCACACACAAGTACATAGTGTACTTTCGTAATCTGAGTGACTTTTGTATCCATGTATTCTTTGACCTAGAGATGCACAAGTAATCATATTTTAATAATAATGACTTTTTTTGCATCCTCAGTCAAACAAATATAACAGTAGTGATGCATTTAGTTACTTGGCCTATAATAGATTATTTTTAATGACTGGTCATTACCTGCTACCACATGCTTGTGTTTCTGACAAAAACTGTTATCAAAAACTTTCTGCCTTTTCTATATAAGCCTAAATCCCTTTTATTGGGTTGCTTACTGTTGTAACATATATATCAGGTCTAAATTTGTTTACAGCTAGCATTTAAAAAATGCACTCAGAACCAGCCTTATTTTTGTTTGAGATATACACCCATTAGCCATAACATTAAAACCACCTCCTTGGTTCTACACTCATTGTCCATTTTATCAGCTCCACTTACTATATATGTGCACTTTAGTTCTGCAATTACAGACTGTAGTCCATCTGTTTCTCTGCATACTTTGTTAGCCCCCTTGTTCTTCAGTGGTCAGGACCACCATAGGACCACCACAGAGCAGGTACTATTTGAGTGGTGGATCATTCTCAGCACTGCAGTGACACTGACGTGGTGGTGTGTTAGTGTGTGTTGTGCGAGTGGATCAGACACAGCAGTGCTGCTGGAGTTTTTAAACACCTCGGTGTCACTACTGGACTGAGAATCATCCACCAACCAAAAACATCCAGCCAACAGCGTCCTGTGACCACCGATGAAGGACTAGAGGATGATAAGCTCATACTGTACAGCAAGAGATGAGCTGTCGTCTCTGGCTTTACATCTACAAGGTGGACCAACAACGCAGGTGCGTCTAATAGAGTGGACAGTGAGTGGACACAGTGTTTAAAAACTCCAGCAGCACTGCTGTGTCTGATCCACTTGTACCAGCACAACACACCACCACCACCACGTCAGTAGCATTGCAGTACTGAGAATGATCCACCACCCAAATAGTACCTGCTCTGTGGTGGTCCAGTGGGGTCCTGACCACTGAAGAACAGGGTAAAAGGGGGCTAACAAAGTATGCAGAGAAACAGATGGACTACAGTCTGTAATTGTAGAACTACAAAGTGCACCTATATAGTAAGTGGAGCTGATAAAATGGACAATGAGTGTAGAAACAAGGAGGTGGATTTAATGTTATGGCTGATCGGTGTATATTGACGTGTATGTGTAATATAAATGTGTAGTATAATAAATTTGGATTTCAGTAATGATCACAAGTATTTTGGTCATTACTGAAATCCAAATTTATTATACTACACATTTATATTACACATACACGTCAATATACACCGATCGGCCATAACATTAAATCCACCTTGTTGCATGCATTTCTACATGGATTACTGTTTTCATAACATTGTTTATATAATGGAATATGGCACGTTTTTCAGAATAAAGAGGTCATGAACTTCATTTTGAATTTGCTCTCAGGCTATACAGAATCCTAATGACTTGCTGCTTCAGGAGAGGGCGTGGAACTCAGTCTGTCCTCTTGTCATTCGACTCAAGAAGTTTTATGGCTTTTCGCTGAAGCTGGGTATGTTCACTGCACTTGTACCTTCTGATCCTTTTAAATCTGAACCATGCGCCACACCTGCCTGATAGGTTTTCTCCTTTCATCCACACAGAGAAAGCTCTACAGAGCCTGCTGGAGTCTCTAACCTGTCCACCATACACTCCCACTCAGCATCTGGAGAAGGAGCAGGCCCTTGCCAAACAGTTCGCCGAGATCCTGCATTTCACCCTTCGCTTTGATGAACTCAAGGTGCTCCTAACTCTGCCTCTAACACACCAGCCAGCGAGATACTTTCAATAACCTCAAAACTTTAAGTGTAGCAAAATAAACAAATGGATGGTTCCACTGTTTTTGAAAATTGCTGATTAAAACTTTTGTTGCTTTTTCAGATGAGAATTCCTGCCATCCAGAACGACTTCAGCTATTACAGAAGAACAATCAGTCGGAACAGAATAAATAACATGAACGTAAGAAATTCAGTTTAAGAGGAATAAAGCAAACTCACAAATTTTTACAGAACCAGTGCACTGAGCTGTGCTTTTCTCCTTTTCTGTAGTTGGACATTGAAAATGAAGTCAACAATGAGATGGCAAACAGAATGTCTCTCTTCTACGCTGAGGCCACTCCAATGCTGAAAACACTTAGTACAGCAACAACAAACTTTGTGACCGAGGTAATGCATGTCTCTGTTTATCCCAGGGGTGTTTAACGTGAGTCTTGGAGGACACCTCTCCTTTATCGCAACTATACTGGACATTATAACTAGCATCTTAAATACTGCTAGATGTCACAAGGTCTATACAGATGTTGTGATCACTTATAGCCAGGTGACATTTCCATGTTGTCTGTGTGGATTTTACATTTTCAAACGAAACTTGTTTGGTTCATTTTGGAATTTCAGCCACAAGTTGTCATTTTAAACTTTAAAAGAACCCTTTGGTAAGTTCAGACCAGGGGTCGGCAACATGCGGCTTTGGAGCTGCATGCAGCTCGTTAACTGCCCTGTTGCGGCTCCACAGCAGAATTAGATCTCGCCTAACTAGTAGCTAACGAAATGTCAAAGATAAAGATTTAAGACAAATATAACTTGGAGATAAATTAACCTATTTGCATTTATAAGCAAATAAGGTTTCCTGATACGTTTATAATCTGCGACGAGAAACTGTCACACTAAAACGTCACAAAGCTGAAGTCAGTTTCTCATTTCCCACTTTCTTGTTCGAGGTGGAACGGGAAAACTCAAACAAGAAGCTGGCGAAAGAGAAGCTGACTTCAACCTCGTAAGAAGTCAAATGTTGAGAGAAATCTTACAAGAAACTATTCTGCTTTTGCGGAAAAGTTTCCTGCCAGAGATGCAAGAAAAGCAGCTATACCTGAGCTAAAGCAAAAAGCAGAGCAAAAAAAGTCTGCATTTCCGTTTATATTTTAAGCCTGTACTGGGACATTAGCACATATTGAGACGTATTTGCGGCCAAGATGGTAAAACGTTACTTCAGTAAAATGGACATAATGTTGTGGCTCCTAAGGTGATTTGATTTTTGTTGAAAGGACAAAATGGCTCTACTTTACATTTATGTTGCCGACCCCTGGTCCAGACTATGAAGGTAGTACAGAGCCTGAAGAGTCTTTAGCTTTAGCATCTGTTTATTTCAGTGACATTTGCTCAATAGCATGTATCCTCAAAAATCTGTCTTGGACCCCATCATCTTTGCTTCATGTGGACCTTCTTCCAGCGTCAAAATTTTAACCCATGACAATTTGTAGTAATTTCTGTAACAGTGCTCATTGGCTAATGGCACTACAAGGCAACATGTTGCTCAACAGCTGAGCTTGGGTACAAACCACATTCATGCAAGAGCAATGATGTGAAAGCTGAGAGACAGGGAAACGATAATCGCTGAGAGGAAGATATTTATTATATCATAACAAAGAAATAAAATATACTGCCACACTCCATCCTCACTTATTACCACTGGTTTGATGGTATTTACTGAATATTAAGCTGTGACATTAATAATAAACTTTGAGTTTAAGCGTTTATGTCAGGGGTGTCCAGCCTTATCCACAAAAGGCCAGTGTGGCTGCAGGTTTTAATTCCAAACAAGCAGGAGCACGCCTGATTCACAGTTTACAGTTTAATCTGTAGGTCTCAGCCTTCAAACAGCTGGTCAGGTGATCTCCTGTTTGTTGGAATGAAAACCTACAGCCCCACCGACCCTTTGTGGGTAAGATTGAACACCCCGGGTTAAGCCTTTCAAAATGTTTGTTGCTGCGATAGATAACTTTTAAAGGAGTGAAAACACAATAACCTGTTTTATTGGGTAGTGTGAATAGAGCTTAATGTTGCATCACTTCTCGCTCTAGAATAAGACGTTGCCCCTGGAGAACACCACAGACTGCCTGAGCACCATGGCCAGTGTCTGCAAGGTTATGCTGGAGACGCCGTGAGTATTCAGTCAATTCTCCCCTCATTTCCTCCTATTTCACTCTTCTGAATAACCGTTCATTTTTCTATAGAGGTAGAACTGGTTTCCAGCTGGAGGTTCTGTGTTTAGTGGTTCTGTGTTTGTTTCTCCAGTATAGCACCAAGTTTAAGGCATTCTTTGAGAGGCTTTGAGAGCTTTGAAGGCTCATGAAGTGATTTTTGTTTTTTAGAGAGTACACAAGCCGGTTCAATAGTGAAGACACACTGCTCTTCTGCATGCGGGTGATGGTGGGCGTTATAATTCTCTACGACCATGTGCATCCCAACGGTGCCTTCACCAAGTCCTCAAAAATTGATGTGAGACTGTCATGCTACGTTTGAACTTTGTCACTATAGTTTTCGTTTAGTGGCTGGACTATATTATATTTATGGAGTTTTTAAAGCATAATGATTTCATGTACCATTTGTTCTTCACAGATGAAAGGATGCATAAAGGTCCTGAAAGATCAACCAGCTGATAATGTTGAAGGTCTCCTTAATGCCTTGAAGTAAGTTCTCGCTCTGTGCAGACAAATCAGCCACACATCACTGGATTTGTTCACTTTTTTAAGGTGGCACAAATTTGGCAATTAATTTAAAGAGCGTATGTCTTGGGAAACTGAACTTCTCTCACTTTTTTAAAGTAAGAGTTTGACATTCTACGTTAACCTTGTTAAAGCCTGAAAACGTACTATCCATTCCGAAGTCAGTGCACTTCATATGGGGAAATTGAGCTGCCAAAGGGGCTGTTTTGAATGCATCGTTTTATGATAATAAAAAGGCAATGCTTTTACATACATTCACCTATTCAGCCTACAACAGTTTAGCTCCGCCCATTCACTTTGAACTTATAAGGAGGTTTCAGTTTCATTAGTTGCTGAACTGTTTGTAGTAATAGTTAGTAAAGAATGGGGCACAATACAGGGAAGGTAGTCAGAACGAAATATTTTCATATTGTTGCTGTCCAAAAATAAATCTGTGTCCAAAATGGTAACTTTACAAGAGAATGAAACAGCATTTTTTTTAAATATCATTGTAGCAAGCTCTTATTCCAAGTAATTTGGACTATTTCTATTAGTCCATTTAATATGAAATGTTTACACAATGTCAGAGACAGCTACTGTCTCTTAAATAACATAGAAAAACATATCGCTGTTGTCTGAAGAAAACCTTGTGTCTCCAATTTTGAGATTTTTTTCAGTTTTTGGCAGTTTGAAAATACTTGTTACCCTTCAGATTGTGTGTAAATTTAATGAAGAATGGACTAAAAGAAATGACTCAAAATGACTTGGGGGAAAAAGTTTGGTTCCTTTGACTTACATTAAAAGTAAAGTAGATTTTTTTTCTTCTCCTGTAAGGTTACTGTTTTGGACATACAAGGTTTTTTCTCCGACACCAGCGATAAATAAAAAAATTGAGGTACAGGTTTTTGATATGACTGCAACGATCAATCAGTCGTAAAGGCACAGTAACAAAAACAGGCTTTTTATTTCAGAGGAATAAAGAGGTTGTAAAATACAAAATGTAAAGATGAGGTAATTATGACTGCATTATAAACATAACCAAGTTTTAAGTGGGCATCAGGGTAAAAAAAAATATAGTAGTAAAAAAGTAGTATATGGCATGTTTTTAATATGAAAAAAAAAAAACTTTAAAAATCAACAGTGTGCTTGGGCTCTTACATTGGTACTTATGAAATTTATCCCCCCCCCCACTTTTGTTCCAGATTCACCACAAAACATCTGAATGACGAGTCCACTCCAAAAAATATCAGAACAATGCTCCAGTAATGTTTTTTTTTGGTTTGTTTTTTTTTTTAAAGCGAAGAGGATCAATGTACAAACCTCAAAAGATGTATATGTTTACATTTATTTAAGGACTTGATGTTAATACTTGTGTGTATTTACATAGCCATTCCCTCCAAGTTACTGCAATGTAAAGAAAATGTACCTTTATTCAAGACTGAACAAACTGCCTAAACTGTCTGTCAAAGCACAAATTAATGAAACCACGCAGCCTTACAAACACTCATGATATCGTTCTCAATGTTGCTTTCAAATCAAAAACGGTGATCGTTGTAACCAAAGGGGCTAATGCGTTGTGTGTATGAGTGAGTGTGTGTGTGTGTGGAGGGGTGTGTTCAGGTGAAGTGTTGCGTGAGGTGCAGTTACGCAGTGAGAAGTTAAATATTCAGTGAGTGAGTAAGAACTGTTTGTGCTTTTGTCATGATTGAAAGGTGAAAAGACAGTTCAGTAATGCTAGAGGAATAGTGATATTACCAAAAGCTTTTTTTTTCTTTTCTTTATTTTTTTAATTGTGGTTTGACACTTTTTGTTGTATTCTTTTTCTATATGTGATGTGTGCTCTTCTTGTTTGTGTGCCTGTGTCTCTAACACACATTCATTACTCATCACCACAGCTTTAAAATTTGAAATAAAATGACATTTTGAGTATATTTTAAGTGGGAGCATCTGGGAGTTTATTCACAATGTACATACAAATGATGGCAATACTCATGAGTATCGTGGGCCAAGCATGTCTGTGCACTGTGCACTCATTCAAAGGGTGTCATAAAGACAGAATCTATATTTTATAATAATATGCGGTGACACTTTATTTTGAGTGTTTCCTTTTAGATTAAACAAAACAGTCAACAGACTCTCAGTAACGTCAAAAACATGAGGGTTAGGATTAGGGTTGAGGTTAAGATTAGGGTTAGGATTAGGGTTGGGGTTAGGGTTAGGATCAGGTTTTGGGTTGAGGTTAGGGCTAGGATTAGGGCCAGGGTGAGGGTTAGGTTTTGAGTTGAGGTTAAGGTTAGGTTAGGATTAGGGCCAGGGTTAGGATTAGGAATAGGTTTTCGTAAGGTTAGTAAGATTAGGTTTTGGTTTAACTTAACAACACATCTTAATGTAATAATAACAATGTAATTTATGTATCAACAGAACAGCTACAAGATATTTACTTCAGTGTAGTCGGATACTTCACTAGTGCTACTTCACTGATATGTTGTTGATGTGTTACTGATAATCTATTAAGAGTTTATTAATCATCTACAAAGGACCACTCCAAACAAAAGTCGTCAGTTACCAGAGTTCTATGAAAAATCTCATTTCCACACCTTCACCCTTACCCTAAGTGTAGTACAACAGCCAAGCCATGTTTTGTATCTCAATTTTTGTCAGAAGTCTGGGTTTGCACCCTCACTGCTTTGTAAACAGAGATTTCTAAATAGAATAGATAGAACATAAAATACATAAAACATAAGTGACTCTATTTATGTCTATGCATTTCATAGCTAAAAGCAGCTGTAATTTTGTCTCTACCTTTGTGCATTCTTATAGAGAACACTATCATACAGTGTCAGAAACCACATAGGCAAGACTATTACAACTCAACACTTTAATAACCTAATCCACTTTACACTCTCAGAAATAAAGGTAGTAAACTGTTACTTGGCGCAGTGCCCCTCTTGTCACTGGGGTGGTTCCCTCAAGGATATATCTCAGTACCTTTAGTCAGAGAACATAACTGAACCATAATCCATTGAAATGATATGTTCTAAGTTGTACTGACTCCATACACCCCGTCTCGTCTCCAGGCTTTTTATTTTATTGTTCTGTTTTAAAACATTCGGTTATGAAAAGGTACAAAAACGTACTTTTCACCTGGAAAAACTTATTTAAGGGACACAACTGGACCTTAAAACCACTGATGTACCTTTGAGGGAACATTTACATTGTTTGTACCTTGATGAACAGAAAATGTACCTGCACAGAACCTTTATTTCTAACAGTGTAATAAAAACAGGCTTTTAATACTGGACAGGGCAGCCCTTTGCTCTCAGAACAGCCTAAATTCTTTGTGCCGGTCTGAAACAAGCCTGACCGTTCTAAGACCTGTTTGATCATCAAGGTGTTTTTGCCCACAAAACTGCAGCTCACTGGATGTTTTTTTGCATTATTCTCTGTAAACTGTAGAGCGGGGGTGTCGAACTCAACGAGTTAAAGGGCTATATTAAAAAATCGTATCAAATCTGTGGGCCGGAGAAAGAAGGGTTTTTTAATTAATGTTGTGCTGTAACCCAAACTGTTTTAAACCTACCTATCTGCTTGAACTAAAACACCTGGCATCCTTTGCTGCATGTTCATTAAAACCTGGGCTTAATTTCTGAGCTGCTGAGCTGAAGTTAAGTGTTTATGTTGGTTGAACTGCAGCTGAAATGCAGCTAGTGTGTTTGGTGACATGACTGGTGTAGAATTGTGTGGAACCGAGGTGTAACCACTGTCCCATACATTGTTGTTGGGGTAGGATAGTCAGAGTGCACTGTGAAATGGGCTATTAATACAAAATTAAAGTGCTTCTGTGGGCCGAGGGCCTGATTTGGCCCGCGGGCCTTGTGTTTGACACATGGGCTCTAGAGAATGTTGTCACAAATCTGCCTGTCTGGCACCACCAACCCTGCCACAAAGTCACTTAACCACATTTTTCCCCCTTTCTGATGTATGATGTGAACATTTACTGAAGCTCTTGACGGGTGTGTCTGCATGATTTTTCGCACTGCTGCCTCATGATTGTTTGACTGGAGAACTGCATGGCTTAGAATGGCCTAATAAAAGTGGGTTTAAACTGTGTGCTTCCTATTTCCCACCTCAAAGCATTCGTGCAGTTCTTCTGTTTGAGGTTGGGAAAACAATGGATGCTCGCTTAAAAGCTGAACACTTCCCAGTTCCCTCTTGCTCATAAATGCAGCTTTAGGCATGCAGTTTGTAACTTCCCAGTTGGTAGGGCGTTAGCTTCCATTACTTGTTAGTCTTGTAGCTCCGGCTCAGAACTGAGGTGTAATGTTCAGACACTAGACGTGTCTTTGCAAATCTTCTACACTTGGGATAAAATGGAAATTGTGTAAATTATATTCTTCACCAAACTTTATTTTATATGTACACCGATTAGACATAACGTTATGACCCCCTCCTTGTTTCTACACTCATTGTCCATTTTATCAGCTCCACTTACTATATAGGTGCACTTTGTAGTTCTACAGTTACAGACTGTAGTCCATCTGTTTCTCTGATACTTTGTTAGCCCCCTTTTACCCTGTTCTTCAGTGGTCAGGACCCCCATGGACCCTCACAGAGCAGGTACTATTTGGGTGGTGGATCATTCTCAGCACTGCAGTAACACTGACGTGGTGGTGGTGTGTTAGTGTGTGTTGTGCTGGTACGAGTGGATCAGACACAGCAGTGCTGCTGGAGTTTTTAAACACTCACTGTCCACTCCATTAGACACTCCTACCTTGTCAGTCCACCTTGTAGGTGTAAAGTCAGAGACGATAGCTCATCTGCTGCTGCAGTTTGTGTTGGTCATCCTCTAGTCCTTCATCAGTGGTCACAGGACGCTGTTTGCGGGATATTTTTGGTTGGTGGACTATTCTCAGTCCAGCAGTGACACTGAGGTGTTTAAAAACTCCAGCAGCACTGCTGTGTCTGATCAACTCAGACCAGCGCAACACACACTAACACACCACCACCACATCAGTGTTACTGCAGTGCTGAGAATGATCCACTACCTGCTCTGTGAGGGTCCTGTGGGGGTCCTGACCACTGAACAACAGGGTAAAAGGGGGCTAACAAAGTATGCAGAGAAACAGATGGACTACAGTCTGTAACTGTAGAACTACAAAGTGCACCTATGTAGTAAGTGGAGCTGATAAAATGGACAATGAGCGTAGAAACAAGGAGGTGATCATAATGTTATGCCTGATTGGTGTAATACTGAAATTAAGTAAGCAGGTGGTCTCGGCATGTGAGGCATCTCTTACTCTTCTCATCAGCCAAAATTTATGTTAAGCAATGTTATATTTGGACAGCAGGAACATCCTCACATGAATTAAATGTTTGAAAAGCTCATTAAATGAAAGTTGAATATAATGAACAACCACCCATTTAGACATTTGTTGACATGCTGTAGCTGTGCTGCACAATATGACTCATGAAGCAGCCTGCCGTTTTATTTTTGAACACATGATGGCAGCATTTCACCTTATGTCAAAGCCTTGTACCTGACCATTCAAATGGAAACGACATCCAACCAGAGAAAACACAATATATTTGTACTTTAGTGTTTAGTGATGTCTGTAATAAGATTCTGCTTTGCAGCCCAGTATTTTGACACTTTAATAAGTGTGACAGCCGCTTTACTTCGTGGGCCAGCAGGTATGTTCCCTCCTGCTGAAATGCGGCAGTGATGGATGAATGCAGTGCTATCCATGTCAGCCGAGACGCTGTTATAGTCTCCCAAATCACTGCAGATGGAACTTTGTTGTGAGGAGGGCTATGATAGCATGAGAATGAACAGAATGGCATTTGAAAACAGGTACTTTCTGACAGGACTGGCACAGTGACAGTGTCTCTGTCCTTTCAGTGTCTCTGTCCTTTGCTGCCACTCCTCATTGTCCCCTCATATAGTGCCTCCCATCAGTAGAGTGTTGAGGTTTTTCCCTTGTACTAGGCTGTTCAACACACTTAGACACGTCTCCCTCCCACCAAAATCCACCCACCCAGCTTTCCTCGCTGCCAACCATCTCAGATCTTGAAACTTCAAAATACTCTACAAGCTCTCTTTTGGGAGCGTGAAATAATGAGTTTCGAGTCTCTAGTCACTGTGTGGACTCCAGTGGGGGAGCATGAAGAATGGCTGCAGCACTGTTAAATGATAAGGGACTAAAAGACGCATTGAACTCCTCCCCAGTGGTCTTGCTGCATAACCTGCTTCCGTACATAGCCCTACCCCTGTACCTGCACAGCCCTGGTACAGGCAACCCTGTTGGTAACATTTAGGAATGCAAAATGATATCGGAATCATATTGGAATCAGCAGATGCTTTAAAATAAATAATTGGAACCAGATTGATGTTTAGATTTTTCCTCTACTGATGTTTGATGACGTATTTATTGTGCACCAGATGAGCTCAATGTTCAGGAGATGCTGGTCTACTGTAATAAAATATCTTTTGCTTTTACTGCATTTGTAGAAATCAGTGTTATTTCTTTGTAATGCTAATTTTTTTTTGTTTTATAGATGTTTACCAATTGCCAATGCAATAAATAATCACAATTTCTATATTGATGCATCCCTAATGATGTTGTACAGAACCTCTAAAAGGATGTGGTGTGTACCAGATAGCATCAAAGAGTATCAAATACCATTTGGTGAACACCAGATACTCTGTGGTGAGCAGCAGATACTATAAAAGAAAAATACACCATGTCCGTATCTGGTCCTCACCACATAGTATTTGGTGATTACCTGATAGTATCTAGCACTCATCGCACAGTATCTGGTGCCCACTTGATAGCATGTGGTACTCGCTACAAAGTACTTGGTGCTTTCCAGATTTTTACCTAAAAATACACCATGTCCTTTCAGAGGCTCTATAACATTGCCATTATAGGGTTGTAAAATACAACGGATTGTACAGGTGTGTATCTGGTGAGCACCAAATACCATGTGGTGAACACCAGATACTATGTGGTGATTAGCAGATACTATAAGAAAAATACGTCATGTCTGTATCTGGTCTTCACCTCATAGTATTTGGTGATTACCTGATAGTATCTAGCACTCATCACACAGTATCTGGTGCCCACTTGATAGTATTTGGTACTCTGTACATATCTGGTGCTTTCCAGATTTTTACCTAAAAAGAAAATACACTACATTCCTTCAGAGGATCCATAGCATTGCCACTGTAGGGTTGTAAAATACAAGATTGTACAGGTGTGTATCTGGTGAGCACCAAATCACTATGTGGTGATTAGCAGATACTGTAAGAAAAATACATCACTTCTCTATCTGGTCCCCACCTCATAGTATTTGTTGATTACCTGATCCTATGTGGTGATCCTCATCACACAGTATCTGGTGCCCACCTGATAGTATTTGGTACTCACCACATAGTATCTTTCCAGATTTCTGCATGGTTTAATATTATTTGCCTTTTTAAATAAAACCCTGTAGATTCCTAAGGTAACGATGTGACAGCTCTACTATTCAGTTTAACCTTTAGCTTTATGAAAATAGTTTTCTTCTCCGGCTGCGTTTTCAGCATCAGGCTTTCAGCGATGCTTGAATGCCTCCTTTATGCAGTCTGTTCCACAGTACATTAGGCCCATGTAATGCAGGAACTGTCCCTACTGTAGGTATTGTGATGAAGTATAGAGTAGCATTGCAGTGAAATTGCTGTGGAGGAAAGAGAAGTGGTGCAGAACTTCAAAAGACCAAGTAGCTTCATAAATTGCTGCAAACTGAAAAGATTCCTGAGTTATTGATAGCAACACGGTCTTCTTTTGTCTCCCAGTCAATGGGCAGACTAGAGCAGAGCCTATAATGATTGGCATTGTGCTCCAGTAGAGATGAGAATAGCGCAGGCCTGGGACTGCGTTGTCTTTCAAGTGAGGCACTCATGGCTTTGCTTCTCAGCCGCTCCCGCTGCGAGATTTTGACAGATCTTTGTGGATAGCTAAACTTGCGTGGTCGTCTGCGCTTTGTATAGCGTTCCAAACCAAGGAATTCATTTTAAGTCGCCACCAGAAGGATGAACATATGCAAATTTCCCAGTTCCTGCCCTCCCTCGTCTTTCTAATATTACTTTGTTCAAAAACATTTTCTAAGACTGCCCTTTTGGAGAAACAGAGCACCAACATAAAGTGCCTTAGTAATTTGTTTTTATTTATTTTATCCTGTTCCATGATAAATCAATAAACGATTAAAATTACAATAACAACTTTACAGTTAATAACAGTTTATTGGTACCTTATTATATTAGATTATACTTATAATTTTTATTATTTAATTATATTATTTTATTTTATTTTTTTACTGTACAACTTCTCAATCCCTTATTCCTGTCTTACTCGGCTACACTGTAAATGAGGGTCTCCCTCCCTCCCTTCGAGTTTAAATAAAGGTTGATTGATTGATTGATTGATTGATTGATTGAAGTTGTTGGGCCACCACGAGCCGCCAGAACAGCTTCGCAACTTGGCACAGATTCTACAAGTTTCTAGAACTGCACACCCTCGGAAATAAAGGTAGTAAACTGTCTCTGGGGCAGTGCCCCTCTTGTCTCTGGGGGCAGTTCCCATCTTGTCTCTGGGGTGGTGCCCTCAATGGTACATCTCAGTACCTTTAGTCAGGGAACATAATTGTACCGTAACCCATTAAAATGATATTTTCTAAGTTGTACTGACTCCACACACCCCGTCTCGTCTCCAGACTTAATTTTAATGTTCTGTTTCAAAAGATTAGGTTGTGAAAAGGTACTAATATGTACTTTTTTACCTGGAAAAGAACTTACTAATATGTACTTTTACTACTAGTAGTAGTAGTACTACTACTGCTACTATTAATATTAGTAGTATAATAATTTTGTAGGTAGTTTGACCAGAGGAGGATGGGTCCCCCCTTGTGAGCCTTGGTTCCTCCCAAGGTTTCTTCCTCAGTTCTGAGGGAGTTTTTCCTTGCCACTGTCGCCCCTGGCTCGCTCACCTGGAGGATTTACATTTCATGTTAAAACTTTGTCCTTAATGGATTTCTGTGAAGCTGCTTTATGACATCAGTTGTAAAAAGCGCTATACAAATAAATTTGACTTGACTTGACTTATTTAATGTTCACATCTGGACCTTAAAACACTGTTGTACCTTTGAGGGAACATTTACATTGTTTGTACCTGAACAGAACCTTTATTTCTAACAGTGTACTGGAGGCAAGGCAAGCACTGCAAAAAATAGTATCTTGCCAAGTAAAATGATCTTAATTCTCGTTGATAAAACCAGTATTTCTCATGTTGAGATTGTTGTAAGCGTATTTTAAGGTTATGTAACTTATTTTCAAACATGTTTTACTTGTATTAAGTAATTTTATTAAGTAAAATGATCTGACTATATTGGCAGATAATTTTGCTTGTTTTAAGAAATGTGCTTGAAACAAACTAAATTATCTGCCAGTTCGATGCGATAATTGTACTTAATAAAATGACCTAAAACAAGTAAAACATGTCCGGAAATAAGCTAAATAATCTTATAATAAGTGCACAACCATCTCAAAATAAGACATTTTAGATATAATACACAGAATTAAGATAATTACACTGGACAATGTGCTATTTTTTGCAGTGCACCATTCATCCAAAGTGTATTTTCTGAAGTGGTGGTTTTGATGATGGTAGTAGAGAGTGCTGTCTGACACATTCATCCGAAATCTCCCATAGGTGTTCAACTGGGTTGAGACAGGTCACTGTGAAGGCTTTAGCTTATGATTTACATTATTTTCATACTTTCAGTTACCCCTTGTGTCCTGTGGATCATCCTGGAAGAAACTAGTCCCATCGGGACAGGAATGTTCCATCACAGGATAAAGGTGGTCAGTCAAAATAACTTTGTTTTGATTTGCAGTGACCCCAGCATAACAGAGCCACCGGACTCAAACATAGGAGTCAAACATTCAGGGCTGTCATGTTCTCTTGGTCTACATCACACATGCACTCGCCCACTTGGTAAAGAATGACTCATCTGACCAAATAACTATTTTCCACATCTCAGTATATTGGAACCTGTGGTTTTTACACTGAACTCTCAAATTTGCCTTTGTAACGAGGGGTTTATGCCTTGCAGGCCCACTATAATATCCCACTCTATGCACTGGTGGACAAACTGTTGCTGCTGATACAGTATGATTACATCCTGCATTGACATTCTCATCTGGGGAACAGTAACTCTTCTGTTTTTCCACACTAAAATGCAAGCATCACGGTTACTTAATGTGCACTTTCGAACACAAGTTCCAGCGCTATTTGTCTCAATGTCTTTCTCACAGATATAAAATAGTCTTTGTGGTTGAAGCTCCTGCCAACCGAGCCCTAATAATGAACTCTCTTTCTCAGATCTTTTGCTATTACCATCTTGATCCACAATTGAGGTGAACTGGGCCTGCTCAATGCCACAGTGCATAGTACATTTCCATTCACAGCATTTAGCAGATGCTCTTATCCAGAGTGACTTACAAAAGTGCTTTGTTTTCTATCTAGAGAAAGTATCTTTACTAGTTACAAATAGGTTAGAGAGAAAGCCGGTCCTGAGCTCAGATACTGCTAGAAACAAAAGCCCTTGTTGATACCTAGAGAAAAAGAAACGGAGTTAAACACAGCGCAGTGCAATACAATTTAATAAGTACTTAAATTAGTGCTCGTTTCAGTGCTGTATAAAGAGACGTGTCTTCAGTCTGCGTTTGAAGACCGTGAGAGAGTCTGCTGTTCGGACAGCCGAAGGGAGTTCGTTCCACCACCTGGGTGCCTGGATAGAGTAGTAATATAATAATAATAATATTTTTTATTTATATAGCACTTTTCATGCTGGTGGCAGCTCAAAGTGCTTTACAGACAAGTGATACAAAAACAGTTATACAAGAAATTGTAAGTCTTAATTTAGAATTATATAAGAAAATGATACAGATCAGATTAAAAGATGAAGAGTTTTAATACAACGCTAAGATAAAGAGATGTGTTTTTAGATGCTTCTTAAAAGTGAGCACTGAACTTGACTGTCTGATAAAAGGTGGAATTGAGCTCCACAGTTTAGAAGCAGAATAACTGAACGAGTCCATGTTTTCTGTATTTTACAAAAGGTATTTGTAGAAGGTCAGTATCTGTAGATCTAAGATCACATGCCGGAACATAAACAGACAGACACTCTGTGATGTAAGTGGTGCTTTTAGGTCATTTAGAGCCTTAAATTACAGTAATAATAATAGTGGTAGACATAGTATGATAATAATTGCTTATTGTGTCATGTAGTACTCCTTTTTGAAAGCATCTGCACTCGTTACGTCTTTCCACTCATTTATTTAGGTTTCTCCATTGATTTGTCTCTTGTCTGTATGCGTACAATTACTCAGTGAAGCCCATCTGTACAATTTACCCCATTTATCAGCCACTATGACTATGGACTATTAATATTTGGGTGGTGGAGGATTCTCATCCAACAGTGACACCTACATTGTAGTGAAATGTTAGTTTGTGCCGCACTGGTACAAGTGTGTCAGAAACAGTGGCATTAAACACTTTGTGCACTTACTGATGACTTTATTGCAGTTAGGCTGCTGAATCTGTTTTGTTACACTCTGAGAACAGCCAGCATCTCTTTGGCCATCCATGTTTTCTTGAGTTTTCTCAGGTTGAACAGTTTGAATGAAAAGATTTCCCTTCGGAACCTGAGTTGCGCTAAATGCAGCATCAGTCAAAATCATGCCTGAATCCCAAATGGCTTCCCGTTCAACTTACAGTGCACTATTTTGATGTAGAAGCCATTATTTCACGACCTGTGTTGTGGACTGTAGAGGGAATACGGAGTCATCTGGGATTTCAGCCCGTATCTTTACTGTAATCAGATTATGTTAATTATGCTAAAGCTAATGTATTTGTTTGGAGTAGATCTGGGTAAAGTCCCTGAGCCAGTGCTCAGGTTGCATTGTGACTCTGATAATCCCAGCAGCTGGCCCTTTATTTTGCATGTCCTTCATAACCGAAGCAGTTAATGCTTTAAAATTCACATTCCAGCGCATTATAAATAGTTCTCATCCCCCCCACCCCCGAGCCCAATTTGAACGCTGTCCAGTTAAGCCATTAGAGCACAGCTGAACGGACAGGCAAATCTGCATGCGCTGATGACAAACACTCATCCCAGGCCGTAATATCAGTATTCTGTCAGAACTGAAAAGGTTGTAGCACAGCCAGATCTACACAGTTTGCTCGGAGATCCCATTGATTTTTCTTAACTGGATTACCAAGCATTTAGGCCACTCGTTTGAAGAAGTGGTTGGGCGTTACCTCAGATATAATCGATCAGCTAAGCAAATTTGATTCTTTTGTTTAGCACTGGAGCTACAAAGCTAAACACTAGAAGTCAATAGTCACCAAAATCTGTTCTGTAAATACATCACCAAAACTTGCTCTCAACCTGCTCAAACTGCATCCTGTCTGTATTAAAGTCATGCAGATTCTATCCATGTGGTTTAGACCACGATGTGACTGTGAACTGTGAACTATACAAGCGAAGAAAACTTCACCATGTAGCCGTTAAACGCTAAACACTGCGGGCAGCCATTGTAAACAGCAGGTGTTGTGCTGGAATCCAACTCCTCTTCACATGTGCTCACGTCACGCGAAGGCTACAGAGTACATCCACTATATCTGTTGTTTTTATTTATGAGTAACTGTCAGTTTCGGACTGAAGCTGTATGTTTAAAAATAGAAACAGAAACGCCTGTGTGATCCGTGTGAATGTGAAGCGGAGTGGGATTCTGAGGAGGAGGTGAATTTGGCACGACTGTTGTCAAAAATACCCGCCCACAGTGTTCAGCTACACAGCGAAGTTTTGGGCATTTATATAGTTTACAGTAAGTCATATTGTGCTCAAAGCCACATCAACAAGTCTGTGCAATCTTAATAAAGACCCAGGTGTGGTTTGAGTGGGTTGAGTGCAGTGTCGGTCATGTATATAAAGAAAAGACTTGGGGACTATTGACTTCTAGTGTTTGTTAGCAACATTAGCCTTGTAGCTCCAGTGCTAAACGAAAGAATCAAAGTTTGGGCGCTAAACATGTCTTGGCTGATTGACTACATCTGGGGTAAGTGGGAAATTGTGTATGTGATTTGGAAAGTTCAAAGTGTGATGATGAACCATAGTCTTGTCCTGGTTGTTTATGGGCTTTTTAAGTCCAGGAGAATCTGATGTTTCCCAACTGAAATTTGAATGGACCATAAAAATAGTAAACCTACAGGAAGGTTGATCCCCAGGAGGAGGGTTGGTGACCACTCCTCTAGTCCTATATCAGTAGTCAGATTATGTCACAGGAAGCTGCTGGCTGGATGATTTTGGTTGGCAGACTGTAGTCACTACCATGTCAGTGTCACTGCAGTGCTGAAAATGATCCACCACCCAAATAATACCTGCTCAGTGGTGATCGTGGCCTACAAAATGTAACTGCAGAATGCGTATCCCAGGTGTTGGCAACTCAAATGGTCAGAAGAGCCGTTTTGTCCTTTCAACAAAAATCAAACCACCTTGGGAGTCGCAACATTTCATGTCCATTTTACCATCTTGGCTGTAAATATGTCTCACTATGCAGACTTACTTTGCTCTGCTGTAAACTTTAGCACAACTAAAGCTGCTTTTCTCGCATCATTGGCAGGAAACAAAAGTAGAATAGTTTCTTGTAAAATGTCTCTCAACGTTTGTTTTTTCACAAGGCTGAAGTCGCTTCTCATTCACCAGCTTCTTGTTTAAATTGTCCCATTCCACCTTAAATGGTGCCTGATGTGCCAGAATTTAACTGCTTCACCATTTAAGGTGGAACGGGACAATCCAAATAAGAAGCTGACTTCAGCTTCGTGACTTCTTAGTGTTTAACAGTTGCGCGTCACAGATTAAACGTATCAGGAAACCAGCTGGATTGATTATAAATGCAAATAAGTCTATTCGTCTCCAAATCATCGATGTTTGTCTTAAATCTTTCTCTTTGCCTTCTCGTTAGATACTAGCTAGGTGAGACTGTTTTCTGCATTTTCAGGTTTAACGGGTGAATTAGCAGATATCGTTTAAGCATTTAAGATAATTTATTGTAGAATCCGTGTTAGAATGATCAGCAAAGCTTTATTTCACTGCAAAAGAGGATTATTTTTTTTTTAACCTAAAAATCTAATTCTGCCATGGAGCAGCAAAAGGGAATTAAAAGAGCTGCATGTTGCTGACCCCTGGCATGTCCAAATGCGTATATTAAGTGGACCTGACATCATTTGTAAATACACTGTACCTAATAAAGTAGCTAGTGAAAGTCTGTACTGTATATATATACAGTGTGTGTGTGTGTTTGTGTGTGTACATACATACAGACATACATATACACACATACACTTAGTTTTAGCTTTGCAAAAGTTGTGTGAATAAATAAACATTCTCTTTGAAATTAGGCATGGCACACGCCCCAGGGAGTAAGCAGGCCTATTTCAGAGGAAATCGAATGCAGGGATTCGCCCATCGCTGGGGATGGGGGGTTGTTGTTATACATGCAGTCATCCATAAAAATGCAGAAATTGGAAGAGAAAGGATATTTCAGAATGTTTTCAATGCCGCGTTTAAAATTCAGATCACATGCCGAGAGTCGACGAGCAGAACATATGTAAAATAAGAAAAGCTGAACCAAAGTCTCCACGGACTGAGGAATATATCAATAAGCACTTTGATCCTTGGGCTCTAGATTGCCTAACTCACAGTTTTCTCAGTGCTGCCTGGCTTTAGGGAAGCTAACTGTCATAATAATTGGTCTGTATAAGCTAAAATACAGTATTTTCTGTACAGTATTTTCCTTTGGCCACCTGTTTGGGTCAGGCCTGTTCCAGACCAGTGTCCAACTGGTAGTTGGTAGTTTAGGAATTTGCTTTTGACAAATGCCCAAGAGAAAAAGGTACCTAGATTTTTGTGACCAACTGTGCTCAAGAAAATCATGGCCTTTGTGAATCTGCAAAATTTGTAGCATAGAGTCCATAATAATGTTTTGATGTGTTTCCTGTGCTTCATAAAAGAACAGAAAAACTGACTCCAACACACATTTGTAATAGAAGCCAATGGGAAGATGCTTCAGTGTGTTTGGCTTTTTGAGTCAGTGAGTTTACCTGTTCTTTTCTACAGAGGAAAGACAGATTGTTGTCTGTGCTAATCAACTACATAGATAAAGATAGGCTGATAGAGATTATGTTGAAAAACACTGGAGTGTTCCTGTGGTTAAAAAGCATATCTGTGTTTACCTTTTATCCACACGGTAAATCTTATACAAACTCTGCTTCTTATGTTCTTACCAGGGCTTTTACTATGCAAAGGAGGAGTATTTGTAGAATCCATCTGGAATTTACTTTGCCTTAGTCACTTTGAGACTGTGCGCACAGTTTAAAGGGTTCCTCCAGGACCAGAATCTAGTACAGTTTGGTGATCTCTTTGCTGAAACACATCTGATTTAACTCAGCAGTTAATGACATGGTTTAGTAGACGTGTCAGAACACTGTTGGACTCCAGCCCTCCAGGATCAGAGCAGAGTTATATGCCAAATACCCAACAAACTGTCCTCTGTTGGACCAAACAGCACTAATGTAACCAATAGAAATGGCACTAGGTGTAAAAATGTATCACTGTATTGTGCTGCATCGATCTGGTGTTGGTTCCACTGCATAGATTTTGAAATGTTACAACAGATTATAATAGATTAGAATGACATTAGCCATAACAAAAAAATCAACTTTACTTTTAATGTAAGTCAGTGGAACCAGACTTTTTTCAAAGTCGTTTTGGGCCGTTTATTTTAGTACATTCATCATGAAATTTACATACAATGTAAAGGACAACAGGTATTTTTAAATTATGTCAAAAAATGAAAATGACAAAAATGGAGATGCAAGGTTTTGTTCCGACGACAGCGATATATATAACACACACACACACATACACACACACACACACACATATATATATATATATATATATATATATATATGAAACAACAAGTGCTCCCCTGGCTCCAGTAACTGATACTGCCCCTTTGGCAGAAACAGCTTTATGCAGATGTTTCCTATAACTGTCTCCCAGTTTCTGACATTGACTGGGAGAAATTTTTGCCCATTCCTCCTTGCAGAATTCTTACAGCTGTGCAGTGTTTCAGGGGCTTTTTGCATGTAATACATTTCAACTCCGCCCACAGCATTTCAGTGAGACTCAGATCTGGGCTTTGAGTAGGCCATTCCACAACCCTCCATTTCTTCTTTTTGAGCTGTTCCTTGATGGATTTACTTGTACGTTTGGGATCGTTATCCTGGTGGAAATCCACTCCTTCAGCTTCAGCTTTTTACAGATGGTCTCACATTCTCCTCATCCAGTCTCTGGTATGAAAGAGAATTCATAGTCGATGCTGTGATTGCAAGTTGACAAGGCCAAATCATAAGATTTCCACCACCATGCTTTACCATCGGTATGAGATTGTTCTGATCAAGTGTTGTCTTTGGTTTTCAACAAACGTGGCTTCTGGTACTGTGGCCGAACAACTCTGTCTTTGACTCATCTGTCCATACTACGTT
Source organism: Colossoma macropomum (assembly GCF_904425465.1). Lineage (NCBI taxonomy): Eukaryota > Metazoa > Chordata > Actinopteri > Characiformes > Serrasalmidae > Colossoma > Colossoma macropomum. The sequence goes on along the minus strand of NW_023494795.1, from coordinate 10,017,141 downwards.
GTTTCAGAAGTCCTGGTCCACGCCTACATATTAGAAAACTTTAGTCTTGCCCTGATGTTCTTTTTTAAACAACAAATGCTTCCTCCTGGACTGCATTGTTGGTCAAATTAATGCAGTCTCTTTCTAATGGTAGATGCATGCACTGTGGCAAGAGCTACACCCAGATCCTCCGATGAAATTTTGGAGACTTCTTTTAGCATCTTACGGTCTGCTCTGGGGTCAAATGTTCTGGGGCGGCCTGGTCTGGACAAGTTGGCAGTGGTTTTAAATCTTCTCCACTTGTAGATGATCTTCCAGACAGTGGAATGATTGATTTCCGATATTTTGTATGTCTTTTTAATCCCCTTACCAGACTCGTAGGCATCTACAACTTTCTTTCTATAGGCCTCAGAGAGCTCATTTGATCCAGGGATGATGATACCCTAAACTCCAATAACAAAGAGCAAACCAGACCAGTTACCTGAGGTTTAAGTGAGACAAATTCCTCCATGACATTCTCTAACAGTGTTTTAATCATTAGCACCTGATTTCAATTTGACACATTTGAAGCATTGATATATGTAGGTGTGTACTTACTTACTTACCTACGCACACAAAAAAATACATTACTGTTTATTTCAGTTACATAAAGGATGACAAAAATGTTAATTCTAGGTGTCACATGTTAAATGAGATCACATTTATCTGTCAACACTGTTTAAATGAAGACTTGATATCTGTGCCCCCAAATATGGAAAAAAAAGTCTGAATTCTGCTGTCAGAATTTCAGTTTTTGACATAATTTGAAAATGCATGTTGCCCTTTATATTGTGTGTAAATTTAATGATCAATGGACCAAAAGAAACGGCCCAAAAAGACTTGGAAAAAATTCTGGTTCCATTGACTTACACTAAGAAGAAAGTATGTTTTTTCCTTCTCCTGTAAAGTTACAATTTTGGATATACACGGTTTTGTTCCAACAACAGCAATATATATATTTATTCTTGTTATTTTTCTGTTTAGGTTTATTGGTATTTATTTTAATATCGTAATATCTGATGTCATGATGCATTGAATAACTTCCTAATTGAATCAAACGCTGTGATGTCAGTGACTTGATTCAGAGAATCTCGCGAGGCGTTTTCTTGCTCAGCCTGGTTTGCAGTTGCAGTCAAACTTGGGAGAACTCGAAAAAACAGTGAAGCACTCAAACACACAGTCTACTGAATAATAGATTCCCTTTTTTCCTGAAATATACATCAAAGGCTCCAGCACCACACTCTAGCTGAAGTGCAGAGCATTACGTAACCTGGTGAATGCTGAGTCCCCGACCTGGCCTGTTCAGTGGTACAACCCCAGCTGGGCCTGCTGAATGGTACATCCTCAATTCCATCCTGAATCATTGCGTAACTGTGAAGAAATACACGTGGAGACCTTCAGGCCCTCGACTTTGCTTTTGATTAAAACAAACTGCTTTTTTTCCCCTCAGAGATGCCTCACACTCTCGGCTCACGCTCCTTCACTACTGTTAAGCGTTACATAATGCCCACTAATTACCACCCCACCCCCACTCCTCTCATTTCTCTAGGATGGTAACGGCCATGTGTAATCACTCAATTAGGCGGTGGACAGTGTTTGTATGGAAATACAACACAAGGGGAAGCGGCTCTGCAGCTGGTTGTGCAATGCAAAATAATGCACTGTTTAATTGACTGCATATAACTAGGCATATAGGTCAGTGATACAGGATTAATCAAATTGGTGCTGCAGCTACTCAGGACATGTTTTAGGTCTGTTCTTGTCTGTTTCTATTAATGTTAGAACTCACAGTTATGGCCAGAGATCATAAAAGCATGTTATGATTTGATATTACTTCTTACTAGTAGCTCATTGAAACACATGAAGTTCTGCAAAATGCACACTCTAAACCAGGGGTGTCGAACTCAACACTAAAAGGGCCATATTAAAAAATCTCAACATATCTGTGGGCCGAAGAATGCAGATGTTTTTATTTCATCATTATTAACATTTTGCTATAACCCAAACTGACCATTATTTTTTCAAAACACACCAACTAGTAGACCTTGAAATATTACATGAATACTTGAAATATTCAAAATTTCAGTGTCCCCAGGACCTACCTATTTGCTTGAACTAAACGCCTGCCATCCTTTTCTTGCTGCAAGTTCATTCATTCTTGGGCTCGATTTCTGAGCTGCTGAGCTGACGTTAAGCATTTACGTTGGTTGAACTGTTGCTGAAACGCAGCTAGTATGTGATATCACTGGTGTGAAATTGTGTAGAATTGAGAACAGAGAACTTGTAGAGAGAATTACCACTCTGTAATGTCGTCCAGGTTTCTGAAACACTAGAGGGCGCTCCCGAGCAAGTCCAAAATGAACAGGTTAAGATGGAGCATTTGAGCAAAATCATAGTTTATAAATGCTTAAGCGTTTTTAATGTAAAAGGATACATTCATTTCCTGAACACAGAACAGCATAAAACATTTTAACACTGCTGTTATATTTTTACGAGCTTTAGACTCGAGTTATAGTAGTTTAAAGCGGAACCTCATGTGAGCGCGAACAGCCAATCAGCACTCAGTAGCAGTAATGCCAACGTTCTGCTGCCCAAAACCTGTTTGCTGTAGAAAAAAGGAAATATATAGTCAATGTTAGTCAAGTCACGTCAAAATTTATGTAGCACTTTTTACAACAGGTGTTGTCACAAAGCAGCTTTACAGAAAAATCTGGGTGCAAGCCCCCATGAGTCGCCAGTGGAAAAGTTCTGGGCGAGTGACTAGAAACTATTTTAACTTTTTGTTTTTAGCCGTTGAGCTCAATTTACTTCCATACATTGAGGACTCACTCACGGGCGCCCTCTGCAGTTTTGCAGTCCTGTTTTTGATATAACGGGGGAAATAGGAAGTGGCCAGCCTTCTCATAAACCAGCTTTGGTGTAACCGCTGTCCCATAGATTGCTGGGGAGGAGAGTCAGAGCTCACATTGCATCACAGTGCATGCTGGGAAGTGTAGTGCAGCATGTTGTGAAACAGGCAAATATTAATTGAAAATTAAAATACTTCTTCTGGCCAATAGGATTGCATCGTGGGCCTGATCTGGCCCGTGGGCCTTGTGTTTGACACATGGGCTCTAAACTTTCAACCAATACCACATTTGTGTTTGTAGGTAAAAGGAGAGATATTTCATTCCGATCTGAATTTGATGAAAATGTATTGTTGCACATTGTACAGTCTCATTTTGCAGAAAGAGAAACCACTGTCTAAATTTTTCGAAGTTGTTGCATTTAAATAGAATGGAAAAACGACAAAAATAGTGCTCAGTCCTGGCCCTGGAGATCTACTACTTCAGATCCAACACACCTGGCTCTGATATTCAGATGTTCCTGAAGGCCTTCATTACTCTGACCAAATGTGTTCGGTGTGTTTAGGGGCTAACCTCTGCAAGATGGTAGATCACCAGGACCAGGATTTGGCCCCTGCACTGGACCAGTGGTCATCAACATTGCTCTTGGAGATCCACCCTCTGCAGGTCATTTTGAGATGGTTTGTTCACTTATTCTAAGATTATTTACCTTATTTCTAGACATTTTTTCTTTATTTTAGGTGATTTTATTAAGTATAATTATCTCACTATATTGGCAGATAATTTTGCTGGTTTCAAGCACATTTCTTAAAACAAGCTCACTTATCTGCCAATATAGTGACATCATTTTACTTAATAAAATTATTTAAAGCAAGTAAAAAAATCTATAAATAAGGAAAATAATCTTAAATTAAGCTTACAACAATCTCAACAGGAGACATTTTAATATTATTAAACATATGTAAGATAATTTTACTTGACAAGATGCGATCTTTTGCACTGCAAGAATTCTGTAGGCCATAATTCGATGGATCATGTGGGGTCGATTAGGGTTGGAGTCTAAAATCCATGAGCAGGGCCGGTAAACACTGCTGTAGACTGATCTACTGATCCTGATATGGGTCTCATGGGTCCAGCCCTAAATCAGCATGAAGGTCGTTTTTGCTTGTCTGTGACCTATAGCCTATACCTGTCATGCCCAAATGCGGTCCTGGTGATCTACTGCCCTGAAGTGTTCAGTTCAAACACAACCGGCTCTGATATTCAGGGCCTCCTGAAGGTCTTTATTACCTGGATCAGGTTAGATTAAGGACTAAACTAACTTCTTCAGGACCAGACTTCAGCAGCCCCGTTTCCTTTCTCTCAGCTTTCAGCTCCATATGGCAAAGATGGTATAGTTTTTTTCAGATAGATTCTGTTGGAAATGATTCCAGCTTGGAATTCATCCCCCACTGTGCGCTGCTGTAAATATGAGCAGGAGAGGAAACAAGCCAGAGAATTGTGCTTTGCTCAGAGGCAGGTGCAGACGAATGTAACGGTGCGCATCGTCTTATTGGCCCCATCAATTCCATCTGTTCAGTCGTCAGAAGAGCAAAACGTTATACCAAATTATCATGTGTTCAAAGGTGGATCCGAAATTCTAGTGGAATATTAAACAAATTTATATTCATTTTGTCTAAAAGTGGGACTGTTTTAAGGTAGTGTTATCAGGATTATGCACTTAAACTAAAAACATATAGTGAGAATCAGACACATTAAGTTGTACTCATTTTTATTTATTTATTTGTTTTAAATAAAGTCGTTAAAGCCGACCTGAACTCAGAATTGACCTTTGTTGCCTTGTTAGCTCGTGTTCTTGATCATATTAAGCACAACTCATCATGCCATATCACCATATGATACCAGGTTCCACCTCCTCCTCCCATCACCTCCACCTATCACTCTTAGATAGCTCAGATAATATAACATGATAACAGATTTCAGTCAGAAAGGTCACGTTATAGTTGGAAAATACATTAGAATTAGGAATCACATTGATTTTAAAGGCATCCTAGTTAATTTGGAATTTTTTAATTGTTATTGTTGAGTTTTGGCTCCGGTTTCCTCCCACAGTCCAACACATGCAGTCGGGCCAATTGGATATGCTAAATTGCCCCTAGGTGTGAGTGTGGATGTATATGTCTGTCTGTCTGCCCTGCGATGGACTGGCGACCTGTCCAGGGTATATCCTGCCTTCTGCCCAGTGACAGCTGGGATGGGCTCCAGCCCCCCCCCGCTCCGCCACCCCCCCTCCCCGCGACCCAGAAGGATAAGCGGCTTAGAAAATGTGTGTGTTGAGTTTTGTATTACATTGTACCCATTTGTATTGCTTGGCCTACTATGAAAAACTCTTGCTCGATAAATTATCAAAATATTATAATATTGATATTGATAATCTTGCTTTATACAGTTTCAGAGCAGCACAGCAGCACGTTATTGGCCAGCTATGGCAGCGCCGCAGTGCTAGCTTTAGGAAATCCTTGCGTGATCCTGCCTGTACTGGTTGGGGTCTGCTCGGTGGAACTCACTGCAGTATGCAGGGGAGGGCATGGCTAGCCCCCCACCACCCCTCCGTCCCTCCATCCTACGGTCCTTTCTGATTGGTATGCGAGACCAGACGGCCTTGTTCTGCAGTGTGGCTTTCTGAACGCCGCCGCATGTCAGAGTGGAGAGGGGAGGCATACTGCAGTGGAGAGGGAGGAGGGGTGTGGCGCATGTGTGTGTGTCTGTGAGAGAGAGAGAGAATGGTGGGGGGAAATACCATAGAACACACACACACATAAGCTGAGCACTGCACCAGGATTCCCTGTCTGGAGCGATCAAAGTCATGCATCTTACAGTCAGGCTTTGTGTGAAAGTCATTCTGCCTGCTGCTGAATCACTGGGTCGCTCACACAGAGAATGTTCCCTGCATCATATCACATCCAGAGCAATCGAGCATAATCATTGTGAATGCCTTAATATCATTAACATATTTGTTTCATGTCTGTAAGGTAAGATTGGACCGGTTTTACAGTTTTACTACCAGACACCACTTCTGAATGGATTCAGCTCCTTGAAGGTGATGCAGGCACTCAGTTGTGCACACAGCCTGTATAATTGCCATAGAAAAGCATTGCCAATAGAATAGGACTCTGAGGAGCACATGAGCCAAAGGTCACCATACCCAATGCCAAGGGTCAGCTAGAGGGGTATAAAGCCCCCCAGTATTGGGCTGTGCTACAGTGGAGCTTTGTTCTCTGGAGAGATAGAGCAACATCCAATACCTTTAGGATGAGTTGGAGTGGCATTTGTGATCCAGAAGTAATCATCCAACATCAATACCTGATCTCTGTATTGCTCTTCTTTCTGAATGCAATCAAATCCTCACAACTGTTCCAACATCTAGTGTAAAGCCCAAAAGATTAGACGCTGTTACTGCACCAAAAGAGGACATACTCCCTGTTAAACCTTTGATTTTAGACGGTAAGCAGGTGTCTTCAAACTTTTGGACATGGCCAAAAGTATGTGGACAAATCTCCTAATTATTGAGTCCAAGTGTTTCAGCCACTCCCATTGCAGGTGTATGAAATCAAGCACATAGCCATGCAAACTCCATAGACACATATTGGCAGCAGAATGGGATGCACTGAAGAGCTCGGTGATATTAAACATGGCTATCATAGGATGCCACCCTTGCTATATCTGCCCCAGTCAACTATAAGTGCTATTATTGTGGAATGGAAGCATCTAGAAGCAACAATAAATTAACAGTAAATCAGAGCAGGGAAACACGCTTTCCAGGCATTAGGAATAATACGCCTTATAATACTGCAGAATGACTCACCAGTGATGGTCACTGCTCGAAAAGAAAAGATGCACGACGATCTTTCATCTGGGCAAACTTGTCAAAAACTTTTCTCTCAAAGTCACCAATCAATGAATGAATTCGAGTGACAGTATAGCAGGGGCAGGCAAGGAAAGCAGAAGAGTGTTTTTAGCTACACTCTCAGTCAGCCACGTTTTTCTCTTGAACCTCTCTGGACTGAAGGAGCAGTTTTTGTCCTTCCAGACTGAATGATGTTGAAATCCTTAAATGTCCCAAAACATTTCATCTCTTATTGCAAATTTCTGCTCTTATTGCTGGCACCAAATTTAACTTTTACTACTTTTTAACTTTACTCATTATATTGCCTTGCTATTATGAGTGGCTACCACAGCTGATGAGAAACAATGGCTAGCTGCGTAGCAATGGCCATACTGTAAACGTTACTAAACGTCTGAATGTATGTAAATTTATTACTTTTTATTGGCTGCTCTCAGCATGGGACCAACGTGATTTGGCCCCACCAGCCTCTAATGTAGAGACGCCGCTGCAGGCATCGCAGAAGTGGTGCAAAATACGCCGCCACTGGACTGTAGAGCAGCAGAAACATGATCTCTGGAGTGATGAATCACGCTTCACTATCTGGCAGACTGATGAGTTCATGGACGCCAGGAGAAAGCTCCCAAAGTTTGTCATGAAATTTTGACGCAGTGGAAAGGAAAGGACAGATGGCATTTTCAAAACAATGACAATATACTGTTTTTTAAATAATATACTATATTGGATACAATTGCAATGTAAAACTGCACAATACGAGGCAATACAGTATACTGTGTATAGTGTGTGTGGCCTTGTGATACTGTAGCATTACGTAAAGTCTAGTAATGCATAGAGTTCCATAATAAAAGTGAATTGGTTCTGTAGAAACGACTGCCATCACAAAGTGTATTTGCAGTTTCACTAACTGCTCGTTTCGCAGGATGGATGTAAAGCAGGGCTCCAGCAGGGTGGCGGTGCTGCTTTTATGGGTTAGTGTGAATTAGCATCTGTATTGTTCTCTGAGAGGAGGCATTTGTCAGAAAAAGCGATGCCTCATACTCACACGCCACAGTGTGAGCGGCGCAGCCTCAATGAGCGTCAATGGATTTTCTCCCAGCGCAGGTTGAACCCAATTAATCTTGAGGCAATAAATTCCCCCCCCCCACAACACTCTCCTCTTTCCTCCCCACCCTCGTTTACTCTGTGTTTCAGATACACCTTTCATTCAGTTTATCTCTCTCTCTCCCTCGCTCCAGTCTTTTCTTCCTTCTCTTCAGCGCCCTCCCCATCCCCCCTCACTATCTTTAGCCTCTTTTCATGCGTCTCTCCTCTCACCTCCTATCTGTAGCCTCCTAGCTCTCTTTTCCTCTCCTCCCCAGCCTCCCTCCTGTCTTTTCTTATTCGATTTGCTTGTGTAAGTGACCTTGCGCTCTTTCTCTTTTTCTCCACTTCGTCTCTGCTTCTCTCCCTGTCTGCTCTTTCTCTCTCTCTTTCCTCTCTCTCTTGCTTTCTCTTTCTCTCTCTTTGACACTTGTTCTCTCTCTTTCTCTTTCCTTCTTTCTCTATCTCTCTCCTACCCTCTATCTCTCCTATTTCTATCTCGCTGTTTTTCTCTACTCTCTCTCTCTCTTTCTCTTTCAGTATCACTTGTTCTCTTTTCTTTCTTTCTTCTTCATTCTTCTCTGACCACTCTTCTCTCCCTTTCTTCCTCATTCTTCTTGGTCCCTCTCTCTTTTTTTCATTCCTTCTCTCTCTCTTTCTCCTCTCTCTCTCTTTCTTTCCCATTCTTTGTGGTCCCTCTCTCTCTCTCTTTTTCTCTTTACTTCTTTCCCTACCTCTCTCTTACCTCTATCTCTCCTCTTTCTGTCTCTTTTTCTTTTAAGCTCTCTCCCTTTCTCTTTCACTATCACTTGTTCTCTTTTCTTTCTTCCTCTTTTATTCTTCTCTGTTCCTCTCTCTCTCTCTCTCTCTATTTCTCTCCTTTTTTCTCTTTCTTGTTGGTCCCTCTCTCTTTTTCTCTTTCCTTCTCTCTAAATCTACCCCCCTCGCTCTCAGTTTTTTCTGTGCTCTCTCTCTCCCTTTCTCTTTCCCTATCAACTTTTCTCTTTTCTCTCATTCTCCTTCATTCTTCGTGGTCCCCCTCTCACTCTTTTTCTCTTCCCTATCTCTCTCCCGCCCTCTATCTCTCCTCTTTTTGTCTCTCTGTTACCTCTCTGCTCCCTCTCCCTTTCTCTTTCCCCATTCTTTTTTCTTTATCTCTCCTTCATTCTTCTCTGTCCCTCTCTCTCTCTCTCTCTCTCTCTCTCTCTCTCTATTTTTTTTCTTTAACTGCTCGTTCGTCCACGTGTGGGCACGATAAGGCTGTAAGTCACGTCCTACTTAAAGAATTTTCTCTACAAAGAAAAAAATATACCTTCTGCAGCAGAACTCTCTGCCTGCACCTTTTCTCCTCTCTGGCTGCTGTGATGTCCAGATTCTGCGTTTCAGCAATAAATCACTCAAAATTGTCAATTTTATCAAGGATGTCAAGGGTGTTGTTAGGCACACAAAGCAGAGATTATTCTATGAATGACACAGTGTCCTAATGATATTCATCAGGTAGTTGGATTAACCTGTTGATGTTAAGCTGGACATCTCTACTGATGTTGACACTGTTTTCATTTTTAACAAGGCCTAACTTTAACAAATACTGAAAGGGTTTTCAACAGTTTTAATCATCATTCTGCACGTTATGCACTAACGAATTCAACTTGGGGCTCCTGAGCAGCTCAGTCATGTAAGCGTTGGCCTTATTGTCAGGAGATCTCAACTTCGATCTCCTGCGATATCACTTGGTAAGATTTGAGTGTAAATCCAAAATAAATAAAAAAAGATAATAATAAAAAAGTCATATAGTTCAGCTGACATGTGCAGTCAAACATTACTGTGCAAAAGTCACTTCAAGTTTTCTCTTGTTGGCGTGTTGGTGTGAGTCTGCTCATTATTGCTGGTGGGTGTATAAAATATTGAGCTTCTGAAAGGAAAATAAAAAAATGTATCGCTGTTTTGTGAACCGAGGATATAAGTTTATAAGTTCATTCCATTTTATGGCACAATACTATTGGGAACAGTAGGAACGAAGTGTAGGAAGAAGGAACAAAGAGTTCACAGAGCACAATTGGTCCAAGGAATTTGTTGGACCCAGTCATTTTGATAGTTCATTTGCATAAAGTTGAGAAGATTTGAACTCGATTTCAACTTATCGCTCTGCTGCTGTGTCGCTTGCCGCTTGAAGCTAAATCAAATACAAATCTTGTACTCCTGTAGGAAACGACTGGCCAACTGTCAGGCTGATGCTTGCTAATGTGAAAATACAGTCAGGCATCTAAGCACATTGTCTAAAACCATCTATATTGACACTAAGTGTGTTTTTACTATATATATATATATATCTTTGTCCTCGTCATAGTGTAAACAATGGCAAGAAATGATGGATATTTTACGACATCATTTCTGTTTTATGTGCCCGATTGTTCATGTTACTGCATATAATCAGATAATTAAAGGAAAAAAACTGGCGAGAATGTCTGTAGAGTGCAGTTAAATTACAGTGATAAGACAAGTGTGATGGATGGGTTTTCTTTATATTATCGCTAATACTGTATTATGACAATAATAACCATGGCTTTGTTAACTGTACTCTTTAAAAAAATATATATATAATTCCAAAAAAATGCAGAAAGAATACTCATCCCATTATTTTTACTGCTATTAAGCAAGCACTATTTAGTGCTATTGTAGGCTAAATTTAGGCAACGACCTCTACGAGTTGATGGTTTTTCAACTGATTTAAATGCAGTTGATAATAAGTATTAAGGATCTCTTTGTTGTTTGAAGATCATACATATTTCCTGCTTTTATCTTGTTGGGGTTACTCTGAGGTGGTCCTAAATTTTATCACAATCATGCCCACACATGAGACTGATGACGTGACAAAACAGTGCCTGATTTAGTTTTCTTGAAATTGCTGTTTCAGCCTGTTATGACTAAGGCGGTGAAAATATGATAGTCCTGGTGGGTTATGACTGTCCTGAGTGCTTTAAATCTTGTATTACTGTGAATAACTGGCAAGGGGCTTTGCTAAGGCAACTAACAGCAACCAGCCAAAATGAACACAATACATCTAAAACCCATGAGGAGAGTTTAGAGTTCAGGAGAGTGCGAAAGAGCTCAGTTTAGCTGTACAAAAAGCTGTGTAAACAGACGGCTGGAGCACCATTATGTGCATACTTGATTGACACAGTGAAGTATTGATTAGATAAACCTGGTATTTGATGATAACTATATATATATATATATATATATATATATATATATATATATACACACCACTATAGGGAGGTCTCATAGGGAACAGGACGTAGTTTGGGACTTAGCGTTAGACTGATGTCTCACTGTGCTTTATCACATTTATCTGCACTACTGTTTATTCATTTAAATATTGTTACTAACCTGCATATGCCTGAGAGAATTACTCACTGTGATCAAGCTCTGCTGCAGTGTGAAGAAATATGGAGGTAAACCAGCTAAGACATTGTGTTGCGAATGCAATTAATGTTTTGAATGCATTAAGCAGTGTAATTTCTCTCTTCAGCCCTGAAAACCAGCTTTTCATTTATGAGTGGGTTGATTTTTTCCACCTGTCTTATATTAGTGAATCAATTTAACACAGTATTTTGATCTTCAAACCATGCAAAACAACCTCAGGCCTCGGCTGGAATCTGAATTCATTTGTAAATGTTGCTTTTGCTGGAATCTGCCAGAACGCTTGGATGAAATCACTGCATTCCCCGTCTCTCTCTTAACTGTCGCACTGTCAAGCCCATCAGCCCAGCCCTGCAAGCATGCTGCTAAATGAATTGTACAGCCATGGGTACTGGGCCCCCTGTGAGCGTTTCATTGGGCAATAGAAAACGGTGAATCATGCTCTGAGTCCCTTTCATGCTGCGGCACGGGTGACTTAAGATGCTCTCTTGCATACTTAATGGCTTCTATTTTGAACACCTATTTTTATCAGTTTGTGTTAATAATTCAGTGCTCGCTCCCATGGTGCTCTGTCGTGTGTACACAAGCCTTCTTGGCCCACAGACATATGCTTACAGTGGTACGATGACAGAGCACATGTAAAGTGCTTAATTGTGTGGACAAATATCTCGCCTGCTGTGTGTCAGCATGGACAAAATGTCCTTTAAATTCCTTTTAGATGTGGAAAAGACCCATGCTGCCCTAATTTCCTTTTCCTGAGAGGGAAGTTCACCCAAAACCCAATACCAACACTGCTAATAATGAACAAGAGGTGACTGGGGATAGGGAATTGTAGTGACTAGTTCCCATTATTATTATTTTTTTTTTCCAGTCACATTAGCATTTTGGTTTAACGATTGGGGGAATTAGGTTTGCTTTACACTGTGAAACTTTTATTAATACCACTGAAGTTGAAAGTAATTTGCTAAAGGCACTAAATTGCTGCTTTTAAGTTGCATCTTTGTGAAAACAAGTTTAATTAAGTTAAGTTACCCTTTATTAATCCAACAATGGGGAAATTCACCTCCACATTTAATCCATCTGTGCAGTGAAACACCACATACACACTAGTGAAAGCACACACACCAGGGGGCAGTGAGCACAGTTGCCCAGGGCAGTGGGCAGCCCTATCCACAGGGCCTGGTGAGCAGTTGGGGGTTAGGTGCCTTGCTCGAGGGCACTTCAGTCATGTCCTGTCAGCACAGGGAGTCGAACCGGCGACCTTCCTGACCTCCAGCCCACGACTGCCCCTCAACAGCCAATCATAATGGCAATAATGCATTACATAATCACACGCCCAGGAACAGAATCTTCAAATAACAAACTTTACAGTGATTGATTTCACTGGGTAGAGGGACGAGAAAATAAAACAGATGATTATTTATTGGCTGGTTGAGAAGGACCCCCCTACTGTGATCAGAGATATTATAAAGGAGGAGGAGGAGGTTTAAAAATGAATGAGATAGCTTGTAACATCTGTTTACGAGGAAAGTCTCACTCTTCAATAAAAAGGGCCAAGTGGCTTGCTGGCAAAGCCATAAGCAGGAAAAGCCCTCCCTCATTCTGGAGATATTTGCATGTGCAGTAGTCAGAACAACTCAAAAAAGGTTTGGTTTGGTTTTTTTGCATAATTTAAGCCAGACACTATACACTACTTTCGCGATTTTGTCAGATTATACCTCTGATTTCAAATATGTTTTTGAAATGTTAATGTGGTTTAGTTCCATTCCGAGAGATAAGAGCCTGGGGCCAGATTCGAAAAGCTTCATGGAGGTTACTACAGCCACTGTAATGACCTTATGACCTTCTTGACCTAAACTGGCAAGCAGCCTTCCTCATGCTTCTATCTTAAAAGCAGGATAGGACATCCTTAGGCTGTTGTGCCATAATCCCTTGGCTAAACCTTGGCTAAAAGGGATGGTAGCACATCAGATGTCTACCGATGACAAACAGCGTTTCGTTATGCACAGAGCCAATAGGGAGAGACTGAGGAAGCCCACGTGGCTCGTCTTTGTCCTCGTCATAGTGTAAACAATGACAAGAAGTGATGAGTATTTTACGACATCATTTCTGTTTTATGTGCCCAGTTGTTCATGTTGCTGCATATAAAGCACATAATTAAAGTAAAAAACTGGCTAGAAAGTCTGTAGAGTGCAGTTAAATCACAGTGATAAGACAAGTGTGATGGATGAGTTTTCTTTACATTATTGTTTAAACTGTATTATGACAATAATAACCATGTCTTTGTTAACTGTACTCTTTAAAAAAAATGGTATATATTTCCAAAAAAAAAAGCAGAAAAAATACTCATCCCATGATTTTTAATGCACTATTGAGCAAGCACTATTTAGTGCTATTGTAGGCTAAATTTAAGCAACGACCTCTACGAGTTGATGTTTTTTCAACTGATTTAAATGCAGTTGATAATAAGTATTAAGGATCTCTTTGTTGTTTGAAGATCATCCATATTTCCTGCTTTTATCTTGTTGGAGTTACTCTGAGGTGGTCCTAAATTTTATCACAACCATGCCCACACATGAGACTGATGATGTGACAAAACAGTGCCTGATTTAGTTTTCTTGAAATTGCTGTTTCAGCCTGTTATGACTAAGTTGCTGAAAATATGATAGTCCTGGTGGGTTATGACTGTCCTAAGTGCTTTAAATCTTGTATTACTGTGAATAACTGGCAAGGGGCTTTGCTAAGGCAACTAACAGCAACCAGCCAAAATGAACACAATACATCTAAAACCCATGAGGAGAGTTTAGAGTTCAGGAGAGTGCGAAAGAGCTCAGTTTAGCTGTACAAAAAGCTGTGTAAACAGATGGCTGGAGCACCATCCTCCTAGGGTTATGTGTGGGTGTGCATGTGCAGGCTTACCGTATGCGTGTGTTGTGTTTTGTAGAGCTCAGCGTAGGTCTGGCTTGCTGCGTTAGTACCTGATGGGAAAGGAGGAAGTGCCAAGTTGTCAGGGCTTTAATGAACTGAGTAGCAGAACGGAATGAACCCGGAACTCTGGCACTCCTCTCCCAGCCCCGTTTGAACAACCCAGAGAGCAGTCAGGCCTGAGAGTACATCACCACAGTACAAGCCAGTGCCATTATCTTTTAGATTTTGCTGGGTTGGCAAATCAGTACGTTTTGGATTCAGACCAATATATGAACGTTTTTTCCTGCCTCATTGAACTGAATAAAATGATGCCATAGAAGAACCAGTTTTGGTTCCCTAAAGAACTTTCAATTGATAGTTTTTCAAAGAATATACATAAGAAAGAATGCACATGAAACTGTAGCAACTAGTTTAGTTATTTTTAAAAGCTGGAAGAACCTCTGTGCAATGTAAAGGTTCTATTAAAGGTTTTTCCTAGAACTGTGTGTCCAAGCCAAGAACCATTTACGGACCGTTCTTGAAAGACTGTAATCTACAAGCCCCTTGGAGTTCATAGCACTCAGATTATCTTTGTGGTCCACTTATATTGTAAATACATGATACACTAAACACAACACTACTTATTTTTACTATGATTATAGTTATTAAATATAGAGCATTATTTCCAAACATCTAACAGCCATTTCACAACACAGTCTTTCTAACTGCATATAAGCTGGAAAAAAAACTACCAGGACTGTCAAAGAAATAAAAAAATGAATTGTGATTAAACACATTATTTTGTGTATTTCAATTGTCTTATTTGCTGAAATTTGACCCTAAAAAAGATTTTTAGTAAATTAAATTAGTAAATTTTATTATAGCTATTTAAGTGGATGAAATAAACTTCATTACAATGTTTTTATTACTTTCAATAATTCGGTAACATTATTTTCATCGTGTCAATGCATTAGTGAGCACGGTTTCCAATTTTCATGTCTGATCTCCAGTGAGAACAACAGTGGCTGCGTATTCTAACCATTGAGTAAATATATGTCATACTCATGGTTTCAATTCCTCCGCAGTGGTAGCCTTTCATTCTTGTTCTTTTGGATTCTTGGAGGCTCTTGAGTGGAACTGGAGCTTACCGTGTTGCTGTGGCTTTTGTTAGTTTGCTACTTGTTGATTTTTCCATAGTTCTTTTATGAGCACTGGGATTGTCAGCATTAGCAGTGTGTTTTGCTTGTCAATGGTAATTCCTGTAGCTGGAGATTCTATCAAGAGAGCAATCAATGGAACCATTTAAAAGCTGTATTTGAACAAGAGGGATGCAGACACAAAGTCATAGCATCAGTGAGCGCGAGCAGCTGGGAACCAGCTTTACATTGCAGATGATTCAGAGGGTCAAACTAGCCATGAAAATGTGTTAAAAACATGTCAGTAATTTGTGTTAATAGTATTACCGTGTTAACTTTGACTGCATTAATTAATATGCATAAAAGTTAGCAAAGTTAGTTGCTAGTCTAGCTGCTTTGCTAAGCATTGCTGCATACTGCATTGTGAGTTAGAGACTTTTCTGCTGTAACTCAGTGTGTGCACAACTCACAGCCACTCTCTGTTTTTAGTTATAATGAGAACATGATTTTACAGGTGATCACAGATGTGGGATATTTTATGGAAAGCTCATTCTCAAAAATGTAATAAAACCATAGGTCTATGTTGTTATCCTGACCACAGGACACTATTAATTCCACCTCATACTACTCATAGTACAGTAGTGCTGTTGACCTGTGTAACAGAGTGCTTCATTTCATTCAGTTCATGATTAGGATGAAGGCTTCCTCATGACAAACTGTGGCAGGTTCAGCTGAGCATGGCTGAGATTTCTGTATAATTGATGTGTGCAGAACATGCCCTGCTGCCTCCGAGTTAAGTTGCTACCACACGTGTTCAGAATGCAAGAAGTTATGTAAGATTCTGGTCCTGGGCGTGTGCAGAGGCACCAGACAAAACTGATGGAAAGGCCGGCACTTCAAGCTAGACTTTTTTATAGAGAAAACACTCTGCCTTTATAAGAAAGCGGTTGCAGGAATGGATTTCATTACTTGTTTACTAATTAATTAAAACTGGAAATTGTGCACACTTTTACATGGACTATACAAAAGACTGATAATTTGATCATGTGATTATTTATATATTGTTTCTTCTATTTTATACTTATTTTTCTGCCATTTCTTTGCTGCGTAACTCATCCCGCAGTTTTCGAGATATCAAGACCATTCCAATTCAAGATGGTCCGGTATGATTGTGTGATGCATGCTTGTATACAGCTTTTTGATCGGATGCACGGATTCCGTGTAGCTATGGAATTTTGCAGAATTTTTTCCCATAGGAATGAATGGGGTGAAAAATTGCATGTCAATCTACTTTGCTTCTACTTGACCAAAAGACACCATTACACTAGCTCAGGGCAGGCCTCCAAGCACAAATTCACTGTTGTTTGGACCCGCACTCATCCATTTGTCGTTTTTTTTCCATCGCTCGTTCCTGCCATAGAGTCCCATTCATTTTCGCCACCACTCAAACCCTGTTACTTCTTTGCCCAACAGCCACCGAAATGCATGTACTCACTCAGGGCACATCCCCAAGCTCTCATCCACAGCCATACTGACCTGCACTCCTCTACGTGTCGTTTTTTCATCCCTCGTTCCTCCCATAGAGTCCCATTCATTTTCGCGCTCACCCAAACCCTATTATTTACTTTGCCCAGCAGCCAACAAAATGCATGTACTCACTCAGGGCAGATCACCAAGCTCTAATCCACAGCCACACTGACCCGCACTCCTCTATATGTCGTTTTTTCATCCCTTGTTCCACCCATAGAGTCACATTCATTTTTTTCGCAACAAAAGCCCTAATCTGTCTTTTTCCCGACAGCCACCAAAGTACATGTACTCATTCAGGGCAGGTCTTCAAGTTCTAATCCACCGACTCACTGACCCACACTCCTCTTTGTGTAGTTTTTTCATCCCTTATTCCTCCTGCGGACTTCCATAGTACCCGCTGTGCAACCATTCCGCGTTTCCTTCAGGAGATGCACTTTTCTAGTTATTCTTATTTTTCTGCAAAATTTTTGCTGCGTAACTTGTCCTGCAGTTTTTGAGTTATCAACACTGTTCCAACTCAAGATTGTCCGTATACGGCTTTTTGGTTGGATCCCATAGAAAATAAATGGGGTGAAAAATTGCATGACAATCTACCGTACTTCTGCTTGACCGAAATACACCACTTCGGATGCCCACTAGAGGCCCACAAGCATGAATTCAGTGTTGTTCTGACACGCACTCATCTGTTTGTCCTTTTTTTCCATCCTTTGTTTCTTCCATAGACTCCCATTCATTTTTGACACTACCCAAACTCTATTACTACTTTGCCTGACAGCCACCTACATGTCCTCACTCAGGGCAGGTCCTCAAGCTCTGATCCACAACCACACTGATCCGCACTCCTCTGTGTGTCGTTTTTTCATCCCTCCTTCCTCTCATAGTCTCCCATTCATTTTCAACACCACATAGCTACCACTTAGCAACTCCCTATGAACGAACTTAAGAAACAACTCATACGCCATAGCAACTTCCTAGCAACATCTTCACAGCCACCTGAACTTTTATTCCAGGTCATTTAGGGCCAAAAAAAAACAGTTTGCATTACAAAGTTTGCTTAACAAGCTAATTAGCTCATTAAGGCTAGCTGAGTGCAAGTGCATTTATATTGAAAACTCCACTCTTTATTGCCTGCTGTAAGACCTTTGGTGACTCCAGGACTCTAACTATGGCCTTAGAAACTCTTTCATAGGTTTCTTTAACGTACCATATTGAAGTTTGATGCAAGAGCTGAGGGAATGTACAGCCCTGGGGAGATGAAGGCACTCCTGTGAGATGCTAATGCTTGAATATAACAGCTGCTATTTGAATAAATTTGCCAGCTATGCAAAATCATAAACTAGCAACCCTTTTTGTTAGTGGTGTTAATTATTTTATCTGCTTCTTGGTTCCCGATTCCCCAGACAGAATGCAAGGAAATTAGTATTACATTTTAAGTTTCAGTTGAGTTGGTGGGGTTAAAGACCTTTTAGGATTGTGCAGAGCCCTGCTGGTGACATCCCATATAAATAAAAATAATGTGTGGCCACGACTTAGTAAGGCGTGGGAATGAGATCCTAAAGCGTGGCTTAGTAAGGCGTGGGAATGACTTAGTAAGGCAGGGAAACAATATCATGCCTTACTAAATCATGGCCACAACTTAATTATCTTGTTCCCTTGCCTTACTAAGCCATGGCCAAGCATTAGGATCCCGTTCCCATGCCTTACTAATTGTGGCCATGACTTAATTATCTTGTTCACATGCTTTACTAAGTTGTGGCCACAACTTAATTATCTTGTTCCCTTGCCTTACTAAGTCATGGCCAAGCATTAGGATCCCGTTCCCATGCCTTACTAATTGTGGCCATGACTTAATTATCTTGTTCACATGCCTTACTAAGTTGTGGCCACAACTTAATTATCTTGTTCCCTTGCCTTACTAAGTCATGGCCACGACTTAATTATCTTGTTCCCTTGCCTTACTAAATCATGGCCATGCATTAGGATCCAGTTCCCATGGCTTACTAATTGTGGCCATGACTTAATTATCTTGTTCACATACCTTACTAAGTCGTGGCCACAACTTGATTATCTTGTTCCCACGCATTAGGATCTTGCTCCCACACTTTACTAAGTTGTGGCCACGCATTATTTTTATTTATACAGAATGTCACCAACGGGGCTCCATAGGATTGGATTCTTTTTGGATCGTTCAGTTTGCCATGGGGCTCAGTGTTTTTCAGTTCTCAATTGGTTTCAGGCAGTTTTTTTATCTTATAGTAGATCTAATAGTAGTAAATTCCCAGTGGCTAATTTTTATATGATTTAAGTCTTGACTATGCATTGATCTTAATTGCTTCCTCCCACGGTAGCAGCAAAGACCGAAAGACTACAGACTACTGCTTTATGGATGTCAGTGGAAGTGAATAAAAAATCTATATATTTTGGCCTAAAATGTGGAATTATCTAACGGGTGGACGTGCCATGCAGAAACACACACAGACAGATCCACACTCTTCTCCCCCGACCTTACTCCTATGAGACGTCCTGCTTCTCTGGATTTACAGCTCCATTTATTTTAGGGCTGCTGGCCAGGGGCCTGTACGGTGTTCCAGCCAGTCGAATGGCAGCCTCCAATGCTTTTCTTGACTAAGATGGAGTGAATAGACCTTGGATGCCAATTGTACTTTGATGTCTGAAAGAGAACACATAAAGAATGCCACATAAATATCATCAGAGCAGTCTGGGCTTTTTTCTTTGGCTCCAAATTCCCCTTTAATTCCATCTCGAGCATTAGGCCATCTCATTACTGGACAACTGCGCAGCTGCGTGTATTCGGCTTACGTTCACAGTAGCTTCGGAATCTTATTTCAGAAGGCTATTCCAAATGGGCCAACGCTACAGGCAGCCGTTTATTTTTCAGGTCAGTCTTGGTGTCACAAGCTTCTTTTAATAATATTTGGTCCACTTATTTCTTTGTTGTGTCTGCTGGAGTCTTTGTGTTGACTGGAGTTTGTGTGGGTGAAAAGAAGACTCATTAGTTCTGGACAGAGGTGGAAAGTAATGAATTACATTTACTTTCATTACTTGAGTTTTTTTTCTTGTAATGAGTATTTTGGAGTAGAATTAAATCATAGTACTTTTACTTTTACTTGAGCAAATTATTTATGAAAAATTTCACTTTGCTATTTAATTTTTTTATACTGATACAGAGTAAAAAGAAATTATGAATGTTTCTGTTCATAAAGCTACGGAGCCCCGCTGGTGACATCCTGTATAAATAAAAATAATGCGTGGCCACGACTTAGGAAAGCGTGGGAGCAAGATCCTAATGCATGGCCACGACTTAGTAAGCCGTGATCTCGTTCCCACGCCTTACTAAGTCTTGGCCAGGACTTAATCATCTCATTCCCACACCTTACTAAGTCATGCCTATGCATTAGGATCTCGTTCCCATGCGTTAATAAGGCGTGGCCACGCATTATTTTTATTTATACAGGATGTCATCATCGGGGCTTTGTAGAAAGCAATTATAAGACTGTTATAAGACAATTGTATTTAAATTTAAAAGAATCCAATCAAAATATAGCAAAACTACAGAAGTCCAGAGAGGCCATGAGCTGTTGCTATAATTGTCTGGATTGTTATCTTGAGATCACAAGTTCATTATCTTGTAATCTCAAGATAACAACTTTGTTATCTTGAGGTCACAAGGTAACTAACTCGTTATCTTAAGATAACAACTTCTGTTATCTCGAGATAACAAGATAACTAACTTGTTATTTCAAGTTAACTTTGTTATCTTGAGATAAAAAGATAACTAGCTCATTATCTCACGATAACAATCCAGGAAAATTACATCTACCTCTACCTGTACAAAACTATGGAGCCCTGCTGGTGACATCCCATATAAATAAAAAAAAATGCGTGGCCTTATTAACGCATGGGAACGAAATCCTAAGACATGGCCACAACTTAGTAAGGCATAGGAATGAGATAATTAAGTCAGGGTCATGACTTAGTAAGGTGTGGGAACGAGATCATGCCTGACTAAGTCATGGCCACGCATTAGGATCTCGTTCCCTCGCCTTACTAAGTCGTGGCCACACATTATTTTTATTTATACAGGATGTCACCAGCGGGGCTCCGTACAAAACAGAGCAGTTCCTAACTGCAAAAACACTACAGACAAGTTCAGAGAGTTTAGTAGAGAAAGAACGATGAGAACTGTTCCAGCACACACAAGGAACTACTTTATTACATTGTGATTTTTGTTCTTTTTAAAATGAAAAATTAATATCATGATTATCAGCTGCTAAACGTGCTTCACGAAACCTGCTGAGATCTGAGATCTTTGCTTTTCACAACTCAACTTCAGCCTGAGAGCAGCTGGTTAGCTAGCTAATCCTAGCTAAACAGGTACTGTATTTACTATTTTCTCTCTTACTTTGGTATTTTACAATAAAACGGTGGCGATTAATTAAACTTAAAATCTGTTTTGTGTATTTTATAGTAAATGTGTGTTAACTGGCTACTTTAGATAACATCAGTGTTACCCATAGTGCAGTTTACCCGTATAAAATATGTTTTTTTGTCACAGTTTTTGAGGTAAACAGCCATATTAGGCAGTGATATGAAACATCTATTCTAACACAGATACACCATAAAATCTGGACAGTAATTCCATGGTGCTCAGATTCGTTTGTCACCTTCTGTTGTTTTTTTATTTATTTAATGGCCCCAACAGTAATCTGAACAAACTGCAGGTGGTGGAGTATAAAGCTCTTTTGTTGTGTGTATGCTGGACATGGACAAAGCAGAGATCACCTCACATTAACAAGAGCCATCAGAGAAATCAGAGCATCACTCCAGCAGGGTTTAAAAAGTGTTGTACTGTAATATTCAGATCATTGTTTAGTGTAATTGCAGAAAAACGGTGAATTTACTGTATTTTTTTTCTTATGTAATATCATGTTTGGCTTTAGTTTTTCTGGACAGATTATTTCCAATAATGTAGTCGAGCCCACTCAGATAATATATTGTCGATGCCCAAAGAAAACCATGTAACTCCATTTTTGTCGATTTTTATTTTTCTACATCATTTCAACACAGTAGCTGTCCTTTACATTGTATGAAAATTTCGTGATGAATGGATCAAGAGAACTGCTCTAAAATCACTTGAAATCTCTTTTCATTCACGTGCATTAAGAGTTAAAAGTGTTTTTGTCTTGTAAAGTTGCTATTTTGGAGACACTTGTTTTTCTTTAGAGAGCGACAATATACAGGTTTTGATTGCGGATATACAAAAAAGTAAGTTGATTAATCAAGTACCACTTAAAAGTAATGGTTCTTTAAGTCTTCTTTAATAAAGAAATGGTTCTGTATAGAACCATAAACACTCAAAGAACCCTTTGCATGATTAAAGGGTTTTTTGCATTGTGAAAGTGTTCTTTAGATTGATGGAGACTTTGCTATAGACTGTTCTGTTTTACTCTGAAAAGGGTTCTATGTAGCACCAGAAAGGGCTTGACACTGAAACATAAGCAGAACCATTGGTGCTGTATAGAACCCTTTTCAGAAATGTTCTATACAGAACTTTCTACAGCACATTCTGAATCAATCTGAAGAACACTTTAATCATGTACAGGGTTCTTGGTTCTATATAGAACCATTTTTGTTTACTAAAGAACCATTGAAGTACCATCCTTTTTAAGAGTGTAGTTTTCCAGTAATTTGCTTTATTAGTATGTTTACTTGTACTCAAGTAGTTTATCATTGCAGTAGCAGTACTTTTACTTAAGTAGGGATTTTTAGTACTGGATACTTTAATGTGAGTGAATATTGAAGCGAAACGTCTGAAAAGTCAGAAACCCTGACCAGTGAACTAATGACTACTTGCCGTCTTTTGATGTTGCTGTCCTTTATTGTAATGTGACTTTTTGGTGTATTTTGATTTCAGTACCTGGTGAAAGAAGAGTAAATCTAAGCCTTGAGCTTTGAAAAAGCTTACTGTATTTAAGTGGCTGGCCTCTTAGAGAAAAGAATAATGGGTGGAAGTAAAGGGACGCCCACACAGGCAATCTCAAAATAATCAATAGAAGACCCTGAAAAACCCTGAAAAGAGTTCTTTTTTTATGGCTTTCAGAAAAGCTTATGCAATATAACAGAACAGGCAAGATAAAGTAAATTTAATCAAAACTTCTAGGAAAAAGACGCTTCTTTCTTTGTTTCTTTCTTTCTTTTTCTTTCTTTGCTTTTTAATTTTCCTTGCAATAATAGAATTGAGAAAAGGGAAATGTTGCGGTAATGATACTGGATCGGGGAGTGTGATCAGATTCAGACTTTTTTTTTATTGCTTCATGAAACTGTTTGAAAAAAATCTCTGTAGTTTCAATAACTCTTCCTCTAGTCTTATTGTAAGCTTTCTAAGGGTCACGTCAGAAATTGAATGAGGAGAACATTTTATGATGCAGGCCTCCCACACAGAATGTGCTGATGAACTGATTATAATGGAAATGGTTCTGACAACCGGCAGGTACAGCGGTATGTATAGACGGTGGGTCATTCAGAGGAACATTTGCAGACACCACGGAAAGTATAGTGCTAATAAAGGAGCGCGTGGCAGTGAGATGTGGCACCTGGCAATTCATTCCCTTCTGAAATTTCTTGTGAGCAAATGCCATTAATAAACAGACATCCGCTGCCTTCTCCCAAATCCATTAGAGCATTTTTAAAAGTCAGTTCACTTCCGTGTGGTGAAAAAAGCCCTGAGAACAAGCTGTTATATATAGCACTTCATCTCTCTATCTATCTATCTATCTATCTATCTATCTATCTATCTATCTAAACAGCCATTAAGTGCAAGTTATTCATTTTTCAGCATCAGGAAAAAAGCAGAAAACACATTTAACAGAAAATTACACAGAAGTCTCAACGACTGAACAAAATGCCATTTTTTCAGTATTCAGTGCGTCCATGATTTGCCTTCTTTCAGGAGACTTGCTTTCAAGTAAAGGCAAATAAATCTTCCACTTTTCTGGAGGAGCTCAAGGCCTGCCCCCATCTGTTAAAAGGACGTTTGTTGCTGTTGTTGTTGTCAATGTTGTTGTTGTTTGTTAGTTTATGTGTTTTATTGTGTTCTGCTGTGGGGTACTTAGTGCGGGTTTAGTGTTTACCGCAAGTAGATGTTGTATAGCTAGAGGTGACCTTCCTGCTGTTCTCAATGCTATTCAGAGGCCTTTTCTGCTTTGTTCATTAAAGAGCATTTTCCTTGAGCAGAAGAATCGCACTCCCTGGTTCTTCCTCTGAACCAAGGCCACAATGTATTTTCCTGATCCAAGTGATCCCAAACACGTTCTATGGTGTGGTGGTCTGAGGTCTGCACTCTTGTAAACTTTGTTTGATTTGTAAATATTATTTTTTTCTTTTCTCATTAATGTCTTTTTGACAGCTACACATCCTTTCAGACTCATAGTGTTGAGTTCACAGTGGAGCAATGGATAGAAACACTGAGTGTGTTTACATGCACTTAATAATCTGATAACTGCAGAAAATCAGATTTTGTCAGTAGTCCGATCAACACATTTACGTGCACTTGAGTAATCAGATAATGGGGAAACTCCAGGTCTACATGAGTCAGACAGTAATCAGATTTCTGCTTTGCAACCAGCCAATAAACTCACAGAAGACGTGACGTAAACGTAACGTAGAACTCAAACTTCATGCCGCAGCTTTTTTTTAAACATTGCGCCACTTTACCTGAAAACATGAACAAACATCATCTAGAAGATGAAGAATATTCAAATCCTTTATTTCGTGTTTGGTTTCAGCGCCTCTCCAAATGTGTTTTGCTCCGTCTGTTCTCGCGCATGTGCAGACTGAGAAATCTGAAAGAAATCAGAGTAAGAGTTTACATGCACTGAGAAATCTGATTACTGAGCTAAAATCCAGCTATCTTTATTGGATTTCTTAATCGGATTTCTAGATCGGAGTATGGTGTTTACATGCCCATTTGAATAATCGGATAATCCATTTATGATCGGATTATTGAGTGCATGTAAACTCACTCATTTTTTCAGACCTGAAGCAAGAGTATATATTCCTGTTTTGGATATATGATGCTTTATTATGACAGTGACAATATGTCACATAGATAGATAGATAGATAGATAGATAGATAGATCCTCTAGCTATACAACATCTACTTACGGTAAACACTAAACCCGCACTAAGTACCCCACAGCTGAACACAATAAAACACATCATAAACTAACAAACAACAACAACATTGACAACAACAACAGCAACAAACGTCCTTTTAACAGATGGGGGCAGGCCTTGAGCTCCTCCAGAAAAGTGGAAGATTTATTTGCCTTTACTTGAAAGTAAGTCTCCTGAAAAAAGGCAAATCATGGACGCACTGAATACTGAAAAAATGGCATTTTGTTCAGTCGTTGAGGCTTCTGTGTAATTTTCTGTTAAATATGTTTTCTGCTGTTTTCCTGATGCTGAAAAATGAATAACTTGCACTTAATGGCTGTTTAGATGGATGGATGGATGGATGGATGGATGGATGGATGGATGGACGGATGGATGGATAGATAGACTGCAGTGTTATAGTAGCAAGATATATAATTGCACATAAACTTAACATAAATTAGGCAGAAATAAAATAGGAATAAAAACAGACATAAATTAGGCAGAAATGGGAAAAATAGACAAATTAAAGTAAATTATGACAATAGGACAAAGTATATCTATTGCATATTTACATAGCATATAAGACAGATTTGTTGTATGTACACGAGAGCAGGTATTGCACTAAGTGGTATGAGATAGTTACCACACAATGAATATAAACATAACTAGGAGTAGCATAACTAGGAGTAGAATCACCAGCTAATACTAATTTTCCAGCACAAAAGTGTTTTGTATAGTGAGATTCCAGCTAGGCTAGATTTCTATGTGATATGGTTGAGATATGGGGACACTGAGATCTTCACTTTTTAAGGAAGACAGGCATGTTTAAAATACAGGTCAGTGATTTTCTTTGAGCAAATCCCATGACCATAGAGGCATGACAAGGTGAGTTTCACTTATATAAGTCATACCTCTTTTCCTGTGTTCACGATGAACACCATCAGTCATATTCACTCAGCTTAATTCCCCTGTGAAATGATATTGGATTTAGCCAGTCCTGCAGAAGTCAAGCCGGCTGGAATCATGACTAGATTTGAGCTGGTGAGGTTCTCCGACTGTGCCCTTGTAAAAGGCTTTTATCTTCAGGATGCTCCCAACATTTCCGAAGGTTCCAGTTCTAGTTTTATGGCTTTAAACGTTAAAGTTAATAATACTACTACTTGCCAAATGCAGAAGTAATTAAAATGTCATGTTGTTAAAGTAAAACTTTTATGTTTTTCTGTTGCTTCATCAAACTGGTCAGCAAATATAAAGAAATGTCTTTCTTCTGGTTATGAAAATGGCAGCATGTCACGTAGTGCACAACAACACCTCCTAACTGTGGTTAAACAACTTTGGCTCACAGCCACAGACACAGGCCTCAAACTTGCTAGAGTCACCCTGGTATTTCTCATCACGTATACGAACAAGATTTAAGAGATGAGCTGAAGCGGAATAGAGAATAACTCTCAGTGCGCTGCTGCGAGGAGATGCATGCCCGCACCACAATGCATAAAACACCCTGAGATGACTTTCACGTCCGCTCATTATATTCATGTAATTTGGTTTGCAGGCAAACTACTTTGTCACTGGCCCAGTGCTTGTCTGCCTGTATAAAACAAAGGACACCAGAGAGCAATAAGGTGCGGAAGAGGAGTTGACCCCTGCTATAGCCATAGGCATGAACTGTTACTTTGACCCTTTCTGATGCTTCCCTGTCTGATACTACTGCTGGAACAGGGCTGTTCTAGCCAAATCTCCAGGGGCTAGACTGGACTAACAAGGCTTTCTAGTGAAAAAGCACAACTGACATTATCACTTAGTGTCTAAGAAACCACGAAACAGTCCCTGAAGGTTCAGAATTAGATTATGTTCAGAGGTAATGGGGAAGCCCTTCTGTTGTGAACCAAGCGCCTCCGATTCTCTCTCGTGTTAAGAGGAGGCCAAGGCTCTGATTGGAGACCGCAGGGCCGGCCTTGGACGCAAATGGAAGGCTGAGCTGACCTTTGCAGCTGGACTGATGAGCTTCCACTGCTGGGGCTGATAGACCGCCACTTAATGCCTCCTGCCATTTCCCGCCGAATCATCCTGTCGATTTGACATTAAGAATTGCTACCGCTGTAGACAGGCCGTCCTCGCATCAACCAGCGATTCATTTCAAAATGTCAGCAAAGTGATTTGTCATTCAAATGGGCTGCATTTGTTTTTAGCAGCTCAACCTGCTTTTTTTTACACTGATTGCTTTTTGCTGAAAAAAGACCAAATTGATTTGATTTTTATTCCTCATTCACCATCTTTGATAACACATTTATGAAGCAGTGCAGTCTAGCCTGAAGTAGTGGGTATCCTGTGACTAGCTGTTAGCAGGCCTAGCCTACATGACATGTATCAGTGAAACTAAAATGCTTAGCTAGCCACATAAATACCAATTAATTAGTCATGAATGTCACATTCATGAATGTTTTTAACCCTTTAATGTCCTTACCAAGAAAAAAGCAATGGAATTTTATTTTTTGTATTTTTATTTGTTTAGGGCACTAATAAAAACAATTGGTGTTTGTTTTGTTTTGTTTTTTTGACCCCACAATTTTTAAAATATTCACGTCTACCAAACGGTCAAGATGGCACTATATATGTGGCATATATAGTGACTCAAAAAGTGCTGTACCAAATGTTTGAGCAGAACATTAAATGGTTAAAAATTAGTATGTCTTTAGTGTTAGGTTTACTTAATTTTCTATTACTGTCCATTATGAGACGAATTTAAATTCGACTTAAAAGATTTTTCTGCAGAACTGTTTTTGACATTTTGTGACGCTCCAATAATCTGGCAGTGACTTTTTTTTTAAAAACAAAGGTGTTTCCAGCTGTAATTTATTGGAATCTCTGTGTTTGGCTTACATTCATAGAACACCATATGGTTTTATTTTCACCTTAAAGTTGACAAGGAGCTCTAGTTCTACAATTACAGACTGTAGTCCATCTGTTTCTCTGCATACTTTGTTAGCCCCCTTTCACTCTGTTCTTCAGTGGTCAGGACCCCCATGGACCCTCACAGAGCAGGTACTATTTGGGTGGTGGATCATTCTCAGCACTGCAGTAACACTGATGTGGTGGTGGTGTGTTAGTGTGTATGCAGAGAAACAGATGGACTACAGTCTGTAACTGTAGAACTACAAAGTGCACCTATATAGTAAGTGGAGCTGATAAAATGGACAATGAGTGTAGAAACAAGGAGGTGGTCATAATGTTATGTCTGATCAGTGTACAGGTGCAGTAATGACCAAATACATATCTCTGTGCATTTCTAAGTGGGTATATGCATAACCTACACATATTAAATAGACTGCACCGCTGCATTTCTAAGCTAATTAAACTTTCATGCTGTCAAAGATTGCTGAAGCAGACATAAGAGGCTGTTTCTTGTGGAAACTATCAACGTCAATTTAGTTTCTCCACTAACAAGCCTGTGAATCACTGGTGTCCAGTCTTTCACTCCAGCTGTATGTGGATTAATCCCTGGGTGTGTGTGTGTGTGTGTGTGTGTGTGTGTGTGTGTGTGTGTGTGTGTGTGTGTGTGTGTTTGTTTGTGTGTGTGTGTGTTATTATTTGCCCTGCGTGTGTGTTATTCCCCCTAATGCTCTTAAAACACAGAGCCTCAGGACCCACCCAGGCCGTAACTCAAGCACCCAAACAAGACCCATAGATCAATGAGTGTCAAGCCTGTGAGCCAATCAGCTCCCACCACAGCACCAATCAATATCTCATCATTGTCCCAAAATATCTCCCGGTGCAGAGTCTGGAAAAAAACACTGTGCCTCTGCAGCAGCATCTATTTAAAGCCCTAAACAGGAGACAATTAGCAAACTACCCCACAGAATCTGTTACTATATGAATCTCCTAGCTGACACGATTCTTTTGTGGGGTCCAGTGAAGATGCTTTGGTGGTTTGAGGTGATTAGACCCTTTATAGCTCCACTGTGACTAAACATGTGGTAGATCACTGAGTCCTTTGGCAGCTGTTACATTATGCAGGGCTTAGGTACAAAAACTGAGGTTTCATAGTACATCAAATAACTGAAGACTTCATTTTTAAGTGATTTAGTGGAAGACTCACCAAGAAAGTCCTACACTGATGGATTGAATTTGTTTCATCCAAATGTGCATGAATTGAATATATTAGATAACTGACAAGCACAATTTTGTGTTTCGGTTTATTTATTTTTGGCAACAATTGTGTTTAAATAATATTGCATTAATTTAGAAATTATACACACATTTAGTCACAGAAACCCAGAGCATGTTTCAGTGCATACTTAGCTTGCTTTGTGCTGCTGTTGGAGGTGTCATGCTATCAGTATAGCGTCCTATAGCACCATTATAGTACTGAAATAGGCAAAGTCTGTGGGCCATGAAGAGGTTATATCCTATCTCATATTTCAGGTTTACTTTATAAATGTCTTTGCGCAGTGCTTTCATTTCTTTACATGAAATTCTCCATACTGCAGTCCCAGAGTCACACTGTGGAAATGGTGTCCAGCAGGATAAAGCAGGAGTATTCAGGGCTCTGAAAAGCCATCGCTCCTCTGCACTAGTGAGGAAGTCAGGAGAGATGCCTGCAGAGCGGTTGCTAATGATAAGCTCTCTGTGCACTCCCTCACACTTCTTTGAAAATGCTACTGCTTTATTTCATGTTTCTATTACTGAACTACACACAATCCCATTGCTGATGCTTCTCAGTGAGCTCTTAGTGCTGCATCAAAGACTAATAAAAGCATATAATTGAAATACAATTAAAACATCTTGGGAGGATGCAGGTCTGAAGAATGCGCATCTTGGAAGGTCTGCAGATTCTGAGATGGATCACAAAGTGTTGTCATAACAACATACAGGCATGGAAGCTGGACACATGTGTGAGCTGAAGTCCAGGTTAACAGAATAAACGTGAGAGTCTTTAAGAGTTAAAGGGCACACTGAAAAAGAAAGTCCAGGAGAAGCACTAGGAACAGCTAATGCAGCAGGGAATATAACGCTGTTGTGGGAAGAAAACCTCATATCTCCATTTTTGATGTTTTTCAGTTTTTGACATAATTTGAAGGTACCCGTGGTCCTATATATTGTGTGTAAATTTCATGATGAATGGACCAACAGAAATGACCCGAAATCACTTGGAAAACAGTCTGGTTCCATCGACTTACATTAAAAGTAAAGTAGGTTTTTTTCCTTTTCCTGTAAAGTCGTCATTTTGGAGATACAAGGTTTTCTTCCGACAACAACGATACGCACTATATATACACAGGCAGGTAACAATGTAGAAAATGATAACAAGACAAGCATATCAATGATATAGACAAGACATAGGTGATGGAGGATGAGGAAACAGGATGAGTTGAAGACTGGAAGGGGCAGAGGCAGACCAGGAATTCCATGACAATTGTTAGATCAGGAGGTTATATCTATGCACAGATGAGCCAAAACATTATGAACATGTTCTTAATATGGCGTTTGTCCTCTGTGTGCCTGCGCAGTTGCCCTGTGGTATCTGGCACCATGACATTCCTTTTAGGTCTGCAAAGGGTTGCAGGTTTTCATTCCAACAAAGCAGGACTGCACATGATCAATTGTTTGTAGGCTGAGCAATTAATTACACAAGTGGAATCAGGTGTGCTCCTGCTCATTTGGTGTGAAAACTTGTAACCACAGCTGCCCTTTGCAGATAAGATTGGACACCCCTGCTTAAAGTCTTGTAAGTTGCAAGATGTTCCACAGACGCTCGATCGGATTGAGATCTGGGGAATTTGGAGGCCAGGCGGTGTGGCAGGGTGCATTATCCTGCTGAAAAGACCACTGCCATCTGGGAATACCACTGCATTGAAGGGGTGTACCTGGTCTGCAATAATGTTCAGGTAGGTGGCATGTATCAGATTGATGTCCAAATGTTTGCCTGGATGGTTTGGCTGGGCAGAACAAGCTCTATTCACAAGTTTGTCTTCTTCCCATCAATTTCCCAGGTAACAGTGCACACATACCTGGCCGTCCATGTGACATGAAAGAAAACAGGACTCTTTGGACCAGGTGACCTTTTTCCATACCTCCTAGGTCCAGTTCCAGTGCTTGCATGTGGGTGCTTTTGACATTGGACAAGTGTTAGCATGGGCATTCGGACCGGTCTGTAGCTATTCAGCCATATATGAAGCAGGGTGTGATGCACTGTGTGTTGTGACACATTCCTCCTGTAACCATCCTCTAAAATTTCTGTGACTTGTGCCTTGTGCCACGGTAGCCCTTCTGTCAGTTCATATCAGAAGGAATATCCTTTGTTGACCTCATGCATCGATGAGCCTTGGGCATCCAGCACCCTCTCACTGGTTCGTGGTTTGTCTCTCTTCAGACCACTGTCGGTAAGTACTCAAAACTGCGGACCAGAAGCACCCCCCAACCCAGTCATCTGGCCATAAGGATTTGACCCTCGCCAAAGTTGCTCTGGTTTTCATGTCTGCCCATTTTTCCTGCATCCAACGTATCGAGTATTACCTCTTACCTCTAATATATCTCAGACCTTGATAAGCATTGTTGTTACTGTTTAATCAACATTATTCACACCAATTGTAAGTGGTCAGAATGTTTTGGCTCATTAGTGTATATATAGAGTTACTGATGATATTATCTGATTTGTTATTAATTAGTTAGTATTATAGGGTGGCGGTGGCGCAGTGGGTAGCGCTGTCGCCTCACAGCAAGAATGGCCTGGTTTCGATTCCCGGCCAGGTGACCAGGGTCATTTCTGTGTGGAGTTTGCCTGTTCTCCCCGTGTCTGCGTGGGTTTCCTCTGGGTACTCAGGTTTCCTCCCACAGTCCAAAAACATGCGGTCAGGCCAATTGGACATGCTAAAATTGCCCCTACGTGTGAGTGAGTGTGTGAATGTGTATGTCTGTCTGTCTGCCCTGCAATGGACTGGCAACCTGTCCAGGGTGTATCCTGCCTTCCGCCCAATGACAGCTGGGATAGGCTCCAGCACCCCACCGCGACCCAGAAGGATAAGCGGTTTAGATGATGTAGTTAGTATTATTGTTCACATTGGTGTATCAAAGATGAGAAAAGACCATGATGCATGATTCCCAACATGATTTCCCTCTGGAAGAAAAACTACCACCATACTTCACACTACAGATTAGATTCTTTCCCGCTTGACCTTTTTACACCAAATACACGTCTGGTGTATCTGCATTTTTTACCCATCAACTATTTCTAATGAACAATGTTTAATGTATAGCACATACATTTGACTACAGCAGAGGCTTTCTTCTGGTCATCTTTCCAAATAGTTCACAGGCATGCATGGGGATATCTAATTGTTGTCTTTGCGACCTTATAATGAGATCAACCCCTGCAGGTGTCCAACTGTGATCACTGGAGAAAATGTATATTTTGATCTGTTTCTTCTTTAGATAACTGTACCTCACTGAACACATTTCACCCATCCTCCTGGTGGTATTTGGAATTCTGATCACTTTTGTTGGATGTCATTTAGAGTTTGCCCCCATGACCAGCATGAAGGTGTTGCTCAGGAATAAATGTCCAAATGGACACACGTTTAAACGTGTTAAAGGCACATTCGCCAAATGGATCATCAGCGAGACGTTCGGTTCAGTAGGGATAATGTCAATTTCAGAGCAACCTTAACTCTACTTTACTTCCTCATAAGGACAGACCCTTACTCAGTGGATATACTGCCAGGTGAAAAATACAAGGTGATTCAAAAAGATTCATCCGATTTCAAAGCCCCATATTTTTACAACCGTGAGGTGCCTAGGAACCAATCACAATCCAATTGAAAGAGGGGGTCATAGAGTTTCTGACTGTCAGTGGAAGATGGCTCCCTTCAGTCTGCGAGGAGATGAGACCCCTAAGCAGAAAGCATTCTGTGTTCTCCACTTCAATAAGAGTGAATCCGTCATAACTGTGCAGCATCAGTGAACCTCCAACAGCTCAGAGCGTTCGGCGTTGGTTCCACAACACTGGATGATCTCTGAATGTAATGTAATGTAAAAATGTAATGTGTGCATGTACAGTGTAAAAGACAGACAAAGTCTGATTTCACTGATCTCATTTGGACACAAATCAGATGTATAAACTTTGCAATGAAGGCTTGAGCCTGCTAGTTCATTCATATGTTACATTGATGATTCTACCATATTGGTTCAAAGTCAGAGTTCAAGACAAATTTCAGACTTTTAAACTGAAGTTAAACTAAAATCCCTTTGCTTTGAGTGAACCTATACATTAATTATGCTTATTTTATTCAAATAAATGAATAGACACAGTCCATCTTGTCACTAACAATCATAACACTACAAAAGCTTTATCAAATGTTTCAGTAGTGACTGTTTCAGTAGTGACAATTTTAGCTCATTTTAAGTCAGAACTCCCCCAGTCATTAAAATATTTTTCATTGAAACATAAAAAGTTTACTTAATTGCATAAAATATGTTGCTGTAGTGGCAATTCTTAATGTTACACACTGACTTTCAGACTTTGAGACACACTTACTTGAAAACAGTGGGATCTAACTGCTCACCATGTGGCTATGAGGGACAGGGATGCAGCCTCACTCCCATGGGACAGCAAACAAAAAACAAAAAGTTTGTTGTTTAAAAAGTAAAATCATGATAAATCTAAATCTTTCAGCTTCGCTTTAAAAGAAATCCAAAAAATCCCCAAAAATTATTATTTGTATTGCATTACTTTACTTACTTACTTTCACAGGTTGGAATTTAGGGTTTGGGGTAGCCACCTCCCAATAGAAAGCACCCTCTAAATGATGAATTTACATATATTTAGCTTATTACTGGCCCGGTAATGTCTTGGTTTTACATGGAACATTAAAATCCTTGTAAATATCAAAGGTCTGAATACTTGTTTTTTTTTTTTTTAAAAACAGTTCACATAGCTGAGAATGGGCCTCAGCTCCTTCACTGATCTGTGTGCTGGTGCTTTCTTAGAGGCCTTGACCTTGTCAGATAATTGATGAATTCTGCTGCTGCTCAGCTCACAATCCAGGTATTTCATTTGTTTTTGTTTTTTTTCATGTCATTGATCTTTCCTTATCATAATATTTTCCCATAATTCCATAATTTTCTGTGGTGCTGAGCCAATTTTTGACTCATTCTCAAGGAGCACCTGCTGATAAAATGCAGCAGTATTTTCAAAAATGCAGTTTGACCCCTCTGCGAGGCAAACCCTTCCTCTTTTCAAGGCAGTGCATAGGTTTCTGTGGTAGCTTTGTTTGTTTATAGTCTGGACATGAGTGGATAGTAGGGTTGTAACAACACAGCGTATCGTATGGTATTATATCCCAGAGGAAAGAAATTCCTGTCTCGGAGAATTAAAGCAGATCTCAATATTATATTAATGAAGAATCATTGATTTCTGAGTTGTTTCTCCTAAACCCCCTCAGAGAAAAGAGGAGATTAGCATCAGCATTTCACTGTGAGAAGTTCTGGTGATGAAGGAGAAAAGCGTGAGTTCTCCTTCTGCACTGACAGACTGCTGCAAGAGTTCTGTAATATAGAACAGAGCTGTATGAGAAAACGATGAGATCTCACACTTTTCTTATGGTGATATTATTCAGCCGAGACTGAAGTGAGACGAGTCAGACACTAAGCCACATGTGTGACAACTTTTTGACCAAAGTGAGAAAATCTGAGTTTTATTTCTCAGGAGACAAATTTCTGATATAGTGAAAATGGCTGAAGTCTCACTCTGATTTCAAACTGGACTCAACTGTGTCCAGGAGAAGTTCCTGAGATCAAGAGGAGATCTCATTTAGAATATTTCTTTCCTCTGGGATTGTATGTTGGTTAGCATTCTAGCTCATGGCTAGTGCATTAGTTTGCACTAACAACATCTGGATAGCATGTTAGATCAGGACACCACAGCTTTTAGCTACATTCACATTACAAGCCTCGTTGCTCAAATCTGATTTTTTGCTCAAATCCGATCTCTCTGACATGATGGTTCACACTCGTTTAGGTAAGTGATTCAAATCAGTCATTAATGTGAACAAACCGGCGTCCTGAAATGACCCTCATGAGCACATCCTACTCAGTAACGTCACATGAATGAATCACGTGCATCATCAGCACAAACTAACGAGCAGAACGAGCTTCGCTGAGAAGATCATTATCTCTGATCAGCTCTCAGCTTCATTATTAGAGCGAGACGAAGGAGAAAAAGGTGAGATGAGCTGCTTTTCCACCGTTTACAGGCTTTAACTTCTGTTCGGCGCTGCTGCCATGGTAACGCTGAATGATGCCGCACGTGCAGTGGAGAAAAAGCACATGAAATCTGATCTGAGTGTCATTAAGGTCACATGGCCACAAATCGGATACTTATCTGAGTTTGTTCAAATTAATGACAGATTTGAATCACTTACCTAAACGAGTGTGAACCCTCCGTCAGAGAGATCGCGTTTGTGCAAAAAATCGGATTTGAGCAATGAGGCTTGTAATGTGAACGTAGCTAAAGTGACTCAGGTTGGATTTGAAAAGATCAGATTTGCGTGTCCACACAGCTCTGAAAACATCAGATCTGAGTCACATTAGGGCAAAATCGGATTTGTGCCACTTCAACCTGGTAATGTGAACGTAGCCTTTGTTTAGTGTTTCTAAGCTGCTAATCCAGTCTGAAAAGCATGGATGTGTGTTAGATTTCCTAATTCGTCTTGAAAACCTCTTTTTGAAGCCTGTAGCACTTCCTCAGATGATCTGGGCTCTGACTAACATGTTTAACCCTTTTTAACTGCCTCTTTTTTGCTATAGTGTTTGAATATAAGTATAAAATTACATTACCTAATAAATAATCTTTAAATTCAATGTACATTCTGCACTGCCAGGACCTTGCTGATTAGAATTTATGCACAACAATAGTTTGCAATCTGCGCTTATGGCAGAATTTCTCTTCTTTATTCAATGAGCTACATGAGCTTTTGTTATCCTTGGCGACAACAGTGATTTTGATAACTGTGTCTAATTCGCTTTCAGCTTTTCACAGCTAATTCTTCACACTCGACAATGTCCCCACCCCTTTGACAACAACTAGGGACCATCACTCAACACTATCACTGTTTCACTGGTGTACAGTCATATGCAAGAATTTGAACACCCTTGGTCAAAGTATGTAAGTAGGGAATAAACTTAAACATGGCATTTTCTCCACATTTTCTATTTATCTGCTGACTTTGATATGTAGGAAACAAGGGTCATTCTACAAAAACGTCCACTTTTCTATCTATTCATAGGTGTCACTGGTGTTACCAACCCTCATTGGTGTTACACATAAAAAAGGTAACACCAGTGACATCTTACAAAATGGCTGTTACAGAGCACCAAACCAATGCTGTCAATCATGGAATATCCACTAAAATATGTAATTTAATCCATTTGAGGTCTATTTTTTCACAATTACCTAAAAATAAAGTAGGTCACACCAATGACGTCATCTAAAAGCTTCATATGAAATCATGAGCTAAATGAGAAAAACTGAAAAGACACAGTGGACTCACCATGTGCTTTTCTTCATAGATCCACAGAAAATAGGTAAAAGGAAGTCAAGTGATGTCATCAGTATGACCTTTATTTCAAAATAAGAGATTTTTTGTTATGTGGTAACACCAGTGACACGACTCAACAACTTTCATTATATATTTTAGAATATTTATTTGGCATTTGTTTTCATTATGTCATTTAATTCAAATATTCCATAGTCATGTACAGATTATTGTAAATAAAAGTGCAGAAATTTTTTTTCTTCAAAATATGGCACCCAGTCTTTACACATGACTGTGAGGACGAGCTCTTCTGTGGTGCTTGGAATTCTAGATAATTGATTTAAAAACCAATATTGCTGAATTGATGGATCAAGAACAAATATGAAACATACTGTAACTTTTGCATATGCTACATTTTCAGTTTTATTTTGTTTCCACTATGTTAAATTAATCAAATAAACAGTAATTGTGTATTGAAATGTGCAGAAGTGTGTCTCTGTAGAGGATGTCTAACTTATTTTTGCTTAGAAAATCAACAACACATGTCATTTGACCAGGGGCGGCGAAAACTTTTGCACATGGCTGTATGTCTTCAGCTTGTAGCTGCTCCGAATGGCTGATCTGAGATTGCAGCTCTGAATGGTTTCTCTGACGCAGCAGCGCTGAAGAATATTTCTATGTCCGTTCTTTAGAATTCACAGTAAAGGTTCATTTTGAATGGTTTCTCATTACTTGTCAGTAATAGAGATATATAATAGAGAGCAGCCTCCTCTGCCTCAGCACGTCTGGTATCGCTTGGAATTGGGATTATTTGCTGTGTGTATTCTCACTGTGTGGTTGTGCAAAGCCTCCAAGGCACACTGTTTCAATTCGATGCAATATATTCTGCAGCTGTCTCAATTTGCTTGTGATTGCAGTGATTAAAGCAAAAGCCATTTGAAATAAACAACAGTATAAAGCTCCAAGCAGGGGTGTATCACCAGAATTTGGGCCTCAGGCACAGTAAGGTGCCCAGACTGCCCACCAGTGGCAGTCTTTTCTCCATCAGTGACTTTGGGTGCCTCCGGAATTAACAGTGTGCATTTTACAAGTTAGCCGCTGGGCTGAGGCTGACTTCATTTGGTTATGATCACAGAAACAATGTCTGTTTAAAAAAAAAACTTTCTTGTTGCATCGAATCAAATCTTGTGTTTCTTTATCAGCTTGTGCTGCAAATCACTGCAAATATAGCTAATCGCCATAGATATAGCTAATTGCTAGTTAGCTAGCATGTTTATGTTACTACAACATATTTACTGTTTGGCACTTTAGGCTCACCTGATTTCTGAAAGAAACAGGTCAGAAGGTGTTTGCTCATTTATTGCTTTCTCGTTCTGTGCTCCTTCCATTTCTGAAATCCTGAGTTTGGTTTCATCTTAACCAGCTCAAAATTGGTGGACAGTTCAAACACAGACCTGTGCGCCACAGGATCAGACCACTTTTGCCTTTGAGGCAGGGGGTTGGGGGGAGATCAAGGAAACAACAGTAGATAAGCACAACGCATCCTGGAAGGTGCAGTCGTGTATTGTTTATTTCTATAATAACAGACAGCATCAAAATTAGAAACAAAAATCAACTTATTTCCAAGGAATTTTGAGGGTCCCCTCATCCAGAGAGGGCCCTTGTTAGTCAGGCCCATCATTACCCATGGTCTGACTCTCCTGGCTTCAAGTGAAGCTTCTGTGTATCTGGCTGGACATAATTTTTCATAAAAGTACATACAGAACAAATCAGCGTTACATCACAGCAACAAAGAACTTACTTCCAAATGGACACAAGTAGTGCTGCACTGGTGCAACAAGACTCTGTACTAATCCTGATGTATTGCACATGGATATTGGAAAAAAGAAAGCTTTTTAAACTGATTTTCCCATTTTAATAACACATGACTTTGGCCCAATCCCATTTCACTCCTCGCCCCTACCACTTAGCCCTTAGCCCTCTGTTTTGCATGTTCACGTCTAGGGGTAAGGTGTCCCGATTTTTGTTGAGATAGAGGGATGGGGCAAAGTGTTAGGGCTATATGGCCCTCCAAACGGAGGTTTATCAGAGTCACACTCCAAACAGAGTGTTGGGAGAAAAAAGAAAAACAGGCGAGATGGCGGCGCGAGCGACCAAAGAAACCCACAAATGTGAGAATTTTCTCCGTTAACCACTGTATTATCTTAGCTTAATGTCGTTTCAGTGTATTATGGTCGTTTTCTTCATAACGAGCATTAAAAAATCGTTAATAGCATGCTAATTTCTTGGTAGCTATCTAGCTAACTTTCCCGTTCCACCTTAAATAGTCCAGCAGTTCTGACGCCTGAAGCGCCAGAATGTAACTGCTGCACCATTTAAGGTGGAACAGGAACATTTGAACAAGAAGTTGGTGAATATCTGACTTCAGCATAATTGTCCCCCCTCTTTGAAAGCATATGATGCCCTAAATGTAATTAAAGCCCAGCAGTGAGGGTTTAATAAAGAACTTTAATTCTAGTTCTAGCTAATTTTCTACCTGCTCAAGAGACAGCTGGAACCAATATAATAACCATGGTTAATTATTTAATGGTCTTTTTGGTCATTTTATGTCACTCTAAACATTTGATTTGGTTAGTTAGCTAGCTTGCTTGTTAGCTTACCTTATGAAATGATATACTGCACTGTTCTTTGCTCACACACTCACACATTTACACTTGATGATGTGTAGAATCAGGCAAAACTTAAATTTTTCTCTGACAAATGTGACTTGTTTTGTGGCCACTACATGCCAATAGTCTTAGCCTGTTGACTACCTTGTGTCACCTCACCTCACATCATGTTAAACACATAATCATCACACAGAATACCTGTTTTTACATTCTGGAGCTCATATTGGTCATGTAAGTTCTTGGTAACGTCATCTTGACCCTAGAAGAGTAAAGGATTCACTAAATTGTGTTTAGCTTCAGCTGCAAGCGTTTGCAAAGACAGACGATGCCTCACTGACATTAACACTACTGATAGCAGCTCTACCTGCTTATGATGGCTGTAAAACTGGAAAAACATAAGTAAAATCATTTACAAACTTGGGTATCTGGGTACATTTGACATTACAGCCTCAAATACGACAAGATTTTACCATTACTGCCAATGTTTTGTCTGTTATGTTTGCATTTCTTGAAAATTGCACTGTAAGTTTAGCTGCTTCCATGCTAACTGGAGCGAGTTACCCATAGCCATAGCCAACCAACATGTTTACAAACATTCTGATTGGGTCTATAGAACATTTTCTTGTCTTTAGCTATGTAGTTAGCCACAAATTGCTCAGTGTGCTCTACATGTGCTGATCATAACAGTTTGAATCAGTTCTTCCTCGCTAACCCATTCCATCCATTTCCATCCAAAGTAACCTGCTAGAAAAATCAGCATCGACCAGCGTGACTAGTCACCAGCAAAACCAGCATATGTTGTATTTTGGAGGCTGGAATGGTGGTCAGCAGCAATGGAAGTCAATATGCTGGTCACCAGCAAAGTCAGCATATGTTGTGTTTTGGAGGCTGGCATAGTGGTCAGCAGTAATGGAGGTCAATATGCTGGTCACCAGCAAAGCCAGCATATGTTGTGTTTTGGATGCTGGCATGCTGGACAGCAGCAATGGACGTCAAAATGCTGGTCACCAGCAAAGCCGGCATATGTTGTGTTTTGGAGGCTGGCATAGTGGTCAGCAGTAATGGAGGTCAATATGCTGGTCACCAGCAAAGTCAACATATGTTGTGTTTTGGATGCTGGCATAGTGGTCAGCACCAATGGAAGTCAATATGCTGGTCACCA
Organism: Colossoma macropomum; assembly: GCF_904425465.1. Taxonomy (NCBI): domain Eukaryota; kingdom Metazoa; phylum Chordata; class Actinopteri; order Characiformes; family Serrasalmidae; genus Colossoma; species Colossoma macropomum. The sequence goes on along the minus strand of NW_023494795.1, from coordinate 9,976,763 downwards.
GCAAAATCAGCATATGTTGTGTTTTGCAGGCTAGCATGCTGGACAGCAGCAATGGCAGTCAATGTGCTGGTTACCAGCAAAACCAGCATATGTTGCTTGTGTTTTGGATGCCAGTATGCTGGTCAGCAGGAGTGGAAGCTATTATAGGCAGATCACCAGCAAAACCAGCATATGTTGAGTTCTGAATACTGGCACCCTGGTCAACCAACATGACCATGCTGGGTGACCAGCTAAACCAGCACTAGATCAGCATAAACCAGCTTTAGACCAGCATGGAATGTGTGCTGATCTGTGCTGTTTTATTCAGTAATCTTTGTCACCAGAGAGTTTTACTTTGGTGTATTCAAAAGGGAACGAAAGGTTGCCATGTTTTTCTCTGTATACTGTGTCTGCTTTCTTCTCTCTTTATAAAGCTCCTACGGTGCCTCTTGCATATTGCATACACAGTGCCTCTGTGCACTTGGTATTCAGGAGTTCAATCTGGCAATGTTAACACAGCAATGTCTTTGTAAAATTGCTAATGCCGTCCCTCTGAAAGGAAGCAGTGCAGAATGAGGATGAACAGAAAATGTAGCTGTCATCCACCAGAAATCTCCAGAAACATGGAATATAATTCGTATCCATTGCCGTCACTGAATTTGCAGCTGCCCTGAGTACGAAGCCCTGCTCCATGATGATGAGGAACATGACAGCGCTTGCAGATACATCGCTCATTTTACTGCCTGTAATCTCCCTTATTTCATGAAAGGAACATTAGCTATTAATTCACACTGGACAGTGAAGCGAGGGCTGGGGGAAGATGTAATGTGCTCAGTGGTTTCTATTTATTTGCCTGCTGACTGATTTACTGTGGAGCTGAACCTTCGCACTGATGGCTGTGTACAGTGTCCTGATGGATCCAGAGCAGAGCTGTAAATCTCACAGCACATTGAAAGCTCTTTTCTTCTGCTGAGGCACTGAACTGCAGCACAGAGCATCAGATTACCTATAGGAATTATGGGTAGTGAGCACAATGGAAGCTTGATTGTGTGTCAGTGTAAAACATACATACATACACCGATCAGGCATAACATTATGACCACCTCCTTGTTTCTACGCTCATTGTCCATTTTATCAGCTCCACTTACTATATAGGTGCACTTTGTAGTTCTACAGTTACAGACTGTAGTCCATCTGTTTCTCTGCATACTTTGTTAGCCCCCTTTTACCCTGTTCTTCAGTGGTCAGGACCCCCATGGACCCTCACAGAGCATGTACTATTTGGGTGGTGGATCATTCTCAGCACTGCAGTAACACTGACATGGTGGTGGTGTGTTCGTATGTGTTGCGCTGGTCTGGGTGGATCAGACACAGCAGTGCTGCTGGAAATTTTAAACACCTCGGTGTCACTGCTGGACTGAGAATAGTCCACCAACCAAGAATATCCAGCAAACAGTGTCCTGTGGGCAGCGTCCTGTGACCACTGATGAAGGACTAGAGGATGACCAACACACACTGTGCAGCAGCAGATGAGCTATCGTCTCTGACTTTACATCTACAAGGTGGACTGACAAGGTAGGAGTGTCTAATAGAGTGGACAGTGAGTGGACACAGTGTATAAAAACTCCAGCAGCACTGCTGTGTCTGATCCACTTGTTCCAGCACAACACACACTAACACACCACCACCACATCAGTGTTACTGCAGTGCTGAGAATGATCCACCACCCAAATAGTGCCTGCTCTGTGAGGGTCCATGGGGGTCCTGACCACTGAAGAACAGGGTAAAAGGGGGCTAACAAAGTATGCAGAGAAACAGATGGACTACAGTCTGTAACTGTAGAACTACAAAGTGCACCTATATAGTAAGTGGAGCTGATAAAATGGACAATGAGCGTAGAAACAAGGAGGTGGTCATAATGTTACGCCTGATTGGTGTATAATGCAAGTATGAGGGCTGTAAAGGGTGAGTATGTCTATTGGGTCTATTGCTGGTTGAAAAACCTGAAATTCTGCATTGCCTGAAAGAAAATGACCTTGCTGGAGCATTGCGGCAGCCTACATCGCTTCAGATCCAGCCTCATTAAAAAGTAAGGCCACACTTATGATCTTAGTGTGCTCTCATCTCTCTTTTCAGGAGCTCTTTACTTGTAATCACCTACCAAGGCTTTAAAAGATCAGAAAGTTTAGGCAAGTTCAGCATAGATAACTAAACTAAATCCGACTGAATTTCAGGCCCATTTTAATGACTTACAGTGACTGTAAAATACTAACTAGATAGAAGCTGATCGAAGCCAACAAAAAAGCTTTTTTTGTAGTCCACTATGTCATTGCTGACAAATTACGTGCCTGAGAGCCTCTGAGGGTAATTTCACATGCTCAAGGTGAGTATAACGCCCAGGAGTCGTAAACCAAAGGATGTAATTGCTGACTAAGGATGTAAGTCTCCTGGGCATTTCCAGAAGGCATGATCGATAAAGGAAGAATGATCTGAAACACCAGCGAATAGGGTTACCGAAAGTAATTCTATATGTGCAAATCAGGAACAGGCAAGAAAAGCTAAATAATACCGGAAAACTACACATAACATAATGACCACCTCCTTGTTTCTACACTCATTGTCCATTTTATCAGCTCCACTTACTATATAGGTGCACTTTGTAGTTCTACAGTTACAGACTGTAGTCCATCTGTTTCTCTGCATACTTTGTTAGCCCCCTTTTACCCTGTTCTTCAGTGGTCAGGACCCCCATGGACCCTCACAGAGCAGGTACTATTTGGGTGGTGGATCATTCTCAGCACTGCAGTAATACTGACGTGGTGGTGGTGTGTTAGTGTGTGTTGTGCTGGTACGAGTGGATCAGACACAGCAGTGCTGCTGGAATTTTTAAACACTGTGTCCACTCATTGTCCACTCTGTTAGACACTCCTACCTTGTCAGTCCACTTTGTAGATGTAAAGTCAGAGACGATAGCTCATCTGCTGCTGCACAGTTTGTGTTGGTCATCCTTTAGTCCTCCATCTGTGCCTATAGGACGCTGTTGGCTGGATATTTTTGGTTGGTGGACTATTCTCAGTCCAGCAGTGACACTGAGGTGTTTAAAAACTTGAAGACTTGTGCACAGCACTGTACATAAAGCAGAAGAATAAATCATTCTTAATAATACAGCTCGGTTTCACAAGTAAACACAAGCAAGAGTTTGCAAAGCACATTGTAAACACAGCATGTGATGACAGCTAGCATGATGCAGTAATGATTAGAAGGAGGTTCCAGGGCAGAGTTGGAGCAGGAGAGGTGCTACAGTGATATGAAGCTGAACTCAGCTACTCACCAGCTTCTTGTTCAAATTTTCCCGTTCCACCTTAAATGGAGCAGTATTTCTGACTCCTGAGGCGCCAGAATGTAACTGCTACACCATTTAAGGTGGAACGGGAAAATTTACCCAGCTAGCTAATGAGACATCAGCATACTACTAGTGATTTTTATGCTTGTTATGAAGAAAATGACCATAATACATTGAAACAACATTAAATTGAGATAATGCAACATTTATTGTAATTTGTACTGGAGAAAATTCTCACATTTGTGTGTTTCTTTTGTCTCTTGTTCAGCCGTCTTGCTGGTTTTTCTTTTTTTTCTGTTTGGAGTGAGTCCCTGAAAAACCTCTGTTTGGAGGGCCATGTAGCCCTAACACTTCACTCTACCCCTCTATCTCAACAAAAATCGGGACACCCTATGCCTAGACGTGAAAGCACAAAACAGAGGGCTAAGGGCTCAGTGGTAGGGATGAGAGGTGAAATGGGATTGGGCCTTGGTGTTTCATGATTCCATTTACCATCATATTTGAAATATATATACTCATCTCAGTATGTAATTAGGTATAACATAAAAAAAAATACTCAACTCTGGATCCCACCATTGTTAAACATTTGAAGAGCATAACGTACTGCTCAAAACCTCTCTCTGTACTCAGCATGGGGCAGAAAGCAGCTGATGTGGGCGCAGGTGACAGATGGACATGGTGTAGCTAATCAGATGTATGATAATGAATGGTAGTGGCTTCGAAAGGCGCTTTGACGTCCGCTCTTAAAGTGTGCAATCCCCGCTGAAGCTGTGAGACTGAGCTGAATCAAACTGAATATGCATTGCAGAGGGATTGATAGAGCTCTTCTGTTTCCAAGCACCGTTTCACAGTGGCTCAAGAGCAGCAATGGGCCAAACAGTAGCGAGTGAACCCGCTGGCCTTTTGCATAATAACTTTGCTGATAGTGCAGTGAAGTATTGCTACTGTCAAATGGTAATTGTTTCTTTTTGTCTTGCTGTGAAAATGATGAGCGATGCACAATATTCCGTATGAAGAGGTTTTTAGGATTTCCATAATATGTCCTTATTCTGAGAGAGAGAGTCTGGATTCATATTGCATAGACTGCATACATGCAGACATGTCTTTAGAGGAAAAGCAGGTCAATCCAGTGTACATTACATTACATTAAAAGAGTATAGTTTGTAGAATCATTTATTTTTTTCCGTGAACATGTGATAATGTGCTGCTAGACTTTTCTCAGGCTGTAAGATCACATTACTTATGCTTTATAGGTCACCTCAGTGCTCAAAGGCCTTTTAAGTGTAATACATATTGTAATTGATTGATGTCATATAAACTAATGATGCAAAATGATCTGAAACTCATAATCATTTCACTAAAAACAGGTCAGTAAATCATTTGTCCTAGCACTGTTTTCTATTCAAAAGTTCCATCTCCCAGTCAAATGACGTTTTGTGGTTTTAGTGACAATAAGATATAAAATGTGGCCTGTGCAAAAGTTTAACACATTTCATTTGTCATGTTTGATTTTTTCTAATATGTCAATCTCAGCAAATAAACTGAAACTATTTGCTGAGTTTAACAGCAAATGTGCAGAAAAATGCCACACTGACATTTGTTCCCTGTAGAGGATGGGTACATAGAACATCAACAAAACATAACTGAACCTTTTGCATATGACTGTATTGTGAACAACATTTGAATAATCAAAATACTAATTTGTTATTAAAATACAACACCATTTCCAAAAACGTTGGGACGCTGTGCAAAATGTAAAAGAAAACAAAATGCAATGATGTGCAAATCATTTAAACTCTATATTTCAATGAAAATACTACAAAGTCAACATATCAAATCTTGAAACTGAGGAATTTTATTGTTTTTAAAAAATATATGCCCATTTTGAATTTGATGCCAGCAACATGTTCCAAAAAAGTTGGGATGGGGGCAACAAAAGGCTGGTAAAGTTGTGTAATGCTAAATTAACACCTGGTGGTTAATTGGCAACAGGTCAGTAACATGATTGGGTATAAAAGAGCATCTCAGAGAGGCTGAGACTTTCAGAAGTAAAGATGAGGAGGAGTTCGCCACTCTGTGAAAGACTGCACGATCAAATAGTGCAACAATTCAAGAATAACGTTTCTCAATGTAAAACAGCAAAGAACTTGGGGATTTCATCATCTACGATACATAACAACATTAAAAGATTCAGAGAATCTGGAGAAATCTCTGTATGAGGAATACGACAAGAGACCCCGAACTGTTGAGCAGCTGAAATCCTATATCAAGCAAGAATGGGAAAACATTTCACTTTCAAAACTACAGCAGTGTCTCCTCAGTTCCCAAATGCTTACAGAGTGTTGTTAAAAGAAGAGCTGATTGAACACAGTGGTAAACAGGCCCCCGTCCCGACTTTTTTGCAATGTGTTGCTGCCATCAAATTCAAAATGGGCATATATTTTTCAAAAAACAATCAAATTTCTCAGTTTCAACATTTAATTTGTTGTCTTTGTACTATTTTCAGTGAAATATAGGGTTTAAATGATTTGCACATCATTGCATTTTGATTTCATTTACATTTTTCACAGCGTCCCAACGTTTTTGGAAATTGGGTTGTACTTACAAAAATTCAGTTTCAAAAGTTAAATAAGAATTTATTGTTATATAGTTTAAAATTGGGGTGAGGGTGTGAGGTTAGGTTAGCTGGCAGGCCAAATCAAGCATCCTCAGCGAACAGCTTTCTCCTGTGGGCCACTCTTTGGGCAGCCCAGGTTTAATCCTAAAAGTTTGAGAGCTCTTACTGTCATTGTATTACGTTACATCATGAATTAGATTTACCTTAAATTAACATTCGGTATCGACAAGTCTGCTGTTCTGCCTTTCCATTTGTTTTAATGCTTTTTCTTTTAGATAAACGATGGTCCACTGTTTTAGATGCATGTGATTCAAATGTGTTAAGTGGTTGCGCATGAATACACTGTGTTTATGTAACATGTTTTATTCATGTGACACATTCAAATCATGAATCATTTTTCTCACACACAACTATAAATCATCAAATTCAAATCCAAAACAATCATATGAAGCATCATAAAACATCTCCTCTTTGCCTCTTAATTAAAAATTCAGAATATGACATCAGTTCTCTGATTGTTTCTGCAAGTGAAAAATAATTCATATTACAGTGCAACATGCTGTCATTATTACCACACTCAAAAATAACTTGTTGTATAAACTTAATTCAATTATGCCACACATTTCCATTCAGTCAAACAGTATAGAATCAGTATACACAGACTTTGTTATGTCAACATAAAATTAAATTTTTGATGGAGCAAAACTGAAACATTTCAGTTCAATTTCTTTCAGTTTCATTAGAATAGAATTCACTTTGGATCAGAATAAACAGGTTTCATTTAAATGAAATGCACTTTTATTTATTTTATTTTATTTATTTTTTGTTTATTTTATGTGAAAAAGTTACTTAAAGACAACACAATTAATGTATTCAATGTCAACATATTGTCAGTCATAAGTCCAACAACCTTGTTAACCTTGTTAAACGCACTTCGTCATATTCTTCATAACTTTCATATTTCATAAGCTACATTCAGAAGGTGGGGGTCGTATGAGAGCTGTAACTGTCTTCTTTCCAGTCAAATAGATGGGTGGTGTAATTTTAAACCCTTATAATAAAAGAAGCTGAACTCACAATTTTTTTCCTACTGAAAGTCGACCCATTTTTCCACAAATCTGGGCTATAAACTATAAACAGATGGCGTCTCTTCAGTGATCTGCTCTGTAAAAATTATTTTTATAAAATAATACAAATAGTGTCTAAGATTTTTGGCTTTCAGCAGTAAATTGTAAGCATATAGCAATATGTGTGATCATAAAACACATGTTCTGTTAATTTGAGGGGAACTTTGACCAAAAACAATAAATAAATAAAAGAAAAATTAACATTTATTTCATGCAGTTACTGAATAATTTGCCTTACGATTTGGTCAAGTAAATTCAGATGGACAAACCAAACTATACCCTGGAGAATAAGAGGTTAATTCATTATTTTGAGCACAATGAGGAGAGCAATTCTAAAAATTGTTAATGTCATTAAATCCTAAAAGAGTAGTATGTACTTTTATTGTCTGCGGTTTGGTCCCTCAGGGCTGTAGTTGCCCTTTACCCTGATGCTGGAGCAGCAACCCCCTCCTTTTGTAGTAGCAACAGCAAAAACCTCCCAAATCAGCATACATGGGCGATGTCCACCGACACCATCAAGCCTGACACTGTATCACCTGGGTCTCTAATTTGGTGGTTATGAGGTAGAAGAAGGTCAGTGATCTGACCAATGCTTGTGTAGCTTATTTGTTCATTTCAGTGTTATCTTTGCCTACTAATAAGCACATTAACCTCTGGATTGACAGCAGCTTAATGTTCCCTCAGTGACTGACACCAAGGCTGACGGTGTGAAGATCTGTGCAAAGGTATTCCCGGCTGTCCAGCTGGCCGCTTGTGAAGAAAGCCATTTGACAGATTCTCAAAGCTTTTGAAATTACCATACATAAGAGTGAATTTAGTTGCCATGGCTACAGTGGAGCATATGAGGGATTACCCTGTTTGTCCTTGCAGAGGACTTCACATACATCATGTTTAGTGCATGGCTGTTGGCGGTAGATTGGGTTGCGATGTCCTGATCAGCAGCACAGGCTAAACATATTTGCTGATTGATCTATTTGCATTCAGTCATGACATTTATGTGAAAAGTGACCCTGAATATTACATTAACAATAGGGCACAAAGATGGTAACTGGTGCTAGGTTGAAACACTAGGAAGAGGTTCCTACCTGAGATAATTGTGTAGGAAATGGAGGAAAAAAGAAAAATGTCCATTTACTCTGAATGAAACCATATTTATACATGAATTTAACGGAATTTAATGTATAGGATGACGATGTACAGACCAAGACATAGGTAGGGGAAATAAATTGGACCAGTTTTATAGCATAAAAATTAAAATTGTAATGGGCAAGATGCCCCAGTGTGAGATCAGATGTCCTCTCTCTGGGTAATCTTGCATCAGCTATGACAAATTACAGTAAAATAGAAATTTATACTATGTAAAATAGAAAATGTTGATTTTGCCCATTAAGTCAAATGATTCTTGATGGTATTATATTATAATAGTACTAATACTATAAATACAATACTTCTACAAGAGTAATATTGACAGTATAATACAATAACAGTAATAACAAAAGACATTCAATGTTGAATTAGATTGAATTCAATTTAAAAGCAACTGTTTGAAAAGTGCAAATGATTCACACACATGATGGAAGAAAGTAGGTTTGAGTGTAGTTGCAAAACATATCTCTAGCAAGATGGCACAAAAGGACCTTATTCAGATGAGTCTTAATTCCAGCCAAACTCCTTTGCAGTGTTGATGAACTAGTCTGTAATTCCAATGCTAGCTAGCCAGTGAAACTCGAAGTCTATGGAGTTAGATTTAAACCAAAATGTATTGTAATTGTGACTTGTGATTTGAAGGCGTACATCAGCTTTTAAACGTAAATTTATTAAAGTGCAAATTTAGAAAGTGAGTCAATTGAGTAATTTTGGCATCAGTTACATTTTCAGATGTGCAAATTTGCATTTTGCCACCATTTGTGTACTTTTCTTTCATTCAGATCAACTTGTACAAGTTTGCATTTCAGTTTGCTGCATGCAAAATTTTGGCAATATTGCTGCACTGGCACCAGAATCACAATCATACAGCGTGCCATGAAATCTATATCTTACTTGTTTGAATTATAGATAGTAAAACAACAGATATGAACTTCACTCATAATCTTTATTTTATGTTCATTCAAATGAACGCACAGAAGTTCCTTTTTATTTTCTTACTGTCTTACACTTTTGACAGTGTTACTGCACCTCTCTCAGAATTGTAGTTATACAGCCCAGACAAGTGTGAAGCTGGAAACTGTGGTCGCTTTTGGGTCATGACTGCTTATACAAGTTGATCTGAAAGAATGAACAGTCAAGTCAAAGTTTATTTATATAGCACTTTTTACAACAGAAAAAACTGGGTCTGAGCCCCCATGAGCATCGCCAAATGCGACAGGGGCAAGGAAAAACTCCCTAAAAGCAAGAGGAAGAAACCTTGAGAGGAACCAAGACTCAGAAGGGGAACCTATCCTCCTCTGGTCCACACCAGATAGCAAACAGCATTAGTATAAAATATTGAAACACAGAAACGGAGAAAAACAGGTGAAACAATGCTTATAATTAGATAGTTTGAGTCTGCAGCAGCAGCAGCATCATCAGAAGGGTCAGTTCATGCACAGCATTGTACAGCGAGAAACTCCATGGTGGTCAAACTGGTCCAGAAGGCTGGTGAGCAGTGGGCACCCGATGAAGGCAGAAAAGTACAAAGTGTTGGCAAAATGCAAATTTGCAGGTCTGAAAATTGAAAGAATGAACCCACTAAAATCACAAAATTGCTCATGACTCATTTTTATATTTTTATTTGCATTCAAAAGCTGATGTAGCCTTCAAATCAAAATGTACGAATATGATACATTTTGGCTTCACACCCCACCCACAATCATATGCTTACATTTGCTTTTTGTCAAATTCAATACAAACACACAGATCAGGATTATCCAGTCACAAAAAACTAGATCAACTGACCTATTTTTTCAGGGGGGATAAATACTCAGAATCCAGGCATCTAGAAGAAATGTCAGAAATAGAGTCATTGGTAACACATTCTATGAATGTCACCTTTGTAAGCATATATAAACACATTCATAACATGTTATAATGCATTCATAAGACATTATAAACATAGCTATAAATATGTATAAAAATGCATTATATGTTATAGCCATGTTTATTATGCATTATGAATTGTTAACATATTACATTATAAGTACTGATCATAACAAATTATAAGAGTTCATAAGTCGTATTTGTCCGCTCTAAGTAAAGTGAAGCATACTGTACTAAAGCCTCCTCCAGTGTTAAGAGTGAGGCTTCAAGTTGAAGTATTTACTGAAGAATTTACTGAAACACTAAAACATACATTCTTTGGCACTGAAATTATAACATGTTATTAACACTATTTATAATGCATTATATTAACAATTCATAATGTATAATAAACATGGCTATAAAGTGTGATTCAGTGTAATTCTTTTTTTAAATATTTATAACCACGTTTATAATGCCTTATGAATACATTATAACATGTGCTTACAAATGCGACATTCATAGAAAGTGTTACCGAGTCATTCAGTAAATGTGTTGAGATTAGGTTTGGCTCCATTATTTGATCAGGAGAGAAACTAGACAGGGGGGGATCTAACCCCGGAGGGCTTTGTACCTAATGTTACACTACTGATTTCTGAGTATGCAGGTACAGACAACTGAAGCTCTGGAGCTGAACCTCATGAGCTGAGCTTTGAATTGCAGAAATACAGAAATAATGCACTATATGCTGAGTCAGGCATTTCGTAGAGTTGTTCAAACTCTCAGTTATGAACCGATCAGTTCTGGCATGATCGTTCTCCAGTCAGATCACTAGCAAATTCTAGTGAACGGTGAAAGAGTTAATGCTTGAGCCATTCCAAACACAGCAATGGATTTTTTGTGATGTTAATATCACAAAACCAAGATGAAAATTCCAAGGCATAAACCAGTTAGATACAAGAAATTTCAATGCAACTTCAGTGCAAGCACATACGTTTATGCTTGCGTCCAGACTCTGAAGTGGCCGTCGTCGTTTGTGAAATATTCTGACAGCAGTAGTTGAAAATGTTTTCCCAGTGCTTGGGCCCCTGCCTAAAAACAGGATTGGGCAGCCACACCCAAATGATTTTTCGATCAAACTTTAAAAAGCGCTTTCGAGAGTGGACTGGTATTTCTGCTGTGCTTAGCCTCTTGTTTCTGGGAAATGCGGGGCTTTGCTGACAGCAGGCAATATGTTTGCTCTGGCTGACTCTGGCGCTGTTGAAACAAACGGCCCTGCTAAATAATGAAGCAAGGTGAGTCGAAAAGGAAAAAAAGAGGCCCTGTCGTTCTCTTCTCATGCCGTTGGGTTCACATGGGAATTATTGACGTTGTGCGGAACGAGGGAATCACCTTTTCTTTCAGTGATGGTGCTGCTTCAACTATTGATTGGTCCAGGGACCCCAGCAGTGAAGGACAACGATTCCTGATGGATTAATTCATGTTTCTGTCGATCCCACTAATAATACTGCACAGTCGGCGCTTGTCGCTGATTAGATCTAACAAATGTTCAAAACCGAGGAAGGGCTGCTGGAGCTGGGCTCATATAATAAAACAGCGTGGCACTTGCTTTGCTTTTGTGATTTCTCCAGGAACTGACTGGAGGGATGAAAATAGTGACCCATGCTGCCAAGGGACATTTGGCTCAGATGCTTAAGTTCTGGACTGGGCCAACACCTGGCAGATGCTGTTGCCAGGGGAATTTAATTGAAAGGCTGGATTCTGATTGTGGTGGTTTAATTGACTGGCACTAACAGGCTGGGCCCAGTATATCAGAGTTCATTTTGGAGCAAGTGGTGGATGCTGGGATGCTAGTGTTGTTGGACAGTGGGATGGAGGGTGTAGGCCAACTCACAGGAGATGGGACTGTTCCATCTCCTCCTGGCTCTGAGGGAGCTGAAATGCTGAAACTTTAATGAAGTTGTGTGCTGCATTATGAAGCACATTATACAGGGCTGCAGAGAACTGGATGGGCTGTGCATGTATGTGAGTATGAGAGAAAGGTAGAGTGGGGTTGAGCTGAAGCATTTCAAGTGGACACTGGAGGTTTACTCCTTTAGCAGGTGGACATTAAAAGAAATTTAAAGGGACATTTAATTCTAGCCCTTTGAGCAATGATCCCACAACTCTCACAGCTCAGATTCTGGCACTGCCTCAACCTCATAGTCATCTAGTGGCCAAACAGATTATCATTTGTCGATATTGACTTTGGTAGCTTATAATCTGTTAGTTATTACAGTTTGTACATTAGATTTTAACACAGACTCCATGTGTCGAAAGATTTTGCTCTTATTGCTGTCCAAAGAATTTATTTATATAGAAGTATTTCTAAAACAGCAGCTTTACAGAAGAGTGCAAAAATGTTCTGTACTTTTAAGTTAATCTAAAAAAATTTATTCCAAGCCATTTCGGATCCATTCTGTTGGTCCATTCATCATTAAATTGTCACACAACGTAAAAGGCAGCTGCTGTGTTGAAATGATGTAGAAAAGTGAAAATAGGAAAAAAAAGGAGGTAATGTGTGTTTTTTTTTGGGGGGGGGGTTGTACAGCAACGATGTGTAGAAGCTTGGGATTTTCAGCTGATGGAGCACTAGCCAGTTTAGAGGCAGGCTTACTGCCAGTAGTACTGTTAACTGTGGCACCACTGAGAACAGGTGCCATTTGCCTTCATCCACTGTGGCTGGCTTGCTGGCCTGGGTAGGATTTTGGAAAGTGGGCATATTGCTTTTACATAGCACCGTCAACATTTCACACATTTCAACTATTGGTTTAAATTACTGTATTATATAATTGTTGAGGTGTCAAAAAGAGATCCAGAGTGGTTTGATGTTCATTGTAGAGAAACTTAACAGCTCAGGTTTTCTTTACAGTAGCTGTGATAGGATCCAGGGGTCACAACGTCTAAAACACAGTGTGGGCCAGAATAACTTTGCCATGTGAAATGAGTCTGGTGCGGATCTGTTCCAGATACGGCCCACATCTTGTGATCAGCTTGGGGCCCAAATTAGGCCCAGTTCTGTGGTTCACTTTTGGCTGACTTGTGGCCCTAATCTGGTACGGATGTGGGCCACATCTAGCAACCGGGAGCAGTCCGCCCACGTGCCATGTGGCAAGTGGGCCAAATGAAAATAGGGGATGAGTTTGCATGTTCTCCCCGTGTCTGCGTGGGTTTCCTCCAGGTGCTCCAGTTTCCTCCCACAGTCCAAAGACATGCAGTCAGGCCAACTGGACACGCTAAATTGCTCCTAGGTGTGATTGAGTGTGTGGATGTATATGTCTGTCTGTCTGCCCTGCGATAGACTTGCAACCTGTCCAGAGTGTTTCCTGCCTTCTGTCCAATGCCTGCTGGGATAGGCTCCAGCTCCCCCTGTGACCCAGAAGGATAAGTGGTTTAGAAAATGTGTGTGTGTGTGTGTGTGTAAAACCATGATGACCAGTGTGTGTGTGTGTGTAAAACCATGATCATTCAAAATGACCAGTGAATCTTAATGTCTTCTGAGTTTTTATATGTAATATTGATAATGGAAAAATAGCTTACAACACCTTGCATGTATCTTTCCACCCTGCATGAAAAATGATTTGAAATGATCTGAAAATGATCATTTTCATCTTTCATAATTGCAGACTACTGGTGTACATGATCATTATATAGAAAAATACTACAGAACTGTAAATTGTAAATCCTCGTCCTGTTTATTCTCTGTTTCATTTACATTTCACCCCTAATAAATGTAATACATCTTGCATAATAATTCACAAATAGGCACTTGAGCGAAGTCTATCCAATCTCTGGTTCCTTGTTGAATGACTTTCTTGCAGCAAACCAGAACTAATAGAAAAGGCGCCTGCATTAGAACCCATAGCCTGCTACACTCTTGAAGATGTCATGAAGAGTTCTTTGTAGTGAAGCTGTAGAAAAACACTTTTGGTTTCCTCCAGAACTTTCAGTGGAAGAACCAGTTTCTGTAAATGTGAGTGTAAAGAACATTTTAAATGATTGAAGAACCTTCGAACAACGTGAAGGTTCTATATCAGTTAAAGTTTTTCCCTAGAACCCTTTCCCAACACTCCATCTCACTTAAAAGCTTATCTCAACAGAATGGTTCACTTAATTACAGCTCTAATAGGCAGCACTAAGGCCACGATCTGCCCCAACCATGCCTGAGTTGCTCTTTCCATGTCAGCGCTGTCTGTTACGAGGAGAAAGATGATGCTAATTACCATTATGATCCACAGGATGCTGCTGCTATGACGCTTAGGTGGCAGTGTGGACAGGTGGTGGCTGATGAATATTCATGAGCAACCCCCCCTACTCCAGTGAAATAAGCAAATGGCATTCAGGGAACGTGGTGCATGCCTTGTTACCATAGCAATAGGTCTCCAGTCAGCCCACACTAGATAATTTGATACAAGTTTTTTTTTTTTGTACGTGTGTTTGTATGCATGTGTGCTCAACTCTGTCACTTCGACTACCTCTTTCATTTAGCGTATGCTTATCCATTATTACCCCAATTCTCCAGCGGTTAGAATCTAAAAACCAGTGAGTAGCAGTGATGTCATAGTAATACTCGACGGCTCACAGCTTCTGAGCAAAATGCAATCTTTTGGTTTCCTTGGCGCTGCTATGAATATGCTTGAGATTTACGGAGTGAAACTTTTGGTTGCAGGCCATGGGGTGAAAGTTGGATGCGTTTCATGAGACCTCCTCTTGCATGTTGATACAGCTTTCTGCATCCAAAGCCCACACAAAAAACTCCAGGCTTGATTAGCATAAGAGCAGAATTAGTATTCCACGTTAGGTCTTTTCGCGGTTCACAGTTGATTTTATGATTCAAGGTACAGATCCTTAAAAATGCCAGGCCATCATGACCAACATAGATTTTCAGCAGCGTCTTCAGATAGCTGCAGGCGAGTGAGAAGCAGGAGCTATTGACGTTGTGTTCACCCAGGCCCACCAAGGTCACGAAGCGAGCCATTGATTTCTCATGCTGACTGATTTCCTGAGGCCTGCAATGGCGAGGTAGCTGTGGCTTTAATAAACATATGCAAACACTTGCTCTGCATGAAAGTCCCTGTGTAGGAGATGACACGGTGTAAAAGAGGACATGCAGAACACATTTGCATTATATACAGTACGCACTCATCTTTAACCCCTTAAAATTCAAGGCTTATTACATACTAAGGCTTATTATTCAGTAACTAACCAGCCCATTTAAGGGGTTAAAAGCAGTTTAAATTGCTAATATTGCCAGTAATGAATGAATGCCATAGGAGGCAGGTAGGATTATAGAAATGGAGTCAGGCTTCTTGGCCTCTGTAAGCTAGCTAAGTTAGCACTTCTCAGTGAGCCACTACTGTATTTGCCTTTCATAGCCCTCTTCACACATGGCTTCATCTGCTTGTTTATTTCATTGCATCTCATTACCCTGTGCTTGATCTCCAGAGTTCACACATAAGACTCTCAAATCTGTGTCATTTTGTCATTGCTGATTCCTATGAGTCTGGGTATGCCCCTGCTTGTACATTACATCCCCAATTCCAAAAAACTTGGGATGCTGTGTAAAATGTAAATAAATGTAAATAAAAACAGAATGCAATGATTTGCAAAACTCATAGACCCATATTTTATTCACATTAGAACACAGAACACATATCAGATGTTGAAAGTGAGACATTTTACCATTTCCTGAAAAACATTAACTCATTTACAGTAGAACTTGATGGCTGCAACGCATCTCAAAAAAGTTGGGACAGGGCCGTGTCTACCATTATGTAGCATCCCCTCTTCTTTTAACAACAGTCTGTAAATGTCTGGGAAGTGAGGAGAGCAATTGCTGGAGTTTTTAGGAGAGAATTGTTGTCCCATTCTTGTCTGATGTAGGATTCTATCATCAGTCCTGGGTCTTCTTTCATGGATTTTTCATTTCATTATGCGCCAAATGTTTTCTATTGGTGAAAGGTCTGGACTGCAGGCAGACCAGTTCAGCACCTGGACTCTTCTTCTGCGAAGCCATGCTGTTGTGATGGATGCAGTATGTGGTTTAGCATTGTCTTGCTGAAATATGCAAGCCCCTTCCTGAAAGAGACGCTGTCTGGATGGGAGCATGTGTTGTTCTAAAACCTCTGTATACTGTTCAGCTTTGATAGAGCCTTCCCAGATGTGTAAACTGCCCACGCCATAGGCACTAATGCAACCCCATAACATCAGAGATGCAGGCTTTTGAACTGTGTACTGATAACAAGCTGGATGGTCCCTCTACGCTTGAGTCCGCAGGACACAGCGTCTGTGGTTTCCAAAAAGAATTTCAAATTTTGATTCATCTGACAGTTTTCCATTTTTGCCTCAGTCCATTTTAAATGAGCTTTGGCCCAGAGAAGACGGCGGCATTTCTGGATCGTGTTGACATATGGCTTCTTCTTTGCATGATACAGCTTTAACTTGCATTTGTGGATTGTATGGCGAACTGTGTTCATAGACAATGATTCCTGAAAGTGCCCATGCAGTGATTTCCAATACAGAATCAGGCCTGTTTTTAATGCAGTGCCACCTGAGGGCCTGAAGATCACGAGCATCCAATATTGAGCGTTGGCTTTATCCGTTGCATAAAGGGATTTCTCTAGATTGTCTGAATCTTTTGATGATATTATGTACTGTAGATGGTGGGATATTTAAAGTCTTCACAATTTAATGTTGAGGAACATTTTTCTGAAATTGTTCCACAATTCTAAGACGCAGTTTTTCGCAGATTGGTGAACCTCTGCCCATCTTTGCCTCTGAGAGACTCTGCCTCTCTAAAATGCTCTTTTTATATCCAGTTATGTGAGTTTGCTGCAAATTGCTCCTCCAGCTGTTTTTTATTAGTACCACTTACTTTTCCAGCCATTTGTTGCCCCTGACCCAACTTTTTTGAGATGTGTCGCTGCCATCAAGTTCTAAATGAGTTAATGTTTTTCATGAAATTATAAAATGTCTCACTTTTAAGATCTGATATCTGAAATATATCCTCAGATCTGCAGCTGCCCCAAAAAACATCAAAAAGGAGAGTAAACATATAGACCAGCAAAATTCAACCAATCAGGGCAAGAAGTGTATCTACTTGCCTGGCAACCTTGTGTGTGCATGGCCTTATGTTGCTTTTACATGTTGGCATTCAAAAACACCATTCAGTGCCTCATAGCACTACATGACCAATGGCAGCATGTGGCCATCTAAACATTTGCATGATGATAGCATGTCTGGAATGGCTGTGGCACAGCTGCCCTTTGTGCAGTGTGATAACGTCACCCGCTATTTTATAATAAAAAGTGTATCTTAAAAAAAACACACTTTTTGTTAAGAGTTGGGTTTTATTGCACATGAATGGGTGGACTTTAGCTACAAGCATTTAGCGTCTGTGTTTCTGAAAAAATCAACATCCAGTTTATTTCACCGCTGTGGCAAACAGCTCTCAGACCACTGTGGTATGCTGCTGCTGTCGTTGGCAGTGGTAGAATTTTCATCTACTGTTCCATCCAAAAACATGGAATATCTGGTCTGCCATCATCCATCATTGCTGGAAGTGTTCCTGAGTCCATGCAGTGATTTCCAGTACAGAATCGTGCCTGTTTTTAACGCAGTGCCGCCTGAGAGAAGATCACGAGCATCCAATATTGACAGTCTGCCTTATCCCTTGTGTACAGGGATTTCTCCAGATTGTCTGAATCTTCTGATGATATTATGTACTGTAAATTGTGGGATATTCAAAGTCTTCACAATTGAATGTTGAGGAACATTCTTCTGAAATTGTTCCACAATTCTTAGACACATTTTTCTTCACAGATTGGTGAACCTCTGCCCATCTTTGCTTCTCAGAGACTCTCTAAAATGCTCGTGGTAGAATTTTCATCTACTGTTTCATCCACAAACATGGAATTGGTCTGCTGTCATCCATCTACTATAAGGATGTATAAGTAGCATTATAGCTAGAAAGCTACCAACCTGAGTTCTGATAAACTCAGTTTACAACAGCTAGTTAGATCTTCTAAAAATAATGGCAGAGAAAATGACACCAAAACTGCTACTTCTGCCAATCCATACAGGGGCTTACAGTGCCATGCAAGCTTGGAAAAGAAACACAGAAGAACACACATTAACAAGAAAATGACCAATCTAGGGCTACTTTAGTTGTCTTTAGCTACTTTATTGTGGAATTCCAATGCTGGAGAGAGCCAAGGGAGCTGAAGGCCTTAGAGAGTGATGCTGACTTTGCTCTGTGTGTGCTAGACAGGTAAGTATTCTGTATTGTACATCTTTAGCTATCAAAGTGGGCTCCGAGCTTTGAGGGAATCCAACAAGGGTAGTTTTTTACTAATCATCCGTGTTTTTGTCCACTCATGGCATCATTTGTGATAATCGCTTACAACTAAGTTGGCACCAACATGTGTTCCAGCCCAGGCAGTGTGCATGTATTTTGGGGGGAGAGGCGTTGGAGAGGACACTGAAGGGAGGGGCAGTATTTGTTTGGCTGTTCAGTTTCCAAAGAGCTGGCTTCTGCCAAAATCAATGACCCCTCCTTTAACCTCCATCATGGCATAATAGATTCAACTTTCCTCAAACCCTCAGAAAGTTAAGCTTCATCCATCAGTTGGAAGTTTGTTTTGTTGTTTATGTTCTCGGAGTTACTTTTGAATTCAGTCACGTTTTGCTCCTTCGAACTGTAATTTCACCCACTGAATCAGCCGTGCAGCTCTGGCAATCAGCCCCTGTTAACTGATTCTCATGATTTGTTTTGCTGCATTGCAGTCCTTGTTCGCTCGAAGCCTGTGACACAGTGGTGGTGGTGTTTGGTGGGGGGGGTAATCCCTTGCTGCCTGACACTCCCTTCAAATCAGAGTGGGGGGGAAACAAATACAGTGGCTCTCTCTCTCTCTCCCTCTCTCTCTCACTCTGTCTCTAGCACCAGCACTTACATAACTTTAGCACGATTCTTATGTCACATCCAGCTTCTGAAGTGCAAGTGCCAAGTTCTCCATGTAAGCTTTAGTGTACTTGCTTTAAGTGCTCTCTCTCTCTCTCTCTCTCTCTCTCTGTCTCTGTCTCTCTCTCTCTCTCACCCACTGGGATGCTGGGACTATATTTAACCCGCCATTCTTCCGTTCCAAGTTCTTTACAGTATGTTAGGATTTTATTGGACTGTATTTATATCTGGTGCTGTATATACAGTCGAAACAAAGCTGGTCTAATACATAACCCATACATTGGCAAGTGGATTTCAGTAGTGTTTATAATAGAAGCTTGCGATAAACACTGATGTTATGAGTATTGATGAGGTCTCCCCTGGCAAACCTTTCACGCTCCAGTAGAAGTTCCTCATAGGGCTGTGCGTCATTAGGTGAGAATGATCAGACCTACAGGACAAAGGCCAAGCAGAGAAACAATAGCTTGAACACTCCGTCACAATACTGTGAAACATACACTGCAGATTTTACAGCAAACTAACTAGCACCAAAGTTGTTGCTGTAATTTTATGCAATAAAAGTAAGATATTTTACAAAACAGTGAATTCATATTGTGAAGAAGGTTGCTGACAATATATTGCCATAAATTTCTGTTGTTGTAAACAAAACCCCAAAACCCTGTAATTGCACACTTAATTATTGTGTTATAATATACTGTAGTTTGGGGGGTGCACAGCGTAGAGAACTCAAAGTTTGTGCCCATAATGCAGATTTATTTTGACTCTGCAGGCACAGTACAGGAGAGGAAAATTGGTCTTATTTTCAAGAGGGAAATATGCTCTTTATACCTCCAGTGCAGCCGTGCTCAGCCACAGAATCCCGCCTGAGGTTATTACTCAGCAAACCTGCCTGATGGTAACTCACACTCCCAAAACTCAGCACCTACCCAACCTGCTCAAACATAACCTGACATAAACTGTAAACATTAACATGCATTTTTGAACATGCAACCTTTTCTTACTGATTCTGAATCCAAATACAGTCCAGCTGAGCATGCATCATGGAACCACAGCGTGCTCTGATGCCACAGTATTACTGTTTATATTCTGTATATTCTTTCTGTTCTATTCTGTTAGTTAACAATGCAATCAGTGTGCCAGAAATGAAAAAAATCAGTATGTCTGATATGAAAAATGTATTCATGGGTGACATGGAATGCACTGATCGCAAAAGATAAGCTGAAATGTATTTTCTGTGGCGCAACTGTCTAAGCGTGACCCTCTCGTTGGAAGGTCGCAAGTTCGACAGCCATCTGTGGCGAGGTAGTTCAAGAGAGCATGGTTGACCTTGCTCTGTTTGGGTTGGTAGGGTTGGCAATGCCATCCAACACCAGCATGTGTTAGCTAACATATCAGAATTTGCAGTTAGCATTATCCTGCATGTCTATTGAGCCATCCAATAATGTTGTCTTAGCAGCAGTTCAAAAAGGTGCAGTGGCTGGCCTCCCAGTAGCCCTAACCGTCCCAGTTTGGTAGCACTGTGTGGAAGTGGGAAGACTTAACTAGTAGATTTGGGGAGTTAAATTAACTAGATTTGGGGAGTTAACTAGACGTAACTAACTTAACTGGAATTGGTAAAGCAAGTTAAATGACTTAATTGGGGAGAAAATTGGGTAAAAACCCAAAATGTATTTGTATTTGTAAATGTATTTTTTTTATATCCTTGTTTAACGCTGTAATAAAAATATAACTATGTACTAAACACATCAGTTTCCAGGCCTAATGAATAACTAGAGGTAGTGCGATACCAATTTTTCTTTTCTGAGACTGATGCTGATACTGATGTCAAAACCCTATGTTTCAGGGATTTGGGGATTTCCTCTCTGGTGGAAATGTGTACTTGCACGAAATGTGTGGTACGGTCGGTTGTGCTTTGGACCCCTTTCCCAAGCAGATTAATCTGACAACTAAAGCCTGAGTAGACTGATAAATCAGTGAGATGATTCGGTATTAGTCTCGGTGTTACTGAGCTCTGCTAAAGCCTAAGTAGACTGATAAATCAATGTAATGATCAGTTATTAATCTCAGTGTTACTGAGCTCTGCTAAAGCCTGAGTAGACTGATAAATCAATGTGATGATCAGTTATTAATCTCAGCGTTGCTGAGCTCTGCTAAAGCCTGAGTAGACTGATAAATCAATGTGATGATCAGTTATTAATCTCAGCGTTGCTGAGCTCTGCTAAAGCCTGAGTAGACTGATAAATCAATGTGGTGATCAGTTATTAATCTCAGTGTTACTGAGCTCTGCTAAAGCCTGAGTAGACTGATAAATCAATGTGATCAGTTATTAATCTCAGTGTTACTGAGCTCTGCTAAAGCCTGAGTAGACTGATAAATCAGTGAGATGATCAGTTATTAATTTTAGTGTTACTGAGCTCTGCTAAAGCCTGAGTAGACTGATAAATCAATGTGATGATCAGTTATTAATCTCAGTGTTACTGAGCTCTGCTAAAGCCTGAGTAGACTGATAAATCAATATGATCAGTTATCAATGTCAGCATTACTGAGCTCTTCTGAGGAATGATCAAACTAAGTATCTTCTCAGTAGTGGACACATCTGCGAACGATAAGTTTAGCATCAAAAATGTACTGGACTCTTGCTTAAGGGATTGTGGGAGCACAGTGGACTGAAGTAGGCAATGTGAGAAAAAAAAGTTGAAATTTAAATTTAAATTACAAGCAAATTTTTAGGAAAAGAATTAACAGAGTATTTACATGAAGAGGACTCCCAACTAGTAACACTGAGGAACAGAGTGAATGAAATACAAAAAGGTTTTCCCCATGTGTTTTTATCAATATGTATTCTAAATGTATTCTGAATATGTTACTTTTAAATGTTTTGTAATGTGTGTTACTGAATACATTTAAGACAGTGTATTCAATATTCAGCCATCACTACTTTTTCAAAATGTTTTGCCCCAAGATGCCAATATCAGATCGGTGCCATCTCATTGAATGACATTAACAGGAATAGGAAGGACAACAATGGCAGAGATTTGTGTGAAATGCTACCTTGTTTGATTCTTTTTTCTGAGAAGACTCATAGACTCACACTCAAAAGATGTCAGGTTTATGAGGTGTTGAAGGTTAAAAGTGTCTGACAGCACGAGGTCTCTTTGAGAAGTCCATGAACACTTTATTTTCCTAATATATTTCTTCAAAGAGGATTTTTTTAGTCCTGGAGAAAGTTGGGGTCAAAATGCACTGCGACTGTAAACGATTATGCAGCTTGGCTTTTCAGATATTCTATTTCAGATCCATCTTGAGAGGCTGACAGGAGATCAGTGAGTGCTGGAATCAGCTCTATGCAGTGAATTGTCTTCCAATATGCAGTCTTGCCTACAGGTTCACCTATCAGCACTACTGCCACTACTAAATATATGTAACATATCAGTACTAATGTAATATGTAATTAATCATAGAAGCAGCGGGCTTAATTGAATTGTGTAATCAATTGCAAAGCACCACTTTCACCAACTGTACCACTACACCAACAGAAAAAGGAACTAGTAAAATAGAAAATAATCATTTTATTTGCATTTATTGTAGTGTAAATATGTAGATTAGTAGTATTTTTAGCCCTTCCAGACTGGAGGTGCCACAGAATGATGGAAGGCAGTCAAAATCATCAGAAAACATGCTATGGATAAAACTGGGGAGAGGGTGGTATAGCAGTCATGCTCATTAGTTGAATTGTAAAGAGATACTCTATTAACAGCTTCTTTACAAACACTGACATTCCAACTAAAGCCTAAGTAGACTGATAAATCAGTGAGATGATCTGCTAGTACTCTCAGTGTTACTGAGCTCTGCTAAAGCCTGAGTAGACTGATAAATCAATGTGATTATCAGTTATCAATCTCAGTGTTACTGAGCTCTGCTAAAGCCTGAGTAGACTGATAAATCAATGTGATGATCAGTTATTAATCTCAGTGTTACTGAGCTCTGCTAAAGCCTGAGTAGACTGATAAATCAATGTGACAGGAGATCAGTGAGCACTAGAATCAGCTCTATGTAGTGGAATGGGACAGAACAGGAGTGTGAATTATCTTCTAATATGCAGTCTTGCATAGAGGACCACCTATCAGCACTAAATATATGTAATATATCAGTACTAACGTAATATGTAATTGATCATAGAAGCTGCAGGCTTAACTGAATTGTGTAATCAGTGCAGAAAAGCAGTACTTTCACCAGCTGTACCACTATACCAACAGAAAAATGAACAATACAATAATAATAATAATGATAATAATAATTATTATTAATATTTATCATATTTTCTGCCCCTCCAGATTGGAGGTGCCACGGAATGATGGAAGGCAGGCAAAATGAGTAGAAAACATACTATGGATAAAACCGGGGGAAGGGTTGGGGGGGTAGTCAAATATACAAACAGTAGTTTAAATATGTCCGTGTAGCAATTGTCCATTGACAAATTCATTCAAGGTGTCTACATCTGAAAATATGCTGAGTACAGTCCACAGTCATCTGTTGAGGACATGCCACTGAGAGCTGCAGGCAACTGCTTGAAGAAGGAAAATAGTTTCTGTTCTGCTGGACATTCCATCAGTGTTTAACGATTATAAATGAAACCGCTGGGGAAGAGGCCGGGGGCCATGCCAGCGGGGACACGGACTGCCACTACTGATCTGTGGATGAAATGATAACCACGATTTTTTTTTTTTTTTTGCAATTGCATGTTAACTGGTTTGAAGACATCAGTTATAGCTATGATCTCCCTTTCTTGTTGCAAAGAAATGTAATTTAATCCAAGTTTAATGTACTCAAATGTAATTATTAGTGCTGGCAAACAATTTAGAGTTAAATCTTTGTTTCAATTTGACCCAAAAGAAAGACTTTTTTTAGACTTTCCCACTAAAAAAACAGTGCATTTTGTTACAGATGCATGAGATGACAAAATAACCATAATGTATGTATTGTGGCATCGGCTCAGAAGAAGAACCAGGGAATGCCATTTTTCTGCTCAAGGAAAACTGAATAACAGCAGAAGAGCAGGAAGGTCACCTCTAGCCTAACTTTACTCTACGGTGCACATTAAAACCACTCGAATTATTCCACAGCAGAGCACAATAAAACACAGCCAACACATAAACATGTCTTGAACTATCAAACAATAACAGTAACAGCAACAACGACAAACATGGAGCAAGTGTCAGACGCCACAGTTTTCTTTTCATTTATTCAGTAACATTTTTTTTTATCATGTTTATGTTTCACCTGAACATGAAAGTCATATGAATGCAGGTTGAACATGAAAAAAAGATGAATGCAGTTTCCAGTTTTCATCTCCGTCCAGTGAACAGTGGCTGCATTTTCCGACCGATAAGTTTATATATCATACATAATTTATATAGTCGATGGTTTCAATTCCTTCACAAGTGTAGCTTCTTAATGCAGCTTGTGGATGCATGTTACGGTGAGGGCTCTTGTGGGGGGACTGTAGCTTTTCACTTTGCTGTTGCTTTTGCGAATTTACTGCTTGTTAATTTATCCATAGTTCTTCTGCAAGCCTGTCCAGAGGAGTCTATGGAAGACGTCCTCTGGTTATTCATGTAGCCGGTGGTGTGCTTTGCTTCTAAATGGTACTTCAGTCTCAATTTACTCTGGTGATTAACAAATTCACAGCATAGCAGTAGCTGGAAACAATAGCGGTTTTGGCAAGAGAGCCATCAATGGAACTTACCAGAAGACAGCTACAATCACAGAGTCAAACATAACAACATAAGGCGCATAAGCAGCTTTTTAATTTATTGTGATAAATAATACACTTTTCTGAGGATATTGTGGATATTAGAATAGAAATCATTGGATTTTTAAATGTGGCACTACCAGGGTTATTACATGTAGCTAAAACCATCACTAAAATGAACATTAGCAGTCAAAATACGAGCTTGTTAACTGAAATAAAAATAAAAACGACCCTGCAAATATAACTAAAACAAAATACAACCCCATTTCCAAAAAAGCTGGGACGCTGTGCAAAATGTAAATAAAAACAAATGCAATGATGTGCAAATCATTTAAAAACTATATTTCATTTAAAATAGTACAAAGACAACAAATGAAATGTTGAAACTGAGAAATTTTATTGTTTTTTGAAAAATATTTGCCAATTTTGAATTTGATGCCAACAACACGTTCCAAAAAAGTTGGGACAGGGGGAACAAAAGGCTAGTAAAGTTGTGTAATGCTAAAAAAACACCTGCTGGTTAATTAGCAACAGGTCAGTAACATGATGGGGTATAAAAGAGCATCTCAGAGAGGCGGAGTCTTTCAGACGTAAAGATGTGGAGGGGTTCACCAGTCTGTGAAAGACTGCACAATAAATAGTGCAACAACTCAAGAATAACGTTTCTCAACATAAAATAGCAAAGAACTTTAGCAGCGAATCTGGAGAAATCTCTGTATGCAGGGGACAAGGCCAAAAAACAGTATTTGCTGGCCGTGATCTTTGGGCCCCCAGGTGGCACTGCATTAAAAACAGATGTGATTCTGTAGTGGAAATCACTGCATGAGCTTAGAAACACTTCTGAAAAAAACTGTATGTGAAAACAGTTTGTTGCTGCATCCACAAATGCAAGTTAAAACTCTAAAACACAAAGAAGAAACCACATGGTTTCAGAAACGCTTTCACCTTCTCTGGGTTTGAGCTCATTTAAAAAGGACTTAGGGGAAGTGGAGAAGTGTCCTGTGGTCCGACAAATCAAAATTTGAAATTCTTTTTGGAAATCATGGACACTGTGTCCTCCAGGCCAAAAACCACTCGGCTTGTTATTGGTGCACAGTTCAAAAGCCAGAATTCATGATGGTATAGGGGTGCGTTAGTGCACATGGCATGGGTGACGTGCACATCTGTGAAGGCACCATTAATGCTGAATGATATATACATGTTTTAGCAACATATGCTGCCATCCAGACTACGTCATTTTCAGGAAAGGCCTTGATTATTTTAGCAAGACAATGATAAACCACATACTGCATGTATTACAACAGCATTGCTCCGTATTAAAAGAGTCCGGGTGCTAAACTGGCCTGCCTGCAGTCCAGACCTGTCACCACTGAAAACATTTGGAGGGTTGTGAAATGAAAAATACAACAAAGGAGACCCTGAACTGATAAGCAGCTGAAATCCTGTATCAAACAAGAACGGGAAAATATTTCACATTCCTGTCCCAACTTTTTAGAACGTGTTGTTGGCATTGAATTCAAAATGGGCATTTCAAAAAAACAAAACAATTTCTCAGTTTCAACCTTTGATATGTTGTCTTTGAAGTATTTTCCCTTAATATGGTTTACATGATTTGCATATTATTGCATCCTATTTTTATTTACATACTGCACAGCGTCCCAACTTTTTTGGAAATGGGGTTGTACAATACAATAACAGACAGCAAGAAACTGCAAATTACTGAGAAAAAACTTCAGTTTTAGTGTTCTGAAAGAGAGTTTAGAAGTGGACCCTTTTGTGATTAAAGAGAGCTGGAGCTTAGCTGAGCTCAGTCTATTGTAGTGCTAATTTTATTCTACTTTTATTAAATACCTACTATCACAATTATCATCATAGTACTAAAATTTAAAATTAAAACTGAAACTATATAAAAACTATGAAAACTAAACAAAAAGTATTACCTTTCAGAAAATAAAACAAAACTAAAACTTTTAATGTATGCTTAACTGAAACTAAACTAGAATCAAAAATCAAAATGAAATACTAAATAAAAACAAATACTAATGAACATATTGCCCACCCTTAATTGCACATACAGTTGTACACAAGTGTGAATTTATAATAAAATATCTTTACTCACAAATACAAATGTGGTTTTAATTGGAACTTTTGAATAAAATAATCAAAATCAAATGACACCATGCTTTTGTTATCATTGTGATTTCCTGTATTGTTTCTTTTCTGTTAACAGTTATCATGGAGTACTGATCCTTTGAGTCCTTCATCCAGTCAGGTTTATTCTCTGTTATTTACTGTGTAACTAGATGACAAAAAAAGAGACACAGCAGTCTCAATCAGAGCAAGTGAGAGAGAGAAATTGTGTTGTTGTCGGAGTGCCTGCAATTCCCCTGCCACTCGATCTCTGGTATTCAACAAAAAGCGAAATAGCGCTGCTGTCTTTATGAGGTTTTCAGCAGGCTGGATCTTGTCTACTTTTAAATCTAATCAGGATCCAGACTGATTGTTGCTGTGTGTGTATATCTGTATATATATTTATGAATTTAATAATAGGAGCTGAAATTGGATAGTTTGTCAACAAACAGTTTGGAACTCATTATTTGCAATTTCCTTTGATGGGAACTGATCCACGAGGCCCTTAAAAATCATGCT
The DNA here is from genome assembly GCF_904425465.1 of Colossoma macropomum. Classification (NCBI taxonomy): domain Eukaryota; kingdom Metazoa; phylum Chordata; class Actinopteri; order Characiformes; family Serrasalmidae; genus Colossoma; species Colossoma macropomum. The sequence continues at coordinate 9,949,304 of NW_023494795.1, read as the reverse complement.
TGAGCCTCTATCTGAGTAGTACGTGAGGATACACATCGTAATCCTGATGGTTTTATGTGGTGGAAAATGCTCCTGGACTGCAGCCTAAGCATAGAATCACCCATTTGTACTTCAGCAGAACTCTTGAGACTACATGAAATGTGTAAACTCCAGGAAGTCATCACAGTATTGCTGTAGTATCTACAGCCCCATTTCCAAAAAAGTTGGGATGCAGTGAAAAATGTAAATAAAAACCAAATACAATGATGTACAAATCATTTAAAAACTATATTTCATTGAAAGTAGTACAAAGACAACATATCAAATGTTGAAACTGAGAAATTGTATTGTTTTTTGAAAAATATTTGCCCATTTTGAATTTGATGCCAACAACATGTTCCAAAAAAGTTGGGACGGAGTCAACAAAAGGCTGGTAAAGTTGTGTAATGCTTAAAAAAACACCTGGTGGTTAACTGGCAACAGGTCAGTAACATGATTGGGTATAAAAAGAGTCTTGAAGTAAAGATGGGGAGGGGTTCACCATTCTGTGAAAGACTTCACAATAAATAGTGCAACAATTCCAGAATAACGTTACTCAACATAAAACAGCAAAGAACTTTTGCTTTTCATTGTGCGGTACATAATAACATTACAATCTGGAGAAATCTCTGTATGTAAGAGACAATATGTCCTCTGGGCTAAAGACCATTCAGCTTGTTATCAGTGCACAGTTCAAAAGCCAGTATTCATGATGGTATAGGGGGGCATTAGTGCACATGGCATGGGTGATGTGCACATCTGTGAAGGCACCATTAATGCTGAATGTTTTGGCAACATATGCAGCCATCCAGATGACGTCTTTTTCAGGGAAAGCCTTACTTATTTCAGCAAGGCGAAGCCAAACCACATTCTGCATGTAGGTGCTAAACTGACCTGCCTGCAGTCCTGACCTGTCACCACTGACAATATTTGGAGGGTTATGAAATGAAAAATACAACAAAGGAGACCCTGAACTGTTGAGCAGCTGAAATCCTATATCAAACAAGAATGAGAAAACATTTCACTTTTAAAACTACAGCAGTGTCTCCTTAATTCCCAAACGCTTACAGAGTGCTGTTAAAAGAAGAGGTGATGAAACACAGTAGTAAATATGCCCCTGTCCCAACTTTTTTGGATCGTGTTGTTGGCATCAAATTCAAAATGGGCACATATTTTTCAAAAAACAAGAAAATATCTCAGTTTCAGCATTTGATATGTCGTCTTTGTAGTATTTGCACATCATTGCATTCTATTTTTATTTACATTCTGCACAGCATCCCAACTTTTTTGGAAATGGGGTTGAACAATACAATAACAGACAGCAAGAAACTGTAATAACAAAAGTGTTTGCCAAATGTTCATTTATAAATCAGGACATACTGTGCATTGTGGCATCACGACCTGAGAGAAATCTGCTATTCTTATTACAAATAGTATGTAAGGCTACAGTGTTGCATCTAATGTTGTAAACAGCCTGAGGAATTGCCACATATTGTTTTTTTCTCGTTTGAACCTTAATAGATGTAAGGCCATTTATATAAATATATACAAAACTGCCAATTTCCATCCAGTTGTTGTCAGGAGGCAACTTTAAATATGTGTATTTGACTATTTCCTTTCCTCTCTCATTCATGTAAATAACTCAAGGCATTTTGAAGTTCTGGGGCCTAAAACAAACACAAAACACATTAATGTTTTTTGATGGGCAAACACAATGGAAACCTTGATGTTTTCAGTCCATCTGTGAAGTTGTTTTTGGAGACATTAGGGTTTTTTTATAGCTATGATGCACAGAGGTAGCACTTTTGGTCATGGCCCTCTCAGCCATAATAGTCAGATTTTATGAGCATCGAAATGACATGGACACATCTGGCCCTCCATCATTCACATTAACTATCCATTTGCTCTAACAAAAAAGCCTCAGCACAATAGCGCTCTCCAGCAGAGAGGCTGGTGCGATTCACTTATGTCGTACATCATATTTCTATTCATACTGCAAGATTCAAACCACAGTAGAACAGCACACACAGGTCATTCACCTCCAAGCGCTATAAGTGACACTTCAGGCCGTTTCTGCTTTTTGTTCTATGCATCAGAACTCCATGCATCTGACACTGAATTGAGAGAATACTTTTGAACATTTGTGTTATACAATAGGCCTAAATTATCATCAAGGTTTGTCAAGCCATCAGGGTAAAAGCAAACAGCACGTAGGGAATGTTTATGCATGTTTGCAGTAATTGCAAAGGTCTAGGGCTCTAGCCTGCAATTACATGAAACTCACTACTCCCACTTTGTGCATTAACAGTCTGTAGGTTGCACTTGTGGCCTATTTTATAACATCTTGTTTTTGATTTGTGTTAGACACATAAAACGTTATATACTCTCTTCCTCTTCAAGATGACTTTGAATGAATTGTTATCGAGATTATTATGTTAGAAAGATGTCTGGTATAGCTTCGCTAAAGGGTGCAACAAGCCATGTCTGTATAACTACTCTTGAAATAAGTCAAAATAATCCTCTCTACCATCAGGGTTCAGTGGTTTTATCACCTGTCTTGGGCTTCTCCTACATGCTCAGAAATAAAGGTAGTAAGCTATCACCGGGCCAGTTCCCCTCTTGTCACTGGGGTGGAACTCTCAAGGGTACATCACAGTACCTTTAGTCAGGGAACATATCTGTACCATAATCCACTGAAATTATATTTTCTAAGCTGTACTGACTCCACACACCCCGTCTCGTCTCCAGGCTTTTTATTTTATTGTTCTGTTTTAAAACATTCGGTTATGAAAAGGTACAAATGCCAACTTTTCACCTGGAAACACTTATTTAAGGTTCATAATTGGACCTTAAAACCACTGTTGTACCTTTGAGGGCACATTTACACTGTCTGTACCTTAACGAACGAGAAATGTACCTGCACAGAACCTTTATTTCTAACAGGGTCACCTCAAGACGTCTTCTCAACCATCATTTCCTGTTTACATTAAAATATAGTTTTTTTTTCTGCTTTTCAAATCTAATTGCTGCTGTTTGATTTCAGGGATATTCTCTGTGAGATCTTAAGCCACATTAAAGAATGATTGGATCTCATTATTTGCTGTAAATGAATTACACAGAGGAGCATCTGGGAGAGGAGCAGCTCCTAATGTCTTAAGAACATCAAAAGGATGGGGATACCTTCTGGCTTTTTATAGGAAACTTTGATGTCTCTCCATCCCATCAATGGTGTGCTCATCCCTTTCATGTTACAGGCGCAGTTGATTGGTTTTAGATAAACCAAGCTTACCATTAATGAAATCAGAACTGCATTAAATCCTCTGGAAAACAGAAGGCCTTGGATCATTGAATGTCTTAGCCTGACTTGAACGAGGCTTGAGGGATTAAAGTTTTTGTTGAGAGAACAGAAATATTGCTACTTTCATATAAACCCTGTTAAAAAAACCATTGTGGATTGCATGTCTCAGAAGTAGTGTTCATGGATTTGAGAGAGTGAGGCATTTATTAGCATGAATAAGAGGTTTCAGATTGTACTGCTAGGAGAACAGCTTTGAAGAGTGTATTGAGTACTCTTACCCAAATGCAAATGACCTCAATTTGCTGAATGAAATTATGCGAGAGGATACCTTTTCAGCTATGATGAAATAATCAAGCAACAAAGCATGAGTGAATCTAAAACACTGTCTGACATCTTGCATTTGGATAGAAGTTATTATATCTAACCTTTAAAGATGCTGAAACACTGAGTCCTTGACCTACAGCGTATGTCTTTCGAACGGAACTGAAGAATTTCTGGGCCGAGAGCTTAAATCTCACGCTGTTGTGGTCATTCACTACATGATTGCTCCTCTGCATGAGAGATCATCTGTTAGGTTACAGGAATAAAGCTGCGAAACGTTCAGATGTTGGACTATTTTAATCTTTGATCTATTGTCGACTTATTGTAAATACTAATGGCTGCTTTTGTGCGATGAAATAAAATTGAAAAATGACATAAAAAACCAACAATGACTTTGGAGCAAGTATAGAATTTACAGAAAGGTTTCAAAAAGTGTATATAAAGGTCTGGTAATTATAGCTCATGGTTGTGGGGCACTCAAAAGAGATATTAATATACAGTGGAGAAACACTTAATCATAGGCTGCATGCTACTAAATGTCTCACCATGCTATTTTCGTACGATGTGGAACACGTTTTTAAAACCTTTTGTTCCGTCATAAACCTTGCAATTATTATTCCACGCATAAAGAATAGATGGATTATTCTTGGGAGTGGATGTTGGCTCCTTTTGGCCTGCACTGCAAGAAAAAAGATTTATCATAAGAAAAAATCCTGGGGCATACCATCAAATTCAAATTCAAACAACCATTAAACTGAAACATAAAACATGTTTTGCGTTAAATTTGGTGTGTTAAATATAAATGTTTCGGTTTATGTCAAAAATAAACCCCTTGACCTTGCAGCAAACCAATACTAGTACACAGATGAAGATGTGAATGAATGCAGCACCCGTGGGGCCACACTAGTAGTCAAGAAGCTGTGCAGCTGTGGTTTTTGGTTCAACTCTGCTAGCTCCCACAGTACCATCTGTTTCTCATCTTTGTCTGCTAATGATTGCACACTGTTGAGGGTCTCTTGCGGGATTGGTGCTGTGTTCTACAGGTTTTGATGATAGCTGTGGTGTGCCTCATTATTACTGTTGCTACTAAAACATATAAGGTTCATCAGTTAGCAGATGTCATGCCATAAACATCATCTTCTCTGACAGTTTTTCTACAAACGTCAGTTCCAAAAAAAGTGGGAACAGTATGTGAAATGCTCATAAGCACTGATTAGTAAATTGTGTTAGACTTGTATTAAATTGGAAACAGTACAAAAACACAATATCTGATGTTTTACCTTATGAACTATCATTTTTTGTAAACATAAAGCTTCCAAAAAAGCCGAGAGAGGAGCATATTTACCACTGTGTTACTTAACCTTTCCTTTTAACAACACCTAGTAATCGTTTGGTGACTAAAGACAGTGAGTACGTTTACATGCACTTAATAATCTGATAACTGCAGAAAATCAGATTTTGTCAGTAATCCAATCAACATACTTGAGTAATCAGATAATGGGGAAACTCCAGGTCTACATGAGTCAGGCAGTAATCAGATTTCTACTTTGCAACCAGACAATAAACTCACAGAAGAAGACGTGACGTAAACGTAAAGTAAAACTCGAACTTCATACTGCAGCCTTTTTTTAAACAAGGGGTGAGTTTACCTTAAAATATGAACATCTATCATCTAGAAGATGAAGAATATCAATCCTTTGTTTCGTATTTGGTTTCAGTGCTGCTCCAAAAGTGTTTTGTCTGTTCTTGCGCATGCTCAGACTGAGAAATCCGAAAGAAATCAGAGTAAGAGTTCACAGAGAACTGAGAAATCTATTTACTGAGGTAAAATCCAGCTCACTTTATCAGATTTCTTAATCAGATTTCTAGATCGGAGTATGGTGTTTACATGACCATTTGAATAATCAGATAACTGCAGAAATCTGATTATGATCGCATTATTGAGTGCATGTAAACACACTCAGTCTTTTCCATTTCTGAAAGCTGTATTTTTACTATTCTTCCGTTGTACAGCTGTGTCTTCAACTGAGCAACCGTATGGACCTTTGTTGTCATACTCAGTGGAAGACAGGTCTGGACTGCAGGCAGGCCAGTGCAGCATCTGCACTCTCTGATTACAGAGCCATGCTGCTGAGACACCTGCAGAACGTGGCTTGGCATTATCATGTTGAAATAAGCATGGACGTCCCTGACATTACCTAGAAGTCAGCATAGGTTGCTCCAAAATGTGTTCATATCTTTCAGCATTAATGGTGCATTCACAGATGTGCAGGTTACTCCTGCCTCTCATTGGCACTAATCCATCCCATACCATGACAGAACTTTACACTGATAACAATCTGGATGGTCCTTTTCTTTTTTAACCTGGAGAACTCGTTCACCATTTCCATAAACAATCTAAAAGCCTGACTCATTAGACTACAATGCATGTTTCCACTTTGCATCAGTCCATTTCAGATAAGCTCAATCCCAGTGCTTCGGGACGTTAACATATGGCTTCCAGTGTACAGTTTTTACTTGCATTTGTGGGTGCTGTGTTTATTGACAATGTTTCGGCAAGTGGTGATATCCATCACAGATGCATTACAGTTTTTAACGCAGTCCCATCTGAAGGATTAAAGGTCAAAGGCATCCAGTTGCAGATTTGAGCCCTGCCCTTTATGCACAGCGGTTTCTCTAGATTCTCTTTCTCTTTTGATGATATTATGCACCGTAGAGGATGAAACATCTGAATTCCTTGCAGTCACTCATTGAGGAACATTGTCGTGAAACTGGATTAATTGCTGACACATTTTTTGGCAACTTGCCGAGCCTTAACCCATTTTTGCTCATAAAGGACTAGGCCTTTCCTGGATGCTCCCTTTACAGCCAAGCGTGACTTCAACACCTGTTTAAGGCATCAATTTCAGAGTGAGTGTACGTTTACAAAAAAACAATGAAGCTGACAAGGAAAAACATTACATTTCCTGCCTTTCACCTGATGAACGCTGGGATAGGCTCTAGCACCCTCCATGACCCAGAAGAATAAGGGGCGTAGAAGATGGATGGATGGACGCTTTCTGTTTTTATTAGGAATATATTTGGAATAGAATTTTCTTGACAGAAGTAGGTCTCCCAAAGAGGGAGGGAGAAGTCAAGGACTGTAAGGCTGGCCTCATAGTCTGCTCCATTACACTGCTCTTATAATAATACTTTTGATAAGATATTCTAGGATATTCACAAACCTTTTTTCAAAATATTTTAAAACATTGACTGGGTGCTATGCTGTATTCCTCTATATATCTTTGTCACGCTGAACTCTTGAATCAGCTGTGTATTGCTTTTGTGAAAAAAAAAAAACAAAAGTCGAGTACCTGCCAAGAATGACTATTTACTGTCTTATTACTTAGAAAGGAAATCTTGTAATGTTGACAGGCTTTGGCAAGAACACAAACCTATTTAAATGTCACCACATTCCTCTGGCAAAACTAAAGAGTCAGAAATTTGTGTCAGAGATGTGACGAATAAGTCTCGTGGTGGCATTACAATACTTTATGCAACTAATCCAATATGACTAGCATGACACAATTCAAAGACGACGATCAATAACGTATGTGCTTCCAATAGAATATATCCGTCACAACACAAGTGCAAGTGAAGCATACCCTTCATAGATATCCAGCCAGATTAAACAGTCCCACTTTCTACACTCTCAGAAATAAAGGTAGTAAATTGTCACTGGGGTGGGACCCTCAAGGCTACATCTCAGTACCTTTAGTCAGGGAACATAACTGTACCATAATCCACTGAAATTATATTTTCTTAAGATGTATTGACTCCACACACCCCGTCTCGTCTCCAGGCTTTTTATTTTACTGTTCTGTTTTTAAACATTAGGTTATGAAAAAGTACACATATTTGTTTGTACCTTGATGAAAGAAAAATGTACCTGCACAGAACCTTTACTTCTAACAGTGTAGTGCATCCTAAACAATATTTAACATAATAATTTACTGATAATAATTGAATAAAACGTGATGATATTGGTTATGTGGTAGTTGAAGAGCAGCTCCTGCACTATACTAAGTTCTCTGATACAGATGTAAAAGTTAATGATGGTGATTTTGATCTGACACCAATTAGATCTCTCCCCCCCAAAAAAAATTCCCAAATGTTGCATTGCTTTCCTCTACTGAGGTCTTCAGGCCAGTGCTGCAACGGCTGGCAACTTCTTCACAGTCACAACTGTGTCTTTTGCTAATATGCATAGTAACATGGCACACATTCCCTCTGACTGGACACTGTAAGTATGCTTCCCGGTTTGCCTTAGTCCTCCAGGCTTTGTACCGATGCCTACCTGGCCTGCTGAGTCAATCTCCTTTGGTCACCTGCTGTGTCTGGATTAGTCTTTGCCTCTCTGGTACTGTCAAACTCTCTGCAGGTCTGAGGGATCCAGAAGGGTAATTCCATATGATGGATTGCCTCTTCCCTGCTTGCACCACTGTCCTCCCATGTCTTGCCATGTGGTTTTCACCAAGAATAGACTCCTGTAATAATGATCATGTTGCGTTTAATTCTGAGGCTCAGTGATGTTTCTAGCTCCTGAGGTACCAGGCTCCTTGTTTGTCCCAGGTGGAACCTGTCGGCAGTCATTTTTGAAGTGGTGGGCAAGTTTTAGATGGGCTCCACACTGAAATATCTGTTGCTGTCACAAAATCTGTTCTTAATAAAGCTACCATTTTTATCTTTCTAACCATGGTACACTTCTGGAATCACAGAGGACTGGAGACACTGTTGGTTTTGCAGGAGCTGGATTTGATCAAAGCTCACATATCGTCATCATCGCATAGTTGTTCAGTAATAGTTGCAATAGAGCTCCATTGTGTGCTTGCTGTGCCTCTACCAGCACAATACCAATAGTATCAGTCTGCAAGAACTGTGCATGCTGCATTGTCAGCTGCAGGAATATTAGCTTCATTTCATTGTAAATACCTGCTCAGCTTAACATCCTTGGTAACGACAGAGCCTGCCGCCACATTCAAACACCTCTCTGCACCACTGACTTTATCCATGTAGTCCTAATTAACGGCGGCCTTTTGTTTCTCCAGCCTGTCTTTCCGCATATCCTTTCAAAATGACATGCAAATCTGCTGTGTCACTGTCTTCTTCTGTCTCTCTCTCTCTCTCATGATAAATTCCCAGAGAACTGCATGCAAAGGAGAGATGAGACAGAGGAAGGATGTGATCAACGAGGGTTGGATAACTCCCTGGCCTGTTAGTCACCGGTGCAGATTCTGATTAAACCCCTAGTCCCACTTTATTGCTGTCATAACAGACCTCACCCCAGACTAGGGCCTTGGAGCTTCTCACAGTGACTGGAAAGCCTTGATGAAGGGTTTTCAAAGGCACCATCAGCCACTAGGGACACGGGGATTACACTGGCCAAATGGCGTTTGATATGGCTGCTAGCAGAGTCATTTGGATCTCTTTGAGCACGGATTCTCCAGTTCTTCGAACATTTATTCCGCCCATTAATTCCCAGTGAAATGGACAGCTACTCACGCGTTAAAGTCTAATCCTGGCAGCAGGAACGTGACAGTGCACAGCAAGCGTTTACTGCAAGGTCCTTGTCTAAATTAGTTGACAATTCTGGTGTAGCACAATATCGGCGGTGTATTCTGGGATGCTACTGCAATGCACCATGCCAAAGCATGATAAAGTAACACTAGCATATTTTCTCCCCTTTGACTCTATTTGCATTGTGCCTTGAGTCAGGCATGTTCAGGCCAGGTATTAGCAAGGAAAAGACAGCAGCCTGAGCATCCGGTTGACAACGCATCGTGTTAGCAGGGTGTAATCCATCAAAGGATGTGCTAACCCTGTCACCCTCCAACACAACAGACCCATGTAGGAGATGAGAGAGAATGATTCTCCCCACCAGAAACAGTCTAACGTGTTTTACTTACACAACTACGGATTTCATTCCTCTTGCTGCCACCGAGAAGATTAAATGAACCTGAACGGCATGTAGAACCATTTATCTTCACGCTGCTCCTGCTTCACAAATTGCAGAAGTTTATTTGCTAAATATTTACCTTGCAAAGCATTCACTCAGTTTAATCACTTGATGTATTGTCTGTCACATTTGTTGCTGGTGCAACATACATGAATGGACAATTTAGAAAGAAAATTATATTCACTTTTGTGTGATCAATATTCTTTGCCACAGTCAAGGTGATTTTCTAACATCAGTGCAAGAGTTACTCAAACTAAACCAAAAATTAATTGGGAGTGTTAAAAACATCAATTCTTCCCTGATCATCTGTATTCGTTCAATCTTGGCTAAGTTATTAAAACAAATGGACTTGTCTGAGACACTGGAGCTCAAATCATCTGACATATGGCACAGTAATGATTCATGCCTCGAGAGCAAAGCATAAGTACTGAGTGGGACCCCTCTCTTCTAGATAATAAACCATGTCCATTATAGTGTAAACCAGGGCTCATCAATTCTGGTCCTAGAGGGCTGGTGTCTAACACAGTTTGGTGATTTCCCTGCTTGAACACACCTACTAAACCTGGAAAAGCTCTAAACAACTCTTCAAAATTTCTGCATAATTCAGCTGATGATGTAAACAAAGTGATTCAGAGCGGTTTGATGTGAAACAGTGCACTGTAGAGAAACGTATCCACTCAGATTTCCTTACAGTTTTGGTGAGTGGAACCAGGGGTTGTGATGTATACAACACAAATATAGCCATTTTATTTAATATGCATTATTACTTTATCGCAAAACTATCGTAAAACAACATCAGATGCATCAAGCAATGTATTCATAACCATTTTATTCATTGTTTTCTGTCAGTTAGCTGTTAGTGACATTAAACTCTTTGGATGTCTGGTTCCTATAACCACTGCTGTGAACAATTCTGCCTTGGCAAGTTTCTTTAGAATAAAGCATTTCATGCCACACCACTCTGAATGGCTTTATCTACATCCTGACAACTAAATTATGCAGCCACTTACAAATCCAAGTTAAGTCAGGTGCATGTGAGTAGGAAAATCACCAAACTGTGCTCTTGGGATAAAACTGACAACCTTTGGTGTAAACATCACACATTTATGTATTAATTTTTTACATATAATGCGTGCCACTGGGTATAAAAGTATAAAAGACTGCAGCATGTGGGAGTGAGGACAGTCTAAATCCTATGTGTCAAACACAAGGCCTGGGAGCCAGATCAGGCCTACGACACAATCCTATCCGGCCCGCAAAAGTATTTAAATTCTCTAATAATATTAGTTTCACAATGTGCTGCACTACAGTCCCCAGCATGCACTGCAACGTAATGTGCGCTATGACTCTCCTACCCCAACAGCAGTCTATGGGACAGTGGTTACACCTCAGTTCTACACAATTCCACACGAGTCATATCACCAAACATACCAGCTTCATTTACACCTAACGTCAGCTCAGCAGCTCAGAAATTGAGCCCAAGTCTTAATGCACATGCAGCAAAGAAAGGATGCCAGGTGTCTAGTTCAAGCAAATAGGTAGGTTTAAAAGACTGAACCCCTGGGTACATTATTTCAGGTATTCATGTAATATTTCAAGGTTTACTACAAGTGCCTGTATTTTGCTGTCGAAGTTTTTGCGTATTTTGAATAAACAGTAGCCAGTTCTGGTTACAGCACAACACACACACACACACACACACACCTTCTAAGCCACTTATTCTTCTGGGTCGCAGGGGGAGCTGGAGCCTATCCCAGCAGTCACTGGGTGGAAGGCAGGATACACTCTGGACAGGTCACCAGTCCATCACAGGGCAGACAGAAAGGCATAAACATTCACACACACTCACACCTAGGGGCAATTTAGCCAATTAGCCTGACTGCATGTCTTTGGACTGTGGGAGGAAGCCTGAGCACATCAAAACTGACTGTAGCTGTTCAACACTGAGGGTAAACTGTACACTCTTTAAAAGGGTTCTTTAGTAACATCAATGGTTGTATTTAGAACCATGAGCTCTGTATAGAACCGTTTCATGCCTAAATGGTTGCTTGCATGGTAAAGTGGTTCGTCAGATTGATTGGAGAATGTATATATGTTTCTATATAGAACCTTTTAAAAAATGGTTCTATACAGCACCAAAAAGGGTTCATCTATTGTTATGATGTGAAGCTTGTAACAACAGAAGAACCCTTTGTGGTGCTATAAAGAATAATTTATAGATAGATAGATAGATGGATGGATGGATGGATGGATGGATGGATAGATAGATAGATAGATGGATAGATATATAGATAGATAGATAGATAGATAGATAGACCACTTTATTAAACCCAGAGGGAAATTCTTCTATTGCAGCAGGACAAAGCAGTAAAGAGCAAACAAGAGCAGAATAAACAGGAGCGAAGTATTGACGTGCACTATTTAGAGATGCATAAATAGAAAGGAAAGATAAAAAATAAAATAAAATATTCTAAACAATAAAAAAATAATGTGCGGTACAAAAATGAAATAAATACTATGCAGTTGACAATGCAGTGGTGCATTTCCCCTCCAGTGAATGGAACCATTTCATTCGAAGTAAATGCAAAGAACCATTTAAGCATGACATAACTCATGGTTCTAAACAGAACCACTGACTTTACTGAAGAACCCTTGAAGGATCATCTTTTTAAAGTGTGTAAGATTTCAAAAATGTATAGCAGCCACGAATATGAAGCTCAGTTGGAGCTGGTGATGGGGTTTTGTATTCATGTTCCTGATCGCAACATAGCAAGATTGCTAAAAAATGGTTCTATATAGCACCAAAAAGGGTTCTTCTATTGTTATGATGTCAAGCTTGTAACAACCGAAGAACCCTTTTTGGTGCTATAAAGAATAATAGATAGATACATAGATACATAGATAGATAGCACAGTAAAGAGCGAACAAGAGCGGAATAAACAGGAGCAAAGTATTGACGTGCACTATATGCAAAGAATGCAAATAACCATTTAAAACATGACATAACTCATGGTTCTAAATAGAACCACTGACTTTACTGAAGAACCCTTGAAGGACCATCTTTTTAAAGTGTGTAATGTATAGCAGCCACGAATATGAAGCTCAGCTGGAGCCGGTGATGGGGTTTTGTGTTTATGTTCCTGTGTTTAAGATTGCTATGCGTGTGGAGAGAGAGAGAGAGAGAGAGAGAGAGAGAGAGAGAGAGAGAGAGAGAGAGAGAGAGAGAGAGAGAGAGAGAGAGAGAGAGAGAGAGAGAGAGAGAGGTCCAGTTCCAGTGCTTCACGCGGAGTTCCATTGTCTCCCTCAGTGCTCCTTCGCCCATCGCACTGACTGGCTTCTCTCCTCCTTTCCTCCTCCGGCAGTTCTCCTCTCTCCTCCGGGAAAAAAAGACACACTCGCCGCGGTCGTCTGCTGCTTTACCGAGCACTTTAAGGCAACACTCGCGTCTGCCCTGCTGCTCCAAGCAGAAAAGAAAAACAGCCGTTCCTTCTCCTTCTCGGCAAGGTAAGGAAGACGTTGCAGCTCTACGCTTTTAAATGACGCTAATGGGGAACCGACTAGTTAGCTAGAACATCAGGCAGCTACCCCACTGCATGAATTCAGTTCAAAGTGATGGATTTGTCGTTAAGGAGCTTTCGATAAACTTCTTTATTCAATCTGCCCTCCGTTTCAGCCGTCAAAAACAGCATATTTTCACTTTTTCCAAGATAGCTTAGCCAGAGTTTAGCAAATGCCGTTGGTGGTTTTTGAACCAAAACAGTGCGCGCGGATACCTGTGTACGTTACGTGTTGAGCGAAGGGGACCGTTGCTAACGGACGCTCTGCTCGACGTTTCTTCGCTTCTGCCGGTATGTTCTCACAGAAAAGGCACCCGTACTTATGTTAAAATCCCTCCAGGCTGTCTGTGTGGACTTTTATATATTTTTAAAAAATTGTTTGGTTTGTTAAAATAGAGGAAAACGTGTTGCGCGTCGTCGTGTTTTTGCCTTGACCGTTAGCTGGCTGGTGAGGGGAGCGCCTACACATGCATCACTATTCAGAGCCCGCATCAAACTTTCCTCTGCAGGGCAGCACTGAAGGGTTTGGTGACTTGGAAAACATCCTCACATTCGCATTGTCTTCTCGGTCTTCTCGTCATGGTCGTTCAGCGAGCTCAGGCTGTCAAGGTCAAATCAGAAAAAAAGAAATAATGAAATAAAAATGAATGTTATATAAGATGCCCCTCAAAATAAACCAGATATAGCCGAGTTAAAACCTCTGGCCAGGGTGAATTGATACGTGGCATAATCTGTCAGGCTGGTGTGCGTATAGAAACTAGTGCTGGGTTGACTCAGGGTTTTTTTTCCCCCCCTGTTAATGCTCCTCTGATCTCTGGGCAGAGCTCAGCCTTCCTTGTCATTATAATGCATTCAAAGGCTTATGCAGCATTGTGCCATCTAATAAACTTAGCCCTTAATCCTAAACATTACATTTGCCAGCCTTAGGGGGTAGATGTGGTAACAAGGTGTGACATGTACTGTTGAAGGAGATGATTAATCCTAATCCAGTCATGGATAGAAACAGGACTGGAGTTGGATGGGCTCTGCTATGTCACTTTTGCCCTAAGTAACAGCTGTTATTCAGGCTACATGGTTGGCGAAGATCAATTTGGTGTAGCTGCATTAAAGCCGTGCTGCTTGAAAAGGCAAAATCATTCCTGCGGATCGATTCGACCAGGGACGTTGCTTCTCGCTGGTCTTTTTTGTGCAGTTTCTTACATATTTTGCCTAAAACAGTGACGTTCAACAATGCTGGGTAACTAAACAACGTAAAATGTATGTTTCTGATCCACAAACTTTGCTTGGCAACCTCTGTCAGACCCCAGAAATTATGCAGCAGTCAACAGCAGTTTTTTTTTTAATTTATGGTGACCAGCCTTGACAAGATGAGGTGGTAGTAAATTTCATGACTGTGAAACTGTGAGACAACAGGCACTCTTTGCTTTGGCACAGCAGCAAGGCCATCGATTGGCCAGGAATGCCACTACCAGACTGTTTGTTCAGGGCCAGCCAGCTTTTCAAGGGTGCTAAATCCAAAATTTGTCATTAAATATTATTTATGTGTTGGAGGTTACCACAGATCTGAAGTGGTACAGACTGAACTCCTTTTAATTACCACTCTGGCAGTCTGTCTTGGACACGCAGCACTGGGCACAACAAGTACATCAAAATTTAATGGTGTTTTTACAGTAAGCTGTCCTGACAGGTGGGCATATGGATTTATCCAAGCCTGTCTTTGGTTTGATCAAGATGTAAAAGATGATACCAGACTTAAATGAGACTACAGATCACACCAGTTGACTTGCCTTGGCTGTGATTGAGGCTTGGAAAATGGATGAATCCGTTGGGATGGGGTTTATTTTTAAGGGACGACACAGTTTATGTGATTAGTCTGATATCTGCCCATTATTACACTCAATACATTGCAAAGAGGATTGGTCATTGTTGCTTTACTCTAGTGGTTCCCAGTCCTGGCCCTTAAGTCCTCCCGCCTCATATTTTGGTGTTTTCCCTCTTCTAACACTTGATTCATCAGCTGATTTACAAACCTTTGCTAAGTTGATTTCATAGAAAATTTTAAACTGGATAAAAACAGTGAATCTGATCCAACTTGGGGTGTAACGATGTGTTGTAATATTGTGATATTGCAGTGCGAAACTGTGACAGCCTCATGCAGATGTGACAATGCATTGTGAAGATGGGATGTTCTGTTATTTGTGCCATCACCTGCAGTTGCATTGTTTGCACCAAAGTTTGAAAACAGTCACCACCAATCAACAGCTCACCCCAGCACTCCTCGTGCCTCCCAGCACTAGTATTAGTAAGTTGTGGAACAACATGATTATAGTTATTGGTTTTCTTCATCTGAATTTAGTTCAAACTATTGTGAGAATACCGAATCATGAGCCCAGTATAGAGAATCAAATCATGGGCTGAGAGTATATGTATTAGTCTGTCCACACTAAAATGTGCAGAACAGGATATTCCACGACCAAGATTGGAAGCTTTATCTCTTCTTTATTCAGACGCCTTGAGGGAACTGCGAGACACAAGTACAGTAGAAGTACTATTTGCCGTGTTAGGGCTCTAAATGGCAGGCTCCTTGGCTCTGGGCCTGACCTCTGGTGTTCCTGCTATACAGCCTTATTTGATGTGGATCTGTTTTGTCATGGCACTGTAGTTGGGCCTTTTGTGTTGTGATGTACTCTTCGGGCCGTGACCTCCGGGTTCAGTTCACAGCTTACTTGAAACACTAATGGCTTAACAAGCATGGCAGCGTGGGTGGCGAGGTGAGGACTGAAATGAGAAAACAAATCCCACTCTTCGTCAATTCCCTTCGAAGAAAGACAAGATGCATGGAGAGAAAAAGCAGTTGTTCACTCATCCATTTTCTTAGGAAATGAAACGGAGCTCATGTGAGTAATGAAATTAGTGTTTGTTTTGGAATTTCAGTCCGAGGCTTATTTGTTTCTTTCACTCGTTTGTGTCAGGATGCAAATTAATAATGGCCAGTACAGTACAATGGCATCCAGTAAGCATCTTTCATTTCAGTGAATGAGCCGTCCTACAGAGATAAAGCAGAACTTGCATGTCCTCTGCAAGACTGCGGCTCTGCCTGTAGTTCTACACTCCTCTTACTGGAATTTATTGTGAAAGATATCTATATATAGCTATAATTGTTTTGGTCAGGCTGTAACAGTGCATTTGTGGCTTTGAATGTAGTTATGCTAATGGAAGATTGTTTAATGAACCCATCCACCTGCCAGCAATGCAAAGCAACTGTACGCATGTGCATGTGATGGCTGTTCAGAGAGCGGGCCGAAAACAGCTGCAGGCCGAGCCATTGCAGATAAGGCGAGTTGGCTCAAATAGTGTTGCCCCTAAAAATGGACTGTCAGATTTGGAATGATGGCAGCACACTGAATTCAGGGATTTGAAGGGTTTTGGCTTCTCTTCTAATGTGATCTTCTGCGAAGCTGCTCTGTCTATTACACCAACAATCCTCCATGGGCTTTTCTGGAAGGCTCTCTTTTTTAAACTATAGTGCGGTTTAGGCTACATCTCATTTTCTCAGCCTGCTCATACGTGTGTGTTTATCAGTATCTTAGTCACCAGCATTGTTCCCTGTGGTCATATTAGCTAGTCTAATTTGCACACTACTTTTGATTGCTCATTCTATTTTTGTCAGGGCTCCTTTCTCTGGTTGATTACACCAAACCCACATTTGATGTGTCCTCAGTTAGCTTTCAAATGACATAATCCCTCTTGACTGGCGCTATTCATCACATTTATACCACTGCACCACTGCAATGGTCTAATCTCAGCAGTCATAACATTAATCACCAAATAGCATTATGCAGCCTTTGTACGGCTCTTCAAATGTCCATTAACAAGACTAGATTCGGGAAACAGTTTGCAGTCATTTTACAGGTAGAACCTTCACCTGGAATATTGTGTGATCTGGTGTTCAGGATAGTTATTAACTAAAACACACAGACACTTTTGTGTTTTATTGTGTTTTATTGTGTGTGTGTGTGTGTGTGTGTGTAATTTCATGATGAATGGACTAAAAGAAACGTAAATGTGAAACATTACATTACAGTATTTGAAAATTTACCTAATGAATTTCATCCCTTGAAATGTTTCTCTTTTTTGACATGTGAACATATCAGTATTTGATCTTCCGATAAACAGTATGTTTAGATAAATGTTATGTAATGGAACAAAAAACCCCACAACTTCAATCATTTAATAACTGCAATCATTTATTCAATAAAATAGCTGAAGTGTCATTTTGCCTTTTTTCAGTAACTTTTACTGCCCCCTTTGGCCGAAACAGCTTTATGCAGATGTTTCCTATAACTGTCCACCAGTTTCTGACATTGACTGGGAGAAATTTTTGCCCATTCCTCTTTGCAGAATTCTTTCAATTGTGCAGTGTTTGAGGGGTTTCTTGCATGTACAGCCTGTTTCAAATCCACCTACAGCATTTCAGTGAGACTCAGATCTGGGCTTTGAGTAGGCCATTCCACAACCCTCCATTTCTTCTTTTTGAGCTGTTCCTTGATGGATTTACTTGTATGTTTGGGATCGTTATCCTGGTGGAAATCCACTCCTTCAGCTTCAGCTTTTTACAGATGGTCTCACATTCTCCTCATCCAGTCTCTGGTATGAAAGAGAATTCATAGTCGATTCTGTGATTGCAAGTTGACCAGGCTTTAAGGTGGCAAAGCAGCCCAAACCCATAACATTTCCACCACCATGCTTTACCATCAGTATGAGATTCTTCTGATCAAATGCTGTTTTTGGTTTTCGCCAAACGTGGCTTCTGGTACTGTGGCCGACTCTGTCTTTGACTCGTCTGTCCATACTACGTTGTTTCAGATGTCCTGGTCCTTGTGTAGATATTAGCAAACTTTAGTCTTGCTCAGATGTTCTTTTTAGGCAGCAGAGGCTTCTTTCTGGTGCACCTCCCATGTAAATCAAATTACTTAAACTGTGGCAAGATCTGCCTGCAGATCCTCTGATAAAATTTTGGGGTTTTAGAGACTTCAGGAGACATTTTCTGATTTTCTGGGTAGACGATCTTCTGGACAGTGGAATGATTGATTTCCAATATTTTGTATATCTTCTTAATCCCCTTACCAGACTCGTAGGCATCTACAACTTTGTTTCTGAAGGCCACAGAGAGCTCATTTGATCTAGGCATGATGATATCACACACTCCAGTAGCAAAGGACAAACCAGACCAGTTATCTGAGATTTAAGTAAGACAATTTCCTCTAAGATTTTTTTCTAACGGTGTTAAGATTACAGCTGATCTGGTTCGCCCGAGTCAAATGTGACACGTTTGAAGTAGTGATATAGATGGGGTGTACTTACTTTTTCCAAATTAGAAAATTGCATTACTTTTGTTTGAATTATATAAAGAATGACTAAAATGCTAATTGTGTCACAGAAATACTGATTGTTCGGGATGCTTACAGGACACAGTGAAGACAACAAGTATTTTGCAGCCTTCTGCGTTATCAGTATTCCAAAGGCCTGCACCACAACGACGATTAACAAATGATATATTGTGCAGCGCAACGAGAGTGTAAAACTAAAGTGTGGGCCCACATCCCTTAAGGGTTTAAGAGATATTTATTTATTTATTTATCTAAATTTAACTGGGCAAGTCTTTAACAACATATCGCTGCTGTCGGAACAAAACCTTGTATCTCCATTTTTGTCATTTTTAAGTTTTTGACATAATTTGAAAATGCCTGTTGCTCTTTCCACTGTGTGTACATTTCACAGTGAATGGACCAAAGGAAATGGCCCAAAATGACTTGGAAAAAATTCTGGTTCCATTGACTTACATTCAAAGTTATCATTTTGGAGATACAAGGTTTTGTTCCAACAACAGCAGTATTCTTATTTACAATGGCAGTCTGACCTTGATGAACCGATCAGTTCATTAATTATTAAATTAGTCATTATCTTGAAATAATTACCCTTTATCAATTGCTTAACTGACCAATGCAGTAAATATCATGAATTGTAGACAGGTAGGGGCCAAAGGTGAGCTTAGATATAAACTGTTGCTCTTCTGACGCTTTCCTCGGCCTGTGTCCTACAGAGACGCCATGGGGAAACAGAACAGCAAGCTGGCCCCTGAGATGCTGGAGGACCTGGTGAAGAACACAGAGTTTAACGAGCACGAGCTCAAGCAATGGTACAAAGGCTTTCTAAAGGACTGCCCCAGTGGCCGTCTCAACCTGGACGAGTTCCAGCAGCTCTACGTAAAGGTGAGCAATCTCACTGTTTCACATTGTTCCCTTTGTTTTGCTGCCTCTGCAGATTGGTATTCACAAAGAAGTAGTAAGTTAGAGAGCTGATATTAGATCAGATTCCTCCATATTTATGACAGTCGTAACTTTTACTCCTGAGGTTGTTTGTGAATACAGGCCCCCAACTCTATTGGGAGGTCTTTGGGATTAGTAGCCGAAATGCGTCACACGACTTATGAGCAGCCCAAGGAGCCATAAAGGTGTGCCGTCTGATTCATAACTGTCTCCATATCTGTTATGGATGTAACAGGCCAGTCTAGGGGCATGCACTAGTATGTCCTCATACTGCATTTTTACAGCTGAAGTATGGTCGACTATAAATGTGTTCTAATTTTACCTAACTTTATGCTGTTTTTACTGCCTTAGAGATTGGCCAGCTAGATTAGTGTTGAGACATTATCACTATCTGTCAACCTTATGTGGGGG
This sequence comes from Colossoma macropomum, assembly GCF_904425465.1. Taxonomy (NCBI): domain Eukaryota; kingdom Metazoa; phylum Chordata; class Actinopteri; order Characiformes; family Serrasalmidae; genus Colossoma; species Colossoma macropomum. Next base: position 9,929,375 of record NW_023494795.1, on the reverse strand, counting down.
GTCACAAAACATAATGTTGGCAAGATAGTGATAATGTTGAAATACTGTCACTTTCTTGCTTATGTAGGGGCCACCATAGAAAAAGTAAAACCAGCAACACTTGTTGACTGGTGAACTTTTATACCAATGCATTTTGGCATCATCAGGCATTAAAGATAATACAACCCCAATTCCAAAAAGGTTGGGATGCTGTGTGACATGTAAATAAATGTAAATAAAAACAGAATGCAATGATGTGCAAGTCTCATAGACCCATGTTGTATTCACCATAGAACATAGAACACGTATCAGATGTTGAAAGTGAGACATTTTACCATTTCATGAAAACTCATTTAGAACTTGATGGCAGCTACGCATCTCAAAAAAGTTGGGACAGGGCCGTGACTACCATTGTGTAGCATCTCCTCTTCTTCTAACAACAGTCTGTAAATGTCTGGGAAGTGAAGAGACCAGTTGCTGGACTTTTGGGAGAGGAATATCATCCCATTCTTGTCTGATGTAGGATTCTAGCTGCTCAACAGTCCTGGGTCTTTTCTTTGCTGGATTTTTCGTTTCATGAGGTGCCAGATGTTTTCTAATGGTGAAAAGTCTGGACTGCAGGCAGGCCAGTTTAGCACCGGGACTCTTCTTCTGCGAACCCATGCTTTTGGCATTGTCTTGCTGAAATATACAAGGCCTTCTCTGAAAGAGACGTCGTCTAGATGGGAGCATATGTTGTTCTAAAACCTCTATATACTGTTCAGCATTGATAGTGCCTTTCCAGATGTGTAAGCTGCCCACGCCATAGGCACTAATGCAACCCCATACCATGATAACAAGCTGGATGGTCCCTCTCCTACGGAGTCCAAAGGACTAAATTCCATAGCGAGTATAGATTTTCCACTGAAGATCTTTATGGTGAAGGAAACCATCTCGAACACTTAACACATTATAGTTTAAAAATAGTGTACCACAGCAGTCTCACATTCCTTTAAAAAATGAATCCCACTCTTCCTGCAGCCTTCGAAACGTGGCAGCATCTGCTGAGCCTAACTGTGAAAATTATGTAAACATATTACACAACAACAACAACAGAAACAACTGGATTAAATTATCAGTTAAATTATCTGCACTGTTCGGAGGCCACTTTGCTTGCTGGATCAGCTTTGCTCACAAAAGAGGTTAGCCTGCAGGTTGCTAAACCTTTTAGCAATTGTGTGAAGTGTTTCCCAGCAACAGGGTATCAGAAAGATGGTTTTATTAAAATCCAGATGCGAAGATAGTAAGAAAATGGATGACCCTGCATTAGCAGGCCAGCGTGTGCCTGGAAATAGAGGCCAGAGTGAGTGTGTTTGTTTTTAAGTGTTTGTGTTTGCTGAGATGTTTGTCGCACACACACAAAAGGAGGTGTTATATGTGAATTACAGTGGTATGTGGTGCATCCTCTACATGCCTGTACATTCATTGTTTTCTTCTTTTCTTTACATTAAAGTTTTATTTGCAGAATCACATTGTTAAGATATAGAAAAGGTCATTCAGATTGGTTTGAGGTTAAAAGCACCATTCTAGAGAAACTTACAGAGTCAGTATTGTTCACAGTGATGGTGGTGATGGTGACAGGAACCAGTGTTTAAAGCCTCTAAAAGCCACATCACAGAAATTTGTTACTTGAAATGATTATGAATATACTACCTCGTACTTTTGGCATTTGCCATGAATTCAAATTCAACATGACATATACAAACTCAGAAGATATGTGTAGGTCCTCTAGTCATTTTGGATAGTAAACAAAATGTAAATATTTGCATTGTAGACATCATGACTCCTGGGGCTGTATTTCAGAAACTGTTTTTTTGTTGTAAGTTAAGATCTGACAGGTCAAGATAAGACTTCTCACAAATTCGTATTACGGAAGCAAATCTTATCTTACTTTGGGAATCTTATCTTACAGCATCTCATATCAAGTTAGGAAATCTTAACCAGTCGACTGTCATGTCTGTTACGTAGAAACTGACCATACATGCACAGCTGAAACGTAAACAAGTAATCAAAATAATCAAGTTAGTTAGCCAGGCAGCTGTCCACTGTTATTGATGTAAAAAAGCCAAACAAAACTAAAGTGCGATAAACTTGACGTTAAGAATATTGTGACAGCGCTTTGTGCTGTTTATCAGAGCACCACTGTTTTTCAGTTTCAGTTTCCCAAACGGTTTAGTCGACCGTGCTACCATTGTTCTTCCTAATAAACAGACACAAGGTCAACTCTGTCTCTTCAGTATTCAACGACATCACTGTAATATTATATCTCACAAGTTTTTGTCAACATTGACACACGGAGGTAATAAGAAGGGATACTGTTTGTGTAATAGTGTTTTCTTATCTGGAGTTAGAAAAAGATTATGAACTTAAGAACTGTTGTTCTGTAATAGCTTCTGTACTAAATTCCGTCCTAACTGAGGTTGTGACTAAACAGATAAGATAAGATTTCAGTGTTAAGAAATGTCTGTAATATAGCCCTTGGTTCCTATCACCACCACTGTAAAGAAATATAAATATTGAGCATGATTAGGTTTACATCTCAACCATGGAATTACTCTGCAGTTCAGTGAAATTCTTAAATTTAATGCTCTTGGTAATAACCCTCAGATTTCAACCTGAGCTTCTTGCTTTCTGGATATTGAGAATATTTAATAATCATGTTCATCCTTTTTTTAGTAAGTCAAGACACTTTGTAATGCTTACATGCTTCTCCACCATTGTATGTGACAAGATGTTAACAGTCAAGACATGTTGTTTCAGAAATTACTGCCTGTCAGCATTCCCTGTCACAATTTCCTGTTACTTCAAACCTCTTGACACGTACAGTTTATGCTATTTATGCAAATGAAAAGACGAGGTGCTGTCCTGAAATACTTGGATCGATACTTCTATTGTTTTTTTATGGCCAATTTTGCAGTCGCAAGCCTTGTTGCGGTCAAAGCTTGGCATGCTCCTGGCACTGTTCTTCTCTGCATTTTGGTGGATGCCATATTGGTCGTTGCTAATTTTAGGGCCTTTTTGTCTCTGTGTGAGCATATGCCTCAATGATTTTCAATAACAGGCTGCCAGGCTAGACAGAGGATTAGATCGATCCTATGGATAAGCTTAGCTTACACTGGATTCTGATCGTTGACATGGTTTGCATTTGTAATTTTTTGGGGTTTAGTCACGATTTCACCAGAGCCTGTTTTCTATGTTGTACAGTGTCTTAATAATTGATGAGAATGTTTGGAAATGCCTCCTGCTGGAACATTCCACTGCCGCAGCTTGTCGTTTGCTTTTCAGCTAGTGTTTGTGAAGCATCTGTCTCGTATACAGGTAATGAAACTTTCTAATCGCCTTTGAAAGTGGGTGATAAGAATCACGGCATAGCTTATGTGTGGAGAAATCACTGCCGTTTTATTCTAGTAGCACATTACTTGGTGGCCAAAACATCTTAGGAGACAGAATGTGAGTTTTCTCACATTCTGACTTGCTTAGCACTCAGGGAGCCATTTGTAACCTCGCAGGCAAAAGCCTTGTAAAGTCCTGTTGCTATATCTGCCAGTAGCAACCGTGGGGTGACAGCAAGCGTGCCAGTAAAGTGACCCATTTGTCACTCAGTGTTTGATCGACCACTGCTTTGGATGTTGTTGCTGCATCAACAGTGCAAGATAATGCTGTCTGTGCTGAATTAAGCAGTAGTCTATAGCAGGTCTGAACCTGATAGCGTGTAACATAGAGAACAACAGCCATAGTGCTGGGCATATCAGAATATGAGCAATGGTAATGTTATAGGTCCCTCTTACGATATTTAAGCATCATCATAAACAAAACTGTGAGACATGAAACGATATGTGTCACTTAGGCCCAATCCCATTTTTTCTTTTTACCCCTACCCCTTGTTTTCGAGTGTCACCCTAACCCCTTGCAACTGAGTTGCAAGGGGTAGTGGTTGAAATCTTGCCCTAAGAAATGGGACCCTCAAATAAAAAAAAAAGCATTGCTTCATTAACAGCTACTAGTGGTGCTCTGTAGGCGACCTGGCCCGTCTTCAGTGATAGCAGAGGAGGGTAAAGTTTAGCAACTTCACTGCTGGGCTTTAGTTACATTTAGAGCATCATATGCTTTCAAAGAGGGGGAATAAGACAATTATTTATCACCCACTGCTAATTCTTTGGTGATACAAAGCTGAAGTCAGATATTCACCAGCTTCTTGTTTGAATTTTCCCATTCCACCTTAAATGGTGCAGCAGTTACATTCTGGCGCTTCAGGTGTCAAAACTGCTGGACTATTTAAGGTGGAACGGGGAAGTTAGCTAGCTAGTTACAGAGACATTAACTTGCTACTAGTGATTTTTTATGCTTGTTACGAAGAAAACGACCATAATACATTGAAACGACATTAAACTAAGATAATACAGTGGTTATCGTAATTTTTAACAAGAAAATTCTTACATTTGTGGGTTTCTTTGGTCGCTCGCGCAGCCATCTTGCCAGTTTTTCTTTTTTTTCTCATAACCCTCCGTTTGGAGTGAGTCTCTGTAAAACCTCCGTTTGGGGGGCCATGTAGCCCTAACACTTCACCCAACCCCTCTATCTCAACAAAAAATTGGGACACCCTACCCCTAGACGTGAACGCATAAAACAGAGGGCTAAGTGGTAGGGGCGAGGGGTAAAATGGGATTGGGCCTTAGTTACACTTCAAAAATGTGAAAAGCCTAGCTGCCAGTGCAGTGGTAAGGAGGCATGAATACAGGCATGAAGGAGGAATGAGTATAGTTCAGATTTACAGAATTACGATCTTACCTCAAGTCAGCCAGCAAAAGCATATTTTGAGCCATGAGGCTAATACAGCTGACAATTTAAAGAAACTCATACCTCTCCAATGAGCAACATGCAAACTGCATGCTTAAATAATCACACATTTGTTTCAAACTGCATCAAGTTATTTATTAGACTTGCTTATTTGGTGTCTGGCAGACTTTTAGGGATGAGTGATATGGCAAAAATGTAATATAATCTCAATGCTTGAAAACATTTTCACACAATATGTATCACAATATTTCCTAAAAGGTTTACTTGTTAAAAGTTACACAATGCTAAAGGCTCAGTCTAATGCCACATTTAAACAGTACAATGATTTTTCACACACTGATTATGCTGTCATTGTAATGAAACATGCAGTTAGTTTGTGTTCTTTAAGTACTGACTATAGACATGATATGCTCAGAAAAGCATGTTGTGACATAATTTATATAAATATAAAATACAGATAAATATAGTCAAATTACCCACTCCTGCTACTATTCTCTATAAAAGTGGGTATGAGCTTCTGTTACTTGTTTGTCTCATTAGAATTAAATGAGCAGAATTAGAGCATCAGAGATGTTTTAGCTAAACAACTGCATTTGAGTTAAGAAGAAGTTTGTAAAATGTATTTTTTTGCCAGACTGTTCTTTTCATGTTACTAATCTTTCACCTTACTCTTTTAACTCGGCTGAAGTGATTGTATAGAGGACAGTAGAGTCAAATACATTCAGGTTTTATGTGGTTTGAATTGGCTTTAGCATAGGTGCCCAACTGCTGTCCTCTCTACGGTTACATCAGCAAACAATGTGAGGCCTGATTGCTCTGTAGGAACCAAACATCTGCCCAGTTCTGACCTGTGGGGGTTGAACATCTGGCCCTGTGCCCACCTGAAACGATAGCTTCTGGTCAGCCTCTTTGATGGCTGCGTGGATGCGGATGAAAAGCTGTTTAGGGTGAATTAAATGATTTTACTAAATCTAAACCTTTATATAATATTCCGTATAATCACAGCAGCAATGGGGAAGAGGAGAGTATCTGATGATGTTTTTGCAGTTTTGTAGTTCAGGTGAGCCACAATTGTAGTTGTCGACATGTTTACTATTCATCAAAGTCTGCCTTGAGTTGTGTTGTTCTTTCATGTTTCTTTTTAGATCCTGTTTAAATTTATCCGCTCTCTCTTGCTCTCTCTCTCTGCCATTGTCTGATCCCTCATCCCCCCCAACTCACCCGCACGCAAATGTGCACCACCAGCTACAGTACATGACTATATCATTACAGTTAGCACCCCAGCACAGTCACAACTGACAGCTCCTCTAAAAATAGCAAGCCGTCATTTCCCGAGCTCTAACACTATCCAGCTTTATTTTCCCTATGCTGAGAGAAAACATAACCTCTGAGATCGCTCCGTCTGCCTCGCCGCTGCTCGTTTGTGGCTGTCTGACTTTGCGTATTGTGATTAGAGGCATACAAATTACTGCACAGCATTTATTTATGTTGAAACATGCTATCAGTGTGTCTGAATAAATGCTGTCTTATTGACAGTAATCACTTCAAACGGGGACTGTGGTGAAACTCACAACATCTGGCAGGCGCTCGTCACAGCCTGCGTTCATTTCGATTAGGGTGTAGCCTGATAGAAGATTATAGTCAACTTAATTTGTGTAAAGGAGCTGTTCTTTATTCGGAGAATGAACACATTATCCTTTAGCATCTGGGGCCGTATTACAGAAACTTCCTTTCTTTTTGTCTTAAGATCTGACAGGTCAAAAAAACAGAAGCAAATCTTATCTTACAGCATCTTATCTCAAGTTAGGAAATCTTAAATTACTCGATTGAAGTCGACAATCAACTGTCATGTCTGTTACCTAGCAACCGACTATACGCGCACAGCTGAAACGTAAACACGTAATCCAGTTAGCTAGCTAATGTTAGCTAATGTTACTGATGAAAAAAGGTCAAACAAAACTAAAGTGTGATAAACTGAACGTTAAATGTTTTAGCGCTTAGTGCTGTTTATCAGAGCGTCACCGCTCCACAGTTTCAGTTTCATTTCTTAAACGCTTTAGCCGAGCACGCTAGCGTTATTCCTCCTAATAAACAGACACCCGTTCAGCTCTGTCTCATTATTCACCACCATCACTGCAATATTTTATCATCAACAAAGCAGATAGATATGATCTCAGACTTAATGATTTTCTGTAATATGGCCCCAGAAGAATAAAAAGTAAAAGACTATTAAAATAAAAAAAATGTGAATTATTTTGCATGCTATCTTTTTTTCTTGCCTCTATGGCACATAGCAGTTATTTTCTTATTAATGTCAGCAGAAAACTCATCGATAAAGCACAGATGTTTAGGGATGGATCATATGAAAAATCACCGATACATGATTTTAACTGAACTGGCACATTTCGACACAAAACACAAAACCAGCAAGGAATTAAGACATTTTGAATTGTATTTATTTGGGTTTTATTAATGTGACTATTGAGAACTGACCGTTAAATTTGGTGAGTTACAGTTTAACCAAATCTGTCAGAGTATAAAACATAATCTTTTGATCGATATTAGCGATTTTCAGAATTTTTATCCCCTTAAAATCTGTGTTGTCCACACTGGTTTCATGCTTCTCTCTGATGCTTTTGTATGCAGGCATGCCATTTTTAGGATGCTAAAATCCCTAGTATTGATACGATTAGCTTTTGTTGCTGCAGTGGATTTTCATCAAATTCATTTCTCCAAAGGGATGTAATGAATCAGCTGGTCATGTGGCAGTTGGAATTGACCTACAGGTCTCATTGGTGTAAGTGCTGCTCAGCCCTGGGCAGACAAAGGCCTTTCCCCATGGCCAAATGGAATTTTTAATGGCTGGAATGCTCTGGGTTAATTTCAGCATCCATTTAGTTACATGATATGTTTCTGCATTTGTGGATCTGGATGAGCTCAATGTCACACAAGGTTGTCCCCTGCAAAAGGAAAATAAATTTCTCCTCCAGAATCAATAGAAGGCCAACTTCTCTGTTTGTGATGCCTGTGGGCTGACCTTTATTGAGTGATAGGCCCTCATATGAAGTGCTGGATTTTGTTTCCCTGTTATTTTTCTATGACATGTTTGTGTACGGGCCTCACTGAGTGGTAATAGATGTGATTTCAGAGAAGTGCTTTCAAAATGACCTCTGGACACTCCAGCACAACCCTTTTTTGAGGATTTGTGATTTTCTGGTTTTGTGAAATATCCCTTGCCACTGATAGTTTATCATTGTATTGTACTTCAGGCCATTGTAACCACAAATATGGCCCATATCGTACAACTCAAATGCATTAAAGTAAAAAGACTGCAATGTTTTATGGATCAGTATCATTATTGTCATTAACAGTAGCATTGATATTATTTCAAAGCTGCACTCTGTAAGTTTTTTGTTAAAATTGAAAAAAGTAGAATTAATGAGAAAGAAAAACCTGCTAAAAGATAAGTATAGTGTCATTGCGCTGCTGCATATCACCCTACAGAATCTGAATTGGAGATAGTTGGATTTTGCAGGAGTATTTTTTTTAGATCACATCACTTGTTTACATCTCTAATGTAAAATCAACATTATACTGATGAAGATATGACAGCAATTGTGGATAATTTACATACAGCCCCGGAAGACACATCCTTCACCAAGTTTTAACAGAGTTCTCTTTGAATACTTGTTCAGTGAGCTTGCAATTATCAGATTCATGCGCTCGGGAAGGGGTCTGAAGCACGACTGACATTACAAAATGTTTATGCACACGTTGTGTGCAATAACACATTTCCACCAAAAAGATCCCCAGATGCCCAGAACGTACATGGTATGGCTATAATGTAAGAAAAGAAAATAGCCTGACAGCCACATAATATCAAGTTCCAGTGATTTGACTGTGGTTAAGCGAGCCACCTAGTCAGACATCCTTTAGTTCTGGGCAATGTATCGTTTATGCTGGTACACCACGATCTATTTGATCAGTATCGCCCAGCACTAACATCTGTGGCAGTGGTGGGGTAGTTACTAAACAAAAGTAATCTATTACAAATTACTATTTACTCCTCTAAACATTTAATGAGACATTTGAAAAAGTATTCTAATTACTCAGTACTTCAGAGTCACTCTTTAAAACCCATATACATCTGTAACAATTAGAAACTACATAGGGAAAACACAGTAGTCCTTCCAGTTCTTTATTCAGAAAGAAATAGCCAAACACAGTCAGCATCATTTTAAAGAAAAGTACATTTTCCTGACTGATCAAGAAACAACCAGTTATGGGGATTAAAATTATGAATATCTACTGTTGTTTGAAAACCTAGAAACTTGCCAGTTGCTATATGAATAAAATATAAAGCTTACAGAGATTCTGAATGAAAATGAAGTCTGGTCTGTCTAGGCAGGGTCAGGGCTCTGTCTTCTTCAGCATGCAGATCTTTATCCTTCAGTATATCAGAGTATTATACAACAATTAGTTCCGGCCACGCAAGCTGATTGGTTGTTTTTATTTCTTACTTTGCGCACTAACAGAAAATGGATACTTATAAGATCACATTTGACCGACAGCCGATTTGGGCAGACTCTGAAGATGAGACTACACTAAATTCCCAAACTGTCATCACCACTGAGCAGCTTTTCAGTCGGCAGCTGTGACAGAAGAACAGCTGAACAACCTGGAATCAGCCAGAAATTAAACGAATACCATTCGCCAAACTAAATGGGCTGTAAGATGCTTTACAGACTGGCTGGAACAAAACAACATTAATATTGATCTGGCAAAAAATGACAAAACTGAGCTAAACTTGATATTGCGGCAGTTTTATGGCTCAGTCTGTTCTTCAAAAGGCGAAGCTTACAGCAGACTGTGCAGCGAGTGAGCGGAGCTCGTTACTCTGATGTAGCAACAAGCTGCTTGTTAAGGACCTATAATTTGGTGGAAGGAACTGCGAACATTAAAACATTAAATTCGTTCACGACCCAATTTATTTATTTCTTACTGTATTCATTTAACTGTTGTATAAAGGCAATGGAACACTCAAGGTTGTGTGTTATCACGAATAACATCACGGCTGTGATGATCTACGGCGACCAAATCACAGCCTTGATTTTATTTCGCAATAACACACTCCCTCTTGTGTTCTATTGCTTAATTAACATGGATAGTTACTTCAACAGATCAAGTTCTTATCAAGTTTTGTGTCGTTTCCTGCACTCATGTTGCTCTGTTCACAATTAAAGCTGCACAGTCAGTTAGAAGGTAGAATTCATGTATGCAAATTTCGTACAAGGACATTCACGGAAAATCCATATAGTGGAAATTTCAGTCTTAAATGATTCACATGTAATTAATATTGCTATTGAGACATATGAGTAATACACGTAACAAAATTGTCATTAAATCAGTAACACTTGTGTGTTACTTTACTTTTTAACAGGAAAAAGTAATGGTTTTACTGTGACGTTACTTTCTACCACTAATTCATGATCCCTAGTTAAAAAATGTATTCTTAGATTTTCTGTTGTTTGTTATCTCTTCAGTTATATCATTATCATTATCATATTTTTATAATTACATAATAGCATGTACTCAGTGCTGACGAGCTCATTCCGTTTAAGGGTACTTGAATCCTTGAAAAATGCCACTGCTGTGAAGCAATCAATACCCAGCCCCTCAGCGGAGAAAAACAACGCTTCGCAGTTTGTGATGGCAAGGACGGGATGCGTATGTTGGATGTGTGACCCTGGCTGAGCCCATGTGACGCGCTGTGACGCAGAGAAGCTTGTGTGGAAAAAAAAAGCAGTGGATGGCTGCCCTGATTAGCTTGTGGTCAGAACAGCAGCCCTGGTGCCTGTCTGTTCAATGTCACCCCAAGGTCTCCCACCAGCCCAGCCCACCCTCTGTCTACGATCAACAGCCAGCCGGGCCTGCAGGACGTCACTCAGAGGAAGGCTTTCGATTTACTGGACATGTGATAGGGATCCAGCACCACTATCTGTGGCTGTCTGGTTTATGCTGTTGTACAGTTCCCAGTAATCAGTGTTCATAAAGAAGCTGTATGTTTCAATGGTTTATTTATATCTAGTCCTGATGTAGGACTGAGGACATTTTTTGCTGTGGGGTTTTAGCATGTTAAAATAAACCGTTTTGGATTGCTAACAGTGTCTCAAGAACTCTTCTGCTGTAAGTGTTGGCACAGCATCTTGCGAAGCTTGCAGGCAACAAAGGCCTACATAACCCATATTATTCTGAGAGATGCTTCACATGGTGCCTCATAACTTTATCGCCGAGTTCACAAAAGCTTAACAGAGAATGATTGCTCCAAGGCTGTTTGCCGGCTGGAAGGATCGCTGCTCATATTTCAGTAGCTCCACTCTCACCGGCTATTGGATTTTGCTGACCAAGACAAACTCAGTCAGAAATCATTTGTACGTGTTATGTTTGACCAAAAATGAAGCTTTTATGGTGGAACTCTGCTTTTCGCACACAACCTGGTGGTAGAATAGTACCAGCTTGCCAATTTCAAGCCATCATAGCTTTTATGGTCAAACCTCTCTGGGGTCAACTGGAGGATGGAAGACCTTCAAGCTATTTAGAACACCAGCATTCATTAAGAGTACTGAAGATGGATGATTTAAACATTTATCTTCACAGAAGTGTTATATTAATTATATCCTTTGCATTTAGCGTGAATTTGTTTGTGTGATCAGTTTGAAATAGTCTGAATTTTTTTCTCGTAGAAATAAAACCATTATTTTCTTGTCAAAATTGCTTAGCACTTGACAGTTTGGAGGTGGGTGGACTGGGGGGTTTACATAATGCTATTTGTGTGAAGGGAGGGGCCTGCTAGCCTGGCTCAATTACCCTTGCGGGCACCCAGCGCATTCAGTCTGGAAAGAGGAGTGAACATGCGAATCCATGCGTACTCTGCTGCAGAGAGAGAGAGAGAGAAAGAGAGCACCACTGAGAGTGAGACAGAGAGAGAGAGAGAGCTGTGCTCATGATGTTAACTGGACTTAATGCACTGCATTAACACAGTCCTTTTCCAGTCCTGTTTTCAGTCTGTTAAAATGCATCGGGCCATAAGATCTTGATGTGCTGGCAACGCTTCAAGGTGGTGTAATGTAAGCAATGCTATTTTCCATTGGAGTGGAAGGCCACATGGGAAGCAAAATGACCGATAAGGAACTTAGTGATGAAATAATTGGCATTAGTCCTTGATGATAAAATGATAAAAATAATTATGGAAATCATTAGGGGTGTAACAGTGCATTGTGACTGGGATATCGCAGTGCAAAACCGTGACAATGTGCATTGTGGAGATGTGATAATGCATCACAGAGAATGGATATTCTATTAATTATGCCATCTAATGCGATTGCATTGTTTGGACAACGAAGTTTGTAAACAATCAGCACCAGCAACTCACTCCAACACTCTTCCTGTCTCTCAGCTCTAGGGTCGTAGGTAAGCCATGCAACAACCAGATCAAATTTTGTTATAAGTGTCATGAGAATACCTAATTGGGATCCCAGTATTGTGAGTTGAATCGTGAGTTGAGTGTATCGTTACACCACAAGAAATCAAGTGATCATACTGTTGTTATTATTGTTGATGATTATTATTTTGTCTCAGTTTTTATCAGCAGCAATGACTGCCTACTTTATTACACTAGGTGGCAATGTGTGCTTTCATGTATTATACTGGGAGGGTGAAGAAATGTAGTTGTTCCCTTGAAAAAGCACAAACCAGCAGCCACATCCTCTGCAGAAACTTTATTATAATTTTTTTTTATTAATAAAAAGATAATGCTTTTTAAAGCATTAATTAAATTTGTAAAAGTGTTTTTGGTTTTTGTCAGGGCCTGTTGTAATCAGTGATGTCACAGTTTATTTCTATGTGGAAAAACATTTTGTTGTGATATTTTTTGGTTAAATCACCCAGCTGTAATCCGCACTGATTGGGAAAGTTGCTAGAAGCCATTAGAAGACAATAGTGGGTGATAGGGAACTTCAGAAATTCCCAGTCCAGTCCTTGACAGTCCACACTTTTATTAGTCTATATTTCAAAGTAACTGGACATAGTAGTAAAGTCTGGACATTCAGAGGAAAATAAGTTTGTGAATGTCATGGCTTCTCAGTAGTGAATTCAGATTTGTACAGGATCATTACTAAGACATTCAAACACTGTAGTTTAAGGTTCCTATAAAATGTATATGCTCTCATGGAGGAAAGGAACCGTGGATCTAAACTTTGCTTGAAAGTCGTATGATAATGTGAAGAGGAACAGCACAGAGATGCAGAGAAATGAGCCCAGGGTTTTTCACAATAATGACGCCTTTCAAAATGACTTAATTAGCTATGTCTCGGGCACTCTGAGCTTCAGATCCCTTTATGGGATTCGTTGTGTCTTCTGAGAAATTTATCAGGGAAAAAAAGAGACACTGAAACATTTTTATTAGATGGCTCAGAAGGACAGCTCTGATCCAAGGATTTTGCCTTTTGTAGTCTAATGAATAAGGTTATATGAACATGAAGGAAATGAGGCAGAGATTACCAGCCACTCTTACTCTGAAGAAGTGTATACTTTCACTTTTGTGATGCTATGAAAAGTACAGAGTTCTGACTGAGTTAATTCAGTGCGGACTGTCTTGCAGTAAGCGGTCAGAGATTCCCTGTGGCGGGAGTAAAGGCTGAGTCAGTGTGTGGAGAACATGGTTACTTCTCTTCCAAGTGCTCCCTCTACTGGTAGATCTGGATGTCGGAGAATGACTTTGTTTGACTTGAGTTCTCCTTTTAGATAGTATTTGAAAATCCTATGAAAGACGTAATCAGCCTTTCATTACAACAGTACTCATTTAACGTTTTATATCATTCAAAGACTTTTTTACAGTGTTAGTTCATATCCCAGGTAATATTAAGCATGATTGCTCATACTGTGTTTTTGTTTTCTGTAATCTTCCATCAAAATGACTTTTGCACACCTCTGAAACATCTTTTGTTACATTTACATTTACAGCATTTAGCCGACACTCTTAGCCAGAGCGACTTACAAAAAGTGCTTTGTCTACAAAGAACCAGCGGGCAGGAAAAAATAATATTAGCCAGTTACATCATATTTTCACCTCTCTATACCAACACCCCACTTAGCACCAAGAAGAATGGCTGAGGTAATGCAGTGAGTGTCACTAAAACTGTGTTTCACTCAGAACTGCATTATGATATAGAAGAAACATCCATCCTGGTTTTCAGCTCACGTTCATGTATGCCTTCTGCGCTGACCCATACAAAAACTGGAATATATTCTGAAATATATTGACAGCATCTAACAATATATTTCATTTTCATATGAAAGTTAAGTGCTGTACAGTTCATTTTAATTATATTCAGTGCCAGAATAAGTAGTTCCGACTCTAACAGTGGTGCAGTTACCCCCTGTAGGTAGTCCATACATTATAGCTCAGTAAGGCCCATTAATTGTGAAATGATGCCTTTTCAGTCATTTCAAGGCTAATTAGGCAGTGATGAGTGGTCGAGTTGAACTTAGTGAGCATGTGCATGTTTTGTAACCCTCATCAAACCTTGAGGCGGCCCAGACCCCAGCGCAGCGTGTCGCAGAAGGTTTATATAACCCTTCTCTCAGGCCGAATGAAGCCCAGTCTCACACAACTTCTAATATCCCAGCCATACCTTTCAATATATATTCCATAGTTTTTTGTGAATTGCCTATAGTGTTGCCTTTTTCCCTCCTTTTTTTTTTGGGCAGGTACTTGCCTGGAGGTTGGTCTTTACAGTGTGCACAAAAAAAGTCTAGTCATGCAGACACATTGAGCTTACAGCAAGCCTTTTTTTACGTAGGTGAAACGCGTTTGCATTACTTGAAAGTTTACGCAACCTGTTCCGCCTCAAAATCCACCTTAAAATAAGCGTGGGTGTTAGGGAAGGAGGAAAGGTTGCATAAAACGTCACATATTCTTTATGCATGAATCATCTGCTCAGAGTGAAGCACTTTCCTGAGGAATAAGAAGAAGCCTTTCAAATTTTGCCCTCTACAGTTTAAGTTGGCAAGAATATCAGTGGAGTATAATTCAGTTTCTTAGTCACATTTATGCCCTTTGTAATAGTCGATATACTGAGGCTTTGTGTGGAGAGTTAAAAAACACTTGCAGTGGAAAACAGACCTTGAACACGTCACCCAGAAATAAATGATTTGGGCTTCTTTATTTAAATAAACTGCATCGATTATCATGTACAATATAGCCTCTATGCAAACTCCTCCATCTTCTGTTGGCTGTCTAATAGTCAATACATGGGGCATCTGGTAAAGCTGAGGACCAAATACTGGTATTGTGATTTATAATCGATCATAATTATAAATCAAAAAATTTTATTATGATACTTATTATACTTATAATATTTATTATGATTTTTTTCATGGCCAAATGATGGGTTAAATGAACAGATGAAACACGCTATCACATTCCAGTACGTTCTGTTAACTAGAGTCACTATATCAGTAATATTATTTGCCTTTTGATGGGCCAAACTAGCATTTTAGCACCGTGAGTCCTGCATAATTCTGCCCCACAGATCATCCAAAATTAGACTGTAATTGTGACTAAATTGTTACGGATTCCAGATTCTCCCTGCAATGTTGTTGCTGTTTTAACAAAATCTTGTATTTCCAAAATGGTAGCTTTACAGTAGAAAGAAACTTTTATCGTAAGTTGACATGAACGTCAATATCGGAATCATATCGGTATTGGAAGATAACTGCTTTAAATAAAAATACTGCCATTGCATAGATGTTTAGATATGACTAATATTTCGAACCGATATTTAATGACATTTAATATACTCTGAATGAGCAGAATGCTTAGGCAACTCTGAGCTACTGAGCTAAAATGTTATTACTTTTTGCTGCTTTTGTAACTTGCTACAAATAAATGTTACATTTCTTGTAGTGCTAATCCAGGTAGATTTAGTCCCAAATTCTACATTTTATAAATGATCATACTTGCAACGGTTATGAAAAAAATTAGGTATTGGCATCAGCCCACAATTCCCATATAAGTGCGTCCCTGATTGTAAGTCGTTATACAACAGTCTGTATGACAAACATAAGTATATTTGTCATATGAATTTCATTGTTTAGCAATAAATCTTATAATGAAAAGATTAATCTCTCTTTCAACATAACCAAGCATGTTACATATGAATTATTAAAAGTCTGGACTGGGCTTAAATGTGCCTTTTGTACCATATAATCCTGTTTATCTTTCCATTAAGATTTAGGGTTTAGACTTGACAACAGTTGATTCCAGCCACGCAAGCTGATTGGTTGAGAATCGTTCTAACCGTGCTGATATTTTGCCATAACATCACGTTTTTTTCACAAGCACTATCACTCCGCTGAGATGCCGTTGCTAAGCAACGACTTTGACAGCTGTAGGAGACGCTCAAGCCATTTGAACATTTTGCTTCTTACTTTGCCACAATCAGAAAATGGATACTTCTAAGATCACATTTGACCGACAGCTGATTTGGTCAGACTCTGAAGATGAGACTACACTAAATTCCCAAACTGTCAGTTGGTCTGTGTGAGGAGCTGCAGAACGAGCTGCCGGCTTTGCAGCGAGTGAGCGGAGCTCTTTACTCTGACGTAGCAACAACCTGCTTGTTAAGGAACTATAATTTGGCGGAAGGAGCTGCGAACATTAAAACATATTAAACGGCACATTCACGGCCCAGTTTATTAATTTCTTACATTATTCATTTAACTGTTGTATAAAAGCAATAGAACACTCGAGGAGTGTGTTATCACGAATAACATCACGACTGTGATGATCTACGGCGACCAAATCGCAGCTGTGATGCTATTTCGCGATAACACACTCCCTCTCGCGTTCTATTGCTTAAGGATAACATACTTATTAGGTGATTTGTCATGAAATGTTCACACAACGTAAAGTAGAAAAGTAATAACTGAAGAAACGGATATGACAGCAACAGTATATTAAATGATTATGCAGTATATTAAAAATGCATTGATTCAAGAACAGTGTTAAACCTTTTTCCAAAGTAATTTACTTCTGCTAGATCACAGGATTACCTTGATCCAAACACAGAACACTCATTTTGGAACTGTAATATTCAATATGCCCACAGCACATAGTAAAAAACATTTTGATTAGGTAGAGAAAACATTTACATGCTATAGCTTGCTGCAATATCAGTTTGTCAAAGGCAAAATATTGCAATAAAGATACCCACTCTCAGCTAATGTTGGTTAGAGAGACACAGAGATAGTGATGGAAACATAGCTGGTCTGTTGATATTATTGTTGCTGAGGTGATACTCATTGAAGAGGCCAGTACATTTTAATATGACCTGTCCACAACAATGAGTGTGTTTGCATGCACTTATTAATCCAATCATAATCGGATTTCTGCTGTTATTTGATTATTCAAATGGTCATGTGAACAGCATACTCCGATCCAGAAATCCGATTCAGAAGTCTGATAAAGAGAACTGGATTTTAGCTCAGTAATCAGATTTCTCAGTCTGCACATGTGCAAAAACAGACCGGGAGTAAGCAGCGCTGCCGCAAGACGCAGCAAAACACTTTTGGAGCAACGCTGAAACCACTACATGCTTGACGTAATGAGGAATCTAAATATTCTTTATTTTCTTGATGATGTATGTTCATATTTTCAGGTACAATGGTGCGATTTTTTAAAAAAAGCCACAGCACGAAGTTTGATTTTACGTTAGTTGTACGTCACGTCTTCTTCTGTGAGTTTATTGGCTGGTTGTAAGGCAGGAATCTGATTACTGTCTGATTCATGTAAACCTGCAGTTTCCCCATTATCCGATTACTCAAGTGCATAGAATTATTATCGGATTACTGACAAAATCCGATTTTTTTGCAGTTATCGGATTATTAAGTGAGTGTAAACGCACTCAGTGTTGCACTGGTCATGGTCATAGTGTTACGTATGTATACAGTTGTATGCAAAAGTTTTGTTTTTTGTTTCGTTGATGTGTGTGTGTGTGTGTGTGTGTGTGTGTGTGTGTTTGTTAAACCATTAGCAGGCAGCACTGTGATTAAAGTGTCCTGGAAGAAACAGAGGTACAGCATATTATAATGTATCCTAAATATAGATGATAATCGTCATTATGTCATTATGTCAGATCATTTTAAAAATTATTAGGACACTCATAGCCAACATCCAGGATCATAACGACACAGCTTCCATTACGCCCCTCAACATTTTAGGCATTGTGCTGTGACATTGTTAAATGACCTCCATTTCGGAGATCATTCCGAAGATCGAAGTGAGGGAGGGGGAAACGTGGAATGGGTCAGGAGGGGGATTGGCTGAGCCTGTGGATTGGGAGCAGTGGCAGCTTGTGGCTATCACTGTACAGGGTAATGGTGGCCCATTTAAATGCAAGCCTCTCTCTGGTGGGGTTTTGGCTGATCCATGCACACCCCCCCCACCCATCCTCTATTTAAGTTTAATACTCCAGCTGTGCAGGATTTAATGAACATTATTATAGGTTGTCATTGGGCTCTCTGTAATTCATGATCCTTACCTTATATAACCAACAAAATCATTCGTAAAGAAGGCATGAGAGGGAGGACAAACAGACATGGATATGATATACTGATCAGGCATAACATTATGACCACCTCCTTGTTTCTACGCTCATTGTCCATTTTATCAGCTCCACTTACTATATAGGTGCACTTTGACTAGTCCATCTGTTTCTCTGCATACTTTGTTAGCCCCCTTTTACCCTGTTCTTCAGTGGTTAGGACCCCCATGGACCCTCACACAGCAGGTACTATTTGGGTGGTGGATCATTCTCAGCACTGCAGTAACACTGATGTGGTGCTGGTGTGTTAGTGTGTGCTGTGCTGGTACGAGTGGATCAGACACAGTAGTGCTGCTGGAGATTTTAAACACCTCAGTGTCACTGCTGGACTGAGAATAGTCCACCAACCAAAAATATACAGCCAACAGCGTCCTGTGGGCAGCGTCCTGTGACCACTGATGAAGGACTAGAGGATGACCAACACAAACTGTGCAGCAGCAGATGAGCTATCGTCTCTGACTTTACATCTACAAGGTGGACTGACAAGGTAGGAGTGTCTAATAGAGTGCACAGGGAGTGGACACAGTGTTTAAAAACTCCAGCAGCACTGCTGTGTCTGATCCACTCGTACCAGCACAACACACACTAACACACCACCACCACGTCAGTGTCACTGCAGTGCTGAGAATGATCCACCACCCAAATAGTACCTGCTCTGTGAGGGTCCATGGGGGTCCTGACCACTGAAGAACAGGGTAAAAGGGGGCTAACAAAGTATGCAGAGAAACAGATGGACTACAGTCTGTAATCGTAGAACTACAAAGTGCACCTACATAGTAAGTGGAGCTGATAAAATGGGCAATGAGTGTAGAAACAAGTAGAGTTCAAACAGGTCATAATGTTATGCCTGATCGGTGTATATACCCATCATGATAATCAGATTAACTATCACACCAAAAATTCTTGGCAGGTTATCTAGATTAAATCGCACATGTGTATACTGAAGTTCAGGTCTAACCTTTTCTAACTTATTCTAATTTTTAGCCGGGTGCTATAATACATTTAGAGAAATGTGTGTTTTTGTTTGTTAGCTAGATAGCTAACACAAATTTTTGCATATATATCAACACAGCACATTTTCACAAGATAAACATGTAAACTTTGGTTGACTTTACACATGATTCTGTATAAGTGTAGACAATTGTGATTGTGCGTTCACCCTACAGTGCAGTATATCATTTTCTGTTTGTATGACTAAGTGATAGCTACAGCGTCAATACAGCTGGGATGCCAGATAGCTAATCAGCCAATTTAGCTGCTTTAGTCACATAAAATGAACAAAAAAGAAAAGAAAATTGTTAATCACAGTTATTTATATGATCTTTAGCTAAAATTTCATGACCGTGACAGGCTTATTTCCCTGTCTGAAAACTGTTTTTGTCTCAATTCCATGATTCTGTCCCTTCTTGCATTGTGGAATCACAAGGGCCTATTTAATGCACCATGGCTGGATTAGTCTGGAGGTAAAGGGGCTCTATTGTTTGTCCAGAATATCATGGACGGGTGTGAAACCAGCATCCTCTTCTCTGAGGTTGGTTAATCCCAGCATTTTCTGGCCAGTTGACTCAGTCTGAATCATCGGAAAAGACAATAAGACGTACTGTGTTTATAAGCAGTACTCGCAGGCATGCTCACATGGAGATTCGGATCATCTCGAATTTTGACATCTCACTGCGTTGATTATATTTACGCACCTAGCCCCCAGCGCTGACACCTCACTCGATCAGGTTGTGCTTGCATGTGACGCCGGGTCCCCTGATTCAGTCTGTTTTTCAGCTTCTGTGTACGCTCTTGTGTGAAGGAATGTGAAACGGAACACATCGGTGTGGCATAAAAATTGAGAAATTTCACTGTCGCGCAGGCTTGACCCAGTTTTTCCCTTTTTTCTCCTTTTCCTTGTGTTTTACATAACAAAACGTTTCATAACCTGCCAGATTTGCACGGAAGAGCGAATAGAGAGGGGGTGTCGCTGCAGCAGCAGCCGCGGCTCTCCATGACTTGCGCTTTTATTTTTGTTTTGTTTTGTTTTTTTTCTCCTCCCCCTCTCCGTGCATAGAGGAAGGCCAGATGGAGCAGAAGGGCCAGCCCCATGAGAGAGTCACTTCGCATTTGTGCAGGGCACATCATGGAGCCTCCTGATGCACTGCATCTCCTCCAAAACAGTCTGACTGTTTTAGGGGGAGGAAGGGACCATACTGTCTTGGATGGAGGGGGTGTTTTGCTTTTTCTGAGGACACACAGTGTGTGAACTCTCAGGGTTAAATCCTCACAGGGCGAGGTTGAGCTCTAAAAGCTGTCTTTTTCTGACCTGTGCCTGGTCATTGTGTCTGCAGGAGTAGGTTGGGGTTTGGCCATTTTGCAATTGTAGCATCCTTTGGTCTTGTATTTAGTAGCACAGTATGGAATTAAATATTGGCTTATAAAGTAGTACCACATCTCTAGGTGCACTACTATCAATAGCACATAATAATATATATTATAGTAATATATAATAGCATATAATAATAATTATACAACAGTTAGTTCCGGCCAAGCAAGCTGATTGGTTGAGAAGCGTTCTAACTGTTTTTTCACAAACACTGTGTCACTCCACTGAGACACCGTTGCTAAGCAACAACTTTGACAGCTGTGGGAGACGCCCAAGCCATTTGAACATTTTTACTTCTTACTTTGCTCACAAACAGAAAATGGACACTTTTAAGATCACATTTGACCGACAGCTGATTTGGTCAGACTCTGAAGATGAGACTACACTAAATTCCCAAACAAACACCATTCGCCAAACAAAATGGGCTGTAAGATGCTTTACAGACTGGCTGGAACAAAACAACATTGATATTGATCTAGAAAAAAATGACAAAACTGAGCCGAACTTGATATTGTGGCAGTTTTATGGCTCAGTCCGATTTGGTCAGACTCTGAAGATCAGACTACACATTTGACGATTGGTGTTCGGTTCATTTCTGGCTAATTCCAGGCTGTTTAGCTGTTCTTCTGTCACAGCTACTGACTGAAAAGCTGCTCAGTGGTGATGACAGTTTGGGAATTTACTGTAAGGAGCTGGAGAACGAGCTGCTGGCTGTGCAGCGAGTGAGCAGAGCTTGTTACTCTGGCGTAGCAACAAGCTGCTTTTTAAGGAACTATAATTCGGTGGAAGGAACTGCTAACATTAAAACATATTAAATGCCATGTTCATGACCCAATTTATTAATTTCTTACTTTATTTATTTAACTATTGTAAACAACTCAAGGTGGTGTGTTATCACGGCTATGATGATCTACAGCGACCAAGTCACAGCCGTGATGTTATTTCGCGATAACACACTCCCTCTCATGTTCTATTGCTTAAATAATAGCATGTCACAATTGCCACATATTGTGACACATTTAAACACATCCATGAAATACTGTTTTGGTTAGAGGATTTTGCAGCCCAAATACTGTGTTGGTTATAGGATTTTGCAGCCCTCTACAATATCAGTATTGCAAAGGCTAACATCTAACAAATGCCTTATTTCTCAGGCCTGTTATGATCTTGCCGCTCCCATGACTGTTGTGAAATAATTAATTTTTTTATTATTGCTTTTTCATTAAATGCCGAGAGCATCGTTCATGAGCGATTAAGACAGGGCGTCCTAGGTCAGAATTCTGTATATTCACCAAAAGTAGATCAGGATAATGCCAAGCTGTGCAAGTGCAGTAAGAACCCTGCAGTCTGAGACAGGCGTTGTGCTCTTTTTTCTTTATCCGCATTCCCATGTCTCATGTTTTCTTTTGTGCCAAATATGACCACATTTGACTGGCTTTGGGCAGTGTGTTTGCTTTTCGAGCTGCCACTGTGTGGGACCTCTTGTCATCTAAAAGAGGAAGGCAAGTGGAAGGTCATGTCTAATGAATAGTGTTTCTGCAGAGCATTTGGGGAAATCTTTCAACTCCCACAAGTGCTTCTGCAGCAATTTGACCTCGACATATGTTAGCTGAAGTCAGTGGGAAAACTGTCACGTATTCAACGGCCTTCCAGCATCATCAGTTTGAATAACAACACATGCCACCAAACATTCAGTGGCAACTACAGACACTAGCAAAAGACGATCTACCAGAGGCGTTAAGCATACCCATCATCACCATCTGGGATGAAAAAAAGGTTTTGTTATTTTATGCTAGGTGAGGTTTGGATATATATGTTTTTGTAATACATACTGTGATGGTGTTTTGTGTTCAGATTTACCAGTTCAGTTAATCTTGCTGATAATTAAATAGAGAAATCATAAGTATTACTCTATCACTAGGGGATCCTGACAGTGCTGCTACCAAAATAGGCATAAATTACTAATAATACTGCATGCCGCTGATATCAGTGGGGCCTTACACTACACTCTTAAAAAAGATGGTTCTTCGAGGGTCCTTCAGTAAAGAAAGTGGTCCTATATAGAACAATGAACACTCAAAAAACTCTTGGGTTCTTCGCCTTGTGAAAATGTTCTTCAGATTGATGAAGAATGTGCTGTAGACAGTTCTATATAGAACCTTTTTGAAAAGGGTTCTATATCGCACCATAAATGGTTCTGCTATTGTGACGATGTCAAGCTCGTTACAATAGAAGAACCGTTTTTGGTGCTGTATAGAACCATTTTCAAAAAGGTTCTATATAGAACTGTCTACAGCACATTCTTCATCAATCTGAAGAATCTGACAACATGGACAGGCTGCTGACTGGCTACAGCTGCTAAAGGAGAACCCTACACTGGACATTTGTGATATTGTAAACATCTGGCTGTATTGATTTAAAAAAAAACAATATTGTGGTGGGTCCACCAGACCACTGAGTAACAAACACATCAACACCACACAAGGGTTAAGTGTATAAATCACCAGTTGATATATTATGAAATCTGATGCACATGTAGTTACTATTGTACACTGTACACTGTACACTGTTGTTACTAATTCTTTTTTAACTGACTCAGTTGGAGCCAAGTTGATAATACCACCACCCCACACACGCAAGATCAGGGTTTTACCTCCCACCCAGACAGCATCATCACTGATATACCATATCATATACCATATTATGAATATTCACACACAGACTGCTAAACAGACGTCTTTGGGCAAGACTGCATACTTTTCATTCCCCATCTATTGTAAGTGGCTCTAGAGGGTCATTAAAACATTGTATAATCTTTGTAAAAATGTGAATGTTAACAATAATTGTCATGTCTGATTCAGCTGTGTCACTGTAATGTAAAATTAAGATAATCCTTTATTAGTCCCACAAACTGGTAAATTTCAAATTAATCAGTGACCCACCTTTAACGTGTCTTACACGTATTTCATTTGTCTTTTGATATTGGTATTGGCTACAACAAGGTGTTAATTATCTGTATTGTTATTGGGCCAGAAATTCTGTGTTGGCGCGTCCCCTTCAATTTGATGCCTACACGCACACACACACACACACACACACACACAGAAAAACATTCTCCCCACCGTCCTCCCCCACTGAACTCTCTCTTTATTCAGGGACACAGTTTTATAAGAAAAACACAGCTATTTCATTGCTCACCCTTTGAACATGGCATCTGCTTCTAAGCGTTCACAGTTTCTAATTAGATGATTACAGGATTCTCTAATTACACCCTGATGAATCAACATATTCATTAAAACCCGCAACAGACTCTAACTTCTGTTTTCTTGCTTTCTGATTTGGGATCAGGATTTGTAACTAAATGCACCATGAGCATAGCACGTACTAGGCCACATCCTAGATCAGCCCATCTATTCCAAGATTCCTTATAAATACAGATGAGCTCTTTGATGATAAGATTCTCCTACTCAGATAAAATCTCAATAACAGAGATATGCCAGGGTGATTGCTTTCCCTCCCTGCACTGAATTGGATCATTTTGTGCACATATTCAGGAGAGGCTTTAAATTATCATCAGCAAAAACACATTCCGTCTTGTTTGGTTGCTCGTTGGGTCGGAAATTGGTGTTGTCTCAGGCATGCTGAGGGGAGATGCATAAGCAGTTTGTGCCCACAGTGGCTGCTCATTAGCCGAGATACACCGTGATATCAGAATTATTTTGGTGTCCGCACATATTTGCTTAAAAATATATCAGCATCAGACAGATGTTTAGATTTTACCAGCATTTTAAACGGGTATTTTCTTAAACTGAAGAACACAGTGTTTAGGTGATGCTGGGCTGGTAGCTGCATTTTATTTATTTTACTGCATTTGTAAATCGGATATTGCCCCATATTGATGCATCCCTAATCATCAGTGGTGTAAATCTGACTTCACGATGATTTGATTTGATTACGATTCTTTAGGAAACAATTCAGGGTATCATGAAATCTCACCGCGACTGAATTTGAGGCTGGGGGCTCCCGAGTGGCGCAACCGTCTAAGCGTTGGCCCTGTCATCAGGAGATCATGAGTTCGATCCCTGGTGATGCTACAGCCATCCATAGCCGGGAGTCCAAGAGAGCACAATTGACCTCGCTCTCTGTGGGTGGGTAGGATGGCCCTCCCCTCTCCCCCCATCACTCAATGCTATGCTAGTCAGCGCAGGCGTCTGTTAGCTGACATAACAGATCTGGCAGTTGGCACTTTCCTCCGAGCGCGTTCAACTGTCCAATGACATTGCATGAGCGGCAGTTTGAAAAGAAGCCGTGGCGCTTCACAGGTCTCGGAGGAAGCCTGTGCTAGTCTTCACCCTCCTAGCGTTGGTAGTATCGTGTGATTTGGGAAGTCCTAACTAGTGGGTGGAATTGGAAACGACTAAATTGGGGAGAAAATAGGGTAAAAAAAACTACAAGGCTGAATTTAGCTTCTTTTTTCACAGCTTCTTGTTTGAATATTTGTGTTCCACCTTAAATGGTGCAGCAGCTGTGACTAGCTATCACAAACATTAGCAAACGAGACAAAATACCGACCTGTCTGTTCTGTAAAACAGCAAAAGTAATTTAATGTTACTCAGCTTTCAAGCGAAAACAGATAAACCTCCTCATATCAGGCCTTTCAACCCTTCATGAAGCTGAAGTCGGCTGCTTGTTTGAATTTTCCTGTTCCACCGTAAACAGCGCAGAAGTTCAGAACATGACTGCTGCACCACTTAAGGTGGAACGGGAAAAGTCGAACAAAAAGCTGGCGAATGTCCTGAGAAAATGTCCTCAGAAAAATGTTACCAGCATTAAATTAATAATTAGGATATCCTGATAGCTGAAGTCAGTTCAGTATCAGGTATGAGCAGTGATATTAAGCTGAGTCTGTACTGGATTAGCCTGAGTGCATGTACGTTTGTAGATCTTTTCAAATCAAACTAAAAGGAAAGCTCTGTCGTGTTTCAGTGAGCATCAGATGAAGAACAGAGAACTGCAGGGAAACCTGCTGATTTTGTTCTGAATTCTTTTTATCTGCCCTCAGTCTGTACTTGGAAATATACACTGACAAAACCTGCTTAAGGAGGCTGCCAGTCTAATGACTTGAATTTAGTGTGCAGTAGCTTTAGTTCACATGTAGCAATATTTATATTTCAACTCTTTAACGACCTCGTAATTCAGAGGATCCAGTGGTATTTAAGAGAAGAATGTTGACAGGACAAAATGTATCGTGTTCTGAATATTTTTATTTAACACAGGATTCGATAGAGGCGATTTTTGGAAAACCCTATTCATTCTAGCCATAAAGAAATGGAGCTTAGACCTGGAGTTCCTAATATGGACATAAGAGCATGGAGCAGACTACAAAATGATGACACGACTACAGTGGTCTATACGCGAAGCTTTGCCTGCTCACCACACTTATTTTCAAGAAGTAGCACATTGCAATAAAACTGTAAAAACTAAAATAGATATTTTTACTATGTATTCTAATGTATTTTTACATTTGAAAATAGCTTAAGAATTATACTGAAATACGATCAGTTGTAACAATCCAGTGTTTCGTCTACAATAATGTGGGACCAAACTCGTGTGCTGCTCGACTTGGGTAAGATACAGACATTAGGATCTAACAGGCAGGCTAACGTTTTTGTTGGTAGAATGGTCCAAATAAATTAACTGACTATAAACAAACTCCTACAGTCAATCACAATTATATTTCTGAAAATAAACATGCAGATAAGGTATAACGTAGTGTATTCACATGTATAGTGTATTTTAAAAATAATTCTGCTCAATGATAATACACTGGCCCCCATGCGTTTAACGACACCACATACATATTACAACACATGGTAACTGTGAAGGGTCTACCACCCAGCCTGAAAAAAACATCTAGGGGAAACACTGCAATCTGAAATCGATGAAGTGATCATCCCCCCATGAAGAGGAGTGATGCGCTGTGCTGCTTGTGCTGCGGCACTCGGAGCCTTTTTGCAGCTCAGGTCCGCATTGCAGCCCACTCCCGCAGCGCAGCGAGGCCACCAACCGCACTGGGAGCTGATGGCATAGTGATGGCAAACACACTACACACAGCACACAGAGTATCCTGTATGAAACAATATCACACCGTAGCCACCAACACTAATAATTGTACATTAGTATGCAAAAGATTCAACACCCCTGGTCAGATTAAAAGTAAAAATAAATGAATGCATCCTCAACAGAGGACACACTTTTGCACATTTTAATGCACAATTACTGTTTGTTTCCTGAATTTAGATTTGAAAAAAAAAATAAAATAAAACATTAAATGTGGCCTGTACAAAAGTTATGGCACATTTTACATGCATGTGTTATGTAATATGCATGTTATGTAATATGTTAAGCTCAAAATAAATGTATAGAAATTGTGTAAAATAGTGTATTCACATGTATAATGTATTTTTAAAATAATTCTGTGATGATACTACAGTGGCCCCCATGTGTTTGAAGACACCACATACGCATGACAACACTGGTAGCTACCACATAGCCTGATATATATACATCGCTGTAGTCGGAAGAAAACCTCATATCACCAAAATGGTAACTTTACAGGAGAAGGAAAAAACATACTTTACTTTTAACGCAAGTCAATGGAACCAGACTTTTTTGGCAAGTCATTTTGGGTCAAATTTACACAATGTAAAGAGCAACAGGTGTTTTTAATTTATGTCAAAAGATTCGAGATTTTCTTCAGCAGTGATATTGCTGTATAATATATATATATATATATATATATATATATATATATATATATATATATATATATATATATATATTTGTAAAGTAAAAATAATAAAATAATGCATATATAAATAAAATGTGGCATATGTGAAAGTTATGGCACATTTTACATTGTATATGTGGTGTTATGGTAACATATTAAACTCAACAAATAAATTGTGTCATAAAATCTGCAGAAAATGACATATTTAAGTGTGTTCCATGTAGAGGATGTGCTAACTTATTTTCACATAGGTGTCCAGGGTGTTTAAACTTTTGCATACGACTGTTCATTTGAAACTGAAGCGCTATACGTTAATCCCCACAGTTGCTGTGTGATCAAATCACAGTTATACAAATCCAACGTGCTGGAGTTCGGAGCAGAAACAACAAAAAGTGTCAGTGTCCAGTCACCACTGGAGCTCACCATATCTTCTCCTCTCTCTTCCAGTTTTTCCCCTATGGTGATGCATCAAAGTTTGCCCAGCACGCCTTCCGGACCTTCGACAAGAATGGAGATGGAACCATCGACTTCAGGGAGTTCATCTGCGCCCTGTCCATCACATCGCGAGGCAGCTTCGAACAGAAACTCAACTGGGCCTTCAACATGTACGATCTGGATGGAGATGGCAAGATCACACGAGTGGAGATGCTGGAGATCATTGAAGTACGTATAGACACTTCCATGAATAGCCTAACAATCATGGAAAAGTGCTTACCAGTGCAGTGCTGTGTCTGAGACATCTGAACATTGAAATCTTCAGTTCTGATCTTTGGTTGTAAGAAGGAATGATCAGCATTCTCCACAGCACACATGAACATGATGCTGTAGTAGTTCAGAAAACAGATTAATGAGCATTATTAGAAGCATGTGCAGTGTTTGTGTTCTTATGTAGATTAAAATAAGAAATTGGCTGTCACTAAACATAGAAAAAGTAGATAGAAATCAAATCTAATTTGCTATTTATTATTTAGTATAATAAGTATTAATGAGTATTTAGTCCTCTTTCTTACCAGCTGCCATGGAATGCTTAGCACCACGAATCCCAAGTGGTCTTATAAAGCTATTAGGCTACTTTATGACTTTTAGGTGTTCCGATTGATTCCACTGCAAAAGTGTCAGCTGGCTAGCCAATAGATTAGAGGTTGTAAAGAAAATCCATTAATGGTATGATCTGTGATTTTGATGCTTCGGATTCCACAAAACCTTTGTCGCTAATATTAGCTAAGGAGAAGACGGGCTTCTCCATCAGTAGGCCTTTTACCTCAAATGCTATCCTCCCACTTCTTCATTTATTATTAGAAAACTAAAGATTTCAACTTAAACACATTGGAGAAAGTCTTAATCAAGGCTTCTGTCAAATGAAATGCGTGATCATTTCAAGTTTTGCCTTTATAGACATAAATCTATAAAAATGATAAAATATCAGATGAGCTCCTTTCAGATTTGATCTTCTGTCACTGCATGCCATGAACATACGGTTTAGCAGTAATAGGCCCTTTTCACAAGAAACAGAAGTGCATAAACACTGGGTAAAACAAATTTCACTATTGCTTTACGGATAGTTACTAACCTCAGAAATATAGGCGTTCATATCACTTCAGCTCACCACAGAGAAGTGTGTCTCTTTATCTTTGTCGTAGTTTCCAAGATTGAAATTTGAGGATGTGTCCAGAATTGTTGGAGAACCAAACACCCAACAATGCAGGAGTCCAAACTAAATAAAAGGCATAAATGCTTCGTGAAAAAAATCCTTCACAGCTATCAGTGTATAGTAACATCAGCAAACATCTACAGAGCAATAAATTGATGAATAGGTGAAAATAACTATAACCAAAATGCTAGATTAGCGTTTGCTCAAGTTTACGTTACCTGGAGACAATAAAGTAACTGGCAAAAAGCTAAACATCCACACATTCCGGCAGGGGGGCGTGTTGGGTTGTCATGATCTGTGGCATCACTGTAGATGTTTCTACATCCCACCCGAGCACTCACTCTCTCAGCTACTGACGATTTTTGAGGGTGAAAACTGTTCCTCTAAAAGTGGCTGTAGCACCAACTTTAAACGATGAACCTCATTCAGTGTAACGTTAGTCAGTGGCAGTGAAATGCCGACAGAGAGGTTCTTTTCCTCCATATGACAGTTTTTTCCTTTATTAATTGCACAAACCCATTTTTCCTCTGCTCATGGTCAGCTGACACATCGCTAAAACTGAGATAAGGCTGTTTTTGCTTCAGGCTCGAACATTTGAGTAAGCTGCACACGCTCTACTTGTCATCATTGTCATTGTCGTTGCTGAAGCGGAAGCAGCGTCACCCTGCAGTGACTACTTTCACCAGAAAAACTTTAGAAATGTGAAAAGAGCCTATTCACATACCAAAAGGGGACAGCTGCAGTGAATAAATGAAAGCTTGTAGCCATCATCAAGTCATCACACCTGCCCCAAACCTGAGCTGTTAAGCATTCTCAAATAGACTTGCATGTGTGGTTTCTGATGCTGTATAACATACTGTTATTAATAAAAATGGATAAGTATGATCAAAATTTAGACTTCAAATTGCTGCTTCCACTGTTTTTAGCTATGCTATACATACTTTGTCCATTATCATAGAAAGCAGTATGTCATACGGTGTCAGAAATCACATAAGCAAATCTATGAGACATTTACTAACTCAGCCCCTTTAGGTATGGATTTGATGGGGTTTATCGCTGTTGTCGGAAGAAAACAAATCTCCCAAATGGTAACTTTACAGGAAAAGAAAAAACCTTTACTTTTAACGTAAGTCAATGAAACCAGACTTTTTTCCAAGTTATTTTGTGCCGTTGCTTTTAGCCCATTTACACACAATGTAAAGAGCAACAGGCATTTTCAAATTATGTTAAAAAATGAAAAACGTTTTCTTCCAACAGCAGCAATATGCTTCCATTACCTG
Source organism: Colossoma macropomum (assembly GCF_904425465.1). Classification (NCBI taxonomy): domain Eukaryota; kingdom Metazoa; phylum Chordata; class Actinopteri; order Characiformes; family Serrasalmidae; genus Colossoma; species Colossoma macropomum. The sequence goes on along the minus strand of NW_023494795.1, from coordinate 9,898,807 downwards.
TTAGCAACATCAGCCTGGTGGCAAAAGCACAAAACTACAGAGGCAAACGTTGGACCTCAAACATGTCATGTCTGATCAATTGCGATTGGGCTAAGGGGAAAACAGAGTAAATTTGATTTTGGCCAAACGGCAAGTTTGAGAGCAGAACATGAAAATGAGTTATGCGTGTGTGGAGAGCTGTAAATTGCCCATAATCATAATCATCATAAGGCTCACTCTCATCTCTCTTGCTCGACAGGCGATTTACAAGATGGTGGGCACCGTGATCATGATGAAGATGAACGAGGACGGTCTGACGCCCGAGCAGCGGGTCGACAAAATCTTCAGCAAGATGGATAAGAACAACGACGACCAGATCACGTTGGAGGAGTTCAAAGAGGCAGCAAAGAGTGACCCGTCCATTGTATTACTGCTGCAGTGCGACCTGCAAAAATGAGGCCGGCGTCTGGGGGAACGCCACAGGACTGCACAGAAGATTAATGTTCCATTCAGTTTGCAGCTATTTCCACTGATAAAAAAAAATTGCTTGGACTACCTTTCAATGGATCCGCTTCCTGTGTTTGAAACACTTGTGTGCATGAGAATGTTCTTTGCTAACAAGTTTTACACATGCACGCACACAAACACACACATATACAGACACTACAAGCTCATACACACATACAGAACATGTCACGCACAAATAGAGTTATACAAATATAAATATATTCATATAAATATATAAATATAAGTTGTTAAACTGCCAAAATGTGAAGTGTGCAAAAGTACTTTCCATACAGTCTCATTCCACTGAAGCTTGCGCATCATCGATGTGCTCTATTGAATTAAGCTACTATTTATTGTTCGACTTTACTGATGCTAGCTACGTGTATCATAATACTGTGTGACGTCAGCCAAATCAGTTCCTATGGTAATGGTAACTGTTTCAGATTAATCATTTATACGTTGTTCGAGTGGACTGAGAACAGATTCTTTTCCGTCTTGCTTTCACATTCAAACATGCTTGTACTGTTGGTGAATATGAAAAAAAGTAGTTTATGTGCATGCCACTAGGTCTGCCTTAAAGAAAACTCTCATACTAAAGAAAAACAGAAGACAAAGCCTTATTAAAAAAAGAGCGAACCTTTTGGTCCGTATAACTGAAACAATAGGAAGAACTGTTTCCCTAGGATATGCAAATCCTGTGATGATGCGAGGGATGTTTTATTGCAATCCATTCATCAATTTTCAATTTGGTTTCTGGCACCCATGGGATAATGGTCTCCAGTGGTTTCCTCATGTCGTTTATAGCCGTCTGGCTGGTATTGTGTGCACAGTGTGAAACAGGAGAACTGAATGTGGCTGATAACGCAATGAGGAAAAAAACAACAAAGGTGAAATGTATGTCTGTATGTTCGTTCCCAACAGGAGTACCACTGTTGTACAGCTCGTGCAAAATATTCCCTTATTAGTTTTAACTGCAAGCTACTTGTGCAATATGGCTCCACTTAATTTCTCCATGCTGGTCCCCCAAGATGTAGGGCTGCATATCACTGTGCAGAACTGCCAGTTGGTTTTGAACAAACTGTTGCTTGGAAAGAGGTTTTCAAACAGCCTCATTCAGTTGGAAATGACAGGAAATATCACAGTTCCTTCACTGGAATCACAGTTTTCCCAAAGCTGCTATGTATTGTCTGTCTGCAAGTGTTATTTAAAGGTGCAGTGTGTAGGATTTAGGGGGATCTATCAGCAGAAATGGAATATAATATACAAAACCATGTTTTCATCAGTGTATAATCACCTCTAACTGTGAATCGTTGTTATAGACCATTTTCACACTTCCATGTTTGTTAATGCGGAAGAGTAAATAATAGCGTTAAACGGCTTCCGGTCGTGCTGTAAACAAAGGCTGAAATCATCACTGCGTTCCTAATACACCGATAATTCAACTAAACAGCCAAACTGACTCCTCTCCACTGTAGCTGTTGGTGATTAGTAACTGTAGAAATACGATGCTGCGTCTCTGAGCTGGTTATGGTGTTCAGGACACTTGCTAATGTTGCTGATGTTTACATGGACTGAGAAGGAAAAACTAAACCTGTTGACCTTTTTCTCCACCAAAATGAAGCGCAGTGAGTGCAGATCTGTTTAGGGATGTGAATGGAGCCCTGCTGGTGACATCCTGTATAAATAAAAATAATGCGTGGCCACGACTTAGTAAGGCGTGTTAATGAGATGATTAAGTCGAGGCCATGACTTAATAAAGCCTGGGAACAAGATCCTAATGCGTGGCCACCATGTAGTAAGGCGTGGGAACGAGATCCTAATGCGTGGCCACCACGTAGTAAGGCGTGGGAACGAGATCCTAATGCATGGCCACGACTTAGAAAGCCGTGATCTCGTTCCCACGCTTTACTAAGTCATGGCCACGACTTAATCAACTCATTCCCACGCCTTACTAAGTTGTGGCCACACTTTAGGATCTTGTTCCCACGCGTTAATAAGGTGTGGCCGCGCATTATTTTTATTTACACAGGATGTCACCAGCAGGGCTCCGTAGATGTGTGATGCGGTGTTGAACATTATAATCCGCTCCGCAAAACCTGTCTCAGGCAAATTCCTCTCGGTTCTGATGTGGATTTTCGCGGAATACATTCCGCCGTCTGAACGCAGCTGCTTTGACACGGAGATGCGCTTTCAGACGTGGGATGCGTGGCTATGTTGTCTGCCGCAGCGAACTATGTTTACCGGGCTGCCCCTGAGTTCCGCACAGTGGAGTCCACAGCGGCGGATGCGCAGATTCATACAGAGTTCAGATGTTTTTAGGTTTTGCGTGACGTGCTTTAGCCATGACAGGCTAGCCTTCTGCTCATATTAGAGTAACTACCACACAAGTAAACTGCTCTCCTATCAATCGAGCTGAGGCCGAAGAACGATTTTTGAGGGATGCTGAAAACCAGCGACCCTCTATTGACGCTCTGTTAAACGGTGCAGGTGGATGTTTGATAACGCCACTATTTACAGCCGGATGTGACGACGCAGTGACTGTGGAAAAGGTCCATTGTTAGCGTGGAATGAGCACGCGCCGCTGTGACGCAGTCGGCCTTCAAATGCAGCTATGGACGCAGCTATAGAGAGCGGGTCCTCTTCCAGCTGAGGCCACCATGTTGCGCTGCCATGTTTCTGCAGTAGCCCAGAACAGACAAACCAAACACCGGCTTTAGAGAGCGCCTTTCACGTTTTTACGTTGAAGCGACAGCTTGAATTTGGTGGCGCTATAGCACTGGTTATAAGACCATTTTGTGTTGCGAGAAGTTTGAGAACCCAAACTCTTCCGAACGGAGGATCATGCTTATTGTTTAGCACAAGAAAAAGCGAAGAAGGGTGAATCCTCATCGATCAAGATGGCAAAACATGAAGCAAAACGAAATTGGCACAGCTGACAGCAGAAAACCTGGAAACGGAGGGGTGAGGGAGGGGTATTGAGTTGGTTGCAGTCTGCAGCGTCACCACTAGATGCCACCCAATCTTACACACTGCACCTTTAAGGCTTCTTATTCTTACCTGTGACAGTTAACACAGAATCTAATGACCAGTGTCTTTATGAGAGGGAAATCTAACAGAGACAAGTCGTTTGATGTGTCTGCGAGTAAACGTGTCTATTCAAGCTTTGGAGCTTTGCCCAGCCCAATGTCATCATTAGCATGTTGTCATCATTACACATGCCCTATTCTCTGCATCAGATGCTTATTTATTTATTTATTACCTGACTGACTGATCAGACGGTCAGCGTGAACAAATCTGTGATTCCATGTCATGAATAAAAGCTTTACACACATGCATTATTTTCACATAATGTTTACCTAACTGGCCTGTCACCAAATTCATACAATGGCAACTGGTTAAATTTTGAATTATTTTGTACATGTAGCATGTATTGTGCCCCTGATGCCATGGCTGCACTACTCCTTGTGTTGTGGTTTAAACTAATAAAATGATATATGGGCTTTTTTCTCAACGTGTGAGTTCCATTAAGGAAATGCTGTTAAGGTTAATGAGGCAGATATTGTTAAAGATAAACATTAAAAATAGGTTTAGTCTCGGGTTAAACATGCAGTCTGTCATCTTTCTACCACAAGATGTCAGTAAGGAGCTTCTAAAGGCTGGAGGGGAACCGTGTGACTTGGGTCCGGATTCATGAAAGTGTCTTAAGAAAGAAAATCTTCCTGAATGTGCGATTTTTCCTTAACTTCAATCTTAAGAAAAAGTTATGAAAAAACATGCTATTCCTCAAAAACCTTTTAAGAGTTCTCTTATTTTTTTTCTTAACTATTTTCTAAAGAACAATTCTAAGAACAAGAGTTATTCTTGAAATGTTCTTAAATGTTTTCTTAACCTTTGACAGCCTCACACTTGCCTCAGGCTGTAAGAGCTGATGAGGATCTGTATTTATCAAACTCGGGCGCTGCCTCTGCTGCTTCTGCTGTCACCCCACAATTATCGTATTATCGGATTTTCATTTCTGTTGGCTGTTTCTTCCACCACCACCTTTAGTTCTTGTTCACCAAAAACTTGGTTTGATGTATTTCCTCCATTTTGCCCCTCTGAGTAGATTAAATAATGTAAATAACAGTTAATACAAATTAAAAATGTATCTCGTGGTGTTTATGGGAAGCTGTAAAAAGCACCAGAGCCCACATAAGAAAACAATGAAGATTTTTAAGAAAATATAAAGAGCTCATTAAGACTATTTAAGAGAATATTTATTGAAGAACTTTAGCATTTAAGGACATTCTGAAGAATTTTTTAGATGGATGGATGGATGGTTGGATGGATGGATAGATAGGTAGACAGACACAGATAGATAGATAGATAGATAGATAGATAAATAGATGATAGATTATAGATAGATGATAGATTTATAGATAGATGATAGATAAATAGTTTATAGATGGATAATAGATTATTGATAGATAGATAGATAGATAAATAGATTTATAGATAGATGATAGATAAATAGATTATAGATAGATAGATAATAGATAGATTATTGATAGATAGATAGATAGATGATAGATTTATAGATAGATGATAGATAAATAGATTATAGATAGATAGATAATAGATAGATTATTGATAGATAGATGGATCACTTTTTAATCCCAGAGGGAAATTCTTCTATTGCAGCAGTACAAAGCACAGTAAAGAGCAGAATAAACGGAATATTGCCGTAAAATAATTAATGGAATAAAATATACTGAACAATAAACAATAAGTGTGATGTGTGATGCATACACAAAATGTCAGCGCAAGATCAGATATGACATCAGATCAGCTATCAGATATCAGATAGTGTTTGTCTTAACAACCATCGCAAGTTTTTCCTAAGAAAGCTTTGTGAATCCGGCGCTGGGTATATTTTCCTTACATTCTGCCGTTTTTGTGTCTTTACGTCATATCAAACTGAGATCTTAACTGTAGTTCCTTCACTGTGAGGGATTTACACTGATCTGAGATCAGTTCGGCACTTTTCGTTAAAGGCCTAATGATCAAACGGTTTAACAGGAAAATTCACAGATTTTTTAAAACTTCTGTACGCTTGAAGAGTTGAGATGTAAACAAAGTCATTCAGAGTGATTTAATGTTAAATGCTCCATTCTAGAGAACAGCTGGTTTTACATCATAGATGGTTCTTCTCTATGATGTAAAACCAGCTGTTTATGGTTCTTTAAAGAATCCTTTTAGAAATGGTTCTGCATAGCACCAAAAAGGGTTCTACTGTTGAACGCTTTTTGCTAAGACTTATTCATAGTGGTAGTGATAGGAACCAGACGCTCAAAGCAATATACTTTTAAAGCCAGTTCATAAGTACATGAAACTGTTACAGATATGCTGCCTTGTATATGTAGTTTTACAGTAGTTTTGAGCTTTTTTGTTTATTTAGTTTAGTTTATTGGACATTAAAAGCAAGTATAACATGTCCGCATGTTTGTCAATGACAAGTCAGGATGGTCTCAGGGTTATTGTGGACCTTGATATAACAAAGCTATCAAACAAAGCGTTTATTATATCAACAGCAGGCAGCATCCATACAGCGGACACACATCCAAATAGTTAAATAAATAAATAAATAAATATCAGTGAGGCATTTTTCTGGTGTCTGCTTGTTTATTTTGTTACTAAAACTATTGGGATTAATCTCAACAAGCAGACTGTTCCATTCAGGCTCTGCTGAAGACTCTCTGACAGAGCTCAGTCGCCACTGTGATCAGTCTAGTTAAACTAAGATCCACAATATTATGTCTTGTAATGTAAATGTATTTTCAGTAATGTGGGAAAAACAGTTTTCCAGGTAGTTTAAGGCAGTACTGAGATAAAGTTTTGGCCTAAAATCTGTTTTTAAAAAACCTTTCAAGAAGGAGAGGTCACTGCACAAAAAGCGTCTTTTTATGTTCACCACAATTTTACCATTACTGACCTTATATAAACTCAGAAGGCCTTATTCACTTTGGGCCAAAGAAAATAGAGAAACTGGCAACGTGGCACATAGTGCAGTCATGCACACAATTAAATTAAGGGAATGCTGAAATTTCAAGTGGAAGAATGCATTTTTCATATCAGGCCGCAGAAATTCCATATCCCAGATAGAGAACCAGTTGCCAGCTGTAAGGAAAACCTAGTTTTTGGTCTGGCCCAAACCAATGTAATAATTTTAAAATGACTGGTAATGTGTTTTCCCAAGTAATGCTGCACACAGTTAAATTAAAAGCTGAAATTCTCTATTGACTTTGACGGCTTTAATGGCAATGTGCCAGAAAAATAAAAGAAATCGTCCGAAGAGAGCAAACATCCCTTCCTCAGGACAATGTCGTAGTCAGTGCTATAACTAAAAATAACTGGCAACATGGTATACTGAGCAATAGTGCATATAGATTAATATAATCTTCTATGGAATTTCTCTGGCCCAAAGTAAATAATGCTTTCTATATCCACCTGGGCAGCACAGTGGCGCAGTGGGTAGCGCTGTTGCCTCACAGCGAGAATGGCCTGGGTTTGATTCCTGGCTGGGCGACCAGGGTCATTTCTGTGTGGAGTTTGCATGTTCCCCCGTGTGCGCGTGGGTTTCCTCCCACAGTCCAAAAACATGCATTTAAGCTAACTGGACATGCTGAATTGCCCCTAGGTGAGTGTGTGTGATTGTGTATGTCTGTCTGTCTGCACTGCAATGGACTGGCGACCTGTCCAGGGTGTATCCTGCCTTCTGCCCAATGACAGCTGGGATAGGCTCCAGCACCCCACCGTGACCCAGAAGGATAAGCGGTTTAGATGATGTATGTATCCACCTGGAATTTCAGTTTTCCATATACTCTTTTTTTGTGGGCACCACTTCTCTATGTGCCATGTTGCCAGTTACCACACTAAAACCAAGCTTTTCTTACAGGGACAGATGGTTTTCCGTTTGGAATCTGTCTCACCGCATGTGAATAACTCCCTCTGTAATTTCAGCTTCCTGTTCATTTACTTTTATGAAATATTGCTCATTGTGCCATATTGCCAGCTACTTCAGAGACTGGAAAATACTGCTTAATCTAAATCAGATTAGCCTGAAATCTAATTCAGGAAGCTCCAAAAGTTCCAAAACGCACTTCGTCATATTCTTCATAACTTTCATATTTCATAAGCTACATTCAGAAGGTGGGGGTCGTATGAGAGCTGTAACTGTCTTCTTTCCAGTCAAATAGATGGGTGATGTAATTTTAAACCCTTATAATAAAAAAAGCTGAACATTTCTTTTTTCTACTGAAAGTCGACCCATTTTTCCACAAATCTGGGCTATAAACTATAAACAGATGGCGTCTCTTCAGTGATCTGCTCTGTAAACATTATTTTTATAAAATAATACAAATAGTGTCTAAGATTTTTGTCTTTTAGCAGTAAATTGTAAGCATATTGCAATATGTGTGATCATAAAACACATGTTCTGTTAATTTGAGGGGAACTTTTACAAAAAAAAATATAAATAAAGAAAAATGTACATTTATTTCATGCAGTTACTGAATAATTTGCCTTACGATTTGGTCATGTGAATTCAGATGGAGGTCTGATGATAAACTGCATCAAGGCGGGGTCTCAAAGCTGATCGGAGATCTGCGGAAAAGAGTCCGTTGTTTTAGACGTTTGGCGGAAAAACCAGAGAACCTGTAGAGAGGAGAATTACCACCATGCAATGTCGTCTTTTCTCAGACGCTAGAGGGCGCTCCCGAGCGAGTCCAAAATGAATGGGTTGATATGGAGCATTTGAGCAAAACCATAGTTTATAAATGCTTAAACATTTTTAATGTAAAATAATACAATCATTTCCTGAACACAGAGCAGCAGAAAACATTTTAACACAGCTGTTATATTTTTAAGCGCTTTTAAACTCGAGTTAAAGGAGTTTAAAACAGCACCTCATGTACGTTCATGACGTCAGTGAGCGCGAACAGCCAATGAGCTGCTCCGCTCGCCAATCAATCATCACGCTCTAGCAGTAATGCCCGCCTCCTGCTGCCCAGAACCCGTTTTGCTGTAGAAAAAGGAAAATATATAGGTAAGATTTCTTTGCTTTTTAGTGAAATACATCCTTCTACTTTCTAAAATTAAAGAAATGTTCTGGGCGAGTGATTAGACACTATTTTAACTTCTCGTTTTTAGCCGTTTAGCGTCATTTACTCCCATTCGTTGAGGACTCCCTAATGGGGGGTAGGGGGGGATAGGAAGTGGCCAGATTCCTCATAAACCGGTCCTGGATACACTGCAACAAGGCGGGGTCCTAAAGCTGAGCGTGCTTCATTTATTATTTATTTATTTATTTATTTGCAATCAATGTACAAACAGTAATGGCAATGCAGTCTACACTTATTTACTTAACACAAACCGAAGCAGTCGGTAAATTCAAGTAACAATATAAAAAAAAAAATATATATATATATATATATACATAGGGTTAGGGGAGACACAATTACTCCCTAGTGTCTTTCAAACCATTTTCACAAATTAATTTTAGTAATTTTCTTTTTCATGCACTCTAAGGTACCAAAACAGTGCATAAGCTCCTTATGAAAAACTTAAAAAGACGGTGTTGTTTTCAGCTCACGTTGTGTATGAAACATTTTTCCTAACAATAACATAACATTTACAACCATTTCAGAATCCGTGTCTCGGAAAATCATTAATATATAATATCTGCCTTTGTAAACTCACTGAAACCCACAGCCTTTGGGTTTAACCAGAGCCGTATAGAGAGATATACGGCTATATATATACATATATATATATAGAGAGAGAGAGAGAGAGAGAGAGAGAGAGAGAGAGAGAGAGAGACAGACAGAGAGACAGAGAGAGACAGACAGACAGACAGACAGACAGAGACAGAGAGACAGACAGACAGAGAGAGACAGACGGCTCTGGGTTTAACCGGTGATGTAAATCATCCCGGGTCCTAAAACTGATCGGAGATCTGCGGAAAAGAGTCCGTTGTTTTTAGACGTTCGGCGGAAAAACGTCATTGCTGCGCGTCACGAGCCTTCGCAAAAGTGCGTAGTCGTTCCCTTCGAGAAACGGCGGCGTTTCGGAGTTTGCGTTGTTTATTTTAAGCGGTTTGAGTTGTTCGTAAGAAGTCTCAGCCATGGCGATGCAAGCAGCCAAGCGAGCGAACGTAAGTCCTGTGTGGTGACCGGAGTGGTGACCGGTGTCGCGGTGTGTTTGTAAGGCCTCTTTCTAACGAGCTAGCAGCTGAGCTAACTGGCGGTTAGCCTCCATGAGCTAAAGCTAACTGGTACAGCTCGGCCCGTGTTCAATCAGCGGCGCCTTAAACAGCCCCGCTGCTCATAAACTACACGGTCTGCTGCTTTCACTGCACATCAGTCGTCTTGTTAGCGGTTTATTAAGTCCTTCTTGAGCTCAGTCGGGTCTGTTTAGAACCAGGGAGGCATGTAACTGTTAGCGAGGGACTGAAGTCGGACCTGGGTAGCTATTGTGGCTAACTGGGGCTTCAGAGAGCACAAATAGAAACACAATTCTCTGTTTCTCAAACAAATATAGATTTAAATTGAAACGTTTACATCATTTATTGGATTCAGCTGTCCTACAGTGTGACTGAGCACTCACTGGTCGCCAATGTTACGTAGCTAGAATAGGTAAACACACCTAAGTAACACTAAGAGCAGTAACCTACTGTGTTCCGGTGTTGAGACGAATTGTGCTACCTTGTCCTACCGTACCGCTTATTTTAAGTAAGTTAGTGCTCTACATAAAACTGTAGGTGGGATATTTTGATGGCCTAAATTATTATCCTATCAGAAAATGCTGCCTGCAGTGAAATTTATAGGTAGGATAATTTGATAGCCTAAATCTCCTTATCAGTAACGTTAAACGTTACCAGCATTAAAAGAATAATTAGGATATTGTGATCGTCGAAATCACCTCATCAGGGAGTAAGTAACAATACACTGAATTATATTATACAGGATATGCACTGAATTAACGTTAAAAACACTAAACATTAAGTTACTACGCTATAGTAATGATATGCGCATGCTCAGTAGGACCGCTCGGCGGGTAGGACAAATTGATTCCTCCACAGGATAGTTTCCTCCACATTTGCCTGTAAGCTAGTTGTATCTGGTCAGAACAGAAAGGCTAAAAGGGAAATATCACCGATTTTTAAATGGTTATGATGTATAAAAAAAGTAATTCGGAGTGGTTTGATGTGAAAATCTTCCATTCTAGAGGAACCAAGTCCGAATTGTTTACAGTGGTGGTGATGGGAACCAGACGTCCGAAGAGGTTAAATGTTTGTAAACGCTGCATCACAGGAGGTTATAACAAAACTGATTGTAAACACGCTGCTCGATTGCCTGAGGCACTGTTTTACAGTAGTATTGAAAGCCACTTCATTAAGTGTACCTTCTTGTATCTATACTCAGGTCCACTTGCCATATAAGTGCACTTTGTAGTTCTACAATTACAGACTGTAGTTCTTTTTTTAATCTAAATACCTCATCCCCCTTTTGCCCTGTTCTTCAGTGGTCAGGACCACCACAAAGCAGCTGTTATTTGGGTGGTGGATGATTCTCAGCACCGCAGCGACACTGACGACACAGACACAGCAGCGCTGCTGGAGTTTTTAAACACCTCATTGTCGCTGCTCGACTGAGAATAGTCCACCAACCAAAAACATCCAGCCAACAGCGTCCTGTGGGCAGCGTCCTGTGACCACTGATGAAGGACTAGAGGATGACCAACACAAACTGTGTAGCAATAGACTGGCTACTGTCTCTGACTTTACATCTACAAAGTAGGAGTGTCTAATAGAGTGAACAGTGAGTGGACACAGTGTTTAAAAACTCCAGCAGCACAGCTGTGTCTGATCCACTCGTACCAGCACAACACACACTAACACACCACCACCACGTCAGTGTTACTGCAGTGCTGAGAATGATCCACCACCAAATAGTACCTGCTCTGTGAGGGTCCATGGGGGTCCTGACCACTGAAGAACAGGGTAAAAGGGGGCTAACAAAGTATGCAGAGAAACAGATGGACTACAGTCTGTAACTGTAGAACTACAAAGTGCACCTATATAGTAAGTGGAGCTGATAAAATGGACAATGAGTGTAGAAACAAGGAGGTGGTCATAATGTTATGCCTGATTGGTGTATGTTGGTGTTTTTTGAGGTTGTGAGCCCTGGGCCCGTATTCATGATGTTTCTCTGAGTGCTGTTCTAGGATCTGGTCTCTCTGTTTATTAGTAGGGTCATACTAAATGAGAGAAATCTGACCCTAGATCAGTATTCTTACTTTAATAAGCTGTGCTCCTATCACCACCATCGTAACAAATCTGAGTAAGTACAGCTACGTTCACACAGCAGGTAAAAGAGGCCCAAATCTGATTTCCCACCAAATCCGATTTTTTGTTTGTGTTCACATTGTCTTTTAAACGTGATCTGTATGCAACATTAGTCTGAACAGATCAGCTCATAAACTGACCCACATGCGCAAAAGAACAGTGCTTCACGTTGCTTCATGTGGTTCATCCAGAGGTAAACAAGCTTCAGCAGCGTGGAATTATGACGAATGTCAAGTTGGACTGACGTAAAAGTCATTAGAAGAATTCCGTAAAAGAATTCCGATCTGGCTGTTCAGACTCAGTCACATTGCTGCAGATTGGATACGTATCAGATTTCAGTACCACATATGAAAGCGTCTCAAATGTCACATTCAATGTGTTTTTGCTGTTCACACTGACACACAGAAACACATCTGTGTCACATATGAAGAAAAAGATCGCATTTGGGCCACTTTCACCTGCTGTGTAAACATAGCCCAGGTTTATCTACAGTGAACCATTTCAGATCAAACCACATTGAATGACTTTTACATGTCAACAACTAAATTATGCAGAAATTTCGAAAAATCTGTGGATTTTCCCCATGAACACAAATATTGCACACTTAAAAACAGAACAGGGACAGGCTTAAATTTAACAGTATCTACCTTGTATTACAAAATTATATTACATTATATTAGTAAATGGAATGAAAATGTCATCTTGTATAGCAGCAAATGTTGCATATCTTACCTTTGTGTGACAAAATGTGTTTTATTCTAAAATGTGAAAATCAAGCTGTTGTAGTGTGAGACATGTAGGTCTTGAAATTGAGCATTGTGTAAAAATAAAGGTCAAGATGGGATTGCTACATCACCAAAAGGAAACAAATTAATTCTGTATTTCGTTTGCATTTCATATTTGTTTGACCAATATTAACGTTTTCCCCCCTGTATTTTTTTCCCAGATTCGCTTGCCTCCTGAGGTGAACAGGATATTGTACATTCGTAACCTTCCCTACAAGATCACAGCAGAAGAAATGTATGATATCTTTGGGAAATATGGTCCTATTCGTCAAATCAGAGTGTAAGTTCCAGTTCATGCTTCGAAATTTCTTTAATTAAAGTCATTATGAAATCAAAATGGAGCTTGTTAGGTCATGTCCTTAGTCATACTAAGCATTATCCATCATAATATACCATTTAAAAGACACAATTCTTGTTGTGCCGTAATCTTTGATCAAAGTGAAGTGACTTTTGCTCACCTGTAAAACATCTTCAGGGCTTTGAATATATCAGTGTGCATCTTTGGGCAGGGAAAAATAATATTAACCAATAATGTTTTACCTCCCGCTCCCGCCACCTTTACCTGAGCAGAAACGCTCAGCTGCTCAGAAAGCCTCCGTTACACTGTGCTTCACTCGGGATGGAAGGAAAATGCATTGTGATTTGATTCATGTTGACTTGAATACAGGCCTTTTGTTGATGCCTGTCAGAACTCATTTTTCTTCTGAATTCATTCTGACAAGATGGGCTTTCTTACCTTTTCACCATTCAGCTAATTCCTGATCTGACTTACTGAGCTTGATGTTTTGTTTCTTCACAGTTTTAAATCTCATGCCCTCTTCATTTTTGACTTGGAGGGAAATGTTCTTTTTCACTCTCAAGTTAAAAGATCACTAATTCACTTCTACTTCAATGAGCCCAAAGCAAAACAGAAAGGGTATTCAGTCCAGTTTTATAGTGTCCATGGATTATTGACTAATCTCTCCAAGCTGAAACTACAGTAAAGAATCATTCTGATTGGCTGGTTTGCACGGAGCTGCTTTCTTAACATATTCAATGTATGCATGTACTGAAACAGAGTGTAAATAGATAACCAATAATAGTCCACATGGCAGAGTTGAGCTTTTCATGTTCTGCGTTCTGACAGGTGACAATCTGGTTGGTACTCAGTGATGTCTAAACGTAGTTTCTAAATGCTGTGGTTGAAAATCGGAACCAAGACCTGGAGCCTGTCTCACAAAGCATGTTCAATTTAGACTGACCAACTTTCTGACCAAGTTTCAGCTTCACAAAACCTCACAAACGCTGCCCTGGTTAACTCATTTTATGATGGCAGTTCACAGCGTTTTCTGTTAATGTAGATTCAGGTGCTCAAGCTTTGATTAATCCTCATGCATGTGCACATGAAAGTGTAATGTTTATTATGAACAGCCAATCAGTCGTGGGCTGGAGGTTAGAGAACCAGCCTCGCGACTGGAACATTGCCGGTTCGATCCCTTGAGCTGACAGTACGTGACTGAAGCGCCCTTGAGCAAGGCACCTAACCCCCAACTGCTCCCCGGGTGCCGTGGATAGGGCTGCCCACCACTCCGGCCAAGTGTGCTCACTGCCCTCTAGTGTGTGTGTTCACTAGTGTGTATGTGGTGTTTCACTGCACGTATGGGTTAGAATGTGGAGGTGAAATTTCCCCATTGTGGGACTAATAAGGGTCACTTAATCTAATCACATTAAAGAAGAGGAGTCGAGTAAAGAAGAATCATAATACTACAAAATATATTTTGGGAGTAGAGTTTACAACAATAGGAAGCAACGCATTCTCCACTGCATTAGAGCTAATTGGAATAACAGTTGGTTTATGATTTTGTTTTCTTCTCTGAAAAGTGATATTTTTCATGCGATTGAGACCACAAACGTCACACGTCGCCTAATTAGTCCAAGAGGTATTTATGATAGGAAATTTTGACCTGCCCTGGAGCAGATCAGATTCGTAAAAAGTGCACAGTGCCAATTACTGCAGAAAATCAGATTGTGTCAGTAATCCAATCAACAAGTTTATATGCACTTGAGTAATCAGGTAATAGGAAACTCTGGGTCTTCATGTGTCAGACAATAATCAGATTTCTGCTTTGCAACCAGCCAATAAACCCACAGAGGAAGACGTGACGTAAACGTAACGTAGAACTCAAACTTCATGCTGCGGCTTTAAAACATCGAGTCACTTTACCTGAAAATATGAACTTACATCATCTAGAAGATGAAGATGGGGAAACATGGGTTTTTTAATAAGCCCAGATTTTCCGAGTTGGGGCGTGTCAACAAAAAAACAGTCATAGCCGCTGATAAGCTGGCCAGTTATTCATCAACCACAACGTTAACACTGCAGGCTGAAACCATCCACACATGCAAATACAGATATAATGTATATACACAGACTCTCTTCAATAACAAAAAAGTAAACCAAAAACATTGTTTTTACTTATTTCCAACCAAAAACACTCGAACACAAATCAAGTCGTACTTACGACCTCTGAAGTCGTAAGTAGGAACTTACGAGGACTTGAAGGCAGCATTAGATCGACCTAAGTTTGAAGTCAGCTGGCTAAACAAGAAATCCTGTTTTGTGAGACGGACCCCCAGAGATGCTATTGTAATGTTTGTGTAGGATGCGTGTATAATTGAAAGTGTTCATTCATAATGACTGTATTGTTTATGCTCACAGTGGGAACACACCAGAAACCAGAGGAACCGCCTATGTGGTCTACGAGGACATCTTTGATGCTAAGAATGCCTGTGACCACCTTTCTGGGTTCAACGTCTGCAACAGATACTTGGTTGTTTTGTACTACAATGCAAACAGAGTACGTTTGATTTTTACCTTCAGAGTACAGACACATTTCACGACGTCCGCTGTTCAGGATAGTTTTGATCTTGAGTGGAAAAACAGAATTATTTTTTTTTAATCTCATTTTCTCTCTTTCTTCCTCTCTCTCTTTCAGGCATTCCAGAAGATGGACACAAAGAAAAAAGAAGAGCAGCTGAAACTGCTCAAAGAGAAATACGGCATAAACACAGACCCTCCAAAGTAGTTTTTCTTTTCTTTTCTTTTCATACTTCTTTTAATATTGTTGGTCTGCCCCTTCCTTTTTCCTCCACCTGTTTAAGCAAGACTAATGATGAACCTCATATTTTGTACAGCGAATAGCCCATAATTCTTATGTATTAAATATTGTGCTGGTCAAGCATGTTTTTCTTGCTGGATGCATTTAATATGCTGTCAATATTTTGGGCAGAAGTGATGTCTGGACGATTTATTAGGCATATGTACCCAGAGGATTTTTGTAATTAAAAATGGAAACATTGTGAATTGTGCCAGTCTTGATTAACTTTTTCCCATTGCTTCCATAGTAGCATCATATAAAATACAGAATATACACATCTAGGCTTGAACTTTGCACTCCTGTTTATGTATTTCCATCAGTACAGACTACAGAGAATCTGTACATGAAGTGTCTCATTGTTTGACTGACACTGATAATAATGACTCACTTCTTATCAATAGAAGAGTGACAACTGATCATTTGAAGCTCCTCATGAATTACACTTAATACAGTGATGACAAAGCCTACTATGAATACATTGGAAGCTCATTAATATTCACATCAGTGTGCACTGCCCTACTAAATCACCACCTGCTGCGCTCCTGTATTTCCAAAACTGCAGTCGAAAGAAATCAATAAATACCTAAATAAACGTTTTTAATATGGCAGTAAGGGCGGTACCTCGCAGCCATAGATATACATACCTAGATGCCACGTTGTCTGTTGTTCTCTGTCTGAGGCGATACGTCTGCTCGTCCGCCATGTTGGAGCGGTCAAGATCTGCTTGTGAACGAATTCACTTGTATTGAGAGATGAAGAGTCAGGATTAAATCAGCCACAACTTCCTTACTACTCAACCGATTTTCACCAAATTTGTTTTGTTATAATCCTCAGACACAGATTAATCTGGGCTACACGGGCTGCTCTCGGTAGCTTTTATTACTTTAATAACTGATTGTGCTAATTAGCCGTTCGGACCAGCAGGAAAGTATTCAGTCTGCACCTGAGGTTAAAATCTAAGTTTAGCACTCAATCAGCAAATCCATCAGTGTGTGAATCACTTCTAATCTTTATACACAGAAGGACGGAGCTAAAGTTGGCTTCCTATTCGCCAGCTTCTTGTTCGAGCTTTCCCGTTCCACCTCAAATGGTGCGGCAGTCACATTCTGGTGCCTGAAGGTGCATCACTGAAGGTGGAACGGGAACATTCGAACAAGATGCTGGCTGATGCACCATTTAAGGTGGATGGCAATTTCGAACAAGAAGCTGGCAAACAGGAAGCTACCTTAAGGTTTGTCTAATAAGGTGCTAACGATAATCCATACATCTATAACTTTATAACTACTACATAAATTAAGACCATCTGAATAGACTGTTAAATGAAATAAGCTTAACATAAAACCAGAGGAAAAACGATCACATCAACACGTTCTTTGCACATCACTAACCACACAGCCACATCTACACATAAACGTCACACAAACATGAGGGTGGATCGCTGCGTTCCCTCCGTTATATAATCCTATCCCACTTTCTGAGTGCAATTTTCTTGAAATAGTGTAATTTTGGACAGTATCTTTGTTAAACTACCGCTCTGTAATGGTACTGAATGCAGTCCAGCCGCGATGTTGACCTCCCCAAAATGGTGGCGCCGTTGACGTGCCTGGCTGGACCCAAGGCGGCGTCTAGGTAAGTATATCTATGCTCACAGCTTTACTCCTGATTTTCTTCCGTACCGGAGGAGGAGCTTTTAAATAAGGGGCGCCAAACTGATTTTTCTTTAAGAGCTCCATCTTGACTATCCTCGCTAATTTGGCGTTATTTCAAAGCCGACATGTAGCTAAGTTAACTGACCGAGCTGCGCGGCTGCTGTCGCTATTTTCGCCACAGTGCTGACCTCAGGTAAGGCGAATTAAACAGAGAACGCGGTCAGAATGATTGATTTTGCTTTCACTGACATTTTTTGAGTCGAATAACAGGAGATCGTTTAAAGTATGAACGCCGTCGCTGTCAGCTTCGTATGAGCCGTTAGCCCAAGTTGTTAGCCAATTAGCTAACTTAGCTAAGCAACCACTGGCGTTGTTCAGTAAACGACAACACAGCCCACAACTGGACGACATTTGAGTTAGACTGCTTTGCAGATGGAGATGATATATAGCTATAATTGTATGATTGAAGTGGAATTCATGCTGAGTTAGCGTTGCTTTAGCGCGCTGTTTTGGCTACTTTTCTAAACTGGGCTCCGCTAATTAGCTACGCTACCAGTCCTCCATGTTGAGTCATGGGCCCAATCCCATTTCACCCCTCGCCCCTACCACTCAGCCCTTAGCCCTCTGTTTTGCGCGTTCACGTCTAGGGGTAGGGTGTCCCAGTTTTTGTTGAGATAGAGGGGTTGGGCGAAGTGTTAGGGCTACATGGCCAACCAAAAAGAGGTCTTTCAGAGACTCCAAACGGAGTGTTGTGAAAAAAACAATAACCGGCTAGACGGCTGAACAAGCGACCAAAGAAACCCACAAATGTGAGAATTTTCTCTGTTGAAAAATTACGATAAGTATTGTATTCTCTTAGTTTAATGTCGTTTCAATGTATTATGGTCGTTTTCTTCACAAAAAATCGCTAATAGCATGCTAAGGTCTCTGTAGCTGGCTAACTTTCCCGTTCCACCTTAAATAGTCCGGCAGCATTGACGCCAGGAGCGCCAGAATGGAACTGCTGCACCATTTAAGGTGGAACGGGAAAATTCGAACACGAAGCTGGTGAATATCTGACTTAAGCTTCGTATCACCAACGAATTAGAGGTGGGCGATAATAAATAATTGCCCCCTCTTTGAAAGCATATGATGCCCTAAACGTAACTAAAGCCCAGCAGTGAGGAGCTGAACTTTACCCTCCTCTGCTGTCACTGAAGACGGGCCGGGTCGCCTACAGAGCAGCGCTAGTAGTTAGGTTGTTAATGAAGCAATGTGGTGGTGTTTTTTTTTTTTTTTTTTTGTTTTTTAATTTGAGGGTCCCATTTCGTAGGGCAAGTTTTTAACCCCTGTAACTCAGTTCCAAGGGGGTTAGGGTGAGCGACACATCTGAGACATTGTCATATATCCCTTTTTCCATCAAATCGGTTGGCAAGACCATATAAGCTGGGTTTGGACATAAAATCTGTGCAAATAGAACAGAATTTGTGCAAAGTTTCGGTAACGTAGCCGTGCCGTGTAGCATCGTCCTTTTTTATTCATATTCTGATGAGGCTTGTGCGATTATCTAGTGTGGGAGTGAAATTAGCCCGTTTGTTCTATGCAAACCTCGGTTCAACATTTTGGTAAAATGGAAAAGGAAAAAATTGGGTGATGTACTAATCAAATTAAAAACACTTAATTTTTAACTCCTTGAGACCACCGGTGGTTCCAAAACGCACGTCATCATATTCTTCATAACTTTCATATTTCATAAGCTACATTCAGAAGGTGGGGGTCGTATGAGAGCTGTAACTGTGTTCTTTCCAGTCAAATAGATGGGTGATGTCATTTTAAACCCTTATAATAAAAGAAGCTGAACTCACATTTTTTTTGTCTACTGAAAGTCGACCCATTTTTCCACAAATCTGGGCTATAAACTATAAACAGATGGCGTCTCTTCAGTGATCTGCTCTGTAAAAATTATTATTGTAAACAATTCAAAGAGTGTCTAAGATTTTTGGCTTTCAGCAGTAAATTGTAAGCATATAGCAATATGTGTGATCATAAAAACCATGTTCTGTTAATTTGAGGGGAACTTTTACAAAAAAAAAATAAAATAATTTTCATTTATCGCATGCAGTTACTGAATAATTTGTCTCACAATTTGGTCATGTGAATTCAAATGGAAAAACCAAAATATACCCACGAGCATAAGAGGTTAAAGGATCATTTCTTTCACATTAATACCCATTTAGCCCTGCAGCCAAATTGTCAGGAAGGACGAGCCTTGGGAATTTTAAGGGTGAGAGCACATCATAATAACCTACTCCTAAATATAATAAGACGATATACACGAAATATTTTGAATAAACCACAGTATAGTGCATATAAACTGATTTATAATGAAAAGGGAAAGGCTTTGTAGAAAATACTGAACCTAAAAAATGTTACGCTTTGCTCATGTCCTTCGACTGAGCGACAACACCGATAACTACAGTGCGTTTCAATAACCGGTTTAAGCACAGCTCTGTTGACAGTGGTTCCCAGCTTTTTGTTCATTAGGGTTCATGATCCCCTCCCTCTCGAGTCGCCCTAAATGACAGGAACCTCCCTTACATTTCTGAGCTCAGGGATGGAGACTCTAGAGCCCTAGAACAGTAGTTCCCAACCCTGGTCCTCAGGTTCCACTTCCTCTGCACATTTTAGTGGTTTCTCTGCTCTCAGCACACCTGATCCAACTAATCAGCTCCTCAAAAAGCCGATCCTGAGTCGACAGGAGTGTGTTAGAGCAGGAAAACGCTGTTTGCTGGACAGGGGGTTCTCCAGGACCAGGGCTGGGAACCTAAGGGCTTAAAGTTCCCTGGCACTGTGCTGGATTTCCAGTGTGTGTCTGGACTGTTTTAGAAAAAAGGGTAATTATAAAAAAACTTATTCAACAGTTTGTTCCGGCCATGCAAGCTGATTGGTTGAGAAGCGTTCTAACGGTTTTTCACAAACACTATCACTCCGCTCAGACTTTGCTAAGCAACAACTTTGACAGCTGTACGAGACGCTCAAACCATTTGAATATTTTTTGCTCACAAACAGAAATGGGATACTTTTAAAAACAGATTCGACAGCCGATTTGGTCAGACTCTGAAGATGAGACTACACTAAATTCCCAAACTGTCATCACCACTGAGCAGCTTTTCAGTTGACAGCTGTGACAGAAGAACAGCTGAACAACCTGGAATCAGCCAGAAATGAACCCAACACCATTCGCCAAACTAAATGGGCTGTAAGATGCTTTACAGACTGGCTGGAACAAAACAACATTGGCAAAAAATGACAAAACTGAGCTGAACTTGATATTGTGGCAGTTTTAGTTTAAGGAGCGGGAGAACGAACTGCCGGCTGTGCAGCGAGTGGGCGGAGCTCGTTACTCTGACGTAGCAACAAGCTGCTCGTTAAGGAACTATAATTTGGTGAAGGAACTGCGAACATTAAAACATATTAAATGCTGCTTTCACAGCCCAAATAGTTTATTTCTTACTTTATTTATTTAATTGTTGTATAAAATCAATAAAACACTCGAGGTTGTGTGTTATCATGAATAACATCGCGGCTGTGATGATCTACGGCGACCAAATCACTGCCGTGATGTTATTTCACGATAACACACTCCCTCTTGTGTTCTATTGATGAGGTATAACAAAGATGATGTATAACAGTATTTATATGTATAACAGTATGGCTTTATAAAGTCTTATAAAGTGTTAAAGTAGATGTTGAAAATGTCAAGTCACGATGTCTAAACGTCTTTTACTATTAACGGTATTAAATTTAGGAATGTCTGATCACAGCATATTTGAATGGATCAGGTATCTGCTGAAATAAGCTCAGTCCAGGTCTGATCCTTTTTTTTTTCTTTTTTTTGCACTCCGTTTACTCCTTTATCCACAACCTGTGGATTTAGAAGGCAGCAAAGCGTTTTAAATGTCTGCAGTGTTGAGCTGATTTAAAGAGAGCTAAATGTACAGTAAAACAAATAGAAGGGGAAGAGCTGTGTTTGGTACAGCTGGTATCATAGTGCGTAGCAGAGAGAACGAACGGCTTCTTAACCTGTCTGCCTCTCTGTCTCTCTCTTTTACTCTCTCTCTCTGGTAAACAGTAAGAGAATCTGACTGTTGGGGTGCCTGCAAAGTGCTTAAAGAAATGTGAACCAATTTTCTGAAATATTTAGCTTTTTAACGGTAAATTCGTCCTCTGTTTCTCTCAGTTCTCTTTCCCAACATGGCGATTGTCGTGTTTTACTCAGCCATCAGGTTACTTGTCTATCATTGACTTCCTTTTATCTATTTTCTGAGGATCTGTGAGGAAAAGCACATGGTGAGTCCACTGAGTCTTTCAGTTATCAGAGATTTTCTCATTTAGCTCATGATTTCATATGAAGCTTTTAGCTGAAGTCACTGGTGTGACCAACTTTATTCGTAGGTAATTGTGGAAAAAATAGAATACAAATGGATTAAATTACATATTTTAGTGGATATTGATGATTGACGACATGTGGTTTGATGCTCTGTAGCAGCCATTTTGTAAAATGCATTTTTCATTAAAAGTGTCACTGGTGTTACCTTTTTTATGTGTAACACCAATGACTATCAGTAACACCGGTGACTAAATAAATAAATAAATAAACATGCTTTCTGGTCAGAAATTAAAACTTTGTTTTTGGTATGGTTTAGCAGTTTTTGTTGTATTGTAGTTTTTGCTAAATGTTTAATAGATTTTCTATAACCATGTGAAGTAGCTTAATGGCCACTGTCTTTGTGGCCATGTGTTGTCTTTTAAATAGCTAATATAATCACAACAACAATCTTTCAAGCACTCATTTATATAATGTGAGGGGGAAAATGTTCATAGCAACTAGGGGTGCATCGATTCTGGTATTGGGTGTCAGCTTGATACCGTGCTCATTTACTCATACAAATACACCGATACTAACACCTGATACGACCTGAGACCATGAGGTCCAGTGTACGCTGCCACTCTAATGAACAAGTGATACAAGCTGGCAGTGAACGAGGGTCTGCTTGCATAGAAAAGTGTTGCTGACGGTGGCAGTTGGATACAGATTTGTTGGTCACTATAAACATTAAATCTCGGTATATTTCCACCTGGCGTACAGTTTGCAATTTTAGCCTGTTTTTAAACACATGCAAATAGGCCTGGGTGATGTAATTGGATGTCGTTGACGATGGAAAAGTAACATGATGGCAGCATGTAAAAGGTGATAATTGCTGTTTTGGGGGGGGGGACTGTAAGAGAATTGGAGAGGACAAATTTACTGTTAAACAGCTTGTAAATATGCTGAGAAATTGAGTTGTTGCATTTGAGAAGTTTGTGGGTGTGTAGCCCCAGTAGTCAGTTTTCTTGTTTGTGAGAGAAGCTGCCCTAAGAAATTGACGCTATAGTTCTCTATGCTAGCTTTACCCACTGCATGGGTCTTAACTTACTTATTTTACTCTTCGTTAAGTTTAGCTTTAGTGTGTGGGACCAAAAATAAATGCTGTGCTTTGTAACTCCAGCTTGTTTGTGTGACTCTGCACTACAACAAACCAAGCTGAGGTGACTGGATATTACCCTGGAGCAGCTAGTTGCTGTCCTGGAGTTCTTATCACTTTCTGATTACCGATATCCTATGTGATACTGGTAAAGTACTCAGAAAAGGGTGATATGTACACAGTGTTTAATTAACTTTTTCTGTTAAACTTTTTAAACTAGAAAATATCAAGCTGATTATTTTTAGATTTTGCCTAAGCCTTCACACAAACAGTCACAACCACTTCACCAGGATGGGTGGAGACATGTAGGCTAGCAAGACAGGCAAAAAACTTGAGATTTGCTACCAAAGTCCATATATATCTTGACTCTGACTAGAGGCTGTAAGTCTAATTGTCTGTGTAATAAAAATAATTGTTTCTTATTTTTTTCATACAATCCTTTAAAGCTAAACTAGTGTACTCTACGTTAGCTTTTCTCCCAGCTCGCCTGATTGGGCAGCTCTACCTCATGCTATAAACAACCTAACACAATTTGTTAGATTTAACTTGTGAAGTCCCCAAGTGAATTCATTAACTTTATGTAAACACGATATAATCAGCTTGCCCTATATATATATATATATGTATGTGTGTGTGTGTGTGTGTGTGTGTGTATATATATATATATATATATATATATATGCATACATACATACATACATACATACATACGTGTGTTTGCCAAAGATGTTTAACAGTATTCTACTCTTCTTTTATTTCACCTCTGTTAAAAAGGTGTAACTCAACTTTAATATTCTTAAAAAGTCTTATAAAGTCTTATAAATAGATATTAAAAATAGCAGGTCATAAAATATCTAAAAAAAGTCTAATTGTTTACTATAAGAATTATTATGATGTAAAGTATGAGCACACGGCCAGAGACTGCTTTCTGCCGTTTGCTGTGAGCACCATGCTGCCAAAACCATGTACAAAATTCACTCCCATAATGTTTATCACCTTTTTGTCACATCTGGTTAAAAATTAATCTTTCGCAGAAGTGTTGTGCTTTACTGGCCACTTGAGCCATTTCAAGTTTAAGATTGGCGTTAGCAAAAAGGTGCTTAAAGGTTCAAAGAGAAAAGACCAGCTACCGTGGCATGTTAGAGCTGTATGAAACTGAAGTATAATCATGACCCTATAATATGGTTATTGCACAAGTCTGTTGTAGAATACTGTGCTAAAAAAAAAAGAAGTGATTTAACTGCACATTAAAGAAACTGGTAGCCAAATCATCAAATCAGTCAAAGATTTAAAGATTTTATTCTAAGCCAATATTGAACTCTATAGAGTGTTTATTTTGAAAGGTTGTCTAAAAAATAAAACGCATCAATCCAGAATGTCACGTTATACTGAAACTAGAAATGTGCAACTGTATTGTCTATGAAAACTGGCTGGTACTCAGTATTTAAGGATCTTATCAGATTAAGGGGCAAAAAATAAACAAATAGACAGTTTGGGATGGCCCTAATTAAACTGTAAGATGATGTCTATAGAATGTTGAATGTTCAGTCATTTTGTTGGGATGTAAAGTCTTGAAGTCTATGAAGTGCTTATAAATTGACTGTTGGCCCTATACAGTTCTAATCCAGTGTATGTAATTTAAAATTCTCATTGTTTTTATTCATTAGAAAAAGTGGATATTTGTAACAAGTATTCCTGGGAAATATGGCCAAAATCTCATCACCATAAAAAAATTTCATGTCAGTCGATATCGATACATATTGTGATAAATGTCAATTCATTATTTCTTGCAAGTTTGAAGGCTGATTTTGCTCCTGAGTGGTCAGTCACTGTTTTAAACTGTCCTTTATGGTCAGAACATGGCAAACACCTGTCAAACAGTGGAACATTTCACAAATCTGTCATTGGAGAGTGGGAGAAAGTTTCTGATTAGCTGTCTTTACCAGCTGGAAAAGCACGGCCACAATTTTTGTAATAGTCATAATTTAAGAAAGAAAACAGATTATATTTAGCTGTCTGGTGATGAGTGCCTCTAGGACAGAGGTCAGTTCGCTGTAGGACAGAATAGTTACACCACTTATTTCATCACTCACACTTGGTCACAGGACAACAGATCACCGGTCGCTGCACTCAAACAGGGAATATATAACGCCACATTTCAGACAGTGCTAAAGTATATTTGGCGACTCGTTTCGCTCCTTGACTCCCCTCTCTAGTCATGTCGAAAAACTCAGAAGTGCGCCCTCTCATGGCGACAGCAGAGTAGTGTCGCTTTCCTTGCAGTAGAAAACGCCACCAGGGCTGTTGCTAGAACGTGGAAGTGTGAGAATGGTGTATTATCCTGAACATTTATCGAGCATTTCTTATACTTCTATTGAGGAAAGTTATATCGCCATAATTATCGATAACGTTTTATCACCCACCCCTAGTAACTAGTAACAACAGTTCAGATGTCCATCTCTAATTTTGAGGCATTAAAGTGTTAAGGTTTTTTTTTGTTTGTTTTTCAGTGTGCATTAATAATCCAGCTAAATTAGTAACAGTATAGCTGGAGGAGTAGAAATCATGTGTAGATCACCCCTCACCTCATCTCCAGTTTGACTGGTCTAAGTCAAGTCTTTAATTCTAGCATATCTTTGTTTTTATGGTGTTTGATCCTTTTTACTTTCTTTATAGATACCATGCTTCTAGTCATTGAGAGTCTCTTGAAGGAAAACCTGATTTCTGGAAAACGCTGCAATGTGTTCCATTCCTGGACTTCCATCACCTGGTTCCAGTGTGTCTGTGCTCATCACCAGAGTGAACTTGAACCCTCTTTGCGTTCTGGTAGAGTTTTGGTGCAATTTTGACCAGGACCGGAGACTTGCCTACCAGCGAATGAAAAAAGAGATTCAGTACCCCAGGCAAGTATTTCACGAGGCAGAAGGCAGTCCTGGTGACCTGTGCCTTGTGCGGGTCTACGAAACATGGTATAGAGCCCGAATAGTGTCAAGAAATGCTGCAGACTACAGTGTGTTTCTCATTGATGAGGGCAGAACGCTTCGCGCCACTACTGACACTCTGGCATGGGGCCAGACTGACTTTTTCTACCTGCCTCCTGAAGTTGAATTTTGTGTTCTGGCCAATGTCCTACCCCTGTCCCCTGAAAATAGATGGTCAAAAATGGCCTTGGAGTTCATGAAAACATTCACTGGGAGAAAAGTCACTGCCTGTGTTCAGGATGTTGTAGTACCTCAGCGTACATTTCTGCTCGATATACCATGCCTGTCTAAACAAATGTTTGAGATGGGGTTTGCAAAGAAATTGTCGAATGAAAGGTTCAAAGACTTTGTTACACGTTCTTTGCAGTCTCACACCGAGTCCGTAGATCCGCAAATAACCGTCAAAAACGAACCAGTGGAGCTCCTTGATCAAGCTGAAAAGCAGCACTGTTACATGTATCCAGAGCTGCAAACAGAAACGGTTGAGACTGTGATTGTCACAGAGGTGACGAATCCTCTTCGAGTCTTCTGTCAGCTGAAGGTGTTTTCGCAGGAGCTCAGGAAACTAACAGAACAAATAACTCAGCATTACGAAGGAAGAGTTGGAGCTCTTTTTGCCAGGACTGAGAACCTGGGAGCCCCTTGTGCATCAAGAGGAAGTGATGGCAAGTGGTATCGCTCTATTCTGCAGCAGGTCATGTCCTCAAACAGTGTGGCAGAGGTACTGCATGTGGATTATGGAAAGAAACGATTTGTCCAAGTAGAGAATATCAGACCACTGGCCCCAGAATTCTTCCGCATGCCTGTTGTGACCTATGTATGCTCTCTCCATGGGATTATTGACAGAGGGGTTGGTTGGACAGCTTCACAGATCGACTTCTTGAAATCCTTACTGCTCAACAGAACGGTCATTGCCAAGTTTGAGTATCAAAGCCTTTCAGAGGGTGTCCACTATGTCACTCTCTATGGAGATGAAAACACAAACATTAACAACTTGTTTGGATTGAGAGAAAAATGCTTAATCGACTCAAAGTCCCATGGAGACTATACAGTTCACAAGAGCTCATCATCTCAGAAGAGCAAGATTTCTGTTGGAAATGAGCCAGAAGGCACTAATCTAACTGACCTGGATTTGAAAGGAAACACACCTGTGTTTTTTACAGAAAGTCTGACACCCAACACTTCCCATGTGGCTGTTGTTAAGCATGTTGACAGTCCTGCAAAGTTTTGGATTCAGACACAAAAGTATGCTGATGAGTTTGACCAGCTAATGGAAGGCTTAGAAGAGCTATATAGTGATCTGGCCAGCCCTGAGGGATTGATTAGGAAGCCTGTACCTGGTCTACTCTGTGTGGCCAAATCTCAAGATGGTGTGTTCTACAGGGCTGCTGTTTGCAAAGTCAGCAATGAGAAAGCAGATGTTTTCTTCCTTGATTATGGCAACACAGAACTGGTTGACTGTTCCAACCTTCGTGAGCTGCCTCTCAGATTTCAAAAGCTGCCAGCCCTGGCAGTAAAGTGTGCTCTGTACGGCATCCAACCAAGTGGTGAAAGTTGGGATCAAAAGTCCACGTTGTTCTTCTCAAAAGCTGTTCTAGATAAAGTTCTTGATGTGCACGTACTTGCCAAGTGCAATTATACTCATGTTGTCAAGGTAATTGATTCTGAGTCAGATGGAGAAAAAGATTTATCCAAGTTGCTGTGCAGTGTAGGCTTTGCAGAGAGTGTAGGACTGAAGAAAGCTATAGATAAGCCTGTTGTCAAAGGCTACCCTCAAAAGGGACACACCTGTAACATGACTGAGAAACACATGTCTCCAACATCCAGTTCACCTGCTGTAACTGAGACCAGAGCTGCTTTCAAGGAGTACTTGTTTCCAATTGGGAGTTCAGTTGAGGTTACTGTGTCTTGTATTGAGAGCCCAAATGATTTTTGGTGTCAAAAAGCTAACAATGCAGAACGTCTGAAACTGCTAATGCAAGACCTCCAGGAATACTATGCAAACAGTCAATTTCAAACGCCTTTAGAATCGGCCTGTGTTGCTCGTCATCCAGAGAATGGAATGTGGTATAGAGCCTTGGTCATTCAAAGGCACCAGACTCCCCATGTGACTGTGCTGTTTGTTGATTATGGACAGACGATAAAGGTTGCCATACATGACCTTCGCCGCATTAATCCAGCATTCCTGAAGCTGAACGGACAAGCCTTCCGGTGCAGCTTATACAACCTGATTCATCCAGTCTCTCACTCCCCATCAGACTGGGGCCCGGATGCCACATCACAGTTTAAAGACTTTGTGGATAACGCAGCCTCTATGAATGTGGTCTTGAAATGTACCGTGTACGCTGTAATGTATGATGTTCAGAAAGTGGCGTTCAATGTGGTGGATCTGGAGACTCCTTTCCAAAGTGTTTGCAACCTTCTTGTCCAGAGAGGTTTGGCTGACCGTGCACCATCTAAAAAAGGCCCTCTTCCACCTTTTCACCTGAACACATACTACTATTCCACACATGGTGTAAAAACTGGGTCTGAAGAAGATGTAAACATCACCAGTGTAAAAAGTGTCAGTCATTTCTTTTGCCAGCTTGAAAGAAATTCTGCACAGATTGAAGAACTTGCAGAGAAAGTCAACAACTTATGCAGTCAGCTGGAGAACGTTGACTGCCCAAAGACCTTTGGAAAAGTTTGCTTTGCAAAATACACAGATGGTCTGTGGTACAGGGGACAGATTACATCTGCAAAGCCTTCAATTGTTGTCAACTTTGTGGATTATGGGGACACGCAGGAAGTTGAGAAATCTGATATCCTTCCAGTTCCATTTGAAGCTGGTGAAATTATGTCCGTACCTGTACAGGCAATTGAGGGTGGGCTTTCTGACATACCTGAAAACGTGCCAAGTGAAGTAAATAATTGGTTTGAGAATTTTGCAACTGATCGCCCTCTCAAAGCATTGGTAGTAGCCAAAGAACCAAGCGGCAAACTAATTGTTGAGCTTTATGATGGGAAAACTCAGGTGAATGCAATGATCAGAGAGAAATTTCATATTGAACGAGAGAGAAATGAACAGGTTACTGTAAAAGGATTTAATTTCAAGGATCAGAACGCACAAAATGTGTCGCACAGAGCGAATGAAGGCTTCATTCGTGACGGAGCACGTTCAGTCATTGAGGCTCATGAAAACGTGCATGGCTTTAAAAGAGGAAAAGAACCACAGCAGACTCCTGATGACTGGAAATCCCTAAAAAATAATGGGTCCAAGCCAGCTGAGCACCCAGTGAAGTCCCAAGGTGGAGACATGGGAAGAGACATGACCCAAGTGGAGTCGAGGCATCTTGGTTCTCATAGAGAATCCCATACTGAATCTGCAAGTGTAAGTAGTACCAAACCATGTGGCCTAAAAGAAGCCGAGCTTCCCTTGAAAGAGATAAAACCCGGAATGGAAGAGGAAGTGTTCATCTCTCATTACAGTAGTCCTTTGAGCTTCTTTGTTCAGTTACTAAACGATGAAGATGACCTTTGCTCTCTGGTAGAGAAGTTAAATGATGACCAGTCAGAGTTTGTGCCCGTCAACCCTAATGACATTCATGAAGGTGACCTGGTCAGTGCAGTGTTCCCTGACGATAGCTGTTGGTATCGCGCAGTTGTCAGGAAGATGCCCATCAGTGACACAGTTGATGTGGAATTCATTGATTTTGGAAACAGTGCAAAGGTTTCAGTCTCGCAGATATGCTCTCTGGACAGATTACTGTCTTCACATCCAAGATACAGCATTCACTGCTCACTGACTGGAATGAGAAACGCTGACAGTGAAGTGGCTTCTACCTTCAAGAAAGAAATTGAAGGAAATGCTGGTAAGGTTACATGCACATTCATCGAATTGGTAGGGTCTGTGTGGGAGGTCAAACTTGAGGTCAGTGGTAAGCTGTTGGGATCTACTTTCTCCAGTGATGCATCCATCACAACTGCACCAACAAATGCATTAAAGAGCTCAGTCACTGAGTGCGGGCTGTTTGCCATCAATCTTGGTGCGTTTTATAAGAATCCTGATATTTCGGAAGGACTGACCATCACTGGATATGCCTCATTCGTCAGTGGGCCACAGCTTTTCTGGTGTCAGAATGCAGAGACAGAAAAACTGCAGAGGATTTCTGATGTAATACAAAAGGCTGGTAATGCTTTGGAAACTGAAGCTTTGAGTGATGAATCCTTGACGATTGGAAGTGGATGCATTGCCCTTTATCCTGAGGACAAGCTGTGGTATCGTGCAAAGGTGACCTCACGAGAATGTGATACACTATCCGTTAGATTTGTTGACTATGGAAACGAGTCAAAAGTTGAAATGAGTGAGGTCAGACCCCTGCCGTGTGAGGTGTCCGATTTGCCTCCTCAGGCATTTGCCTGCCAGCTTAATGGTTTTGATATTTCAGAGGGCTCCTGGAATGACAAGGCAGATGATCAGTTCTTTGAGCTCATCACTGACCAGCTCTTGAAAGTCACAGTTTTGAAACTGGGCGGCTTGTTTGATGTAGAGACTCCTCATTTTGTTAGTCTAGAATGTGGTGAACTCGTCATCAATGATGCGATGAAAAATTGTTGGAATTGCAAGAGCACGTCATTTGAAACAACAAATGCACCACTAGTTCCTTCTGTTAATCCTTCGGTGGTTATTGAAATTGGATCTTACGAATGTGTAGCTGAAGCTACAGTAAGGCCCAAGGAGTTTCCTCAGACAGCTGTGGAGTATCCACAGGATGACATTTGCAGTTCAACAGTTGAAACGCATCACCCAGAAGTAGAATGTGAAAGTATAATGGTTGGGCATCAGAAACAGGATACATCAGATACAAGTGATGCTGACATGGGCATAATACCATCTCAGGATGAGGAGTCTGGATTAAAGAACATAAGAGAGCTGGTTGTAGTCGAAGATCTAATTACAAACGAGAAGTCCCAGTTGACAGAGACCTCTGCAGGCACTGAAAATCTTGCCACTAATGAATTGGCTGTAGCGATGGATTCAGGTTTAAATGTTTCGAACAACGTTCATGAGAACCTGGTGGAAATTTCACTTCAGAAAGACCAGCTCAGTGATGAAAAAGATGAAAAACATTCATCAACTCCAGAACACAAACACAACAGGATTGAGGACGATCCCGAGATTATTAAATCAGGTATGTTCAAATCACATTTACAGGATATGCATTGCATTACATGATTTTTATGCATATATTAAAATTCTCGATTCTTAAGACTTGGGGTACATACGGAGGGCTGCAGAGAGAAATCAGATTGGATCAGAATGTGTGATTTGGTCCCATGCGCACAAGAACTGGTGCCGAGCACAGATTTTAAAGATTTCTGACGATACTACCTTGGTAAGTATATATCTTGCTGTGAACTCACTCATAGCAGTGAACATCATAACCTTAACTGTTGATTTTTACCCACAATAAATGGTCAGTATTCAGGTGCAATTCTAAAATAATGATATATATAATTTATGAAACAATATTTGGTGCTTGTTTTACAGGTACTGCTTTTGGACCATGATTCTGAGGTGGTGGTAGATCCTGTTAACATCTTTGAAATCGTACCAGCGCAACTATTGCAGGTAAATAATAGGCAAGGTAATAATCTGTCTCATCTTTATTCAACTGCAAAAAATTTTGTCCCATCCAGTTAGTGATGTGCTGAATGCACTTATAAAGTGAGTCAAGGGGACCATAGTTGTTTGGGGAGAGGGCCAAGTAGATCTGAGTATCATCTGCATAGCTGTGATAAGATATCCTATAGTCTTACATTATTTAGCCAAGTAGCAACATGTATAAATTAAGAATTGCCCAAGAATTGAACCCTGGGGAACCCCACAGGTCACTGGCACACTCTCAGATACATTTTCTGTTTGCACAGAGTAGTCTCTGCCTTGCGGGTATGAAGCGAATCATTTTAGGACAGTTCCTGAGAGACCAACCCAGTTCTCAAGTCTGTCTATTTTATGGTCAATGGTATCAGGGGCAGTGCTGAGATCAAGCCATAGTAGAACAGATGTTTTTCCACAAATATATTTAAAAGAATATCAACCTTAATTAGAGCCGTCTCAGTACTATGATTATTCCAAAAACCTGACTGAAGTTTGTCTATACAGCTATTTAAGGATAGAAAGCCACTGCTAGATTTTTCTTTTTTAAGAGTCTTCACAACTGCAGTTTTTTAATTTGTTACCCTGCGTTCACACCAGCAGCGACTTTTCGCCTCTTGTCGTCCAAATTGCTTATCGCTCATCGCCCGTGGCCGTTTCTGAACTCAAGTGGACCGTTGGTTGCCATGGTTTCACTGACGCCAAGCACAAATCGGATGCATTCCCACTAGAAATAAAAGACCTGGTGAGAAATCACTTGTGTGCTTATTTTTGTTTAATCCCCATGTCTGTGCAGTCAGTTTGTGAGGAAAGCGGTCTTTGGTCTTTGCGATTACTGCCTATTGGCAGCAAAAGCACTGCTGCCATTATTCCACCTGTAGTAGGAACAATTATCTAGGAACCAAAAAATGGAGTGTACCGTTCCACAGTGGCGGAGATGAAGCGCGTACTACACTGCTCAATCAGAGAACTTGTAGAGAGGAGAATTACCACTCTGCAATGTCTTCCAGGTTTTTCAGACGAGGGCACTCCCGAGTGAGTCCAAAATGAATGGGTTGATATGGAGCATTTGAGCAAAACCATAGTTTATGAATGCTTAAACATTTTTAATGTAAAAGAATGCGATCATTTCCTGAACACAGAACAGCATAAAACATTTTAACACCGCTGTTATATTTTTAAGAGCTTTTAAACTCGAGCTATAGGAGTTTAAAACAGCACCTCATGTACGTCCATGACGTTAATGAGCTGCTCCATTCGCCAATCAGTCACGCTCTAGCAGTAATGCCCTCCTTCTGCTGCCCAAAACCCGTTTGGTGTAGAAAAAAGGAAATATATCGGTAAGATTTCCTTGTTTTTTTTTAGTGAAATACATCCTCCTACTTTCTAAAATTTAAAGAAAAGTTCTGGCCGAGGGATTAGAAACTATTTTAACTTCTCGTTTTTAGCCATTGAGCTCCATTT
The DNA here is from genome assembly GCF_904425465.1 of Colossoma macropomum. Lineage (NCBI taxonomy): Eukaryota > Metazoa > Chordata > Actinopteri > Characiformes > Serrasalmidae > Colossoma > Colossoma macropomum. The sequence goes on along the minus strand of NW_023494795.1, from coordinate 9,865,780 downwards.
ACTCCCATTCATTGAGGACTCACTTGCGGGCACCCTCTGCTGTTTAACAGGCCTGTTTTTGATATAACAGGGAGAATAGGAAGTGGCCAGGCTCCTCATAAAACGGCTCTGGATCAATGCTCAGTTCCTATTGGTAGTCGCCCCATCGCTTCGCTCCTTATTAGAAAGGTAAAACTCCGCTCAACTTTGTCACGTCACTGACTCCGCCCACTTTGCGTCGCCAACGTTCGCTCCGCCTCCTGTGGCCGGAAAACGCCAGCTCTGGCCGCTTTGTCACGTCACTGCTGGTGTGAATGCAGGGTTAGGAGAAACGCCTGATGTGAGTGAGGTGTGTACTGTCTCAAGTATGTCTGATGCTATTAAGTAAAACACATTCCTTAAAAAGTTAGTTAGTATTGTCAAGACTACAAGTGGAGGATTTGCGATGACTATCGATTAAAATTTCATTATTGATCGCACTAAACTGGGGCACAGTTTAAGACAGTTTAATCCTTTGTAAAACATCTTTTGCCACAGGATTTACAGTTGCTCATTTTGCTCCTGTTTGAATGTTTGTAGAATTTTGTGTGGCGTCATTGAACACTGGCACCACATTCATTTTAAATGTTTTAATTTACTGTGATTTATACCTACAGGTTCCTTGTGGTGGCGATACCAGTATACCAGGTACAATCACCTCTGAATTAAACAGATATTTGCAATATATTTAAGGCAGTGCAGACTTGAAAACCTGATCATGATTCTTTGTGCTGTTTGATAAAATACAAAAAGAAATGGAGTCATTAGACTAAGCTGAACAGTCTAGCTTTAGTAATAAATTGTGAAAGTAGTGGTAAACAGATTTAACAGTTATCTTGTGTAGATGTGATTGACTACTGTACAATCGCAATATTGTATGTCACATTGACATTTAATCTGCAATGCTGCCTCATAGAAGAAGGCAAAGAGATGTTGGAGGAACGAAATTCTGATCTTCTGTCAAAGGTAGGTATGCATGTCATTTTGTTATTTAGGAGGAAATCAAAGGAAAAATGCATTACAGACATGGTTAAAGTGATAGTAATTCTGACACACTTATTAATAGGCTGAAGAAACAGAGCATGAAGCTGTAGCCAGTTTTGCATCTGTGGAACCTTCTGGTAAGAGAATTTATTCTTTTGTTTTAAATTATTTTTTTTGACATTTTGTTTACTTGAAAATCTTTGAAATGCCTCTTTAGAATTAGACGACGAGGAGATGGTTGAAGAGTCTAGTGCTGTGGTTGTGAGGGATCTGTTTGTTATCCCTGAGGAACAGGTAAATATGTTTTGAGACTTAGTGAATGCAGTCAAATTTGAACATCACTGGAGGAGTTGGCTGAACATTTCTTCATTGCTCCAGCTGTCTTCTGTGCTTGTTATTGCAGCCTCAAGATAAAGATGCCTCCTGGTCAGGTTATTTGATGGGAGATGCTGAGAGTGAGTAATCTTATTTGTCTAGCCAACATAGAGTCTATCATTGGTGGGGCAGCTGTGGGACCATCATGGAAAATGTGATGCCCATCATTGTTTTTAATTTTGATTAGCAGAACCTTTGTATGAAGATGAGCACAAAGGCTCCGATGAAGGCCCTGATATTCCTCTGGAAATGGTAAGATGGTGCTTGACCTGTGCCTCAACTTGAAATTGACAATGGACCATTTTACATTATTAGTTCATGAATTATTAGGCACGATTCATGATATCTTTTAAAAGGCAAAAGTTCTTGTTTTTCCATAAGCTTCCATCAAAGTATAATGACTTGTGTCTGATTCTAAAATGACTTCGGAGTTAAACGATAAAATAATTTTGCTATTCGGGGAGTCAAGTGACCTTTATTTCTATAGCACATTTAAAAGACAAGTGTCGACCAAAGTGCCCCGCAATATCAATTAAAATAACCACTACTATCTAATCAAAACTATACAATACATTGATACAAGACGAATAAAAAGCAATAAAACAAACAAACGCAAAATAAAACAAAATAGAAAAGCTACAGTGGCAAGACGGAACCAACCAAGACAGAACAGTTACTGAGTGCATAATCATTAAAAAAAGACTCTCAAGCTTGAGGAAGTAGATGGGTTTTAAGATTTAACTTAACCTCTATTGTGGGGGATTCCTCTGTGAAAAGCGGAAGACTGTTCCAGAGTCTTGGGGCAGCTACAGAAGTCAAATATTCAAGGAGTATCCGTAAAAGTTAATGAACAGATGTCTGGTTAACTGCAGGAAGGGAAAAACTGGAAAGGCTGAAAATAATGTATGGCTGTAAGCTTTTTAGGTGTAGAGCAACCCACTGAGAAATGCACTTGAAAATATGTTTTTATTCAAAAACAGCTGAGGGACATTAGTAGGTTTTTTATGTCAGGTGAGTACTGAAGGTTTCTTCTTCAAATAATCTAATGAGCTAACAGCTAACCACAGTCATGTCGGATGCTGATGAGTATTTGTCTTTTACACAAGGATTTTCTCCTCAGTGGACGACGTGCCAACATGTTCTTTGTCAGAAATCATTCCTGGACTTTTATCGGCTAATATCAGCCAGGCTAGTTAACCTTGTTAGTAACATGGCCGCGCTGTCTCTCTTCTCAACTATGTCCTCAACAGTGCACCGTTGGAGGCGCGGTCACATTCATGCACACGTATTTCAGAGTAGCGAAGTATAATATTCTTAATCACACATACAAGCAAAACTTAGTTTCACTGAATTGCTGGCCTGTATATTTTCTCCATCTTTCCAAGATGAAATGTAACAAATCACTATCCAGGTTATTATTCATTTCAGTTTTCAAATACTGGCACTGTATAATAATACTGGCAATAACAATAATAAAAATCATAATAATAATTATAGTTTTAATTTATATAGTACTTTTCATGCCGGTGGCAGCTCAAAGTGCTTTACAGACAAGTGATAAACAGTAATACAAGAAATTATAAGTATTAATTTAGAATCATATAAGAAAATGACACAGATCAAATTAAAAGATAAATACCACTCCTTGGGCTGTTCGCAGGTACTTAAGTACTCGTTTCACATCCCTACCCCTTTCACCACTGTCATCCAAGTGAAAGCTAGTTTTGAGACGCATCCTGATACAGTTTCACTCATGTTACAGATGGAAAATGTGTTGATTTCTCATTCCCATTTATTTCAAACAGGATGTGATCTTTAAGACCAGTTCCAGAAATGTTTAATGATGTTTAAAAAGAATATTTCTTCTGTAGGGTGAAATGTTTGAAGATGTTTCGGCTGAGCAAAAAGGTAAGTAAAATATTTTCATAATCAATGTATGACTTTGGTGTTTCTATTTTGAATATTTGTTTCACATTTCATATTTAATTAATTTACATTAAATCAGAATGCTTTCCTGCACGAATGAGACAAGACCTTCAGCTTTTGTTTATTTCTGTATGTAATTTTAAATGCACATTTGTCTTTTTGTACAAATAAAAGTAAGGCATTACTATAAGGACAGCATGGTGTATTACATCAAAACTGTACTTGATAAAATGCTGTAAAATTTTTGGAGGAAAAGAAGTTCAGTGGTTTCCTTCATTCTTCCTGAGCAGAACCAGTGTTGGAGATGGATCCAGTATTAGATCTAGGACAGAACATCAGTTCTGATTCAGAGGTTCAGGTAAAATACTGAATTGTTTGCTTTTGGAGGGATTTTATAAAGTTACCTTTTTCAAGCAAACTGTGTTACAAAATACCCTGATCTGCCATAACATTAAAACTTTGTTTCTGCACTCACTGTACATTTTATCAGCTCACTGACCAGATAGGAGCACTTTGTAGCTCTAAAATTACAGACTGTAGTCCATCTGTTTCTCATTATGCTTTTTTTAGCCCCCTTTTACCCTGTTCTTCAGTGGTCAGGACCCCCACAGGACCACTACAGAGCAGGTTGTGCTGGTACAGTGCTGCTAGAGTTTTTAAACACACTGTCCACTCTATTAGACACTCCTACCTTGTTGGTCCACCTTGTAGATGTAAAGTCAGAGACTGACTTTACATCTACTTTACATCCTCTAGTCCTTCATCAGTGGTCACAGGACGCTGCCCACAGGACGCTGTTGGCTGGATATTTTTGGTTGGTGGACTATTCTCAGTCCAGCAGTGACACTGAGGTGTTTAAAAACTCCAGCAGCACCGCTGTGTCTGATCCACTCGTACCAGCGCAACACACACTAACACACCACCACCACGCCAGTGTTACTGCAGTGCTGAGAATGATCCATCATCCAAATAGTACCTGCTCTGTGAGGGTCCATGGGGGTCCTGACCACTGAAGAACAGGGTAAAAGCAGGCTAAGAAAGTATGCAGAGAAACAGATGGACTACAGTCTGTAACTGTAGAACTACAAAGTGCTCCTGTACGGTCAGTGAGCTGATAAAATGGACAGTGAGTGTAGAAACAAGGTTTAATGTCACGGCTGATCAGTGTGTGTGTTTTCGTTTAGGCTCAAACTGAAGATGCTGTGGAGACACGTCCTCCGGTCGAGGAACCGAGAGGTCTGTTTATGTTTTCTTTCATTTATTGAAAAATTTAAAACTTAATTCACCTTATCTGAAATAATCTTCATCTCTTTGTTTATTCTTTTGCAAGATGTTGTAACATTAGATCAAAGTGCCAGTGAGGTCAGTAAGGGGGAAGATGAGCTGATAGATTTCCTTGCAGCAACACCGCTAGAGAAGGTACTTTTTTTTTTTTTGCATTAGTTCCAGTAAATATATGGATTATAAGTATTATAAAGCTAAAACCTTAATATTGGCTCGTAGGTCCAGAATGTGGAACTTGGGGCTGAACCTGATCTGGATGCTTTGATTGAAGAAGTTAACAGTAAGACATTTTAACCTATTTAAAGTACAGTGACTTGTTGTCCTGTTGATTTTCAATGAACACATGCACAACATATTATACAAGTGTGAAGGGGTTCTAATGGTGAAAACATTGATTAGCATGATTAGTTTATTTCAAATAATAATAATGGTGTTGCACTTAATGTCCCTATGTGTATGCCACCCTGTCACTGATACCTCTTAACTATGCTAACGGAAGAGGAAACACAAGTTACACCAAACAGGAAACCAGGAACCTATTGGGTGGAAAAAAAAAAGAAAAGTAAGTCCTCTTGCCAATAGAAAAGCAACTTTTTCCCCTCACAGGGTAAACAGGTTTTGGTACATTGGCATATTGTGGGACATGAGTGCATAGTTATTACTTTAGGTAAGCAAAGTCTTCAAAAGCAAAACTGAGACGAAAATAAAAACCCTTTTAAAAAAGTCTCAGAAGTCTTTAATTTCTTGTTAAATGGTATGGTGAGTGTTTTCTGACATCCTGCTGGTTCTTAATAGGTTTTACAGAAGATCTGATTGATTTTGTGAGTGATCCTGAACTGGACTCGGACACTGCATCTGACGACACGGTATGTTACGATAATGCTGCTGTCCGCTTGAAGTACTCTTGGTATGTAGATATTATGATAATTACTGCTTGTCTTAACCTTAGCTTCCAGGAGATAAGGTGGGCACTGAACCTCCTCTTGCTGTGACAGCATCTTCTGGTGAGTTCTCAGAAAAACAACAGGAAAACCTCTGATAAGACAAGATTAAAGGTCTTTTTTCTATCTGTCATCAGGTTCTGTACTTACACAGAAATCACTCACATGCTTTGCAGGCTTGGATGCAAAAGCATCCGTTTCTGAACATCCTGACTCAGAAGAGCTCAGCGTTTCCAGAGTTTCTCACCTCGCTCTCAGAGTTCAGGACACGTCTGACGATGATATTATCTTTGTGAAAGCGTGGCAGGTACCTTTAACAGAGGCAAGTGAGCCAGATAGCGGAGAGTAACTGCTGATTACTTAAGCACACTCTTATTCTAAGACAGATCTGTGGAAGTCACTTGGTTTCATTTTGCCACTTATTGATTTGTACCCTGCCGTCACTTTTCAGTAACCTTTAAGTGCTGGGGCTTCCACTCAGTCTGAAACCTGTGCTTGAGAAGCTGATTAGTAATTCTATAATGAGCACTTATCTGTTTTGTAATATCATTATTATTTCTGAAAACTAGAGATTTAATGTTCTGTTTACTTTTTCCCACCATGGGTTTCCTGTTATTGTTCGAGTGCTTCAGCTTTACCAAATCAAATACTTCATTACAGAAGAGATTTTCTTTCATGGTTTCAGTAAAATGTTAAGTCTGAAAGTGATCCACATTAAGTGCTACATGTTGCGAATTGACAACAAGGAAAACACTTTTTTGTTTGTGCGATAAAAATAAACAGCATTTTTCATACTTTTTGTAGTACTTTTTTTACATTTTACTGACATGATTTCCAGTCTGTACAGAGGTTTGAGTTTTGGAAAAGAAATCAAGGACTTGGGTTTTGCAGAAGCAGAAGAAGTTGCACATTGTAAGTATCATGTCCATATTTATGAAGATCATTGACTGGTGTTCTGAACAGAGCTGTACACTTGACTATAAACCTAACACATCATAGTTGAGACTATAATTAGTCAGTGGAGGCTTAAACCTTTTCTACAAATAAAAAATGCTCAGAGATGTCGTCGGCTGCGCTGTCTAATTACCCTTTCATGGGTCAGTGTTGCAGAGTTCAGGGCGACGTAGTGAATTTACACCAGGGTCCGTTGTCTTTTTACACAATTTACAAAAACTTTTTCTTTTAAATGAAGTCTTAAGCGTAGTGTGTACCACACTGTTCATCTCCTTTATTTTTGCAGTATACTTAAAAATGAGTGAATACAAAGCTTGACCAGTTAAAATCTTACATTCTGACACATTTATTAAAATCTTAGTTTAATGTTACTCTTTAACAGGGGTCACTGAATCTTGTCCACAAAGGGCTGCCGTGGCTGCAGGTTTTCATTCCAATCAACCAGAAACTCGCCTGATTCTACTACTTCAGTCAGTTGGCCTGTCTCCAAACAACTGGCTAGTTATATGAGGTGAGTTCTTGCTTTGTTGGAATGAAAACCTGCAGCCACAGTGACCCTTTGTGGATAAGATTTGTGACCCCTGCTCTATAAAAATGGATTAAAGTACAACAAAGCTTAAAATGTCAAACACGTCTTGGCTGATTGACTCCATTTGGAGTGGGGGGGGGGATTGTGCAAATTAGATTTTTTGCTTTGATTTTAAGTTGACATTGGGAGGCAGGCCTATGTTTTTTGTTTAGGAAAGACAAAAATGCATGTATTTTAACTCTCAAGCATCAAGTCCCTAAAAGCACACAACTTGCATAGTCTATGATATCATAGACACAGAAGAACAAAACTAGTTGCACCTAAGTGAAAGTAAATTTTAGGAAGACATCCAACTTTTTGCAGTATATTTAAAAATCAGTAAACACGAAGCTGTAAAATCTTAAGTGCTTTTCACTTTTATTATTGCAACATACATTAATATACAACCTAAACATTTCATTCTAGGAGAAAAGGTGTTTTGTAGTGTAAAAACTTTGTACTGACTGCTTTAAAGAGCATTAAAAACTTTAGAAATTGATAAATCACCCAGATAAACTTGACACATGCTTAAAACTGATTGCCAACAAATGTACATGCTTATTGTTTGATAGAAAAAGTTATGATCAATGATTAACTCGGGTACTGAGGTAATTAATAACGTGTGTGTGTATGTATGTATGTATGTATGTATGTATGTATGTATGTATGTATGTATGTATGTATATACTGGTCTCCAGAAAGAGATCCCTTCATTTAGCAGTGTTCCAGATTCACCACGTGATTCTCAGTTTAAAAAATTCAGTACTGCTAAATGTAACTGTAGAAACAAGGCACATGAGGCGGAGAGAAGTTGATGTCCTCAACTGATTAATTAACCTTTTAATTTGAATTACCTGTATAAGTATTACTATGGGGAAAAAATAATCACCCACCCCCCTCAAATTAAGTTGATTGCATTTGCCACTTGTAATATTTCTGACTTGGTCCATTCCTAGAAATTCAATTATGCAGCAGTTAAAATGTCACTATAAATTTGAATTGAAAATTTAGCACATCAAATATTCATAGTAGTGGCTACATACTTCACATTTCTTCTTTTACTGTACATTTAAACATCTTGTTCACTCTTTTCTAGTCGGTAACAGTAATATGAGCCACAAAATGAAGCACTGTGCTCATTTTCTCTCAATGGATTACATTGATGACTGAGGTATAGTGATGTTGGTGCCTGGAATCAGGTTGTCGTCTTTTCCCTCGATTAAATGATCCCACTGATTGAAATCCCTCTCTAGAGCTGTAAAGAAAAACATACATCTGATTAGTCAGAAAGCTCCACACCAATGCAATTCAGAGTTTTGATGCCTGTTGGCTGACAAAAGTGCAAAAGTTGGATAAAGAATGTGAGTAAAAAGTTCAAAAAGGGGAGGATAAACATGCTTACACATTTAGTCTGGACTAAATTAAGTGCTTCAGGTAGGGATGAAAAATATGGGAAAACATTTTAGTATGAAGTGGCCAAAAGAAACTATGGTGTTATTTTAAAGAAATCCCCACAACAACGATACAATTACTGTTGTCATTGTAGCAATTTACACCTTCGAAACAAAGGACTCAATGAATGGATGTATTAATCTATTATTATATACACCGATCAGGCATAACATTATGACCACCTCCTTGTTTCTGCGCTCATTGTCCATTTTATCAGCTCCACTTACTATATAGGTGCACTTTGTAGTTCTGCAGTTACAGACTGTAGTCCATCTGTTTCTCTGCATACTTTGTTAGCCCCCTTTTACCCTGTTCTTCAGTGCTCAGGACCCTCACAGAGCAGGTACTATCAGACACAGCAGTGCTGCTGGAGTTTCACACTTAACACCCTAACTCTTACTGTGTGAAATTAATGAAATGACTCGGCAAGATAAGTGGATATGCAAAGCTAACCATAGCGGATGTTGGTGCAACAGTTTGGGGGTACAAGCAGATTTGCACAGTTTTCTCCTTATCTTAATGTGGTCAATATCTTAATGTGGTCAACACCTAGTGGCTGAACTTTGCATCTTGAGTAAAGGAAGCTCTTACCTCAACAATTAGCACTGTGCAAAACTGTATGCCTAAAATCATCACACCTCAACCAGCAGGGGAATCAGATAGTCTTGCTTATGTTTTTTTTCTGACACACATTATCTATAAATATCTAATTCTATTAGATTATCTATTAATCTAATTCTGATGTTAAGTTGACATTGGGAGGCAGGCCTATGTTTTGTGTAGGAAAAACTCAAGCATGTACAGGGTGATTCAGAAAGATTCATCCGATTTCAAAGCGCCACATTTTTACAACTGTGAGGCGCCTAGGAACCAATCACAACCCCCTGAAAGAGGGGGTCATAGAGTTTCTGACGGTCAGTGGAAGATGGCTCCCTTCAGTCTGTGAGGAGATGAGACCCCTGAGCAGAAAGCGTTTTGCGTTCTCCACTTCAATAAGAGTGAATCCGTCATAACTGTGCAGTGTGATTTTCGTGGCCAGTGAAACTCCAACAGCTCAGAACGTTCGTCGTTGGTTCCACAACACTGGATGATCTCCGAAATCGCACTGAAAGAGCCGTGAGTGCAGCGACACCCGACATGCTCAATCCAGTATGGGATGAATCTGACTATGGTGTTGATGTTGTCTGTACAGCTGGAGGAGGTTCATACTGAGCACTTGTACAATTACATAATAAACTTTATGCTCATTTAAACCATTTACAGTTCACTGCATTGATCTGTAATGATTTACAAGTGAAAAATCATTTGGAAATCGGATGCATCTTTTTGAATCACCCTGTATTTTAGTCCCTAAAAGTACTCACACTTATCATAGACACAGAAGAACAGAACTAGTTGAACATGGGTGAAAGTAAGTTTTAGGAAAACTTCCAACTTACATAAGTGGCGCTGTAGGAATGCTAATGATGATTGGTTGCAAAGATCCATTGCTATATGAGGATCAATTTCTCCCTTCAGCTTCAGGATCTTCCCAATCCAGTTACCAGTTAGAAAGGTGAAATCAGGGAAGCTCTGATGGACTGTCCCCCTACACAAAGAGAACACAGTCAGGTTTAAAGCACTGTTTATACAGTCCGTGCTGATTGTCTACTACAGAAATGTTCACTTAGCATGGCAAAGCTACTTTTGTGTTTTTATTATGTATTAATTTATTTATTTTGGTATTTCAGCAGTTTGGCAAAAATTACTGACTTGATAGTTATCATTTTCCTTGGAATCATCGCAGAGTCCAGCTTCTTCATGCCAATGATATTCCCAGCCCACTGAAACTTCTCAGAGTTAATAAAAAAAATCGGCTGTTTCACACTTGGAAATATCTCCTCATCAAGGGGAAACATCCAGGTATCCAGTGCGATGCCACACCTGAAATGAAGCCAACCTCAAATTGTAAGGCTGCAAACTGACTGACATTCAAAACGTTGCGTTACCACTGTGATACGTACTTGAATTTGACTTCCTTGCACAAACACTCGATCACTGTGGCCCCACCAAAGGAATGACCCATAACTGCTATTCTGCACAGGTCCATGCAGTTCTGTGAAAGAACATATGAATATGAAAGTACTGAACCTAAAGTGACAGCCTGCCTGTGAAAATGGAACTTTTCCTTCTTGTTAGCTTATTATATTCAATTGTTTTTGCTCTTAAACCACATTAAAACCTGTATTTTTGGCTTAAAAAATTAATATTTGGTTTCACAACCAGTGTTCCAGTGGTCCAATGTTCTTCAGATGTTGTGGGCGTCTGATATTTGATGATCATGGCAACTATATTGTTATCCGATTTATATTCTTCGTCTTTTTATTATTGTTTTTCTGCCAGATTTTTGGCGCGTAACTCGTCCCTCAGTTTTCCAGTTATCAACACTGTTCCAACTTCAGATTGTCCTGACTGGTTGTGTGATTCGGGCTTGTATAGAGCTTTTGGATCAGATGCACTGATTCCGTGTAGCAATGGAATTTTGCCGAATTTTTTCCCATAGAGAATGAATGGGGTGAAAAATTGCATGACAATCTACTGAACTACCGCTTGACCTAAAGACACCGTTTCACATGCACATCTCAGGGCAGGCCCACAAGCACAAATTCAATGTTGTTCTGACCCGCACTCATCCATTTGTCGTTTTTTTCCCCCATCCCTAGTTTCTTCCGTAGACTCATTCATTTTCGCCACCACTCAAACTCCATTACTTCTTTGCCTGACAGCCACCAAACTACATGTCCTCACTCAGGGCAGGTCATCAAGCTCTAATCCACAGCCATACTGACCTGCACTCCTCTATGTGCCGTTTTTTCATCACTCATTCTTTCCATTCATTTTTGCTCCAAACAAAGCCCTAAGGTTTCTTTGTGCCCAACAGCCACCAAAGAACATGTACTCACTCAGGGCAGATCTCCAAGCTCTAATCTGAAGTCATACTGACTTGCACTCCTCTTTGTGGTGTTTTTTCATCCCTCCTTCCTCTCATAGACTCATTCATTTTCACCCTCAAACAAGACACATACTTTCCTTTGACTGACAGCTAACAAACTACATGTCCTCAGTCAGGGTAGGTCCCCAAACAACAATCCACAGCCACACTGACCTCCACTCCTCTACGTAGCATTTTTTCATCCCTTGTTCCTCACACAGACTCCCATTCATTTTCAACAACACATAGCTACCACTTGGTAACTCGTTTAGTACAAAAAACTAAATATACCCCCCCCACACACACCATGCGCAACCGCATGTTTCTAGTTGTTATTGTTAATAATAATAATAATAATAATAATAATATTATCATCATTATTATCATTATTAATACTCACCTCTAATGTTGTCCAGTCAAATGTGGACTGCAAGACGTTTTCCACAGACTTTCCTGCGTTGATGTCGATAAGCAGATTCAAAGCTCTGATGCATTCATCTGCTCTTTGTTTCACCTAATAATAAAAAAAAAGGAGAGAAAATGGATTTTTTGCTTTATCATATTCCAAAGCACATCCTTTCAGCTATATTCTGTCAGCTTATGAATACTTTGGGTCAACTGTCAAATAGTGGAGAACTGCCTGAGTGAAAATGTTGGTGAGGCAAGCAGAGCAGCTCTTTAATATGCAGAAAGGCTGTTCAGTGCAGCAGCGAGCTTTCTGGCTTCTTTTGAATCGTAGCTTCGCGGGTGAGATGAGCCTTTTTTGAACGTAGCCTCGGTCGGTGTTGAGTTTCATATCAGCTAATCATTTAAAAAAATGAACATATCTTTGCTGTAGTGGCTTCACAGTTTTAGTTAATGTGTTTTAAATTACAAGTTTTCCTAAGTTGCCCAGTGACGCACACACTTACTTTTCATTTCAGTGTTAGGTTGAGCTCGAAATAAAAAGGCTGTTATTGTGTGCTGTAAGTGTAAATGAACTGAAGAAAGTTTTAATGCTTTGAACTTTGAATTGGAAAGAAAAAACGAATGAAATTTCACAATATACTGACTTATCAATTTAAAAGCTTTTATGTAACCTTAAGCAGTGTTTTGTATTAGTTGGGCTGTTCATGACATAACTGGACAGGACATCTGGTTTAGGGGAAGGTTAGTGTTGGGCTGGGCGATTAATCGAAAAGTAATCGAAACTGGCTTTCAGAACCTCTAATCGACGTGATCTTGCCCATGTCTGTTGTTTCGATTTTTTGTGTTCATGTACTGTCCCCCTAAAAAACATACAACCGCGTGTTGTCATGTGACTTCACCATGTCCAGTCTGCGACACTGGAGCTAAGGCTACGTTCACACAGCAGGTAGAAGTGGCCCAAATCTGACTTTCTCACCAAATCAGACTGTTTTGTTTGGCTGTTCACAATATCTTTTAAATGTGATCTGTATGCAACTTCAGTCTGAACAGATCAGCTCCTAAACTGACCCACATGCGCAAAAGAACATGTCACGTTGCTTCACGCGGCTCATCCAGAGGTAAACAATCATGACTATGAATGAACGCCAGTCGCTCCCGGAGGTTCAGCTTCATCTTCACCAGCATCACAGGAGCCATCATGAAGCTTCACTGACTGACAGCTGGGCTCATCACAAAGAATGTGTTGGAGCTCGCTGTAAAAAGAGCACGGTCACTTCTTTGGTCACAAGCTTTGCTTTCAGACTTTGAACTGTTCTTTGATGCAGCAGCCTCGTTCGGCCATTTCTTTCAAAAACTCTTCAAACACGGAGGGTTTTGGATGAGTCTCTTCTAATTTTTGTACAGAAATATCACCTCAAATGTTTGAGGTCTCAGCAGCGCGAAATTATGACTAACGTTGAGTTGGACTGACGTGAAAGTCGCATAATTTCTGATCTGGCTGTTGAGACGATTTACATTTAAATATGTAGAGCATATTTACAGTACAAACCTTGTCAGTGAACTATGATGGCAAAAAAACAAAAACAAAATCGTTCATTAATTGTAATCGAGGTAAAACATTAATTTAATCGTGATACTAATTTGAGGTTGTATCGCCCAGCACTGGGGTTAGTGGTAGATCAGGTAGACTCGTGCTTGTTTTAACAGAGCAGTCAGGTTTAATTTAACACGCAGCTGCATGTTAAACCCCTGAAGTTACCGGTTTGGCGATTTACCTGCTGCTAAGCTAACGAAAGAGCAATAGCCCCAGAGTGTCTGTAGCATATAACCAATATGACCCTTGTGCCAACAGCAACAGTACAACTGACTGAAATTAGTTTTTCTGTAACAGTGATAAGGTGGTGAGTCTCTCACTTGCTTGTTTCTTAGAGGACGTTCAAGCTCGCCTGGTTTCAGCGCCCTGTAGTACATCCACTGTTCCTCCAGGTTGTCAGATATGGGCCGGAAGTTTTGATGCACTGCATGAGGCCTTTGTTCTGCCTCACCCTTCTCCTTGTAGTAGAACGTTGCCGAGGCTGACTCATCCCTGAAAAAAAGGAAAAAGTTGCTTGAGGGGAAAAATACTGTAATGATGCACGGCTATATTTCCATGACGGGATTACAGAATTCAGTGACGCAGGACGTCACATGCTAATACAATACACGAATTTCAAGACTTTATCAAGAACATCTTATCTGTTTGAAGAGGAGAGAAAAGGAGCTTTTTTCCCCCAGATCAAAGTGTTTCTGTAATGATTTGTCTGAGCTTGTAGCTCAGCACATGTTCAGTGGAGATGGCAACAATCCAATAGCAGGTAACAGTATGTGGCTGATAACAGTAAAATGCTGGACACTTTAGACTCTAGTTTAGACACTAAAAAATACAAATAAAGGTGGTTTTAAGGTCTAATTTTGAACCTTAAATACATTTTCCCAGGTGAAAAGTTTGTATTTGTACCTTTTCATAACCGAATATTTTAAAACTGAACAATAAAATAAAAAGGCTGGAGACGAGACGGGGTGTGTGGAGTCAGTACAGCTTCGAAAATATAATTTCAATGAATTATGGTACAGTTATGTTCCCTGACTGAAGGTACTGAGATGGACCCTTGAGGGTCCCACCCTAGTGGCAGTTTCATACCCTTTTTCCTGAGAGTGTACGTACCTCTATGCTAAACCAGTTCTCTATGGGATTAGCTGGAAATAACACTGGTTTTATCAAGAGAGCCATCAATGAAACACGATCTTTAAGAGCTGTATTTGAACGAGAGGGCTACAATCACACGGTCAATCATAGCAACACAGTGATTTTAATGGTAGAAATGTTCTGAAAAGATATCAGTGAAAATATACAGTGTGAAGGCTGTGAATGTGTTTACTGTCTGTAAGTTCACACCTATTAACGTAAGCTAGAGTCCAGGGAGCTGATGGGCAGCAGGACACTCACTAAAATTACATTATTAATTAAGCAATTTACTCAATTTTGACTCAAACAACCTCTGCACTGAGCTGATGTGCTCATAATTTATTTTTACTCTGTAACATTATGAAAATTAAAATAGCGAAGTAAAAGTATTTCATTAAAAATTAACTCGAGTAAAAGTACTATGATTTAATTCTACGCAAAAAACTACTCAATTACAGTAATGAGTAAATGTAATTCGTTACTTACACCTTTGGGCTACATGAAATCTACGTATCGCTGCTGTCGGAACAAAACCTTGCATCTTTTCAGTTTTTGACAATTTGAAAAAACCTGTTGCTCTTTACTTTGTGTGTAAATTACATGATGAATGCGAAAGCCCTGGTTCTTAATGACTGAGAACTGGTGTGCAGACTGCAGGTCACATGGCAACGCAGTCTTGCCAAGCTAGTCGCTAACGAAAAGGCAAAGAGACAGATTTAAGATTTGTGAAGATGAAGTCGCTTCTCTTTCGAATTTTCCCGTTCCACCTTAAATGGTGCCGCATTTACATTCTGGTGCCTCAGGCAGAATTTAAGGTGGAACGGGAAAGTTCAAACAAGAAGCTGGAGAATGAGAAGCGACTTCAGCCTCGTTAGACAGCCGAATGTTGAGAGACATTTTACAAGAAACTGTTAACTTTGGAGGAAAAGTGTCCTGGCGAAAATGGGAGGAAATTAAAGCTATTAATGCTAAAGCAGAGCAAAGTAAATCAGCGTTTTCGTTTATATTTTTTAGCGTATACTACTACATTAACACACACTGAGACATACTGAACATTAAATGTTGTGGCTCCCAAGGTAGTTTGATTTTGGTGGAAAGGACAAAATGGCTCTTCTTATCATTTGTGTTGAGACTCCTGACCTAACCTGGCTTTAATGCAGAGGGAGCTGGTCGGATTTCTCGCTCATCCAGTAGTGTTTTTGTTGTGTGCCGCCACAGACTGTCCGGGCGCTGCACTTCCACACTTCCAAGTTCCACCTTTTGCGTTCCGTCAACATCATGTTATAAATTAAAATTTAGAAAATCGATTTTTGACATTTTCTTTAGTGAATCGATTCACAATTGTCCACGTCTGCATTGCGCGATGCATCTAAGAATCGACCCCACCTAGTTATGTAGGTGTCATAAAGCCTTATGATCAGTACCCAACAGTAAAGTGTTACTGAAAACTGTCTAATGCCACTGGTTCCAACAGTGATAAGCTTGTCATGACAAATGATACAACTCTACATAATTGTTTATAAATGCTTATTCCATTATGTGTCCTCTTGTCATAAAGACTACTTTAGCTAACTTTGATCAAAACTGGTAAATGTAACCTTTATAGCAAATTACACTTACTGGAATAAGCTTAATGAACATTTATGTAGAGTTATGTCAGTTGTAATAAGAAGCTTATCACTACTGCTGAAGGAAACCTCATATCTCCATTTTTGGTGCTTATTTGAACATGCCTGTGGCCCTTTATGTTTTGTATAAATTTCATGATGTATGGATCAAAAGAAATGGCCAGAACGACTTGGAAAAACGTCTGGTTCCATTGACTTACATTGAAAGTAAAGTAGTTTTTTTTTCCTTCTTCTGTGAAGTTTACGAGGTTTTCTTCCGACAACAGCATTATGAAGGTGTCATAAAGCCTTATGAGCAGTACCCTAAGGTAAAGTGTTACTAAAAACTGTCTGATGCCACTTTCAGTCCCCAGATCTACAATGACTCTACAGCTTGGCCATGCTTTTCATATGGTCACACCAAAGCATACTGATAAGAATGTGATGACCTAGTTCGTACTATTGTCCACACACTTCTCACACACTTACTATGACATAATCAGCATCTCACTGACACAGAACAGTTCATTTAGCAGGCGTCCTTTTCTATTGTTAGGCACGTCCATTTACAGTCAACGATGATCTCTAACCCCATGCCTCGACCATACACATGTCCAGTTAGAAAGACTTTGTGTTCAAATCCTAGTTTAAAAAGGGACAAACCTGTGTTCCACTGCAGCGACAACAAAGCCCTGTGAGGCCAGCTCTGCACATATGGCTGAATACAATGTCCTGTAAAATACAACACGGACAACTCCATGGGTGACTGCAGGCAACTACAGGGTCAGAGGTCTTTAAACAGGAGCTGTTTTCAATGAAATGTACCTGAAAGCTCCCAGCCCATGGGAGAAGATGATTACTGGGTATTTTCCATCTGGCTTAAAAGATGCGTTCCACGCTGCTGGGATTTTGTACGACCCTTTTTCCAGAGGAAAAACAAACTTTTAAGTCATACTGTAAATCATACATAGGTCTGTAATGACCGAATATTAGCTGGAACTGCAGATTACAATTCATTTTCTCCTTGCAAGCCTAAATAATAGCAGGGTAGCTGAAGGTGTACGAGGAGAGTTTACCAAAGAGGTAGTTGAAAATTCGTTCGCTCAGCGTTCTGCTCATTTTCATGAAGTCTGCGAGGCCGTTGAAGTATTCCCGGCATGGAATCCAGTCCGGCTTTTCGGAACCCTCGGAAGCTTGGCACGGATAGTATAACCTGAAGAAAGTTCCCTGCGAATGGATGGATTTCTGGTTTGAAAAAGACAGCTGGCGATTACATTTTAATGTGTACGTAGAAAAATGAGCAAGTGTCACACAAGTGCCCATTCACTGAGTCATAATGGGATGCAGCAACACCCTGACCTTATCCTAGGCTGTACTCAATTACGGGTAAAAGTTCACGGTGGTTCAGAGGCAACGGAATAATAATTACATAAAAAGTTAAAAAGTCTGTTCCCTGTTCAGTTTCCAAATGCCTTCTTGGTGATATCACTGATCTTTCGCAATCATATTAAACAGCCTCACAGAACAGCTCATTGTTTTCATAGTATCATGATTTCCTTTAGACACGTTGCTGGTATTCATTCATTCATTCACTCACTTACCTGTACTGTGTGGCCCACCATTAAGTCTGCGCATCCCACCTGATGTGGCCCTTTTCCCGGAGGTATTCCCAAGTGGTTGTTATGGCAGCTGGCGTTCCCCATTGCAACAGATGACAAATGGCACCACTTCAACCCTGTTAGACAGCCATAATGTCATGACTCAAAAGGAAAATGCAGCCTCATCATCAAAATTAACCTCTGTCAAGTGATCAGTGTGCTGAACTCAGCCTGCTAGCCGTGATCTGTGGTGTTCACAAACCACCTCAGCAGTAAGGGTGCTGCTGTGGAATCAGGTGACAGTGACCACAAGTGCTGATCTGAGATCAGTTCTGGCTGTTTATCTCACAAAGCAGTGTTTCTCGTTTAGCCTGATGACTTGGAACAAGAACAAACCAGACAGGAGAAGAGCTGGAGGGCATTGCTATTAGACAGTCTTCAACCTTTTGGCTTAAATGACCCAGTTTACTGAGAAATCCTGCCTTTCTTTGTGAAATAGCCAACCATGGGTGATGCTACTCTCTCCTTTACTCAAAATTTGCAAGCAATGGATTACAAAACACATACAATTAACCTATGTTAGTCTGTTCCAGTGGCCTGAATGAAGATAAGTCCACTGCCCGTGTTAAATCAGCTTGTTTAATAACCAACAGAGCCAGATTTCAGGGGCCAAACCCAAGATTTAACCGTCTCTGGGACTTCAGTAAACAGTGTCAACGTGACCGCTTGGCTCTTGTGATGTGAGGACAGTTCAACACATCTGACCGCCACCAGTGAAACCAGCGAACAACCAGATAAACGTTTATTACATTCAAACATCACTGCTAGTTCAGAAATAGAGCCAGTTAGGCTAAAAAAGTTGGCAATAATGTTTTTTATCCATTTCAAAAAAGCCTCGACAGCATAGCTTTAACGTTTACCCAGATAAGCTAGCCAGTAACTTAACCTAACGTTAGCTCCTGATAGATTGACAGGTCAGATAAAAGTCCTTACTTTACCTGAGATTAAGAGCGACCACTCATAAATCTTCTTGACCAGCGGCTCCTGTACAATCCTACCAAAATTAAACATAGACCCGGGCTGCAGTCAGAGTGAAACCCAGCTCTGTCCTACCCAACAGCTCACATAACCTAGCTGCACCACAACTTAGCTGCCCTGCCATAGTTCCGGTGTGGTTGGTGACTGGTGGAATGAAAGACCGCGGCTGGATCCCAAATGGCTCCGTACTCCCTACCAAGTGCGCCGCACAGGTCGGGAAACTTTGGATTCTGTACCACAATAGAGCGATAAATGTTAGGTAAAGAGTCGTGCAGCTTCTAGCAGAATTGAAACGGCTTTCTATGAAATATATAATGTAAAATATCGCAGTGTTTGGGAGCAGATGCCCTTATTTTATAGCCTACGTAGTGCACTACGTAGGGAGTACGGAGACATTTGCGATTCAGCCTAAGAGTGCGCAACAGCTCCCCAAGTGGCACAGTTTGTCATTACAGGCTGGCAAAAGAAACACGAAAACAGAATAAGAACCTAGAAATTAAGACATACATAAAATAGGGATAAATTAAAGATAATAATAATAATAATAATAATAATAATAAAGTGAAAATTCATTGTACTTTTATTTATTTCTACACATATGTGCAAACATATCTATGATATATGTAATATTTTTAATGGTTTTAAATCATTAATTCTATATAGTATGTAATGTTATTAATCTCTGATGGGAAATTGAGTTGTTTCCATGGTAGCATTACAGTATAAAAGAATATACAGCTTCAGAAGAGATAAAATAAATAAGTGGATGTGTAAATGTAGATATATAGAAAAGACAGAATGGTTGGTCATTGCACATGAGATAAACATTAAAATAAAATAATAAATATAGCTTTTTTTTACCACTTCAATGCTATTTTTCTGGGCTTCCTGAGAAAGTAATACATCTTCTACAAATGAAACAGCACAGATCCTAACTAAAAAAAGGAAGAGAGCTCAAATCACCCCTGTTTTGGAAGAACTACACTGGTTATGTGTATCTTCAAAGTTCTTTTACTAGTTTTTAAGGATCTAATAGGCTCTAAAGCATCTGTGTACCTGACAGAGTGTCTGTCTGTTTATATTCCCACACAAGATCTTAGATCTACTACAGAAAATGAGGAGAGACTCTTGTTACGTTCTAAACTGTGGAACTCAATTCCACCTTTTATCAGACAGTCAAGCTCAGTGCTCACTTTTACGAAACATTTGAAAATGTACAGTGCTGTTCAAAAGTCAAAGACCCTTCATTTACTCAATTTCCACTCAAAATGGCCTCTAAGTACAAGTTATTCATTTTTCAGGGTTTTCTTCTGATGAGATATAAAACAATCCACTTGCATAAGGTACAAGAAAGTCAAAAGAAAAAATCTGGAGGTCAAAAAGTGATTAAAAGATTCAGAGAAAATCAGACTTAACAACTGTGGAAGACCTGGTAGACCCCAAAACTGCCCCCATCAGATAAACAGCATTTAAAGCTTTCATCTCTGAGAGAGAGGAGAAAATCAAGCTGCTTCAGATCTGAAAACATCCACAGGTGTTTCTGTCCATCCTTCCACTGTGAGAAGACGACTCAACGCTGTGGGTCTGAAAGGATGTGTAGCTGTCAAGAAGAACCTCACTGAGAAAAGGAGACGGACACACCAAACAAAGAAGCTGAACGATGGACTGACCACCCCAGAGTCCAGACCTCAACACCACTGAATGTGTTTGGTATTACTGGATCATGAGAAGCAGAAACTGCAACCAACTTCTAAGACTGAACTTTGGGGATGTGCAGACTACTTTGAGAAACTGAAAGCGAGTCTCCTGGAAAGAATGGAAGCTGGAATAAAGACAAAGATTTGACACATTCTGCTTAGTTGTTGAGGCTTCTGTGTAATTTTCTGTTACATATGTTTTCTGCTTCTCTTCCTGAAGCTAAAAAATGAATAAATTTATACTTAATGGCCATTTTGAGTGGACATTAAATAAATGAAGTGTGGTGGCATTCCACACTTCTGTCACTCTTTCATTAAGCTTATTATCGCAATCTTTCTTTCTTTTTGTATTTTTAATTGTATCAAATGTTATTGTTTATTTCAGGTAATACTCTCAGCTTTCATTTGTTCTGCTTTGTTTCTGTTTTGTTGTTGTTACTGAACTTTAGCACCTGTCTGTAAGGAACTACCCGCAAATGCAGTATTTTTTATTTATTTATTTATTTGGGTCAAACTGCATAAAGTTGAAGCCTGATGTGTGAAGTCTGATGTCAGTCGTGGTTGGCGGGGGCACTGCTGTGCCGCACGCTGTGGTGAAGGTAGCCCGGCGCTGATGTTAAAGCACTCGGTGAAACACGTGTTTCTGGGGTCATAAAATGATGCCACTTTTTGCACCGACTCGCTTCAAGGCCTTTCAGCACTCTGAGGGCCATAACTAACATAAACACGGTCAAAGTTCTTTCTCCACACCATTTAAGCCGGCGCAGAACTTCTCCCTGCTGCACACTCAGTATGCACCTGCTTGGGCTTCTCTTCATCACCGGGCTGGCCGGAGGGGCCGCCTCCTCTGCAGTAAGCAACCAAATTCTATTCTGTTTTGATGTTTGCAGTAAATACATATGTCTGCATTGCTTTGTCTCATTTAGTACATTAAATACTTTAATACTTTTATTTATAGATTCCAGTATCATCTCGAGTGCACGGTGAGTCAGAGCTCAAATCTATAAGTCTTGTCATGTTTACTTTTTGTAATTTTCTATACAATAATAACTTACATTGTGGATTTAAATATTATGATCTATTCACCAAAAGGTATTTTTAGATGTTTTATCTAGTATTTCAACTTAAGTGACCCTTATTAGTCCCACAACGGGGAAATTTCACCTGCGCATTTTAACCCATCCGTGCAGTGAAACACCACATACACACTAGTGAACACACACACACTAGGGGGCAGTGAGCACACTTGCCCGGAGCAGTGGGCACCCCTATCCGCAGCACCCAGGGAGCAGTTGGGGGTTAGGTACTTTGCTCAAGGACACTTCAGTCACATACTGTCGGCTCAGGGGATCAAACTGGCAACCTTCAGGGCTGGTTACCTAACTTCCAGCCCACCACTAAACATGTGAGCAAGAAGTTAATAAGATGATAAATTAAATACTATAATTATCTATTTCATTTCATTTTTTTGTGTTGTCTGTCTTGAGGTTGGATCTCTACTTTCATGATGAATTCTGGCTATCAGTTTAATTATAGCTTAATCCTCAATGCTAATCATTTTAGGATATTTTACACACTCATTTATCATTCTGAACACATTTTCTTTTTTTATTTACAGCTTCTGAGTCTCTAGTTAAACGGGACGGGCGCATTAGAATCCTTTTATACATTTATCTGCAGCCAAAGTTGGTCGTATAATTCTGAAAATCATTGAGCCTCAAGTTTTTCCTTAAATGTGTTCTTGAGAAAGGTCCAAGAAAAAGTCTACGTCTGATTCACGACGTGTTCTTGAACCGCAGAATTGCTGGCACCTTTGTGCTCTTGAGTGTGTGTAGATTCTGTTGTTACCTAAGAACAAATACCAAATAAGAAAACTGGTGAAAGTCAGAATCTTCATCAAAATGGGGGTTTTAATAAGAAATTGAACGGTTGGTGATTGAGGCCCAATGATTTCAAACTGTTGAACATCAATTCCAAACGTTTGAACACTAGTGTATGTGCACCTGTTTATAAACTACATATGAGGTGAAAATAAGATGCATTGAGCTGTTTGTTTTCACAGAGGTGGAAGATGAGCTGAATGATAATCCGTTCATTAACCTGGGTGAGCTTATACAACTTTCCTTGAATGTAAACCTTGTTTTAAACGTTAAAAAGATGTGAAACATCTGCACCACAGTTGGTTGAAGATTATGGCAAAATGTTAGGGAGGTTTAATAATATTGGTTTATGAAAATGTCTCTGTTTTGGCTAACAGGTGCAAAGACCCCCTTGATTGAGGGAGATATTGTTCTTCCTGTGAGTACATGTGCTATTTTTAATGTACACTGGGTGCTTAAGTTTATTTATCTCACCACTTCGTTTTAAAATCTTGTACCAGTATAAAAATGGAATATATTGGAATACAAGGCCAATCTATTACAAAACATAAATGAAACATGCTGTAGTGTATTTAGAATTTGTTACGTGTATGATTGACTGTGCCTTTCATTGTCAACAGCCTGGACGAAATGCTCTGATCAACACCGCTTACAGATGGACGTTCCCTATCCCTTACATTCTGTCCGACAGCCTTGGTGGGTCAGGATAATATTAACATGATTTACTTCTGTGGTGAGACATACAGTACAGTGCAAAAGTCAGAGACCACCCTTCATTTACATCATTTCCAGTCAAAATGGCCATTAAGTGCAAGTTATTCGTTTTTCATCCTCAGGAAAAAAAAGAAACATTTATGTAACAGAAAATTAACAGTTTAATGTAATATCACATGTTTCAGTATTAGTGTGTTCACTCTTTGCCTTTAATACAGCTTCCATTCTTTTTGGTTGCTTTCAGTTTTCCCAAGAAATCTGCAGGGATATTTTTAACAAGTTCAGTCTCAGAAGTTGGTTGCAGTTTCTGCTTCTCACGATCCAAATAATCACAAACACATTCAGTGGTGTTGAGGTCTGGACTCTGGGGTGGTCAGTCCATTGTTCAGCTTCTTTGTTTGGTGTGTCCGTCTCCTTTTCTCAGTGAGGTTCTTCTTGACAGCTACACATCCTTTCAGACCCACAGCGCTGAGTCGTCTTCTCACGGTGGAAGGATGGACAGAAACACCTGTGGATGTTTTCAGATCTGAAGCAGCTTGATTTTCTCCTCTCTCTCAGAGATGAAAGCTTTAAGTGCTGTTTATCTGATGGGGACCGCTGTGGTGGTCTACAAGGTCTTGTTAGGAGTCTTATTTTCCCATTTTTTTGAATTCCAGTTTTATTTTTCATTCAGTTCCTTTGACTTTCCGCTTTCTTATGCAAGTGGATTATCTTATATCTGAACTCCTCAGAAATATCTCCGTAACTGGTATTTAATGGCCATTTTGACTGGAAATAAAATGAAGAGTGGTCTCTGACTTTTGCACAGTACTATCTATAACTAAACCACCTGATATGATAGATGACAGGAGTTTGTGGTTATTTATTGTTTTCTATGATTTACTATAAGACTTTAACGCTCTATTTCTGTCCGACTGCTCCAGACCTGAATGCTAAAGGAACGATCTTTCAAGCTTTTGAAGTGTATCGGCTCAAGTCCTGTGTTGACTTTAAGCCTTATGAAGGGGAAAAGGCGTACGTCATATTTGAGAAACGAGACGGGTAAGTGTTTCAGCTCTAACATGTTACACGCAGCCATCCCAAATGTTGCTGTTTACTGTATGTAGCACAGAACAGGCTGCATATTGTGCTGATGTATAGTGTAATGATTGTGTTGTATTCATTATATACACTGTTAGAAATAAAGGTTCTGTACAGGTACATTTTCCGTTCATCAAGGTACAAACAAAGTAAAAATGTACCCTTAAAGGTACAGCAGTGGTTTTAAGGTCCGAATGTGCACCTTAAATATGTTTTTCCAGGTGAAAAGTTCGTATTTGTACCTTTTCATAACCGAATGTTTTAAAACAGAGCAATAAAATAAAAGCCTGGAGGTGAGACGGGGTGTGTGGAGTCAGTACAGCTTAGAAAATATCATTTCAGTGGATTATGGTACAGTTATGTTCCCTTACTAAAGGTACTGAGATGTACCCTTGAGTGTCCCACCCCAGTGACAAGAGGGGCACTGCCCCAGTTTACTACCTTTATTTTCTGAGAGTGTACTGTACTGCATTATACTAAATGTTCCTGTCATTACTATTGCGTCTAGGTGCTTTTCAAGTGTGGGGATGCAGCCCAGTGGGCAGGTGCTCTCGCTGGGGTCAGGCTGTGACCATAAGGCTATAGTTGAGCATGAGCTGCTGCACGCGCTGGGCTTTTACCACATGCAGTCGCGCCAGGATCGAGATGACTATGTGAAGATCTGGCTGGACCAAGTCACTGATGGTAAACTCCTAAGCACTGATTTTGCGTATGAAAGGGCTTATTTCCCTGATTAAGCCTAAGCATAGACTTAACTCTTCTTGAACCCTGGGCTTTCTGGTCAGTTATTAAGACTTATCAGACCGGTTTGCCAGACATGGATCAAGCCTAGTCTTGGATTAAATTGCAGTGCCAATTGTTAACACTGGAAATTCTTTTTAGTCTAGGCTTAATCTTTAACTGGATCTGGGAAACTGGCCTGTTATTGAGTTTGAATGTTATAAATTCTTCAGCAACTACATTAAAATTCAAAACTGAAATGCAGCCCCATATATGGGCTAGTAGTGAGCAATATGGGCTAAAATGTATATGATGGTATAACTAAGATTACTGACAGTTTCAGTGTGTATATATATATATATATATATATATATATATATATATATAATATCAGTTTTAGCTGTGGAGCCTCACGGCTTGTAGGCTGACTACAGCATCTCCTTAAGCAGCTGGCTGAGTGAGGGGTGCTGTATGCAGTACACAGGGAAAGCTGGCTAGTCTCCATATTAGGCTAACGGCAAGGGCAATTCCACTGATTTTTCCAAAATAATAATTGTATAGTTCAATTGTTGAGGTGTAAACAAAGTCTTTCAGAGTGGTTTGATGTGAAATGGTGCTTTGTAGAGACGGTGGTGATAGTAACCAGGGGGTCATAATATCCCCAACGCAAGTATGGCCATTTTATTTGCTGTTTAAAATGACCAGTGAATCAATTTTATATCGTCGCTGTCCAATGAAAAACATATATCTCCATTTTTTGCGATACATTTTTTGGAGATACTTGTTTTTCTTTGGACAGCAACGATATGTAATATATATATATTTGGGGACTAGTTTGCCTTGGAACAACCTTTTTGTGCCTCTCCACCATGAATGTGTTTTAAAAATGACGGTTTAGGCCCAACACTTCCCACAAAACTATCATAAAACAATATCTCAAGCATCAGACAGTGTATTCATTAACTTTTAATGTAATAGATATCTAGATTTTTAGAGGCATTAAACTCTTCGTATGTCTGGTTCCTATCACCACCACTGTGAACAATTCTGACTGAAATTTTTCTAGAACAGAGCATTTCACATCAAACCACTCTGAATGATTCCGTTCACATCTGAACAACTGAATTATGAAGACATTAAAAAGTGGAATTTCCTTTTGAATAATATGGCTGCAGGGCACACAGAGCCACTACTCTGCAGTGGTTTTTAAATGTAAATAATATTGCATCAACTACAGCCGTGCCGTGTCTGCGTTTTCAGGCCTGCAGCACAACTTCAACAAATACGATGACAGTTTTGTGACTGATATGAACACTGCATATGACTACGAGTCAGTCATGCACTACAGGCCGTTTGCCTTCAACAAAGACCCCAACATCCCCACCATCACCACCAACATCCCAGAGTTCTTCAACATCATCGGGCAGTACCTGGACTTCAGTGAACAGGACATCGTGAGACTGAATAAAATGTATAACTGCTGTAAGTGATGATTATTATTTCCACTACCAAAAGTAAAGAATACTAAGTACTTTAAAAATAACTTTCCAAATGCCTGAAGTGGGAAAATACTCAATTATGAATATATATATATATATATATATACGTAAATATGTATATACTTAATTCTAATTAGTGTTATAGCATCAGTCAGAAGTTAAAACTTCTGTTTTTTTCATAAGACCCACAATATCTCTAATTAAAGTGTTTTCTGCAGTCTGTTTATTTACATCTATTTGTCTAAACCCAACAGACCAAAACATGGTCAGTTTGCATTCGGTTTCCTGTAATGTGAACATTCATTCATCATCATTCACCGCTTAGTCCAGATAGGGTTACGGTTAATGTGAACATACGACTGTGAAAACGAAAAAACTGCTGTCCACTCAAATAACTGCAATGGATTCAAAAGTTTGGCACCCCAATCTAATTACAATCCCAACATGTTACTATTTGCTGTATATGGTACAAGACAGACTGTATATTGTATTTTGTTGATTTTCTACATGAAAATAAGTGCACATACTGTACTTATTGAAATCTTAAATATGGCATTTTTCTGCAATTCCACTTTATTTGCTGAATTTAACGTATTGAAAAACAGTGGATCATTCTCAGCACTGCAGTAACACTGACGTGGCGGTGGTATTTAGTGTGCGTTGCACTGGTCTGAGTGGATCATACACAGCAGCGCTGCTGGAGTTTTAAAAACACTGTGTCCACTCACTGTCCACTCTATTAGACACTCCTACCTTGTCAGTCCACCTTGTAGATGTAAAGTCAGAGAGGATAGCTCATCTGCTGCTGCACAGTTTGTGTTGGTCATCCTCTAGTCCTTCATCAGTGGTCACAGGACGCTGCCCACAGGACACTGTTGGCTGGATATTTTTGGTTGGTGGACTATTCTCAGTCCAGCAGTGACACTGAGGTGTTTAAAAACTCCAGCAGCACTGCTGTGTCTGATCCACTCAGACCAGCACAACACACACTAACACACCACCACCACGTCAGTGTTACTGCAGTACTGAGAATGATCCACCATCCAAATAGTACCTGCTCTGTGAGGGTCCATGGGGGTCCTGACCACTGAAGAACAGGGTAAAAGGGGGCTAACAAAGTATGCAGAGAAACAGATGGACTACAGTCTGTAACTGTAGAACTACAAAGTGCACCTATATAGTAAGTGGAGCTGAAAAATGGACAATATGTGTAGAAACAAGGAGGTGGTCAGAATGTTATGCCTGATCTGTATATATGAAAATATTTTTTTTTCAGCTTCCACCCTGACCTTGCTGGACCAGTGCACTTTTGAATACATCAATATATGCGGCATGATCCAGGGTTCTGGAGATGATGGAGACTGGGTCCACACAGAGAGCACCCCTGGCTCTGAAGACCACACTCTTATAGGACGGTGTAGGGGTCAGTACTCATCACCGGCTATCATATGAATTTCCAGTGCTTGGTCCTTGTTGGTTTTTACTAACATTAGCTCACATCTTCTGTTTCCAGATGCAGGATACACCATGCACTTTGACACTGCGGCTGGAACGGCAGGAGAGTCTGCCATGCTGGAGTCCCGGCTACTTTACCCTAAAAGGAAGCTTCAGTGTCTTCAGTTCTTCTACAAAATGACTGGCAGCTCAAAAGACAGGCTGGTCATCTGGGTCAAGATGGACGATGGAACAGGGACAGTGCGCAAACCAAAGAAAGTGCACACAATTTGGGGTACTTATGTAGCACACATGATATACATACATATGACTTTGCTTTATGATTCACTCATAAAATGACCAGCATGATGTTTTATCTATGCTCACTGAGTTGCCAGTCTTTTGTGTGTTTATCAGCTCTCCTCTACCAGGCCCATCCACAGAAAGGGACCATCTTAGGACCACCACTGACCATATTATTGGGTGGTGGACCGTTCTTAGCTGCAGTGACACAGATTTTTAATGAAGGTGCTCACACCGGTGGTGATATGCATGATAAGGCTCAGCAACTCTGAGCAATGTTTGATTCCTCTGTGTGTCACAGCGCACCACTCAGAATTTTGCTATTACAGTATTAAATTAAACCCAAATTGAGACCACAAACACTGACAGTAGATGACATGAAAGTGGCTTGAAATTTACACCAAGAAAGGCAGTCGATCCTTTAGATGAACAGACAAATGAAATAGTCTATTTCCTCAGCTTATGTTTACAGCCTATTTCACCTCCCATCTTTCAGCTCTAAAGTAGCCAGTATGTGAAGAGGTAGAAATATCATGATCATATCATGTTCTCACTTTAGCTCTTACTATGTGCTACACAACCCATCCGGTCAATTTTAGTTAGCCTTTAGTTGGTCACATAGGGCTGTGTTAGGATTTTTAAACACTGTGGAAACTTACTGACCACTTTATTTGCAACACCTACCCTGTTGTTCCACCGTGTACAGTTTTATGCAAAATCCGAGTTCCTTCCCAGCAAATAACATGTTTTGTTGGTTCTCTGAGTGAAAATAACATCACAGCAAAATTTCTCTTTATTTGCTGAGTTTAACATACTGGAAATACATCAGCTATAAATTGTGCCATAACTTTCGCACAGAACACATTTTATGTTCTCCCCCCCAATATGTCAAATTAACAGTAATTAAAATGTGTTCTCTGTAGAGGATGTATTAACTTATTTTCACTTAGAAAATCAACAAAACATGTCATTTGACCAGGGGGTCCCAAACGTTTGCATACGGCTGTAGGCGCACAGCTACAGACAAACTATAGCCTTTTTCCATGCACACTTTGTGTTGGTTGTCCACAAATCCAGCAGTATTCAGTTCTGGTCCTGGATGGCTGGAGTCCAGAAGAGGTTTATGATTTCCGTATCAAATAAAAAAGACTTGATGGAAACAGCAAATATCAAATAATATCCTAAGACTGCTTGTATTGATCCTTGAAGTGGATCATTTTTGTCAGTTAAAAAAGAAGCATGATAGATTATGATGGAATTTACACAATAAATACTATAAATGTGTATAAAAAGTCATATGACTGATCAGGTGTTTCTGTTTTGGCCTGATTATAGCAACTAAACATAATGAAAGGCAGCAAGTGTTAGTGGACTATTATACAACAGTTAGTTCTGGCCACGCGAGCTGATTGGTTGAGCAGCGTTCTAACCGTGCTGTTATTTCGCCATAACATCACGTTTTTTTCACAAACACTGTATCACTCTGCTGAGACGCTGTTGCTAAGCAATGACTTTGACAGCTGTAGGAGACGCTCAAGACATTTGAACGTTTTTACTTCTTACTTTGCCACAAACAGAAAATGGACACTTTTAAGGTCACATTTGACCGACAGCCGATTTAGTCAGACTCTGAAGATGAGACAACACTAAATGCCCAAACTGTCATCACCACTGAGCAGCTTTTCAGTCGGCAGCTGTGACAGAAGAACAGCTGAACAACCTGGAATCAGCCAGAAATGAACCCAATACCATTCGCCAAACGTGTAGTCTGATCTTCAGAGTCTGACCAACTTGGACTGAGCCATAAAACTGCCGCAATAAAAAACAAAAAAGCTGCTCAGTGGTGATGACAGTTTGGGAATTTAGTGTGAGGAGCTGGAGAACGAACTGCTGGCTGTGCAGCGAGTGAGCGGAGTTCATTACTCTGACGTAGCAACAAGCTGCTTATTAAGGAACTATAATTTGGTGAAGGAATTGCGAACATTAAAACATATTAAACGCCACGTTCACAGCCCAGTTTATTAATTTCTTACATTATTCATTTAACTGTTATATAACAGCAATAAAACACTCGAGGTCATGTGTTATCACGAATAACATCACGACTGTGATGATCTACAGCGACCAAATCACAGCCGTGATGTTATTTCGCGATAACACACTCCCTCTTGTGTTCTATTGCTTAAATGAAGAAATTAAAGTTTACTTTTTATCTTATCAAAGTTTTGTTGGCAAAAGTTCCTGTTACGTTTGGCAGTGCGGTCTGACTCTGCGTTCTTATGATGTAAAATACAGCCACTGAATGAAACAAAGCAAATCAAAGTTTCCTGTAAACTCGTTTTAGAAGTGTTTTTAAAGATGTGACACAAAAAGATTTATTTGCAACTCTGTGTCAGTATCACTGCTGTGCTGAGAGTAGTCCTGCGGTGGTCCTGCGGTGGTCCCCTTTCCATTGATAAACCTGGTAGAGGAGTGCTGATAAATTGTGCGGGAACAGATGAGCTTCAGTCAGTAATTTTACACCTACAAACCTGTATGGTAGCTGTTTCTGCCAGTGTGAATGTACACTGTAAGAAATAAAGGTTCTGTTCAGGTACATTTTTCGTTCATCAAGGTACAAACAGTGTAAATGTGCCCTCAAAGGTACAACAGTGGTTTTAAGGTCAGATTGTGAACCTTAAATAAGTTTTTCCAGGTGAAAAGTTCGTATTTGTACCTTTTCATAACCGAATGTTTTAAAACAGAACAGTAAAATAAAGTCCTGGAGACGAGACGGGGTGTGTGGAGTCAGTACAGCTTAGAACATATCATTTCAGTGGATTATGGTTCAGTTATGTTCCCTGACTAAAGGTACTGAGATGGACCCTTGAGGGTCCCACCCCAGTGACAAAAGGGGCACTGCCCCAGTGACAGCTTACTACCTTTATTTCTGAGAGTGTAGTTGTACTTAACTAACTGGAAATTCAGTGTATATGTGTCACCAAACATGTTTGATATCAGCTCTGTGTTGTCTTTCTTTAGCTGATGATGATAAGTCCTGGAAGATTATTCACGTGCCTTTGGAAGTTGGAGTGAAATTCCGTTATGCCTTTCAGGCAGTGAAGGGGGACCCTGCTAATTCCGGAGGGGGCATATTCATAGACGACATCAGCCTGTCTGAGACACGCTGCCCCTCCGCTGTCTGGCGCATCCAGAACTTCTCTCAAATCATGGAGACTGCAAATCACGACACTTTCTTGGACAGCCCGCGCTTCTACAGCCCTGAAGGCTATGCGTTTGGTGTCCGCGTGTACCCTCTTTCAAGCCACACTGATTACACCGGCAACTACACTGGCCTCTACTTCCATCTGGCCAGTGGGGAGAATGATGTGGTCATGCAGTGGCCAGCTGTGGACCGCCAGGCTACTTTAGTAGTAATGGACCAGGATCCAGACATCAAACTGAGGATGTCCTCCGCTCGAAGTCTCACCACAGACCTTACAACAGGTATAGCTTTCGCTTATCTCTGAGGCCCCTTGAGCTCATTCTTTGGCCCCTTTATCCTGAGATGTGGTTATTTTTGTCATTTGCTGTATTTTTTTTAAATATTAACATAAATACATCATTAATTACATAGTAAGATATAGAATAAATTACATTTACATTTAATTTAGATTTTCTACTGAGAGGTTAATTGTGCACTTCTGATTTATTTAGATTTTTGGTTTTGATATCAACAGCAAAAACATGGTAAAAATGATTTTTTTTTTATTCCCCACACAAGAAGACTGTGTGTACTGCAGTAAATCTTCATCAAATTCATACCATAATAAAAAGTTTTCTTTGTTGCTTAAGAGTACCACTGTGGTAGTGACAGAAAAAATTGAAACACACTTGTTTCAATAAGCTGCAAGCAAGAAATAACTAATATAACACTACAACAGGTTTTTGCTTTGGCTGGCAATAACCTTTAGCTTTTGTGTGGTGTTCAGGTCTGTGGGACACCATTTTCAATGTTTACAGAAAGAAAAAAATGTGATTTATTATTATTTCACCCTCAGATTCTTGGCCTTTGCTCATTTTCTGTGAAGAACATATAAAATAACCCATTTTCAGTGTCTTCACTCTGTTCACCCCCCACACATTTATATTACACATGTTGTGTTGGGTGAACCTGCGGGGAGTAAAAGTGTGGAGGTGCTGTGTCCTTCACTCTGTTCTCCTCCTACATGGCCTGCTGTTAGTGTGTGTGAGGGTGGACAACATGGACAGGCTGCTGACTGGCTACAGCTGCTAAAGGAGAACCCTACACTGGACACTTATGATACTTTAAACATCTGGTATTTTTACATAAATTATTATGGCTGTATTGATTTAAATAAATAATGTGGTGGGTCCACCAGACCACTGAGTAACAAACACATCAACACCACACAAGGGTTAAATGTTAAACCTGAGGCTTTTTTATCAGTTATTAATCCTAGGACAGATTATTCAGTACCTGCTGCAAATTATTTGGTAACTGCTATAAAATGCACATGTAAGTTATTCGGTACAATATAAAAAAAAAAATCGGATCAAAATTTGAAACTGTATCACATGCTATGTACACCCTCACACTCAAGTAACCAGGATTTTATCTGAAGCTGCTGATAAATCTTAAGGGTTGCCGTTTGGAGGGATCTGTGTGATATAGAGTTAGAGGTCTGTAGAATCAAAACATGTTCTACATATAAAAACTCAAAGTAAATCATATCAAATATGAAAACATATGTATCATTATGCCCCTGTAAGTTACGTAGGTCTAAAGGGTGAATGTGTATTATTTGGTTTATTATTTTATGTAGGGTGTGACGAGACTGTTGTCATCTATAGAAATCATGTCCAGAGCTTGTTAACCAATTTTTCTTCTCTCAGCTACTGATGGGAATTTGCTTTGGGACAATCCAACAAAGGTTGGGACCTATGACCCCACCTGCCAGTGCTACAGAGGTGAATCCAGAGGTTGGAGGAATTTCATCAAACACTTTGACTTACGCCGACGGAACTACCTAAAAAATGATGACCTCATCATCTTTGCTGACTTTGAAGGTAAGCTTATAACGACTGATTCAGTCTCCCTGAAAAACTACCATTTTAGCTTGATTCTTATTTTTTAAACTGTTCTGTGTGCTTATTTCATCTTCCTAAAGACTTAACACCCTTGAAGAACAGTGAAGTTCCTGTTGCAACAGAAGAGTAAAACCATGAAGAGGTGAGTTTGCAACATGGACACGCAGACCAGTGGCTAGCAACCCAGCTGTTTCACAATTTGTTCACATGACAGGCGTCTAGAAGTAAAACTGAAAGTCATAAAAGTCATATGGAAAGTCCTAGAAGTCACACTGTGACTCATTTCAGCAATTTCATGTCAGTTTTTAGATCTACAAAACACGATGCTCTCCACTCAAATCTACTACAGATATATTCTTACAGCTCAGACCAAAATACTGCACTAAAAATACATGGGAGTTTTGTATATTAACTTACATATTAGAACTTATAGGTAAGTATAATTAGTCTTGTTCTGTTTTATATGGATCATTTTACCAAACTGGTTCAAAGTCAGAGTTCAAACCTCATTTCACACTTTTAACTAACTTGCACTTTATACTAAAACCCTTTTTCTTTGTTATCTTCATAATCTTTATTAAAACAGAAGATTGAACACTCCATTTTGTCACTATCAAAATAACCATAACATTACCGAAAAATCAAATGTTTCAGTAGTGACCGTTTCAGTAGTGACAATTTTAGCTAATTTTGAGCAGAACTCAAAACTGCCAGTACATGACTAGCAAACACAGCTTTGAACAGTTGTACACATAAAAACTCATAATATTTTTCATTAAAACTTGGAAAAGTTGACTTAATTACAGAAAATATGCTTCAGTAGTGACAGTTCTTAATGTTACACACTGATTTTCAAATTTTGGGACACATTTACTTCAAAACAGTGGGATTTAACTGCTTACTATGTGGCCATGAGGGACAGGGATGCAGCCTCACTTCCTGCTCTAAAATGCAGGGGTGTGGCTAAAATAAGGCTCCACCTACAGACTAAAACTAAAAATACTGTGTTCCAGTAGTGACAGGAGTGTTTCTCTATGAGAAAACCTCTAATCTCCAAAATGCTAACAGGAGGTGGAAAGAATGCTCTTAACTTTGAATTGAAGATAATAGAACAAAATTTGTTTTTCTAAAGAATTTTGGAGCATTTCTACAAGTCCATTCGCCACGAAACTTTAACCCGTCAGAAATGGCATTTTCAAATTATTTAAAAAATGGAGAAAATAAGTTTTGTTCTGACAGTGATGATATACATTCTCATGCAAAAAAATGGGCCAAGTCTGTAAAAATTATGGTTTTTACTGATGGTTTAGGTCCAGATTTAAACCCTTCAGAGAACATTTGGGCTACATTCACATTACAAGCCTCGTTGCTCAAATCCGATTTTTTGCTCAAGTCCGATCTCTGACACAATGGTTCACACTCGTTTAGGTAAGTGATTCAAATCTGTCATTAATGTGAACGAACCGGCGTCCTGAAATGACCCTCATGAGCACATCCTACTCAGTAACATCACGTGAATGAATCACGAGCATCATCAGCACAAACTAACGAGCAGAACGAGCTTCGCTGAAGATAATTAACTCTGATCAGCTCTCAGCTTCATTATTAGAGCGAGACGAAGGAGAAAAAGGTGAGACGTGTTGCTTTTCCTCCGTTTCCAGGCCTTAACTTCTGTTCAGCACCGCTGCCATGGTAACGCTGAATGATGGCGCATGTGCAGTGGAGAAAAAGCACATGAATTCGATCTGAGCGTCACATTAAGGTCACATGGCCACAAATCGGATACGTATCCAATCTAGGACCACATATGACAGTGGCTTAGGTCAGATTTGAAAAGATCAGATTTGTGTGTCCACACAGCTCTGAAAACATCAGATCTGAGTCACATTAAAGCAAAAAATCGGATTTAAACCTGGTAATGTGAACGTAGCCCAAGTTACTTTACCTTTTTTGTAATGATTTGTTGTTAAGACCATTAAAAGCTAATGTTTTACCATTTTGCACATTCTGTATTAACAGGTGTTCAAATGTGACAAAAATGTGGCAAAAACATAAATTATGCTTTTTTTTCTTTCTGCAAATAAGGCTCAGCTTGAGTTACAAGAGAAATGAATTCATCACAACATAAGGAGACATTTAGAGTCATACACAGCATGGCAGGGCAGAGGAGGGTTAACTTTGAACTTTTTTTTTTTACCTTTATGTTGATGTTCTTGTTTTGTAATATTTGTTTTGGGATAAAGTAAAGGTGCTGCATAAGAACACAGAATAAGGCTTGTCAGATCTACCTAAAAAAAAAAAAATAATTATTGTGGCAACAAGCAAATTAACTAGTTTTATTCAACCTAAATAAATACTTTTAAACGAATGATTCTTTCAATCAATGTAGTTTTTTGAGTTGAATAAAATTAGTTCAACTGCTCGTTACATTAAGTAATTTTTATAAGTAGATCCGATGAGCCACTTTTTACAGTGTACAGTGTTGTAATACTTGCTGTAAGTTGAGCTGAGAGAATTTTGCACCAGTGACTTCACCACCAGTTACTGTATTATCTTTTGTCAGCCTGTCCTGACTTGTATCTGATGATAAGATCAGGGTGTTTGTGTCTGTGTGTTGGGGGGGTTGGTGGGGTAATCTTGTAATCTTGCTCTCCCTGTTTGTAGGGGCCAAATTGCATGAATAATGCTGCATGAGCAATAATGACTAATCTTTGCACAACTTGGCTTCGATTCGTGTAGTAATTGAATAAGCTGATTTATTGATCTTATATGTCTGTGAATTACAGCTTTAAAGCAGTAATCATTAACTTACTAGTGCAGCAAAAAAGAGGCAAAAAGCAGTGCTGCAGTAAATATTGCACCACTAAAATGTGCAGTGTTTAGTGTAGTTTTAGTACACTGTTAAAATAAAGGGTTCTTCAGAGTGATACCTGTTATACAGTTATTCCCAAACCAGTGGACCCCCAGACAGTCCTCATTTTTGCTCCATCATAGTTGAACCAGGCTAATAACAATAAACACCTGGTGCAGGTATGTTAAGAGTTAGGATAGAGCAAAAATGAGTGGTTTGAGAACCACTGCCCTAAAGAACATTTCATTGGATGGTTCTCTGAAGAACCTTTTAACTTACTTTTTTCCATATAATATTATTCCTAGAATAGCACCTCCAAGCCAAGAACCACTCAGCAACGTTCATCTCTAAGAGTCTATGATGTCAGTTGGAACTAGTCCTCAGTTGTCATGCTGTTGTGCCAAAGCTTAGGCAATCACTGAGTACACTGGGTACGTTTAGGTACACCGGAATTGTGTCAGAATTGCATGATGGGACATGTCTTTGTGTGTCTCTCATTTCAGCGTTTTCTATCCTGGTTGCTGGTCCCGGAGATCTGAAGAATTTCAAAGGAAGATGCACTGAAACTGCATGAATGAAGATTTGTTCCTTTGTGTTTCTGTATCAGATTAATTAAATATGTGGTTTCTCTCATGTATTTTATGCTGTACATGGTATACATTCCTGCATATCATTTTTTAATTCTTAATAAAGTCTAAAAATATTTGTTGTTGTCGGCTTATTGATTTAATCCTCTTGCACTGATTCAAACTGCAGCTTTACACATTAAGGTTTCCCTTTTTTTGGAATTTGGCAATTCAGAGCCACATATAATTTTAAAACTATGGTAGGTGAAAGCAGCCTTATAAGTCTTGCCCAAAGACCTTATTATGTATAGTGTGGTGTGCTTGTTCGGGTTGGTCATTGAATGCCAGTTTGCCAAACAGAGGGCAGCGGTGTTACCCACTACACTATACGAGCAGATGTACTGTGGAGTAATTGTTCTGTTCTTGTTAAATGCATACATTACTGTTGAGTATGTGTTGTAAGCACGTCTCAGGGCACATACAGTCAAGCAAGCAGAAGGTTTTAGGGCTCTGTGTATGTGCATGTGTACAGCTGCCACTGTGGAAGTAGTCTTTAAATTGGTAAATGTGTATGTAGCTGTTTTAAAGGGTTCTTCAGTAATGATTGGATCTTATCACATACTGTTCATGTTGTGGTTGAAAAAAAGTGCAGCGCTCCTTTAAAATGATGTGCTTCTGCTCTGATGTTCACTAAATGTCTGCTTCAACATTTAACCATTTTGGCTGACCAGTAGCCCTTATATATATTTATTTATACACTGATCAGGCATAACATAATGACCACCTCCTTGTTTCTACGCTCATTGTCCATTTTATCAGCTCCACTTACTATATAGGTGCACTTTGTAGTTCTACAGTTACAGACTGTAGTCCATCTGTTTCTCTGCATACTTTGTTAGCCACCGTTTTACCCTGTTCTTAAGTGGTCAGGACCCCCGTGGACCCTCACAGAGCAGGTACTGTTTGAGTGGTGGATCATTCTCAGCACTGCAGTAACACTGACATGGTGGTGGTGTGTTAGTGTGTGTTGCACTGGTACGAGTGGATCAGACACAGCAGTGCTGCTGGAGTTTTTAAACACTGTGTCCACTCACTGTCCACTCTGTTAGACACTCCTACCTTGTCAGTCCACTTTGTAGATGTAAGGTCAGAGACGATAGCTCATCTGCTGCTGCACAGTTTGTGTTGGTCATCCTCTAGTCCTTCATCAGTGGTCACAGGACGCTGTTGGCTGTATATTTTTGGTTGGTGGACTATTCTCAGTCCAGCAGTGACACTGAGGTGTTTAAAAACTCCAATCAATCAAACAACACACTAACTTGACCAGGGGCACCAAAACTTATGCATACGACTGTATGTTTTAGATGAAAAGTCATATTCTGTTCTTCACATAAACACATTCAGGCCAGGGATGAGTAGAACCCCAATACCAATCTCTCAGCTGAACAAACGGTTCGTCAGATTGATGGAGAATGTGCTGTAGATGGTTCTATACAGAACCTTTTTGAAAAGGGTTCTATAAAGCACCAAAAAAAGGCTCTTCTCTTGTAACGAGCTTGATATCGAAACAATAGCAAAAACCTTTTTGGTGCTATATAGAACGCTTTTCAAAAAGGTCCTATATAGAACCATCTATAGGGCATTCTTCATCAATCTGAAGAACGCTTTCATGGTGCAAAGAACCATTTAATCATGCAAAGGGTTCTTTGAGTCAGTTCTATACAGAGGCATTTTCTTTACTTAAGAACCCCTGAAGAATCGTAGACAGTGAAGAGTAGATGGTCCTATATAACACCTTTTTGAAAAGGTTCTATATAGCACCGAAGAGGGTTCTGGTATAGTTATGTATATATATAGTTCTATTTATTTGAAGCTTGTCACAATAGAAAAACCCTTTCTGGTGCTATATAGAACCCTTTTTAAAAAGGTGCTATATAGATCCATATACAACACAAAGAGAACCTTTCAGAATGCAAAGAACCCTTTCATCATGCAGAGAGTTCTTTGAGTGTTCATGGTTCTTTAAAGAGCCCCTGAAGAACCATCTTTTTTTAAGAGAGTAGATGGTACTATGTAGCACCTTTTTAAAATGTAGCACCAAAAAGGGTTCTGGTATAGTTACGATATCAAGCTTGTTACAAAAGAAGAACCCTTTTCGAAAAGGTTCTATATAGAACCACCTACAGCACATTCTCCATCAATCTGAAGAACCATTTCATTGTGCGAAGAACCCTTTAATCTTGCAAAAGGTTCTTTCAGGAGTGTTCATGGTTCTATATAGAACCATTTTCTTTATTTAAGAACCCCTGAAGAACCATCTTTTGAGGGAGTAGATGGTTCTATATAGCACCAAAAAGGGTTCTGGTATAGTCACGATGTCAAGCTTGTTACAATAGAAGAACCCTTTTTTGGTGTTATATAGAACCCCTTTTAAAAAGGTGCTACACAGAACCATCTACAGCACATTCTCCATCAATCTGAAGAAACTTTCACAATGCAAAGAACCCTTTAATCATGTACAGGGTTCTTTGAGTGTTCATGGTTCATGGAACCATTTGCTTTACTAAAGAACCCTTGAAGAACCATCTATTTAAAGAGTGTACATATTTATTTTCTCACTTTTTCAGCTTCAGCTATGTATTCAATGTCATAAACGATGATAACTGCTTAAAGAAAACATTTGACAGTGATATTTTCATCTGATGATTACATCTCAAAAGAAAACATGATGTCTGATATCAGAAGTATCAATCTGCCCTTTAGAACCTTTAACTTACACCTGCACTTCTATCCAGTTGTGTACTGATCTGCAAAGAGTATCTTGCTGTCAGGTCTTATCAGAGAAGTAACAGGTGATCATTTTATGGAAACTGGCCTTTTATGCACTCAGCAGTTCTCCTGTCTTCGCCAGTCTGTGGCCTTAGGTTACCCTTTCCCCCTCACATTAGTCCACATACGTCCACCACTGCCGGGGGCCGTGTATGTACGGTCAGATTAAAAGGAGCTGCCGAGCAAAGTCCTTCGCCCTACTTAACGTTCTTTAGAAAATGTGCCATAAATGGTTCTATAAAGAACCTTTTTGAAAATGGTTCTATACAGCACCCAAAAGGGTTCTTCCATTGTTACAATGTCAGGCTTCAAAAAGGTTCTATATAGAACTGTTTATAGCACATTCATGCACATTTCATGATGCAAAGAACCATTTAATCATACAAAGGGTTCTTTGAGTGTTCATGGTACTATATAGAACCATTTTCCTTTCTACTCTTTACTTACTTCTTTACTACTCTTAAAAAAGATGATCCTTCAAGGGTTCTTCAGTAGAGAAAATGGTTCTACATAGGACCATACACACTCAAAGAACCCTTTGCGTGATTAAATGGTTCTTTGCATTGCGAAAGCGTTTTTTAGAAACTGGCCTTTTACTCACTCAGCAGTTCTCCTGTCTTTGCCAGTCTGTGGCCTTAGGTTACCCTTTCCTCCCCACATTAGTCCACATACGTCCACCACTGCCAGGGCTGCCTATGTATGGTCAGATTAAAAGGAGCTGCAGAGCAAAGTCCTTCGCCCTAATAAACGGGAAGCCTATTTAAACTGATTGATTCTCCTTACATCCTTCCACTAATTTGTAAAGCTGTAGTCTTGGTGTCGCCTCACAATGCAGCTGCTGGGGCTTCTGTGCTGCACGGCTCTCCTCCCCCTCTCCTCGTCGTTCACAGTAGGGCCTCTCTCCTTTCCTCTCGGTGAAATCCATTAGAGCTAAGCTTTAAAGCTGCTTCATGCTGTTTTACTGTTGTTGACTCAAACTTCACTTATTTTCTGTGTAACTG
The DNA here is from genome assembly GCF_904425465.1 of Colossoma macropomum. Classification (NCBI taxonomy): domain Eukaryota; kingdom Metazoa; phylum Chordata; class Actinopteri; order Characiformes; family Serrasalmidae; genus Colossoma; species Colossoma macropomum. The sequence goes on along the minus strand of NW_023494795.1, from coordinate 9,825,266 downwards.
CAGGTTGGACGATTCTCCAGAGAGACCTGTAAGAGCTCGCCGCCCTCGCTTTGATCCTGTATTTGCATATAAGAGATACACTCCTAAAAAGATGGTTCTTTAAGGGTTCTTTAGTAAGGAAAATGGTTCTATATAGAACCATCAACACTTAAAGAACCCTTCTTTGCATCGTGAAAGCGTTCTTTAGATTGATGGAGAATGGGCTGTAGATGGTTCTATATGGAACCTGTTTGAAAAGGGTCCATCCCAAAAAGAGTGCTTCTGTTGTTAAAAGCTTGACATGCTGTATAACTCTTTTCAAAAGCGTTCTGTATAGAACCATCTACAGCACTGATCATCCTCCATCAATCTGAAGAACATTTCATGTTGCAAAGAACCCTTGAATCATGCTAAGGGTTCTTTGAGTGTTCATGGTTCTATATAGAACCATTTTCTTTACTACAGTCTTAAAAAAGATGATCCTTCAAGGGTTCTACATAGGACCATAAACACTCAAAGAACCCTTTGCATGATTAAATGGTTCTTTGCATTGTGAAAGTTTCTTCAGACTGATGGAGAATGTGCTGTAAATGGTTCTATATAGAACCCTTTTAAAATGATCCTTCCTAAAAAGGGTTCTTCTGTTGTTACAAGCTTAACATGCTACATAACTCTTTTCACAGCTGTTCTATATAGAACCATCTACAGCACTAATCATTCTCTATCAACCTAAAGAACCATTTCATGTTGCAAAGAACCCTTGAATCATGCAAAGGGTTCTTTGAGTGTTCATGGTTCTCTATAGAACCATTTTCTTTACTACACTCTTAAAAAAGATGATCCTTCAAGGTTCTTTGATAGAGAAAATGGTTCTACATAGGACCATAAACACTCAAAGACCCCTTTGCATGATTAAATGGTTCTTTGCATTGTAAAAGCGCTCTTCAGAGAATGTGCTATAAATGGTTCTATAGAGAACCTTTACAGCACCCAAAAGGGTTCTTCCACTGTTACAATGTCAAGCTTCAAAAAGGTTCTATATAGAACTGTTTACAGCTCGTTCATACACATTCATGATGCAAAGAACCATTTAATCATGCTAAGGGTTCTTTGATTGTTCATGGTTCTATATAGAAACATTTTCTCTGCTAAAGAACCCTTGAAGAATCTTATTTTTTAAGTGTATAAAGAAGAACCTTTTCATGTATTATGTAGATAATAGTCCAAATGACATCAAATGTTGACCATAGCATTATATATTGAAGTTAACATGATGGCTTGTTTGGCCATTTGGTAACACAAGCAGGGCTAATTTTCAGTCTGTTCCATTCTCGCTGCAGCTCATGCCATCGATGGTGAGAAGGTTCTGCGACGGGACATCCCCTTCGTTAATAAAGGTATGCTCAAAGTTAGCTTCACCATCGTTGAGTTCCATAAAACACTGTTATCTGTCTGCTGATCCTCTAGAATCATAAAAACACTGTTTTTTATATTAGATGTAAAGACACCCCTGGTTGAAGGTGACATGGCGTTGCCGGTGAGTACCGTACAGTAATTTTATCTTTTTTATTGTGCTTGTCACTTTGAACCTGCCATGGTTATCTACATCTTGATAGGATTTATGCCTATCTTTGCCCTGACAGCCATAATTAATGATTGGTGATGTTATCAACTGCTGTTGCATAAGAATATTTAGAGCCTGTGTTTTTAAACCTTCAGTTAGGGATGAGTGACACCTCTGATTTTCATTTTGATTTGATAAATATACCAATATTGATACTTTTAAGCGTCTTCTTGTGCACATATAAAGGGAACTTTTTGCAGTACAAACTGGTAATAAGCACCAAAATATTTTAATAGGCCTGCTGGTTTCATTTCAGAGTTACAGTGGATCGAAATAACACTATAACTCCAACAGTTGAGAAGTGTTGGAGCTACCGTTCAAAAGTTAGAAATCACTCGCTAATTGCAACTTAATTCTCGATGTTCAAAATCTTCTACGGCTCCCTTCATCATTCTGGACACATCTAACGTTTCTTAATTCTTATTTACGGCTTCCTGGCGATCTACTTTACTTAAAATACACGATCAGGCATAACATTATGACCACCTCCTCGTTTCTACACTCACTGTCCATTTTATCAGCTCCACTTACTATATAGGTGCACTTTGTAGTTCTACAGTTACAGACTGTAGTCCATCTGTTTCTCTGCATACTTTGTTAGCCCCCTTTTACCCTGTTCTTCAGTGGTCAGGACCCCCATGGACCCCCACAGAGCAGGTACTATTTGGTTGGTGGATCATTCTCAGCACTGCAGTAACACTGACATGGTGGTGGTGTGTTAGTGTGTGTTGCGCTGGTACGAGTGGATCAGACACAGCAGTGCTGCTGGAGTTTTTAAACACCTCAGTGTCACTGCTGGACTGAGAATAGTCCACCAACCAAAAATACCCAGCCAGCAGTGTCCTGTGGGCAGCGTCCTGTGACCACTGATGAAGGACTAGAGGATGACCAACACAAACTGTGCAGCAGCAGATGAGCTATCGTCTCTGACCTTACATCTACAAGGTGGACTGACAAGGTAGGAGTGTCTAATAGAGTGGACAGTGAGTGGACACAGTGTTTAAAAACTCCAGCAGCACTGCTGTATATGATCCACTCGTACTAGCACAACACACACTAACACACCACCACCACGTCAGTGTTACTGCAGTGCTGAGAACGATCCACCGATCAGGCATAACATTATGACAACATATCATTAGCCCATCCTGTGTCCCTGTGTTGGGGGTAGGGCTGGGCTGGGCATTTCTTGCTGCTGTTGAAGCACCTGTTCAAATTAAAAACAACATTTGCCCATATGTGCAATGTTTTGTGTGTCTTCTTCTACGCCAGTGCTACAGAACTTTGGAATTGCAGTCAGTACATTAAAGAGCTTTTACTCACTAAATAATTTTGCCATGGACCTGTTTAGCCCATCAATACTGAGCGTGCACTGTCATCACTGCAGAGCAGAAAATGAACATTAACATGACTTACTTTTTCTGTTTTAGCTTGGACGTAATGCTCTGATAGATAAATCATACAGATGGACATTCCCCATTCCTTACATCTTAGATGACAGCCTTGGTGAGAATGCCTTCCACTTATTTTAGAGCACAGTATAACTGGGACCATTAGTTAAACTATGCACTGTTTACTAACTGAGCACTCTAATTTCACAGATCTGAACGCAAAGGGTGTCATTTTCCAGGCCTTTGAGACCTACCGTCTGAAGTCCTGTGTGGATTTCAAACCTTATGAAGGAGAGAAGAGCTTCATCAGATTTAAGAAGTTAGACGGGTGAGCAATATAGCAATTTTACAACATCATACAAATAGAAGGCACTCACAATATACATGAGGATGAACTGTAGTGGCACATAAGTGCTTTGAAAAACATTTGCAAAAAGTAGTCTATTAAAGAAGAAACAGGAGGAAAACATCAAACAAAAAGATCAGCTACTTGTTATGATGCAGTTAATGCATTTACTGTACAGTGTTGTTGTTTACAGGCTCTGTAATTGGCCAGTTTTATGATTGACAATGTTTAAGCAGATTTACTCCACTCGTTTCTAAGCATGGTGAAATCACTGTAACACGCGGCCTTAGCGGCTCGTTGCTTTAGTGTCAGAGAGTACATTATTACTCAGACATTGTAAGCTACTTCTGCTGTGATGTCATTACAGTTGCTGGTCAATGGTTGGAGACCGTAAAGGTCAGCAGCTTTCTCTTGGTGAAAACTGTGACTACAAAGGCACCATCATGCACGAGATTCTTCATGCACTGGGTTTCTACCATGAGCAGTCTCGCACTGACCGCGACGATTATATCAACATTTGGTGGAATCAGATAATTCCTGGTAAACCCTTTTCTCTTTTGTCTGTCATGTTTAAGCAGTCATTGTGTTTTTGTGATTCGAGTGCGAACCACGCCATTTATGTAATTAGCAATGAGTGCGTTTACATGCACTTAATAATCTGATAACTGCAGAAAATCAGATTTTGTCAGTTATCCGATCAATGCGCTTACATGCTCTTGAGTAATCAGATAATGGGGAAACTCCAGGTCTACATGAGTCAGACAGTAGTCAGATTTCTGCTTTGCAACCAGCCAATAAACTCACAGAGGAAGACGTGACGTAAACGTAACGTAAAACTCAAACTTTATACCGCTGCTTTTTTTTAAAACATCACACCACTTTACCTGAAAACATGAACAAACATCATCTAGAAGATGAAGAATATTTAAATCCTTTGTTTCGTGTTTGGTTTCAGCGCCTCTCCAACAGTGTTTTTCTGCGACTCGCGACATCCACCGTCTGTTCTTGCGCATGTGCAGACTGAGAAATCTGAAAGAAATCAGAGTAAGAGTTTACATGCACTCAGAAATCTGATTACTGAGCTAAAATCCAACTCCCTTTATCAGATTTCGTAATTGGATTTCTAGACTGGAGTATGGTGTTTACATGACCATTTGAATAATTGGATAACTGCAGAAATCTGATTATGATCGGATTATTGAGTGCATGCATATGCACTCACTGTTGAGTTCAGGATAACGGACTCGGCTGTCACTCAGCAGTTGGACTACTATGATGGTTATTTCCTTAACAAGCCATGGGCCTAAAGTTTCATTACACACTTTTATAACCTACAAACATTTGTTTGCATTGAAGTCCCTGTAATGACTGAATAATAAGCCTTTTATGAACATGGAATGTTACAGGGTTATTGGCAGTGACTAAACTGAGAGACAACAGGAGTAAAAAGTTCCAAATGAATTAGTTGAACTGCACTTTGCTTTTGTTGCAGGTCTGGAGCACAACTTTGATAAATATGATGACTCTTTCATAACTGATCAGAACACCCCTTATGATTATGAGTCCATTTTGCACTACGGACCCTACTCCTTCAATGTAGACTCTCGCTACCCCACCATCACAGCCAAGGACCCAGAGCTCACCAAAGCACTCGGCCAGTACAATGACTTGAGCTCTGTGGATTTGCTGAGACTGAACCGGATGTACAACTGCAGTGAGTTTTTCATCCAAAATGTGCTGTTGCTGTCAGATGAAAACCTCTTATCTTCATTTTTGAAAACGTTTTAACTAATTTTCAACCCACTTTATTTGTGGCCAATTCTTACCCAGTAGCTAGGTCATGATAGGTCATTCCAGATGACAGAGCCAACACTTAAATAGTTACAACACTTGGGAATCCCCTGCCCTATACATGGTTTTGGAATGAAAATCTTGTTACATTAATGTCCCTTGAAGTTAACAATGCATTTTCTTTCTTCTTTATTCTGATTTTGGAGATACCAGGTTTTGTTACAACAGAACAATATACTTAATGTGGTGCTGGGAAAATAATATTCATTTTTTACATAATTTGAAATGGCAGTTGCCTTTTACACCATGTCAAAATTTCATAACAAACAGAACAACAGAAATGGTCCAAAATGACTAAAAATAAAGCCTTAATTTACATTGAAAGTATATATATATATATATCGCTGTTGTCGGAAGAAAACCTTGTATCTCCAAAATGGTAACTTTACAGGAGAAGGAAAAAACCTACTTCACTTTTAATGCAAGTCTATGGAACCAGACGTTTTTCCAAGTCATTTTGGACTCTTTCTTTTGGTCCATTCTTTATGAATTTTACACGCAATATGAAGGTCAACAGGTAGGTGCAGATTATGTCAAAAACTGAAAAACTACAAAAATGGAGACAAGGTTTTCTTCCGACAGCAGCGATATATATATATATATATATATATATATATATATATATATATATATATATATATATATATATATGTATATATATATATGTATATATATATATATATATATATTTTGGGAGATATGATGTTTTGATCCTATATACAGTGGAGTCCAAAAGTCTGAGACTACACTAATAAATCTGGTAGTTTTTCATCTAAACCAGGAAATAAACAACAACATTTTTAGAATCTTGAAAAAATTAAAACTTTAAACAAAGAAAATTTGTGACAAATCTTTCTGCTGATAAAATCATTTGTAATGGAAAACTTAAATTAGAAAGGAAAGCAAAATCTTTTCAGCATTTTCATTGCACTCAGACTTTTGGACCCCACTGTACTTTTAACAAGAACTACCCATTTGTATGACAGCAATACTAAATAGAGTAAAACATGGAGTGTGATCTGTTCTTTGCAGCTACACCTCTCACATTGCTGGATCAGTGTTCCTTTGAGACGCTGGGGATCTGTGGGATGTTCCAGAGGCAACAGGAGAGTGAATCCCGGTGGGTGCACTCGCAGAGCTCCCATCAGTCACATGACCATACTCTGGTTGGCCAGTGCAGAGGTCAGTCATTCTTAACTCATCGAAGTTTAAGATGCTGTTTGATTGTTTAGATCAGACTCATGATCACTGCTCCTCTTGAGCTTAAGATGACTGAGAAGACTAGCTGCTGTTCCTTACCATTAGCATTGTTCAGCTGAAATTATGTTCTAATATGTAGAAGAGGTGTGGGAGGAAGTGAAAGATGATGACACATAAACCAGGGCACGGTTTGGGAAAACAAGTTAGAACAAGGCCCAATCCCATTTCTTCTTTTTACCCCTACCCCTTGTTTTCGAGGGTCACCCTAACCCCTTGGAACTGAGTTACAAGGGGTAGTGGTTGAAATCTTGCCCTAAGAAATGGGACCCTCAAATAAAAAAAACATTACTTCATTAACAGCTACTAGCGCTGCTCTGTAGGCAACCCGGCCCGTCTTCAGTGACAGCAGAGGAGGATAAAGTTCAGCTCCTCACTGCTGGGCTTTAGTTACATTTAGGGCATCATATGCTTTCAAAGAGGGGGGCAATTATTTATTATCGCCCACCACTAATTCTTTGGTGATACGATGCTGAAGTCAGATATTCACCAGCTTCTTGTTTGAATTTTCCCGTTCCACCTTAAATGGTGCAGCAGTTACATTCTGGCGCTTCAGGCGTCAATGCTGCCGGACTATTTAAGGTGGAACGGGAAAGTTAGCTCGCTAGCTACCGAGACATTAGCATGCTATTAGCGATTTTTTAAGCTTGTTATGAAGAAAACGACCATAATACACTGAAACGACATTAAACTAAGATAATACAGTGGTTATTGTAATTTTTTAACAGAGAGAATTCTCACATTTGTGGGTTTCTTTGGTCATTCGTGCAGCCATCTTACCGGTTTTTTCTTTTTTTTCTCTGAACGCTCATTTTGGAGTGAGTCTGAGAAATCCGAGTGAGTCTTCCATTTGGAGGGCCCTGTAGCCCCAACACTTCGCCCTACCCCTCTATCTCAACGAGAATTGGGACACCCTACCCCTAGATGTGAACGCGCAAAACAGAGGGCTAAGGGCTAAGTGGTAGGGGTGAGGGGTGAAATGGGATTGGGCCCAAAAGTGTATTTGTTGTTAAAGCTCAAATAAGACAATCCTCTTGAGATGAATCTTGCCTGATGGTCTAACTTCCATGTGTCAAACACAAGGCTCACAGGCCCAGCCAGGCATGATCCTATTGGGCCCGCAAAATTATTTTAATTTTCTATTACTATGAGCTCATTTCACCATGAGCTGCACTACAGTTCCCAGCATGCACAGCAATGTAACTTGTGCTCCCACCCCCTCCCCAACAACGATCTATGAGACAGCGCCACATCAGAGCAAAGCAGCCAATATAGTCTATTGTTTTATACAAAACAATTACTTTTGATTTAAAATAATTTTTAAATTGTTCAAGTATTCAGTACCTATTTTTGCCCTTGTAGTTTTGGCATATTTTGAACTAAACACTGACCAGTTGGGGTCATGGTAAAAATAAAATAAAAACACAGCTGGATTTGTTGAGGTTTTTAATCTGGCCCTTTTAGTGGTTATGTTTTTATGTATCTCTTTTGTACAATGACAGCAAAATCAGAAAATCTCAAATGACCCGAGAAAGGTTTCAGAATGAATACTCTGGGAATCCCAAGAATGTCTTCAGTCATGGGAAACTTCAAAGTAGTCATTAAGGGCCGGTTTCCCAGACAGGGATTAAGCCTAGTCCTGAACTGCACAGGATTTTTAATGGAAATTTTCCATTGAAAGTAAAGTACAGTCCACCTTAATCAGTGTCTGAGAAACTGACCCTGTATGCATTCAGTTGTGATGCATCATATGCAAGAGGGGAGAAATCTTACCCTGGAGGGCCTCCCCATATATTTTACCCTACTTTGGCCATTTTTTTTTTATTTAATCAAATCAAATTATGACAAATAAAGTAAGAAGTGTCTGTTTTAATGGGAATTCCTCCACTTTCTTGTCAAATTTCGGCATAATTCAATTGTTGAGATGTAAATAAAACCAATTAGAATGATTTAAAGTAAAACGGTTCACTGTATAGAAACTTAGCACCTAAGATTTCTTCACAGTGGTGGTGAGATAAACTACAGATTTCATAGTGTACTAACAAAGAAATATGGCTGTTTTACTATCCAAAATGACCAGTGAACCTACACTTGTCTTCTCTATTTTTAATGTAACGTTGTTAATGCTGTGACAATCAGGAAAATTAGTTTTCTTTGGGTGCTATTTTGTGACACACCCTGCATGTACCACTCCGCCATGAATGCATTTTAAAAATATGTTTCAGGTGAGAACATCACAAATCACTGTCTCAGGCAGTGTATTCATAATGATTTTGAGTAATAGTTTTCTTTGAGGTCACTTTTACAGGTATTAAACACGGAGGTGACATCTGGTTCCCATCACCACCACTGTAAACAAAGTTTTTCTAGCAAAATAAAATACAGACAAAATACAGCAAGAGAAAATTAGTGGATAATTAGACTACATATTAAACGAATATGGCCAAAAGTAATAGAGTCTAAATATCGTCTCTTTAAGATGCAGGACATTACATGTTCTTCAGCACAAGCTCTGGAAAGACTGCCTTCCTGGAGTCGAGGATTCTCTACCCTAAAAGGAAGCTGCAGTGCCTTCAGGTATTCTACAAAATGACTGGAAGCCCAAAAGATCAACTGGTCATCTGGACAAAACAGGAAGCATCAGACGGCACCCCCACTGGCACAGCTATAGCAACACTCCATGGTGAGAAGCTTGTTTTCTGAATGTGTTTTCAGGCACATGCTGAAGAAGTAAAATCAGTGTTGGCTTTAATGTACTTGTTTCAGTTTAACTGTGCTTTGTAAACACTGCTGCTCTTTATCCAGGAAGTTGGACTCATAAAATGGATAATATGGACTCATTGTCCATTTTATCAGCTCCACTTACTATATAGGTGCACTTTGTAGTTCTACAGTTACAGACTGTAGTCCATCTGTTTCTCTGCATACTTTGTTAGCCCCCTTTTACCCTGGTCAGGACCCCCATGGACCCTCACAGAGCAGGTACTATTTGGGTGGTGGATCATTCTCAGCACTGCAGTAACACTGATGTGGTGGTGGTGTGTCCACTCACTGTCCACTCTATAAGGCACTCCTACCTTGTCAGTCCACCTTGTAGATGTAAAGTCAGAGACGATAGCTCATCTGCTGCTGCACAGTTTGTGTTGGTCATCCTCTAGTCCTTCATCAGTGGTCACAGGACGCTGCCCACAGGACGCTGTTGGCTGGATATTTTTGGTTGGTGGACTATTCTCAGTCCAGCAGTGACACTGAGGCATTTAAAAACTCCAGCAGCACTGCTGTGTCTGATCCACTCAGACCAGCACAACACACAGTGCTGAGAATGATCCACCACCCAAATAGTACCTGCTCTGTGAGGGTCCATGGGGGTCCTGACCAGGGTAAAAGGGGGCTAACAAAGTATGCAGAGAAACAGATGGACTACAGTCTGTAACTGTAGAAGTACAAAGTGCACCTATATAGTAAGTGGAGCTGATAAAATGGACAATGAGCGTAGAAACAAGGAGGTGGTCATAATGTTATGACTGATCAGTGTATGTCATGTGACTGCTTTAGGTGATGATGATCATTCTTGGAAGATCGCTCACGTGCTTCTGAGAATGGATGGCAAGTTCCGCTATGCATTCCAAGGCATTAGTGGTGATCCGTCTCATTCATCTGGAGGAATTCTGGTGGACGACATTAGCTTGGCGGAGACCCGGTGCCCCAGTGCTACCTGGAGAATAGCTAACTTCAGTTCCTACCTGGATAGCTATGCTGTGGGCGAGTATATCCAGAGCCCGCGCTTCTACAGCCCTGAGGGTTATGGCTTTGGCCTTCAGCTTCTGCCCAACTCCTACGTAGATGGCTACATCGGGGCCTTTTTCCATCTGACTAGTGGTGAGAACGACAAGACCTTGCGTTGGCCAGCTGGAAACCGGCAGGTAACCATGACAGTGCTGGACCAGGACCGTGATGTCACACAACGACAGTCCTTCTCCCACAGTTTCACAACAAATGGCAAACAGCTCATACCAGGTGTGTTGCATAAGCCTGAGCTTGTTGTTTCAGAGTTAATCACAACTACAGTCAAGTCCAGAATTATTGGCACCTTTAATTAAAATGAGATAAAACGTATGTTTAATAAACTGAGTGATATTTTGAGCTTAAATAAATGGGTAAACTGCATATTTTTGTTATGGAACAAAAAGTTTTCTTTAGTAACAATGTTTTTGAGAATATTTGTTTCAAAAATATTAGCATCTCGATTATTAACATTTGGTGAAGGCTCCCCTGCCGAGCTGCTTGTTGAGGGATCTTGGACCACTTGGAACGTTTTCAGTTCCTTGGTATTCTTGGGTCTTCGCTTGAGACTGACCTCTTACCACCTACCACCACAGGTTTCCAATTAGGTTCAAATCTGGAGACAGAGAGGGACATTGCAAAACTTAGATTTTACGTTCTTGCAACTATTTCTGTGTAGATTTTGATGTGTGTTTGGGCTCATTATCTTGATTAAATGTCCACCCATGGCCAAGTTTTATCCTGGTATTTAGTGGAATTGATAAGGTCATTGCTTTTAATACTACTACTAATGAAATGAAATTTTTAGCCAACTGTGTCTGAACACATCAGAATTAGACCTCCGCATTTAACCCATCCGTGCAGTGAAACACCACATACACACTAGTGAACACACGCAGACTAGGGGGCAGTGAGCAGCTCTATCCATGGCACCCAGGGAGCGGTTGGGGGTTAGGTGCCTTGCTCAAGGGTGCTTCAGTCACGTACTGTTAGCTGAGGGGATCGAACCGGCGACCTTCTGGTCACAAGGCTGGTTCCCTAACCTCCAGCCCACGACTGTCCCCAATGATAGTCATAAAATAATAATAATACTAACAATAATAAAAAGATAAATAAAAATAATAAGAATAATAATGAATAATAATAAAAATAATAAAATAAAATAATAATAATGATGATGATGATGATGATGATGATAATGATATGATAATAATAATAAGAAGAAGAATATTTTTTATTTATATAGCACTTTTCATGCCAGTGGCAGCTCAAAGTGCTTTACAGACAGGTGATAAAAGAGTTATACAACAAAATTATAAGTATTAATTTAGAATCATAAGAAAGTGACACAGATCAAATTAGAAGATAAAAACCATGAGACGCAGAGTTTTAATGAAATGCTAAGATAAAGAGATGTGTTTTTAGATGCTTCTTAAAAGTGAGCTCTGAGCTTGACTGTCTAACAAAAGGTGGAATTGAGCTCCACAGTTTAGAAGCATAATAACTGAACGAGTCTCTCCATGTTTTCTGTATTTTACAGAAGGTGTTCGCTGGTCAGTATCTACAGATCTAAGATCATAAACAGACCGTAAAGCAGTGCTTTAAGGTCATTTAGAGCCTTAAAAACTAGTAACCGAACTTTAAAATCTATCCTGAATGATCCAGGCAGCCAGTGCAGCTCTTTTTAAATGGGAGTGATCTGATCTCTCTGTGCTGTTTTTGTGAGGATCTATGCTGCTACATTTTGTCCGAGTTGTAAAGGATGTATTGAATGTTCTGTATTTGACAGTGGGTCTCGAGTGCTTTTCACCGTATGCAGTCTATTTTTCGCCCAGTGTGATGATGGTGTGCATGACCAAAAAGTTCTATTTGTGTCTCATCTGACCACATCATACAATTCCATTTGTAGTTCCAATCACATATTGCAAAGTTCAGGCACTTCATGCTGTGGCTTGCTGTTATGAAAGGCACAATTTGTGGAATTTTCACAAAAAGCTTCTGGTGGCGTCGAACAGAAGATTTTGAAATTTTGAAAAAACACAAAATTTATCTGCACTGTGCAGTTCTGAAACTGTGATCTTTGGGTTCCTCTTTGCTTCTCTTACCATCCTCCTCACTGCACGTGTGGGCAGTAAACTCATCTGTCCTCTTCCTGACAAATTTCCAATGGCCAATTTCTTTGGTTTTACTCTTGTAGTAATTTCTATTAGATAATGAAGAGCAATTGGAATAATTAGATGTTACATAATATTATATGTTACACACAGATCAGGCATAACATTATGACCACCTCCTTGTTTCTACACTCATTGTCCATTTTATCAGCTCCACTTACTATATAGGTGCACTTTGTAGTTCTACAGTTACAGACTGTAGTCTATCTGTTTCTCTGCATACTTTGTTAGCCCCCTTTACCCTGTTCTTCAGTTATTAGGTATTGTATGTTGTCCAGATATTTTATATATTTTAGACATTTTATTTCATTATATATTTTATTTGAAAATTTGCAAAATATACAAAATTAAGCCTATTGGACCAAAGACTAAAAAAAGCACAATAAGAAAATGGTTCTCACGCAAAAACTACAAGGAACTTGTTCTTCAGTGGTCAGGACCCCCATGGACCTGCACAGAGCAGGTACTATTTGGGTGGTGGATCATTCTCAGCACTGCAGTAACACTGACATGGTGACAGTCTGAGTGGATCAGACACAGCAGTGCTGCTGGAGTTTTTAAACACTGTGTCCACTCACTGTCCACTCTATTAGACACTCCTACCTTGTCAGTCCACCTTGTAGATGTAAAGTCAGAGACGATAGCTCATCTGCTGCTGCACAGTTTGTGTTGGTCATCCTCTAGTCCTTCATCAGTGGTCACAGGACGCTGCCCACAGGACACTGTTAGCTGGATATTTTTGGTTGGTGGACTATTCTCAGTCCAGCAGTGACACTGAGGTGTTTAAAATCTCACACAGCACTGCTGTGTCTGATCCACTCAGTCCAGCACAACACACACTAAAACCAGGAGGTGGTCATAATGTTATGCCTGGTCAGTGTATATTGTTTTTATTGTTTTGTGTTGAGTTGTATTGATTTTATCGATTGTTTCTGCCCAGTTTCTTCACTAGAGTCTGGTTGGGTGCCAATAATTCTGGAATTGACTGAACATAAATGAGCTTACAAATAAAAAAAATACCCACTTAGATCTCTTCTTCTGTATTAGACAGGGGGTTTACAATAACTGCTTTTGTTCTCCAGGTACTGACCGCTTGTACTGGGATGATCCCTCTAAGGTGGGCACATACGATCCTTCCTGTGATTGCTATCACGGCTGGACCTGGGGCTACAATGCATTCTTCTCCCACTTTGACCTTCGCCGCAGGAGCTACTTGAAGAATGATGACCTAATTCTCTTCATTGAGTTCGAAGGTACACTTCTTAAATGTAGTTTACTTAAAGAGACGACCGGCCAAAATAAAAATGTAACCATCACTAAATCTGTTGTAAATATGCTCACTTGCCTCCCACAGTGGTGCCACAGTAGTGTCCGCAGTGAGAACGTCTAGTTTAAAGACTAGAAAAAAAAAACCCTCTGATGACGAATCTTGGAAGGTGAAAGGAAACATTTAAAAATTGGATTTTTGGGGGCTGTTTTGAATATTTTCTTTCATTATCTGGTGACTGCAGAAGGAAGCCAGATAGCCAACATTACTGCTAGAAAGATACTATAAACCCATTCCTGTCCACACTGGAATTTTCTAATTTTCTATACTACAGCGATTCTCAGAGCTCCACTGAGCACAAATGTGGAAAACAGACAACAAATTAAACTGGTCGAACAGTTTAGCTACAGCTTTTTCTTATTGTACTTTAGCCACTTAATGGACAGTTATTGTGTCCGAGTTGTAAAGGATGTATTGAATGTTCTGTATTTGACAGTGGGTCTCGAGTGTTTTTCACCGTATGCAGTCTATTTTTCGCCCAGTGTGATGATGGTGTGCATGACCAAAAAGTTCTATTTGTGTCTCATCTGACCACATCACACAATTCCATTTGTAGTTCCAATCACATATTGCAAAGTTCAGGCACTTCATGCTGTGGCTTGCTGTTATGAAAGGCACAATTTGTGGAATTTTCACAAAAAGCTTCTGGTGGCGTCAAACAGAAGATTTTGAAATTTTGAAAAACCACAAAATTTATCTGCACCATGCAGTTCTGAAACTGTGATCTTTGGGTTCCTCTTTGCCTCTCTTACCATCCTCCTCACTGCACGTGTGGGCAGTAAACTCATCTGTCCTCTTCCTGACAATTTTCCAATGGCCAATTTCTTTGGTTTTACTCTTGTAGTAATTTCTATTAGATAATGAAGAGCAATTGGAATAATTAGATGTTACATAATATTATATGTTACACACCGATCAGGCATAACATTATGACCACCTCCTTGTTTCTACGCTCATTGTCCATTTTATCAGCTCCACTTACTATATAGGTGCACTTTGTAGTTCTACAGTTACAGACTGTAGTCCATCTGTTTCTCTGCATACTTTGTTAGCCCCCTTTTACCCTGTTCTTCAGGTATTCAGGTTTTGTATGTTGTCCAGATATTTTATATATTTTAGACATTTTATTTCATTATATATTTTATTTGAAAATTAGCAAAATATACAAAAAGTAAGCCTATTGGACCAAAGACTAAAAAAAGCACAATAAGAAAATGGTTCTCACACAAAAACTACAAGGAACTGGAATAAAAATAAAATGGTACCACCTGATTCAGAATAAGGCAGATGACAATAATATATGGGTAACTTATGGAAGCAGGTGGGATCTGTGAGAGAAATTATTGTCTGAAGTTACTTTGGATGTTTTTTACTTGTTTTTCCAAAAGTCTTGGAATAATATGTAAAAAAGTAATATGAATGATTTTTAAATATTTCACATTTTATTATTTTCAAGTGTTTGTTTGATAGCCAGTGCCTATATATATATATATATATATATATATATATACATATGTACACTGATAATAAAGATCAGCCTATTGATCAGCACTCAGGATTGGTTGACACCACAGTGATTCCCAATTAGGAACGCTGAGTATTGTAGTGAGAGAACACATGAACGAAAACATGAAAGTAATATCAAGTCCTTAATTCTGTCAAACCAGTGAGGCTGAGTGATACAATGCCAGTACACAAGAGATAGCATTAAACTCCAGTTTTAGGCCGGAGTGTCTCTTTGACTCAATTTACAAATTGGCCTATTACAAAATTATTCATCAAACATAAATATATGTCTTATTTTCTTTTCAGATTTGACCCCACTGATTAACCTTGTGCAACCAAGATCTGATGGGAACTAAGCATCTGGCAAAATGACGACCTTTGGCCTGTTTGCTTCTGCTGAATGCTTCATTTGGAGTTATTTCAGCCCAGTGTTGCTTCATTGTGTGATTTGTTTGAAACACACAGACTATGAATCAGTTTTTTTCGCCTAAATAAATCTCAAGCATGTCACTCCATGTTGTGGTGTATTTCATAAAAAACTTCCTTTCCTTTCTACTTCGCTCTTTTATTAGATTGCACATTGCCCATGCTAATCACAAAGAGTAGCTTCATCCACATGACAGCTCAGACTGTATTTAATCTGATCTGAGATTGCTGTAATAAACTGTTGAAAAACCTTGAGAGATAAAGTGCAATAAAGTGCATAATTATGATGACAATCTACAAGAACACCATAAATCACATGGTGTGAACCGGCGACTCGCTCCACGTGTGAAGCGCAGGCAACAAGTGTCCATCATTTTCTGATCAAAGTACTCCTCAGACCTCGTCTTTATTGGTATGTTTGTCCTGGCAGTGTGACACATGTGCTCGTCTCCTCCGGTTAACATGGACTTCTCGTGGAAAATCATCTTTTTCACTATTCTGCTCACGTTAAAGGTATTTTAATGATTTTCTGAATTTTAAAAAGTATACAAAGTCATTTATACTCTCTCTCTCATAGTTGAAATAAATAAGATTTTAATATTTATTACGTTTGTATGTCGCTGCTGTTGGAACAAAACCTTGTATCTCCAAAATGGTAACTTTACAGGAGAAGGAAAAAAAAACCTACTTTACTTTGAATGCAAGTCAAGGGAACCAGACGTTTTTCCAAGTAATTTTAGGCTAATTTTTGGTCCATTCATCATGAAATCTACACACAATTTGAAGAGCAACATGCATTTTCAAATTATGTCAAAAACTGAAAAATGGAGATACGAGGTTTTGTTCCGACAGCAGCGACATACTGTGTGTGTCTTCATTTTGTGCTGTAATAAACAGTAAACACTGTAACTTATGCTACTTTAGAAATGTGAAGTTTGTCTATAGTTAATAAAGGACTGGGGTTTTTGTATCTCATGCAGAGCTGAATGAATGTGCATAAATAATGCTTTTGCTTATTAATAATGCTTATTTATTTTCCTTCTGTTATTGACTTCTAGCTACACGCTCTGCCTACAGAATACGGTAAATTTCCGCAATTTATATCAGTGCGTTTAGACAAGGTATATCATGAATTCGTCATTCTCACACTGCTGATTCATGTTTCTGAATAAATGTTAGGTGGAGATGCCGATGCAGGCGAATTGCGGGAGGACATTCTTGAAATAAATTCAGGTCAGTGTCTCTTGTTTAAAATTCAAGCCACAGCTAAGAAACGGATGGATGATTATAGTAAAGCTGTATCTGGATGGCCTCAGTTATATTCAGTTATATTGATAAGGGTTTTAAAATAACTAATCTAATGGCTGTAATTCACTCTGTAATACATTATAATAAAAAGAATATGGTACATGTATGTTCATGATCTGTTAACCCCTTAAAATCTTAGGCTTATTAAATTTTAAGATGTAGAATTCAGCAATAACACAGTCTACAGTGTAAAAAGTAGAAATAGAAATGTATTATAGAAGTTTGGACGTTTTGATGTTTTAACCAGGTTGAAATAAGTCTCTGTTTGTTCAAACCTGCTTTTGAATATTTTTGTCATTTCTTCTTTCAGAATCCCAGAGAGATTTGTTTGAGGGAGATATTGCAAGAGATGTAGGTGAACTTGTAAACACAGTACAGTTTGATATAATAATAGTTTACTTTCTATGGTTGAAAAATCAAGATCTGAATTATATGGGAGTGGAATTTTTCCATGAAAGTCAATGTCATTATCTGCCGGGCCCTAGATGGGTTGGTGTGAAATAGCCCTTCTGTATTTCTATATTATCATTATAATATATTATACCATATATTATCTGTATATGTGATCATCAGTCATATGCAAAAGTTTGAGCTTTTTCGTTTGATGTTTTGTTGATTTTCTAAGTGAAAATAAGTCGCACATCCTCCACAGAGAACCCACTTCTGCACATGCACTGCATAGTTATGGTTTATTTACTGAATTTGAACTGAATATATTAGACAAAAAAAAAACATAAAATGCAAAATATGTTAAACTCAGCAAATAAATATAAATTGTGCACTAAAATATGCAGAAAATGCCATATTTAAGTGTGTTCTTTGTAGAGGATGTGTTCACTTATTTTAACTTAGAACATCAACAAAACATACACCAATCAGGCATAACATTATGACCACCTCCTTGTTTCTACGCTCATTGTCCATTTTATCAGCTCCACTTACTACATAGGTGCACTTTGTAGTTCTACAATTACAGACTGTAGTCCATCTGTTTCTCTGCATACTTTGTTAGCCCCCTTTTGCCCTGTTCTTCAGTGGTCAGGACCCCCATGGACCCTCACAGAGCAGGTACTATTTGTGTGGTGGATCATTCTCAGCACTGCAGTAACACTGATGTGGTGGTGGTGTGTTAGTGTGTGTTGCGCTGATCTGAGTGGTCTGAGTTTTTAAACACCTCAGTGTCACTGCTGGACTGAGAATAGTCCACCAACCAAAAATATCCAGCCAACAGCGTCCTGTGACCACTGATGAAGGACTAGAGGATGACCAACACAAACTGTGCAGCAGCGGATGAGCTATCGTCTCTGACTTTACATCTACAAGGTGGACTGACAAGGTAGGAGTGTCTAACAGAGTGGACAGTGAGTGGACACAGTGTTTAAAAACTCCAGCAGCACTGCTATGTCTGATCCACTCACACCAGCGCAACACACACTAACACACCACCACCACATCAGTGTTACTGCAGCACTGAGAATGATCCACCACCCAAATAGTACCTGCTCTGTGAGGGTCCATGGGGGTCCTGACCACTGAAGAACAGGGCAAAAGGGGGCTAACAAAGTATGCAGAGAAACAGATGGACTACAGTCTGTAACTGTAGAACTACAAAGTGCACCTATATAGTAAGTGGAGCTGATAAAATGGACAATGAGCATAGAAACAAGGAGGTGGTCATAATGTTATGCCTGATCTGTGTATAATTTGTCAAGGAGGGTTTAAACCTTTACATATGACTGTATACAGTACTCTGCAAAAGTCATAGGCGTAATCTGAAAAAAATGATATGTAAATCTGTTTATCTGGGCAGTAAGCAGTAAACAGTAAGATCAGAATAAATGAACAAATAAACATTAGATTACGATATAGTGTGTGAGTGTGTTAGATTTACCTGTTCTGAAGCTCTCCTGGAGGCAGTGCAGGAACTACAGTTACCATCCACCACCTGCTTCATCTAATCAGTCCATTAAAAGAAATCAGGTGCTGATTTGTTTAATCAGGTGAATTTAACAAATCAGTGCACTGAGACATCAGAGGCCAAACCTAAGAACAAGTTTCTTAGATAGCCAAATCTATCTTCTAATATATGTTATGTGTTTTAATATAATGTTATACTCTTTTATACTATGTTTATTTACGTTTATTCTAATGTTATATAGAGCTTTATACTGGCAAAAACACACTTGCTGCCAAGATAAGCAAGACTTTAGCCCAGGTCTCTATTTCAAATGTCTAAAATGTTGAGCATCTTTATCAAATATTTACTTTCTAGCCAAGAAGGAATGCAATCGTGGATGAAACAAAAAGATGGAAGTTTCCTATTCCCTACATACTGACTGATACTTTAGGTAGGACCTTTTCATTAAACTACTAAACTAAACTACTAACTTAAACTACTTCTACCAATTCAGAGAACCTGAACTGATCATGTATTTTTATATTTAATTTTTTATTTCAATAATTGTTTCTGATCCTTTAGAACTAAATGCAAAAGGTGTAATCCTTCAAGCACTGGAAATGTACCGCCTGAAGTCCTGTGTAGACTTCAAGCCCTATGAAGGAGAGAGCACCTACATTTCTTTCACCAAGTTGGATGGGTGAGCTTTAAAAAAGAGCCTGCTTTTCAGCTTCTGGCTTGTTCCATGCCAGTTAATTAGTGGCACATGGTGGATTTCACTAAATAAATACCAACCAAAATACATACTGCTTACAGAATGACTGAACTGAGCTGAAATGGGTATAAATACAACATTAAGAATAATATTTTACTCTCTATGGTTGAAAAACAAAAGTACAATCTGAATTATATAGTGACATTTTCGTGGAAGTCATTGGGCCTCATTTACCAACCGTTTTTAAAAAGATTTTTTTTCTTAAAACCCACTTGTTTTACAAATATTCTGACGTTCATCAGTGGCTGTGTTTACAAGCAAAGATTTCTGCCAATCCGATTGAATACATTCCAGTTACAGATTAAGGCTGAGGTGTTTATTCTCACTCTACTCAACAATCTAACGGAAAATCTCTGTTTACATGTTCGATACAAGTAATCAGATCCAAAATGACACGCATGCGTAGAGAACCATTTAGTGTAAACGTTACCATGACAGCGAGCTTCATGTGAGGTCCAGTCAGAATGAGATGAGTTTTCAGCTGGCACGCTTGTGTTTTTGATTGCTTTAAAATTATGGTAAAAAAATGTACTTCACATATATTTAAGAAGGCTGAGAGGAAGACGGGGCGGCACGGTGGCGCAGTGGGTAGCACTGTCGTCTTACAGCAAGAATGGCCTGGGTTCGATTCCCAACTGGGCGACCTTTCTGTGTGGAGTTTGCCTGTTCTCTCTGTGTCTGCGTGGGTTTCCTTCCACAGTCCAAAAACATGCAGACATGCTGAATTGCCCCTAGGTGTGTGTGACTGTGTATGTCTGTCTGTCTGCCCTGCAATGGACTGGTGACCTGTCCAGGGTGTATCCTGCCTTCTGCCCAATGACAGCTGGGATAGGCTCCAGCACCCCACCGTGACCCAGAAGGATAAGCGGTTTAGATGATGCATGTATGTATGAGAGGAAGACGTCGTGTTCTAAGACACATAAGCTGGACGTCCGTCCCACCGCCGTCTTTTAAAGCTCAAAGCATAAACTTCGTCTCCTCTGCAGACCAGTTTCTGCTCCGCCATGTTGAACGTTATAAACTTTCACTATGACGTGACGAACATGATCAGAACAGACTTAAACTTTCCGATTGGGAATGTAATCGGATACAGGCGTTTACATGGTTATTATTCTTCTATTTAGCGGTAGACTTTTTCTTACCCTCTTTTCTCAAGAACAAATTTAAGAAAAACCTAGGACTATATTGGTGAATGAGGCCCAGTGTCGTTATCTGCCAGGCCCTGGATGAATTGGTGTGGAATAGCCTGTGTGTACTTCTCGCTCCGTCCCACTGTACTGTGCCATTGCCTATTAAGACTTTTGACAGTCTGAACTGTTTTCCTACTTGATTATTTCTTCCTTGTCAACAGTTGCTGGTCATTTGTTGGAGATTTGCAGACAGGCCAGAATATCTCTATTGGACAAGGATGTGACACGAAGGCCATTGTTGAACATGAACTCCTCCATGCTCTGGGCTTTTACCATGAACAGTCACGGTCAGACAGAGATGACTACGTTCAAATCTGGTGGGACCAAATCATTGAAGGTAGGTTCCTTCCCTCAAGTTTAAGAAGGCACCATGCATAATGTTAATACACTATATGGCCAAACGTATGTGGACACCTGATGGCCACACCTTTATAAGCCTATTGGACATCCCATTCCAAACCCATGAGAATCAATATAGAGTTGCCCTCCCACTTGGAAGCTATAACAAACTCCACGCTTCTAGAAAGGCTTTCCACAAGACTTATCTTTGGGAAACTGTACTCATTCCATCACAAGAGTGTTTGTGTGGTCAAGCACTGATGTTGGATGAGAAGGCCTGGCCCACATTCAACACTTGAATTCATCCCAGAGTTGTTCAATGGGGCTAAGGTCAGCGTTCTGTGCAGGCCTCTGGAGTTCCTCTTTGCCAGAATTCACTTTTTGTATGGGAGCATGGTCATGCTGGAACAGGAAAGGGCCTTACCCACAAAGTTGGAAGCATATAATTGTCTACAGTGTCTTTGTATGCAGTAGTATTAACACTATCCTTCACTGGAACTAGCCCAAACCCTAAAGACCAGTCCCACAACATTATCCCTCCTCCACCAAAGTAGGTAGCGTTCTCCTGGCACCCGCCAAACCCAGATTCATCCATAAGACTGCCAGAAGCATAATTCATCACTCCAGAGAACATGGATCCACTGCTCCAGTGGCACAGAGTCATCATGATTCAGTGCCATATACTGTTTACTGAAGTAGCCTAGTAGTTAAATCAAAATCTTATGTAGTCGACAACTGAATATCAAATCAAATAAAGTACAATTCAGTCATATTTCAACAATATTTATTGTCAGTTTTCTCTTTTTAGAGAAATAAAAAATATAAAATAATATAATATATATAAAATAATCTGGCTCATTTTCTTCTCCGACTGCTGTGTCTCGCCTCGTCCCTACCCTGTGTGTGCGTCACTCACTCGAGTCTCAGTGCTCATCGTAATGCACAGATCTGATTGGCTGAGTAGCGTCACGTGGTCTGTAAGTTTCCCGGGCCACTAAAGCTATCGTAAAGGCTAGAAAAGTTATGCCGATAAAAATAGGACCACCCCATCCAAATTAAATTATTCTCCATAGTTTATCAGTTATAGGCTCAGGTCCGCATAGGACAGCGTCTGGGTCTGGACTCGGACTGCGGTCCGCCTATTAGTGTCCTCTGTCCTAACACTTACAGTTGACAGGGGCAGATCTAGCAGAGCAGAAACTTCACAAACTGACTTGTGACAAAGGTGGCATCCTATGATAGTTCCATGAGCTCTTAAATATGGCCCATTCTACTGCCAGTGTTTGTCTATGGAGACTGCATGGCTATGTTCTTGATTTTATTAACTCTATTAGCTATGGGTCTTTCTGAAACACCTAAACTCAATTAGGAGGGGTGTCCAATTACTTTTTGCAATATAGTGCATATTCAAAAGGAGTGCTTGTTTTGTATAACATGGTAATATCTACATAAATGTATTATCATTTTATGCTTATACCTCTAATAGGAAAGGAGCACAACTTCAACAAATACGATGACAGCTTTATCACTGATCTAAACACTCCATACGACTATGAGTCCATCATGCACTACAGGCCGTTCTCCTTTAACAAAAACCCCGACATCCCAACCATCACCACAGCCATTCCTGCTTTCAATGACATTATTGGACAGCGCCTGGATTTCAGCGCCATTGATCTGGAGAGACTGAACCGCATGTATGACTGTGGTAAGTGATCATCAACACAAATTATACTGTTATAATAGCTTGGGAGCAAGTTGTCCTGTTCAGATTACAAATTATACCAAAAAGAACTCGATTTAGTTACAAGACAAATAAAGAATAGTCACTATGTTTGTGTTCGGATTGTTTGCAAACAGCAGAATTAAATATGCATTTGGAAACCAGGCATCTATAAGGTGCAGCCTTTGGAAAATGTGACAGTAAAACCCCAGAGCTTCATGCACCCTGTTTTCTTGAAGGGGGTGCAGTTTCCCGGCTTCATGTCCATACATGCACTAAGCAAAGTACTATTGCAAGCTAAGCAAATATACAGTCGTATGCAAAAGTTCAGGTGCCTCGGCTCAAATGTAATTTTTTTTTGGTGAAAATAAGTTAATAACACATCCTCTAGAGAGAACACACCTTTATGCATTTTACTACACAATTTCTGTTTATTTACTATTTATTTTTTAACATATTGGAAAAAGTAAAACTTCCTTCAAAATGGCCTGTGCAAAAGCTATGCAACGTTTACTTTGTTTATTTTTTTCCTACATGTAAGGAAATTGTGCAGTACAATTTGCAGAAAAATGACGTTTAATTTTGTTCTCAGGATGTAGAGGATGCGTACTTATTTTCACTTAGAAAATCATAAAAACATGTCATTTGACTGCGGATGTTCAAGTTACAGATGAAAACACATCTACAGTAATATTGTTACAGTGATGCTGAGAGCATTTGCTCTTGGGTTTAAATTAATTTACCAGCCCGATCCAGTAGGCTCATGGCAGGCACTCACAAAATGTGCCAGCTGCTGCCTACATCTTGACAATGCATCCTGAAGGGATAGCAAGTGGGAGGATCCTGCTGACCTTCATTCTTAAAGTCAACTTGAAATCAGAATGGACAGTTTTTTTTGCTGTGCTACTTCATGTGCCTGGTCATATTAAGCACATGAACGAACATATTCAGTTTACCATTGAAAGGACAGAATTATCAATTCCATCACCTTTTTTTTTAGATGAAGTACTGCAGCTCTGCAACTAAGCTAAAGAACTGAAATATAAATAGTGTACTTGGTTCATCAGCCATACTTGGGGTAACTGAAATATCAAGTGTTTGATTGAAATGTGATTGTAAGAAAGTCTAATGTCTGTATGTTTACAATGAGGTTATTCTTTGTCCTATATAAACACATGAGCAGTCCAATCACAGTGTAAGATCAGAGATATCTAAAGGCTTTTATACTTACAAAAGTTCAAGATTTCAAAAGTTCAAAAGTTCAAAAAGTTCTTTTGATACTTTTGTAAGTATCAAAAGGCTTTTATACTTACAAAAGTACAAGAGTACAAAAGTTATGGTAATCCCCCTTGAATTGTTTTTATTATTACATACTAGAGTCTCTTAAGATCTGATGACAGAAAAATCCTACATCTGCATTATTTATTGTTTACTAGGTAGTCAGAAACTAGAACACTATCTGAGGGGGAGTGTTTTAATTTGACTAATCCTGTGTCTGTAGCTGAGACCCGCACTCTGCTGGACCAGTGCGCCTTTGAGCAGATCAACATCTGTGGGATGATCCAGAATGAGAACGACAATGCAGACTGGGTTCAAACTTTGAGCTCCGCGGACGGGCAAGACCACACTCTCGGAGGACAGTGCCGAGGTAGAGAACCAGGGGCCATGTTACAGAAAATTATTATTTCTGAGATCATATCTTATCTGCTTTGTTGTCATAGCAACTTCAGTTAAGACTGAAGTTAAGGACAGAAGCCATTACAGAATAACAGGTCTATAATCTGATCTTATTTCCAGATAAGAAGACGGTATTACAGAAACATCCTAAGTGGCCAAAATATCCTAAATATTTTCTTAACTTTAAGATAAACCCAGAGCATCTTACCTTCTGTTTTAATAGTCTGTTTCTGTTGTTCTATGCAGTGATAGGCAGCACAGTTCACAATAAGCAGCATAATGACGCTACATTTATCTGCACTGAAAACAGTGCTTCGACTTGTGAGGTTTTTTTTTTAAACAGCATTTTTTAAGAACTCAGACGCTGCAGACTCGATCTCCACCATCCCCTCTTATTACCTTTGGGTGTTAATGTTTGATAAAAACTCGTCAGATCCAACATTACAGTGATGGTGGTGAATAATGAGGAGACAGGGCTGAACGGGTGTCTGTTTATTAGGAGGAATAACGTTAGCGTGCTCGGCTAAAGCTTTTGGGAAATGGAACTGAAACTGTGGAGCGGCGACTGATAAACAGCAGGGGGTGCTAAAACATTATCCTTAACTTTCAGTTTATCGCACTTTAGTTTTATTTTACCCTTTTTACCTCAGTAACGGTAGCTAACGTCAGCTGTCTGGCTAATTAACCTCAGTACGTGTTTACATTTCAGCTGTGTGCGTAGGGTTGGTTGCTAGGTAACAGATATGACATCAATGGAGTAAGTTAGTTAAGATTTCCTAACTTGAGATAAGAAAAGATGCTGTAAGATAAGATTCCTAAATTAAGATCAGATTTGCTTCTGTAATACGAATTTGAGAAAAATCTTATCCTGACCTGTCAGACCTTAAGACAAAAAGATAGGAAGTTTCTGTAATACGGCCCCACTGGATCTATTTTTTTTCTTATCTCCAAAAGAAATGAGGTGGTTTAGTGTAATGGGGCATTGTTTCTTGTTTATGTGAACAACTGGCTCACACCTTCATCTCACTTACTGTGACAGTGCTAATCTTTAAGGAATATACACTGAGTTTATTACGTACATCAAGGGTTCAATTTGGGGGGGATGCAAAGAGACGTCACCACCCAGTCTAGCAAAATGGCAAAAATTATCCCCTTTGTAAAACTGCCATTCCCCCTATTCCTGCTGGATTAATGTTATTGTGTGTAATATAGTTTCCATCCATGTTGGAGAGTTACACTTTAAGTTGCCTTGTATGTGCTGGGAATACCTCCCCTACCCCACCAAGACCCATTGAAACCCACCTTTTTCCATTGAACATTTTTTTTAATTCAACAACTGGGTACACCTACTTTGAATCTACACTCATTGGCCATTTTGTCAGAAACACCCACCGTACACTGTTAGAAATAAAGGTTCTGTACTTAAATAAGTTTGTCCAGGTGAAAAGTTCGTATTTGTACCTTTTCATAACCAAATGTTTTAAAACAGAACAGTAATATAAAAAGCCTGGAGACGAGACGGGGTGTGTGGAGTCAGTACAACTTAGAACATATCATTTCAGTGGATTATGGTACAGTTATGTTCCCTGACCGCGGTGACAAGAGGGGTACTGCCCCAGTCACAATGACCTTCATGTCTGAGAATGTATTGGCACTTTGTAGGTTTGCAGTTACTGACTGTAACCCATGTGTTGCACACTTTAGCTCTTCTCTACCCTGTCCATCAATGAAAAAAGACCACCCTAAGACCACCACTGACCAGATGTTATTTGGTGGTTGACAATTCTCGGGATAGCACTGACACCAACACAGTAGTTGCATGGTTGTGTGCGTTGAGCTGGTATGAGTGCATCAGATGCAACAATGTTTCTGGGGTTTTTACTCACATCAGTGGTTCACCAACCATGATATCTGTCAACAGTGATCCCCATAAACTGACCACTGAAGAATAAATGATCTAAACTAACACAAATTTTGCATGGAAAAAGAGATGTTCTCTAACTGTACACCTATGATGTACCAATAAGGTAGATGTTTCTAATAAAGTGGCCAGTAAGTGCACATTCCACACAGTATTAGGGGCAAGACCACCAAATAAACATACTCTTTTTTTGTAGATGCTGGCTATTATATGCAATTTAATACCGCTAATGAAGAGGTTGGACACAGTGCTTTGCTGGAGTCTCGCATTCTGTACCCTAAGAGGGGCTACCAGTGCCTGCAGTTCTTCTACAGGATGACTGGTGGTCCTGGTGACCAGCTGGTTATTTGGCTCAGAATGGATGATGGCACTGGCGATGTTCGCAGAATCAAGAAAGTGCACACTATCGTGGGTGAGTCTGTCAGTACTACACACTACACGAATATTCTCTACATATCAGTCATCATCTCAGTCATGCTTCATTTTTATGGTAGCTTATCTACAAATGCTCAAAGTGTGGTGAAACTCAGTTACCAACAGTGTTAGAGCTAAGGTTAGGATTAGGATCAGGGTTTCAGTCTTGGATGAGATTGAAGTAAGATTTGGAGTCCCCCAGGAATTTATGATCACAAATTCAATCAAATATTATATAATAACCATGAAGCTTTTTTTGCTACATTCCAGGAAGCCATAAATAATTAGAGTTTACATTTTGTAATAGTTATTTCAGTTAAAGACAAACCACCAATATTTCACATGAAATTAGGATGGAAGCTATTTTGCATGTCATGCCACATTCTTGTGAACCACAAATGCAAACGGAAAATTGACTCACTTTTTTTATTGTAAACCTAGAGAGTGAAGAACGTTAACTAGAGAGCACTTTATTACTTTGCCTCATCGTTTTTGACTGGTGCTTATTTTGTTTATAATAAGTTTCATTCTATCATTTCAATGTAAAATGTTTGGTCTTGACTCTGTTGTTTGTTCTTGGTTGTCAGAGGTTTACTTAATTTTCAGGTTGTTTCCTCTTGTTTTTATCATGAACTAACAAGGCTATATTCAAAATAGGTTAAAGAACTACAGCAGACGATCAGATTTGTACAGTTTTATGTTGCAACCTCCTGTAGCCCAGAAACTAAGTGCACATATTGACAAAGTTTGAGAAAAGCTGTTAAAAAATCCAGGATTTTAGCCACAAAAATGACAAAAAAATGGCCATAAGATTCTGGTGAGACTGGTTTAGGAAAAATTAAGCTGCATGTAATCAGGGTTGGGCAAAATACTTTGAAATAGTAGTGATCGCTAAATACTGATTATGCTGTTCTAAATGCATCCAGTACTGTATTCTGTTACAATACATGAAGAAGAAACTTATTCAGAATACATTTAAAATGCATACTGGTAATGCACATGAGACTTTTTTAATGACATATTATTATTATTAACTTATTTATCATCACAGTGATTTATTAGTCCACTCAGGCTTTAGCAGAGCTCAGTAACACTGAGATTAATAACTGATCATCACATTGATTTATCAGTCTACTCAGGCTTTAGCAGAGCTCAGTAACACTGAGATTAATAACCGATCACATTGATTTATTAGTCCACTCAGGCTTTAGCAGAGCTCAGCAACACTGAGATTAATAACTGATCATCACATTGATTTATCAGTCTACTCAGGCTTTAGCAGAGCTCAGTAACACTGAGATTAATAACTGATCATCACATTGATTTATCAGTCTACTCAGGCTTTAGCAGAGCTCAGTAACACTGAGATTAATAACTGATCATCACATTGATTTATCAGTCTACTCAGGCTTTAGCAGAGCTCAGTAACACTGAGATTAATAACCGATCACATTGATTTATCAGTCTACTCAGGCTTTAGCAGAGCTCAGTAACACTGAGATTAATAACTGATCATCACATTGATTTATCAGTCTACTCAGGCTTTAGCAGAGCTCAGTAATGCTGAGACTAATAACTGATCACATTGATTTATCGGTCTACTCAGGCTTTAGCAGAGCTCAGCAACCCTGAGATTAAAAACTGATCACATTGATTTATCGGTCTACTCAGGCTTTAGCAGAGCTCAGCAACCCTGAGATTAAAAACTGATCACATTGATTTATCGGTCTATTCTGGCTTTGTTTGTAAAGAAGCTGTTAATTGAGATCCTCTTTAGAGTTTGTCCAATGAGTATATTTGCTGCATGCCATGCACTGATTTTTTTCCGTATTTTTTGTTATTATACGAGCATTGGTTCAGTTTCTTTTAAAGATTGTAATTTTTTAATTTAGTGGGTCAGTGTTCTAAAAGTATTCTCCTAATTTCTGTGTTCTGAAATCATCTTCCTAATTCTTGTATCCCATTCCATCCCAACCCTGAGTGTAAAAGCTAATTAGTTGAGTTTAAGTTAAAGACACAACAAGCATCCACAAAGCATCACCAGTCTTCTGTCTTTTTACATCAGGCAGATATGCACATACTATTGTACTGTATTCATTGGTGGTCTAATTTCTTCAAATGCTTTAGGTGGTACTGACGACACATGGAACATCGCCTACGTGACTCTGAATGTCGAAGAAAAATTCCGCTACATCTTCCAGGGCGTTGTGGGTTCAGAAAAGACATCTGGGGCAATCTTCATCGATGACATCATTCTGTCTGAGACAACCTGCCCGGGTGCTGTGTGGAGGATCCAGAATTTCACTGGATTGCTTCAAAGCACCCCAAATAG
Organism: Colossoma macropomum; assembly: GCF_904425465.1. NCBI lineage: Eukaryota > Metazoa > Chordata > Actinopteri > Characiformes > Serrasalmidae > Colossoma > Colossoma macropomum. The sequence goes on along the minus strand of NW_023494795.1, from coordinate 9,796,026 downwards.
CGAAAGTGTCCGCAGTGCTTGCTTCTACAGCTCGGAGGGCTATGGCTATGGCATTGATGTGTACCCTAACGGCAGGACCAACTCATCTGCAGACTACGTGGGTGTGACTTTTCACCTGTGTAGTGGTGAGAGTGACGCTGTATTAGAATGGCCAGCTATTAATAGACAGGTCATCATCACCTTCATGGATCAAGATCCAGATGTGACCCTCCAGATGTCCAACAGCAGAAGCTTCACCACCGGTTAGTCTGCTTTAAATATGTTTGAAATAATACTTTAAAGGCCAGAAGTGGAGGTGGTTAGATTTTGTGGGATTTTTTTTGGGAACACGACAAAGGTCTTTATGTGTTAACGTCACGAATATGGTATGGAGGTGCATTACTGCACATCTGTGAAGACACCGTTAATGCTGAATGAAGGGTCTTGCTTATTTCAAATGTCAAACCACATTCTGCATGTATTGCAGCAACTCTGTAGTAAACGAGTCCAGGTGCTAAACTGGCCTGCCTGCCGCCCAGACCTGTCACCACTGAAAACATTTGGTGCATTATTATATGAGAAATATGACAAAAAAAAAAACCCAAAATGATGAGCAGCAAGAATGGGAAAACATTTCACTTTCAAAACTACAGCAGTGTCTCCTGAGTTCTCAAACGCTTACATCCAGTGTTGTTAAAAGAAGAGGTGATGAAACACAGTGGTGAACATGTCACTGTCCCAACTCGCTGGCATCAAATTCAAACTGGGCAATACAATTTCTCAGTTTCAATGTTTGATATGTTTCTTTGTATTATTTTTATTTAAATATAGGGTTTACATGATTTGTGCATCATTGTATTCTAATTTTATTTACACTATGCACTATATATATATATATATATATCAACTATTGTGAGATAATTATACTCAATATGATGACTTAGGTAAAAAAAATGTTCAACAATAAGTTAAACAATCTTATAATATTCTTTTTCAAAATGAGAAATATTCTCTTTCATTTTTTGCACAGTAGATGTTTGCTCCACTCAGCCCAGAGACCAATTTAAAAATGGGCATCCAGGTGGCGCTCTTCCTGCCTAGAGCCCAAGAATCATTAAATCCCCCTGCATACACTTTCACTGCGTTTGTGGAAATTGTAAGGAGTGATACTTTTGTGGGATTTAAAAAAAACCCACAAGTTTCATAACATACAAACTAAAAAAATACCAAATAGTGTTTAAATTTAAATACATTATCTTCTAAAATTAGGCTGGCTGTGTTTAGTCATTGCGGTGATGACGCTTCAGTGGACAAATGTTTCAGTGTTAAAACCACCTGCATGCACATGGCACATTGTCCTAATATTACAAGTTACCTAAATGGTGATGGACACTGTTTTTTCAGACAATTCCTCTTGGTGGAATAGGCCCTCTGTATCTGGAACATGGGATGTTGATTGTCAGTGCTTCAGAGGGCTCGAGTTTGGCTGGAGCAGCTTCATGTCGCATCAGCAAATCAAGCGGAGAAGCTTCCTCAAGAACGATGCCTTGATCATCACTGTTGACTTTGATGGTGAACCAGATTAAAATCCACTTTAAAATCTACATCATACAAGTAGAATCTAAATGTAACCTTCATTCCATTTCTTTATGTATAATGTATATTTATTTTATGTACATTCGTTTTTCAGCTATCCATAGTATATTTATTATTAATAATTAAGCCTTATTGTTCCCAGATTTGACTCATCTCATAAAATCGGAGGTTCCTGTCCAAAGCAGAGCCTCTGAGGAATATCTAGCCGTAGAGGAGAGCTTCGCCCTGGTGCCGAAAGCTCGAGAGGCTCGTGCTGTCAGTGACCCCTGTCAGCTTAACCCCTGTCTCAATGGAGGAGTGTGTATCACTAACCAAGGCAAGGCTTCATGCAGGTTAGTTCAATGCCCAGACACCAATCAACTAATATCATGCATGAGGAAGTTACCTTAGTTACCAAGTGTCGAGTCCTATCATGGGCCATAAGATCTCTGTGCTTTATTTTTTTTTTGATAGGTTTTTTATATTGTTATTTATGTATTTTCTGAACAATATTTCTGGAAAAACAACATTCACTGAGTTAGTTTATAACCTTGTATGTACACTTTACTGGCCTTTACACAACAGTTAGTTCCGGCCACGCAAGCTGATTGGTTGAGAAGCGTTCTAACTGTGCTGTTATTTCGCCATAACATCACTTTTTTTTCACAAACACTGTATCACTCCGCTGAGAAGCCTTTGCTAAGCAATGACTGTGACAGCTGTAGGAGACGCTCAAGCCATTTGAACGTTTTTCAGAAAATGGACACTTAAGATCACGTTTGACCGACGGCCGATTTGGTCAGACTCTGAAGATGAGACTACACTAAATTCCCAAACTGCCATCACCACTGAGCAGCTTTTCAGTCGGCAGCTGTGACAGAAGAACAGCTAAACAACCTGGAATCAGCCATAAATGAACCCAATACCATTCGCCAAACTAAATGGGCTGTAAGATGCTTTACAGACTGGCTGGAACAAAACAACATTAATATTGATCTGGCAAAAACTGACAAAACTGAGCTAAACTTGATATTGCGGCAGTTTTATGGCTCAGTCTGTACTTCAAAAGGTGAAGCTTAGAGCAGACTGAGCAGCGAGTGGGCGGAGTTCATTACTCTGATGTAGCAACAAGCTGCTTGTTAAGGAACTATAAGTTGGTGAAGGAACTGCGAACATTGAAACATACTAAACGCCGCGTTCACGGCCCAGTTTATTTATTACTTACTTTATTTATTTAACTGTTGTATTAAAGCGATAGAACACTCGAGGTTGTGTGTTATCGCAAATAACATCACGGCTGTGATGATCTATGGTGACCAAATCACAGCCGTGATGTTATTTCGCGATAACACACTCCCTCTCATGTTCTATTGCTTAATTTTGTAAGGTGCACTTTAAATGACCAAAGTGTGAGAGAAGGACCACACAAAAAGCTCAACCTCCGTCATAATTTAACTTTCTATCTCTGTCTTCCGTCTCCTGTGACAAAATTTTCCTCTGTTCATCAAAGGGAGGTTCCAGCCTCAGCTTAAAGCAAAAGCTGACCAGAACTCCAGCATAAGTTCTGAGAGATCTCTCCCCATACAATCAGTCACAATCAGCCATAGCGTCATACAATCTTTTCTCTTACTACACTCTATATTGAAGGCATGGTCAGAACTAGCAAAACACTATATGCTTACTGGCCACATTATTACACATACATGCTTAAAAATAAAGACGCTAAATAGACCTGAAAGGATTTTTTGGCTTAGAGAGATTAATGATTCCAAAAAGGGCCCTTCAAAGGCCACTGTAAATAAGATGTATGATACTGAAATAGCTTCAAATAACCGTCATATAATGTAAAGCACATGTGTCAAGATCCAGTTCTAGCCGGCCAAAAGACTTCAGCATGCTACTTTGGGGGCAGTCAAGGGCTGGAGGTTAGGGAACCAGCCTTGTGACCAGAAGATTGCCGGTTCGATCTCCTGAGCCGACATATGACTGAAGTGCCCTTGAGCAAGGCACCTAACACCCAACTGCTTCCCAGGCGCCATGGATAGGGCTGCCCACCTCTCTGGCCAAGTGTGCTCGCTGCCCCCTAGTGTGTATGTGGTGTTTCACTGTACGTATGGGTTAAAATGCGGAGGTGAAATTTTCCCGTTGTGGAAATAATAAGGATCACTTAAACACACTTGATGCAGCTCATCAGCTAATTAGCAAGGCCTTCATGAGCTGAATTCAGAGTGTTAGATGAGGGTAAATGCTAACATCTGCAGCACTCTGGCCCGGAACGTCCCTAGTTAGACATGTCTGATGTACAGGTTCTGTACGGATTAAAGGTTTTCTCAGAACCATACATCCAGGCCAGAAACCATTTAGGAACCATTATTGGAGTGCACCTTGTACTATAGCTCATCTTTTTACATGTACAATCATCCTTTGTCCTCAGTGTCTAAACACAGACTATATAGGTGCACTTTGTAGTTCTACAATTACAGACTGTAGTCCATCTGTTTCTCTGCATATTTTGTTAGCCCCCTTTTACCCTGTTCTTCAGTGGTCAGGACCCCTGTGGACCCTCACTGAGCAGGTACTATTTGGGTGGTGGATCATTCTCAGCACTGCAGTAACACTGATGTGGTGGTGGTGTGTTAGTGTGTGTTGTGCTGGTACGAGTGGATCAGACACAGCAGTGCTGCTGGAGTTTTTAAACACTGTGTCCACTCACTGTCCACTCTATTAGACACTCCTACCTTGTCAGTCCATCTTGTAGATGTAAAGGCAGAGACGATAGCTCATCTGCTGCTGCACAGTTTGTGTTGGTCATCCTCTAGTCCTTCATCAGTGGTCACAGGACGCTGCCCACAGGACGCTGTTGGCTGGATATTTTTGGTTGGTGGACTATTCTCAGTCCAGCAGTGACACTGAGGTGTTTAAAAACTCCAGCAGCACTGCTGTGTCTGATCCACTCATACCAGCGCAACACACACTAACACACCACCACCACGTCAGTGTTACTGCACTGCTGAGAATGATCCACCACCCAAATAGTACCTGCTCTGTGAGGGTCCATGGGGGTCCTGACCCCTGAAGAACAGGGTAAAAGGGGGCTAACAAAGTATGCAGAGAAACAGATGGACTGCAGTCTGTAACTGTAGAACTACAAAGTGCTCCTATATAGTAAGTGGAGCTGATAAAATGGACAATAAGCATAGAAACAAGGAGGTGGTCAAAATGTTATGCCTGATCGGTGTATATTGATAATGTTTCCGATAAAATGGCCAATAAGTGTAGATACAAGGTAGCTGTCAACTGGCAACTCAGTATATTGCAGCATTAGTGTAGGCAAACATCATCTGATTCATCTTCTCTACTCCATAAACATTAGGTGTTTAATTTGAATATGCTATAAACAGTGACGGGTGAATGTTTCCTGCAGGTGCCCCTCAAGCCAAATTTCAGTGTTCTCGGGGGAAATATGTGAGAAACAGCATATCAACGGGGGAATCCTGGGGATTCTGCTTGGAGGTGCTGCAGGCACTGTGGCTCTTGCTGTTGCCATTATCGTCACCATCCGGAGACAACACTAGTCCAACAAGTCCATTATGAATATTCCTACCATCCTGAATGCCTGAAATAATATTGCACTGGAGAGTACATACTGTTTTAACTGACTTAGCGTAACCTGAGTCTCTCTTTTAGAAAGTTGACTTCTCACTCAATGACTCCAGTCTCTAGTGAGCAGACAGAGGTTTATTTGTTGATTCAGAAATTATATGTGCTTTGCTTACTTTCATGTTGAAATAAAGTTTTCAAAAACGGCTTAATTTTCTTCCACTGACACATTTTCCACACACTGACAAACAAGTGCAACAGTGAAATAATTTGCAATGTATTATAAAAATGGCATTTTTCTGTATCTGGTTGTATAAGTGCCAACTTTGCATTTAGAAAAAAATAAGGACTTTGTACACTATATTAACAATGGAAGTCAGAACAGCACAAAAAATATGAAAAAAAAACAAAGCAACAGCTACCCCTAGACACCATGACATCATTCCATGGTGATGTTCTATTAAAGATATTTACATTCTAACATTGTGTATTTTTAAAGAGACCTAGTCTAAAGGAAACTTGCCGCCGCTCATGGCATTAAGAGCATTCCATCAAATAACTTGGCCTCCTCATCAGCTAATGCAAAGTATTGCTCAGTGCTGCATTAATGCTCATGAATTTTGGTAGTTGCAACATCAGAATGAGATACATTGGTTGACTAGTTTTTATACTTTTAGGACATTATATACTTATTATTTGTAACATTACACCTTTTTTCTTTATCCTCTCTGTTTGTTCATCGTTGTGAAGGGGGAGCGGGGGGCTTCATCTTCTTTAAAACTGGTTTATCAAGACGTAAGCACCCAGCAGCCCACCGTATCTGTTCCCCATTTTACTGCTGTCATGTCGTAACTCCTCATCCTTCATTTTCCTGGATTTAAACCCCTGCAAATTTAACACAGCAGTTAGAAGATATGGTCATTTACAGTTTACTGTTTAGACTGCAAAATAGTTAAAGCACAAACATGGAAATAAGACCTAACCCAGTTGTATCAATTGTTTTCACATACCTTTAAAGATGCTTCAGTTTTTTGCTGTTGAAGTTGTCAGGTTCCTCTTGCTTTCACTTTTGGCAGACTTCTAAAGAGATACACAGACGGATTAGAGACAGACATATTAGTTTCCTTAAAGAACTTGTCTGGTGTCAGAATTTTATTTTGTGATCTTAAAATTGGCCTTCATGCTCCGCCCACAAACATATTCTTTCGTAGCAACTGTTAGGAAGTTGAAACGGCTTTACGGAACAGCGGCAAAATACAGGGTGATTCAAAAAGATTCATCCGATTTCCAAATGATTTATTTCACTTGTAAATCATTACAGATCAATGCAGTGAACTGTAAATGGTTTAAATGAGCATAAAGTTTATTATGTAATCATACAAGGTCTCAGTATGAACCTCCTCCAGCTGTACGGACAACATCAACACCATAGTCAAACTCATCCCATACTGGATTGAGCATGTCGGGTGTCGCTGCACTCACGGCTCTTTCAGTGCGATTTCGGAGATCATCCAGTGTTGTGGAACCAACGACGAACGCTCTGAGCTGTTGGAGCTTCACTGCCCACGAAAATCACACTGCACAGTTATGACTGATTTCATCTCATTGAAGTGGAGAACGCAGAACGCTTTCAGCTCAGGGGTCGCATCTCCTCTCAGTCTGAAGGGAGCCATCTTCCACTGACAGTCAGAAACTCTATGACCCCCCTCTTTCAATTGGTATGTGATTGGCTCCTAGGCGCCTCATGGTTGTAAAAATATGGTGCTTTGAAATCGGATGAATCTTTTTGAATCACTGTGTATGCTGTTGTACAGTTGTATGCAAAACTTTGTGTACCCCTGCTCGAATTACACATCTTGTTGATTTTAAGTAAATGGTGCGAATGTAAATACGACATATTTCTGCAGATTTTTTTATTTTTTGGAAAAAATAAACATAAAAGTGGCATGTGCATAAGTGTGGGTGTCCTTTCAGTCAGTGCTTAGTAAGAACTTATTTTCTTGTAGCAGCTAACAGTCTTTTCTTTCTAGATGTAGGATTTATGTATTTATTTATTTATTTATTTATTACTTTTACTTGCAGAACACTTCTAGTTCAGAAACATTCATAGGTCGTCTTGCATGCACATCATGTTTGAGATCTACCCACCGATTTTCGATGTACTCAAGTCTGAGGATGATGAAGCCCATCTCAAAACCTTAATCTTTTGTAATTTTAAAGTATGTATTAGATCATTATCTTTGATATGCAGCTACTTCAGTTTCTTCACTGACAATGAGGCATTGGCCAGGGTTTGTTGATATTTAGTAGAATCCTTTTTTCACTCTATCCTCACATTTCCTGTGCCACCGGCTGACACACAGCCCAAAACATAATAGTTAGCAAGGTGTCCTATTCATCAAATGTTGTTCATTTTTTCCCTCTGAACATACCTTTAGTGACAGCAGCCAAAGAGTTCAAGAGTTCAGAGTTTTGTTTAATCAGAAAACAGCACTTTAAAGTTTCAGAGCAATTTCAAAATGCCTCTGGTTTATTATAATGTTGAGTTTTATACTTAAGGCATTGACTTTTCTGATGAGATCTTAGTTAAGCTCTTAAATGGCCAGGCCCAGCCGGCAGGCTGACTACCAGTTTGCACTGAAGTCCCTGTAGTTAGTGAAGCCTGGTATGTAACCCTTGTGTGGTGTTCAGGTCTATGGGACCCATTTTTAATTTTTACCAAAAGTTAAAATGTTGCGATTTATTATTATTTCTACCTCAGATTTCTTGGCCTTTGCTCATTTTCTGTGACGAACATATAACATAACACATTTCCAGTGTCTTCACTCTGTTCACCCCCCACACATTTATATTACACATGTGGTGTTGGGTGAACCTGCGACCTACAATAAAAGTGTGGAGGTGCTGTGTCCTTCACTCTGTTGTCCTCCTACATGGCCGGCTGTTAGTGTGTGTGTGTCTTTGTGTGTATGTGTTTGTATATATTTGTGTGTGTGTGTGTGAGGGTGGACAACATGGACAGGCTGCTGACTGGCTACAGCTGCTAAAGGAGAACCCTACGCTGGACACTTGTGATATTTTAAATATCTGGTATTTTTACATAAATTTTTATGACTGTATTGATTTAAAACACAATAATGTGGTGGGTCCATCAGACCACTGAGTGACACACACATCAACACCACACAAGGGTTAAAGGGATTAAGGTTAGCTTCTGATGACCCTTCCATGTAGATGATTTATGGACAGTCAAATTAGCGCTGAGATCTTACAAACAAAACAAAACATAAAATAATTATAACAGTGGTGGATCAAGTGAAAGGATGCTTAAACTTCTGCACATGCCACATTTTTAGTTTTTATTTTCATTTTAAGTTACTGAGTTAGAATTTGTTGTTAGACTGATTGGGATTTTTCAAGCATCTGCAAAGCTTGTCCAACTTAGCAACCATTGCCACAAAAGAATGCAGGGCATTGATTGGTCAGTCTTTGTTAGGCTGTGTAGTAATGATTTAAAAAAAGTACTAAACTAAAAACCAAAATGTCAAGATTCATAAACTCACTCCAGATATCACAAGTTTCAAGATTTCGTCTCGAACCTAACAAGGAAAAGAGACAAAGAATGAATATGAATAATATCACTGCTGTCAGAAAAAAGCCTTGTATCTCCATTTTTGTCATTTTTCAGTTTTTGACATAATTTAAAAATACCTGTTACCCTTTACATTGTGTGTAAATGTCATGATGAATGGACCAAAAGAAACGTCCCAAAATGACTTGGAAAAAAGTCTGGTTCCATTGACTTACATTAAAAGTAAAGTAGGTTTTTTCCTTCTCCTGTAAAGTTATCATTTTGGAGATACGAGGTTTTCTTCTGACAACAGCAATATATATATAATATATAATATATATGAATAATATAGCCTGTAAGGACGCCATACACCTCCAACCAAACACATGAAACTACTGATAGGAAAAAAGAACTGACGTACCCTCTTTTCACCAAAACATCCCGTCAGTAAAATGAAGAAGCCCTACAATGTAGAGGAGAAACACGTAGAGCCATAACTTTGATGTTCTGCATCAAAAGTGACACCAAGACTTTTTGAGTAGTGGTGATTTGAGGTGTACCTGTAAGGAGTTAACAATGGTGAAGGCGTAGTGGATCAAGACCTTGGTGAACTTGTTGTCGTCCATCAGGAACACAAAGAGCCCTAAGATCCAAGTCCCACCGAAAACTGGAGTCAGGAAGATGATGACTTTGATAATACTCTTAGCCGCCTCTTTATCATCCTTTTTGTTGCTCTCGGCTGCAGCGGGTTTGAGAAGAGTCGCGATGACCACCACCATTGAGAACATATTTATGAACACAATGGTGCCAAGAGGAAAGAGAAAAGCGTGGATGGACCCTTTCAGTGGCGAGTCGTACGTCAGCCAGCATGTGGTTCGGTTGTAGTATTTAATCTCAGGATTCTTGTCGTAGTACATGTATGTGGCTCCCACAGTCACTGTTGGGCAAGCGTAGCCGATAGTCATCGAGAGAATCATGTAGACCTTTTTCCTCAGTGGATGGAAGACGAAAATGAGCTGATGGAGAAGCATGATGCTCAAGCAGAGCATCCAGAAAAACATGGCTAGGAAAAAGAAATGCTTTGCCACCACCAACACAAGGCACCACGTGTCGTTGAGGATATTTTGGAAGGTGGCAGCGACAAAACTGCAGTCCGCTAACAGAAGACACAGGGAGATGTTGACCAGGGCGGTGTGGCGGAAGTGAGAGAGGTTGGTCTTCACTACTGCGTTCCACACCAAGGCCTCAATGAGGAGGAAGACGATCAGCGAGCAGATGGAGATTCCCAGCCCGATGTACGTGATCTGGTCCATAAACGGCAGGTCGACTGAAGTTTTCGACAACAGCATGGAGAAGGAGGTCAAATGATCGCACTCACAGTAGCTGATGTTACCAGTTTGGGTGTAGTTGCAGCCATCCTGAGACCACTGCTTTTCTGTCAGGTTCCAAAACACACAGAGCGATTTATAATTTGACTTCTCTTCGTCAGACACCGGAAAAGTCAGTCTGACGTTTACAGGGCCTGTGTCGTTGACTGTGGCGGAAACGACTAAGCTCAAACTTTTCGAGTCCTTAAAACTGTCTCTGGGGAGATACTGCGGAATGTTCAGTAATCCCATCGTTTTCACTTCACCAGAAGTTGAGTTGAGCTCCACCACCACGTTGAAAACAGTCCTATTGCAGGTAGGGGTGTTTCGGCAAACCTGAAGTTGGATGTTTGAAGAATTATATCCTTCGCTGTTGTTGAGTTTAATGTTTTTTACCAGGTCTTCCACAGATGACAGATAGCTTGTAGCCAGGCTTGTAGTACTCTTCTCATCCGATACCCAGGTTGTGTTTAGTATATTGCTTGCTGAGTCAATGAAATTCTGGAAGGTAGATAACTTTTGTCAACATTAAGTAACAAAGTCATTGATTCTTCCCTCAACTTAGGATTATTTGCAATATTTTAGAACTGTGGACTTGCAAAACGAAAAACTCTACTTCTTTTTTAATAAAGGAAGCCATTATGAAAGAAACACATAACCTATTAGCTTTATTCACATTTACATCATATCTGTGCTGAGAAGTCTGTATAATAGCATATAAATTGAGCAAGGTTGTTCCCACTTTGTTAAGACCTACGGCTCCCACACGCAACTTAACCCCTGCAAATAACCTGGACACTTTGGGTTTAAAAAGGTAAGTACTATCATTGGAAAATGCTTACCGGCAGTACAGTCTCACCCAGCTCGACTTTGGAGGACGCACGACTCATCGTGTTGAAAACGCTTACTGTGGCTGAAACATCACCGTATGTGTTTTGAGCCGAAGTGGTATTCTTCAGATTATCAAAAATAGTGTTAGCAACTTCCTGTGTAGCCCCAACTCCTTTTTCAAAATCCTATAAACCAACAAACATAGTTATAGATTTACACCAATTACCAGTTGTTCTTTTCTGATAGCACTATGGTGTTTATTTTGCTTACCCCAGCTGCAGCTGACAACTGATTCAGTGCTTCTTTCACACAGAGATCGACTGGCTCTTCCCAGCTGTAACCGTTGCATGTTCGTTCCTTTGTGCCCACTCTCCCGGGCTCAGTACAGAGTATTACTGCTTTTATCCCACTCTTTGTTTTTGGCCATTGGCCCTCTTGCTCACAGAACGGATCACCGTCTGAATAAAGATTTTTGTTATTTAAAGATTCCCAAATTACGGTGCTAAACTAATGATTTAAGAGCTAAACATCATATCACAAGCTCTTTACTTTATCCCATACTTACCTTGTATTACCGGCACATTCAGAGCTGTTGGTCTGTTCTGGCCCAAACTGTTTGTGACTTTACAAACAGCGATGAAGAAGGCTGGGCGGTCCTGCAAACACTTGATGGTGAAAGTTTTGGGATAGCTGAAATTATTGATGTTATCTGAAAGAACAAATGCCTATTAGAGATCATGTACCCACGGAGGAAAGTTCAGGTTTGTAAACACACATTTTTTAATGAACACTTTGTAGTTAAATCCTATTCTTTTAAATTAAGACCAACACATACAGAACTTATTTCGCTTTGGTTATAAATGCTGTATAAGCATTTCGCTGCTTTCGCTTTTCATATCTCCAAAATGGTAACTCACAGGAGAAGGAAAAAACATACTTTACTTTTAATGTAAGTCAATGGAACCAGACTTTTTTCCCAAGCCATTTTGGGCTGTTTCTTTTGGTCCATTCCTCATGGAATTTACACACAATGTAAAGGACAACAGGTATTTTCAAAGTATGTCAAAAAATGGAGATACGAGTATTTCTTCCGACAGCAGCGATTTACTCTATTATTTGTACCCAAACATGCATTATTACTTGTGTTTTGGGATAAAAAGAGGTAAATACCTGGCTCAACGACTGTGTCGTTTATTGAAACTGTGTATTTCTCTTCGCTCTTACTAAAGGCGCATATCACAGTGACTTGAATATCTTGTCTCTTAGAACAATCAGGATTCGGAGGCACGCTTGTGAAATTAATGACTTCTGGTAAGAGCGCAACCTGAAGTTCAGCTGAGGCTACGTGCGACACTGACCCATTGGTGAACAGGCAGGTGTATATTCCTAAAGAGTCGTGAGGAGAGAAAGAATTAGAACACATTAAAACAGTCAAGAGGTTTCAATCAATCAATGTAGGTTATAGGCACTGTAAGCAAATGAAAATTGATTGTGATATTTTATGATATTTTATCTTTTCTTTTTTCTTTTTAACTTCTTAATTTTTTGTTGGTTCAGAAATCTGAAAAGCTACATTAGACTGTTTTGTTTTTGGGAAAAAAAGTACTGCATTTATGTATAAAGTTAGGCCATGTGACAGATTTCCCTCATATGCCTCATGCACCAACACAAACAAACACAAACAGGAATTATTAGACTCAGGAGAAGCCAAGAGTGGTTTTTTAAAGGAATGCTGTCACTCTTCAGCTCCTCTTACAGAGAGAGATTTGCAGGGAACGTGCTAAGAAAGCTCTACGTGACCTCTTGAGGACCGGTTCCTATGGGGAAAAAATAAAATAAAACAAAATCTATATAAACAAAATATGGGGACGTCAGAGAAGTCAAAAGTGCACAGGTTGCAACACATGAAATTAGTGATGGAAAGTCAAACACAGCCACAGTTTCTTGCACAGCAGAGAGGAGTAGTTGGATGAAAGAAGAGCCCAGAACATTAAAGTAACTGCTTCCATTTTTCAGCTCCTACAGAGAAAGATTACAACTTTTTTTTAACTGATAAACTTATATGACACCAGTGTTTTTAGGAAATGACATCATTACATGCTGTATTACAACTGCATTAGAACTGTACTGAAACTGCACTGAAACTGTAATGAAAGTGTATTGAAACTGTATTGGAACCATATTACAACTGCATCAAAACTAAATCAGTGAGGCTTATGTCACATTCGAAATGGGTTAGGATTAGGTTTTGGGTTAAGGTTAAGGTTAGGATTAGGATTAGGGCCAGGGTGAGGGTTAGGATTGGGTTTTGGGTTGAGGTTAAGGTTGGGGTTAGGATTAGGGCCAGGGTTAGGGTTGGGTGTTTGGTGAGGTTGGTAAGGTTAGGTTTTGTGTAACGGAAGTAACATATAAACAACACATCTACTTAATGTAAGTAATGTATCAACAGAACATCTACAAGATATTCACTTCAGTATATTCAGACACTGCACTACTGCTACTTCACTGATATGTTGTTGATGTGTTACTGATAATCTGTTGAGAGTTTATTAATCATCTACAATGGACCACTGCGAATAAAGTCTTACTAAAAATGTTATAGCGTATAAAAATTCAATTCAGTTCAATAAACTGTTGCCTCTCATTCTCACTGGGAGTAAATGACACAATAAATTTACCTGCCCAAAACCATGTAATGTTCTTAAGTCTGATGGCTGTAAAGCTTCCACAAGATTGCGGAAAGAGCATGTCGACTTCTGTCCCGGCTCCAACTACCTGCGGGCTTTGGCCAGCCCGAGAAATCTGCCACATGCAGGTGTCCATCTGTTCCTCAGTGCTGCAGTTTATGATAAACTTTGAATTATAACACACTTTCTTTTGAGGAATTTCAATATTGGCCAGTCCTGCAATTGTTAAAAAAAAACAAAAAAAAAAACAAGAAAATTTCACTCCGTGCAGCTCAGCATTAAAACATAATGTCTGAAGAAGAGACACTTTGCAAAAGTGTAGATGAGGTTTCTTTATTTACCTATTGACGTAACATTAATATTTGAAATAGTTGTATATGTGCTCCTCAGTGCTGAAAGTATGCCTTGAACTTTCGGAGTCTTAAATGTGGCACTGAGACTCACTGTAAAATTCACACCACTGGTGTATGACACGACACAGAGCAGGAAAATTAGCACATATGATACAGTAACAGGTTGAAAATCAGATCAAATTAAGCATAGCACCATAAAGAGTAAAGGTATTTTATTTGGTACCCGGATCTTTGTGTTATATAAACCCCGTTGAATCCATTCATTAGCTTGAACTGATTTTCCAGCTGAAAAGAAAGAGAATTACCATTAGTATTTAAACATTTTACTTCTGGAGGTGTGAATTCATATTTAGCAGAGTCTCTGGTTCTGAATATGCTGTAATTAATGCTTATTAATTACAATTATGAATTACAATTAAATGTTTGTCTTCATGACTGCAATGCGATGGACTGAGTGATTGATTAAAAGGGCATTCCGGCCTAAAACTAGAGTTTAATAAAGTCACTGTTCAAAAAACAGCATTTCTATCGGTCTAGTCATCATGAAAATTTCACACAATGTAAAGGACGTCCGCCGTATCCAAATAATGTAGAAGAATAAAAATCGACAAAAATGGAAAAACATGCTTTTTTTTGGACAGCACTGAAATGTTGATGTTTCCAGCAGTTTTCTGTAGGACAGTTTTATTTCCTTCAGCTTCATTATTTTGACAGAATTCCCAGTTTTGTCCCACCTTCACTTTGTCCTTCATCAGCTTTTTCTCACTACAATATCCAGCATGCAATACACAAATACATCACACCACCACTGCAGTCCTGACTGCAAGCCTAGCCACTGAGTCACAGCCAAATCAATTCAATCAAGCTGCTGTTAGCAGAAGTCTTACCTCAGTTGTCAAATGACATAAATAAATTTATTATCAACAACACAATTTAAGTGGAAAATGCCAAGTGAAAGGAATCAAACTGAGCTCGGTAGCTAACTACACCTTTCTCCACATCTTACAACTGGGTCATCCATGCTCTCTGCTGTGATGATGATGATATTACAGCTGATACCGTTAAACGGCTGTTATAAAATACTCAGTTTTCTAGCAGTAACCTTATCGCTCCAGTGGTTGGATCACATACCAGGTACCGAGGGTTTTTACTGAACTGCGAAAATCTGCCTTTGGTTCCTACAGGAACCACTACAGCTCAGCTCGCTGGGTCACTCAGTCATTTTAAACTCTTACTCTCTAACCAGCTCCACTCTGCCTGACACTGTTTTACCAGATTTTTTTATGATTATAATCTTATTTTCATTATTTTATTACTGTTTATTATTAGTAATATTCTTATTTTAATTATGATTATTTTTATTTCAGCCATTTGAATGTATTTTTAGTTTCCTTTTTTTGATCTTATCCTTCTGTTTTATTTATCTTCTTTAGATTTTATTAACTTTTACATTTTAGTTATGCTTTAATTATTGTTTTATATTTTCTACTGTATTTTTATGTTTTTTTGTTAATGTTTCATTTTTTTATATTTGATTTGAGTCATTTTTTTAAATAAAATTTACTTTTATTATTTGATATGTTCTTGCACATTATCAATCCCTTTTCCTGTATCAACTCGGCAATATTGTAAATTAGGGTCACCCTCAATGTTCTCTGGGGTTAATAAAGGTAGACTGACTGACTGACTGACTGACTGACTGATTGATTGATTGATTGATCTGTCTGGCCCTCTTTCTGCATTCAGCTAACTCCTTCAATAATCCATCCCAGAGTAGTTTTCCAAAAGTTCCTTCTATCTATAGATGCTTAATGAGAAGGAGCTTTTCCTTGCCTTTAAACTGGAACATCTTTCTCTAGAAACTACTGCAGCACCACTGTAGTATGAGAGTAGTCATGTTTAACATGTAGCAATGGTTACATTTTCATTTTGGCCAGACTGTCCATTTAAATACATCCTTTTTTGCTCATGCTAAAGTTAAATTTTATTTAAACTCTAGGAAGAGTTTCAGCTATTGAGTCACAGCTACTGCAGCTGGAAATTGTGGAGAGTACTTACTACAGTCTGCAAATCCGATGGTTGTGTTGGAATGTCAATGGATCCATTGAGGGTAACTGCACCAAAAGAGAAAAGACACATTTTAGAGTTGGTTATTAAACTTTGGTTATTAGAGAACCTCTGTGGGTTTTTGGCAGAGCTTACCATTCACTTTGGGTACGCACAGAGGTGTGTAATCAGATATGTTGGCCACACACTTCGGAGTGGTGGGACTGATGCAGCAGCTGTTTACAAAGTCACACACCAAGTCACTCCAAATGTAGTCATTCTCGCACCAGCATGTCGTCTCATCACCAATGATTTCACATTCTGCAACAACACAATCAGCATCATTAGAAAAAATCTGTATGATGTGAGTATCAGGAATAATTTACAGATAACAATGAATTATCTGCCTATTAGTCCATAGCTTGTCCTCTACGGCAAGATGTTTGCTTGAGATGATTCAAATAGATATCTGTGTGGTAGAGTGGACTCCAGGAGGTTACCTTGTTGGCATGTTTAGAAGAAGTTCAGAAGGCAGAAGGCTGGTTAAATGGTTCTCTTTCCCCATTTCTTTATTGCACACACATTATCAAAAATACAAACAGCACCATAAAAGATCCTTCACCATTGGCACTTACACACAACTATTTATAAATAAATAAAACTCAAATGCATGACAGGCATTTTGTTACTTTCCCTTGACTATTCTCACTTATTTTCCCTCTCTACCTCAGGGTGCATGTCGGCAGTGAGACTAGCCGTCTTACTTACAGCAGTTAGCCAGTCCAATACCCGGACAGGGCCTCTCCTTAAATACCTGTAGCCCCTCCCAGTGGTATTCGTAAGGCAAAATAGTCACATTCCAGTTCACAATACACACATATTCAGCATTTACTTCAAGTATATATCTACAGATGTCATTCATGGCCAATACTCAATATTAGGAAATAGTTCATTAACAGTTTTGTTTTTCTTTTTCGAGGTCGACCTGTGCACCCCCTGTCCCTGTGTCCCTCCCAGGCCCGCAGACCTACAAGAGGACCGAATGACCTGCGCTGTCACTCTCTCCAGGAAACAGGTAAGTAACTGTCTCTTTGCATTAATTAAGATACAAGGCTCAGTCATACCTTTGTCTCTTCCAGTCTTTGTTTATGGCTGTTGGTGATATGCTAGACCAGCTAGCATCATCACAATCTGGAATTCAGTTATGAACACATTCATAACTAGTTATACTGTTGGAACTTTCGCCACTGATTTCCAGTAGATCGTTCTGTAGTTGGCGTCTATATTAGGAAAGTCTAAGCTGGATTTCTCTATGAGAAAAATGAATAGAATCTTTGAAAATTGCCTCTGTCATGTTCTATAGTGAACAAGCAATGTCCTGTGTATGTTTTACACTGGAGTGTCACTGGAGGCTCTGAATTACATGGTTGATTAGCTGTCAAAATATGAATATTGTCGCTGTCCAAAGGAAAAGAGGTATCTCCTTTTTTCTTGATTTTCAGTTTTCTGCATCATTCAAAACTGGTTGCTGTGCTGTTGCACACTGAAATGACATCACATGAATGTAGCTTTACTACCACCCCAATTCCAAAAAAGTTAGGACGCGGTGTAAAATGTGAATAAATGTAAATAAAAACAGAATGAATGATTTGCAAAACTCATAGACCCATGTTGTATTCACAATAGTACATAAAACACATATCAGATGTTGACATTAACTCATTTAGAACTTGATGGCAGCAATGCCATCAAGTCCTAAAGGGCCGTATCTACCATTGTGTAGCATCCCCTCCTCTTTCAACAACAGTCTGTAAACATCTGGGAAGTGAGGAGACCAATTGCTGGAGTTTTGAGAGAGGAATGTTGTCCCATTCTTGTCTGATTCTAGCTGCTCAACAGTCCTGGGTCTTCTTTGCCTGAGGTTTTGTTTCATGATGCACCAAATGTTTTGTACTGGTGAAAGGTCTGGACTGCAGGCAGGCCAGTTCAGCACCCAGACTCTCCTTCTGCGAAGCCATGCTGTTGTGACGGATGCAGTATGTCGTTTATCATTGTCTTGCTGAAATATGCAAGGCCTTCCCTGAAAAAGATGTCATCTGGATGGCAGCATATGTTGCCAAAATCTGTCCATTTCATTCAGCATTAATGGTGCCTTCACAGATGTGCAAGACACCCATGCCGTGTGCACTAATGCACCCCCATACCATCATGAATGCTGGCTTTTGAACTCTGTGCTAATGACAAGCTGGGAGGTCTTTAGTCTGGAGGATGCAGCGTTCATTATTTTCAAATTTTGATTAATAAATAATCAACAATAAATAGCAAAGAACTTTTGCTTTTCATCATCTATGGTACATAATGTCATTAAAAGATTCAGAGAATCTGGAGAAATCTCTGTATGCAAGGGACAAAGCCAAAGAACAGTATTTGCTGGCTGTGATCTTTGGGCTCTCAGACGGCACTGTGTTAAAAACAGGCCTGATTCTGTAGTGGAAATCACTGCATGGACTCAGAAACACTTCTGAAAACCACTGTCTTTGAAAACAGTTCATGACTGCATCTGCAAATACAAGTTAAAACTTTAAAACTCAAAGAAGAAACCAAATATAAACAGGATCCAGAAATGCTGCTGCCTTCTCTGGGCCTGAGCTCATTTAAAATGGACTGAGGGGAAATGGAAAAGTGTCCTGTGGTCAGACGAATCAACATTTGAACTTCTTTTTGGAAATCATGAACACTGTGTCCTCTGGGCTAAAGACCACTCAGCTTGTTATCAGTGCACAGTTCAAAAGCCAGAATTCATGATGGTATAGGGGGGCATTAGTGCACATAACATGGGTGATGTGAACATCTGTAAAGGCACCATTACTGCTGTACGACATATACATGTTTTGGCAACATATGCTTCCATTCAGTCAACATCTTTTTCAGGGAAGAAGATTCTGCATGTATTACAACAGCATGACTCTGTATTAAAAGAGTCTGGGTGCTTAACCGAACTGCCTGCAGTCAAGACCTGTAACTGCTGAAAAGATTTGGCGCATTATGAAATTAAAAATACAACAAATGAGACCCGAACTGTTGAGCAGCTGAAATCCTATATCAAACAATAATGAGAAAACATTTCTCTTCCAAAACTAACATCAAAGAGGTGATGAAACACAGTGGTAAACAGGCCCCCGTCCCAACTTTTTTGGAATGTGTTATTGGCATCAAATTCAAAATGGGCAAATATTTAAACAATAAAATCGTCCGAACTTTTTTGGAAATGGGGTTGTAGTTCGGTGAAAATTAAGTTTGTATGATATATTTGTACTTACCTCAAATGCAGTCGATCAGCTGAGACATGTTAGGTGTCCAAGTTTTGCTTTTAACTAAAGCTGCCAGCTTAATGGTGCTAACAAATGCTCAAAGTAATTTGTCACCAACACCATTTCCACAAAAAAAAAAAAATCCAAAAATCCTTTATATATTGATATTATCTATTTATCTTTAAAATCTACCAACATATATTTGCTTCAAATCATGTAGGTAAGCTACATAAACTTGTTTAGAAAGAACAGAATTTGGTAAAACAGCATGGACAGATCTCACATTTATGGTAAAATTGGAACTACATTATCACCTGCTTACTGGTACTATTCTGTCTCCAAACTGTGGGAGGCTGCAGTGCAGGGGTGTTATCAAACATCACCATGCAGGTATGTAGTGTTAGCACAGCAAAACGTAAGGCTTGCTTACTGTAAGAGATTTAGAAGTTGTATATTGAATAATGGTAATAATAATGAAATATTATTATGAGGTGTTTTGTTCCACTTTGTAAAACCAGAACAAGGAAATCTACACTTAATTTGGTACGTTATCACATAGGTGGTCATCTTTTTTAAACTGATGAGTTTTCCAGTGGGATGAAACACTGAGACATTGTTTTATGGTAGTTTTGAGATTTTGGCCTAAAACATATTCATGGTGGAGCGGTACATGCGCAAAATACTTCCCAAAGAAAACTGCTTTACCATATTACATGTATTGCCATTTTACCATAACATTACATACATAATTTTAGAACATGTGTAGGTTGATTGGTGTTTTGCATAGTAAATAAACTGGCTCTATTTGTGTTGTTGATCCCTGGTTCCCATCACTACCTCTGTAAAGAAATCTGAGTCATGTTTCTCTGCAGTGAACCATTTCACATCAAACCATCTGTTCATCAGACTACGTTGTTTACATCTCAACGACTGAATTATGCAGAAATTTAGGAAAATCTGTGGAATACGGATAATTTAAATAAGAAGCCAACTTCAGCATCATGCGGAGAGGAGGGTCTGAGAGGGTTTATTTACTTCAAGTGCTTGTTGGAAATGCTAGCCGCATAGCTTCAGTTCTAAAATTTTGACACCAAACATGTCTTGGCTGATCGATATTAGGATTAAAAACACGTTTTTTACCTGTGAGCAGCTGAACGTCTTGTGTGTTTTTTTTTTGTTTTTTTTTTTGGAAGCAGTGCTTAAATTGAGTATCCACTTCCATCTCAGTCATTTCTACTGAGATTTCCTTTCCTATTTCCTATGTGAATCTGTCAAAAATGTTACAGATGTTCTGTGGCAAAATCACATTATCCCACTTCCCCATGGAAAAGTAATCCTATCTAAACTGTACTTAAGACTACATATGCAAAAAGCTTAAGTAAATGTATTTCGCTTAAACTGCAACTCGTAGGTTTCACTTTAATGAGACATCTCTTTTTAAAGTTTTAATTTTGAGTAAATATCTTCTTTGATGATTCTAGCTAACCCTAGCTAATAAAACCAGTGAAACTAACCTGGATTGACTCAATTTGCTAAGTAACGATTAGCAAGTTTGTAGTCTGTGAATGCTCAATAACTTGCATGTGAATTTGTAGCCATGAATAATCATCTTTGTAATGATACTGTCACTGTAATCACATCAGTTTTGTCAAATGCCATTGGGAACCATCATACATCTACATCATCTAAACCGCTTATCCTTCTGGGTCGCGGTGGGGTGCTGGAGCCTATCCCAGCTGTCATTGGGCGGAAGGCAGGATACACCCTGGACAGGTCGCCAGTCCATCACAGGGCAGACATACACAGTCACACACACACTCACACCTAGGGGCAATTCAGCATGTCCAATCAGACTGCATGTTTTTCGACTGTGGGAGGAAACCGGAGTACCCGGAGGAAACCCACGCAGACACGGGGAGAACATGCAAACTTCACACAGAAATGACCCTGGTCACCCGGCTGGGAATCGAACCCAGGCCATTCTTGCTGTGAGGCGACAGCGCTACCCGCTGCACCACCATGCCGCCTCCATTGGGAACCAATGTCCAGATAATGTAGCGAATGGTTAACCTGTAGCTGAAGCAACTTCATATTTGCAGCACTACTGCAGTATTAAACCTGTGAGTGGAATTACACCACAGAAGTGGCCCATAGTTCTGTGATATCTCTCAGGTGGGATACTATCTAGGAATTTTAGGATATGGAGAGCTCCCACTGTCTGTATTCTTCCAGGTTTTCATATCAGCTACTCAGGCACTTCTAAGAGTCCTAAATGAACTAGACATTTTCAGTAGCGAAATCACAGGAAAAGCATATTTTTGTTAAATATTTGAACGTTAAAGCTCTATAAATTCATTATTGGTGTTTTGTTCATGATGGTATCAGCAAAAACCGCTCTACAGCACCCGCCATGTTATATTACCCAAACGAAAACTACGGAAGTAGTAGTTGCTATGAGTTCGAATTTTCTTGTTATCTCAAGATAACAACTGTTATCTGACGATAACAAGATAATTAACTCTTTATCTCATGACAACAACTTTGTTATCTCGGGATAACAACATAATTAACTTGTTATTTCAAAATAACAACTTTGTTATCTCGTGATAACAAGATAATTAACTCATTATCTCATGACAACTTTGTTATCCTGAGATACCAACATAATTAACTTGTTATTTCAAGATAACAACTTAGTTATCTCGCGATAACAAGATAATTAACTCATTTTCTCATGACAACAACTTTGTTATGTCGAGATAACAAGACAATTAACTCATTATCCCTAGATAACAACTTTGTTATCTTGAGATAACAAGATAATTAACTCGTTATCTCAAGATAACAATCCAGAAAATTACAACTACCTCATGGCCTCTCTGGACTTCTGTACAAACCAGTAAAACCAAATGTTCTTGTTGTTTCTTCAGATACACTGGTCTTGGTGGGCTTCCTCCCAAATACATGCTCTGTTGTGATTTTTTTCTTTTTCAGCTTTTTAAATGTAGCTGTTAAATTTTACTCTCTAAAGCTACTAAACAAAGTTGTTGCAAAAAAAGCAACAAAACTGAAGAGAAAGAAAAATTAAGGGCAAAACAGGAGCAGTTTCTGTCAGGAGGTAATGAACCTACGAGCTACTATTGAAGCTTCCATGATGGTTGCAGTGTCTGTTGTGAGCCACTGGAGTCCAGACAGAAAACTAGATACATCCAGGGTTGCGTTCCCCTCAATCATCACCTCTGCAACATACGTCTCATTGGTAGCACCTGTTGAAACATGAAAGTGAAATGAAATTACTCTTCGGTAATTTTAATGTGAGCATTAAACAACTGGTACTATTCACCTGAGGAACTGTGATCAAAAAGGGCAGTGATGAATATTTAGAATATCTGTTGTTTATCAGCTTTATCTTAAATTGAAAATATGATGCACGAAACAAACTTTTCAGTGAGGGAAAATTATGCCTCAATGGCCTTTTTTTCCCCACTGTGGAGCCAGATGGTTCTCAGGCCGTACTGTGCTGTTCCATGCTGGTGTGGACTGGTGAAGTAATAAACTACACACATGAGTGGTTCAGCAATGGCTAACAAGCTAAATGCTACAGATCACATTCGATTTCGGTTGTCACTTCAACACTAGCCACTCGACTGTATGTGCTTGGAGATTTTATCCTCTAAAGTGGTGCTATTTTAGCATCTGTTAAATAGGACTAAGCCTGTATCGAACCTTTAGCCTGCTAGCGTTAGCTTAGCCCAGCAGGCTACATCTCAAAACACTGGTCATGCTCTCTTAGACGTGGGTTTTTGTCGTCTAGACTTGTAACAGGAGAGCACCAGTTAGTTAGAATCAAACCTGCCCTGCTGAAAAAACCCATAGAAACCATGAAGTGTGTCTGTCGGTTGGTTTCGTAATATTTTTAAGCTTTTTTAATGGGTTTATATCACAATCTAAAAGATCCTAATGGTTTAACAGGTGACCACCAGCTGATTCCGAATGCATTTGATGGTTTCCTAATGGGATCTAAAGCTGTTCTACAGGAAACTAGTGGTCTCTTTTGGAATCCACTAAGCCAATTCCTGTTAGAAAGCAAAACCATCAGGTTTTTGTCCGGTTTCTAACGGTCCTTTTTCAGCAGCGTGTACTGTGGTGTTTGGATTTGTAGGCCTCTAGCTAAGCTAACTAGGCATTTACCATTTAGCAAATGTTGTTGGACAAATAGTTTGACATTTATTAAATGGTGAGTTGAAAATTGAGCACTGCTTTTATTTATTTGGTGACTGTGTAAGCAAACTGAACTTACTTTATTGTTTTTGGTTTTGAAATTATGTAAAATACAGTGGCACAATATCAGCATAAACACAGAACCAATCACTGAATAGCTACTTCAATTAAGCTACTTCAGTTCTGTGGTGCTAAGCATGGGTAGCTAGCCAAATCGAGAAAACCTTACTGAGCATAGTTTGTAAACATTCCTTGTTTTCATGCTCAGAACTCATTTGACGCTACAGCGGAAAAGAGGCCAATGAATAGAACTTCTGATAGCTGAAAGATGATACTCACCTACATGTAAAATCTGCTGGACGAGAAACAAAAGCAGAGGATTATCCAGGGCATCAATGGCTTCTCTTATCAATTGTGAATGACAGTAAATGCAAATACTATTTGACTACGGCGAACTGTACCTGACAATACAGGAATAGGATAGCACAGAGCAGCATGCTGGTCTCCTGTATTGCGTTGATCCTGGAAGGATACCAGACATAACATTCAGGTTTCAGGTTGCTTTTTATGACTACAGTCACACATGAACAAACATACATGGGAGCGTATCTTGTATTATATTACTAATACAGCTCCAATCAATGCAGCAAAACATCTATAATAACATGCATTTTGCAAGATATCTTTGAAAATGTTCCTTGGACAGTGAAGAACTGCGATAGCCATCCCAAAAGATGCAGTGAAACTCTTTTTGTTCGACTTCATTACGATGATAATTTCACTGAACGGCTCTCAGTGGGTTATTATTAGAACAAGAAGGGGAAAAATGGTCAAGATGCATTGCTTTTGTATTTATCGCTGATATTAACTTGAAGTTAAGCGCTGCTGCCACATTAACACTGAATGATGAAGGGCCTAAGTTAGTTTCTGTGTTCCATGTAGAAAAAAACAATTGCTGTCTGTAATGTGTGTAGCCTACTTAAACATCTAACAACTGTCCATGAGAGTCCATGTTCTGAGTAAACTGATAAAATGTATTATTACATATTGTTTTTCTTGAACAACAATGAGGAGGCATTAAATAGGTTTTACATACACATCACTTTTGTATAGTAAACATAAAACATGTATTTTACTTATGATGTGTACTCTTTATACTCCTGTGTATATGGACTCCTTGTGTTTTACATCACTATTTTACATTAAGAATATTTTTAGAGACTGTACAGCAGTTGTAATCGGTTAGATATGCTACTTTCAGTGCATTTGCATTTCAGTCTGCTTTAGCCTACTTTCTTTGGATTCGGCCTCTGGAGTGTTTGTTTGGTCAGTTATCACTTTGTACCATCAGATCCCATGTGGTTGCTAACCCGCCCTGGATGCAGCTGGATACTTTGGAACAGGGTGCTAGAGGGGGGCTGTGGTGGCCTTTACCAGCCTCTATCTCCAAAATACAAGGTGATTCCTATGAATGCTATTTTTTTTCTCTGCACCATTTTTTTCTACACTAATTACAAAATACAATTTTGTAATTTAACATACCCTGTAAAAAATTCAGGTAAACATTTTAAGAAAACCAGCTGCATAACTTCTGATTTAGGTCAACAATACAGCTTAAGTTGAGCTTACTCAAAAACTTATTACTCCTTATAAGATGAAATTGATTGCATTTTTTTTGTTGGACTTTAACGTCCCCACACACCAATCTGGTCATTGCTAATTCCCACCCACAGGCTAGAATTCCTACTACTGCACTGTATTCAGAGAGTTAGACAGTATTTCCACCGTCTCCCACCCAGCCAGCCGTGTTTCATTCCCTGAATAATGTAAACGCATAATGCAAAACTCTCCTTTGTATTCTTACCAAAATTGTCAGTTTCACAATTTCTGATCTACAGTTCCAACTTTGCTGTTGCTTTTCTTACCATCTCTTTTCTACACCTTTTAAGGTTCAACATAGAAGTTCATATCTGCCTGAGGCGATGCTGCCTTCAACCATATTAACTCCACTTTCAGGTATTCAGCATTAATGACAGTGTCAGCCATTCGAGCGCAACTTCCTTGAGGTAAACTTAGAAATGTACACGTTTACAAGGACTGTCTGAGCGCAGCATTAGAGTGACATGACTTCATGCAGACCCGAGAGGACAGACAACATGGATGAGTTCCTTTGCTTTTCCTTCTGTTTTGTTTAATTTTTTGTGTTTTGTGTATTTTTTACTCAATGTCAATGCAAATTTAAATAGGCTGGTTATGTATAGCAGCTGCAAATGGCTACCAAGAGTGTTCATGCAAACATCGTGGCAGGCTAAGTTAACCCCTTACATGGCCAGGGCCCACCGCAGAGGCCAGAAGTTTTATTACACAGTCCTTAACCAAAGAGTAGCTCAGCCAGTTTGCATTGAAGTCCCTGTAGACACTGAATAATAAGCTTTAGTATGTACTAAGCCTGAGATTTTAAGGGGTTAATCCATAATTGACATCAGATTTAATGAAACTGAAATGGATCTGCTGTTCCTTTTCCCCATTATTGCTAATCTGCTCCATTCTTTCTGCCCTTGTCCTCTTCCCTGCATTCTTGTGGGAAGTAGAAACAGTGCCAGAACTTGTGTATTCGTTATTTATTCTCAGTCTTCAGTCTTTCACATTTTCCCTGTGTTAAGCAAACTTGACTAATGCCTCCGTCCACTTGCCTCTTCATGTCTTGACTATATGTGAGAGTCCAAGAAAATTATGGCTGTAGTGCCTTGTGTTGCTGGGCGGCCAAACCCCAGCTCCCAGTGAGGAGTGGCCAGCATGGTGGACTGAATGCAGAGGCCCAAAGAGCACCACACAGTTACAGCACCACGGACGCTTTGGCGTCTCCACCCAAACCTGCAACAGGACCAGCTCTCCCTCAGCTACCCAGATCCCTACCCAACTACACTCTCAGAAAGAACGTAGTAAACCAATGAGTCACTGGGTGGGACCCTCAAGGGTACATCTCAGTACCTTTAGTCAGGGAACATAACTGAACCATAATCCACTGAAATGATATGTTCTAAGCTGTACTGACTCCACACACCCCGTCTCGTCTCCAGACTTTTATTTTACTGTTCTGTTTAAAACATTCGGTTATGAAAAGATACAAATGCCAACTTTTCACCTGGAAACACTTATTTAAGGTTCACAGCTGGACCTTAAAACCACTGCTGTACCTTTGAGGGAACATTTACATTGTTTGTACCTTGATGAACGAAGAATGTACCTGCGCAGAACCTTTATTTCTAACAGTGTACTAAAAACAGCTTTTCTTTTCTTTTTTATTTAAATGTTTTCCTGAGATGTTTAATTTTGGAGAGGACATTGATGTAAGAGCAGGAATCATAGGTGTATATATGTAAATGATTAAAACTTATTTTCTTTTCATTATAATGCTCTGAGCAGATCATACACCAAAATAAAATGGTTTCTGCTCATAATATTAACTGATAGGATCATTATTACTTGAAAATATGTTTAATTTAAACACTGTGCATGAGAGCAATGCGGACCTCGCTTTTTATTTCGGTGCTCATGATAACAGGTCAGCGCACTCACCTACTCACTCACAAGATACAGCGAAATAAGACATAAGAATAAATAAAATTCTATTCCATGCTGTAAACAGATTGACCGATTGGTTCACCAGGCTGGAAACTGTCAACCAATCACAAATCAGAATGCTGTGGGGAGGAGACAGATGTACCTGCTCTTTTGTACCTGCTGAAACTGACCCAGAATGTGTCCAAACGTAAATGTCTGAAACAAGGTTTTCAAAAACACTAAATATTTATTGAAATAATTTCTACATCTAACAAATCTTGTATAAACCACTTGTGAATGCTCTTACTGTTCTGAAAAAAAGAGTCTTTTAATGAACAGCAGTTCATTAACAGTTGCCCCTCCGAGCCACCCCCCCCAACCCCCTTTAGTTTTGGGGGGATGAATGACCAAAATGCTTCCTGTAGTTGGCGCCAATGTGTGTAGTTCACTTTGGCAGCTGTGCTATTCTGTGATGATAACATGTAACATGGTTTGTGTGTATGTGGTAATATATTTCACATATTTCCTGCCATTTCAAAACCTTGTTTTTCCAAAAAGGAAAGTTTTTAGGAAAAGGAAAAAAAACGTAAAAAACTTGTTAATGAATCGATTGGACTATTTCTTTGGGCCATTCATCATTAAATGTACACACAATGTGAAACAGCAGGCAATTACAAACTGCGAGCAGAAAAAAGGACAAAGTTTTGATAAACTATATGTCCAAAAGTATCCAGGCACCCTTTCTAAGTGGTAAAAAGTGCACCTGTTGCCGACTCAAGCAGTCCACTGCACTCACACAGCTTGCATAATCTCATAGAATAGCATTGTTAATTGAACGAGAAGCTCTGGAGCAGCCATGCATGAACCTAAAGGCGCAATGCCCAGTGCTAAGCATCAGCTAGAGAAGTATAAAGACCCCCAGCACTGGGCAGTAGAGCAGCAGAACTGTGTTCTCTGAAGCTCTGGAGTGATGGAGCTCCATCCAATGCTTTTGGGATGAGCTGGAGTGATCCAGAACTAACCATCCAACATCAGTACCTGACCTCACTGAAGCTTTTGTCCTCAAATCCTCACAGTAATGTTCCAACAGCTAGTCTTCCCAGAACAGTAGAGGGGGACATTAACAACTCCCTATTAATATCCTTGACTTCAAAAGAAACATTGGATGAGCAGGTGTCTAGAAACATTTAGACACTGTATGACAGCAAATCAGCACATTTTTAGTTGTATGAAGATTGTTCTGCATTTGATGTTAAAGATAGTACACGGTTCATTCATATGAACTCACAAATCTGACAATGAAACAGCAACTTCAACATCATTCCTACACATCCAGAATTCTGTGATTCCAGCAAGAACCTCATTTTTAATGCTTACCAATTAGCAACACTGCTACAGTACCAGCATCTTCTACATCCACTTAAATAAGCCTGACTTCAGAGTAGTTCTTTTCATTTTTACTGGTTATGTAGTAAGTAATGTGTAAGAATACATACCATATATAAGTCACCTTCACCAATCAGAAAGCCTGACTGAAGCTTTACGAGTTTGGCTCTAAGCTTGTTACATTTTTCCTTCTAATTTTAAAAAACAATTCTTCAATTTATAGATTTATCTTTCTTTTTTTCATATCTTATACCTGAACCTTTCAATATTTTAGGTAATAATTACATTGGATTTTTTATTTTAAACTAAGCTTTGAGCTTTTATATCAACGTCCTTCTGCTAAAAGAACTGAAAATATTTTGAAGACAGATAAACAGAATAAAGAGTACTAACCTTCTGAGCAGCATTTGAAAGTTAATCTGAAGCTTGACTGAAGCTGTCTGTCATAACAACCCGCCGCCAGTAAAGAGGCTGCTTCCTGAGCGAATGGGAAATGGTAATGAAGAAAGCCAACAAAGCGGAGAAGGCAGGGGAAAGTGTGCACTACATTTACAAATGCCTTACTTTTATTTGCATTAGCTCCATGTGTCAACAGATGGTTTATGGGTTCAAGCTTTCCATTGGCATTTGGATAACAAATCTAGCTGCCATTTTGTTGGACTTTGCAGTCAGGTTAGAAAGGTTTACAGACCCGCTCTGATCATTAATACATTACACTTTTTGTTGTTTCTAGATTTAAGCCATGAATGTAGATCAGGGGTTTGTTTTGGGGAGCTAAAGTACAATGTTTGAGTGGCCACAGGCCAAAAAGACAAAATAAGAGACAAATTGAAAACTATATATATTATATTTCATAACAGTAAAATGAGGTGTGAAGAATATTTTTAATGACATCCTTTTGATCTTTCATTTAAAATATTAGCAAATATCTTTCCTTTATTTAAGGTATAATGATTGAAAGAAAAAAAAAATTGACATGAAATAAAAATTTTTCTTAAATCTATGTGTGCCACAATTATTGGAACCCCTAGAAATCTTTGAGAGTTAAATCTAACTGAAATTTATTCCCATTCAAGTTCACCTGAGCAATTAGGAACACTTAAATGTTCAGCCATGACTTCCTGATCCACTGGGGAATATATGTGACCCATGTGTCAAACACTAGGCCCGCTGGCCAAGTCAGGCCTGTGGCACAATCCTAATCAGCCCGCAAAATTATTTTGATTTTCTATTAATATTAGCCTATTTCACTATGAGTTGCACTAGAGGTCCCTGTTCCCAGCATGCTCTGCAACATAATGTGTGCTCTCCAACAATGATCTATGAGACAGCACCACCAGATGCCAGGTGTCCAGTTCACTTTGGTTTAACAGTGACCTGCAGTTAATGTGGCCTATTGTTTTATATAAAATGTTTGTTTTTATTTCAAATTATTTTTTAATTGTTTAAGTATTCAGTGCCTAGTTTTTGTAGCTTGGGCTTATTTTGAATAAACAATGGCCAGTTGGGGTCATGGCAAAATGTAAAATAAATTTGAAAATAAAATAAAAACACAGATTTGTTGAGATTTTTTAAGACGTCCCGTTTAGTGGTTGAGTTTGACACCCCTGATATATGAGATGAAACACACTCAGACATCCATCACTGTGAGAAAGACCAGAGAAAACAGCAGTGATGTATGACAGAAGGTTGTTGAGCAGTACGAATCAGGAAATGGCTACAAGAAATGAGCTAAATGCCCATTTCCACTCTCAGGTCTATAATTAAGAAACATCAAACAACGGGAGAGTTAAGAATCTGCTGGGAAGAGGACAAATATACTGACCCCACGCACAGTGAGGAGGATTTTACAGGTGGACAAAGAATCTCCAAAGATCACAGATGAGGAGTTGCAGAAATTAATTCTTGGGGTCACAACGTCCCCAAACCACAATCAAACACCACCAATATGATCACATTTTTTTCTTTTTGGAGGGGGAGATGACAGAATGAGGCCTCTGCTGTCCAACGAGGACCAACAAAGCTCCTACAGTTTACAAACATTACTGGAACTTTCAGGGGGACCATGTTTTATAGTCAGATGAGACCAAAATAGAGGTTTTTGGCAACAAACGCCAACAGTGAGTTTGATGTGGACACAAAGAGGACCATGCAGAAAAGTACCTCATCCACACTGTGAAGTACGGTGGTGAATCTGTGGTGATGTGGGTCTGTTTGTCTTCCTGGACAATTTATTCAGCTACATGGTATCACGACTCCATCAAGTACCAGCAGAAACAAAATCACAACCTGACTGCATCAGCCAGGAAGCTTAAAGTATAAATCCAATTTTTTTCGGATGTTGACAAAACTTTGACAACATTCAAACAAGTTTGACAAAACTTTTTCTGTTCTTTGGCAAAAAAAATTGCCAGTTCCTAAAACATTGTGAAAATCTACTTTTTTCATGAAAAGTAAAGCATTTGTGCATAAATTAGGGCCATGTGACAGATTTTCCTCAGGTGTCATACAACAAACACAAAGAGTGTCGTGGGGAGGAATAGCTGGACACGAGCATTTTTAACCCTTGTGTGGTGTTCAGGTCTGTGGGATCCATTTTCAATGTTTACCAATAAAAATAAATAATGTGATTTATTATTATTTCAACCTCAGATTCTTGGTCTTTGCTCATTTTCTGTGAAGAACATATAAAATAACCCATTTTCAGTGTCTTCACTCTGTTCACCCCCCACACATTTATATTACATGTGGTGTTGGGTGAACCTGTGGGAATAAAAGTGTGGAGGTGCTGTGTCCTTCACTCTGTTCTCCTCCTACATGGCCTGCTGTTAGTGTGTGTGTGTGTGTGTGTGTGTGTGTGTTTGTATATGTGTGTGTGTGTGCTGGCCACTTTTTTATTTTTACATAAATTGTTATGGCTGCACCCAGAAGGATAAGCGGTTTAGATGATGGATGGATGGATGGATGGATGGATGGATGTTCTGGCTGAATTGATTTAAAGAACAATAATGTGGTGGGTCCACCAGACCACTGCTGCCTTTCAGCACTTACTAAGAGACACTTTGAGAAAAAGCTACAGCTTTTCTAAATGGAAAGTGCTCAAACAGCTCGATAATGACATTACAAAAAAAAACAAATGTTCCTTTTCAGTAGATTATGGGGAAGACAGGGAAGCCAAGAGTTTTTTTTTTTGGTTTGCAGGAAAGTATGTCATTACGTAAAGCCTTTTTATTGCTAAAGGTCAGTTTACACATTTTGCGTTCAACTGGTACAGAAAGTCAATGGAATCGTAGCTACTGGCTAAATCTAAGCCTCATTTTTCAATGTGATATGATTTCAAAGAGTGTGTAGTAACAAACCAACACTTTGAGTGATTATTTTCTAAACAGATCTGGAACATGAACACTAAGCTGCTGTTTTGACAGGTTGGTTTTCGCCCACAGTGCTGTGGTCAGATGTCAGTTAGACATGTATGTGTGGCACTGTGGTTGAGGTATTAGTTACTCTGGCGCCTCCCTGTATACCTCAAACATTTGCATACTTATACGGTTTATGGCACTAGTGCAGAATACCCTCTTGACTTATTTCATGCTGACACTTGACCCCAGGGCTGGAATGGTGGTCTAGGAAGCGTGGGTAATTGCCAGTACAGACAGCCCACTTTTGGCTTTGGGGCTATTGTCAACTACCCAGCACAATTCCAAGTGAAATAGATACAAGAAAAGTATGAACTCTATCTACTGTGCTGGTCTCTATCCAACTAGAATGAATACACTGAAGAAAAGTCCTTAAGAGATTTTCAAAGAGCCACAATGCAGGTTTTTCACAATCTCATCTTTCCATCTTAGCTAAACAATAAAATCATGGAATAAAAATTGGAACCAGGGTTTAACACAATTAACAGTACTTAGACTGGGATCAGATTCATTTTTGGTCACCCTGCTTGGTTTCCATGTGAAGTGCATGTGTATGTAAAATGAAAGCACACTAATAGTAACAGGGAATATTTTAAAGGAGGGAGTGAACTAAACATTTGAAAGAGAAAAAACAAAAAAAAAGACAACAAGGCACAACCAGAACTTTCAAATCCATCAAATCTTGCAGGTGCTGTGAATACCTATGCACTTTCTAACATGTAAGCTTTCGCCTTTTCTCACCGCTGTTGGGGAGTTCACAAAACATTCTTCAAAACCTTGTGTGTCTGAAAGAAATGGGAAAAGCGTCATTTGCAAATGGGCCTTGTTTTCTTCAAATTTATTTGTTAGTCAAATTGGCATCCATGGAAACTTCACTGTTTTGAGTACACATTCAAAATGAGGGGGCATGATTTAATTGGCAAAGGCCTACTGGTGCAGACAAAAATGTCACATCACTTTAACCTAAATGTATTTAAGCTACATGGGGTTTAATAAGTAGTGCAGAGAAATATCGATTTTACAGATTAAAAAGAATACAAACCATTTAACATTCATTTTGGGATTAACTCCTCATTCTACAGCTCTGCGCTGTTCTCCTTTGCTTATTATAGTGTTCAAATGTTTTTTTCTTTCCTTTCATTTTTCTCTGTCTTACACTCATTATTTTCCTGAGGTCATCAGCTCTACTAACGACTGTTGTGGCCAAGACCACTACAATTGAGTCTAGGTCAAGACTGAAACTTTGTGGTAGTCAAGTCAGACTCAAGACCGAGACCAGGAGTGGCCGAGGCCGAGACAAGACTGAGAACAGATTGAGTTTTTCCGAACATAAAAATCATAAATAGAAAGGGAAGAACTGAAACATTAAATAATGTACACCCTAAAAATATTATCAATCATTATTACATTGTAGTCTTAGTCCAACTTTGCATTTTAACTGCTGGTAGCAAAAGATTTAGGTTATTCTCCAAAACTTATTCAGAATCACCACCTACAGTCAACTGAATATAAACCACAACACACATCCATTTTTATTATCAAATGAAAACATAATAATAATAATAATAATAATAATAATAATAATAGTAATAATAATTTAGTTTTTGAAGCAATGAACATCAACAAACAAATAATAGCCAGTTAAACCAAAATGGTAAGATCAGTTAGATACTTGATAGAAAACTTCAATTTCCAGTTACCTCAGACAGAGGCTGGTCCACCCACCCTCAACACGAGACTGAGTCAAAATGTGGCTGAGAATGTTAATCTATGATCTCGAGACCGACTTAAGTACTACAGCACTACTACTAACCACCAACAAACACCTGTGCTCAAAGTCAACATCATACTAACCCGTCAGGAAAAGTACCTCAGTGATGGGCTGACCGTCTGACAGAACTACAATGGTAAACAGTCAGTCTGTGACCGGACAGTGCAGTGCTGTAAAAACGTTTTTGCCTCTTCCCAATTTCTTCTAGTTCTAATGTTTCAGATCATCAGCAGATCACGTCAGATGATTTTATATAATGATTTCATTTATTGAAGGAAAAATGCTGCTCAGCCTTACCTGGCTAAGTGTGAAAAAGTAATTGCCCCCTTAGCTACTAAATCAAACAGTTAACCAAATTCGATTGACTATTGGGCTCAATTTCACCGCCACACCCGGGCATGATTACTGCCAGACCTGTTGAAGCTAAACATCACTTGAATAGAACCGGTCTGGCAGTGTGAAGCAGCTAGAGCGTCTCAAAAAGCAGCTCATGATGATATGTTCTAATTTCAAGATTCAAATACAGATAAAACAAAGTACAAACAAAGTAATTGAAATCCACCAGTCTGGAAAAGGTTGCAAAGCCATCTCTAAAGCTCTGGGACTCCAGGAAACCACAACAAGAGCCACTATCCACAAATGGAGAAAACTTAGAGCAGAGGTGAACTTTCCTTGGTGTAGTAGGTCTACCAAAATTTCACCAAGAGTGCATCGACGACTCATTCAGGAGGTCACAAAGGAACCCAGATGAACATCTAAGGAACTGTAGGCCCCACTTGCCTCACTTAGGGTGAATGTAAAAGATTCCTAAATAAGAAAGACACTTGGCATCCATGTGAGAGTTGCAAGGTGCAAACCGCTGCTGACCAAAAAGAACACAAAGGCTCCTCTCACATTTGTCAAAAAACATCTAGATGAACCCCAACATTTTTGGGATAATATTCTGTGGACTGATGAGTCAAAGACGCAACTTTTTGAAAGACATGGGTCCCGTAACATCTGGCATAAATCTAACACCACATTCCACAATAAGAGCATCATACTAACAGTCAAATACGGTGGTGGTAGTGTGATGGTCTGGGGCTGCTTTGCTTCTGCAGGACCTGGCAGACTTTCTATTAATAATGGAACCAAGAATTCTGCTCTCTATCAGAAAATCATGAAGGAGAATGTC
The DNA here is from genome assembly GCF_904425465.1 of Colossoma macropomum. Taxonomy (NCBI): domain Eukaryota; kingdom Metazoa; phylum Chordata; class Actinopteri; order Characiformes; family Serrasalmidae; genus Colossoma; species Colossoma macropomum. The sequence continues at coordinate 9,761,174 of NW_023494795.1, read as the reverse complement.
CGCCTATCAGTTCATGACCTAACGCCCAGGCGCAGTTGGGTTATGCAGCAGGAAAACGATCCAAAGCACACAATGTCTCAAAAGAAAGAAGATTAAGGTTTTGGAGTGGCCGAGTCAAAGTCCTGAATTGAATCATGTTGAGATGCTGTGGCAAGATCTTAAACAGGCAGTTTGTGCTCGAAAACCCTCCAATGTGGGTGAATTACAACAATTCTGCAAAGAAGAGTGAGCTAGAATCCCTGCACAGCGATGTAAAAGACTCATCACAAAGTCCTGTGAACACTTGATTGCAGTTGTTCCTGCCAAGGCTGGCATAACTAATTGTTAGGGCAATTACTTTTTCACACGAGTGATAAAGATTTTGAATACATTTTTATCTTTAATAAATCGAATGATCATTTAAAAGCTGCATTTTGTTCTTACTCATGTTGTCCTTCACAACACAAACACATATACGTACATTAGACTAGCAAACAACATTTACGTCTCTGTTTACAGGGAGTGTGCACCTCCCATGAGCCTCTTCACATGGCTTTCTGCATGGCCACATGTCCCGAGCCTCTCACGGCCGCACACAGCCAGTAGCGGGACGCTATAGTATATTGCATTTTTTTGTAATTCAGACATTTTAAAGTAAAGCATGCTTAAATTATACACACAGCAGCGGCTAGGTTTATCATCTGCTTTCCTCACACCTCAGTAGGCATCATGTTCAAAGCTGCTTTAACCGTCCGATTAACATTCATGGCGCTCATCTTTACATCACATGAATATAAGACGAACCATGACTATTAGACCTAGCTGTCATTTCGGGCCATACATGTTAAAACTTACTGCTATAATAATGCTAGTTTCTGCTTGTGCCCCTATAGGATTATACAGGGAGATTCACTCAAAAGAGGCCCCGAATATTCTGTTGTAACCCCCGTTAGGATGAAGCAACCTGAACCAAAAAAATCTGTTACATACCTTGACGTGTGTGTAATCGATTGCATTACATGTGATGCTGGAAGTGATCTCCGTTTTCTGCCAGCCACATGAAGGGGTACGAGGGTATGCACCCAGAAGTTGCAAACGGAGGTTAAACGTTGCGACGGCTGTCCGGCGCCTACCTCATCACTCCGACGCTGGGGCATCCCAGGTTGTTCGAAGCTCCATACACCGAGGAGCACACTGCACATTGTTTTGTTCAGATTGCTTCGTCCCAGAGAGAGTTATTACAGAATATTCAGGGCCTCTTTCGAGTGAATCTCCCTGTATTATTATGTTAATGCTAACTGTAATTCACGCTGCAGCTGTAGATTAAACATGGACATCTGAAGCTTATAAAACAGACATTAATTTATCACTGCTCTCGGAAGAAAACCTTGTATCTTGTATTTTTCACAGTCACTCTTTCGGTAAAGAGCCCTGGCATAGAGCTGCCACTGCTTTTTCCCATTTCTAACATTTGACTGAAATGCATTGGTCAGGCCAACACTCACATTCACAGTCAGTGACATATCAAGGACTTCCAGAAGGCCTAGACATTTTCTCACAAAATTAGTCTCACCCATTGTAAATCAAAACGTGATTGGATGATTCCAATGTCACTCCTTAATTATGTTAGTGGTTAATCAGACACATCAGTTCAGCTTCTGAAGTCCTAACCTATGGCAGAGCTGGCTTGGCTGTTTCTACAGAGATACAGTGGAGAAAAAAACTGACTGGATCATTTTACATTGGTTTGTAGTTTTTAACTTTTAAGTTATTTACACCCAAAACCTAAGAGTGAAATAAGAAAATTATGATGATACTTGCAGAGTTTAAATCCAAAAACCACAATTTTGTGAAATAAAAATGAACTAAAAATGGCCTACGCGTATTTTTAATATTTTATATATATTACATAACTTAGTACCTAGAAAGCCCTGAGGTTTCCCCATTGATATATGATGTGAGAAGCTCAAAGTCTGTTACGGTGACTGAGTTTGATTTGGCGATTAACTCCCATTATGAAAGCTAAATTGTCCAATCAGCACACTGTGACTTGAATGTAGAGAGGACTTGATGATGTCTTAGCAAGAAGAGGGGATGAAGAGACGGAGGCTGAACAAAAAAGCTGGTAAACAAAACACAGTGTGGAAGTTTTAAATGCTGTAAAAAGTATTTGCATAGACTGATATTCAAAGCGTGTATTCCTGGAGTTGCATTTTGTCATGACGTCCAAAATCTGCCTGAGGTAATTGATGATGTGAAAAAAATTTGCCTGCCAGTCAGATAAACCAGCAGGAAACGCAAAGAAAGCTATAAAACCTCAGGGCATGTGTTGTTCTTAGCATTACTGTAGTATTTTACCCGATCAGAAGAGCAGAAAGTGTATTTTGAGAAATATTATGTAAGTGTATTTTCAGTAGTAGTGTGTTATATACACTATAACAAGTAACTGTAAGTGCTATTATTGTGAAATAGGAGAAACAACAGCTCAGCTGCAAAATGGTAGACCACATAAACTCACAGAGAGGGGGCGCCGAGTGCTGAAGCATGTAGCACGTACAAATCTGCTGTTGCATCACTCACTACAGACGTCCAAACTGGCTCTGGAAGCAACATCAGCACAAGAACTGTATGTTAGGACTTTAGTCTAAAATCACACTTCTTCTAAAAAAAACACCACAGTTAGTTGTACTATATGATGCATTTCATCCAGTGGTACTGAAAATGTTGTGTTAATTTACATTAGTGAAATTTCACCTCTGCATTTAACCCATCATACACATTAGGGGCAGTGAGCACACTTGCCCAGAGCGGTGGGAAGCCCTATACGCTGCACCCGGGGAGCAGTTGGTGCCTTGCTTATGGGCACTTCAGTCACGTACTCAGGGGATCAAGCCTGCTGGTCACAGGGCTGGTTCCCTAACCTCCAGCCCACGACTGCTCATTTATCGGTTGCTCCTGGGAGGAGTAACATCAATCATTGGTTTATCTCATGGATCTCTTCTCTGTCTGACTTGAGCGCCTCTGTAAAATATTTGCCATAATCTGATTTTGCTATTTATAATGCTTATCATTTTTATTTTCTGTTACTGTACTATCCAGTGCTGACCCCTCTTGAGTCTTGGGGTCTCAGGGTTTTTCTCGGTGGGACTCAGTTGGACCTACATTTTGGGAAGCTCCCTACGATAATATTGAAACTTCTATACAAATACTGTTAAATTTGAACTGAACTGGTCACAGGGTCACTGTGAATGTAGTCTCTTGAAATGAGAATACAAATCTGATACTAACCAGGTAAGACCTGCTCTAAACCCCGTTTAGCGTTGACTCTGAGCCTCTACTCTGAGCTCTGTCTTCACCAAGCGTTTGATTGGTTTGGAAATCTTCACACCATAATAAGTAGGGGTGTCACTAGAGATTCATGGATGGGGGTGGGGGGGGGTACTCCCTCAGCAAGATGTTTTTAATGGCCCAAAATATCTGTTCATTAATAGGCAGAAAATGTATCAAAAAATTGCTATTTGGTCAAGTTTCACACAGACGATCCGTCTCTCCATAGTGGACTAAGCACAAATTGTTTGCAATTTGAATACTATATCTGTCCACTTTCACAGATCACAGTTCAAACATAGATATTGAAGTCAAGCAATGCTATCTCCTCTCTCCTAGACAGCTGCAGGTGCTACCTATGTTATTCAAACACACAGATTACAGACCGGTACAGTCTCAGTTTGTGTAACCAGTGTGATTTTGTTCTCTGGTTGTTTTGTAGTCCAGGTAACGTGGTCACAGTGACATTTGACAGCACAAAAATGATATTTTCTCATTTTTTTCCATTCTCACTAATGAGGATATAGTAAAGGAATTTCCACAAATTCAGTATTAATTTTAACTCAAAGCCTAAACAACAATCATTCTCTTTCTTCTTGATCACTGACCTTTATCAGACCTGCTTCTTCAGCTCTGTCAGTCTCCTTCAGCTTCTTCACCTCCCTCGCCTTGCCTGCGTTTGGTATGTTATGTTATTTATATTAAACTCAGGATTTACAAGAACTCAAATATCAATGAGTTCATTTTTTACATTGAACTGGCAAAAATCTTCACACCTGACTGGCCTGCCACCTCTTAATTAGCCACGATTTACAGGTTGAGGAACTCAGGGATATAAAACTGTGTTACCATCAACACAACACCTGTATCATCTATATACAGTAAAAACAATATATAGCTAAAACTGGTGTGATTGTTTCGAAATACTTACTAGAAATATGAAAACAAATAATCTGTGAAGTTTCTTAAAAAATTCTTGGAATAGTTGGCTCTTCGGCTAGCGAACGTTCAGGTTTCATGGCCTATCCCCTTTAGCTCATGTGAACTTAAAGCTAGCAAGCTAACAAGCAACTGGCTAAAAACTCCAAATTGTAGGTAGATAACCTCACTCTGTGACTACTTACTGATTCAGACTGTATATTATACATTTTAAATAAGGCCTAATCTTGATTTTAGTGCGCTCTTGGCTAAAATCCTATCACAACTTCGACTAATGCTGAATGACATTACTATAGAACTTGTAGAGAGGAGAACTACCACTCCACAAAGTCTTCCATGTTTCTCAAACACTAGAGGGCGCTCCTTAAAATGAATGAGTTAAGATGGAGCGAATAAGCAAAATCATAGTTTATAAATGCTTAAACGTTTTTAATGTAAAAGAATAATTTAAGCATAAAACATTTTAACACCACTGTTATATTTTTAAGAGCTTTTAAACTCGAGTTATAGTAGTTTAAAATGGCACCTCATGTATGTCCAACCAATCAGCACTCAGTAGCAGTAATGCCAGCGTTCTGCTGCCCATAACCCGTTTGTTGTAGAAAAAAGGAAATATACAGGTGAGATTTCTTTGCTTTTGTAATAAAATTTGCCTAATTAGAAACTGCTTTAGCTTTTCGTTTTTAGCCATTGATGCCCTGTGATGGACTGCCGACCTGTTCAGGGCATATCCTGCCTTCTGCCCAATGACTGCTGGGATGGGCTCCACCTCTCCCGCAACCCGGAAAAATAAGCGGTTTCCGAAAATATGTGTGTGTATGTGTGAGCTTTTAGCCATTGAGCTCCATTCACTCCCATTTATTGAAGACTTACTTGTGGGCGCCCTCTGCTGTTTTGCAGTCCTGTTTTTGATATAACGGGGGAAATAGGAAGCAGTCAGGCTCCTCATAAACCGTCTCCAACATTTCTTTGCAGAGTGGGCAGCACCAGAGACCCACTCCCAGGTCTGATATGATTGGCTAACTTAAAAAGTCTAATATGACTGGCTTACAACATAACGAGGTCTAATATGACGGGATTACAATTTATGAGGTCTAATTTGATTGGCTCACAACTTAGAGAGTTAAATATGATTGACTTGCAGTTTATGAGGTCTAATATGGTTGGCTTAGTTGGTCTGATTTGATTGGTTGAGCTGGCGTTACACTTTTCCCCCGATTCTAAACCGCAGAGGACTGCCATCTCCTGTTATATTAGTAAGTCTCTGGTAGCGCTGCCAAGGCAGCGGTGGATTAAAGCAGCAGTGCATTAAAGCAGCAGCAGCGCCTCCCCTAGTTTGCTCCTGGCTATTACAGTATATTGCGAATTTGGAGAAACTGTGGCAGAGCTGAATAACGTAGAATAAATACAAAATACTGTGGAGGATTTGAACACACTCATTTGAAGGGGCAAAATAATATCTGGGGAGGCTAAAGCGCCCCTAAAACTGGCGTCGATGTTGCTGCTAGTAAGTCTACATACCCACCCACATTTGGCCCAAAATTTCTCGTGGCTGTCCCCATTATAAGTTAATGTGTAGCCCCACAAGGCTAGTGTGAATGTTGATGAACTCCCTGATCACTCAATCCTTACCACAGTGCTCATAACGTTCTCATGCCAAAAACAGGAATTACCGAGAGCAGTTTGAACATGCTTGTTATGACCACACGCATAACTGTTCTCCTGCCAGTGATGTAGAAATGTAGATGCAGTGTCCGGCCATGGAAATCGAAATGGGTTCTTTGCCTGTCCATAATAAAAATCTACCAATATAAGAATGTTTTTCATTGAGGAAATCAGTAGTTGGATTGAAAGAATGTCTGTTTGTAAGAATACATAACTGATATATGACTAGTTTCACACTGAACAGGAGTCTTGTTTGCATTTTGGTGGCTGTGACTGCTGCCCATCCTAGTAAGTAAGACATACACTATTGTTCATTGTTCATTGTTTCAAATCCTTTGTCATTAAATTGTATTACACACACACACACACACACACACACACACATACACACACACATACACACACACACACACACACACGCACATACACACACACACACACACACACACACACATACACACACACACACACACACACACACACACACACACATATGTATATCTGTTGTCAGAAGAAAACCTTGTATCTCCATTTTTGCCGTTTTTCAGTTTTTGTCATTATTTGAAAATGTAACAAACTATATTAATATGCTATACATTTATAAACACTATAAATATAACAAGATCAAGAGGTCTTTTTAACCTTTTACATTTTACATTTTAGCAAGTTATAGCAAGTTTAGCGAGCTTTGATCACTTTTTCGCACTTCTGGAAACACTGATGGCTGATGTTTGAACAGTGACTCCAAACACTTTTGAATGGTAGTGTAGATCTAGACCGGGGTGCCCAACTCAGCTCCTGCTGACCTACTCGCCCTCCAGAGTGCAGTTCCAACTCAAATCTAGCACACCTAATCCACCTAATCAAATAAGTCAGGAACATATGAAAATAAGAGGGAAGTTTAGGGTGGAAACTAAACTCTGTGCACGGCAGTCTCCAGCAGCAGAGTCGGGCAACCCGGATCTAGATAAACACACTGTAGCTTATTTCTTATGTAAGGTCACATTAGACCTCTGTAGTTCTAGTTAACTAAGGCAGTTCCTAACTTACTTCTAGTTCTAGTTGGTTTACTGCTGTCTTAAACACATTAAGCACTCATCCTATGCTCAGATCTGAACTTACTGGAGAAATGTTTAGGGACCAGACATCCTGAAAGAAAGAAGCCATAATAGGTGATAGACATTGTTTTTTATTCCTTTTTAACTGAACTTCTCTGAGGTCAGATAATCCTCAGAACTGATGTGGATGAGTACATTTTGAGGCAACTGTAAGATTCAGGGATTCAATTAAATCTTTTAACCTGATTTATTTTTTATAAATAGCTGCGTCTGTTTATTATGGAAGTAAATGCATAATTATAATATGATATAATATGAATACAGATCATCAACATTAATAAATGCAAGCCATTCAGTGTAACAATGTGGCATTTGTTCATTGCAAGTATTACATGAAATGCATGCAAATGTTGAAAACAAATGAGACAGAACTGATCCAAGCGCTTGTCTTCGGCCCTGAGGCCTTTTACATTTTGCCCCCAAGCAGATTAATTAAATAAAAGAGTTTAAAATCAGCAAAGTCATATGAATGACATCTAATACCCTTATCAGCACACGGTGTGGTGTTTTGGTCAGGCTGTAGAACACATTATGTATCAATGAACTTAAAAGTATCCGAGTTGCTTGAAGGTACAGATGAAGAGTACGCTGCTCCCGAGATGTTGTAAGCATCTGCAAATAGCAAGATGTTAGTAATGTATGAGTGACTTCAGTGCGGACATGGAGGGGGATATTGGGTATGCAGATACAAAAAAAATATGATATAAGACTATTAGATTTAAAATGAACATGGAAAAAGCACATAAGGTGCAAACGAAGCATTAATAAAACACTGCAGACTGTAAAAAGGTAAAAGTATTTGATTATCTTGACATAAAAAAAATTCAGTGGCCTCTAGATTGGTGAAACTTGCATCATATGCAGGTTATAATGTGAAACATGTTACAATATGTGGGAAAATCTTTGTACACTACTTTCTACAGTTACTTACATCTCCTGGGGAACCTGTGAGTGTAACCCTTTCCAATAGAGGATGATGGTCCTGCACTAGTGCTCTGAAATAAACAGATACTGTGTAAAACACTCCTTTTGGAAAGTTGTCCAACTTATAAGTACATAATAGCAGAGGTATGAGGAGAAAGTGTTTTTTTTCAATGCGGCTTAGAACAGACAATAAAGAGCATCCGCAGAACTGAAGTGAAGTGATGTTAATGAGTATTTACCCCAGTTAAGTTAGAGCTGATGTTCCTCAGCTTCAACTTTCCCATAAGAGCTGCACGGATCTGTAAGAAGAAAACATCGAATAATTTAATTTACACTGATACAAAAAACACAAGCATCTATTACACGTTAAACTGAGTTTATCTGGACAATATTACATCATGCAAAGACATAAGAGCCGGCATTTGAAATACGCTAAGTTAGTTAAAGTTACCCTTATTAGTCCCACAACGGGGAAATTTCACCTCTGCATTTTAACGCATCCGTGCAGTAAAAAACCACATACACACCAGTGAATATCTGCTTTTCAGTTTAGCACCCCTAGTGTTCCAAATTGACAACAAAAAATAGCTCCATGTGCCATGTGGTGAAAGTAGACCCCTCCTGACCAACACTGGAACTGCAGGAAGTGCCCGAGACTACAGTTGTATGCAAAAGTTTGCACATTCCTGGTCAAATTACACGTTTTGTTGATTTACTTTGTGATAAAAAGTTCACAGATCCTCTACAGAGAACACACTTCTGCATAGTTTAATGCACAATTGTTGTTTAGTGAATTTAACATTTTAGGAAACAAACATAAAATGTGGCCTGTTGAAATTTTATGGAACTTTTATTTTATATGTTGTCATTTTTTCCAATATGTTCAACACAAATAAATAGAAACTGTGCTCAAAAAAGTGTGTAAATTGCCATGATTAAGTGTGTTTCTTTGGAGATGTGTTAACTTATTTTTGCTTAGAAAATCAACAAAATGTGTCAACTGACCGAGCGTTACATCCTTGTCTGGTTGTCTCTTTTTCTCTTTGTGTCTGAGTTTTGTGTCTGTTTTCAGGCTGGCGTTGCTGCACGACTGACGTCCCGCTTTTCCCGGCATGTGATTGGCTGTTCCTGTTAGTGCCGGCTATGAAAGGCCTTTGGTATTAGTCAATATGGAGTGTTTTTTTATTCGGCCTTGTGCGATTTTGCTCTCCTGGCTGCCTGCCAGTCAGCAATTTACGTGTTTATTATTATTAGTTAGTAGTCAAAAATTTCTCTTTGTTCTGTTCTGGCATTTGAGTGGGCAGTCTTGCTTCCTTTGTGCGTCTTAGCCCTGGGAGACGTAACACCGAGGGTGATCAAACACAACAATTTGCTACAATTTGCAGGGATCACCAGTGAAATCTATGAACTGCATGAGCTGAAAGCCTCTTTTTGGGATTCATGCGGTCACTGTCTTTTGGGAACTTCACTGTAAATGCAGAAAACTTGCAGAATCTTGAAAATGTAGTTTACTGCTGGTTCATGTTCAACATGCTTTTAACACTATATGAAAGGCGGGGATAATAGCACTGTACTCAGGCTGAGCGTTTGTCAGCCCAGGGCCTTTATCTACGCACACCAGAATACATACCTTAGTGTCCAGCAGAGTTCCGAATACTAAAATAAAGAAGCCCTATAAAAAGATAAATGAGACAGTTAGTATAGGTCATTACACTGCACTTCAAACATATGACATGAATCAGCCAATTAAAACATGCTGTATTTTTTTCATTACAAATATATTTGAGCATGTTTTAGTGGCCATTAATGAAATAGTTTCATTGAAAAAAGAATAATTATTGTGATTTCTTAATTTCCTCAAGTGTGGTTGATCAGCCAAGATGGGTTTAAAGGGCACATAGGCTCCTTTAGTACTATACTAACTTCACTGCACAATCCTCATCCAAATAATCAAAAACTCATCCCCTACAAACGTGTAGCCTTATAGCTCCAGTACAATGTGGGTCAAAATCTGGTCTCTGGATTTCTGCACTGTGAGATCATCTCTTTAAGGTACCCCAACACAAATGGACAGTGGTTAGCAGTGCTGACATATTAAAGGTCAGTTCTACCAGGTGTGAACTCCTGCAGTGGTGACACTTGCTGTTGGAGGATGCCTCCAGTATGTGGTCACTATTAATTAGGAAGTGCAAGGCAAACTTTTTTAAGCTATTGTGCCATTTTTTTTAAAGTTCCAGTCTAAAATGCTTGATTTTTCAGCAGCTATTATGAATATTTGCAACAATATTTGCAATATTGGCAGAGGGAGCGCATTGTTTGTAATGAAACTGTGGAAATGTGTGATAATTGTGAGTCTGATTTATTTCTGCTTGTTTTGAATGTAGCTCAGTTGGTTCCTGATAAAAGCAAGAGAGAAACAAATAGAAAAGACTACCTCTGAGAAACATGAACATACACATATGCAGAAGTCAGATTTAAAAATCTTTAGCACTGTTTTAAATTCTCAAACAAAACAGTTTTCAATATTTTATAATGAAATGATGTGAAGAAAGCATTTGAAAGAAGTATGCAAATTAAATACCATATTTCTACAGTCAAATATGAGTAAAAGAAGGAAAATAAAGTGCTCTTAAACTTCCTTTGGTAGCACTGTGTGACTGAACTAGGCCTGGGTAATTTATCAAAATTGATTAGCATGATATTTTCATTTTGCTAAAAAATGATTTTTTTTTAATTATATCCCCCCCGAGCCCACCAAAATAATGCAGAAATACTGTGGTGATGGAACAAAATTGAGTGCCCCTGCAAAAACTGCAAGGGTTGGTTGAATTTGCATAGATTTGTGATAACCAACTCCTAAAGGGACTGTATTTAATATATACTAGTCTACTAGATCTGGCCTTCAGTATGGTAATAAAGCAAAGTTCTGTAAACATCTTGACTGAGTAGCAACACTGTAGGTAACTGGAAGTTACTGTTTCAAGCCTTAGGTAGGTTCCTACAACCTGCTGTGCAAAAGTCAGATCACTATAGAGTCATTTAATTTAATGTCAAAATAGCCATCAAATAGCCATGTGAAAGTTATTTCAAAGGAGATATAAGATATATACATTTATACATTTGTACAGGTCAAGTGAGAAAGTCAAAGGTAAATAAAAGTTTGAAATTCAAAACATTATTATAAGGGCTCCTAACAGCTGTGTGAAATATCCCTGCAGTTTTGTGGATTTTGAAAAACTGGGGGGAAAAAGTCCAAAAAGAACTGTAATAAAGCAAAGAGTGGACACACTAAAACTGACCAATTTTTTATTATATTTAGTTGTTGAGGTTTGAGTAATTTTCTGTTAAATATGTTTTTTGCTTTTTTCCGACACAGAAAAACTAAGTACTTGTGTTCAATGGTTATTTTGACTGGAAATTAAATAAATAAACGGTGGTCTCTGACTCACACAGTACTGTTTATCATCGCTGTTGGAAAACAAAACCTTACATCTCCACTATTTTTACATAATTTGAAACTGTCAGCTCTTTACATTGTGTGTACACCTCATTAAGGATGAATCAACAGAATTGGTCCAAAAATACTTGGAATAAAATCTGACAGTAACGTTTCCGTCTCCTGTAAATCTACCATTTTGGATATGAAGTTTTGTTCCAGAAGTGATGATATGCTGTTAAAAACATTAAACAAGTGCTCTTCAATTTACATTAACAAATACATAAACGCAATATTTGTTACCTGCAGTGAATTGAGGAGTGCAAACACAATGTGAATCCCTAAAGCAGATGACACCATGGTCCCAATGCCGAATCCCCAGGTCAGACCAAAAAGAGGTGTTAAAATGCCCACACATCTGGCAATGACCAGCAGGGTGTGCCTCTCTTCTGAGTGGTGAGCAGTGGCTCCAACTCCCCTCCTCAACATCGTATATAAAACCACAACAAGCACCAGGATGTTGATAAGCACAATGGTAAGGGCTGGGACCACAAACGCCAGGAGAGCCTTCGTTTTGTCCCAGTTTAGCCAACAGACATTCTTTTCCTGGACATATCCATTGTTTCCAGCTGTCACAGCCACAGTAATAACAGCTATGATTAGCGGGGCCCCATAGCCAACCGCTAAGCCGATGACCATCATCACTGACCTGGAGATTTTGGAAAAGACCACTAGGGTGCGGTAGAGGAGCAAGAGTGCCGAGAGCAACATCCAGAAGAAAAGAGCGAGATAAAATAAGTGAATAAAGAAAGTCAGTGCAGTGCAGGGGCCCACTGGGGTCGACTCTCCATCCTTCACAATACCTGCTTGAATGAGGAAACATATGTCCGCAATCAGCAGGGAAGCCGCAAGGTTGACTGTGGAGAAATGGCGCATGTAGGATGTGTCATTCCTTGTCATTGATTTCCATACAATGATTTCAATGATGAGGCACAAAACCAAGCAGCCCACTGAAATGCCAACACCGATGTAAGTGATATGCTTTAATCCAGCATCCGCAGAAAAGAACGGTGACATCAGGACTGAGAACGAGGTGGTGTGGGTGCACTGACACGTAACACTGTCAGATCCTACCACTGATTTCTTTACTTCACATCCAGTTGAGTCCCATCCTCCAATCCCATCCAAGAGACTGAAGTTCCAAAAGACACACTGAGGGTTTCTCAATGATGCATTGCTTACACCAAAGGAAAGGGAGATCAGGGGGTCAATGGTCTGGGCCAATTTGATCATAAATACATTGGCATTGATGCTGGCATCTGTTAGACTGCTGCCATTGTGGGTAGAGTTTCTAACAGGCAAGACATTATCAAGAGCAGAGAAAACTATGGTTGTGATGGCATTTGATCCATTAGTCTTTGGAATAACTATTTGTGTGGATAAATTTTGCCCAAATGTTCCTTGGAATGTGTCATTAAAAATAGTCCTGTTGAGCTGGATGCTTGATGTTGTTATTGAAAATTGCTCATCTGAGAGACTGTCTCCAATTTTTTCGATTGACTGCAGAAGCACAGAGCTGGCATTCCAGCTGTCACTGTCATTGTTCAAACTCTTCCAAGTTGACTGGGCTCCTCCTGATGAAATGACATCCACTGTTCTGAGAAAATCCTTGAAATAGAAATGTGCTAAATTAAACACTGAAACTGAATCGCATCAAAAAAAATGTAGCAAGATTTGATTATTTCGTTTATTTCATTTTTGAGAGCTGTACCATTAGAGTCAATGTTCAGGGCTCTCTTATCCCTTTAAACATGTCAGGGCTATTCATGCAAATATTTACTCACTTTTAAGAAACAGTGCTTTTATATCTTTATACAAATGTGCATACAAAGCAAGGCAGGGAGATTAGACTCAACAACAGTAAAACTCCACTTATCATCATATCACTTCCATTTCTGCATGTCGCTGTTGTCAGAAGAAAACCTTGTATCTCTTTTTGTCGTTTTTCAGTTTTTGACATAATTTGAAAATAACCTGTTACCCTTTACATTGTATGTAAGTTTCACGATGAATGGGCTAAAAGAAACGATCCAAAATGAAATTCTGGTTCCATCCACTTACATTAAAAGTAAAGCAGGTTTTTTCCTTTTTTTTTTTACCATTGTGGAGATATGAGGTTTTCTTCCGACAACAGCGATATGAATAGTCATTAGGAGTGGTGTGCAAAGCAGAGGAAAGACTTTTCTTAGTGAATATTTGATCAAAATTAATAGCTCTACCTTCATTCAGAACCAGAATTTGTATACTTCGTCCACCTCTCTTGATTAAAAAATGACTAGGTGTTGTTATGCATTGAAATTTCGGGCACCAAAACATCTCGACTGAAAATGTGTAAAAGTGGCACTTTACTGTTTTATGGCTACCAAAAGAGAAAAACTACAAAAGACTTAACAGGACTACAGAAAGTGTCACGATCTAACACTTTACAAATAATACGAAAGGTAATGAAAACAAGAAGCAGTGATTAAAACCGCGAACAGTGTAGATATGTTCAAACAGTTAGAGCAGCAGCAGATGAACAGTGGAAAAAAATGTATGTTGCACGTAACCATCTCAAAGTTTCTACAAAGGACATTAGACTAGAGATTCATCATCACAGAAGAACTACTTTACTACCGATTTGAGGCCACCTGACAACGTAACGCCATGCTCAATAAGCAGAATAGACCAAAGAACAAGAGCTGCATAAGGAAACGAGAGAACCCAACTGCAAATAATGGAATTTTTTGTCTTGGATGACCAACTGATCTCTGTCATCAAGGACATTTAGTTTCATGGCATGTACTGTAGCCAATATACAGTAATGTTTTTAGTAACTTTATATAAACTGTTTTTATTTGTTATCAGCCCAGATTTATCTTATTGACAAGAGGTTTGATCAATAATATGTTTTTTATTTATTTTGTATTGTAAATTGTAATTTTGTTTTATTGTAAATTTTAATTTGCTTAGCAAATTTATTCGAAAGTACAAATGAAATGGCAAATTAAAAAAAGGAATGGCTTTTTATAAATAAGAAATGTGAACGTGAAGAACCATTTTAATGTAAAGAACCTCCACGTAATGTAAATGTTCTAGGAAGAATCCCTAAACTGGTAAAGAACTATTATATTGTGGACCCTTTGTGTTTTACTACAGCATCTACAAATGCGAAGTTAGCTAGCAAACGCCCTGCTGAAACTCATTTGATTATCAACAGCATAATGTTAGGGTTAGGATCAGTATCAGAGCTAGGTCTCAGACTAGGTTTAGGTGTTGAGCTAAAGGTCAAGGTTAGAGTTCAAAACATCTTTAGGAGCAGGCTTTGGTAAAGTTATTATGAATTTAATAGATATTTAGTCTAAATTGTCCAAAGTCGACCATCATCATAAAGTTTTACCAATTACTGTATCTGACTACGTTCTACATTTGTTCTTCTGTGAGCGACAACTGACTGGACGCTAAACAGCACATGTACTGTTGTGTATACTGTGAATTTTATCATAAGGATCCTTGCTTTACATATCATTACTGTCCAAAGAAAAACAACTCCAAAATAATAACTTTACTAGGGAAGGCAAAAATGTTTTTAACTTTTAATGTAAGTTAATGTAAGTTGTTGTGTTCCAAATGATTTTAGAGAATTTCTTTTGCTCCATTCACCGTGAAATGTTGTACAGAACCGCAGCCGTGTCCAAATGATGTAGAAAAATAAAAAGACAAAAACAGAGATACATGTTTTTCCTTGGACGGTGGCAATATGCTACACATATTAAATTGTGAGGAAGGTGGGAAAAACAAGAAAATTCACATACATACCGTCATCACATCTTTGCTGACCGTCACTGACTGTGAAATGGTAGCGATTGTGCTGAGTAAATCAACAACTTTTACAAGAGTCACTGGAGCCCCTGTTATGTTCGCAGAATTCTTTTCTGCAGCTTCACTGAGATTCGCAGCAAACTGTGGGACTTGAGCCACTTCTAAATCCTAGTTAAAAAGAAAGGAAAAAAAGAAACACTAGCACTTCAACATTTTGAGCATCTAGTAACAGGTACAGTACTTTTGCCTTCAATCGGAATTCAAAATGAAACTGCATTACTTCGACTTTGTCGGTCAGGTCCTGGATGACACGCAGGGTGCAGTTGTTAAATATTTCCTCCCACTGTTTTGTCCTGTTGCACTTGGCCTGTTGAATGCCAACCTTGCCCCCATCACAGCTTTTGCTTCTGATTTCATTCTCATTTCCGACGCCATACATGCTGCTTTCTGAGCAGTAGAATTCTAAGGGGACAGAACATGAACTTGAGTTGATCAGTGCTTCCCAAACTTTTCCTGGTGCCCCTTTCAGACATTAAAGCTTCTGCTCTAGCACTATATTACATGGTAACACTTTACAATAAGTGCTGACTAACTACTAACTTAATTCTGATGGATTCATCAGTAATGTGTTCAATGCATTTACCTGCATATGGGTAATCAGATAATGGGTGTACACTGACAGAAATAAAGGTTCTGTGCAGGTAAGTCTTTTGTTGATAAAAGTACAAACAATGTAAATGTGCCCTCAAAGGTACAACAGTGGTTTTAAGGTCTGATGGTGAAACTTAAATAAGTTTTTCCAGGTGAAAAGTTCGTATTTGCATCTTTTCATAACCAAATGTTTTAAAATAGAACCATAAAATAAAAGCCTGGAGACGAGACGGGGTGTGTGGAGTGAGTACAACTTAGAAAATATAATTTTAATGGATTACAGTTATGCTCCCTGACTAAAGGTACTGAGAAGAGGGTCCCATCCCAGTGAAAAGAGGAGTACTGCCCCAGTGACTGAGAGTAAACATGATTTCACTGCTTTGCAACCCACCAACAAGCTCACAGAATAAGACGTGACATAAACGTAATGTAAAACTCAAACGTCAAGGCTGAGAAATCCGATTACAGGGCTACAATCCAGCTCTCTTTATCGGATTTCTAGGCCTTAACCCTTGTTTGGTGTTGGGGTCTGTATGACACATTTAAATGTTTACCGAAAGAAAAAATGATGCGATTTATTATTATTATTTTCAACCTGCTCATTTTCTGTGAAGAACATATAAAATAACCCATTTTCAGTGTCTTCACTCTGTTCACCCCCCACACATTTATATTACACATGTGGTGTTGGGTGAACCCGCGGGGAGTAAAAGTGTGGAGGTGCTGTGTCCTTCACTCTGTTCTCCTCCTACATGGCCTGCTGTTAGTGTGTGTGTGTGTGTGTGTGTGTGTGTGTGTGTGTGTGTGTGTGTGTGTGTGTGTGTATGTGTGTTTGTACATATGTGTGTGTGTGAGGGTGGACAACATGGACAGGCTGCTGTCTGGCTACAGCTGCTAAAGGAGAACCCTACGCTGGCCACTTGTGATATTGTAAACATCTGGCTGTATTGATTTAAAAAACAATAATGTGGTGGGTCCACCAGACCACTGAGTAACAAACACATCAACACCACACAAGGGTTAATCCAATCTAATATATTAGTCTATGGTCTTTACATGACCACTTGAATAATCAGATAACTGCCCAAATCTGATCAAGATTGGATTATTAAGTGCATGTAAATGCGCTCAGTTCCAGCTTTTTGACAGCTACATACTCTTTCAGACTCATAGTGTTGAGGATGGACAGAAACACCTGTAGATTTTTTCATAAAATACTGAACTACTATGAATGTATTGTGACAGGTTGAGTAGCAGCCTGTAGGTGTAATTTGGACGTAAAGCACCACTACATTTTTAATCACTTTATTGCTATTTCTGTAAGCCCTCTTGCCTAGAAGAAAGAAAAAGAAAGAAAGAGATGACTCACCGCTTTTGGTTGCCCTTATTGTGACGCTTTCAGAGCTGTAACTTAAATTACTCAGGCTGACATCTGAAAGCTGACATGTGAAAGTGGCATTTATGTCACCAGCCTCACAGTCCTGTTTCTGGATAATATAGTTGTATATGATGCAGCCTGAACCTGGACCAATAAAACACAAAGAAGCGTTAAAGTAAGAAAAAAAGAGCGTATTGTGGCTTTGAGTTCTATTCAGTCAACGTACAAATTCTCATGTCAGTATTAATGAACCCTCATTAAAACAGGAAGAGCTCCTGTCCTGTCTGACCTGGTGGCATCAGGCTGCCAGCTTGAGAGACCCTGATCCATTCAATTGTGTAACTGCTTTGGGCACAGCACTGCAGTGGTACCGTCAAAGTCTCACATTTAAACACTTTATCAGATCCTACTTGGATATTCGGGAAGGGCTGAATCTGAATTCTTTGCCACTGAATATTGGGCAATGAATTCTTTTCAGTTATGCACTCATACACACCTGTAAAATAAAAGAAAGACACAAAAATTAAACCACGTTACAATCACAGCATAGTTGTTAGCGAGCCAGCTAACGGATTCTTGATATGCTTCCTTATTTGAGCTGTAAGATTAGATTAAGTGACCCTTATTAGGCCCACAATGGGGAAATTTCACCTCCACATTTTATCCATCCGCGCAGTAAAAAACCGCATACACACTACTGAACACACACACTAGGGGGCAGTGAGCACACTTGCCCAGAGCAGTGGGCAGCCCTGGGGGTTAGGTGCCTTGCTCAAGGGCACTTCAGTCACGTACTGTCGGCTCAGGGGATCAAAAGGGTGACTTTCCGGTCACAAGGCTGGTTCCCTAACCTCCTGCCCACGACTGCGGTGAGTAGGTGAGTAGTGATAAGTAGAGATTTCCACTTTTTTTCCAAAAGTAAATCTGCTGTGGAAGTCTGATTCCTCCTGTATCAGACATTGAACAGTGATGGCAAATGGGCCAATTTCACTATATGTCCAAAAGTATCCAGACACCCGATCTAATTGCTGTCTTTCTGAACACACTAGACACCATACAGTAGCAGCTGCTGAGCAAGCCACTGCTTTGCTTTGATTGGCTTTCAAAACTTAATATTTTCTTCTAATTGGTTTACAAACTGTGATATGCGTTTTATTCTGTAACAGTTCTGAAATAAAATAAACTGCTAGAAATAACCTCAGGTCAATGTACTACGATTTAATTCTACAATTACATGGAAAAATGTACTTTCCACCTAATAGTGTCAGAGGTCATAGCAATGCTAAATCATAGAATCATTTATACAGTCTCAGCAAAAGTCTCGGCAAACCTCATCAGGTATTTTGTTGATTTTTTTTTAAGTGAAAATAAGTTACACATCCTCACACACAATTATTGTTTATTTGCTGAATTTAACTTAATGGAAAAAAATTAAAGTTCTGGCATATTTTATATTTGATGTTTTATTCTTTTCTTTCTTCTTTTTTCAATTATGTTAAACTTGAGAAAAGAGAAAATGTGCTCTAAAATGTGTTTACATACATTTTTGTTTGATATCTTGTAGAAGATTAACTATTAACCTATTAAGAAGGTTAACCTATTTTCACTCAGAAACCAGGGGCAGCTTTATTTTTATATTATATATTTTATATATATTATATATCTTTCTATTATTACTTTATTTGGAGTGGTCCTTTGTAGATGATTAATAGACTCTTAACACAGTGTCAGTAACACATCAACAACATATCAGTGAAGTAGCTGTAGTGCAGCATCTGAATACATTGAAGTAAATATCTTGTAGATGTTCAGTTGATACATTACTATGTTACTTCCATTACGCAAAACCTAACCTTACCAACCTCACCCAAAACCTACGCTCATATGTTTTTGACATGTTACTGAGAGTCCGTTGAGTGTTTGTTTCACCTAAAACCCATGTGTCATACACAAGGCCCGTGGGCAGATCAGGCCCATAACACAATCCTATCTGGCCCGCAAACATATTTTAATTTTCTATTAATATTAGCCCGTTTCACAATGCGCTGCACTACAATCCCCAGCATGCACTGCAACACAATGTGTGCTCTGACTCTCCTACCCCAACAGCAGTCTATGGGACAGCGGTTACACCTCAATTCTACACAGTTCTACACCAGTCATATCACCAAACACACTAGCTGCATTTCAGCTAAAGGTCAGCTCAAGTCTTAATGAACTTACAGGAAAGAAGCCAGGTGTTCTAGTTCAAGCAGATAGATTTAAAAGACAGAGCACCACATTTAAATTTTGAATATTACAAGTATCCATGTAATATTTCAAGGTCTACTACAAGTGTCTGTATTTTACTGCTGCAGTTTTTGTGTATTTTGAACAAACAATGGCCAGTTTGGGTTACAGCACAACATTAATTTAAAATGAAATAAAAAGTTTGACACCTCTGATCTAAAAGGACCACTCAAAATAAAGTGTCACCAAACTTTTGCATATGATCGTTCATACCAGTTCATTAGTAACTCAGCTTTTCACCTTCTGTACTGTTAAACTACTGGTTTATGTGGTACATAAAGTGAGGAGAACTAAACAAGAATGAATGAAGTACAACTCACCGCTGTACTCAGTGGTCACACTTTTGACTTTAAGAGTGTGGTTATTATTGAGGACACTATATTTATCTGGGTTTAGCAGAGCGTCAGCCCCGTTCACTCTCCATTTTATATCTCCGACTGCACCAGATGGAGGATCACAGTTCAGCTGCATTTCCTGCAGAGGATAGATTTTGCCCTGGTTTTGGACTAGGACACACTCATCTGAAACATGAGAACACCACAACACACCACTGAATTTAATATAACCTTCCAATTCCAGTGTTAAAATGACTTTCACTCCACCAGCAACCACTGCGACTGCTGCACACACCTTATTTGAAGGTTACCTACATTGGGATTTCATATCATATGCATAAGCATTTAATATCATATTTAAGAAGAAATAATTGAGCATTTAGGATCGGTTTATATCACAACATGACATGAGACATTTTATAAAGTAAATGGCATTGCACTGGCATAAGAGGCCTTAAACTAAAGTGATGGACATTTGTTCAATTTATAACAACATTATGACAATAACATATCGCTGCTGTCGGAACAAAACCTCGTATCTCCATTTTTCAGTTTTTGACATCATTTGCAAGTGCCTGTTGCCGTTTATGTTGTGTGGTTCCATTGACTGACATTAAAAGTAAGGTAAGTTTTTTCCTTCGCCTGTAAAGTTACTATTTTGGAGATATAAGGTTTTGATCCAACAGCTGCGAAATATATCCAATTTACGGAACCTGTAAGGTAGAGGTCTCATTAACACCATATACACCGATCAGGCATAACATTATGACCACCTCCTTGTTTCTACACTCATTGTCCATTTTATCAGCTCCACTTACTATATAGGTGCACTTTGTAGTTCTACAGTTACAGACTGTAGTCCATCTGTTTCTCTGCATACTTTGTTAGCCCCCTTTTACCCTGTTCTTCAGTGGTCAGGACCCCCATACAGGGCAGGTACTATTTGGGTGGTGGATCATTCTCAGCACTGCAGTAACACTGACGTGGTGGTGGTGTGTTAGTGTGTGTTGCGCTGGTATGAGTGGATCAGACACATATTCCAATGAAAGTAGAAATAAAGTACAAAAGTACTTGCTTTTTAATGCACTGAAGTACAAAAGTAAATATTCTATGAGTTATCAGTTATATCATTTTGATGAACACTTTCTAATAAAAAGACCTGCGTGGCTGAAGACATGAAACGACTGCAGTCACAGAGGTTCTCTCAATTGAAACTATGTGTCTGTACTTTAACTAAAATAGAAAGGCACAGAACTGATATAAAGTGTTATTAAGGTGGAGTCTGCTTTCTTAATTCTGCTTTGATGCTTCTTTAAAGTGTAAATGGAACAAATATCGGTCACTTTAGTTTAAGGCCCGTTATGTTACAATATAACTTATTTTTTAAAAATCTGCTGAAATTGACATTACTTGAAATGAAGCTGTTCAAAAACACTTTTAAATATCATCCATTTACTGTGCATGTGAGTCCTGTGCAGGTAACTTTATGTAACTCTTCAAAATACACTAGACATAACATTTGAAATGTAACAGAATAATTCAGCAAGAGTACTTTGCTCACTAAAACTGTAAACTCAAATATTCTTGACACTTACTGCTTTCCGAAAAGGAATTTTCATTTACTTTGAATCCTTTGTCATTAAGTGCATTAGAGAGCTCAGAGTTTGCTGATCCTAAATCAAGGGTATCCGTTGTTGTTGCAATTGTAAAGTCTGCAATTACACTGCCAGGCCTAGAAAACACATAGAGAACACCAACGCACAGAGTTGGTCATTGCACCATAAAACAGAGAAACATGGGAATAACAGTGTATTTTACGGCTGCTAGTGTTTAGAAACTGTGAGCTCACCTGAACCCGGAGACCGTGACAGAACCTGATTTGTAGCCAGCTACATTTTTGTATGAAGCATCTATCTGAAAAACAGTGCAAGTTATTATGCTGATTTCTGAATGATGTGGAGCTCTGAGGTGAGCGTCATATTCACTCCTACTGAAACTGTCTCTGAGAAAAGGTTTTCAGTGTCTTTTAAAGCACAAACACTTTCACACAGTTTGAGTATGAATTTTGATTCTGATTGTTAATCATCAAGCATCCATTCATAAAACCAAACTGTACTTTCATTTCAAGTCTGTTTTCGTTTCAATACACAAATATTCCAATAAACAGCACTAATATCTTAGACTATATTATATTTATTTCACTTCTACATATAAAATTAGCCATACTTACTGACTGCTCGATTAGAGCTTTATATCTCAAGTACTTTGCACTACTTGGGTCGGTGAGTGTGACATCAAACTTTTCGTTTATTGTCAGTGACATACTTATTGAGTTCTCTAGGAAAGAAAAGTGAGATTAAAGCAATCAGTTACAGATGCACTGTACTGTAAGAATTAAGGACACAATCCTTAAAGCTGCAGTCATCCTTTTTACACCCAGCAGTGACCGTTTGGTTAACGTTTGGTGGTACTAGGAGGAAATGGGAAAATCTGTGTGTCAGTTTAGCATGCACAGGTTGATGATGATGCACTAACCTGTATATATTTACGAGAAATAAACTGGAACAGCAACCAATTTTGCTGTTATAGCACATACATACAAAAGGGCATCCAGCTCCTATCCCCTACCCAGGATAAGAGGCCCCTCTGGTGAATCTTGTGTTAAAATGAATATGTCAAATAATTTATCTTTGCATTCTTTAATAAATGCAATAACGATTAAAACAACAATAATCATGATAAACAAAGCAATTAAATTCAATTTTAGTTGATAAGTGCAACTGATTGAAAAATGTAAACGATTAGTGCACACATAACACATTTTCCAGGGGAATATGTTCCCAGGAATATTATCTGGCTGACACTGGAAGAGCAGTGGATCTTAATCCTGGCTCTGGATTACCACTGCTCTGCCATACTGTAGTGTTCTCCCTGCTCTAACACACCCAGTTCAATTTCTTCTTTATTTGCATCTGGTGTTTTCGGGAGCAGGGGGAGCTCCAAAAAGTGCACTGCATTGGTACTGCAGGGCCAGGGCTGAGAATCACTCTAACTAAATCCAAAATTGAATCCAGATGATAGCACTCCTGGAGGTAGAGCATGGTGGGTTTTCATAGACAAAACCCCCCTCCAATGCAATCTCTTTACACTTCTCCCATCTAGCAGACGATACAGGAGTAGGACCACCAGATTAGTTTCTACCCCCAGACCATCACTCTGAACACTTTGCACCCAATGGCCCTACCTTCAACCACACCTCATACTCCACTGACATAAGCATATGACCAATGATTTGGTCCCAGAACCCCCCCATCCCACACCCTTTACCACTCTCCCATGAGGTGGCTGCTAGAACATTACAGACGTTCACTCAAAGCAATATGCAATTCTAAAGTAGCTGCTATGTAGTTCACTGCGCAATTGCACAAATGAAGAACTGTACACTCTAGAGTTAGAAATAAAGGTTCTGTGCAGGTTCTGTTTTCATCAAAGTACAAACAATGTAAATGTTCCCTCAAAGGTACAACAGTGGTTTTAAGGTACTTTAAATAAGTTTTTCTCAGTGGAAAAGTAGATTTTTGTACCTTTTTCATAACCGAATGTTTTAAAACTGAACAATAAAATAAAAAGCCTGGAGACGAGACGGGGTGTGTGGAGTCAGCACAACTTAGAAAATATAATTTCATTGTATAATGGTACAACTATGTTCCCTGACTAAAGGTACTGAGGTACTGAGACACCCCAGTGACAAGAGAGGGACTGCCCTAGTGACAGTTGTGTACCTTTATATGTATACACTGGCATTTCAATGTTTACTGTCTATATGACAGGACTGTATATTTTTGATAGGGCGTATGATACATACATATGTATACTTTTAAGGACACTTGAATCTCTAACAGTGCAACTGTGTGTTTATCTGTGCATATGACAAACATATAAATCTTTTATCTTGGTCATTCAGTAAATGTGACACTAGGTTTGGTTTAGTGGCATCCATTACTTCATAGGAGAGAAAATAAGAGGTGGTGGCTGTTTAAACATATCCTATAAACTCGCCTTTAAAAATGTAATCTTTAATTATGTGGTATGTTTGTCTATGTTTTCATATCTATTAGACATAGAATTATGAATAAACTGGCTTTAAAATCTGATTTTGCTATGCAGACATACTGTCTGTTTTCCAGGCACTTCAAATAACTGACCAGTAGATGGCAACAGATACATGTAACAAAAATCCAGTGATGCTGGCATATAATAAGAATGCTTGAAAAAAGAAACACAGAATCCGGGGAATGGAGGCATTCTGGGTAAATGTCAGTATAATATATATATATATATATATATATATATATATATATATATATATATATATATATATATATATATATTAGATTTAGACAGTTGAATAACTTCCTATGCTAAAACAGGCAAATGAAAAGCTTTAGGAGGCACACCTGATGAGACTGTAGGGGACAGTGAGGGAGCTACAGTGCTTGGAGATTCTGTTGTGAGAAAAGGAAGAGAGAACAGGTACATATATGGGACAAAAAGTCTTCAATGTGCATTTCAGAAAGCAGTTCTAACATTTACATTGACAAGATCCAATCCTAATAAAACTTTTGCTTATATTTTTGTTAATAAACAACATATATTCCAAAGTGATCATTACATCAACCAAACATACCTCTACATGGGTTACTTATGCTGACATTCAAACTTGAGTTTGTTGCAGTGAATCCACTCAAGCAAGAGCAATTGTATCCTCCTATTGTGTTGGTGCAGGTGGAGTTTGGGCCACAATAAGACGGCGTAACAAGACACTCATTCACATCTACAAAATGAACGGCACATTTTCTCATACATCAAGAGTCTTCAAGTGTGCATTTAAGGACAATACAGAAAAGGGACTATGGCAGTAAATGAATCTGGGACAGTCTAACACAACAACGCTGAGAGTGGGTCAGTTCAGGCTTCAGATTCAGGCATTCTGAAGAATGTAATACACTACCAAAGAAAGGGCACCAACATTAGGTGCATTTCTGTGTATAGTATTGGTATTATGTATTACGTTTAGAGCTGCATTTGAATCCCTGATATGACTCAGCACAATGCACTAATGCTAGTTATCTACTCTGGTTCTGGAATCACCCGTGAACTATATATCGCTGTTGTTGGAAGAAAACCTTGTATCTCCAAAATGGTAACTTTGAGGGAGAAGGAAAAAAACGACTTTATTTTTAATGTAAGTCAATGGAACCAGACTTTTTTCAAGTCATTTTGGGACGTTTCTTTTGGTCCATTCATCATGAAATCTACACACAATGTAAAGGGCAAGAAGTATTTTCAAATTATGCCAAAAACTGAAAAACATCTGGAGATAGGAAGTTTTCTTCCGACAACAGCTATGTATGTGTATATCTATATCTATATATCTATATCTATGTCTATATCTATCTATCTATCTATCTATCTATCTATATATATATATATATATATATATATATATATATATATGTGTGTGTGTGTGTGTGTGTGTGTGTGTGTGTGTGTGTGTGTGTGTGTGTGTCTGTACAAGGACACATTCATTATCAATGCATAGACCACAATAAAAACAAAAACAATATAACAACCAGATAAACAGCCGTCTCTTACCTCTACATGGGTTACTTATACTTGCGGTGAGACTTGAATTTGAAACTGTAAATCCAGGCAAGCAAGAGCAACTGTAACTTCCTAATGTGTTGTTGCAGGTGGAGTTTGAGCCACATACAGACGGCACAACACGACACTCATCCACATCTACAAGATAAATATGATAATCAATGATCACAAATCTTTTATTTGTAATAAATGCAGTAAATTTCACTCTGAACTTAAGATGCTGTTGTGTTGGGAGATAGACTTTGGACACAGCGGATGTATAAACATTCACAGAAATCTTGATTGAAGGAAAGCACTGCAAATATTGCCTGAGACCATTTGATTATTGAAGCCTGACATTCCTTGATCCCAGAACGTTGAACAACTTTTTAATAATTTACCTTGGCATGGGTTACTCATACTGACGCTCTGGCTTGAGTTTGTTTTAGTAAAAGGATTTAATTAAAACATTTAAGATTTCCACTAGGGGGCCCTGCAGAAAGAGACGACAAAACAGCTCTTTGAATTCCCTACTTTTTCTGTCTCAGCACTGTAGCTGACTTTTACTTTGTCATACAACTTTTTTGTGCATTTCTGGTCTGACTCCATTAATGAGTGAAAGTAAAGGAGATCAGAGTCACCAAAGACCATTGTTGTCGGTTATGCTGTAAACAGTCTGAATTCCTAGCTTAAAGTCAAACATTTGAAGCTTGGATCAGACGTCTATGTAACTAAATTCCTGTTTAAAGCTTCTCAACGTTTTTGGAAGAGCCTGTGAATATTATTAGAGTTAGCTATCTAAATAGCTGGTCAGCTTATTGTATGAATATCGAGCAATTCGACAGACCATTAAGAGCAACCAGCAATGTCTGGTTTGAGGCTGGGTGGCAGATCTAATCACTAAACAGAATCATAGTCCTTTTGCCTTCAACACTGTGAACTATCCATTGTTTTTCCTGCTGCTGTTGCCCTCGACTTGCTTAATTGAGAATTGGACAAGGATTTCTGTAAAGCTGTTTTGTACTTTGTTCAAAAACCCTACACAAATACATATGAATTGAAAAGAATGCAAGATGGTTACGGTTATAGAAGCACACCATTTCGTACCACTGTGTAATCACTGAGCTTTTAATTCTTACCTATACAAGGATTACTAGCATTGATAGGAAGTCTTGAGTTTGTTGCAGTAAATCCATTCAAGCAAGAGCAACTGTATCCTCCTATTGTGTTGCTGCAGGTGGAGTTTAATCCACACACAGGAGGTGATGACAGGCATTCATTTACGTCTGTGAAGAGGAAAAAAATCAACTGTTAGTTAAAAAAGCTGAAAATCTGTTGTTAACTAAAAAACACAAGTGAAATTTCCAACAGTGTTGGTTTATGTTGTCACTGGACCACATACTGCAGTGTCAACACACTCATACACATCTTGATGAAAGTAAACAATATTAATATCATTTATAATAACTTCTAATAAAAGATAGACATGTGAGGAAAAGCTATTAAACAACCACTGTCATATATACATATTAAAAACACTTTTTAGGGCATTATTACACACATCTGACATTTTCCCTGTCATAAAATTGAATTCTAGAGTGATTTTGAAGGTACTACAATGTCCCACAACTCTTAAATTCTAGTGAACACAGTCGATCACTCCACCAGCTGACTGTATCAATCAGCATTTCAGGGCTCTTGTTACTAAGCAATGGACAGAAGAAGAATAGCCAATGTTAAAGCTACACTGTGCAACATTTGGGGATTTGGAGACCTCTCTGGTGGAAATGTGTAATTGCATACAACGCATGGAGGAACATTTTGTAACATCAGTTGTGCTTTGGACCCTTTACTCGAGAAGAGGACTCTGATTACTGTGAGCACATTGAAAGAGTGTTTAAAGAGAACTCAGTCAAAACACCTGTTGTTAAAAAACTCTATACAAATACATTTGAAATGAACTGAATAATATTAAACTGGATCTGTCAACTTATTTGCAGGGCACTACAATCTCCCACAATGCACTTGTAATTTCTAGTGAGCACTGTAGTGACGGTTATTGTCATGGAAACACACCCATTACCACTGTGACTTCACTTGTCTAAACACTATGCTTCCACTGAATGCTTACCTATACAAGGGTTACTAGCATTAATAGGGAGTCTGGAGTTTGTTGCTGTAAATCCATTCAAGCAAGAGCAACTGTATCCTCCTACTGTGTTGCTGCAGGTGGAGTTTAATCCACACACAGGAGGTGATGACAGACATTCATCTACGTCTGTAAATAGGAAAAAAAATCAAGTGTTAGTTAAAAAGCTGAAAATCCATTGTTAGCTAAAAAACTAAAGGCATACACAAGTGAAATTTCCGAGTGTTGATGCATGTTTTCACTGGACCACATGCTGCAGTGTCAACACACATGTTGATTAAAGGAAATAATTATTAATATTTCTTATAATAACTGCTAATTAGAGTTTGATGTGACTGTGTATGGCTGTGTATTAATAAGCATTGCTGTTCTCTTGTAACTGAGTAACAAACAGAAGAATGTTACTTAATGTTAAAGTTACACTATGGCAGATTTGGAGACCTCTCTGGTGGCAATATGTAACTGCACACAACGTGTGGAAAAACATTTTGTAATGTCGGTTGTGCTCTGGAACCATCAAGGAAACAAATCTGATCATTGTAAGTGCACTGAAAAGAGTATTCAAAGAGAATGCACTCAAAATTTCATGGACCTAATTCTAAACTTAACCTAAACTTGAAAACTAGACGTAGTCCTAAAACTAACTCTAAACCTTAACTTTAAACCTTATCCTAATTATAACACTGTTTACAATCAACTGAGGTTTACCAGATAGTTTGGTAACAACTGAAGCACCTACAGATAATTCACATAGGACTATGATAATAAAGGGTGATCAGCTTATTATATTTCTCTACGTATGAATAATCACTTCTTTTTCAGCCTATAAAGCCATAGTCAGTCTTACACAGAGAAGTATAATTTAACAATATCGAGACTCAAAGAAAAACATTCATCTCCAAAATACATTACATGGCTAAAAGTTACCAAATTATTGAGTTCAGATCTTCTCAGCCGCACTCACTATAAACAGACGTATAAAATCAAGCACATCGCTATGGAATCTTCATAAACAAACACTGGCAGTTAAATCAAGTCGAACTGAAGAGCTCAGTGACTTTAAACAGTGTCATAGGATGCCACCTTTGCCACAAGTCAGGTCTTGAAATTTCTGCCCTGCTAGATCTGCTCCTGTCAAGTGCTATTATTGTGAAATGGAAGTGCCTAAAAGCAACAACAGCTCATAAAGCGCTAAAGTATGCAACCTCACAGAGCGGGGTCAGCGAGAACCTAGTGTGTAAAATCAGGCCACGAGTTTAATCTAATATCAGGGCCTGACCTGGCAAACTGTGTTTTGACTGAATGGGCACAAATTCCCCCAAAACTCCACATAACTGCCCATCGTTATGGAATGGGATGTCCAACAAGCTCATATAGGTATGATGGTCAGGTGTCTACATACTTTTGGCCATATAGTATATTAACTTTACAGGAGAAGGCAAAAAGCTTCTTAACTTTGAATGGAAGTTAATAAAAATGAATGATCACTTGTGTAATTACTGAGCTTCCATTTAACGCTTACCTATACAAGGATTACTGGCGTTGATAGGGAGTCTGGAGTTTGTTGCAGTAAATCCATTCAAGCAAGAGCAACTGTATCCTCCTATTGTGTTGCTGCAGGCAGAGTTTAGTCCACACACAAGAGATGATGACAGACATTCATTTACGTCTATGAAGAGGAAAAAAATCAACTGTTAGTTAAAAAAGCTGAAAATCCATTGGTAATTGCATGCAACGCATGGAAGAACATTTTGTAACATCAGTTGTGCTTTGGACCCTTTACTCGAGAAGATGACTCTGATGACTGTGAGCACATTGAAAGAGTGTTTAAAGAGAACTCAGTCAAAACTTGATGAATACCTACTGTTAAAAATGCTATACAAATACATTTGAATTGAACTGAATAGTATTAAACTGAATATGTCGACTTATTTGCAGAGCACTACAATCTCCCACAATGCACTTGTAATTTCTGGTGAGCACTGTAGTGATTGTTATAGTCATGGAAACACACCAATTAGTGCCATTTTGACTTCACTGGTCTAAATACGATGCTTTCTTTTAATTCTTACCTATACAAGGGTTACTAGCATTGATAGGGAGTCTGGAGTTTGTTGCAGTAAATCCATTCAAGCAAGAGCAACTGTATCCTCCTATTGTGTTGTTGCAGGCGGAGTTTAATCCACACACAGGAGGTTCTGACAGACATTCATCTACGTCTGTAAAAGAGAAAAATATACTGTTAAAAAGCCGTTGATAACTAGCCTTGAGTTTGTTGAGCACCACTGATCTCGCTCTCTTTAGGTGGGTAGGATGGTCTTCCTCGCCTTCCATCGCCCAGCAGGATGCTAACCAGCACAGGCCTCTGTTAGCTGATGTAACAGATCTGGCACAACTGGCAGTTAGCATTCTTCACCAGCGATTGCATTAGCAGCAGTTTCAAATGATGCATAGTTGCTTCACATGACTCAGAGGAAGCATGTGCTTCACCCTCCTAGCACTGGTGGTATTGTGTGATTGGGGGAGACCTCGCTAGAAAAGAGTATTCAAAGAGAATGCACTCAAAATTTCATGGACCTAATTCTAAACCTAATCTAAACTTGAAAACTAGACGTAGTCCTAAAACTAACTCTAAACCTTAACTTTAAACCTTATTCTAATTATAACACTGTTTACAATCAACTGAGGTTTACCAGATAGTTTGGTAACAACTGAAGCACCTACAGATAATTCACATAGGACTATGATAATAAAGTGTGATCAGCTTATTATATTTCTCTACATATGAATAATCACTTCTTTTTCAGCCTATAAAACCATAATCAGTCTTACACAGAGAAGTATAATTTAACAATATCAAGACTCAAAGAAAAACATTCATCTCCAAAATACCTTATATGGCTAAAAGTTACCAAATTATTGAGTTCAGATCTTCTCAGCCGCACTCACTATAAACAGACGTATAAAATCAAGCACATCGCTATGGAATCTCCATAAACAAACACTGGCAGTTAAATCAAGTCGAACTGAAGAGCTCAGTGACTTTAAACAGTGTCATTGGATGCCACCTTTGCCACAAGTCAGGTCTTGAAATTTCTACTCTGCTAGATCTGCTCCTGTCAAGTGCTATTATTGTGAAACGGAAGTGTCTAAAAGCAACAACAGCTCATAAAGCGCTAAAGCACTCACAGAGCGGGGTCAGCGAGAACCTAGTGTGTAAAAATCGGGCCATGAGTTTAATCTAATATCAAGGCCTGAGCTGACAAACTGTGTTTTGACTGAATGGGCACAAATTCCCCCAAAACTCCACATAACTGCCCATCGTTATGGAATGGGATGTCCAACAAGCTCATATAGGTATGATGGTCAGGTGTCTACATACTTTTGGCCATATAGTATATTAACTTTACAGGAGAAGGCAAAAAGCTTCTTAACTTCTTAAAATGAATGATCACTTGTGTAATTACTGAGCTTCCATTTAACGCTTACCTATACAAGGATTACTGGCGTTGATAGGGAGTCTGGAGTTTGTTGCAGTAAATCCATCCAAGCAAGAGCAACTGTATCCTCCTATTGTGTTGTTGCAGGCAGAGTTTAGTCCACACACAAGAGATGATGACAGACATTCATTTACGTCTATGAAGAGGAAAAAAATCTACTGTTAGTTAAAAAGGCTGAAAATCCATTGTTAGCTAAAAAACAAATGAAGGCATACACAAGTGAAATTTCCAACTGTGTTAGTTCATGTTGTCACTGGACCACATACTGCAGTGTCAACATCTTGATTAAAGGAAGTGATATTAAAATTATTTATAATAACTTCTAATGAAAGTTTGACATGCAAGGAAAAGCTAGTGACGAACCACTGACAAAAGTATGTGGACATCCCACCTAATTATTGAGTTCAGGTCTTTTCAGCCACATTCACTATTAACAGGCTCATGAAATCAACCATGTAAGCTTGGAATCTCCATAAACAAACACTGGCAATAGAATGAGTCGTACTAAGGAGCTCAATGACTTTAAACAGTGTCATAGGATGCCACCTTTGCCACAAGTCAGGTCTTGAAATTTCTGCCCTGCTAGATCTGCTCCTGTCAACTGTCAGTGCTATTTTCGCGAAATGGAAGTGTCTAGTAGCAACAACAACTCATAAAACGCTAAAGCATGCAAACTCACAGAGCGGGGTCGGCGAGAACCTACAGCATAAAAAAATTGCCGTACGTCTGCTGCATCACTCACTACAAAGTTCCAAACTGCTTGGAAGCAACAACAGCATAAGAACTGTGTGTCAGGAGAGTCATGAAATGGGTTTACATGGCTGAGCAGCTGCACACAAGATTGAGATCACTATGTGCAATGCTAAGCATTTAATCTCCCAATCTTAGTTCCAGTGAAGGGAAATGTTAATGCTACAGCATACAAAGATATTTTAGACAATTATTTGCTTTCACCTTTGTAGCAACAGTTTCCTGTTCATGCATGACTGAGCCCCTGTGCACAAAGCGAGGTACAAAAAGACATAGTTTGGCGAGTTTGGTGTGAAGACGTTCCAGTGGCCTGTGCAGAGTTAACCCCATCAAACAGGGCCAGGTCTTCTTATCTAATATCACGGCCTGACCTGACACACTGTGTTTTGACTGAATGGGCAATAATTCCCACAAAACTGCACATATTTGCTTGTTATTTTGGAATGGGATGTCTAACAAGCTCATACAGGCGTGATGGTCAGGTGTCTACATACATTTGGCCATATAGTATATTACCTTTACAGGAGAAGGCAAAAAGGTTGTTAGGTGAAAATGATTACTTTAATCAGTGTAATCACTGAGCTTCCGTTGAATGCTTACCTATACAAGGATTACTAGCATTGATAGGAAGTCTTGAGTTTGTTGCTGTAAATCCACTCAAGCAAGAGCAACTGTATCCTCCTATTGTGTTGTTGCAGGAGGAGTTTAATCCACATACAAGAGATGATGACAGACATTCATCTACATCTGTGAAGAGAAAAAAAATGTAGTTAAAAAAGCTGAAAATCTGTTGTTAACTAAAAAACACAGGTGAAATTTCCGACCGTGTTGGTTTATGTTGTCACTGGACCACATACTGCAGTGTCAACACACTCATACACATCTTGATGAAAGTAAACAATATTAATATTATTTATAATAACATCTAATGAAAGTTTGACATGTGAGGAAAAGCTTTTGAACAACCACTAACATATATACATATTAAAAACACTTTTTAGGGCAATATTATGCACGTCTGCCATTTTCCCAAAGCATAAAATTGAATTCTAGAGTGATTTTGAAGGTACTACAATGTTCACTCTTGAATTCTAGTGAACATAGTAGATCACTCCACCAGCTGACTGTATCAACAGGCATTTCCAGTCTATTGTTACTAAGCAATGGACAGAAGAATAAGAGCTAATGTTAAAGCTACTCTACGTAATATTTGGGGATTTGGAGACCTCTCTGGCGGAAATGTGTAATTGCATACAACGCGTGGAAGAACATTTTGTAACATCAGTTGTGCTTTGGACCCTTTACTCGAGAAGAGGACTCTGATGACTGTGAGCACATTGAAACGCATTGAGTGTTTAAAGAGAACTTGAACACCTACTGTTAAAAATGCTATACAAATACATTTGAATTGAACTGAATAGTATTAAACTGAATATGTCGACTTATTTGCAGAGCACTACAATCTCCCACAATGCACTTGTAATTTCTAGTGAGCACTGTAGTGATTGTTATAGTCATGGAAACACACCAATTAGTGCCATTTTGACTTCACTGGTCTAACTACTATGCTTCCTTTTAATTCTTACCTATACAAGGATTACTAGCATTCATAGGGAGTCCGGAGTTTGTTGCTGTAAATCCATTCAAGCAAGAGCAACTGTATCCTCCTATTGTGTTGGTGCAGGCAGAGTTTAATCCACACACAGGAGGCTGTGACAGACATTCATTTACGTCTGTAAAAGAGAAAAATATACTGTTAAAAAGCCGTTGATAACTAGCCTTGAGTTTGTTACAGCAAATCCCTTCAAGCAAGAGCAGCAGAAACTGTAAAAAATGCAAAGATGCAACCGTCTAAACGTTGGTCGTATCATCAAGAGATCACTAGTTCATCCCCCGGTAGTGCCATAGCTATCGGTGGCTGGAAGTCAGAGAGAGCACAATTGATCTCGCTCTCTAGGTGGGTAGGATGGCCTTCCTCGCCTTCCATCACCAGCGCAGGCGTCTGTTAGTTGATGTAACAGATCTGGCACAACTGGCAGTTAGCATTCTTCACCAGCGATTGCATTAGCAGCAGTTTCAAATGATGCATTGTTGCTTCACATGACTCAGAGGAAGCATGTGCTTCACCCTCCTAGCACTGGTAGTATTGTGTGATTGGGGGAGACCTCACTAGTGGAACCGGATATGACTCAAAAAAAAAAAATAAAAAATTGATGCCAAAAAATGTTTTAATGCATTGTCACCAGATGTGTTTTCTTGTTACAAGATCACATCTGGCGCATCAAGAGTAGGACCTGGCTTAAGCTCTGTCCTGAAAACCAACTACATTTTGCACAAGTACATTTTCCAATGGAAAAAAAGAAGGAAATTATTTGAAATATCTTGACCAGAACATCAAACTGACATGTAATATCTTACCAGTGCATGGGTTACTAACGCTGACAGGCAGATTTGAGCTGGTTGCAGTAAATCCCACCCAGCAAGAGCAACTGTATCCCCCTATTGTGTTGATGCAAGTGGAGTTTGGACCACATACAGATGCGCCAAGTAGACATTCATCCACATCTGCAATGAAAGATTTTCTCTTCTTGTAATTTGAGCATCATCATGTTTCTAGTATTCACAGAAAGTGGAAAAGGTCTGTGTAGGTTCCTTTGTAAGTACTGACCTCTACAAGGGTTATTGATGCTAATCATCAGACTTGAGTTTGTTTCAGTAAATCCCTTCAAGCAAGAGCAGCTGTGTCCTCCTACTGTGTTGGTGCAGGTGGAGTTTGGACCACAAATAGATGGTTCAGGTGCACATTCATCTATATCTGTGAGAGAAATTAAAGAGTTTCTCTTGAATTCTTCGAATGGCAATGGGATGTCCAACAAGCTCATACAGATGTGATGGTCAGGTGTCCACACACTTTTGGCGTTATAGTATATTAGCTTTACAGGAGAAGACAAATAAGTTCTTAATTTTGAATGCAAGTTAATGTACAGATGTTTTACTCTAAGTGATTTTGGAGCATTTCTATTGGTCCATTGATCATGAAATTTTCACACAGTGTAAATGACGTAAAAAATTTAATTCAACAAAAATAGAGATGCATTTTTTGGACAGCAACAAAATAAAGCTGGTCTCAGTACACACACACGGCTAGCTGGACAGAAAATACCGAAATATATTCAAGGAAGCATTTTTCTTACTTAACTTGAAATGACTTGAGCAGAAGATGAAACTAAAGTTTAATATCTTACCTAAACACGGGTTACTAGCATTGATCTTTAGATTGGAGTTTGTTGCAGTAAATCCAGGCCAGCAAGAGCAGCTGTATCCTCCTACTGTGTTGGTGCAGGTGGAGTTTGGACCACAAACAGATGGAGTGGACAGACATTCATCCACATCTGTGAAATTAATAAAATGTTGTGTCTTATAATTTTGTCTGTCAGCAGCATTTGGTAGCAGAGTAAGATATAAAAAATATCTTGAGTAAAACACAAACTTTCAGTATATCATTTCTGAAGGAACAAAACCTTCAAACCATAAAATGGTAACTTTGCAGGAGAAGCTTTAAGTTCGTAATTACAGGTGTATAAAAAGTCTTTTACATGAACCCTTCTATGTCTGTAGTTTTAGGCCATGTTGCATGTACAGCATATTTAAGATCTACCCACAGACTTTCACTGATGGTTAAGTCAGGGGACAGTGAGAGTCATTCCAAAAGCTTCAGCTTGCATTTCTTGAAGTATTTCATGGTGGATTTTGAGGTATGTTTGGGATCATTATCCTGTTGTATAAGTCAGCCTCTGTGCAGCTTCAGTTTCTTGACTGATTATGTCACACTTGCTTACCAAATTCGCTGATATTTAGAGGAATTTTAACTTCCATCTACCTGTGTTATGTTTCCTTTGCCTCTGACTGCCAAACAACCCCAAAATAAAATAGATTCACCCCCATGGTTTTATAGTGACACTTTAAACAGTGGAAATTGCGATATGGAAGAGCGTTTTATAGCCTTCTACTGCTTTGT
The DNA here is from genome assembly GCF_904425465.1 of Colossoma macropomum. NCBI lineage: Eukaryota > Metazoa > Chordata > Actinopteri > Characiformes > Serrasalmidae > Colossoma > Colossoma macropomum. The sequence goes on along the minus strand of NW_023494795.1, from coordinate 9,725,212 downwards.
AGGCATCAATTTTCACATGCTTAGCCAGCTGCTTAGTGGTTGTTGAGTATTATCACAAGGTTTACAGAGTCAGAGAATTTATCATGCTCTGGACAATTTCTAATGACGATTCTTGACCTGACTAACCAGTCCTGATGAGTCAGTTGAGGTCGAACAAATTAAAGTTCTGAGACTCTACTACGGGAGGAATATTCAAATGTTTGCGCATGCCACAATTACTGTATTCTATTTTATAAGTTAACAAAGCATTAACATTTACAGAAAGTTTTTTTTTTTTTTTAAATAGTTTTTCACATCAAAATCAAGGAAGTACATAATTTGGCCAGCAGATGACTGGACAATTGCACACTTCAACTGAATTCTGTATTAATAAGCCAAATTATTAAAAGCCATAAATGCTTACTGTTCATCTTTGACCATTTTTTTTAATTGACCATTGTATTTTATTATGTTGTATATTATACAGTTTTACAAAAGCAATCAGCCATTTCTGCCTGTGACTTTTACTACAGTTAAAGGGGGTTTGATTCCATGTCACAACATGCCTAGCAACACCTTTTATCTATAGTAGACTGTTACATGTGGCTTCTTGTGGTTTACTGCTCTGAGATGCTGAGATCTGAGATTTCTGAGATCACAAAAACTCAGATTTCCGAGATGACACAAACTCTGAAAGAGTGCTGAAAGACTGTGGCGGTGCATGTGCAGTCTCGAGGCCACTATATAACTATATAATATATAATATACACTATATAATAATGCAGTACAAGTAGCAAAATGTTTTCACAAAATGAATTTAAAATGAACTGTACTGAGACAAGCTCAGGAGGTTTTGTGAGTTCTGTTCATTTGTGGGTCTGTTTAGAGGGGATTCATGACTCAGTGGCCTGAGAGCACTTGAAATGTTGAATTTAGTTGGAGGCTTGAGCCTGTAACATCAGTCACCGCAGTAGAGGACGCTACACATTTAACTGTGTTGATTAAATTTATAGCATTACAACATGATATGGCTGTTTCAATCTTAAACTTAATTTTCTAAAAAAGACATTTAAAAACTGACCTCTACAAGGGTTAGTAATGTTGACAGCTACACTTGAGTTTGTTGGAGTAAATCCTCCCACGCAAGAGCAGCTGTATCCTCCTATTGCGTTGGTGCAGGTGGAGTTTGGACCACAAATAGATGGTTCAAGTGTACATTCATCTATAACTGTGAGAGAAATTACAGCGTTTATCTTCAGTTCTTTCATCAGCAATATTTCATACTTTCACTTTAGAAAATTTCAATTTATAATCAAAAGGTTATATACCTTCACCAAAAAATGAAACCACAGTTTAATAACAGAACATACAAGCTTTACTGTTGCTGATACTTCAGTTTGTTACAGCAAATCTATTTAGTTAAGGGTAATTGCAGCCTCCCACCGTGCTGATGCAGATGGCATAAACTAGTTCAGAGGTTTGAAATCAATGTTTTCAATAACAGACAACTAGTTTAGTTTTAGATACATGTATAAAATGAATTCACTATGCTAGTCCAGTCCAACATCATAGGTTCTAGATGTGTTCCGAGTGATGAATGGAGCTGTACATGACTGTATAATGACTGTGAAAGCTGTATAACACAAGTAATAAAGTTCTAATAAAATAACATTCAAGAAGGCTTTGCATTTGAGAAGTGATGAAAGTTGAAAGGAGCCAATGTGATATAAAATAACTGTAAACAGATAAATGCAGTATAGTATGTATAATTTTAAAAGAAGTTGTTTTTGTCCAAAATACTTCAACTTTTTATTTTTTTTTACAATATTTAAGTTATTGTACAGTGGCAAAAAGTACTTTTGTATTACCTAGTATTCTGCATTAATTGGTCATAAAATATGATACATTCTTCATCAAAGTCACAAATACAGACAAACACAATGTGGCAAAGCTAATAACACATACACAGTATTTAAGAGAAAGCGTGGATCATTCCTTCCAGTAATGCTGCTTCAGCTCAGCCATACTGTTTGGATGTGTAGTGTGAATGGTATCTCTATTGGGTTCAGGTCTGGGCTCTGGCTGCTTCACAAGTGAACTTCATTTTCTCTACCATTAGACCGAGTAGTTGTAGATTGACTTAAATATTTAGGTTCCTCATCCTGCTGTATCACCCAGCTTCTGCTGAGCTTCAGCCAGCGGACAGTCACCCTGACTTGAATCTGTGAGGTACTTTAATAAACTTGGCAATTTATTTTTTCCTCGATGTTGGTAATTGGTCCAGGCCCTGAGGCAGCAAAGCAACCCTAAATCATGATGATCCCTCCACCAGATTTCACCGTTGGGGTGACGTTTTTGTGGTACACCATACATAGTGCTGTGTTCTCTCCCTGAACAATTCATGCTTAGTTTCATTAATCCACAAAACTTTTTCCAGGAGGCTTTTTGGAGTGTGAAGGTGCTCTTAAGCAGACTTCAAGTGTACAGCGATGTTAATTTTTCAGAGAGCAGTGGCTTCTTCTGTGGTGTCCTACTGTAGACACATTTGTCTAACTATAGACTGATAAACACCTTAAGTTTATTTTGTAACCCTTTCCAGTCTTATTCACATCTATAATTACTGACAGTAGGTCTTCTGAGATCTCTTTTTTACAAGGTTCACATCAGCAGATGTTTCTTGTGCTTAGCAAACTCAAAACATTTGTGTAGCTCCCATCTTATTTCCTAGAGCGTGTTTACATGCACTCAATAATCTGATCATAACTGGATTTCTGCAGTTATCTATTTTTAAAATGGTCATGTAAACACCATAGACCACTCCGATCTAGAAATCCGATTAAGAAATCTGATAAAAGGCTGGATTTTAGCTCAGTAATCAGATTTCTCAGTGCATGTAAACTCTTACTCTGATTTCTTTCAGATTTCTCAGTCTAACAAAGCAAACACTTTTCGAGTGACCCTGAAACCAAACATGAAATAAAGGATTTGAATATTCTTAATCTTCTAGATGATGTTTGTTCATATTTTCTGGTGAAGTGACACGATGTTTAAAAAAAAAGCTGCGGTCTTAAGTTTGAGTTTTACATTACGTTTGCATCATGTCTTCTTCTGTGAGTTTATTGCCTGGTTGTAAAGCGGAAATCTGATTACTATCTGACTCATGTAGACCCAGAGTTTCCCCATTATCTGATTACTCAAGTGCATGTAAACATGTTGATCGGATTACTGACAAAATCTGATTTTCTGCAGTCATCAGATTATTAAGTGCATGTAAATGCATTCATTGATTGGACTCCAGGTTTGTTAACTCCTGACTCTTATGAGCTTTTACAAAGCAGGAGATCAAATGATCAGTAGTTTGAAAACCAAGACCAGCTGATTAAACAAGTGGAATAAGGGGGACATTATCCAGTTTATACACTGCAAATGTTTGAATGATGGATTCAATATGGATAAGAAAAATACACTATTGTTTGTGTTTTTAGTGTTTGTTCTTTATTGTAACTTAGACGAAGACCAGACCATATTTTAAGATGACCTTATACATAAATGCATGTAATTCGGAATGGTTCACATATTTTACCTTGTCTTTGCATATAAAAGAACAAAAATGATTAAGGACAAGTGATTCCAAACTTTTGAACAGTGTATAGATGGCAGACTTACATGTTTATCTCACTGAATTAACCATTTTTGTAACTTATTTTCATTTTGAACACGACAGTGATACATTTTCTAGCATCTATAAACTAGAATCATGTTATCCACACCCTAAGTATGCACACACTACACGCTATCACTTACCTCTACATGGGTTAATAATGCTGATGGTTAGGTTTGAGTTTGTTGCAGTAAATCCAGTCCAGCAAGAACAGCTGTATCCTCCTGCTGTGTTGGTGCAGGTGGAGTTTGATCCACACACAGATGGTGCAGACAGACATTCATCCACATCTGTGGGACAATTTAAAATTATTTAAATTATATTTATGTGCATTTTCAGAATTAGGTGTGTCCATTTCCATCCTTAAAGCTTCAAAGGCCTCTGACAGAACTGAACCTAAAGTTTGATGACTTACCCCTACAAGGGTTACTAATGTTAACCCTTAGACTTGAGTTTGTAGCAGTAAATCCATTCCAGCAAAAGCAATTGTATCCTGCTACTGTGTTGATGCAGGTGGAGTTTGGACCACATACAGATGGAGTTAACAGACATTCATCCACGTCTGCGAGATTGATAAACAATTCTTTTTTGTAAAGTTGCTCATTTTCACTGTTAGCAGTCATAAAGCTTTATTAACAACACAAAACCAGCTTACCACTACAAGAGTTATTAACACTGACACTTAGACTTGAGTTGGTTATGTTAAATCCAGACCAGCAAGAGCAGCTGTATCCTCCTACTGTGTTGATACAGGTGGAGTTTGGACCACAAATAGACGGTTCAGACAAACATTCATCCACATCTGTAATGACAGAATTAGCTGTAATTATTGCATCAACATATTTCCCGTATTGGAAAAGTGATTTATCATTAAAACACTCACTGCCAACATAACACAACACCAGCATTTAGACTCTTACCTACACAGGAGTTATTAACACTGACGCTTAGACTTGAGTTTACTGCAGTGAATCCATCCCAGCAAGAGCAACTGTATCCTCCTACTGTGTTGTTGCAGATGGAGTTTAATCCACATACAGATGGTGCAAACAGACATTCATCTATATCTAAAAGATAAATATGACGATTAGAATTTCTAATTCACTACAAACACATTTCTTCATTACCTTTTTTCACCCATGCCTATAAATATAGAGCTGGCTGTAACACATAGTATTAGTAGAGTATAGTCATCTCCAAACCTTAAAGAACTGAAATTAAATATCTTACCAATGCAAGAGTTATTAATGTTGACATTAAGATTGGCATTTATAACAGCAAAGCCATCCCAGCAAGAGCAGCTGTATCCTCCTACTGTGTTGTTACAGGTGGAGTTTGGACCACACAGCGATGGTGTGAACAGACACTCATCCACATCTGTGAAAGAAATAAATTAAACAGATGCGATCAACACTTTTCAAAATATGAGTCATTCTGGAGAATCATTTTAATATAGAAAGTTTTCAGCCAAACTACAATCATCTACAGCCTGTTTATCATTCTGGACACATCTAACATTTCTTCTTTTTCCTTTTGAAAAGAAACAAGACAAAAATTTAAAGGCTCAACCATACATTTCTCAGAAACACTGATCCTTCCACTACAGCCTTTTACTATGAATCCATTCCAGCAAGAAAACTTATGAGAAATTTGTATTGGTACAGATGGAGTTTGCATCACATACAAATGAGGTAAAAACACATCATTTTAACATCATGCTAAACTTTAACATCAAACTAAAAACTAGACTTAGTCCTAAAACTAACCCTAAATCGTTAAACCTTTTCCTAACCATAACACTGTTTACAATCAACTGAATCTTATCAGATAGTTTAGTAACTTTGGTAACTAAATTTTAGCATCTCCAGATAATCCACAGGGGGCTATGATAATAAAGCACAATCAGCTTATTATACTGCTCTGCATATAAATTACCACTTCTTTTCAAACCAATAAAAATACAATCAGTCCTACACTGAGAAGTATAATTTAACAATGTTGTCACTGTCCAAAGAAAACATGTATCTGGCAAATAGTAACTTTACAAGAGGAGGCAAAAACTCTCTTAACTTTGAATGTAAGTTAAAGAGTTTTTCTTTAAGGCATTTTAGAGCATTTCTGTTGGTCCATTTATCAAGTAATTTTCACACAATCTAAAGGAAAGTTTCGTTGTCCAGAAAATGCAAAAAAGTATTTTTTTCTCACTGAACCATGAAACTTGCAACTAAAGTTTAATATCTTACCTATACATGGGTTACTAGCATTGATCTTTTGATTTGAGTTTGATGCAGTAAATCCAGGCCAGCAAAAGCAACTGTATCCTCCTACTGTGTTGTAGCAGTTGGAGTTTGGACCACAAACAGATGGTGCAGATAGACATTCATCCACATCTGAGAAATATTAAACCAAAACTCATTATCTTAACTGTACAGCAGTAACTTCAAGGCTGTTTTCATCACTTACAGCCCCTGAGCCACCGAGTATGTAGTTTTAAAAATGTATTTCAAAGTATTTATGAAATATCAATTCTTGTTCTACTCTTGCAAACAAAAGAATATAATTGAGGCCCTCTGCAAGCAGGATCTCCCATAGGGCCCACAAATATTCAGAAGTGGCCCTGGCTGATGTTCAAACCTGAGTTTACTGAAGTAAATCCAGTCTAGCAAGAGCAACTGTATCCTCCTATTGTGTCAAAGCAGGTGGAGTTTAATCCACATACAAGTAAAATAGTTACACATTTATCTAGATCATAACATCTTCATATTGGCAAGTCGCTTCATTCCCAGACCATGTAAAGTTTAAGGAAAATCAGATAAACAAAAGTTATTATTGATTTATATAAGTTATGGTCAAAATTCTTTAATAAAACCTGAAATAGTTTGAGCATAATGTTCAGTTAATAGCTCACCTATACAAGGGTTACTAGTGTTGATCTTTTGATTTGAGTTAGTGGCAGTAAATCCAGGCCAGCAAGAGCAGCTGTATCCTCCTGCTGTGTTGGTGCAGGTGGAGTTTGGACCACAAACAGATGGTGCAGACAGACATTCGTCCACATCTGTGGGACAGTTTTCAGTCATTTTAGTGTAAGTTTTACATGCACACATTAACACATATAGGAATTTGTCTCTATCATTAGAAATGTCTAAAAAATTAAACTGATAATTCAGTGGAGGTGGAGTTTGGAGCACCCAGAGAGATCTCTGAGATGGAATACTACATTTCGGCTGCTGCTTCTAGTTTGTTATAGTTCTTGGCTCATTTTCAGAATCCACCTAAAATATATTTTAAGCTAACTTTGGATCGATCACACACTGTATGTTTCTACACATTAATACATGTCTCGGTTAATTGAGGGGACAAGAAATACTGGAGTTTCTATATTTGATATCAGAATATTAAAGTGATAGTTAATAACTTTAAATAACTTTAAAGGTTTAGACCACATGGTGATGGTGTGAGCAGACACTCATCCACATCTGTGAAAGCAATAAAGTAAACAGATGTGATCACCAATTTTCAAAATGTGATAATTAATTTTAATATGTAAGGTTTTCAGTTTCAGGTATACATTTTCAAAATTAGAAGCTCAACCATACATTTCGCACAACCACTGATACTTCCACTACAGCCCGTTAAAATTACCCAGTAATTTTCAGACAATATTAAGGGCAGAAACTGTGTTAAAAAATAAAAATCAACATTTTTTTTATATTCTATATTCTGTATTTAATATCAGAATATTAAAGTGATATTTAACAACTTACCTATACAAGTGTTAGTAATATTGACAGTAAGATTTGAGTGTGTTGCAGTGAATCCATCCCAGCAAGAGCAGCTGTATCCTCCTACTGTGTTGTTGCAGGTGGAGTTTGGACCACATGGTGATGGTGTGAACAGACACTCATCCACATCTGTGAAAGAAATAAAATAGACAGATTTGATTACCACTTTTCAAAATATGAGTGATTCTGGAGATCCATTTTAATATCTAAAATGTTCAGTTTCAGGTCTTTCCAGTGAAATTACAATCATCTACAGCTTGTTTATCACTGTGACACATCTAACACTTCTTCTTTTTTATATTGAAAAAGCACAAAACTAAAAATAAAAGCTCAGCCATACATTTCTCACAACCACTGATACTTCCACTACAGCCTGTTAAAATGATCAAGTAATTTTCACACGACATTAAAGGCAGACAGTGCGTTAAAAAATGCAGAAAAATAAAAATCAACAAAAATGTATTTATTTATTTTACTGTGTCTCAATACACTCACAGACAGCCAACTGAACAGAAAACACTGAAAAATAATCAAGAAAGCATTTTTCTCACTAAACCTGAAATGAGTTGAACAGAAGATGAAACTAAAGTTGAATATCTTACCTAAACATGGGTTACTAGCATTGATCTTTAGATTCGAGTTTGTTGGAGTAAATCCAGCCCAGCAAAAGCAGCTGTATCCTCCTACTGTGTTGTTGCAGTTGGAGTTTAATCCACATACAGCTGGTGCAGATTTACATTCGTCCACATCTGTGAGATCATTTTTATCATTAAAATTTAAAATACCTTTAGAAAAATATTAAACCAAAACTCAGTATCTTAACCGTACATCGGTAACTACAGGGCTGTTTTCATCACTTACAGCCCCTGAGCCACAGAGTATGTATTTTAAAAAATGTATTTCACACTATCTGTGAACAAGAGAAGTGAGTTCAGACACTTTATGACATTGTTTCTTTATGAAATATTAATTCTTCTTCTACTACAGTTGAGGCTCTCCGCAAGTAGGATCTTCTATAGGGCCCACAAATATTCAGAAGCGGCCCTGACTGATGCTCAAACTTGGGTTTGCTGAAGTAAATCCAGTCTAGCAAGAGGAACTGTATCCTCCTATTGTGTCAAAGCAGGTGGAGTTTATCCCACATACAAGTAAAGTAGTTACACATTTATCTATGTCATAACATATTCATATTGACGAGCAACTTCATTCTCAGACCATGTAAAGTTTAAGTAAAATCAGATAAATAAAAGTTATTACTGTTTTCTATCAGTTATGGTCAAAATTGTTTAATAAAACCTAAAACAGCTGGAGTATAACATTCAATTCATAGCTCACCTATACAAGGGTTACTAGCATTGATGTTCAGACTTGAGTTTGTGGCAGTAAATCCAGTCCAGCAAGAGCAACTGTATCCTCCTACTGTGTTGGTGCAGGTGGAGTTTGGACCACAAACAGATGGTGCAGACAAACATTCGTCCACATCTGTGGGATAGTTTTCAGTCATTTTAGTGTAAGTTTTACATGCACACATTAACACATATAGGAATTTGTCTCTATCATTAGAAATGTCTAAAAATTAAACTGATAATTCAGTGGAGGTGGAGTTTGGAGCACCCAGAGAGATCTCTGAGATGGAATACTACATTTCAGCTGCTGCTTCTAGTTTGTTATAGTCCTTGGCTCATTTTCAAAATCCACCTAAAATATATTTTAAGCTAACTTTGGATCGATCACACACTGTATGTTTCTACACATTAATACATGTCTCGGTTAATTGAGGGGACAAGAAATACTGGAGTTTCTATATTTGATATCAGAATATTTAAGTGATATTTAATAACTTTAAATAACTTTAAAGGTTTAGACCACATGATGATGGTGTGAGCAGACACTCATCCACATCTGTGAAAGCAATAAAGTAAACAGATGTGATCACCAATTTTCAAAATATGATAATTAATTTTAATATGTAAAGTTTTCAGTTTCAGGTATACATTTTCAGTCAGATTACAATCATCTACAGCTTATTTATCTTTCTGACATGTCTAACGTTTCCTCTTCTTTATACTGAAATCTAAAATTAGAAGCTCAACCATACATTTCGCACAACCACTGATACTTCCACTACAGCCCGTTAAAATTATCAAGTAATTTTCACACAATATTAAGGGCAGAAACTGTGTTAAAAATGCAGAAAAATAAAAATCAACATTTTTTTTATATTCTATATTCTGTATTTAATATCAGAATATTAAAGTGATATTTAATAACTTACCTATACAAGTGTTAGTAATATTGACAGTAAGATTTGAGTGTGTTGCAATAAATCCAGGCCAGCAAGAGCAGCTGTATCCTCCTACTGTGTTGTTGCAGGTGGAGTTCGGACCACAAACAGACGGAGTAGACAGACATTCATCCACATCTGTGGGATCATTTAAAATGATTTAATTTATATTTATGTACATTTTCAGGATTAGGTGTGTCCATCATCATCATTAAAGCTTGAAAGGCCTCTGACATTATTGAACCTAAAGTTTGATGACTTACCCCTACAAGGGTTACTAATGTTAACCCTTAGACTTGAGTTTGTAGCAGTAAATCCACTCCAGCAAGAGCAGCTGTATCCTCCTACTGTGTTGTTGCAGGTGGAGTTTGGACCACAAACAGATGGAGTGGACAGACATTCATCCACATCTGTGAAATTAATAAAATGTTGTGTCTGTTTTTGTCTGTCAGCAGGTAATTTGTATTAGAAGAGTGAATAATCATCATTAAAACTTAAAAATATCTTAAGTAAAACACAACCTTTCAGTATATCACTGCTATAGGAACAAGACCTTCAAACCACAACAGGGTAACTATACAGAAGAAGTACTGAAAGGTCTTAAAGTACAGTTGTATAAAAAGTTTGGGCGTTAATGTTGGGGTTCCTGATCATTTTTGTTATTAACTTTTAGCATTAAAACATATTGAGGCGGTTTCAATCTTTAAAACGTTTTTCTTTTAAAAAAATTAATAACTTACCTCTACAAAGGTTACTAACGCTGACATTTAGATTTGAGCTTGTAGCAGTAAATCCATCCCAGCAAGAGCAGCTGTATCCTCCTACTGTGTTGTTGCAGGTGGAGTTTGGACCACATGGTGATGGTGTGAACAGACACTCATCCACATCTGTGAAAGAAATAAAATAGACAGATTTGATTACCACTTTTCAAAATATGAGTCATTCTGGAGATTCATTTTAATATCTAAATTGTTCAGTTTCAGGTATTTTCAGTGAAATTACAATCATCTACAGCTTGTTTATCATTCTGACACATCAAACGTTTGTCCTTTTCTATATTGAAAAAGCACAAAACTAAAATTAAAAGCTCAGCCATACATTTCTCACAACCACTGATACTTCCACTACAGCCTGTTAAAATTATTATGTAATTTTCACACAATATTAAGGGCAGACAGTGTGTTAAAAAATGCAGAAAAATAAAAATCAACAAAAATTATTTATTTATTTATTTATTTTACTGTGGGTGTCTCAATACACTCACAGACAGCCAACTGAACAGAAAACACTGAAAAATAATCAAGAAAGCATTTTTCTCACTAAACCTGAAATGAGTTGAACAGAAGATGAAACTAAAGTTGAATATCTTACCTAAACATGGGTTACTAGCATTGATCTTTAGATTCGAGTTTGTTGGAGTAAATCCAGCCCAGCAAAAGCAGCTGTATCCTCCTACTGTGTTGTTGCAGTTGGAGTTTAATCCACATACAGCTGGTGCAGATTTACATTCGTCCACATCTGTGAGATCATTTTTATCATTAAAATTTAAAATACCTTTAGAAAAATATTAAACCAAAACTCAGTATCTTAACCGTACATCGGTAACTACAGGGCTGTTTTCATCACTTACAGCCCCTGAGCCACAGAGTATGTATTTTAAAAAATGTATTTCACACTATCTGTGAACAAGAGCAGTGAGTTCAGACACTTTATGACATTGTTTCTTTATGAAATATTAATTCTTCTTCTACTACAGTTGAGGCTCTCCGCAAGTAGGATCTTCTATAGGGCCCACAAATATTCAGAAGCGGCCCTGACTGATGCTCAAACTTGGGTTTGCTGAAGTAAATCCAGTCTAGCAAGAGCAGCTGTATCCTCCTATTGTGTCAATGCAGGTGGAGTTTATTCCACATACAAGTAGTTACACATTTATCTATGTCATAACATATTCATATTGACGAGCAACTTCATTCTCAGACCATGTAAAGTTTAAGTAAAATCAGATAAACAAAAGTTATTACTGATTTCTATCAGTTATGGTCAAAATTGTTTAATAAAACCTAAAACAGCTGGGGTATAACATTCAATTCATAGCTCACCTATACAAGGGTTACTAGCATTAATGTTCAGACTTGAGTTTGTGGCAGTAAATCCAGGCCAGCAAGAGCAGCTGTATCCTCCTGCTGTGTTGGTGCAGGTGGAGTTTGGACCACAAACAGATGGTGCAGACAGACATTCGTCCACATCTGTGGGACAGTTTTCAGTCATTTTAGTGTAAGTTTTACATGCACACATTAACACATATAGGAATTTGTCTCTATCATTAGAAATGTCTAAAAATTAAACTGATAATTCAGTGGAGGTGGAGTTTGGAGCACCCAGAGAGATCTCTGAGATGGAATACTACATTTCGGCTGCTGCTTCTAGTTTGTTATAGTTCTTGGCTCATTTTCAGAATCCACCTAAAATATATTTTAAGCTAACTTTGGATCGATCACACACTGTATGTTTCTACACATTAATACATGTCTCGATTAATTGAGGGGACAAGAAATACTGGAGTTTCTATATTTGATATCAGAATATTAAAGTGATATTTAATAACTTTAAATAACTTTAAAGGTTTAGACCACATGGTGATGGTGTGAGCAGACACTCATCCACATCTGTGAAAGCAATAAAGTAAACAGATGTGATCACCAATTTTCAAAATATGATAATTAATTTTAATATGTAAGGTTTTCAGTTTCAGGTATACATTTTCAAAATTAGAAGCTCAACCATACATTTCGCACAACCACTGATACTTCCACTACAGCCCGTTAAAATTACCCAGTAATTTTCAGACAATATTAAGGGCAGAAACTGTGTTGAAAAATAAAAATCAACATTTTTTTATATTCTATATTCTGTATTTAATATCAGAATATTAAAGTGATATTTAATAACTTACCTATACAAGTGTTAGTAATATTGACAGTAAGATTTGAGTGTGTTGCAGTAAATCCAGGCCAACAAGAGCAGCTGTATCCTCCTACTGTGTTGTTGCAGGTGGAGTTTGGACCACATGGTGATGGTGTGAACAGACACTCATCCACATCTGTGAAAGAAATAAAATAGACAGATTTGATTACCACTTTTCAAAATATGAGTCATTCTGGAGATTCATTTTAATATCTAAATTGTTCAGTTTCAGGTCTTTCCAGTGAAATTACATTCATCTACAGCTTGTTTATCACTCTGACACATCAAACGTTTCTCCTTTTTTATATTGAAAAAGCACAAAACTAAAATTAAAAGCTCAACCATACATTTCTCACAACCACTGATACTTCCACTACAGCCTGTTAAAATGATCAAGTAATTTTCACACAATATTAAGGGCAGACAGTGTGTTAAAAATGCAGAAAAATAAAAAATCAACAAAAATGTATTTATTTATTTATTTATTTATTTTACTGTGGGTGTCTCAATACACTCACAGACAGCCAACTGAACAGAAAACACTGAAAAATAATCAAGAAAGCATTTTTCTCACTAAACCTGAAATGAGTTGAACAGAAGATGAAACTAAAGCTGAATATCTTACCTAAACACGGGTTACTAGCATTGATCTTTAGATTCGAGTTTGTTGGAGTAAATCCAGGCCAGCAAAAGCAGCTGTATCCTCCTACTGTGTTGTTGCAGTTGGAGTTTAATCCACATACAGCTGGTGCAGATTTACATTCGTCCACATCTGTGAGATCATTTTTATCATTAAAATTTAAAATACCTTTAGAAAAATATTAAACCAAAACTCAGTATCTTAACCGTACATCGGTAACTACAGGGCTGTTTTCATCACTTACAGCCCCTGAGCCACTGAGTCAGATAAATAAAAGTTATTATTGATTTCTATCAGTTATGGTCAAAATTGTTTAATAAAACCTAAAACAGCTGGAGTATAACAGTCAATTCATAGCTCACCTATACAAGGGTTACTAGCATTGATGTTCAGACTTGAGTTTATAGCAGTAAATCCATTCCAGCAAGAGCAGCTGTATCCTCCTACTGTGTTGATGCAGGTGGAGTTTGGACCACATGGTGATGGTGTGAACAGACACTCATCCACATCTGTGAAAGAAATAAAATAGACAGATTTGATTACCACTTTTCAAAATATGAGTCATTCTGGAGATTCATTTTACAGATGGTGCAAACAGACATTCGTCCACATCTGTGGGATCATTTTAATTCATTTAATATATGTTTAAGCTCATTTTACAAGCACATATTTTCAGGATTTGGTGTGTCCATTATCATCATTAAAGCTTCAAAGGCCTGAAATTATTGAACCTAAAGTTTGATGACTTACCCCTACAAGGGTTACTAATGTTAACCCTTAGACTTGAGCTGGTTGCAGTAAATCCCACCCAGCAAGAACAGCTGTATCCTCCTACTGTGTTAATGCAGGTGGAGTTTGGACCACATACAGATGTGCCAAGTAGACATTCATCCACATCTGTAATGAAAGATTTTCTCTCCTTGTAATTTGAGCATCATTATATTTCTAACATTTACTGAAAGTGGAAACGTCTGTGCAAGTTTCTATGTAAGTACTGACCTCTACAAGTGTTATTAACACTAATCATCAGACTTGAGTTTGTTTCAGTAAATCCCTTCAAGCAAGAGCAGCTGTGTCCTCCTACTGTGTTGGTGCAGGTGGAGTTTGGACCACAAATAGATGGTTCAGGTGCACATTCATCTATATCTGTGAGAGAAATTAAAGAGTTCATCTTGTGCTCTTTCATCAGCAATATTTTATTTTAAAAATGTTACATTTACAATAAAAAAATTATATATCAAAATATGAAACCACAGGTTAATAACAGAATGTACCATATTGATATTTATTGATATTGATATTATATTGATATTTAATCACTTACCTCTACATGGGTTAATAATGCTGATAGTTAAACTTGAGTTGGTTGCAGTAAATCCAGTCCAGCAAGAACAGCTGTATCCTCCTGCTGTGTTGGTGCAGGTGGAGTTTGATCCACAAACAGGTGCAGATAGACATTCGTCCACATCTGTGGGATCATTTTAATTCATTTAATATATGTTTAAGTACATCTTATAAGCACACATTTTCAGGATTAGGTGTGTCCATTATCATCATTAAAGCTTCAAAGGCCTCTGACATTACTGAACCTAAAGTTTGATGACTTACCCCTACAAGGGTTACTAATGTTAACCCTTAGACTTGAGTTTGTAGCAGTAAATCCACTCCAGCAAAAGCAATTGTATCCTCCTACTGTGTTGATGCAGGTGGAGTTTGGACCACATACAGACGGAGTTGACAGACAGTCATCCACGTCTGGAAGATTGATAAACAATTCTTTTTTGTAAAGTTGCTCATTTTCACTATTAGCAGTCTTAAAGCTTTATTAACAACACAAAACCAGCTTACCACTACAAGAGTTATTAACACTGACGCTTAGACTCGAGTTGGTTATGTTAAATCCAGACCAGCAAGAGCAGCTGTATCCTCCTACTGTGTTGATACAGGTGGAGTTTGGACCACAAATAGATGGTGCAGACAGACATTCATCCACATCTGTAATGACACATTCAACTGTAATTCCTGCATCAACATATTTTCATTTTTGGAAAAGTGATTTATCATTAAAACACTCACCGTCAACAAAACACAACACCAACATTTAGACTCTTACCTACACAGGAGTTATTAACACTGACGCTTAGACTTGAGTTTACTGCAGTGAATCCATCCCAGCAAGAGCAACTGTATCCTCCTACTGTGTTGTTGCAGATGGAGTTTGATCCACATACAGATGGTGCAAACAGACATTCATCTATATCTAAAAGATAAATATGATGGTTAGAATTTAAAATGTAATGTGTTGTTATCTCAGCATTAACATAAAGGTGAAAAAGTACAGTTTCAGACCATGTAAACAAAAGGAAAATATTTGCTAATTCACCACAAAGACATTTTTCATAATCTTTTTTTAGAGCTGACTCAAAAAGTCTGTTTTTATATAGCCGTCTGTTTTATCACTGAAACTTAAAGTACCCCTAAATTCATACAGTAAAACATAAAAAAGTCTATGTTGAATAAAAAAATGTTGGGTTTTATGTCGTATTGTTGTGTCCACAAAACTACTGTAAATGGCATAGGAGCATCCCTGATCATTAGCACTCATTAAGAATGTAATCGGTTAGGAAATACTGGATTTAATCATAAGATCTCATCATATCTCAATACACGTTTTTGTTTAGAAGTGGATCTTGATCTTTGAGAGAAGAGTGCTCACAGGACAAAACGTATCAGGTTCTGAACATTTTTATTTAACACAGAGGGCGACAGAAAAAAACACTATTCATTCTGCCCATAGAGAAATAGAGCTTTGACCCGGAGTTCCTAATATGGACATAAGAGCATGGCGCCGACTACAAAATGACGACACGGCTACAGTGGTCTATTGTGAACTCTGGGCTGTGGTAACACAATTGAGACACGTCTATATAATCATAATATGCCATCCAAGACGTCTTAACCATTTAAACTAGCAAAGTTCTGTGGGTGGAGCAGCCAGAGAAGTCGATGACATTTCTTGTGCCTATAATCACATGCAAGTTTGGGTGCACCTGCTCAAATTACATGCTTTGTTGATTTTCTAAGTGAACATAAGTTTTACATTCTCCACAAAAAACACACTTCTGCATATATTGATGCATAATTATTGTTTATTTACTAATAATCATTGTTTAATTTAACATATCGGGGGAAAAAAATGTGGCCAGCACAAAATGTATGGCACGTTTTATGTTGTAATTTTTCCAATATGTTAAAGTCAGCAAATAGAGGATTTGTTGACTTATTTTCACTTAGAAAATTAACAAAACATGTAATTTCACAAAGGGTGTTCAGACTTTTTCATATGACTGTACATTAAAATTCTTGAACTGGCACATTTTCAGAATCAATTTAAGAGTATTTCAAACTAACAGACCACACACTGTTAATCTTTCCTCACATCAATTAATGTCATAATTAATAGATGGTATAAAAACATCAACTGATATTTAATATCTTACCAATGCAAAGGTTACTAACGCTGACATTTAGATTTGCGTTTATAGCTGTGAATCCATCCCGGCAAGAGCAGCTGTATCCTCCTACTGTGTTGGTGCAGGTGGAGTTTGGACTACATGGTGATGGTGTGAACAGACACTCATCCACATCTGTGAAAGAAATAAAGTCAATTAAACAGATGTGATTACCACTTTTCAAAATATGAGTCATTCTGGAGATTCATTTTATTATATAAATAGCATTATTATATAAATTAAAAAGTATTACGTAATTAAACATATTATATGAATAAACGTTCAGCTTCTAGTACAGGAATCATCTACAGCTTGTTTATCATTCTGAGCACATTTAACATTTCTTTTTTTATCTAGAAAAAGTACATTACATAATTGAACAATTATTTAATTAATAAAAAATATTGTCACAAATCATTTTTATATTGACTTTTAATTTGAAGATTATATATTGCCACATTATATCCATATTTATCATTATGGATGTATGTATGTATATATGTATGCATGTATTCATTCAATTATTTTATTTTGTCCAAAAAAGTATAATAAAGTATAAAAAAGTATGAAAAAAGCCATCATTTCTAACTAAATGTCCTAATTTCTAAACGCATACCAATTAACTGAACTTTTATATTTAATAACTAACCTATACAAGGGTTATTAATGCCAACTGCTAGACTTGAGTTTGTTGCAGTGAATCCAGTCCAGCAAGAGCAATTGTATCCTCCTACTGTGTTGGTACAGGTGGCGTTTAATCCACATACAGATGGAGTGGACAGACATTCATCTATATCTGTGAGATAAAAGATTTGTCTCCTTAATTTTTTTCTTCAGCATATTTTTCATAGTAACACAGTAGCTTTATAGTGACATTTTAAACACCTCCAACCAAAATGTTACAGCAAACTTTAATATCTTACCTGTACAATGGTTAACAGCACTGATGCTTAGACTTGAGTTTGTCGCAGTGAATCCATCCCAGCAAGAGCAGCTGTATCCTCCTACTGTGTTGATACAGGTGGAGTTTGGACCACAAACAGATGGTGCAGACAAACATTCATCCACATCTGTAATGACACATTCAACTGTAATTCCTGCATCAACATATTTTCATTTTTGGAAAAGTGATTTATCATTAAAACACTCACCGTCAACAAAACACAACACCAGCATTCAGACTCTTACCTACACAGGAGTTATTAACACTGACGCTTAGACTTGAGTTTACTGCAGTGAATCCATCCCAGCAAGAGCAACTGTATCCTCCTACTGTGTTGTTGCAGATGGAGTTTAATCCACATACAGATGATGCAAACAGACATTCATCTATATCTAAAAGATAAATATGATGGTTAGAATTTCTAATGTAATTTGTTGTTATCTCAGCTTTAACATAAAGGTGCAAAAGTATATTTTCAGACCATGTAAACAAAAGGAAAATTACTCACTATAGACTACATTTGCAGTGTGAGATTGAGCTAATTCACTACAAAGACATTTTTTTCATGACCTTTTTTTGCCAATAAATTTAGGGCTGACTCTAAAAGTCTGTTTTTATATAGCTGTCTGTTTCATCACTGAAATTTAAAGTACTCCTAAATTCATACAATAAAACACAAAAAGTCTATGTTGAATAAAAAACTGTTGGGTTTCCAAGAGACCCCTGTAAATGGCATAGGAGCGTCCCTGAACATCAGCACTCATTAATAATGCAATCAGTTAAGTAATAGTGGATTAATCAGGAGAACTCAACATCTCTCAATACGTGTGTATTTGTTTACACAAGTGGATCTTGACCGCTCCAACATGGTAGATGTGCAGACGTTTGGCCAACAGACAACATGACATCTATGTATTTATATGTGGGATTCGATCCTGGTGGCCTTAATGTGGGACGTGATGACTGAGGAAATCAGAGGACAAGCAACAAGTTCTCTCTCTCTTCCTCAGCTCAGGTGTTTGAACCGTTCAGTGGGCTCAGCCCGGTAGCCTGTTAGCAGTTAGCCATTCATTTGCATAGTTTTCTTGGGTATTTCCTGATTCTGATTTAGCGGTACAACAGATGGAAACAGAAACCATAACAGAGTCCAGACCAGCGCGGAACGGCCAAATATGGCCCTGAGACCCTATGGGCTCGACAGTGGAAAAGCCATTGTGAACTCTGGGCTGTGGCAACACATTTGAGACAGAATGTCTATATAATCATAATGTGCCATCCAAGAGGTGTTAACCATTTAACTGAAACAAAGTTCTGCAAGTGGAGTTTGGAGCAGCCAGAGAAGTAGATGGCATTTCTTCAGTCTCTACTACAGTTGTATGCGAAAGTTTGGGTGCACCTGTTCAAATTATGTTTTGTTGATTTTGTAAGAGAAAATAAGTTTTACATTCTCTATAGAGAACGCACCTCTGTACAGTTTAATGCATGAGTATTGTTTATTTACTATTAATTATACTATTAAAATGGGGCCTGTGCAAAATGTATGGCACATTATATTTTATGTTTTAATTAACGTTTAACGTTTTTTAATACGTTCAAGTAAAGGTTGTGTTGACTTATCTTCACTGAGAAAATTAACAACACGTAATTTCACCAAGGGTGTTCAAACTTTTGCATATGATGAATTCTTGAATTGGCACATTTACAGAATCCATTGAACAGAATTTCAAGCTCACAGATCACACATTGTCTTGATTAATAGATGGTATAAGAAAGCATCCTATTTTTATAATTAATAGCAAAACATTAACCTTACATTAAATATCTTACCAGTGCAAAGGTTACTAACGCTGACGTTTAGATTTGTGTTTATAGCAGTAAATCCATCCCAGCAAGAGCAGCTGTATCCTCCTACTGTGTTGATGCAGGTGGAGTTTGGACCACATGGTGATGGTGTGAACAGACACTCATCCACATCTGTGAAATTAATAAATTAAACAGATGTGATCAACGCTTTTCAACATCATTATCATTCATTCTGGAGATTATTGTTATTATATAAATAATATAATTATATACATCATCATCATCATCATCGTTAACCGCTTAGTCCAGCTGGGGTCACGGTATAATTATATACATTAAAAATGATTTCATAATTAATTATATTATATAAATACCACCCATTTCCAGTCTGCTGGTTGACATTAAAACATTTTCAAATCATTTACCTGCACATGTATTATTTATGCTGACACTCTGATTTGAGTTTGTTGCAGTAAATCCAACCCAGCAAGAGCAGCTGTATCCTCCTGCTGTGTTGGTGCAGGTGGCGTTTAACCCACATACAGATGGAGTTAACAAACATTCATCCACATCTGTGAAATGACACACATATTTTCACAGGATTTGATTTGTCCATTTTTATCCTTAAAGCTTAGAAAGCCTCTTTTTCTTCAGCACATTTTTCATAGTAACACAGTAGCTTTATAGTGACATTTTAAACAGCTTTAACCAAAATGTTACAGCAAACTTTATCTTACCTGTACAATGGTTAACAGCACTGATGCTTAGACTTGAGTTTGTCGCAGTGAATCCATCCCAGCATGAACAGCTGTATCCTCCTACTGTGTTCGTGCAGGTGGCGTTTAATCCACATACAGATGGTGCAGACAGACATTCATCTACATCTGTGAAATGACACACATATTGTCACAGGATTTGATTTGTCCATTTTTATCCTTAAAGCTTAGAAAGCCTCACAGATTCATTCATTTCACAACTTACCACTACAAGGGTTTATAACGCTAATCGTTAGACTTGAATTTGTAGCAGTAAATCCAGGCCAGCAAGAGCAGCTGTATCCTCCTACTGTGTTCACGCAGGTAGAGTTTGGACCACATACAGATGTTTCAGACAAACATTCATTCACATCTGTGTGATAAAAAAGGTAATTTTGTGCATTAAGACCCTTTCAGTATTATTACAGTACAGATACAGTGCAATATTCATTCTTGCAAGCCATTTCTGTTTTTTAGCTCTTGGCATAGAATACAAACATAAATGCCATCATTCAGAATATCCTAAAATATATGGTTTTATGAATAAAAGTGCCATATAATTAATGAATTATATTAGCACCGTACTTTGGGTCCAGTGCCCTACTTGCTTTGACCTACTTGCTTTGCATAGCATATCTCTTCTGTACCATACCGGAACAAATGTCTGTTTTTGGGTAATATGTGCCATGTTTGCACCCTCAAGTGATTCTTTTTAAGCCCATTGTTCTTGGCAGATTTCCAGCAGGTTCTTCAGGTTGGTTGGTTGAAGTTTGTGGACTACAATGTTTACATACCGTAAGTGGTTATTACAATAGTGACTACTATATGAGAATCAGACAGTTGAAGTGTCTGCATGTGATATAATTAGCCCTTGTGTGGTGTTCAGGTCTGTGGGACGCATTTTCAATGTTTACCAAAAGAAAAAATGATGTGATTTATTATTATTTGAACCTCAGATTTCTTGGCCTTTGCTCATTTTCTGTGAAGAACATATAAAATAACCCATTTTCAGTGTCTTCACTCTGTTCACCCCCCACACATTTATATTACACATGTGGTGTTGGGTGAACCTGCGGGGAGAAAAAGTGTGGAGGTGCTGTGTCCTTCACTCTGTTCTCCTCCTACATGGCCTGCTGTTAGTGTGTGTGTGTGTGTGTATGTGTTTGTATGTGTGTATATGTGTGTGTGTGTGTGTGCGTGTTTATGAGGGTTGACAACATGGACAGGCTGCTGACTGGCTACAGCTGCTAAAGGAGAACCCCACGCTGGACACTTGTGATATTTTAAACATCTGGTATTTTTACATAAATTGTTCTGGCTGTATTGATTTAAAAACAGTGGTGGGTCCACCAGACCATTGAGTAACAAACACATCAACATCACACAAGTGTTAATCAAATTAATAGAAGGTCTAAGAAAAAGAATGAAACACCAGCCTCAAATTCATTTCCATCAAAGAGAGGAGAATTTAGGCAGAATAAATGCTTCATCCTCAAGAGCTCATATAAGTCAACACCAACAAACAGGACAAACTGAATGTGCGCAAGGATATAAATAACATAATGGCTGTATGTTATATCAGGAGGGGGTTAACTTGATTGGATATTGGATTGATAATGAATTCATTGTAATCCACTTTTTACTATTCAGCCACTCTACCCCAGGTTACCACCTGCAACATGGACCTCACATTACATGGACCTAACGTCCTCACATTCCAAACTCAACCCTTCCTTTGTTGCCCAAAGTAAAGTGTGTAATTAATGCATGTAATTACTGAAGCACACTTTGTGCTGCCATGAACATACCAATATGCTATAGTGCTGCACTTTAACTTAATAGCCTAATAGTGTAATTGTGTAATTGTACGATGACAGACTTGCAGAAGGAGTGTCTAAAATAATAATTTAGGCAACATTTGTTATGAAATTTCACAAAGCTGTCATCCTCAAGACAGACAAAATAAGATTTTTAATTTCTCACCTCTCTGGCACAGCTCCTCTGCAGGGAGAGCTCTGATACAGCCACATGTGCCATCCATGCTGTCATCACACGCCCCATATGTTCTGCAGGTATTATAGGACCAAGCATACTGCTCCTCACATCTGCACACATACTCGGTCCCGTTTAATGAGCACACTGTAACACAGAGTAGACTAAATAAATAAACCAGCTAATGAACAAAAATAAACGATAAACACAAAAATATATTTTTTTTACTTTATTCTACCATAAAAATTAGATTATGTCATGCAAAACCATTTAAGGTACTAAGTGTGTACATAAACAGGCTGGTTACCAGTGGTGATGTCCATCTCTGTGATGTTCACACTGCTGTCCAGTGTAACAGGGACACTGAAGTTCATGAGCAGCTTCTTTAAGTCAAGAACCATCAGGTTGTCAGATATGCTAATGTCAAGATCAGTGATGTACTCAGAAGGTGGCCTTTCTGCAAAGAACATGGGGGGTTTTAGTTGAATTTAGTGCACTAAAATCTGCTCAAATATTTACACTACATACTGTTTTTATTATTGAGAGCTGAAATGTCTTAAGAAACGTATTTAATCGAGATTTAACATCTTATCTATATGCATTTCTAAAGTTAAGAGGAAAACTAGACCATTTTAATGTCTGCTGGCTGACATTAAACATTTTTTAATAATTTACCTGTACATGGATTATTTATGCTGACAGTCTGATTCGAGTTGGTTGCAGTAAATCCAGTCCTGCAAGAGCAACTGTATCCTCCTATTGTGTTGATGCAGATGGCGTTTGCACCACATAGTGATGGTGAAGACAGACATTCATCCACATCTGAGAGATAAAAGGTCATTTTTTTGTATGAAGGCCTTTTCTGTATAACTACAGTAAATTTATTATACATAAATGTTAACAAGATTATAATCAAATTATAAAAACAACACTGAATAAGTCGACTATGTAAGGCTTGCTAACTCAGATTGAGTTTGTAATAGTTCCAGAAAAAGCCATTTATTGGCTCTTTTTACTTTAATGCATGTGGTGCTCATACAGCCATCATATTATTATGGCTCAGTTATACATTCAACTGTACCTACTTAATAAACAGAAGAGCTCAGTGTTTGCATCAGAGCATTTTCAACATCTTGGTGTGACGGTTTCTCCGTTCATGCTCTGTCCTTGAACGGAGATATATATACATATATATATATATATATATATAGCTGCTGTTGGAACACAACCTTGTATCTACAAAATGAGAACTTTACAGGAGAAGGAAAAAACCTACTCTACTTTTAATGTGAGTCAATGGAACCAGGCGTTTTTCCAAGCAATTTTGGGTCGTTTCTTTTGGTCCATTCATCATGAAATAGCAAACAACGTAAAGGGCAACAGGCATTTTTAGATTATATCCAAAACTGAAAAACAACAAAAATGGAGATGCGAGGTTTTGTTCCAACAACAGCGATATATGTGCTCTTGTGCCTGTGCCTTATTTTTGTGCTTGTGTTATAATCACGACTTCAGGGTTCTATATTTGCTAAAGACATTATTCAGTCTAGACCCATCATGAACATTTAATATGTTGTCCTAAAAATAAGCATCTTCTCATAAAGTCTTAGGTTCTCATGAATATTGCCATGTGCCACCTCATCTACATTGACCTCATGTTACAAGCCCAACTCTTCCTCCTTTGTGCAAAGTGTGAGGTGTGTAATTACCAAAGTTTGTGTGCCATGAACACACCAATATGCTATAGTGCTCCGCTTAAGACATCATCACAGTCTTTTTTAATAAAGTCTTTTTTAATAAAGTCTGATTTAATAAAGCTAATAGTAAATACTGACTGTGTGCTGTTTAACGCCTGTTAAAAGCTCATCTTTTTTTTGGTGCTAACATGGCTGCCAGTGCAGTTACTGAGCTTGAAGAAAGAGAGCTTGTCACACGTATTTA
This sequence comes from Colossoma macropomum, assembly GCF_904425465.1. Lineage (NCBI taxonomy): Eukaryota > Metazoa > Chordata > Actinopteri > Characiformes > Serrasalmidae > Colossoma > Colossoma macropomum. The sequence goes on along the minus strand of NW_023494795.1, from coordinate 9,700,956 downwards.
TTTGTTGTCAACTTTGATGGGAAAAAAAATAAAACATTTCGTGACACGGCCATGTAACACTATTCTTAATGTCATAAAGGCAATAAAAACCTAACCAACTGGTTTTAGTGAAACGGTGTTTAAACTGGTATTTCCTAAAACTGTGAGTATATTTTACACTCACCGAGTGTCATAAATGCAGTTTTTGTCTAAATAATAATTAGACAGTTTTCTTTCCTAAACTGTTGTGAAACAGTTATGGTTATGGTTTGATGTGCAGACTTAACAGGAAACACTCATCATGAGTTCAGATCATAAAGTTCTCAGCTGAGCAGTAAACGCTCAGCTTAGCCAAACAAACAAACCATCTTTCTCTAATTTCTACATAATTCAATCTTTAAGATGTAACTAAAGTCGGAGTGATTTATACACTGCAAATATAGCCATTTTATTTATCACTAAAGTATTATAAAATTTTAAATTGAGAAGTTTTCATTGGGGACTACTTTGCCTCACAACACTTCGCATGTTTCTCTCCATCAAGAATAGATTTAATAATGAACAATATTTCAGGTATCAGGCAGCATATCAGAACAATTTCATGAAATAACTTTCTGTGAGGGAGTTTTTAGAGATGTCTGGTTTCTCTCACCACCACTGGGAACAATTATGAGTCGAAACTTTTCTCCAGAGTGAAGCATCTCACCACAAACCACTCTAAATGACTTTGTTTACATCTTAAACATTGACTCATTGTGACAGAACGAACAAACTAGTTTCCCTAGTTAAATCTATTTCCTTTCATGTTTGGGACACCTTTCACTAAATAAACACCCTTGCACTGAATGTGCTGTTGTGGTTTGCCGTCGTTTTGTCTTACAACTCACAACCTTGTCAGAGCACATCTACCCTCACCTGCAAGTGAGGTGTGACACTCATGGAGACACTGTAAACATTTCACCTTAATGTAATAGTGTATTAGCAGAACTGTGTATTTGTAGGACAGACTTAGACAAAGAGCGTCTGAAAGACTGTTTTAGGCAACAGTTGTTATGAAATCTCAAAAATCTGTCATTCCCAAGGCAAACAAAATAATATTTTTGATTCTTACCTCTCTGGCACAGCTCCTCTGCAGGGAGAGCTCTGATACAGCCACATGTGCCATCCATGCTGTCATCACATGCCCCATATGTTCTGCAGGTATTATAGGACCAAGCATACTGCTCCTCACATCTGCACACATACTCTGTCCCGTTTGTTGAGCACACTGTAACACAGAGTAGACTAAATAAATAAACCAGCTAATGAACAAAAACAAATGCTTTTTTATTCTACCGTAAAGACGGTAGATCAGATATCACATCATGCAAAACCATTTAAGGTACTAAGTGTGTACATAAACAGGCTGGTTACCAGTGGTGATGTCCATCTCTGTGATATTCACACTGCTGTCCAGTGTAAAAGGGACACTGAAGTTCATGAGCAGCTTCTTTAAGTCAGGAATCATCAGGTTGTCAGATACGCTAATGTCAAGATCAATGATGTACTCAGAAGGTGGCCCTTCTGGAGAGAACACAGAGGGTTTTAGTTGAATTTAGTGCACTAACATATTAATGCTATATGCTTCAATTTAGAACGTGTTTTTCTTCTATACAGTGATGATTTACGAGTGAAATGCAGTGTGTGTGTGTATATATACACCGATCAGGCATAACATTATGACCACCTCCTTGTTTCTACGCTCATTGTCCATTTTATCAGCTCCACTTACTATATAGGTGCACTTTGTAGTTCTACAGTTACAGACTGTAGTCCATCTGTTTCTCTGCATACTTTGTTAGCCCCCTTTTACCCTGTTCTTCAGTGGTCAGGACCCCCATGGACCCTCACAGAGCAGGTACTATTTGGGTGGTGGATCATTCTCAGCACTGCAGTAACACTGATGTGGTGGTGGTGTGTTAGTGTGTGTTGTGCTGGTACGAGTGGATCAGACACAGCAGTGCTGCTGGAGTTTTTAAACACTGTGTCCACTCACTGTCCACTCTATTAGACACTCCTACCTTGTCAGTCCACCTTGTAGATGTAAAGTCAGAGACGACAGCTCATCTGCTGCTGCACAGTTTGTGTTGGTCATCCTCTAGTCCTTCCTCAGTGGTCACAGGACGCTGTTGGCTGGATATCTTTGGTTGGTGGACTATTCTCAGTCCAGCAGTGACACTGAGGTGTTTAAAAACTCCAGCAGCACTGCTGTGTCTGATCCACTCAGACCAGCACAACACACACTAACACACCACCACCACATCAGTGTTACTGCAGTGCTGAGAATGATCCACCACCCAAATAGTACCTGCTCTGTGAGGGTCCATGGGGGTCCTGACCACTGAAGAACAGGGTAAAAGGGGGCTAACAAAGTATGCAGAGAAACAGATGGACTACAGTCTGTAACTGTAGAACTACAAAGTGCACCTATATAGTAAGTGGAGCTGATAAAATGGACAATGAGCGTAGAAACAAGGAGGTGGTCATAATGTTATGCCTGATCGGTGTATACTCAGTGCCCTCAAATATTGGCGCCCCTGATAAACATGAGCTAAACAATCTACATTGCTGAACCTTTTGATCTTTCATTCAATACATTAACAAAACTAACAAAATCTAACCTTTCTTGAAGTACAATCTTATCATCTTAACAGAAAATAATTTTGTCCTCAAATCTGTGTGTGCCACAATTGTTAGCACCCCTTCATTTAATTTGTGCAGCCCCCCTTTGAACAGGGATGCTTAATGAGACTGGAGAACACATGGCAAAGGATCTGAGACTGTTCCTCTACACAGAACCTCTCAAGATCCTTCAGATTCTGTGGTCCACACTGGACTCTCCTCTTCAGCTCATCCCACATGTTTCCTGTGGGGTTTAGATCAGAGGTCTGGGCTGGCCATGGCAAAACCTTAATTCTGTTGTCAGTCAACAATTTTTATGTTGATTTTGAGGTGAGCTTTGGCTCATTGTCCTGCTGGAAGCTTTCTGGCTGAGGCAATCAGGTTCCGATATCATTTCTGCTGCTACTTGATGGAGTTTGTGATACCATGTATCTGAAAAAAACTGTCCAGGATCTTTGGAAGAAAAACAGCCCCACAGTATCACAGATCCACCACCATACTTTACAGTGGGGATGAGGTACTTTTCTGCATGGCTATCCCTATGTCCATGTCAAGCTCCCTCTATTTTAGTCTCATCTGAAAGTTCCAGTAGATTCTGGCAAATTGTAGGTGCTTGGGTTTGTTGGTCCTTAACAGCAAGGTTAGATTTTTGCTAATATTTTAAATGAAATGAATGAAACCTAAGGTAGGGGTGCGGGAAAAAATCGATTCTTAGATGCATCGCGATGCAGACATGAACGATTCTGAATCGATTCACAAATGTCAAAAATCGATTTTCTAAATTTTAATTTATAACGTAATGTTGACGGAACGCAAAAGGCGGAGCTTGGAAGTGCGGAAGTGCAGCGCCCGGACAGTCTGTGGCGGCACACAACAAAAACACTACTGGATGAGCGAGAAATCCGACCAGCTCCCTCTGCATTAAAGCCAGGTTAGATCAGGAGTCACAACACACATGATAAGAAAAGCCATTTTGTCCTTTCCACCAAAATCAAACCACCTTGGGAGCCGCAACATTTAATGTCCAGTATGTCTCAGTATGTGCCGATGTCCTAGTAAGGCTAAACAATATAAACGAAAACGCAGATTTACTCCGCTCTGCTTTAAGCTTTAGCTATAGCCGCTTTCCTCCCATCTCCGCCAGAAAACTTTTCCTCAGAAGTTGATCAGTTAAATGCCTCTCAGCGTTCGACTGTTTTCCGAGGCTGAAGTCGCTTCTTATTCTCCAGCTTCTTGTTCGAATTTATCCGTTCCACCTTAAATTCTAACTGAGGCGCCGAATGTAAATGCGGCACCATTTAAGGTGGAACGGGAGAATTTAAAAGAGAAGCTGATTTCATCTTCGCAACTTTTTACTGTTTGTCAGTCTCTCGTTGCAGATTTAACGTACCAGGAAACAAACTGCGCTGCTTATAAATGCGAATAACGCATCGCTGCTAGGTGACCTGCAGTCTGCGGAGTCGTTGCGAAACACGGCTTTCGCGCTATGTTGCACACGATCCGTCTCAAAGATATTTTACTGATACAGCGACCCCCCCGTCTCTACAACGAGACCAAAACCGAAGGCATAAAATCACTAAAGAAAACGGGTAGAATAGCTGTAACATGTGCTGCGTGGAGACTCATCACCACTGGATCTTATTTCACCGTAACTGCGCATTTTATCGCAGATGAGTGGCAGCAGCGTCTCATGTGCTCCAAACAAGAGCACTGAATAAGAGCCTTCCAGTTCACTTACCACATCACTTCCATTTGATTTATTAAAAAAGATATTGGAAGTAAATTCATTATGGATCATTACTAATACTTTGCTTTAAAAGTACCAGGTCACTTTAAATAACAATAACACTGAGTCACTTAGTCACTTTAAAATGTATATTGTCTCTACATTCTGTGTATATTCTGTGTATATTTAATATATTTCAGTTGTTTTTTCTTGTATTTTTATTTTTACTTATTTACTTTCTGTAGAGTGATTAGCTGAGCCTCACCACAAGCATTTCAATGCATAAATGTCCTGACATGTTGTGCAAATGACAAATAAACTTGAAACTTGAACTCGAAACTTGAGCTCACACAGTGAGAAAATATAAATGCTATATAGAAAAAAAAGATACATCGAGATGCATCGATAATCGTTTCATAATCGCATCGCAGCCCTCTGAATCGTAATCGAAATGAATCATGAGGTGCCTAGAGATTCCCACCCCAACCTAAGGTATATACCAGGGGTGCACAACTCCGGTCCCGGAGGGCCGGTGTCCAGCACAGTTTGGTGATTTACCTGCTCCAACACACCTGATTACACTTATCTGTTACATTAATGTCACTCTAAATAGATTATTATAGAGTATATTTGTTTTCTGAAAGCAGATTTGTATTTAACACCAAACCAGCAGGCAAACATATAAAAAAATCAATCAAATTTCTTCTGTCAAATAAAATATTATAACTGTATAGTTCACTCTTCCTGTATCTTAACCTCTTAATCATATACTGAGTCAGAACTACCTGTTGGTGGTGCAGTTGGTGTTGGACATGTAGCATCTAGAGTCAGAAAGAGGAGAAAGATTCAGGAAAGTTTATTAATTCTAATAATTATAATGAATAAAAAATAATGAAAGTTTGGTAATTCATTTTTTGTGTGATAGTGCATTACTTGGCCACTCTGTCTACATTGGTCCATGCTATTTATGGAAAAAATGCAGCTTTGTGCATACTTATCAGCTCCGTCATGGGTTGGCAGAACTGTCCATCATTTGGAAGAGCATTGATGCATCCACACGTGGCATTGATGATGTCATCACAGTGTCCATATGCTGTGCACGTGTCACACGGCCAGAAATACTGATCCTTACACTTGCACTGGTATCCAGTATCATTGGAATGGCACACTGTGAAATCATGAAAACACATTCAAATAAATTAGAGGTCACTGTCAGTTTCTTTTAATGTTTAAGATTCTAAAACAAATGCTTTTCTGCTTGACTTTGACTTGAATTCTGGTGTTAAGGATCTAATAACCATTTGAGATACATCTATGATCAAAGGCCAAAAATCCAGCTTTGCATTAATTTACACGTTACAGTATTGTTCAGTAAGTTTTCCCTCTTTGTTGTGTGTAATTATTGAACTGACTGAGGCAAATCACCAATGACGTGCTGTGCACACAAGCCAGGAATTCACAGCTTATTGCCATTAAAGACATTAGAAATGGCCACTTTCCCAAAATATAGACCTTACCTCATAATTGCTCATAATTTTAGATAAACAAATGAATTAATCTGTTAATGAAATGACAAATCTAACAAGAAAGAGGATGCAGCTGTGTGGCACAGGCATTTCCAATGAATGATGACTAAAAAACCGCTCTACTATAGACCTAATTTAGGCTAAACATATTAGGTAGCTGACCAGGTTATGCTATTTTTGTGCCATAATTGTGTCCATTTTCTTTCCACTGCTTTATCTCTGGTTTATGTGTAAATTAAAAAGACTGAGCTCACCTGTTGATATTTCTACAGCAGAGATTGTGGTGACGTTGTCTATTTGAAGACTGAATAGATCCAAGGATGATTTGAGTAGCTGTATCAAAATCACCTCAGAAACATTCACCTCCACCACCACAATGTATTCCAGTGCAGCAGTGCTGGCTGGATAAACAGTGAGACTGTGATTATTCTTCATATTTCAGCCACTTTCGTTTATATTGATATTTTTATTACAGTACAGTAAAAAACAACATTGGTTATGTGTCAGTTGATAACACTTTACATGAAACTTGCTACTTAACACTTACATAACCATGCAATAACGTGAGCAAAAGTCATATGCTGTGATGAGTTGTCAGGACAGATTTTGTTTAGTAATAAAACAATGTCATGTTACTATTATCAGTAATTATCATATATTTATTTGACGTCATGATGGTTTATGTCACATGATCATTTCTGTTAAATGTACTCTAGTTTAGTCATCATGACATGAAAAATTGTGGCATCTGTCTTAACAGTTACCAATGATGGTAACATGACACTGTCATATTACTGAATGAAAACCTTACGTACACTTTTCAGAAAAAGAAAGTAATCTGAAACTAAAGTCTTCAAGTATTTAATAAGTTAAAGTGTTTTGAACAGAAAAACAAAGTTCTTACTGTCTCGTTTGTTCCTTAAGTGGTTCAGCTGTCCATCTTCGTCTTCGTACTTCACCTGGAGATTAAACATTTGGACAGCTTATTATAGTAAAGTAGTTAATTTTAATATAGGCCATTTTTTCATTTCGTTTATTCACTGCACGAAGTAACAGAACATTTAGCACCAGAAATCTATAACTGTGTTTTTGTTTTTGTTTTGTTTTGTCCAGTATCAAAGGTTTCACGTCTTTTATCCGGTTTTATGGTTTTGGTGTCTGCTCAAGATTGGTGCCAACAGTGGCGAGTGGCAGAATTTCAAGCTTGTCCCATGAAAGCTGGAGGCCAGGCAAGTGCACTGGTCACCTTCGATAGCTCAGTTGGTAGAGTGGAGGACTGTAGATGTTATAAATGGCCATCCTTAGGTTGCTGGTTCAAATCTGGCTCAAAGGACATCTCATTTTAGCAAGTTACCAAAGAGGTGTGAGGGAAATTCTGACAGCTGATTTATGTTTTTTGTCAGCAAGAAACAGAGGACTTCCCTGACCGGGAATCGAACCCGGGCCGCAGTGGTGAGAGCACTGAATCCAAGCCACTAGACCACCAGGGACCAAAATGAGAAAAATTTTTAGACAAAAAACTTTTTCAAGGTCACGAATGCAGCTGCAATGATCATGTCTCCTTGTTGGAGGGCCTGGCGTCCAAAGCAATTCCAAAAGTTTAATGCAGGCGCAAGGGGTCATGTGTCTGAAGGTTTTTTTATTCAAAACAAGCAGAAATGCAATGGTACCCGAGGGCCTCTGTCAGCTGAAGCCAATGACAGTTTCTTTATGCAAATTTTTTACACTACCAGGTGAAGATAAGCATTCTTACATCACCACTGGGTGCACCAGAATGCAAATAAGAATGGTATGAGGCTCTTTCAGCATTTACAGCAGCCTCCTCAGAATGTATTAAATTAGTGTATATTAACAAAAAACAATGCAGTTCATAAGATAACACATCAGATATTATTTTTGGTACCATTTTCAGTTTAGTCCAGGTCAAACAGAATTTACTAAACACCTCTTTCTGGTTTTATTGGTATTTCACATACTGTCCTAACTTTCTTGGAATTAGGTTTGTAGTATATCAGGCCAGATGAAGTAATGTCTATTGCCATTCCAGCCATATACAGGTATACAGCTGGAAGAAATAGTTTTCTCCTTGGCTTTGGGGCAATAAACAGAGTGAGGGTGTGTAACACAGAAAGTCTTTCACAAGTAGCAGCATAATAGTAAAACAGTAGGCGTCTAAGCAGCTTACTGGACTTTCCTAGAGTCTAAAGAGGGCCATAAAATAACTGACAATAGACTATGTTCAAAACAAGTATACTGAACATGTCGAATAACATAATGAAATAATTTACTGAGTAACAGGTGTTAATATTTGAGGGGACGGGGTAATAAAGGGCAGCTTGTTGTTGATTCTGACTGCACCCTGTGAGGATGGGTTGGGGGATCCCGTTTACACTTAAACATGTTTAAGATCCGTCTCTGCCCAGCTGGCATTTCATGCGGTCAAGTGAAACCCGAATGTGATCCAATCACCGAAAATGCATGTTAATGCAAGGTGTGAACAGGCCCTAAAACTTAATGGGAGACACATGTGAGAAAACTGGAGACTTCAGCAAAAGTCTTGTTTAGTCTTTCTATCTGACCTCATTGTTGTCTATAAGAAATTACATATATGTTAAGATCTCTTTCTTCTTTCCTATGACACCACCCTTCATTTATTTAATCTCCAGTCAAAATGGCCATTAGGTACACTGTATTCATTTTTCATGAGATGTTTATGAGGAAATTAAACATAAGATAATCTTTCTTGCAGAACAGGAAAACTGAGGGAGAATAAGTGAAAAGACAGGATTTTCCAAAACTAGCAGCTGTGCAAAACCTGGTAGACCACATAAGCTGTCACCATCAGACAAACAGTATCTAAAGCTTCCATCTTTGAGAGAGAGGAGAAAATCAAGCTGCTTCAGATCTGAAAACATCCACAGGTGTTTCTGTCCATCCTTCCACTGTGAGAAGACGACTCAGCGCTGTGGGTCTGAAAGGATGTGTAGCTGTTAAGAAGCTCTTACTGAGAAAAGGAAACTGAAACAAAAGCAGAATATCTGCAAATCAAACAAAGAAGCTGCTGGTGTTCTCAGAACAAAGGACTGACCAGTCCAGACGTCAACATCACTGAATGTGTTTGGGGTTATTTGGATCGTGATAAGCAGAAAATGCAACCAGCTTCTAAGACTGAACTTTGGAGGTGTTAAAAATATTCCTGCAGATTTCTTGGAAAAACTGAAAGCAGGTCTCCTGAAAAGAACAGGGAACGAGTGGACACACTAAATACTGAAACAAGTGACATAGTATTTAGTTGCTGAGGCTTTTGTGTAATTTTCTGTTAAATATGTCGCTGCTGTCGGAAGAAAAGCTCATATTTCCAATTTTGTCATTTTTCAGTTTTTGACATAATTTGAAAATGTCTGTTCTCCTTTACATTGTGTTTCAAGATAAATGGAACAAAAGAAATGACCCAAAATGACTTGGAAAAAAGTCTGGTTCCATTGACTTACATTAAAAGTAAAGTAGGTTTTTTCCTTCTCCTGTAAAGTTACCATTTTGGAGATACGAGGTTTTGTTCCGACAACAGTGAAATGTTTGCAGAATGAATAACTTGTACTTTATGTTTTGTTTTTGACTGGAAATTAAATAAAAATGTTCTCTGACTTCTGTCAATACTGTATGTATCTTGTTAATGGAAACTATTTCTGTTTATCTGGTTTAGCTGTAATTACCTTCTTGGTTTAAATCCTGCTTTATGACTAAGACATAGTGATACAAAAACACGAATGACACAAATGTCAAACAAATCTTACAAAATCAGTTGAAAATTCTCAACATTTGTTGCACATCTTCATGTTGTTCATTATAACGTATTATCCATAATGTAACTGTAAAATGTATTATGTCAGCACCTGATATGTGATCCCTGTCAAAGGTCTTTAAATGTAATTTGGTTTATGTTTTGTCATGGTTATTAACCAGAATGCAATCCACTTTAGTGTTGTGTCACTCTCCAACCTTGACATGACTATGTGTGTGATTGTGTGTACTGTAAACTTTACCTTCGCAGGGTAGCTTGGAGCTTCAAAGAATCCTTGCGTTTCCATAACACAGCTCACTAGTACAAAAGCTGTAAATGTCAGGGTGTATTTTGATGCCATCTAAATGTCTATTGGTGTAGGATATCTGAAAGTGACAAAGTAAGAAATGGCATGTTTATGGACGCTTGAATCCTTATTATATAAAAGATAGGAGGGAAACGCTTAACAGTGCTCACCAATTTGATGCCAATAAATCATGACTGAAGAGAACAGGTGACAACACAGAAGCAGTTTAAGTTTCAGCAAAGTATAAAAACATACAAATGATAAATCTGTTCACTTCATTGGTTTCCGGTTGACACCATCACTGTATTTTCCTCTGTAGAGAAAAGAACACAGATGAAAATAAAGAACATAGAGCATTAATAATGTTTAATGACCAAGCATGTCAATTTTCTTACTATAGTCTTGAACACGAATCCTAAATCTTCTCATTTTGTTGTGTTACTACTTTCTCCTCAGTGTTTCCTTCACAATGCCTCAAACACTGTGTTACTGAATGCCACGAGGACCTGTCCTGCACACTTCTTTCTACCTTCTGACTTTAGCTAAATGAAACTAAATAAATGACCTCCAGCTTCAATTTTGAGGTCAGTACAGTATAAATTAATAAACACATGACTCAAAATTTCCATGTAAACAAGTAGCCTGCATCAAGGACTTTCAGCCAAACAATCCTGTCTCAGTTGCTTGGGGTGAAAACCTCAACCTCAGGTCGAACAGGTTTTGAGTGAAGGCATCTTTCTTGCATCACATTAGATTCCACATTAAACTAGATATTACCGCTTTCCAGTATAGTATCTCCAAAACAGTAAATTTACAGGAAAGGGGAAAAATGTTCTTAACTTTGAAAGGAAATGAACGAAATTAATCAGTCCAATCATCATTAAAATTGAACAAAATGACAAAAAATACTGCTGCAATTTTCTAATTATGTGAAAAAAAAAATTAAAATGATAGAAATAGATATGCAAGCTTATGCTTAGATATCCAGAAGCAGAAATATATTTTACCATATACAAGTTTAAAAGCACCTGTCATATTAAACGCTGTTGCTGTATTCAGTACCAACTTATACTGTCAATATTCAAAGACTATAAACTAGAAACATGAAAGTATTTTCTAGGTTGTTGTATTCAATACGTTTTGGGGAACAGCAAGAGGTTATTAAATGATAAATAATACACTAATTATCAATTAGTAATAGTTTCATCTACATCATCTGCTTTGGCATTTTATTTTATTCTGAGTTCTTCTATGTATCTGCAACAAATTTGGTTTTGTATTACTGAAAACACTTGATTCCAAACCCTAGGAACTGTGTAATATAATTCTACTACTAGTACTACTACTACAAATAATAATAATAATAATAATAATAATAATAATAATAAATCATCAACAATTGTCATCAACTTGTCTGTTGATCTTCCAAATAACCTCAGTGTTCTTGGAGGGTAGAGGACGGAGGCAAAACAGGGAACTATAAACAATTCAAGTTAACATCCTGAAGTTACTTCCTTTACAGTAGTGATCTTCATAAACGCTGCCTTTAGCACACACACATAGCACTCCTCTGGCACTAAACCTTCACTAGACATTGAGGCTCCTCTAACATCATATTTCTGAAATTCAGCTAAAATCAATGACATTTCATTCACAGCCCATATATATAGGTCAAAAGTTTGGGATCACCATTCACCCATTTAAAAGTTTGCAATTTTCAATAACATAAAGCCAGTCTGGTCGCAGGGACATGTATATGATGCTGATTTAGGTATGATAGGTTCAAATAATCTGTAGAAAAAAAATTTAAAAAAAAAACAAAAAACAAATAAAAGTTACGTGTGAAGAATGCTGAACAGAGCTGTAGATGTTACATAATAAGTGAGAAAACTGTCCAACATTGAGACTGAAGTTATACTAAAATTAACATCCAGAATGCCTCATATTTGCTAAGTGATATTAAGTTAAACAATTCTTTACAGTACATATATTAATCATTTTATAATTTATTATCCTTCCCAAAAAACCTAACTTGCAGTACTGAATAAAACATGTTAAAACAGCTGCTGGTCTTGAGTTCATAATGTTTTTGTTGACACTGTGGAAGCTTTTACTGTAAATAAAGTAACAGTACTTTTTAACAGTAGTTATTAATATGACAAGTGATCTCAGACACTCAAACGGTTGTGTGTTTGACAGGAAACTTTAGATCAGTTCAAACTTAACCAAAGTTTTTATCAGCCAAGCAAAGTAAGCATTTGAAGTGTTTCACGTGTTCCAAAAGTTGAAATGAACAGATATTAACATTTAAAAAAAAAAATTAAAAATGATTTTCCCAAAAATCCCAAGAAACTTGTTCATCTTACCTTGACTCCAACAACCAAGCAACCAAAGCTCACACTAATCCACAGCACACAGGTTTGAGACTCTAAAGCGTTTTTTTTTCCCTTGACAGCTGACCCGCCTACAAACCTTCCTGGAACAAGGTAATGGACCTTACTGTGTTACACAGTTGCTAGTCTAGCTTGGGTTACTCTCTGTTTTCTTTGTTCTATTGTAGAAGCAGTGGAGATTCATCCAAATATCATTGGTCACTGTGGAATATAGGCCTGGACTACAAATCACAACAGCTACACATTTAGAATGTATGTATAATAAAGAATGCTTTAGATTTTGCTACTTTTTAGTGGTTTTGATAAAATTTACTGACCCATGATTCAAACACTGACGGTGAAATAATAAACAGCTGAAGCTTCACTTTAAAGCTTTTTTCAAATCTCGGTGATGCCACAGCTGTCCTGAACTAGGAGCCCCAAAAAGGCCTGGTGGCAGTGTGTGATGGAAAGCTTCCCACGATGGTACAACTGAATGAAGATTTTCAAAATATTTATCGCTGTTGTGGGAAGAAAACCTCGTATCTCCAAAATGGTAACTTTACAGGAGAAGGAAAAAACATACTTTTAATGTAAGTCAATGGAACCAGATGTTTTTTCAAGTCGTTTTGTGATGTTTCTTTTGGTCCATTCATTATGAAATTTCTAAACTATGTACAGGGCAACAGGCATTTTGAAATTATGTCAAAAACTGAAAAATGCCACAAATGGCGATACGAGGTTTTGTCCCGATATGTTAGTACTAATATAATTATTGGTATGCTGTAATTGGTAGTAATAAAAATGTATGGAGAGCTCTAAACTGAGAAGAATAAGTTAAGTGAACTCTAGGCCCCTCAGGTTGAGTTAACTCTGACTTGAAATATAAAGTTGAGCTGACTTTTCATTTTTTTTGTCTGTAATGCAGTTTTCCTTGCAGCTCGCAGTGGTGTCTGGTTCAAACAGTGAGTTTTTCTTTGTAGAACTCCTTTGAGTGAAAAGGACTGAACATGTGGTGTTTAAAGGAAAGGCAAAACCAGCAATAGCTAATTTATCTTCAGTTCTTTTTTTTACTAAATTCTTTAAAATTTAGTAAAGCTTAAGTTGGATTAGCTTTCATGCTAACTAGCAAACATACTTGTAAACCACAGACAAACCAGCCATTTTAATTCAGTAAATACTGTGCTTAATTATTTTACACACAGTGTTTACAGAGTGTAGCTCTCCAGTTCTGTTCTTTAGACTGAAGAAGACTTTTTTGGTAATGAAAGGCTTGTTATTTGAAGCTGTGTCAGACCTGATAACAGAGCTGATGCAGCTAATAATGAGGCTGAAATTCTCTACTAAAGACTTGAGACTCGAATGAAGTGACTTGCAATCATTTCTGGCACTCAGTACTGAATTACATAAAAACAGGACTACATGTTTATCTGTCTTCATCTCTCTCTCTCTCTCTCTCTCTGTTACATAACTTGGTTGCTTTTATTCACACTTTAGTTTTCCACCTGTTCTATTCACATCACTCACAGCCCTGCATTATCGTCAGGTGGTCCATTTAGAACATTACCTAAATGTTTACATCCCGATTTAGGACTTTTAGTTTCTGTTTTGCATCACTTTTCAATCCTGACCCACACGACAGCCACAGGCAAAACTTCAGTGCCCCCTGCTGTCATGTTTTAAAATGACAGAAAATACACCTATTTCCACCTGTAACTAAATATGGGATTTTTTTCCTTTTGAATGACTCAGCCTTGTAGCTCAACATGTTTAAGACATCCCAGTTCCTGTTCTAATACACCTGTTTTAACTCAGAAAGAACTGTGTTATTAGCTGGTTACCTGCTACTAGAAAGCAAGCAGTGAAAACTGCATGCAGTGCATGCAGGGTCACAATATATTATTTTTTTGATACAGGTGCACGAAACGATGCGCTTTAAAATGTAATTTTATTTAACCCAATCCATAATATTCCTAAAACAAAAAAAATATTCCTTTCACTATCAATATAAAAAAATTAAAGAATGGGAAAAAAACTGATTCAGTTGGATAACCCTGGACAAAGTTAGCTTCTTATTCAATTTTTCCGTTCCACCTTTAACGGTGTAGCAATTACATTCTGGTGTCTGAGAAACAGTCAAATAAGAAACTGGTGAATAAGAAGCTAACTTTAGCTTTGTGTGGCCTGGATGGTTTATTAGCCAAGCTATTTGAAAGGGTGAACAGACAGAGCAAACTTGAGCTGCATTCCTCTCCTGTTAGCAATATTTAGATTTCCTGGTCGAGTACAACAATGAGTGGTGTACTGACAAAGCATGGGTATATGATACACATCCAAACACCTCAAATATGCTAACTCGTTCATGAAGACCTTACCCAAACGTCTCAGCTACTGGAGCGAGGAGAAAACAAGCTCAGTGTCGATTCTGAACAGATAGACAAAGTCCCCAGGGCTGCTTACAGCTTCTGATTTGCACCACCATTCTGTTGTAGAGAGTTTGCTGGGAGTGGCTGAGCCACTTGCACTCATTTCAGACAGAAAATGAGAGCCACACTTTAAATCCCAAACACAAGACCCCACAATCCTTTCCGGCCCACGAAAGTATTTAAATTTTCTATTAATATTAGCCAGCTCACTACAGTCCTCAGCATGCACTGCAACAATGCGTGCTCCGACTCTCCTACCCCAATCCACAATCTATGGGACAGCGGTTACACCTCAGTTCTACGCCATTTCACACCAGTCATGTCACCAAACATACCAGCTACATTTCAGCTGCAGTTCAACCAACATAAACACCTAATATTAGCTCAGCTGCTCAGAAATTGAGCCCAAATGTTCATGAATTTGCAGCAAAGAAAGGAGGCCAGGTGTGTTGTTCAAGCGGATAGGTAGGTTTAAAGACCGAGTACCAGGGGACATTTACATTTTGGACATTTCAAGTATACATGTAATATTTTAGATCTACTACAAGTGTCTGTATTTTACTATTAAAGGTTTTGCATATTTTGAATAAACAATGGCCAGTTCGGGTTACAGAACAACATTAATTAAATAATAATAAAATACATAAATAAAATAAAATAATAAAAACATTTGGTCTTACTTCATTTGGATAGTCCACTATAGTCCCCTACAGATTATCTACAGATGTTCAAATTGTTAACAACCTATCTGTTGAAACTCCACCGATTCTAAACAGTGGTAGGGTTAGGGTTAGGATTTGGACCAGGGTGAGGGTTGGGTTTAGGTTTTGGTTTGAGGTTAAGGTTAGTACTAGAGCAGGTTTAAAGAAAATTATGGCCGATTTAGCAGATATTTAGTTGAATGTAACTTGAAAGTAAATTAACTATCTACAAAGCATCTAAAGTGGACTATCCAAATAAAGTGTTACCAAACATTTTGTCCTCTGGCCCACAGATTTGTTGAGATTTTCTAATATGTCCCTTTTACTAGTGTTTGACACACCCGTTCTAGATAGATCAGTTTCTATTTTCATCCTAATAGTTGCACCTCTTTTTTATTTCCATTAGACAAAAGAATGTTGGTTAGAAGAATATTAGGACTTATTCACCAGTATCTTCCTGTTTTTCTTAAATTTGTTCTTGAGAAAGGTCCTGAGAAAAAGTCTGTCAGATTCACAAGTTCTTAAACTGCAGAACTGTATAGACCTCTGTGCTCTTGTGTGCGTAGATCCTGTTCTTACCTAAGAATAAATCCCAAATAAGAAAACACTGGTGAATGTCAGAATCATTGTGAAAACTGCGTAAGTGGGTCTTAAGAAGAAATGTCTTCTTAAGAATGTTTGGTGAATGAGGCCACTGTAAATACAATGATATTAAAGTGCATGTAATAATGCCCAAGTTTATATTGCTGAGGTTAATGAAGAGTTTTGGATAAAAACTAACGGTAATAATGTTAACAAAGAAGCAGTTATAACACTGTTACGATGCTGCATTATAACTGACTATTTCTGGAACCGGAGACATTGATAGTTTAGCATGTCTGTTTACATATAGTAATTTGAAGAGTGCAAGATAAGCATATTTGGCATATTAAATAAGTGTTTAATGGCATTTTCATCAGGTAACATGTCTTTAAAGCAAATTAGTTGTATTGAACACTTGTTACACGTGAGGTGATGTGAGCAGTGTGCCCCCCAGAGCATTTGTAAGGTATTGCTATTTCAATATAGTTAATTCTGAGCCTTTGTAAACTCTATAGTGTTTTGTCTTTTCATATGCTGACTTACTGGGAATATAACCTTTGGCCAGGACAGTGCATTATTCGCTTCAGTCTTGTATAATTGCTAATAAACTCTGCATCAGTATTGAAGTCTGTGTTTTACACAAGCTTAACATCTCACAGTTCTCTAGCTTCTTGGCATGCCAAGGCAAATTCCACATGATTCGAAGCAATGTCTTAGTTATTTATCTGTATATAATATGCAAGTTTACACAAAATCCATCACCGCAATGCACCACAAAACAATTGAGTATAATATAATTGATTGCAATCACTATATGCACACAGTTGATTATGTTGCAAGCATATAGTGTCTAAGTGGAGCAGGTGTTCTGCCTGTATATGTGGGAGCCAGCAAATAAAGGGCAACATACTTGGCAAAATTGGAGTTAAAATCTAGGCAGCATGCATGGGGCATCAACAAAAATAGGTTGAGGAATTTTGGTTGGTTTGGAACAGATATGAAATTATTTCTAATTTATGCTCAGCCTACTCTAGCAAGTGTTTCCAAGGTAAAACAACTGTCCATCATTGATGTAACCCCCAACACAGCCTACTATAAACAGCATCTTATGTCACTGGTTTAACCCCCAAAAAATAAAACTTAACTCACTACAACCAATAAAATACATTAACTAGGGTGTATACTCATTAACTTCTTAAATAGACTTGTTAATTTTTGAATAAATTGTTCTGAATTCACTGGACTGGCGACCTGTCCAGGGTGTATCCTGCCTTCCGCCCAATGACAGCTGGGATAGGCTCCAGCACCCACCGCGACCCAGAAGGATAAGCGGTTTAGATGATGTATGTATGTATGTTCTGAATTCAATACACCAAATCAAAACATTTGATATACTTCCAGGTAGATAACTCAGATGCAGTCAGTGTGGAAGCAGCTCAACTTAATAAGAGTAACTACAAAAAGAACCAACAAAACACTGGCAGTAATTGTAAAATCTTATGTTTGAGGCTTTAATGTTAAATGTACCCAGGTTTATAATGGATTTTCATCTATCAAAAGCAAGTAGAGCTACTATAACATATATCGCAGAAAGGAATCCTTCACCAAGCAATATTACCAATCACCAATAATTTTGACAATTATTACTTTGTTAAAAAAGTTTGCTATAAGATGAAAGAAGTTAGATAAGAAACTAATGTTTTTAGCCTTTATGCTAGTCTCTTCAGAAAGTGTGTTTTGGCTCATATTTTGACAAAGAAAAATATGAAATTTACACATTGTAGACATTTATGTGTGTGTATGTATGTAGAACAGTGCAGTATATTGTTTTATGTCAGTCAATTTGTTAAGCTAACTGGCAAGAAAAGTAGCTAATTAGCCAAATTAAACACATAGGAGACACTTTAGAGCAGCATAAAATGGCCAAAAAGACAATAAAATCATTAATTGCAGTTATCAGAATGGTTTCAGCGATCTCTTGAGCAGAATAGAAATAGAACTCAAACATTCCATTGGTTCCCCTCTGGGTCAGATCTGTTTTGGATGTGCAGTGTAAAAACACCTTTGTGAACAGTGTGTCCCAATTCAGGGGCTGCGCCCTTCAGAGGCTGCATTTGAAGGCTGACTGCATCACAGACTAGGCTGTCCCATTTAGAAGTCTCCTTCACATGCGACCGAGAAATGTGTGCTTCTTTACCACGGCGACAAAGGGTCCAATGGGTGCATCCTTCGCCAGCTGACATATCCCGAGGTTCACTGTGTGCCAGCGAGGATTCAAGAACATGGCAGCATCAACAGAGAAGCGAACAGCAGCTGAAGAGACACTTTTAAATATAAGTATTGGGTTTAAACTGAGGTGAACAGCTAACGATACAAATGTAAAAAAAAAACAACAACAAAAAAACCAAGCATCTCCAGCTTTCATAAATGAAAAAATAAACAACTAAAATCAAAGTTTCTGGCTCCATCTTTAAAGAACTTTAAAGAACTTGACAAGAGCTGCGTTTCGTGGCACAATGGTAAGGGCGGGAACAGAGGTGCTGTGATGCAAACAGAAAATCCGCCGTAGAGCAGACCGTCTCATTTCAGTTCAGCCTACACGGGTCTAAGCAGCCTTCGAAAGACATACCTTCATAGACTGTGTCCTTTGAAGGATCCATCCCCTGAATTGGGACACACTGCATGTCAATGCTTCTTTATTAAACACTACAACAAAATATGTGGCTAATGCATGTTCAAGATTATTTAACCAAAAAATTAAACACTCAGCATCAAAGTTTTTAACTTGGGAAGATTAGTGTGAAATTCACTGTACCAAAGCGGAGCTACTGCCGTTATCCACCAGAAAGTTCTCTGAAGTTCTTGTGACATAGGGTTGACATTTTCATTTGTTAATACATCAACAATTACAAAAATCCATTTTTTTTGCAGATATATCGTGTATAGGGATTTTTTTTTAACACTACACTAAACTGACAATGTGGGGCAAGCTTGGATTCAGTTAGCTTAAGTGTTGACAAATGTATCTGAGTTGCTTGACGATGAAGATGCAGTGAACCCGCTGTTGTCCGATATGTTGTACCCATCTGCAAAAGACCAGTTTATAATTAGTAGCAGACTAATTACAAAACAAGATTCTGCACAAATGTTTGGTGCAATTTAGAAATGAACCAAATGGTGAATGAAAAATAAGTGCTAAGTGACAGTATGGAACGGGATGTCAAAAATTTTATCTAAGGACATATAATTAGGCAAAATTTTACCTAAAGAAAGAATTAGGCATCTTTCTTTGTTCTATCTAGCCTTTGATGATGGCAGGATAATGGTGTGACAAAACTTTTAATTACAAAGAAAGATACATCATACATGCGTATTCATATCATATGAATCAAACTTCTGTTCAATTACATACTTCTCCGTCGTAACCGCTGAAGGAAAGCAAAGCCACTTGAGGAAGAAGGTCCCGCACTTGTACTCTGTAATGTAAAACGATCAAAGATTCAGTATTGTTAATGTTAAGGTGTAAGTAGCTTTGAAAGGAAGGAAGTTCTGATATGAAGGTTATTTACCCTAGTGCGGTTAGAGCTACGGTTCACCAGTGACAACTTTCCTGCCAGTGCCTCTCGAATCTGCAACCACAACACAAGTGAAAGAATTGTTAGTGTTTTTTAAAAACAGATAAGTGTTTAAATATTATCAGCTCGATAGTCAAAAAATAGAATTGGATCCTGACAGTGTTTTTATATTTGTCAAGGCTCACAAAGAATACATACCTTACTGTCCAGCAATGTTCCGAACACCAAAATGAAGAAACCCTTCGAAGAGATGAAATGAAACAGTTTTAAAGTATAAATCAAATATAAAGTATCAATCAATCAAACGTGAATTCTTTCACTGTAGAATATCTAATATAATATAATCAAAATCATACTGTTAGGTTTCCGTTAAACATTTTTAGTATATCTATTTTTGAAGTTACACATTTCTAAGTAGCAGCATGTACTGTGTCCTCCACAATTGGCAGCCTTGTTTGAAATGAGTAAAAAGGCTATAAAATGTCGTTTTGTTAATCAGCTTAATCTGCTCTGAAAACGTGAGAAATCTAACCTTTTTAATCATTCTTTTTTTACTAAAAACACATGTGCCACAATTATTGGTAGGCATAGAACATCTTATGATGAAAATCATGAGTTGGTGTAGTGTAATGTGTAACACCTCTGCCTTCTACGCTGTAGACTGGGGTCAATCCCTGCCTGGGTGAGCAACCAACACTATACCAATAAGAGTCCTTCGGCAAGATTCCTAACACTACCTTTCCCTACCTGTGTAAGATATTTAGACTGTAAGTTGCTCTGTATAAGAGTGTCTGCCAAATGCTGTAAATGTAAAATGTTATGCAATCCCAGTCATGTTTCTAAAGCACATCTGAGTATTTAGGAACTCTTAAGAGGTCACCCATAGCTTCTTTTTTCTCTGGGACATAAACATGAGGTGACATGCAGGCCAAACGCAACAAGACATCCTTCAACATGGGGAAGGTCAAAGAATGCACAAATAAAACAAGACAAAAGTTGCTGACCATCACAAATCGAGCAATTGCTATAATAACTTTCATTATTTAGGCAAAAATCAAGAAATTCAGACAGCTGAGTCTGTGGCAGTGAGAAGGATGGTTTAAGAGGCAAAAAGGATCAGAGCACAGTTACAGGAGTACTGGTTGCATTCTGTGATCACCAACCTCCAAGCTAATAAAAAACTGTGATCACTAGACAAAGCATTTGTTCTCATCGAACCACAATCACCTAGAGGTAACTAAGTGTAACTTTCTGGAACCAGGTTCCAGTGGTGAGATGCAAAAGTCAGATTTTTGGGACAAATCGTATAAGTGAGTTAGCATAAAACGTCAGGGACATTTAGAAAATACCCTTATTTATAGTAGGAAGAATGGTGGAAGATCTGTGATGCTGAAGGGCCATTTTAATTCCAAAGGCACTGGGAAATTGCATCATGGACTAAATATGAAAGACCAGGAGATTTTATAACAAAACTGGCTGCCTCTACCTTATAGATAAAGCAGGGTCATGATTAGCCAGATAATAATATAGGCCATACCGCAAAATACACAAGTCTTGATTCACTAAACACAGGATGAAGTTTTTGCAGGGTAAACCTTGTCTCCTCAGCAGAATCATACTGAAAACCCTTGCTTGGTGTTATCAGTGAGAAAAATACCAAACGTAAGGGTAACTGTCACGTGTTTTGAGAAAAAAATATAAGTAATTAATTTTTTCTTTGAATAATTTTGCCTCTTATTTAACATTTCTAGTGTTAGATCAAGCTGTTAAACAAGAGAGTCCATATTTTTACTAGGGTTGTCAATTATTGTAAATTCCTCGGAAAAAAAGGCACTGGGAACGTCACTGGGATGGTACCCCTCATGCCACTAGGGTGGTACCCCCTATGGGTATGTCTTCGGGACCAGTAGTTAGGAAACAAAATTGTACCATATTGTTATAGATATAGTTCAGAAGTTAACTGACTCTATACACCTTTTCCTGACTTTTTTCCTATTTGAGAACATTTTAAAACAAATATGTCCCTTTACCCTCAGAAAGTGAATGTAGCATTAACTAATTTAACATTTACAACTGGACCACGGTCGCACCTTGTATCTTGTAAGTGTCTTGGTGAACAAAAATTTACCATGGACACTGGACACTGTATGTTGCAATTACAGATAAAATACATAAGCTCAAATATAACAAATATAAATGTAAAGAATATAACATTCTACCTGCAGTGAATTGAGGAGTGCAAACACAATGTGAACTCCTAAATCAGATGACACCATGGTCCCAATGCCGAATCCCCAGGTCAGACCAAAGAGAGGGGTTAAAATGGCCACACATCTGGCAATGACCACTAAGGCATGTTTCTCATCTGGCTGAGTGGCGACACCAACTCCCCTCCTTAACATCTTGTATAACACCACAACAAGCACCAGGAGGTTTATAGCTACAATAGTCAGAGCAGGAATCACAAACGCCAGGAGGGCCTTAGTTTTGTACCAGTTCAGCCAACAGGCGTTCTCTTCCTGGACGTATCCTCCACCTCCAGCTGTTACTGCCACAGTGATGACAGCTATGAGTAACGGGGCTACATAGCCAACAGTAAACGCTATGGCCATCATTTTGCACCTGGACATTCCAGAAAACACCATAACAGTCCGGTAGAGAAGCAAGAGTGCTGAAAGCAACATCCAGAAGAAGAGAGCAAGGTAAAAGAAGTGCATGAAGAACGTTGCTGCACTGCAGGGGCCCTCTGGTGTCTTCCCTCCTTCTTTAACAATAGCTGCTCCAATGATGAAACATATATTTGCAATCAGGAGGGACAGAGCGATGTTGACTATGGAGACATGGCGCATGTAGGATGTGTCATTCCTCGTCATTGTCTTCCAAATAATGCCCTCAATGATGAGGCACAAAATCAAGCTGCCCATTGAAATGCCAACACCAATATATGTTATAAAGGCTAAAGCAGGATTATCCACAAAAAAAGGAGACATCAGGATCGAGAATGAGGTTGTGTGGTCGCATTCACACTTAAACTTGCCAGTTTGGTTCACTACAGGTTTTGCTCTACATCCAGTTGAGTCCCATCCTCCATCCCCATCCAAAAGACTGAAGTTCCAAAAGACACACTGAGGGTTTTTAAATGACGTGTGATTTAAATCGAAGGAAAGAGAGATGTTCTGAACTGTATTGTTCAAAATTACTGCAGCCACATTTCCATTGATGACGACATCAGCTGTACTGCTGCCATTGTTGGTTGCATTTCGAACAGGCAAAATATTGTCAAGAGCTTCAAAAACTATGATGGTGATAAAAGTGAATTCACTTTTTGCCACCCCTGGGATCTCTATTTGTGTTGTTAGATTTTGACCAAATGTTCCATTAAAAGAGTCAGTAAAATTATTTTTTTTAAGTTGGATGCTTGGAGTATTTATCTCCAAGCTTTTATTCAAGAGTCTCCCTCCAATAGACTCAACAGACTTCAGAAGTTCAGAGCTCGCATTCTTAGTTGCGTCGTTGCTGTTCAGTGTATTCCATGTTGTATCGTTTGATCCGATGGTTTCCAGTGTATTTAGGAATTCCTTGAAATTGAAATACTCATTAAATACAGCACATGTGGACAATCAAATTGATTAGGCAACATATGTTTTTACCAAAATCACACTGTAGCAAAGAGTTATGAGGTTATTTGAAGTACAAGTAATGTAAACTTGTCAATGTCAAGCTTAATTCTAACTTACTTATTCACTTTTGCACTTTGAATACCACATATTGTTGCTGAAGGAACAAAACTTTGTACCTACAAATTTGGTAACTTTACAAGAAAGGGAAAACAATCTCAATTTATAATAGAAATTTAAAAGAAGTACTTTTGGATCGTTCTATTGATCTATTCACTCTGAAAATTCTGTACAAAAGCCGACTGTTTAAAAAAAAAAAAAGTTTTGTTCCAACAGTGACGATATACTGAATTAAATAAGATATAAAAACTGTTAAAACAATAAAAATGAACATGCGTACCTCCATGGTCGTTTGGTTAACTGCAACTGTCTGTGAGAGACTTGCAATGGTTTTCAGCAACTCAACAATCGTTAATACAGTCGCTGTAGAGTTTGTTATGTTAGGAGCATTATTCTCAGCAACAGTGCTGAGATTAGCCACAAACTGTGGGATTTCTAATGGGTCTAAATGCTACAGATAAAGGAAAAGCACAAATCATTAAAGTCATTGAAATTGCATAATTCAGACAAAATTATCATTTTTGAAAATGATCTTTCAGGACAAAACTGCATTACCTCAGCTTGTACTTTCAGATTCTGAATGACGCGCAGGACACAGTTATCTTTTATACTCCAACTTCCTCCTCGTGTTTCACATGTACCTGTTTTATTACCAGCCATGCCTTCAGGACAGGGAGCATACCTCACATCTCCCACCTTTCCAGGTCCGAATGTTGGGTCATTGCAATCAGAGTCTAAAGAGGAATGCATGAGTAAATACATGAGCAAACATGAGAATTTGAAAACACAGGCGGAAACATGGCGAAAAACTGTAAATAACAAATGGAACAAGCACACACTAATGTCTGAGTATGTACACAGACAGTCCTATAAGCAAAACTTGTACTGTCTTTTTTTTATTGTTTTGTCAATAAAAGCTTGGTGTGTTATCTTTAACATGCTTTGTCATGATCATATTTTTTCTGGAAGACGTATTCTTGAGAAGAAGAGGAGGAAGAATAGGGAAGTGTCATGATGGCGATGCATCACTGTATATTACATTTTAAAAGAATAAATCTTAAACAGTATTGTAGTCCTATGGCATGCCTAAAAACAGAAAACTGTTATTTAAGAGAAACTTTGGATTTGTTCTACACTAAATATAAAACTATGTAAATATGTTTGCTCTGTTTGTCATTTCTTGTCTTGCTCGAGTCTACTCACTAGAATTATTCTTTAGTGTAGTATGACAGCTTCTGGGACAGGAAATGCCTGTAAATGATTGAAATTTCGGAGAGCACTGTCCTTATCACAATGGCAGAGGTCTGTCTAACTACAGATCAGATACTGCTTCTTATTCTTTGGACGTACTTTGTGTCTGGCAAACACTGAAATCTCAAACACTACACAGAATATATATTTCCAAACCAAAGCTTTTTGTCATCCTTCCACATAGTTGCCCTCTTTGTAATAAATACAAAACAATGGACAGAACACTGAAACTCACACACTGCACATACAAAAAAATTAAAGTGGGCTGGAAAACCAAATTTGAAAAAAGAAGGATCTAAAGAAGGACTGATTACTCACTGGTACCAGTGGATGTTGTTATCTGGATGGTCTTTGAGCTGTAACTGAAACCACGTAACTCCGTTAAGCTGAGTTGACATTTGAATTGTACTGGTTTGTTAGTAGTTGGACAGCTGTTTGTGTTGATTGTATATTTGCAGGAGATGCATCCTGCACCTGTGTAACACAATTAAAATAGTCAATTAAAAAACTTGAGTTTCATATTCTTTGCAAAATGATGGTTAAAGCAAATGAAGTGACGTCTTTTCAGTCCTTGAAAAAGTGTGAACAACATGCATCGCCTTGTGTTTATTCTGTGTTATCCATGCATTTCCTTTCTGTTTGAATTTACGTGCAGAGGTGCACAGTAATGAATTACATATACTGTTGTTACTGTTCTTGAATACATTTTCCCTATAACAGTATTTTTTCAAATTTAGTTAATATTAGTTAATTTGCTACTTTGATTTTTTACCAATGTTACAGAGTAAAAATACATTGAGAGCGCATCAGTTCATTAAACAAGCCGAGATTTCTGCTTTTCACAACTCAGCTTCAGCCTAAGGGATCAGCTACCTAGCAAGCTGATCCTAGCTAAACAGGTACTGCATTTACTGTTTTCTTCTTACTTTGCTGTTTTCAAATAAAATGGTGGCTCTGTTAAACTTCAAATCCGTCACGTACATTTTATTGCAAACACCTGTTAGCTAGCTGTTTCAGTTAACATTGGCACCAAGCCATAGCCTATGGTTTAGCTCAGACTTGTTCCTCACACAAATATTTTTAGTCTTAATGGTTCAAATAGTAATCTGATCAGACTGCGGGTGGAGTATGAACTTTGATGAGCACATTCTGCACACAGACAGAATAGATTTCACCTCCCATCAATAAAGAGCCATCAGAACATCACTCCAGCAGAGTTTTAACAGTGTTGTGCTGTAATATTCAGATCATTGTTCGGTCTGCCTGTAGAAAAAAAACTGTAAAGCTTTCACATCTGGACTGTCACCTACTTATACTCCTCATTTACTCCTCGATGTCACCACAGATAATACTACATCATCAGAGACTTTGTTCAGTCAGCTCATCACAGAACACAGCCTATCTCTGCTCTCTCTCTCAGTCTCTTTCTACTCCTCTACCTTTGTATGTGTCTTCAACTGTGTGAAATAAAGTAAAAATACATTTCTGATTGTGTATGAAGTAATTGGTAAATTACCAGTGGACTGTATCACAGTAAAGAAACACCAAACTGTTGTTGTTAATGATTATAATGGTAGAAATATCACAGAGTATCAGTTCATTTATACATTCACAGTCTTTAAACTGTAATGTTTATTGGCTCTAGAACTTGACATCTAAGTTACTGTAAGCTAACATACATGATGCAAATGTGCTACTACTATCTACTGTTATTTAAAATTATCAGTTTTTTTTTATTTAGACGCACATAAACAGTAACAAACTCTGCACAGCCTATCAGGGATTCTGTGCTGCTTTACTGGTAACAGATGAATTAGGAAGCCTTATATAATCATCTAACAATGAGATGCATGTAGTTTAAGGTAAACTGGCTTTCTTACACAGTTTACAGAAAAATGTGTTAAAATATATTTAACTGTTGTTTGTCTTTTGTTCTAGTTTCTTAAAATGGTGTAGCATCTGAGCCCAAATGTAACCTCGAAATGTTAACGGAGAAGCTATCTTTCCACACAAAACATGAAGGAAAATTCTATTCTCTTGGCATCATCAGGATTTTAATTAATCATCCAGATTCTGTATGTTGAGTTATTTAGACAGACTTTGTGTTCAGAATCTAATGTATGTCAATGTAAATCAAACATATAAACGTATCTGTGTGTTTAACCTGTATTAGGACAATCTGCAGAGTCCGTGCTCCACTCCAGGCGATAGCTGCTCTCGGCACAGCACTGAACTGTGACTGTCTTGCTGTCACATGGCACAATGTAATCATATTTTTGGATATTTGGATATGGCTGAACTGTTATTTTTTGCCAGATGATATAGGGTACTGAATTCACAGTGGTAGTGCATGCATATTTACCTGGGAAATCAAAGAAAAATATGAAATAAGATGTCAAAAAAGATTAAAGTACATAAATAAAATAAACTATGAATATGGACATCTCAGTATTTAAATTGCTGCAAAAACAAACACCCTACTCTTACAAAATTAGACATATCAAGTTTAATTACAATTTACTTACGATTACATAACCAGTGTGAAATGCCTTGCAGAATGTTTTTTGACTTATACCCCACATAGATTTAGAATACAGAAAGTATCAGTGAAGGCGGTCACTCACATATGATTGACAAGCTCTGCTAAACATTTGGACCTCAGCTGTGAACAACTGCAAGTGGAAAACTGGGAGCAACACTTTGTTTAATTCACTTTTTCATACATTATCCCCAGCATGTATACTCCGCTTGCCCTGCTGTGTTGCACAAATCTAGAAATCTAGAAATCTTGAGTAAACTGAACTCACAATGTCTGAGCAGAATATTCTCAGCTTGTGAACCAGGTTTGGTGGAATAATTCCATTAAATGCAGATGCTTTTAGTTTCACTAGTATTACACTTAATTAATTAACAGAGACTTACCACTGTCTGTAGGCTTTGCACTTTTTATAGTGAGTGTGTGCTGAACATCATCAATTACATATGCATCTTTGCCAATGACATTATTCCCATCCTTGGTCCATGTTATCTGGTCAAAACCTTGTTCAGGTTGACAGCTCAGCATCACATCTGTTTCAGGATATATTGTGCCTCCGCTGTATAGGCCATTCTCCACTGAAGTTAAAAAAAAAACAAGCAAATTTGAGTTTTTTAAAAGTCTTTCTCATTACATTTGCAGCATTATGTTGGACAAACTACGCTCAAACTACGCTCTACGCAGTGTGATTAATAATGGGATTGCACATGGTTACATGAACATACATAAATAAACATATACATGTATCCATACAGACATACCTGAGTTACCTCTAGAAAGTTTTGGTGCCAGTTCCGATGTCCAGGAAGGATTCATTTTGACAGACAAATAAATAAAATTCTGGTCATGTGACATTATTTGACCTAACACTGCATGGAACCTACAGTGTGTTATCATGCTGAGATGATTTAGCCTTAAAATTTGTTCCTTGTTTCTTCTCCAGTACTCCTGAGGCCAGGTTTAAACTGGAGTGCCACAGCAATAAGAGCATTCGTTCACATTTTACCATTAACAACATTGCATATAAAACTCAGATGACTTAGAAGTAGGTTCACTGATGGCTCTGGACAGTAAATAAAATGACTATATTTGTGTTGCAGACAACACAACTTCTGGGGCCGTATTACAGAAACTTCCCATCTTGCTGTCTTACCTTAAGAGCTGACAGGTCAAGATAAGATTTTCCACAAATTTGTATTACAGAAGCAAATCTTATCCCAATTTAGGAATCTTATCTCAAGTCAGGAAATCTTTACCTACTTGATCGAGGTCGACAATCAACTGTCATGTATGTTACCTAGCAACCGACCTTACAAGCACAGCTGAAATGTTAACACGCAATTAAAATAATCAAGTTAGTTAGCCAGAAAGCTAACTGATGTAAAAAAGGATAAAAAACAAAGCATGATGAACTTGAAGTTAAGAATATCGTGACGGCGCTTTGTGCTGTTTATCAGAGCGTCGCCGCTCTCCAGTTTCAGCTTCCCAAACGTTTTAGCCAACCACGCTACCGTTATTCTTCCTGATAAACACATTTGTCTCCTCATTATTTACCACCATCATTGTAATATTTTATCTACTGCATTTTCATAAACACATAAAGGTAATACAACAGGCTGGTGGAGATCGTGTGTGCAGCATCTGGGATTTTTAAAATGCTGTTAGAAAAAAAAACTAATCAGTCAAAAAGCCATTTTCAATGTACATAAATGTAACGTTATTATGCTAGTTATAGTGAGCTATGCTGCCTGTCACTGCATAAAATGATAAAACGGTTAGTTAAAACAGAAGTTAAAACGCTCTGGGGTTGTCTTAAAATTAAGACAGTATTTAGAAAATCTTGTCTAGTCAGGATGTTTGTGTAATACTGTTATCTGGAGTTAATGATGAGATTATGAACTTAAGAACTGTTGTTCTGTAATAGCCTCTGTCCTAAATTCAGTCCTGACTGAAGTTGTCATGGTGACTAAACAGATAAGATTTCAGATTTAAGAAGTTTCTGTAATACAGCCCCTGGTTCCTATCACCACCACTGTAAAGAAATTGTTACTAAGTTTCTCTATAATGAACTATGAACAATATGCAGAACACACACATAAATGTATTTATTTAAAATGTTACATGGACTTTGGATGAATATTTTTAAAGGACATTGTGTCTGGCAGGAGTTTTTATCAATCAAATACTGGTATTTACTAATGGGACCCTAACACATGCATACAGTCTTGTGAAGAAGTACACCCCATGAAATGTTTCTCTTTTTTTGACATATGTGGATATATGAGTGTTTGATCTTCGGTTAAGCAGTATTAACATTAAGTAACAGAACAATAAAAGAATACAAGTTTGACTTTGCAATCATTTTTATTAAAAAAAAAAAAACTGAGATGTCTGTTGAAAAAGTAATTACACTGCTGGCTTCAGTAGCGGTACTGCCCACTGTGTACCAGTTTCTGATACCTACTGGGAGATAGTTTTGCCCATTGCACTACTGTGCAAGAACCCTAAGGTAATTCTGTGTAATTTTTTGGTATATTGGTAATTTACGATTACAAAGTATTCACATGAGACAGTCACACATGCCATAAGCTGTTATTTTCATTTTTGCTTATATAGATCTTGAAAACATCTCAAATAAATTTTCAGCGATGGTTTGTCTAGAGTGCCTGTGAGCTAGAATTTTGATGGTAATTAATTCTATTGCTTATTACTGAGTAAATAAATATTTAGCAAAAAGCGGCCATGTTTTTTTTATTGATTTTCTGTCCTCTCAGAGTGCTAAAACTGCTGATACACAGCAAGACAGGTTTTTTATTTCAAATTGAGCAGCATGTTTACTCAAAATGAATATGAATTGAAAGGCAGCTAATTATTATTATTAGTGACTGACTAGTGAGGGCCAGGTCTGCTGAACGTTCTGAACTATGTACCGTGACTGTAACTTAAACTGTTCTGAAGTTATGAAGGCTAGAAGGCAGCTATGCATATTTCAGGTTCAAGGATTTAAGGGGTTTCTTGCATGTACAACCCGTTTCAAGTCCCCACAGCATTTCAATGGCATTCAGACCTGGGCTTTGACTAAGCCATTCCATAACCCTCCATGTCTTCCTTTTGAGCCATTTCTTGGTGGATTTACTTGTATGTTTTGGATCATTATTCTGTTGGAAGGTCCACTTCTTAAGTTTCACCTTTTTTACAGAGAGTCCCTCATTTTCCTCAAGCACTCTCTGGCATGAAAGAGAATTCATAGTCGATTCTATGATCGCAAGTTGGCCAGGCCTTGATGCAGCAAAGCAGCCTCAAATCGTAACATTTGCCCCAATGTTCTTTTAATACAGTAAAGGATTCCTCTAGATACACCGTCCATGTAGATCAAACTTGTACAGTCTTTTTTTTTTAATGGTAGATACATGCATTTTTACATCACCAGTAACAAGAGCTATTTGCAGATCCTGCAATGAAATTTTGGAGGTTAGATGTGCCCGGGGCAGCCTGGCCTGGACAAATTGGCATTGGTTTTAAATCTTCTCCACTTGTAGATTATCTTCTGGACAGTGGAATGATTAATTTCCTTCCCAGACTCATAGCTGCCTACAACTTTCTTTCTGAAGGGCTCAGAAAGCTCTTTTGACCTAGGCATGACGATACCACACACTCCAGTAACAAACAGCAAATCAGACCAGTTACCCGAGGTTTAAGTGAGAAAAGTTCCTCCAAGATATTCTCTAACGGTGTTTTAATCGTTAGCATCTGATTGGGTGCACCTGATTTCAATTTAATACATTCGAAGTAGTGATATATACTGAGGTGTGCTTACATTTTCCACATAAGAAAACTGCATTACTGTTTACTGCAATTATATAAAGGATGACAAAATGTTAACTGCGTCACTTGTTAAGTTACATCACCTTTAAAAAGAACAAACTTTTTACTGGGTGTAGTTACTTCTTCACGTCAGTACATGCATACATACATATATTAAATCTGTATTATTTTCCCCAAGCTACTGGTTGTATCTTTCACATACGCAGTAGTATTGTTGCCTGGGATAGTGGGATATTACTGCCTGAGATACTGATTTTATGTAACATGGCTCTGATGTTAGCCAGGTGGATCAAGATCTGTGTCATTACTGATTTGTATTGTAACTGCTGCTGTTAATATATGTTAAAAGTTAAAACTGAAAAATGCCCTTACCACTTCGAGCAATGCTATTTGCTTTATATCCATTGTTGTTGAGATTGGTTATGAGCTTGTTGTTAGCAGATGCCAAATCAAGTTGATCACTAGTTATTTCTACAGTGAAGTCTGCAATCACACTGCCAGACCTGTTGAATACAGAGATTAACATTCAATACATACCAAAAAGGAACTGTTTAACCAAAAAATCTTCAAAACCTTCCATCCCTTTCTATGTCTGTAAAGTTACTGGCTGCATCAGAAGTTACAAAAAAAAAAATTTCCCTAATTCTAAACACTTAAAATGTATACAAAGACGAGATACTGAATATAGCCACACATTTGTCTAACAGTACCTGAACTTGGTTACAGTCGCTGAATTCTTCTTGTAGCCACTTACATCTTTGTAACTGTCATCAATCTGAAATTGCAATTTATTTCAATTTATGTGAGAAGCACATTATTACAACAACAAACACAAGCATAGCATCTAACACAGATACAACCATAAAAATATGGACCACATCCTATGAAATACTTACTATTTTCTCAAAAACATTTTTTAATTCAGTGAACTTTGCACTGCTGGGATTGGTGAGCTCAAGGTCAAATGTTGCATCTATTGTCAGTGACATACTTCGTTTGCCTGTAAAAACAAAGACAATTAAAACCGCCCTGGACATACAGCCATCCTGAAAACTACGAAGTCTTCATGTCATTTGCTTTAATTCATAGACATCTAAGCTGCTTATATTATGGGCTAAAAATGCACGAATGATTTACTCAAATGGATGTTTTTTAAAATCAAATTTTCAAATTAATTTGAAAATCAAGAAATATTAAATAAAGTAAAATATTTACTGTTTCAGAATGGCAGGCTATTGCTATAATATTGTTACAACAGCTTTCAAGCTTGAACTGAAAAGAAAGGAAAAAGTACCTGTTGGGGCTGGTGTCGCTGTTGTAGTGGTCGGAGAAATGAAAAAAAAGCACAATCATTATGAACCAAACAGAAAAATATGTCAAGTCTCCAGAAAAGGAACAACATGTCAAACCAACAGTCTTATAAAGATTAAAGATTATGAAACAAACAATATTTAGCAAGGTGTAGTACAGAACTATTTATACCTGATCCACAGGGTGTCTGGAGTCAATATAATTTACAGTACAATTATGTTCCCTGACTAAAGGTATTGAGATGCACCCTTGAGGGAACCATCCCAGTGACAAGAGGGGAACTGCCCCAGTGACAGTTTTGTATCTTTATTTCTGAGAGTGTACAGTAAGATGGTATTTCTTGGGCTATGGACAGTGCTGGATGCTGATGCTGAGCTCTGTATGCTTGATTTAGTTTGAACTTGAATTTCCTCTGAGTGCCAACTCTGCAATAACCCTGTGCTCTTTCAATTTTTTTATGTTTAGTGTTGCTCATTTGTTTTTTTTTTTTGTTGAATTTTATCTATATAATTCTTAAAAGATTCATTAATTAAAGCTCTTTTTATTCTCCTCTCCCTCTCATTACTCACAAAACTCTTCCAAATCCATTACTACTAAAAATAGCTGAGCAACACCCCTCCTGAAACTTCATGTTCATTCAGTTAATCTGTTTGACTGCAATGTTGTCTTTTGTCAGAAAAAAGAACAGTTTTATGCAAAAGCCAAATGCAAAAACTACTCTCTTATGCAAAAGTTTGGGCACCCCTTGTCAAATTACAGGTTTTTGTACATCCTCTACAGGGAACCAAGACATGTGGCATATTTCTTCAATATTTTATTTATTTAACATATTTGGGAAAATAATGTGACACATTTATGTTTTTTGAGCAAATATATAGTAGATACACATTGACATTTGCAGAAGTGTATTCCCTAAAGAAGATGTAATTGGACAAGGGGTGGCCAAATGTTTGCATAAGAGGCATAATAAAGAACAAACATGCCTTGCTACAAAATCAGAGTGATACTACTGACAGCAGGCCTCATATCAACAACTGAGAAAACATTACAAAACAAGCAAAAAAACAACCGAACCCTATCATCCAATACTAGTAAAACACTGATTTGCATTAGTCACTCCATCTAAACACTTTCCCCACACTTTTTATCCATGGATTCTAGAATATCTATTAAAAAAATGAAAGTGAGTGTGGCTTTCAGTCGTTTTTCTCTTTAAAATACAAAATGCACTTTGTAGGTTTAAACATTGAGTTGTGAAAACAAACAAGCAAGAAAACAAACAGGCTGTTATTCAAGGATTTAACAAGATTTGTTAAAAAGACATTCTTTGTCTTTTTTTCCTCATCATGAGAGTTGAAAAAGGAGAAAAACATGAAGGGCAAGCATGTGAACCATTACATTAAAGTTTTGTAAAATGGCTCAGCCATTGTCTGCCTTTCAGAACAGAAAAAGTAATATTTCAAAAACATCCAAAAGTCATGAACGTCCACGCTCTATAAGAGTACAGTGAGAGAGTTAGTTGCTTCTTCCCTCCACCCCATTTACTGAAATGCCAGACCGCTGATCATTATATCATTAATTAAACAGAATGCACTTATTTCCATGTAACACAGAAGGACACTTAGTTAACTTAGTAAACAGGCCATGTTCACTGTTAAGGATAGACTACAGAAGTACAGCTCATGCAAATACATGTGTATCAACTTCAGTTTTTGCTCAAGTAATTACACAAGTGTGTTGTTGTAACAGCTTA
Organism: Colossoma macropomum; assembly: GCF_904425465.1. Taxonomy (NCBI): domain Eukaryota; kingdom Metazoa; phylum Chordata; class Actinopteri; order Characiformes; family Serrasalmidae; genus Colossoma; species Colossoma macropomum. Next base: position 9,666,907 of record NW_023494795.1, on the reverse strand, counting down.
TCTTCTCTTATGTAATGTTACATGTGTAATAGGGTGAGAGTAAATCACATTTGCATGACCTGCTGTCTTTCCAGCAAGACTTCTCTGATTGTAATAGAGGCTGTGTAATAACATACACTAGGAGCAACTGCACCCACACTGCATCTGCACATTTAGTCAGCTGTATTCACTGTACAACTTCACAGGAACCGTCCTGTAAATAGTTACTATACCTTATACATAGTTATTGTGAACTATGTTGTGGTATCGTACCCGCTCAAATCTAATAATACTGAACAGTAATTTCACAGCACTTATATAAAGACAAATCTTGTAAAGATAAATGGGCACCTGTTGTTGCTGTTTGAAAACTATCACATTACAGAATGGTTTAAAGTTTGAACTTTGGTTAGGTTACCATGTCTCCACACAAGCACACAACTGCAGCTAGCTAGTTGGCATTTTATTTGCAAATGCAGGGTAAGTACTCTCCTACTATACATAATTACACAACACACACCTCCTGTTACAATCAGAAAAACAGCAGTTCATAGTAACATAATCACACTCACTACATTACATATGTGTAATTACATGAGAGAAAATATGCTGTTGCAACAAGATAATCAGAAAAATAATTTTAAAAAATCACATTCTGTTAACCTGCAAAATGCAAAATAGTTTCAAAACTCTGCTGTTGGGCTCCCGGGTGGTGCAACCATCTAAGCGTTGGCCCTATTATCAGGAGATCGCAAGTTCGATCCCTGGTGATGCTACAGCCGTCCGTTGCCGGGAGTCCGAGAGAGCACAACTAGCCTCGCTCTCTCTGGGTGGGTAGGATGGTTAATGTGAAGTTGGTCCCCCTTTGCGGCTATAACAGCTTCCACTCTTTTGGCAAGGCTTTCTACAAGATTTTGGAGAGTGTCTGTGGGAATTTTTGCCCATTTACCCAGAAGAGTATTTGTGAGGTCAGACAATGATGTTGGACAAGAGGGTCTGGCTCATAATCTCCATTCTGGTTAATCCCACATTAAACTCACCCAGCCATGACTTTATGGAGCTTGCTTTGAGCACTGAGGCTCAGTCATGCTGGAACAGAAAAGGGGCTTTCCCAAACTGCTCTGACAAAGTTGGAAGTGTAGAATTGTCCAAAATGTCTTGGTCTGCATTAATATTTCCCTTCACTGGAACTAGGGGTAGGCCAACCCCTGAAAAACCCCATATCATTATCCTTCCTTCACCAAACTGTACAGCTGGCACAGTGCAGTCAGGCAGGTAACGTTCTCCTGGCATTCGCCAAACCCAGACTCGTCCATCAGACTAACAGATAGAGAAGCGTGATTCGTCACTCCACAGAGTATGTTTCCACTGCTCCAGAGTCCAGTGACGACGTGCTTTACACCACTCCATCCAATGCTTGTCACTGTGCTTGGTGATGTAAGGAAACCCATGCCATGAAGCCCCGGCGCTCAGTTTTTGTGTTGATGTTGATGCCAGAGGAGGTTTGAACTCCGCAGTTATTGATCAGCAGAACATTAGCGACTTTTATACCCTGTGCTTCTCAGCACTGATTAGTAAGTTAAACAGAGAAATTTAATGATATATTCCTGATTAGTATAGGATAATCAATAAACTAAAATATTAGCTAACTTGAGCATTTGGAGATCTTCTACAAAAGGTAACATTGGGAAGCAGGCTATAGACTGCATGTATTTGGGATATCACCTCTAAAGGGGATGAACTCAATGAACTCAATGAACTCTTGAAACTCACAAAAAAAGAAACTGTACAAACTGTAGCTACAAGTTATGGTTGAAAGGAGGGGAATTGCTGGATGACAGTAGCTGAGGTAAAAACTAATTAAAGGGAAATTGTTAGATGACAGTACAAATTATAGCTGAAATGAGCTCATGCACTTCGGTGAAGAAGCTGTGTAAGATGGCCTTGAGAGGATGAAACAGCCTGGTACAACCAGGTTAGAATGGTTTTTAAAAAAATGACGTGTTTGGTTCTAAGAGTTTCTAAGAAGGGTGCAAGGTTTGGATACAATGGGGACTAAGATGATATTGAATTGTGTAAGAAAGGATGGGGTGATTACTTCATCACCCCAAATGGGTAATAAAAAGGGGATGCCTCGAAATGATCTTTGCATTGCGGTTGTCTGCAAACCATCTTACCACTTAAAACTCAATAAAGAGAAGGCTTTTTCCTTCCTTCCACAAGAACTTAACAGCTGAAGTCTTTTTATTACTTTTTGTTCTTTTTTATCCTTTTTTACCTTTTGTTGATTTTCTTTTATTCCTTTAATTCCTTTTGAAGAAGTTAGACTACAGTTAGTTATCAGGGCTATAGTAAAGAACATATTAGAGATATTCATTTATGTCTAGGCCCCAGAAGAGCTCTTTGTGGCGACACGTTCCTTAACACTTCCACTTTTCAGTAATACCACTCACAGTTAATCGTGGAATATCTAGGAGGGAAGAAATTTCACGAACTGACTTGTTACAACTCTGGCCTCCTATTACAGCACCACGCTCAAATTCAGTGAGCTCTTTAGAACGATCCATTCTTCCACAAATGCTTGTAAACGCAGGCTGCATGGCTAGGTGCTTGATTTTATACACCTGTGGCAATGAGACTAAATGAAACACGAATTCAATGATTAAGAGGTGTGTCCCAATACATTTGTCCATATTGTGTAATTACATGTTTATATGGTCAGCTAACAACAACTACTACTTCTTCGACTTTTGACAATGACAATTAGATACTATTGTATATTTAGTATATTTCATGATGGCCAGGCAAAATCAATTTCACAATATGATATGCTCTGGTCAGTTTTGACAAAGATAAAAAGGTTAATCATACCAGCTATTGCTACAGAGGCCGATGTGGAAGCTGATATGGATATTGTAGAAAGAATGGTGGCGGGGAGGAGGACAATCCAAAGTGTAAATGATTCTGCATTTAAGTCATTCCGTCTTCATACTTTTCACGCACTTGCTACCAACTCTTGTCCAGACTTTGGATTGAACTCAGTGTAAGTGTTATGACCCAAGATTATCTAATAATTTAATAAACTCACAATACTGTCTATTTTATCTGTTTCTAGGTGCACTCAATAAATCTAGTTACAGACTGTAGTCCATCTGTGTGTCTGCATAGTGTTAGCACCCCTTTATCCTTTTCATCAAGTGTGAACAGACTTAATCAGATACATAATTAAATGTTTATCTGGTCAACAACTACTTCAACAACAACTACTACTACTATTTTTCATAGTGACTACTAGACACTTTGGTATATATTTAGCATTGAAAAATTGCAAAATTAATGACGCTTTCTCTGGCCAAGCAAATCAGGTTCACAATATCATATGCTCTTATCAGTTTGGCAAAGATAAAAAAGTTAACCTTACTTATGACTGCTACAGCTGCGGTGGTCGGTGTGGGTTTTGTAGTGCCTGAAATAATGGTGGTAGGAGGAAAAAAAGCAAAAGTTAAATGATTCTGCATTTCAGTCATTCTGTCTTTATGTTGTCCAAGACGCTACTTTTCCAAAGTGTGATCACTTTGTTTATATCATGCTTCTATGGTGAACAATTACTACAACCAACCCTAACCCAGTTTTACAGTATGATATCCTCTAGTCAGTTTTGACAAATATAAAGAGGTTAACCTTACCTGTTGTGGTCACTGTGGTTGTTGTAGTGGCTGAAATAATGGGGGTAGGAGAAAAAAACAAAGTGTTAAATGATTCTGCATTTCAGTCATTCTGTCTTTATGTTGTCCAAGATGCTCCAGTGAGGGGAAAAATGCAACTGGCTATTCTTGTCTCAAAAAAAGAATGTACAAAATAAAGACAAAGATGTGTTTAAAAGGGAAATTAAGATTTAGAACCATATCTGCAATGGTTATTACACAGTTTTAACACTACTTTTCCAAAGTGTTATCACTTTATGTTTATATCTTTTTGACAAATATAAAGAGGTTAACCATACCTGTTGTTGCTGTGGTCACTGTTGTTGTTGTAGTGGCTGTAATGGATTAAAAAAAACAAAACAAAAACAAAGTGTTTAATGATTCGCAAACTGAATTTGATACTTTTACAAACTCTTATGAGCTCATATGAACAATGTCAATTTGTCATTATAACAGTATAGGATTGATTGGTTCATATTTTGAAGTAAAAGGTAGGTAATAAAACTGTCAACGTAATAAAAAAAGGTATTGGACGCTCATTTTGACCAAAGCAAATCCATCAGTGCAACCATGATACCCCTAATTCAGTTCTCAATACATTTTTAAGACTTTTGTCATGTCATGTTGGGCTTTAATCAACACAGTTTGTCTCTGCGGAAGAAAAAAGTTTACACGCCCTCAAACCCAACCTGGGGAAAAAAGGCAACACCTGCAGAGTCCGTCACATTTATTTTAATTTCTGCCTTTTCATCACAAAAAAACTACAATTTCAATTAGGGTGTGCCGTTTTATATCTACTATATTTAATACGAAAATGTTGTAAGGACATTGTAAGATTAAACTTCTAGATGTTCTTTTATGTGATTTTATTCTATTGCTAAGTAATTTTGCTTCTTTCAACAATTATGAGAGAAGCAAAATTATCTGATAATAGAATAACTTTCTTTTATGTTGATTCTTAGGGCTTGAATAAATGTTCTTGAAGTAACATCGGTGTAGTCTTCCACAGGTAGTGCACTGTTTTTTTTTTCTTATTCAAGTATTCAGACACTGTCTGAATGTTTTTTGTTATTTACCATTTACTTCCAAGGCATGTAACTACTTCAATTTTAGCCAAGTAATTTCTTTTAGCTATGTACTTACAAAAGTAAACAAAAGGTATGTTTTCATAGGCATAAACTAAGCTATGTTTAAAAAATGAAACTAATATGCACAAAGTATTCAGGTTCTTACTAAACTAACAATTTAAATTGATCAGCATTACATTCACAGGACGGTTAATTTAGTATTATATACATTTGACCAAAGTCCAACAGAACTTCAGTATTATGTACAATAGACCCAGCTCCAAATGAGTATTTACATGAGACAGTCACACAAGCTATATGTTGTTATTTTCAAGAGACCCCGGGCCATTCAGACATTATTTGACATGTAAATGCTAACAGATTTGGCAAATGTTTTATCAAAAATGTACTTGGCACCTGCAAAATATTGTAATTTTTTGCCTGTACAGACCTTGAAAACAAGTGTGACCTCAGATACCTTTTCAGAAATTGTCTTGAGTGTCTATGAGCTGAAAATACGAAGATTATGATGGTGGTTCATTCTATTGCTTATTATTGAGTAAAAATAAACAATATGATAAAGATAGGTGGCCACTTTTTATTGATTTTCTGTCCTCTTGGATTCACGTTGAGTGCTAAAACTCTGACACACAGCAAGACAGGCTTTATTGCCATATGAGGCCAAAGCAGAAAGCTAATAGCAGTGGATTTGACTGTTTTTGGTGCTGGATTTCTGGCTGATGCTTGGTTATAACTGGATTTTCTGACTCTGACTAGTGAGGACAGGGGCTGCTGAATGTTCTGGTGTGTGAATCATGTCACTCTTTCAATCCTTTGTTATAATATGAAGGCTAAAAACAAAGATATAATATAATGGAAGCAAATAGATTTTGGGGTATTTTGAAGCTGGATTCCTGGCTAATGGATAGTCACAGCTGGATACAATCACTCAGGTTAGTGAGGGCAGGGTCTGCTGAGTGCTGTGATTGTGAATCATGTCGCCATTTTTAACATTTATTGAAATAAGAAGGCTAAAAGCAGAGCAATAATATCTGCTGACTGTTCTGATGTATATTATAGAAGCAAATAATCATGTTTTAAACCTAGTGCATTTTTTGTTTAAACCAAGGGACTTATGTTCTTAACTAGAACTAGGCTGGTCAACAGGCTAAAAGATAGCTAGCAGCCTAAACAACTCTATCATTAATACCACAGGCTTGAATTAAAGTACTTACGGTATGATTAACTGTAAAATGGCAGTATAAAAGGCTGAAAAATATCTGAATGGATTACACGCTTAAATGTTTGTGTCTGAATCCGTACTCCCTAAATAGTGTACTAGCTATGAACAGTGCAACATTTGTCGAGTATGGATGTGTCCCAAATGACTTTCTTAGCTGTATTTTGCACCGTTGGGCTGCAGGACCCAGTTTTTAAATTCTTACATAGAGCACTATGTAGGGAGCAGGGAGCCGTTTGAGATTCAGAACCAGCATGAGTAGGTGTTGGACTGGTGCTAAATAAGACTCGCAGTGGTAATTTGGTGACCAAAAAGTACTTATAAAGCGAAGGTATTTTCAGTAAACATGCAACATGCTGTGTTATCATATGTTCACTGTTACACAGTTTAAAAATGTAAGAAATTTACATTTCTACAGAGTAATTACTTGGCAGAGTAATAATAACCTTATATTAACTTCAAAAGTTATTGGGTTACTCAATATTAATTGGTTTTATTAAAGATTTTTATTAAGACAGTTAAGGCTCAAAAAGCATATACACTAAAAATACAACTAAAAGTAGGTGAAAGCTGCAAAGGGGCAGCAGGGGGAGGGGGTTATATTATCGATAATCACTGTTTTTTGAATAGAACATAGATATTGCCCAGGCCTATGTATGGGGCTTTGAAGCAAATCACTCATTAATGGATTTACAACAATGAAAAATGCTTTGCAGCCATATCTGTACCATGATACATACAACTGAAACCATCCAATTGATTAATTTTTGTAAATGTTGACTGGGCAATGATACAATGACTTATTATGTCACCAAAATATGACAAAAAACTGAGAATGAAAGGCTTCACTGAAAAAAGTTTTACAAATGCATATTGATCAATGTTTTAATAACTAACTTTGAAAGAGGAGTAAAGGTTTTGTAGCCATAATCATACCTATTGTGGTTGTGGGGGTCTCTGTGGATGTAGTAGTTAGGGAAGTAATTGCTGTGGTGATCACTTTACTGCAGGGCGGTGTTCATAAGGCTACATGTAGACCTTTCATTAAAACTGACACAGAACTACATAAACATTTTATTAACACTTATTCCAAGTGGCATCATTAGTTATTAAGGTTGCATTTGCCACTTTGTTTTGTTATGACACTTTCTGGGGCGAAATTTTAGCTCAGTGTATGTCACAGTGACATAATGTATGCTAATGTAGCTCACTAGTTTTTCTTATATGTTTATGGATCACATCTTACATAACTGCTTTCAATGTTTCATTTTATGTGCACTGTGCTGCACAGGCTACAACCTTACATGGCTTCACTTTATGGATAAGAAATTCTCTTCCTGGAGTGCCCCCTACCCTGTACTTTTTGGTGGTCTCTTTGCTCTAACAACTCAGGAAAGGCCTGTTAATTAGCTGGTTAGTTCAATCAGATCCAGGGAGCAACGAAAACACTAAACTAAAACCGAGGTTGAAAACCACTGTACTGCGCATTAGACAGATAACCAAACCTGTGTGTTGTTGCACTGCACTCAGCTTAGCTAGCTAACCCAGACTAAGAATGGCCTTTCTGACTAACCAGCCGATTTGTGTGTGTGTGTACACGTTCTTATCAGTATAAAAACTGTCAGGTCTAAAGGCTTTGCAAATCTACTACTATATCAAATTATGCCCACAAACAACCTGTGTAAAAGGAATAGAATTAACCGGTTTTTTTTTATTTGTTGGTTTAGGAACCTTATGATGGGATTGAAATGCAAGAATAGAAAAGTTAAAATATTGGCTTTGTCCTTCATTGCATCTAATGGCCCCTTTATTAACACATGTTGATTATAACGTATGGTGTAAGTTAAGGCTTGTGTAATCACTTATATGAATGGTTCTCAAACTAGTGCTCAGGTAACCTCAGATAGTACACATTTTTTTACATCTCTATTTGTTTAGAGCTGAGATAGAGCAAAAGTGGACCATCTGAGGGGTCCTGAATTCAGGATTGCTTGGAAAATCAACTCTGAACATTCGGTCTCCTGTCCTAATTAATGTTCACATAGTGTGTACATTCTAGACAATAAATTCCATAACTATACCAATTGTGGGTGTGGGTGTCTCTGTGTATGTTGTAGTGGTTGGTAATATTGGGTATGTATCAATATATCTATAGTTATGTATTAATGGGTTAAGAAAGGGTTTCAATTATATCAAGAAAATCCTGATGGAAGTTCATAAATTTTGCTCAAAGAAAATGTAATTATCGTACTGTTTATACATATTCAGAATGAAAAAAAAAGTACTTTTTCCTTGGTAAAGATTATATTCATGAGCAATCAAAATTACACTCAGAGAGTGTATTAACATTTTCTGTCAAACATACCTCTGCATGTGTTGTTGATACTGATAGGGATGCTGGGATCTGTCACACTGTATCCGCTCAGGCATGTGCAACCATAGTTTCCAACAGTATTGGCGCAGTTTGCATTTGGACCACACACTTCAGGAATCTCATTACATTCGTTCACATCTCGATTAAAGAAAGTAAAAAAAAAAGTCAAAAACTGAGATTTTAGACACTTTATTAGTAGCTTTATTTAAATTAAAATGTATTTCTAGAAGCGCATAGCTACGCTACATTTGAGTACGCAATAATGTTGTCAAAACGCTAATTACAACGTAATTAAATTGAGCATGCTGTTGGCTCCACCTTGATGGAATGAATGACAGGTGAAAGTCTCTGAAAATAAATATCAGGTCGAATGCATTTTCAAAATCATTTTGCCACACAATGAGCACAGTAGATAAGAATATGTAAACATAATAACAATAACTTTTGCCCAAAAAGCTTCCCAGCATTCTTAGCAGTTTTTGTGGCTTCTGTTTCTCTTATTTTTTAAATTTGTAAAAATCTTTCTCTTTGCAATATGTTATTTTTGTGCCATAGCATATTCTCATGCTAAATGTGAAGTTTGGATACATTTTATATGTTTTTGTTATTCCCACTATGATAGAGTTTTTGTTTACCAGTTCAGCCTGCAGCCATGCAAGCTATCAAAATGGCAAACACGCATGAGAAATTCTCAAAAATTGGTGATTCTGGTACGTATCCAAGCCATTTGCTGATTACTTTATTAAACAATCCATTAAATATAATGGAGCTGTCTTAAGTGATGCAAAAAAGGCACATAAGGAACGAGTTTGATTCAAGTTAACCTAACCACTTCAGAAGTAAGCAGTAGAGTACTACCAACTCTCTTGAAATTATTTTATTATAGACTGTTTGAGTTAACCTTGCTACAGAAGCATGGATCATGAAAAGTAACTATAACTCATCGCGTCCACTGGCGGCTCTGGGGCTGCTGCCGGGCCCGTTTTTCCGAGCCGTCAAGTTCAAAGGCAGCTCTCCTAGGTACTGACAGCAGCTTCACTTTATGGATAAGAAATTCTAAAGCATCTTCCTGGAGTACCCCCTACCCTGTACTTTTTGGTGGTCTCTTTGCTCTAACAACTCACGGCTTCACTTTATGGATAAGAAATTCTCAAGCATCTTCCTGGAGTACCCCCTCCCTGTACTTTTTGGTGGTCTCTTTGCTCTAACAACTCAGGAAAGGCCTGTTAATTGGCTGGTTAGTTCAATCAGATCCAGGGAGCACGGAAAACACTACACTTTGAAAGTTTCGGGGTACTCCAGGACCGAGGTTGAAAACCACTGTATTGCCCATTAGACAGATAACCAAACCTGTGTGTTGTTGCACTGCACTCAGCTTAGCTAGCTAACCCAGACTAAGAATGGCCTTTCTGACTAACCAGCCGATTTGTGTGTGTGTGTACACGTTCTTATCAGTATAAAAACTGTCAGGTCTAAAGGCTTTGCAAATCTACCACTATATCAAATTATGCCCACAAACAACCTGTGTAAAAGGAATAGAATTAACCGTTTTTTAAATTTGTTGGTTTAGAACCTTATGATGGGATTGAAATGCAAGAATAGAAAAGTTAAAATATTGGCTTTGTCCTTCATTGCATCTAATGGCCCTTCTATTAACACATGTTGATTATAACGTATGGTGTAAGTTAAGGCTTGTGTAATCACTTATATGAATGGTTCTCAAACTAGTGCTCAGGTAACCTCAGATAGTACACATTTTTTTACATCTCTATTTGTTTAGAGCTGAGATAGAGCAAAAGTGGACCATCTGAGGGGTCCTGAATTCAGGATTGCTTGGAAAATCAACTCTGAACATTCGGTCTCCTGTCCTAATTAATGTTTACGTAGTGTGTACATTCTAGACAATAAATTCCATAACTACACCAATTGTGGGTGTGGGTGTCTCTGTGTATGTTGTAGTGGTTGGAAATATTGGGTATGTATCAATATATCTATTCCAGCCATGTGCAAATTAGAGTGAAATTAATTTCTCTCTGCAAATGTAGTTCACTCTAACAGTGGACCTCACTTGGAGTGTTCAGAATAGAACCGATTCTCCTTCATTTTATGGAGTTATGTATCAATGTGTTAAGAAAGGGTTTCAATTATATCAAGAAAATCCTGATGGAAGTTCATAAATTTTGCTCAAAGAAAATGTAATTATCGTACTGTTTATACATATTCAGAATGAACAAAAAAGTACTTGTTCCTTGGTAAAGATTATATTCATGAGCAATCAAAATTACACTCAGAGAGTGTATTAACATTTTCTGTCAAACATACCTCTGCATGGGTTGTTGATACTGATAGGGATGCTGGGATCTGTCACACTGTATCCGCTCAGGCATGTGCAACCATAGTTTCCAAAAGTATTGGCGCAGTTTGCATTTGGACCACACACTTCAGGAATCTCATTACATTCGTTCACATCTCGATTAAAGAAAGTAAAAAAAAAAGTCAAAAACTGAGATTTTAGACACTTTATTAGTAGCTTTATTCAAATTAAAATGTATTTCTAGAAGTGCATAGCTACGCTACATTTGAGTACGCAATAATGTTGTCAAAATGCTAATTACAACGTAATTAAATTGAGCATGCTGTTGGCTCCACCTTGATGGAATGAATGACAGGTGAAAGTCTCTGAAAATAAATATCAGGTCGAATGCATTTTCAAAATCATTTTGCCACACAATGAGCACAGTAGATAAGAATATGTAAACATAATAACAATAACTTTTGCCCAAAAAGCTTCCCAGCATTCTTAGCAGTTTTTGTGGCTTCTGTTACTCTTATTTTTTAAATTTGTAAAAATATTTCTCTTTGCAATATGTTATTTTTGTGCCATAGCATATTCTCATGCTAAATGTGAAGTTTGGATACATTTTATATGTTTTTGATATTCCCACTATGATAGAGTTTTTGTTTACCAGTTCAGCCTGCAGCCATGCAAGCTATCAAAATGGCAAACGTGCATGAGAAATTCTCAAAAATTGGTGATTCTGGTACGTATTCAAGCCATTTGCTGATTACTTTATTAAACAATCCATTAAATATAATGGAGCTGTCTTAAGTGATGCAAAAAAGGCACATAAGGAACGAGTTTGATTCAAGTTAACCTAACCACTTCAGAAGTAAGCAGTAGAGTACTACCAACTCTCTTGAAATTATTTTACTATAGGCTGTTTGAGTTAACCTTACTTTCTACAGAAGCATGGATCACCCAAAAATTGAAAAGCAACTGTAACTCATTGCGGCCACTGAAGTCAAAGGCACTCCTAGGTACTGACAGCAGCTGTCAAAATCCAGCACCGCTTGTTGCGGACAGCCGGTGGCCGCGTGGCTTCAAACACCGCACGTCTGGACACCGTTGATTTCACCACCTGTGCTGGCTCACCTCGGCTAAGCCAGCCCCATAAAAAGGGCAGTCAGAAGATCAGTCGGGTGAGTGGCTGCCATTCCAGCGGCGGTGGCTGAACTAACACCTCTTGTTCTTTCCTCTCACTCTCTGCTTTTCCCAGGAGACTAAACCTGCCGTACTCCCTGCCTGCGACCAGAACTGTTGTTCCCCGCATGAGTAAAGAGAGACCTCATACATACCTTTAAAGTTACTGTATGCCCTCCACAGAGGGATCATTGGTTTGGTTTTGTTAACCGTTTATGTTGAGAGATTTAATCAAATCGGCCCAGAGCCTCCCTGAACTGAACTTCCCTGAGCTCGTGCTTTCCCTCTCGGCAAATGATCCACACTGATATACAAAGTTATTTAAGGTTGAACCTCTTTTTTAAGTCTAACTAATTTGCATTTATAGAGGAGAGGCCCTGTTTCTCTTGAATGTTGCATCTTTCTAGCATCTTATTCTTTTTAATAATGCAATTTCAAATACATTATTAGAGGGTGCAAATACATACAAGATAAATTACATTTCGATGATCATTTTGACACCATTATTGCGTAATCACATGAAGCATAACCATGCAATTCTGGAAATACCTTTCAATTTAAATAAAGCTACTTATAAAGCTTCTAAATCTCTGTGTAAATAAAATATCAATACTGGTGTACCAAATGGCAAATTTTAGTGGTAGAACGGAGTTTGAATTTTCCTTTTAAGCCTTATTGCATATGAGTGGGAAATTTAAATTCAAACACAGGAATACATGGCCATTTCACATGTTACTATTTTGCTACTAATATGCTTTCTACAGTTCCATCCTGATGACATCCTGATTATGTGTCTCATTCTATCGTACATACCTTTGCACGGGTTGCTGATATTGATACGCATATGCGGATCTGTCACATTGTATCCACTCAGGCATGTGCAGCTGTAGTTTCCAACAGTATTGGTGCAGTTTGCGTAAGGACCACACACTCCAGGAATCTCATTACATTCATCCACATCTTCATTAATGAAAGCAAAATAAACAAACAGACACTTTGAACCAATTATTAAAGAAAGCCAAAAATAATACCAATTAAAATAATGCCAAAAAAAGTGTAACTTCTAAACACTGTCCATTATACAGTACTTATTCCAGTTTTTAATCTAGATGGTCTAATTGAAATAATGGACTTTAGTTGTAACACATGCATTTTGTTTGTTACATTAACTACCTGAAGCCAGAGTACACTGATGCGACAAACACAAACACTCTAACGTAGCTACCCCTAACATCGGCCGTCCCCCAACATTGGCCACTTGCGCGTATTGCGCAATTCCTCTCTCTCTCTCTCCGCCAATTGCTCATACAATAACATCACATTTTACTAACGAATATATACATATATTTTATGTTTGTGACAGTTTTATACGCTGAATTTTAGGCTGAAAGATGAGTTACGGAAAACCGGAAGTGAGGTGGCCGATATTGGGGGACCCCCATCATTCTAGCGATACTAGTGTCAAAGTAGACAAAAACATTATTATTGAAAAAACTGTTTCCTCATCATGTCAAATGACTCTTGGACATTAATCTACACACGTATCTCTCCCAAAAAACATTGATTTGGGTGAGTAAAGTGCTTTCATTTATTTACAGTTAGCTTAGATTCCCGATGTTTTGTTGTGAGGTGGCCGATAACAGGGGTACTTACGCTGATGTTTGCAAATATCATTAGAATGTTCAGAAAAAGAAATGAGAGGTAAAATGAACTAGAATGAATAAGAAGAGAACATTCTAGAGTATTTCAACACTATACAACAGTTAGTTCCGGCCACGCAAGCTGATTGGTTGAGAAGCGTTCTAACCGTGCCGTTCTTTCGCCATAACATCACTTTTTTTTCACGAACACTGTATCACTCTGCTGAGACGCTGTTGCTAAGCAATGACTTTGACAGCTGTAGGAGACGCTCAAGCCATTTGAACGTTTTTACTTCTTACTTTGCCACAAACAGAAAATGGACACTTTTAAGATCACATTTGACCGACAGCCGATTTGGTCAGACTCTGAAGATGAGACTACACTAAATTCCCAAACTGTCATTACCACTGAGCAGCTTTTCAGTCGGCAGCTGTGGCAGAAGAACCTAAACAACCTGGAATCAGCCAGAAATGAACCCAATACCATTCGCCAAACTAAATGGGCTGTAAGATGCTTTACAGACTGGCTGGAACAAAACAACTTTAATACTGACCTAGAAAAAAAGACAACACTGAGCTAAACTTGATAGTGTGGCAGTTTTATGGCTCAGTCTGTTCTTCAAAAGGCGAGACTTACAGCAGACAGTGCAGCGAGTGAGCGGAGTTCGTTACTCTGACGTGGCAACAAGCTGCTTGTTAAGGAACTATAATTTGGCGGAACTGCTAACATTAAAACATAACAAACGCCAAGCCCAGTTTATTTATTTCTTACTTTATTTATTTAACTGTCGTATAAAAGCAATAGAACACTTGGGGTCGTGTGTTATCGCCAATAATATCACGGCTGTGATTTGGTCGCAGCTCGTGCCGTAGATCATCACGTTATTTCGCAATAACACACTCCCTCTCGTGTTCTATTGCTTAAATCAAACATGCCTATGACACACTAACCAAACAATTGTGTTTGTTTCTGATAGTCTTTTCGGTATACTCTGGACTTAGAACAACCAGTATATAACAGATACTCTAAGTATTCTCACACTTATAGAGGTCTATAATTCATTGTGTTCAAAGAAGACATATCACTCAGTCTTTGCTTCAGGACAGGAACTTTTTAAAGCGTTTAAGAAAAGACAGCTATAAACCTGTAATATGTAATTATATACATATTTTTTTTAAATGTTGGAAATTCCTACTGTTCAAGTGCCATTTCAAACATGTATACTATATGGCCAAAAGTATGTGGACACCTGAGCATCATACCTATATGAACTTGTTCACACAGGTATTAATATGGAGTTCATTTGGTAGGTAGTGTTATCTTGGCATCCACCACACTCAGATTTTTCCATTAGACTTGCATGATTCATCACTCCAGAGAACACATTTCCACTGCTCCACAGTCCAGTGGCAGTAGGCATTACACTACTTCAGCCGACACTTGGTATGGTGCATAGTAGGGCTGCAAACGACTAATGTTATAGTCAAATAATCGATCGATTACTGAAAAGAATAATCAATTATTTGGACTATGAATCACTAAATTACCAAATAACTCTTTTGTAGCTATCAGCTTTTAAATTTAGCCTAATGCTCTTTTATGCATTTGCTTAACTAACACAACCTTTTGAAAAAATCACTGTTTTAATGAACTTTCCTGCTAATACAAAAGATAAATAAAACTTCAAATTCTTTTTTTCCTGTCAGAATTTACAACCAAGGATGTGCAACGTAGCAGCAATTAAATATAACAGAACTAAATCAGTTTTCCTTTAATCAAATAACTAAAAAATCTATCTGGGGCAAACTTGTTCTCTATGAACAGTTAAATTTGAACGATTTTCTGTAAACATTTCATTTAAATGGTAACCCTTCATCCAGCTCTGCTTTATGTTCGTGGAGAACTACCTCCTGAAACCTTTTTGTGAGTGGTGGCAAACGTTCACTGAATTTAATGCTCGCCGAATTTAAACCCAGTTGCGTCAACGTTAAGACAATGATGCAGTGTTTAAAACTGTAAACGTTATCTAGAAAGTGAACAGCGTCGTTGTGAATAATAGTTACTTGCTTCTCTGTTCCAACCTAATTAACGATTCCAGAGAAAATGCATTTCGAAATAGAAAATGTTACAGCTCAGCTCACAACATAAAGTTTTAACTTTGACATAACTAGATTGCTAGCACAGCTGTCTTACCAAGATGAATCTTCTTTGTCGTGTGAGCCAACGCATTTCCTGTTCAGATGTTCCGACATTGAGGATGTGCTTCCGTGTCAGCTAAGGTCGGCTTTACAAAAAGCACAACTGATGACCTTATTTTCTGAGTTTGGCGTGAAATGCTCCCACACTTTTGATTTTGTTCTTGAGGCTGCCATCGCTCTTTTGTCAACTCTCCAGTAAGTGGTAATAATAAAACATTCCTAAACTTTGCGTAATGACGTCACCAACTAATTGACTATAAAATTAGTTGCCAACTAATTTGGTCGTCGTTTTCAGTCGACTAAGTCAAGCAATCATTGCACCCCTAGTGATCTTAGGCTTGAGTACAGCTGTTTGGGTATGGAAACCTATTTCATGAAGCTGCTGATACACATTTCTTTTGCTGACTTTGTGTCCAGAGGCAGTCTGAAACTCTGTGGTGAGTTATGCAACAGAGGATAGACAATTTTATGCGCTAATAGCTTCAGCTCTCACAGGCTCCACTCTGTAAGTCTAGGTGCTGTAGCACTTTGTGGCTAAGCTGTTATTGGTTCTAAGTCTGAACTATGCAAAACACCATCTGGAGAAACCAGAGGCCTATTGGGAGGCAGATTTACCAGCTGATAATAATGCTGCTTTCTTAGGTTCATTTAAATATTAAATTAAACCAATGAAGATGTCAGTTTGGATATATTTTCCTCTTTCTTTCTGCTCTAAACTCGCCCTCTTTGTAGTGTTTTTGCGGCTGGGAGCTGCTCTGTGTTGATTCGTGAATCTTTTACATTTGACTGCGCTTTCTTCTAATTAGTTTATGATTAATTTATTTTTAACTACTGCTAACAAAACAAAGTAGCGAAGTAGAAGTATTTCATTAAAAATTAACTAATGTGTAAGTAAAAGCACTATGATTTAATTAGATGCCAAAGAGTACCTTTACAGGGTACAGTAATGAGACAAACAAACTCTATTCCAAAAAAAAATGTGACAGTACATGAAATGCCAATAAAACAGAAAGCAGTGATCAGTAAATTCTGTTTTACCTGTATCAAACTGCTTAAAAAACAGAATAATTGATGTTTTACCACAGAAACTTGTTTTTTATAACACTGTTTTCATAAATATATACTTATTCCAAATATGGTCCCTACAACACCTTCCAAGAAACCTGGGACAAGAGCATGTTTACCACTGTGTTGTATTACCTTTTTTTAACAACACCTAATAAATGTTCGGGAACTGCTTTTTTTTGCCATTATTTGACATTATACAAGTCTATCTAACTGCCCCTATCCTAAATGTCTTGGAATGTGTTTTAGACATGAGATGCAGAATTAGCATAAATTTATCCAGTCTTGTTGTTCAGGTACTATCTCAATTATGGTTTGTGTACCTCATTCTCAATACAGAAACAGAAAGACTTGATAATATTACTGTCATATAAAGCAGGTGTCAGCTCTCAAAGATGGGAAAAGCATTGATTTACAAACGTACCTCTACATGGGTTGTTGAAATTGGTGGGACTGTTTAGATTTGTCACAGTGTATCCACTCAGGCATGTACAGCTGTAGTTTCCAACAGTATTCGCGCAGTTCGCATGTTGGCCACACACTTCAAGGATCTCAGTACATTCATTCACATCTTGATTAAAGAAAGTAATGAAACAAAGAGAGTTTTAAGCATTGTATTTCAAGGTAAGACAGCAAGAAAAATGTACTATGAATGTTTTTTTTTTTTTAGCAACAACTACAATCTTATAACATACAATCTTGGAAGTTGTTGTTGCTCAGGTACCATTCCAATTATGATTTGTGTGCCATATTTTACATGGTCTTAATAAATTCTTGAAAATAAATAAATAAATAAAAAAAAATAACACTGTTAAATCACTGCAAACACTCTTAAGACGGTAAAAGCAATGACTGATGAATGTACCTCTGCATGGATTGCTTATATCAACAGGATGTTGTGCATTTGACACAGTGTATCCACTCAGGCATGTACAGCTGTAGTTTCCAGCAGCATTGGTGCAGTTTGCATGTGGACCACACACTTCAGGAATCTCAGTACATTCATCCACATCTTTGTTAAAGAAAATATCAAAGAACAGAGAGACTTTTAAATATTGTCTGTTAAACTGTCCTAATTCTAGTCCATAATATAGAGGTTTCAATGCAAATGATGACCTTTATTTGTAATAAAGTGTATTTTGTGTCATTTTCTACAACACGCAGATCTAAAACAAGCTGAACACCAGACGTAGTCTTACTACTGCACAAATATGGTGGTTTATACTTGGGGTTTTCACAGAAGAATTCATCTTTTTACAAGTTATTTCTTTCAGGACTGACACATTTTAACATTTAAGAGACAGTGGTGCACTTATAATATGAAAGTATCTATATGAACATCTGCAATATTTTATATCATAAAATCTTGAAATTGCTTGTTGCTCAGATACCATTCCAGTGACATCCTATGTACTCTGCTCTACGTGGTACTAAAGTGTTTGAAACTGTCTGACAAACATACCTCTGCACGGGTTGCTGATGTTGATAGCAAAGTATGGACTCGTCACAGTGTATCCACTCAGGCATGTGCAGCTGTAGTTTCCAACAGTATTGGTGCAGTTTGCATTTGGACCACACACTTCAGGAATCTCAGTACATTCGTTCACATCTTGATTAAAGAAATTGATAAAACAAACACAATTTTAAACATTGTCTATTAAACAGTATTTACTGCAGTCCATTGTCTACAGGGTCAAACTCAAATGATGGCCTTTATTTGTAATACAGTGGATGGTTTACTAACTTTTTTTTTGGGATATTTACCCAATTTTCTCCCCAATTTAGTCGTCTCCAACTCCACCCGCTAGTTAGGACGCCCCCAATCACACGATATTATCAACACAAGGAGGGTGAAGGCTAACACAGGCTTCTTCCGGAACCTGTGAAGCTCCACCGCATCTTTTCGATTGTCGCTCACCCAGCGGCATTGGACAGCCGAACGCGCTCGGAGGAAAGCGCCAACTGCCAGATCTGTTACGTCAGCTAACAGACGCCTGCGCTGACTAACATCGCGCTGAGTGATGGGGGGAGAAGGGGGGGCCCATCCTACCCACCCAGAGAGAGTGAGGCCAATTGTGCTCTCTTGGACTCCTGGCTACGGACGGCTGTAGCATCACCAGGGATCGAACTTGCGATCGCCTGATGATAGGGCCAACGCTTAGACGGTTGCGCCACTATGTAGTCCTGGTGTACTAACTTTTAAGATTGTCTAGAACCCATTTCTCCATATCAAGCTGGATGTGAGAGATAATCTAACCATTCTCACACTAATGTAGACAGAGAAATTGGTCACTAGTTAAAATAAGTAATAAAACAAAGAGAATTTTAAACTTTCTTTATTTACCCATGTCAATTCAAGTCCACTATTCAGATGATCCAACTCAAGAGGTCTTTATTTGTAATAGACTGGATTGTGCACTAACTGCTGTCATTTCATAAAATACAAGCATCTAAAAGACGTTAAATGTCAGACATTATCTGTCTATTGTCACACTTTTAGAGGCCTACACTTTTGTTTTAGGACTAGAACATATTAAGTGTTAAAGACCAGACAGTACCTAACCCCTGCAATATGAAAGAATTTCAAGCAACAACTGCAATATCTTTCACATAAAATCTTGAAAGTTCATTTTGCTTAGGTAGCATCCTGATGGCATGTTGTGCGTCCCTTTTAAAAGCAATAAAAATACCAGAGAAATCTTACTGTCAACTCTAATGTCTACACAAAGATGGTAAAATCACTATTAAATATATCTGTACATGAGTTGCTGATATTGATAGGCATAAGCGGATTCGTCACATTATATCCACTCAAGCATGTGCAACTGTAGTTTCCTATAACATTGGTGCAGTCTGCATTTGGCCCACACACAACACGAATCTCAGTACATTCATCCACATCTTGACGAAAAGAAAAATTGGCAAAGAAAGACACTTTTTAATCATTGTCTATTAAACAGTATTTTCTCCAGTACATAAAGTAGATCAGTCGCAAATCTTTTACTTATAATACAGTGGATGTTGTAGAGGATCTGAAGATCTAAAATAACCAGCATTTTTAGATCTAATCTATCTAACTATTCTCACTTATGGTGGCCCACGTTTAGAGTCTTCACAGAACAACTGATCTCGCTAGTTAGTTTCAGGATAGTAACATACATATCTGTTTAAGAAAAGGCAGCAGTAAACTTGATATGAAAGTACTGCTAGCAACAACTGCAGCATCTTAGAAAATCTAAGAAGTTCCTGTTGCTCAGAAACTATTCCAATTACTTATTTGTACACAGTTTTATGGGGTACTATAGGGTACAACTCACTTAATTTAATTGAAGGAACATATCTGACTGACTTTACTGACTTATCAATTTGTTAAGTAATATTAATAAATAAAAAACAGCTTAAAACCAACAAAAGAGCGAGTTCATCTTTTTGAGTGCAGCAAAATGCTAGCCAACGTAGCTGTCTATTAGCTGACGTAACAGATCTGGCTGTTAGTGTTCTCCACCAAGCACGTAGAGCTGTCCAGTGATGTTGAGTTAGGGAGAGTATGAAAAGACGCGAAGACATTAGAGCGGAACATTGAACTGCCATTTAATATCTTACCAGTGCATGGGTTACTAACGCTGACAAGCAGATTTGAACTGGTTGCAGTAAATCCATTCCAGCAAGAGCAACTGTGTCCTCCAATTGTGTTGATGCAGGTGGCGTTTGGACCACATATAGATGGTGCAGATAGACATTCATCCACATCTACAATGAAAGATTTTCCCTTCTTAGAATTTTAATATCAGCATATTTCTAGTATTTACTGACAGTGGAAAAGACTTGAGTACAACATTGCATTTATCTGTAAGCACTTGCCTCTACAAGTGTTATTAACGCTAATCATCAGACTTGAGTTTGTTTCGGTAAATCAGACTGAGAAAGCTGTATTACATCAGTTATAAAGGTCTAATAAAATTTCAAAAACGAAGATCAAAATTGACATAAAATGAGTGTAAATAGATAATTACAGCAGTGTTTGTAATTTAAAAATGTTCTCCTGTATCTCCAAAATACTTTAGACATTGAAAAAAGTAATTGCACAGTGAAAAGTAAAAAATATGTGAAACCTTTTTACTTACCTTGTTTTCTGCATTAATTGGTCATAAAATGTGATACACTATATGGACAGAAGTATTGGGACACACCTCTTAATCATTTAATTCAGGTGTTTCATTCAGTCTCACTGCCACAGGTGTATTAAATCAAGCACCTAGCCATGCAGCCTGCCTTTACAAACATTTGTAAAAGAACAGGACATTCTAAAGAGCTCACTGAATTTGAGTGTGGAGAATGCCACCGTCGCAACAAGACAGTTTGCAAAATTTCTTCCCTCGTAGACATTCCTTGATAAACTGTGAGTGGTATTATTGAAAAGTGGAAGCATTTAGGAACCTCAGCAATTCAGGCACAAAGTTTTAGACCACGTAGTTACACAACAGGTCGACGAGTGCTGAGGAGCATAGTGCATAAAGGTCAACGACGCTCTGCGACTCAATAACTGCAGATTTCTAAACCTCCTCTAGCAATAACATCAGCACAAAAACTGTGCGCAGGAGCTTCATGTCATGGGTTTTGATGGCTGAGCAGCTGCATGCAAGCCTTACGTCACCAAGCCCAATCCCAAGCGTTGGATGGAGTTGTGTAAATCACGCCGTCACTGGACTCTGGAGCAGCGGAAACATATTCTGTGGAGTGACAAATCACGCTTGTCTATCTGTCAGTCTGATGGACGAGTCTGGGTTTGGCAAATGCCAGGAGAACGTTACCTGCATGACCGCATTGTGCCAACTGTAAAGTTTGGTGGAGGAGGGACAATGTTGTGGGGTTGCAGACCAAGACATTGTGGACAATTGTATGCTTCAAACATTGTGGGAGGAATTTGGGGAGGAACCTTTTCTGTTCCAGCACAACTGAGCCCCAGTGCACAAAGCACGGCCCGTAAAGGCATGGTTGGGTGAGTTTAGTGTGGAAGAACTTGACTAGCAGAGTCTCTATCTTTCAAATCTGAAATGTTTTAGGCAAAATCACTTACCTATACATGGGTTTGTAATGCTGATAATTAAGTTTGAGCTGGTTGCAGTAAATCCAGGCCAGCAAGAGCAGCTGTATCCTCCAACTGTGTTGGTGCAGTTGGAATTTGATCCACAAGCAGATAGTGTAGACAGACATTCATCCACATCTGTGAAATAAATTTATTTCATTCATTATATGTTTAAGTCATCTTACAAGTACACATTTTCAGGATTAGGTGTGTCCATTATCATCATTAAAGCTTCAAAGGCCTCTGACAGAACTGAACCTAAAGTTTGATGACTTACCCCTACAAGGGTTACTAATGTTAACCCTTAGACTTGAATTAGTAGCAGTAAATCCATTCCAGCAAAAGCAATTGTATCCTCCTACTGTGTTGATGCAGGTGGAGTTTGGACCACATACAGATGGAGTTAACAGACATTCATCCACATCTGGAAGATTGATAAACAATTCTTTTTTGTAAAGTTGCTCATTTTCACTGTTAGCAGTCATAAAGCTTTATCTAACAACACAAAACCAGCTTACCACTACAAGAGTTATTAACACTGATGCTTAGACTTGAGTTGCTTATGTTAAATCCAGACCAGCAAGAGCAGCTGTATCCTCCTACTGTGTTGATACAGGTGGAGTTTGGACCACAAATAGACGGTTCAGACAAACATTCCTCCACATCTGTAATGACAGAATTAGCTGTAATTATTGCATCAACATATTTTCATTTTTGGAAAAGTGATTTATCATTAAAACACTCACCGCCAACAAAACACAACACCAACATTCAGACTCTTACCTACACAGGAGTTATTAACACTGACGCTTAGACTTGAGTTTACTGCAGTGAATCCATCCCAGCAAGAGCAACTGTATCCTCCTACTGTGTTGTTGCAGATGGAGTTTAATCCACATACAGATGGTGCAAACAGACATTCATCTATATCTAAAAGATAAAAATGATTATTTGGATTAAAATGTTTTTTTTTTCCCAGCAAAAGGGTGCAAAAGTACATTTTCAGACCATGTAAACACAAAGGACAAATTGCACATTTTTTGAAATGTAATAAAGGTCAGATATTTTGACAATATTTTCAGTGTGAGACTGAGCTAATTCACTATAAACACAATTACCTCTTTTTGTTGAAAATGTAAATAGTTGAAATGTTGAAAAAGAAATAGTTTTTATGCCAAAGTAACTACTTTATATGACATAGGAGTATCCGTGAACATCAGCACTCGTTATTAACGTAAAGATCTACGAATCTGCACAATTACACAAATTGTATACGCCCCCTTGCTACCATGTTTCTAAACCCCTTCCCCGTCCCCACGTCCCTGCACACTGTCTCTATGTTTGGACAGACGATACAGAGAAGAAACAAAAAACTTGCTGTAACTTTAATTGCCATAAATGTTCTGTCTTCCTGTCACTCCAGCACCAGTCACTCGACTTCACTCGTGCAGATTTGAGTCTTTATCTTCTAAATTTGCCACAGTGCAGTGAGCTAGAAATGCTGTTTGTTTAACATGCTCACAATGCCAACATTAGCCTCTGGCGCTCATGAAGATATGAAATAAAAGTAGCTTAAGTTAATAGTTTCATACACAAATACACAGGTTTATCCACACAAATTTGAGCCTTTACTCTGTAAACTTGCATCAGTGAGGCTTTGATGAGCGGAAAGAAGTCTGCATTATTGTGTGTACAGCTGTTTATGATTTTGGCCTCCAACGGTTATGAAAAAGGACAATCAAGGAAAAATTATTATTGTGCTGCATCCTGTTCCGCAATGATGCTTTCATTTTTTTCTGATACAGGGCCGAAAGTCAATTGAACATTTCATGTTAGATGCATGATACTACAAATTGTTTCTATAGTTTTATTTAACACAGCTTATGATATTTCTAGAAATCTTTATTAAAAACTGGAAAAAACTGGCTTGGTTAGCCCACTTTAGACGCAGCTTAAGTTAGCATCTTATTTGTCAGCTTATCCGAATTTTCTGTTCAAACTTAAATGATGCAGGAGTTCCACTCAGACCCTGGAGGAAAATTTGAATAGTAAGCTAACTTCAGCTTTCTACCTTGGACGGCTGATTAGTTGTATAAAATGGTGGATGGACAAAGTGTGCTTATTAGAAAAAACTGACGTGAATTCACACTCATCTCCTGTTTGGGAACACTTTGACTTCCCAGACGAGTACAACTGTTACAGGCAATGAGTGGTGGACTGAATGATGACAGTCTGCCTGTGTTGCAACCAATTCAGTTCCGCCTCAAATTCACATCCTTCTTCACAAATCAAGTCATCTTTCGCATTAACTATACAGAAATCAACACCAAGCAACACACTGGAACTACAGAAAGCAAAAACGTTCAAGAAAGACTGCACAGCTGAAAGGTTGACACAAACAAAAACAGCTGTGTAACATTAACATTTCTTCCATTTTTTTTTATTTCGTAGGTCCAGTGCTGCTTTATAAGGAAGTCATGGCTGATTTAATCATGAGAACTCAATACATGTGTATTTGTTTGCAAGTTGATCTTGACCGCTCAAACATGGACGTGCAGATGTATCACCCCAGATTGAGAACAACAGACAATGTGGCATCTATGCATTTACATCTGTGGTTCGACCCTGGTGGCCTTGCCTTGGTACGTATGGCTGAGGAAATCAGGAAAGGAGCAACAAGTTCTCTCTCTCCCTCATAATATTATAATGTGCCGTCCAAGAGGTGGTAACCATTTAAATTGAAACAAAGTTCTGCAGGTGGAGTTTGGAGCACCCAGAGAAGTCTATGCCATTTCTTTAGTCTCTTGTGCAGTAATATGGAAGTTTGGGTACACCTGCTCAAATAACATGTTTTGTTGATTTTCTAAGTAAAAGTAAGTTACACATCCTCTTTCCTCACATTAATACGTCTTGATTAATTGATGGTATAAAAAACATTCTATTTTTAAATTTAACAGTAAAACATTAAACTGACATTAAATATCTTACCAATGCAAGGGTTACTAATGCTGACATTTAGATTTGCATTTGTGACAGCAAACCCATCCCGGCAAGAGCAGCTGTATCCTCCTAGTGTGTTGTTGCAGGTGGAGTGTGAACCACAAGGGGATGGTGTGAACAGACACTCATCCACATCTGCGAAATAAATAAACAGATGTAATCACAACTTTTTAAAATGAGTCTTTCTGGAGATTAATTTTATTATAGAATATTTTCAGTTTCAAGTTCAGGTTTTCAGTCAGTTTACAGCATACGTATTTGGATAATGATGAAATACTGCAGGTGTCTCAATACACTCATACATCGCTAATTCAACAGAAAATGCCGAAACACATTCAAGGAAGCATTTTTCTTATTGAACTTAAAATTATTTGAGCAGATTTTATTGAAGTTTAATATCTTGTCTATGCAAGAGTTAATAGCACTGATGTTTTGAGTTAGTTGCAGTAAATCCAGTCCAGCAAGAACAACTTTATCCTGCTACGGTCTTGGTGCAGGTGGAGTTTAATCCACACACAGATGGACACAGATAGACATTCATCCACATGTGTGAGAGAATTTTTTTTTTTTGCAAAATATTAAACTGATAGTTTGTATCCACACAAGACTACATATCGCTGTTTTCGGAAGAACACCTTGTATCTCCAAAATGGTAACCTTACAGGAAAAAAAAAACACACTTTTAATGTAAGTCAATGGAACCAGACATTTATCCAAGTAATTTTGGGTCATTACTTTTAGTCCATTCATCATGAAATGTAAAGGTTAACAGTTATTTTCAAATTATGTAAAAAACTGAAAAATGTCATATTAAGATACAGGTTTTTTTCCCCAACAACAGCAATGTACAGGTTTATGTTCAGTTTTCCTCCTGTAAGGGGAAACCCTAAGGACTTGGCTCTTACATACATGTAAGAGAGAAGCAAGGGCCACAAGAGAGAGTAAAGGACCACCATCACAGCATCCCAAGCCTTTTCCTGTCCAACTAGCATTTGGAAAGCAAACACTAAGCGTAACCGTTGTTTCTAAGTCTAACGCAAGTTTAAAAAAATGTTTTTGTATGCATGTTATTTGAGTTGGATGATTATTTTGGTTGTGAGTGCCTCTGGCTGTGGCTTTTTGCTCTTGTGCTCTTATGTTTCGGCTTCTGCTTTTAGTTTGTTATAGTCCTTTGTATATTGTCAGAATCCAGTGAAATATATTCTAGGCGAACTTTGAATCACATACTATATGTTTCCACATATGAACACATTAATGGAGAGTACAGAAAACATAAACATTTCTATATTTAATAGCAAAATATTAAACTGATATTTAACAACTTACCTATACAAGGGTTAGTAACGTTGACAGTACGATTTGAGTTTGTTGGAGTAAATCCGGTCCAGCATGAGCAATTGTATCCTCCTATTGTGTTGGTGCAGGTGGAGTTTGGACCACAAACAGACGGAGTAGACAGACATTCATCTACATCTGTGAAATAAATAAGAGTTATTGTCTTGTAAATGTGTCTATCAGCAATTATTATGTATTGGCAGAGGAAATGATCATTTAAATTTAAAATACGTTTAATAATATTTTAATGTTATGTTTAATTGACATTTTTGCAACATGTTAAATTCAGCAAATAAACAGTATTTGTGGATTAAAATGTGCAGAGATGTGTTAACTTATTTTTAACAAAACGTAATTTGACCAAAGGCACTCAAACTTTGGGTTTTGAAGTGAACATTCAAGGCATGCATTAGTGCACAGCTGACTTCAGTGTTTGTGTGTTCACAATGTTGTATATTTCTCAATATACATAGACTTCTATGCAGCGGTATGGGGACCCTTCGCTAAATAAACATATTTAGTTAATTTTTAATGTAAAAAGAAGTAAACATAACCTCTACAAATGATTTAAACAAACCAAATCTAAACAAATGTTAACATTTATTTACAAATGTTACTGCATGGGTTACTTGTATTGGACTAATTTAAAAAAACAAAAATTCAAATAGTAATTGCCCTACTTATAACCCTACTACATCACTGCTCAGTAACACCCCCCATGACAGATATCACAGCATGCAAACAGTTTTTGTAGGCAGCTACGAGTCTTTCTTTTCTTTTAGTTCTTCTAGTTCTGCAATATGTTTGGGCTGTGTTGCATGTACTGCATGTTTAAGATCTACCCATAGACTTTCAATGATGTTTAAGTTAGGGGACTATGAGGGTCCCATGGGGAGACGACTGGGACTGGTGATCAGCTCTTAAATGGAAGGGGTGGTCTATTTGAAAGGGAAATGGAGGGGTGGAGTGAGGGTGCTTGCATGTTGATTTTGGATTTTTTTTGTTACAATGGTGTCAGAACTGGCTCAAGAACAAGAGATGAGAGGTTGGTCCCAGTGACGCTGCATGGGGCTGAAGTGAGCAGTGGCAGTGCTATTGGTGTGCTGGAGGTGCAGGAAGAGGGGAAACTGCTTCAGTCAATTCTGCAGGGCTGTGAACGGATGGCATCTTGGCTTGGGGTGGAAAAGCTGACAGACACAGTGTATCGGGTGTGCACAGAACCCGACATGATGTTCCATTGGCCCCACCATCTTTGGGGCTGTCCAGAGAAATGGCCTGCAGGACCCAATGCACACTCCCCAGCCACACAGAGAACCCCTCCAGGCTCCCCGGCATCGTCGGAGTGCTATCAGCGCCCCATCGGCGCCCCTCAGCAGCTTCAGAGTCCCATCAGTTGCTCAGGAGGGCCACAGTGGACTGACAATAGGCCCATATGCAGGGAGGGACTTAGTCTGGTGGGACTAGAGAGAAGCTGCAGTTTGGATAACAACTTTGAGTTGTCTGAGTTTCTTCTGAGAACCCCCCATGCTACAGTATAAGAGATCAACCTTATCCAGACTTATCTAGATGTTGTTTTACATACTTAAGATGCTGACTTTTGTGATAAGGTCACAGGTAAGGTTTCCTTCTGATGACTCTTCGGCTCAATCTCATTTCACCCCTTGCCCCTACCGCTTAGCTCTAGTTTGCACGTTCAAGCATAGGGATAGAGTGTCCCAATTTTTGTTCAGTTAAAGGGGTACGGTGAAGTGTTAGGGCTACATGCCCCTCCAAAAACGTAGGCTTTTCAGAGACTCACACCAAACGAGGCGTTATGAGGAAAAAAAAAAAAAAGAAAAAACGGCAAGATGGCTGCACAAGCAACCAAAGAAACCCACAAATGTATACCCAAGTATTTTGTCAGCTAAAAAATGACAATCACTGTATTATCTTTAATAATGTTATTTCCCCATTGTATTTTTTTATTTCATTTTAATGTATTATGGTCCTTTTCTTCATAACAAGCATAAAAAAATCACTGGTAGTATGGTGCTGTAAGCAGCTAAATTTCCCGTTCCAACTTAAATAGTCCAGCAGTTACATTCTGATGCCTCAGAATTCTGGCGCACCCCTCTTTGAAAGTTCTTAAACTCCACTCCAGAAAGAGTGTCCAAACTTTTGCAAGGTTCCTGAACTTTACCGATCCTCTGCTATCGCTGCAGACTAGCAGGACAGACTGTTACTGAAGCAATGCTCTTGTTTATTTGAGAGTTGTCCCATTTTGTTGGGGAAGATTTCAATCACTACCCCTTGTACTTCAGTTCTAATGGACACACTCGAAAACAAGGGGTAGAGGTAAAAAAAAAAAAAGAAACAGGAATGGGCCTTCCACTTAGGTCATATTTGTGCAAGCAACGATGCACAGTAGAACTGCCAACTTTCCTGAAGGTCCTCTACAATCATATCAGGGCTTTGCTTTACCTTTCTGGCCAGCATGCGAGCAGTTCTTTCTTTTTTTTTGGCCTTCCAGAGCTTGCCTTCACATTTCAGACAGTGAAAACTGCAAGATGGAGAAGCTTTGATATCTTTTTATAGCTTTCCTCCGTTTTGTAGGCATAAAGTAGCTTCAAGATAGCTTAAAGATGTGTATAGTTGCACATAGTGTTAGCACAAGATTTGAAGAGTCAGAGAATTTATTACAGTCTGAAATTCATCAGCTGACAATTTTTAATGAGAATCCTTGACCTAAGTTCTAAAACTCTACCCCAGAAAGTGTCCAAACTTTTGCACATGCCACAATTACTTTCTGTTTTGATAAATTCATGAAACAAAGAAACTGTGCATTAACATTTACAGAAAAATTGTATTTTAATAAACGTATTTTGTATAAAAGTTTTTTACTTTAAAAATCAAGAAATTATATTACGCAAACATTTGCAGATGACTGTATGATTGCATGTTTCAACTGAATTCTGTATTATTGAGCAAAACTACTAAACGCCATAAATGAGTACTGCTTGTCAAGAATCCACCTTTGATCTTTTTGACGTATTTTATTATATTATATATTATATTGTTTTATCACAGCAAACAGACATTTGTGGCTGTTATTTTTACTACCGTTAAAGGGGGTTTAACTCCATGTCACGATATGTCTAGCATCACCTTTTAACTATGGTAGACTATTACATATGGTTTACTGTTGGGATCTGAGATTTCTGAGATCACACAAACTCACAGGCTGTCAGTTTAGAGTAGTGTGTTTGTGAGGCTGTGTATGTGCAGCCTCGAGGCTCTTTAAAAATAAAGTATACACGTAGTGAACTGGGGCCTTTCTTTTTTCACAATGCATAAACCAATCAAACCACAAAATAAATGTAAAACTAATTGATGAGGTGCTGATCAGGTTATTTTAATCTTTAAAACTTTTTTCTTTTAAATAAAAACATATAATAACTTACCTCTACAAGGGTTAGTAATGTTGACAGCTAGACTTGAGTTTGTAGCTGTAAACCCATCCCAGCAAAAGCAACTGTATCCTCCTATTGTGTTGTTGCAGCTGGAGTTTAATCCACATACAGATGGTGCAGAAAGACATTCATCCACATCTAAAAGACCAAAATGATTAGTATTTAATTTATGTTAACTGTGAAGTATAAGGAATATGCACACCAAAGGAAAAGGAGGGCAGGGGGAGATACAACGTGAGGAGGGTGACTAAAACAAGTAAAATATGTGCAAATAAATGATGCCAGGAGCCAGTGAAAAAAGATGTTGAGTTTTACACCAGAAGATTACATTGACCAAACACTTTAAATCTGATAACTCACTTAATTTCATTGAAAGAACACAACTGATTCAGTTTCACTGACTTAGGTGTTTCTTAAGTAATATCAATAAGAGAAAACAGATTACAACCAATAACAGAGCAATTTCATTTTTTCGATCGAAAAAGCAGTTATTTAAAAACGAACCTCTGCACGGGTTGCTGATGTTGATAGGAAAGTATGGATTTGTCACATTATATCCATTCAGGCACATACAAGTGTAGTTTCCTGCAGCATTGGTGCAGATTGCATTTGGACCACACACACCAGGAATCTCAGTACATTCATCCACATCTTGATTAAAGAAAGTGACAATACAAAGAGACTTTTCAACATTGTCTATTAACCTATTCACTGCAGTCCGTAATCTACACGGTCAAACTCAAACGATGGCCAATATATGTGTTATACTGGGTGCTCTGCCAACTTCTGTTATTTTCTATTTGATACCATTTATCTAAATCAAGCTGCACGTCAGAGATAATCGAACCATTCCCTCATTAATGGAGACCGACAGTCTTCACAGAGGAACTGGTCACTAGTTAACGGTTTCATGACAGGAACAGTGTTAAAGAAAAGACAGCAGTAAACTTGTAAAATGAAAGTATTCTGAGTGAGACCTGGAGTATCTTTTAACATAAAATCCTGGAAATTTCTTTTGTTAAAGTATTCCAAAAATCTATGGTGTAACCGTTTTTATAAGAGATGCTAAAAAACTTTTAATGGCATGGGTAATTACTGTGAATACTCACGGAAGGCAAAAGCATTGATTTTCAAACATACCTCTGCACTGGTTGCTGATGTTGATAGGAAAGTATGGATTTGTCACATTATATCCTCTCAGGCATGTGCAGCTGTAGTTTCCAACAGCATTAGTGCAGTCTGCATTTGGACCACACACTTCAGGAATCTCGGTACATTCATCCACATCTTCATGAAAAAAAAAATGTAAATAAAGACACTTTTAATCATTGTCTATTAAACAGTCCATAATCTAGCAGGTCTGACTCAAATGACGCTCTTTATAAAAACACTGGACGCTGTACTAACCTGTGAATTTCTAGAGCCCATTATCTGAAACAAGCTGTAAATCTGAGATTATTTACCCATTTTCACACTAATGAAGACCAACAGTCTATACAGAATTACTCACCAACTTACACTAATGTTCAAGAAAAGACAGCAGGAAACTTGTAATATGAAATTATTTTGAGCAAGACAGTCATGGTGAATCACTGTCTATACTCAAAAATGGTAAAAATTGATTTTCAAATGTTTCTCTGCATTGACTGCTCACATTAATAGTAATATACACATTCATCACATTGTATACAGTGGACCACACATTTCAGGAAACCCATCAGATTCATCCACAGCCTGATTTATGAAAGTGACAAAACAAAAAGACTTTTAAACATTATCTATTAATCAGTGTTTATTCAAGTCTGTTATCTTTATCAGGGGTGTCTAATGTTATCCACAAAGGGTCAGTGTGGCTGCAGACTACGCTTGTTGAATCAGTTGGGCTCGGTTTTCAAAGAAATGATCTTGTTTACTCCTGCTTTGCTGGAATGAACACCTGCAGACACCTCAGACTGCCCTAGTTTTATTATGAATCAAAAATATTTTACACTTATCACAATAAGTGTGGGCAGTCGTGGGCCGAAGGTTAGAGAACCAGCCTTGAGACCGGAAGGTTGCCGGTTTGATCCCCTGAGCCGACAGTATGTGACTGAAGTGCCCTTGATCAAGGCACCTAAGCCCCAACTGCTCCTCAGGCGCTATGGATAGGGCTGCCCACTGCCCCCTAGTGTGTGTGTTCACTAGTGTGCATGTATGTGGGTGTTTCACTGCATGGATGGGTAAAATGGAGAGGTCGAATTCCTCTGTGTGATCTGATCGTTTCTCCTTACTCACAGCACAGTAGTGCTGGGTGATATGACCTCAAATCTCAAATATTCCTCAAATATTTTACCTCAAGTATGATTAATGAATGATTATTTTGTTTTGTTTGTGTTTTTTTGCCATTATAGTTCACGGACAAGGTTTGTACTGTAAATATGCTCTACATATTTTAATGTATATCGTCTCAACAGCCAGATTGGAATTTCAAAAGAATTGGCCGAACACAGCCGTAGGAAAGCGAGGCTGCAGCATCATACAACAATTAAAAGTCCAAAAGCAAAGTTTAAAGAATCTGAGGACACGAATCAAAGAAGTGACCACGCCCTTTTTACGGAGAGCTCGAACACATTCAGGGTGATGAGCCCAGCTGTCAGTCAGTCAAGCTTCATGATGGCTCCTGTGATGCTGGTAAAGATGAAGCTGAACCTCCGGGAGCGACTGGTGTTCATTCATAGTCATGATTGTTACCTCTGGATGAGCTGTGTGAAGCATGACGCGTTGTTCTTTTGCGCATGTGGGTCAGTTTAGGAGCTGATCTGTTCAGACTGATGTTGTATACAGATCACATTTAAAAGATGCTGTGAACAGCCAAACAAAAAAATCGGATTTGGTGAGAAAATCAGATTTTGGCCACTTTCACCTGCTGTGTGAACGTAACCTTAGCTTCCATGTTGCAGAGTGGACGTGGCAGAGTCACATGACAACACGTGGTTGTAAGTTTTTGAGGGGACAGTACATGAACACACAGAGTGGGGAAAGGATTAACAGAAATTAAAAAAACAAAATTACTGACACAGGCAAGATTACGTTGGTTAGAGGTTCTGAATGTCGGTTTTGATTACTTTTCAATTAATTGTCTACCAGGCCCGCTAGCGTCTCTTAGCAGCGAGCTAGGGGATAAAAGTACGATGCACACTTGGGATAACCAACGCTTCACGGAGGTGGTCTAACTCTAGGTACGAAAGGCATACATTGTGGCCCTAGTAAGGGTCCAGTACAGCAGAGAATTGTTTGCAGCTGCCCTTCGAATACATGCTGTTTTTTTTTAAGAGAAGAAATGTTTATATTATGCTGTTAGAGGTTCATTTGTACAAACACTTTTATGTTGAAGAGCCTTAATACAGTTTAAATGGATGTTTTTTTTGGGACAGAGGGCTGTGCTTTTAGCTTTTTGTTTAATTTCTTTGAGGGCTGAAATTTATGTACTAATCTTTTGTTGCTCTTTGTTTGTTTGTTTTTTTTGACCATTTATAAACTGTTAAACTCCTTTACCATGCTATGTGGGTGTGACCATTTTGCTGTGTCATCATCATTCTTACCCATGCAACCAGTGTGTTTATGATTAAATGATTAAAACACAAAACTGATCAGAGCACAATATTCTTCATAAATCTAATTTCTTAATTTTGCTCTTAACCCTTGTGTGCTGTTGGGGATGGAGATGTGTCATATTGTAAAAAATATTGTGAAAGAATGGAAAAAGCACTGGTTGACAAACACACCTCTGCATGGGTTGCCGATGTTGATAGGAAAGGATAGATTTGTCACAGTGTATCCACTCAGGCATGCGCAGCTGTAGTTTCCAACAGCATTGGTGCAGTGTGTATTTGGTCCACACACATCAGGAATCTCAGTACATTCATCCACATCTTGATTAAAGAAAGTAATAAAACAAAGAGACTTTCAAACTTTACCCATTAAACAGTCTTCATTCCAGGACATTATCTATCAACAGAAATTAAGGCCTTTATAGGTAATAAAGTGTATTTTGTACTGAGGTTCTAGACCATAAAAATCTAAAACAAGTCGAACACCAGACGTAATCTAACGTAATCTAACTACTGCACACACATGGAGTCCTACACGTGCAGTCTTCACAGATGATGTCATCTTTTCACTTGTCATTTGTTCCAGGACTTGTACATAATTAAATGTTTAAGAAACAACAGCGATAAACTTATGAAAGCATTTAAAGCAACAACTACAATATCTTATAACATACAATATTGGAAGTTCTTGGTGCTCAAGTACCATTCCTCACTGTTTTATAAGATATTTATTTAGCATTTAGGGCATTTGGCTGATGCTCTTATCCAGAGCAACTTACAATTTGATCATTTTACACAGGTAGGTGAAGGTAGTGTTAGGAGTCTTGCCCAAGGACTTATACTGGTATAGTGCAAGGTGCTTACCCAGGTAGGGATTGAACCCCAGTCTACAGCATAGAAGGCAGAAGTGTTACCCACTACACTACACCAATAAAAGATTCTTTGGAAAAAAAACTGAGTTACAGGTCATTGCTGCAAACATCAAGCACTTGTAAAAGCACTGACTGACAAACATACCTCTGCACGGGTTGCTGATGTTGATAGGAAAGTATGGATTTGTCACACTATATCCTCTCAGGCATGTGCAGCTGTAGTTTCCAGCAGCATTGGTGCAGTTTGCATTTGGACCACACACTTCAGGAATCTCAGTACATTCATCCACATCTTGATTAAAGAAAGCAAACAATCATTTTGGATGCCTAAGGAAATCTAAGGTTAACAGTGGCTTATTAATCTGTCATACCCCTTCACTTCTAATCAGAACTATATTTAGCAAGTGAAGAAATTTAAAGTACACAATTGGACCTTAAAACCACTGCTGTACATTTACATTATTTGTACTCTTATGAATAAAAAATGTACCAGCACAGATCTTTTATTTCTAACAGTGTAGGTGTTAGCTGTCATTGAAAAGGAGTGATTGACAAAGATACCTCTGCACGGGTTGCTGATGTTGATAGCAAAGTATGGACTCGTCACAGTGTATCCACTCAGGCATGTACAGCTGTAGTTTCCAAAAGTATTGGTGCAGGTTGCATTTGGACCACACACTTCAGGAATCTCAGTACATTCGTTCACATCTTGATTAAAGAAATTGATAAAACAAACACAATTTTAAACATTGTCTATTAAACAGTATTTACTGCAGTCCATTGTCTACAGGGTCAAACTCAAATGATGGCCTTTATTTGTAATACAGTGGATGGTTTACCCAACGGTATTGGACAGCTGAACGCGCTCGGAGGAAAGCGCCAACTGCCAGATCTGTTACGTCAGCACGCTGAGTGATGGAGGGACAAGGGGGGGCCATCCTACCCACCCAGAGAGAGTGAGGCCAATTGTGCTCTCTTGAACTCCCAGCTACGGATGGCTGTAGCATCACCAGGGATCGAACTTGCGATCTCCTGATGACAGGGCCAATGCTTAGACGGTTGCACCACTCGGTAGCCCTGGTGTACTAAACAGACCGCAGGTATTGTGCCAACTGTAAAGTTTGGTGGAGGAGGGATAATGTTGTGGGGTTGCAGACCATTTTTTACAGAACCTTTTCTGTTCCAGCACGACTGAGCCCCAGTGCACAAAGCACGGCCCGTAAAGGCATGGTTGGGTGAGTTTAGTGTGGAAGAACTTGACTAGCAGAGTCTCTATCTTTCAAACTTGAAATGTTTTAGGCAAAATCACTTACCTATACATGGGTTTGTAATGCTGATAGTTAAGTTTGCGCTGGTTGCAGTAAATCCAGGCCAGCAAGAGCAGCTGTATCCTCCTAAAGTGTTGGTGCAGTTGGAATTTGATCCACAAGGAGATAGCGCAGATAGACATTCATCTACATCTATGAAATAAATTTAATTTAATTTATTACATGTTTAAGTACATCTTATAAGCACACATTTTCAGGATTAGGTGTGTCCATTATCATCATTAAAGCTTCAAAGGCCTCTGACAGAACTGAACCTAAAGTTTGATGACTTACCCCTACAAGGGTTACTAATGTTAACCCTTAGACTTGAGTTTGTAGCAGTAAATCCATTCCAGCAAAAGCAATTGTATCCTCCTACTGTGTTGATGCAGGTGGAGTTTGGACCACATACAGACGGAGTTAACAGACATTCATCCACATCTGGAAGATTGATAAACAATTCTTTTTTGTAAAGTTGCTCATTTTCACTGTTAGCAGTCTTAAAGCTTTATCTAACAACACAGAACCAGCTTACCACTACAAGAGTTATTAACACTAATGCTTAGACGCGAGTTGCTTATGTTAAATCCAGACCAGCAAGAGCAGCTGTATCCTCCTACTGTGTTGATACAGGTGGAGTTTGGACCACAAATAGACGGTTCAGACAAACATTCCTCCACATCTGTAATGACAGAATTAGCTGTAATTATTGCATCAACATATTTTCATTTTTGGAAAAGTGATTTATCATTAAAACACTCACCGCCAACAAAACACAACACCAGCATTTAGACTCTTACCTACACAGGAGTTATTAACACTGACGCTTAGACTTGAGTTTATTGCAGTGAATCCAGTCCAGCAAGAGCAACTGTATCCTCCTACTGTGTTGTTGCAGATGGAGTTTAATCCACATACAGATGGTGCAAACAGACATTCATCTATATCTAAAAGATAAAAATGATTATTTGGATTAAAATGTTTTTTTTTTTCCCAGCAAAAGGGTGCAAAAGTACATTTTCAGACCATGTAAACACAAAAGACAAATTGCACATTTTTTGAAATGTAATAAAGGTCAGATATTTTGACAATATTTTCAGTGTGAGACTGAGCTAATTCACTATAAACACCATTACCTCTTTTTGTTGAAAATGTAAATAGTTGAAATGTTGAAAAAGAAATAGTTTTTATGCCAAAGTAACTACTTTATATGACATAGGAGTATCTGTGAACATCAGCACTCGTTATTAACGTAAAGATCTACGAATCTGCACAATTACACAAATTGTATACGCCCCCTTGCTACCATGTTTCTAAACCCCTTCCCCGTCCCCACGTCCCTGCACACTGTCTCTATGTTTGGACAGACGATACAGAGAAGAAACAAAAAACTTGCTGTAACTTTAATTGCCATAAATGTTCTGTCTTTCTGTCACTCCAGCACCAGTCACTCGACTTCACTCGTGCAGATTTGAGTCTTTATCTTCTAAATTTGCCACAGTGCAGTGAGCTAGAAATGCTGTTTGTTTAACATGCTCACAATGCCAACATTAGCCTCTGGCGCTCATGAAGATATGAAATAAAAGTAGCTTAAGTTAATAGTTTCATACACAAATACACAGGTTTATCCACACAAATTTGAGCCTTTACTCTGTAAACTTGCATCAGTGAGGCTTTGATGAGCGGAAAGAAGTCTGCAATATTGAGTGTACAGCTGTTTACGATTTTGGCCTCCAACGGTTATGAAAAAGGACAATCAAGGAAAAATTACTATTGTGCTGCATCCTGTTCCGCAATGATGCTTTAATTTTTTTCTGATACAGGGCCGAAAGTCAATTGAACATTTCATGTTAGATGCATGATACTACAAATTGTTTCTATAGTTTTATTTAACACAGCTTATGATATTTCTAGAAATCTTTATTAAAAACTGGAAAAAACTGGCTTGGTTAGCCCACTTTAGACGCAGCTTAAGTTAGCATCTTATTTGTCAGCTTATCCGAATTTTCTGTTCAAACTTAAATGATGCAGGAGTTCCACTCAGACCCTGGAGGAAAATTTGAATAGTAAGCTAACTTCAGCTTTCTACCTTGGACGGCTGATTAGTTGTATAAAATGGTGGATGGACAAAGTGTGCTTATTAGAAAAAACTGACGTGAATTCACACTCATCTCCTGTTTGGGAACACTTTGACTTCCCAGACGAGTACAACTGTTACAGGCAATGAGTGGTGGACTGAATGATGACAGTCTGCCTGTGTTGCAACCAATTCAGTTCCGCCCCAAATTCACATCCTTCTTCACAAATCAAGTCATCTTTCGCATTAACTATACAGAAATCAACACCAAGCAACACACTGGAACTACAGAAAGCAAAAACGTTCAAGAAAGACTGCACAGCTGAAAGGTTGACACAAACAAAAACAGCTGTGTAACATTAACATTTCTTCAATTTTTTTTTATTCCGTAGGTCCAGTGCTGCTTTATAAGGAAGTCATGGCTGATTTAATCATGAGAACTCAATACATGTGTATTTGTTTGCAAGTTGATCTTGACCGCTCAAACATGGACGTGCAGATGTATCACCCCAGATTGAGAACAACAGACAATGTGGCATCTATGCATTTACATCTGTGGTTCGACCCTGGTGGCCTTGCCTTGGTACGTATGGCTGAGGAAATCAGGAAAGGAGCAACAAGTTCTCTCTCTCCCTCATAATATTATAATGTGCCGTCCAAGAGGTGGTAACCATTTAAATTGAAACAAAGTTCTGCAGGTGGAGTTTGGAGCACCCAGAGAAGTCTATGCCATTTCTTTAGTCTCTTGTGCAGTAATATGGAAGTTTGGGTGCACCTGCTCAAATAACATGTTTTGTTGATTTTCGAAGTAAAAGTAAGTTACACATCCTCTTTCCTCACATTAATACGTCTTGATTAATTGATGGTATAAAAAACATTCTATTTTTAAATTTAACAGTAAAACATTAAACTGACATTAAATATCTTACCAATGCAAGGGTTACTAATGCTGACATTTAGATTTGCATTTGTGACAGCAAACCCATCCCGGCAAGAGCAGCTGTATCCTCCTAGTGTGTTGTTGCAGGTGGAGTGTGAACCACAAGGGGATGGTGTGAACAGACACTCATCCACATCTGCGAAATAAATAAACAGATGTAATCACAACTTTTTAAAATGAGTCTTTCTGGAGATTAATTTTATTATAGAATATTTTCAGTT
Source organism: Colossoma macropomum (assembly GCF_904425465.1). Classification (NCBI taxonomy): domain Eukaryota; kingdom Metazoa; phylum Chordata; class Actinopteri; order Characiformes; family Serrasalmidae; genus Colossoma; species Colossoma macropomum. Next base: position 9,628,281 of record NW_023494795.1, on the reverse strand, counting down.
TCAAGTTCAGGTTTTCAGTCAGTTTACAGCATACGTATTTGGATAATGATGAAATACTGCAGGTGTCTCAATACACTCATACATCGCTAATTCAACAGAAAATGCCGAAACACATTCAAGGAAGCATTTTTCTTATTGAACTTAAAATTATTTGAGCAGATTTTATTGAAGTTTAATATCTTGTCTATGCAAGAGTTAATAGCACTGATGTTTTGAGTTAGTTGCAGTAAATCCAGAACAGCAAGAACAACTTTATCCTGCTACTGTCTTGGTGCAGGTGGAGTTTAATCCACACACAGATGGACACAGATAGACATTCATCCACATCTGTGAGAGAATTTTTTTTTTTTTGCAAAATATTAAACTGATAGTTTGTATCCACACAAGACTACATATCGCTGTTTTCGGAAGAACACCTTGTATCTCCAAAATGGTAACCTTACAGGAAAAAAAAAACACACTTTTAATGTAAGTCAATGGAACCAGACATTTATCCAAGTAATTTTGGGTCATTACTTTTAGTCCATTCATCATGAAATGTAAAGGTTAACAGTTATTTTCAAATTATGTAAAAAACTGAAAAATGTCATATTAAGATACAGGTTTTTTTTCCCAACAACAGCAATGTACAGGTTTATGTTCAGTTTTCCTCCTGTAAGGGGAAACCCTAAGGACTTGGCTCTTACATACATGTAAGAGAGAAGCAAGGGCCACAAGAGAGAGTAAAGGACCACCATCACAGCATCCCAAGCCTTTTCCTGTCCAACTAGCATTTGGAAAGCAAACACTAAGCGTAACCGTTGTTTCTAAGTCTAACGCAAGTTTAAAAAAATGTTTTTGTATGCATGTTATTTGAGTTGGATGATTATTTTGGTTGTGAGTGCCTCTGGCTGTGGCTTTTTGCTCTTGTGCTCTTATGTTTCGGCTTCTGCTTTTAGTTTGTTATAGTCCTTTGTATATTGTCAGAATCCAGTGAAATATATTCTAGGCGAACTTTGAATCACATACTATATGTTTCCACATATGAACACATTAATGGAGAGTACAGAAAACGTAAACATTTCTATATTTAATAGCAAAATATTAAACTGATATTTAACAACTTACCTATACAAGGGTTAGTAACGTTGACAGTACGATTTGAGTTTGTTGGAGTAAATCCGGTCCAGCATGAGCAATTGTATCCTCCTATTGTGTTGGTGCAGGTGGAGTTTGGACCACAAACAGACGGAGTAGACAGACATTCATCTACATCTATGAAATAAATAAGAGTTATTGTCTTGTAAATGTGTCTATCAGCAATTATTATGTATTGGCAGAGGAAATGATCATTTAAATTTAAAATACGTTTAGAGTTAATAATATTTTAATGTTATGTTTAATTGACATTTTTGCAACATGTTAAATTCAGCAAATAAACAGTATTTGTGGATTAAAATGTGCAGAGCTGTGTTTTCTGTAAAAGATGTGTTAACTTATTTTTAACAAAACGTAATTTGACCAAAGGCACTCAAACTTTGGGTTTTGAAGTGAACATTCAAGGCATGCATTAGTGCACAGCTGACTTCAGTGTTTGTGTGTTCACAATGTTGTATATTTCTCAATATACATAGACTTCTATGCAGCGGTATGGGGACCCTTCGCTAAATAAACATATTTAGTTAATTTTTAATGTAAAAAGAAGTAAACATAACCTCTACAAATGATTTAAACAAACCAAATCTAAACAAATGTTAACATTTATTTACAAATGTTACTGCATGGGTTACTTGTATTGGACTAATTTAAAAAAACAAAAATTCAAATAGTAATTGCCCTACTTATAACCCTACTACATCACTGCTCAGTAACACCCCCCATGACAGATATCACAGCATGCAAACAGTTTTTGTGGGCAGCTACGAGTCTTTCTTTTCTTTTAGTTCTTCTAGTTCTGCAATATGTTTGGGCTGTGTTGCATGTACTGCATGTTTAAGATCTACCCATAGACTTTCAATGATGTTTAAGTTAGGGGACTATGAGGGTCCCAAGGGGAGACGACTGGGACTGGTGATCAGCTCTTAAATGGAAGGGGTGGTCTATTTGAAAGGGAAATGGAGGGGTGGAGTGAGGGTGCTTGCATGTTGATTTTGGATTTTTTTTGTTACAATGGTGTCAGAACTGGCTCAAGAACAAGAGATGAGAGGTTGGTCCCAGTGACGCTGCATGGGGCTGAAGTGAGCAGTGGCAGTGCTATTGGTGTGCTGGAGGTGCAGGAAGAGGGGAAACTGCTTCAGTCAATTCTGCAGGGCTGTGAACGGATGGCATCTTGGCTTGGGGTGGAAAAGCTGACAGACACAGTGTATCGGGTGTGCACAGAACCCGACATGATGTTCCATTGGCCCCACCATCTTTGGGGCTGTCCAGAGAAATGGCCTGCAGGACCCAATGCACACTCCCCAGCCACACAGAGAACCCCTCCAGGCTCCCCGGCATCGTCGGAGTGCTATCAGCGCCCCATCGGCGCCCCTCAGCAGCTTCAGAGTCCCATCAGTTGCTCAGGAGGGCCACAGTGGACTGACAATAGGCCCATATGCAGGGAGGGACTTAGTCTGGTGGGACTAGAGAGAAGCTGCAGTTTGGATAACAACTTTGAGTTGTCTGAGTTTCTTCTGTGAACCCCCCATGCTACAGTATAAGAGATCAACCTTATCCAGACTTATCTAGATGTTGTTTTACATACTTAAGATGCTGACTTTTGTGATAAGGTCACAGGTAAGGTTTCCTTCTGATGACTCTTCGGCTCAATCTCATTTCACCCCTTGCCCCTACCGCTTAGCCCTTACTCCTCTAGTTTGCACGTTCAAGCATAGGGATAGAGTGTCCCAATTTTTGTTCAGTTAAAGGGGTACGGTGAAGTGTTAGGGCTACATGCCCCTCCAAAAACGTAGGCTTTTCAGAGACTCACACCAAACGAGGCGTTATGAGGAGAAAAAACGGCAAGATGGCTGCACAAGCAACCAAAGAAACCCACAAATGTATACCCAAGTATTTTGTCAGCTAAAAAATGACAATCACTGTATTATCTTTAATAATGTTATTTCCCCATTGTATTTTTTTATTTCATTTTAATGTATTATGGTCCTCTTCTTCATAACAAGCATAAAAAAATCACTGGTAGTATGGTGATGTAAGCAGCTAAATTTCCCGTTCCAACTTAAATAGTCCAGCAGTTACATTCTGATGCCTCAGAATTCTGGCGCACCCCTCTTTGAAAGTTCTTAAACTCCACTCCAGAAAGAGTGTCCAAACTTTTGCAAGGTTCCTGAACTTTACCGATCCTCTGCTATCGCTGCAGACTAGCAGGACAGACTGTTACTGAAGCAATGCTCTTGTTTATTTGAGAGTTGTCCCATTTTGTTGGGGAAGATTTCAATCACTACCCCTTGTACTTCAGTTCTAATGGACACACTCGAAAACAAGGGGTAGAGGTAAAAAAAAAAAAAGAAACAGGAATGGGCCTTCCACTTAGGTCATATTTGTGCAAGCAACGATGCACAGTAGAACTGCCAACTTTCCTGAAGGTCCTCTACAATCATATCAGGGCTTTGCTTTACCTTTCTGGCCAGCATGCGAGCAGTTCTTTCTTTTTTTTTGGCCTTCCAGAGCTTGCCTTCACATTTCAGACAGTGAAAACTGCAAGATGGAGAAGCTTTGATATCTTTTTATAGCTTTCCTCCGTTTTGTAGGCATAAAGTAGCTTCAAGATAGCTTAAAGATGTGTATAGTTGCACATAGTGTTAGCACAAGATTTGAAGAGTCAGAGAATTTATTACAGTCTGAAATTCATCAGCTGACAATTTTTAATGAGAATCCTTGACCTAAGTTCTAAAACTCTACCCCAGAAAGTGTCCAAACTTTTGCACATGCCACAATTACTTTCTGTTTTGATAAATTCATGAAACAAAGAAACTGTGCATTAACATTTACAGAAAAATTGTATTTTAATAAACGTATTTTGTATAAAAGTTTTTTACTTTAAAAATCAAGAAATTATATTACGCAAACATTTGCAGATGACTGTATGATTGCATGTTTCAACTGAATTCTGTATTATTGAGCAAAACTACTAAACGCCATAAATGAGTACTGCTTGTCAAGAATCCACCTTTGATCTTTTTGACGTATTTTATTATATTATATATTATATTGTTTTATCACAGCAAACAGACATTTGTGGCTGTTATTTTTACTACCGTTAAAGGGGGTTTAACTCCATGTCACGATATGTCTAGCATCACCTTTTAACTATGGTAGACTATTACATATGGTTTACTGTTGGGATCTGAGATTTCTGAGATCACACAAACTCACAGGCTTTCAGTTTAGAGTAGTGTGTTTGTGAGGCTGTGTATGTGCAGCCTCGAGGCTCTTTAAAAATAAAGTATACACGTAGTGAACTGGGGCCTTTCTTTTTTCACAATGCATAAACCAATCAAACCACAAAATAAATGTAAAACTAATTGATGAGGTGCTGATCAGGTTATTTTAATCTTTAAAACTTTTTTCTTTTAAATAAAAACATATAATAACTTACCTATACAAGGGTTAGTAATGTTGACAGCTAGACTTGAGTTTGTAGCTGTAAACCCATCCCAGCAAAAGCAACTGTATCCTCCTATTGTGTTGTTGCAGCTGGAGTTTAATCCACAAACAGATGGTGCAGAAAGACATTCATCCACATCTAAAAGATCAAAATGATTAGTATTTAATTCATGTTAACTGTGAAGTATAAGGAATATGCACACCAAAGGAAAAGGAGGGCAGGGGGAGATACAACGTGAGGAGGGTGACTAAAACAAGTAAAATATGTGCAAATAAATGATGCCAGGAGCCAGTGAAAAAAGATGTTGAGTTTTACTCAAGAAGATTACATTGACCAAACACTTTAAATCTGATAACTCACTTAATTTCATTGAAAGAACACAACTGATTCAGATTCACTGACTTATGTGTTTCTTAAGTAATATCAATAAGAGAAAACAGATTACAACCAATAAAAGAGCAATTTCATTTTTTCGATCGAAAAAGCAGTTATTTAAAAACGAACCTCTGCACGGGTTGCTGATGTTGATAGGAAAGTATGGATTTGTCACATTATAACCATTCAGGCACATACAAGTGTAGTTTCCTGCAGCATTGGTGCAGATTGCATTTGGACCACACACGCCAGGAATCTCAGTACATTCATCCACATCTTGATTAAAGGAAGTGACAAAACAAAGAGACTTTTCAACATTGTCTATTAACCTATTCACTGCAGTCCGTAATCTACACGGTCAAACTCAAACGATGGCCAATATATGTGTTATACTGGGTGCTCTGCCAACTTCTGTTATTTTCTATTTGATACCATTTATCTAAATCAAGCTGCACGTCAGAGATAATCGAACCATTCCCTCATTAATGGAGACCGACAGTCTTCACAGAGGAACTGGTCACTAGTTAACGGTTTCATGACAGGAACAGTGTTAAAGAAAAGACAGCAGTAAACTTGTAAAATGAAAGTATTCTGAGTGAGACCTGGAGTATCTTTTAACATACAATCCTGGAAATTTCTTTTGCTAAAGTATTCCAAAAATCTATGGTGTAACCGTTTTTATAAGAGATGCTAAAAAACTTTTAATGGCATGGGTAATTACTGTGAATACTCACGGATGGCAAAAGCATTGATTTTCAAACATACCTCTGCACTGGTTGCTGATGTTGATAGGACTGTATGGATTTGTCACATTATATCCTCTCAGGCATGTGCAGCTATAGTTTCCTGCAGCATTAGTGCAGTCTGCATTTGGACCACATACTTCAGGAATCTCGGTACATTCATCCACATCTTCATGAAAAAAAAAATGTAAATAAAGACACTTTTAATCATTGTCTATTAAACAGTCCATAATCTAGCAGGTCCGACTCAAATGACGCTCTTTATAAAAACACTGGACGCTGTACTAACCTGTGAATTTCTAGAGCCCATTATCTGAAACAAGCTGTAAATCTGAGATTATTTACCCATTTTCACACTAATGAAGACCAACAGTCTATACAGAATTACTCACCAACTTACACTAATGTTCAAGAAAAGACAGCAGGAAACTTGTAATATGAAATTATTTTGAGCAAGACAGTCATGGTGAATCACTGTCTATACTCAAAAATGGTAAAAATTGATTTCCAAATGTTTCTCTGCATTGACTGCTCACATTAATAGTAATATACACATTCATCACATTGTATACAGTGGACCACACATTTCAGGAAACCCATCAGATTCATCCACAGCCTGATTTATGAAAGTGACAAAACAAAAAGACTTTTAAACATTATCTATTAAGCAGTGTTTATTCAAGTCTGTTATCTTTATCAGGGGTGTCTAATGTTATCCACAAAGGGTCAGTGTGGCTGCAGACTACGCTTGTTGAATCAGTTGGGCTCGGTTTTCAAAGAAATGATCTTGTTTACTCCTGCTTTGCTGGAATGAACACCTGCAGACACCTCAGACTGCCCTAGTTTTATTATGAATCAAAAATATTTTACACTTATCACAATAAGCGTGGGCAGTCGTGGGCCGAAGGTTAGAGAACCAGCCTTGAGACCAGAAGGTTGCCGGTTTGATCCCCTGAGCCGACAGTATGTGACTGAAGTGCCCTTGATCAAGGCACCTAAGCCCCAACTGCTCCTCAGGCGCTATGGATAGGGCTGCCCACTGCCCCTAGTGTGTATGCTCACTAGTGTGCACGTAATGTGGGTGTTTCACTGCATGGATGGGTAAAATGAAGAGATTGAATTCCTCTGTGTGCAAGCACATTCATTCAGTTCATTCATAACATAAACACTGTTGTGCTTTGCCCCATTGTTTCAGCAAAGCAAATCTCACCAGCAGTCAGCCAAAGCTCTCCACTAAGCCTTCAGAAAACAAGTCCCTACATTCTGTACTACAGGAGATCGTTTCTCCTTACTCACAGCACAGTAGTGCTGGGTGATATGACCTCAAATCAATATCACGATTAAATATTGATTGAATATTTTACCTCAAGTATGATTAATGAATGATTATTTTGTTTTGTTTGTGTTTTTTTGCCATTATAGTTCACGGACAAGGTTTGTACTGTAAATATGCTCTACACATTTTAATGTATATCGTCTCAACAGCCAGATTGGAATTCACACGGCTTTTATGTCAATCCAACCACACATTCGTCATAATTTCACGCTGCTGACACCTCAAACATTTGGGGTGATATTTCTGTACAAAAATTAAAAGACACTTATCCAAAACAGCTCCGTGTTCGATGAGATTTCAAAAGAATTGGCCGAACACAGCCGTAGGAAAGCGAGGCTGCAGCATCATACAACAATTAAAAGTCCAAAAGCAAAGTTTAAAGAATCTGAGGACACGAACCAAAGAAGTGACCACGCCCTTTTTACGGAGAGCTCGAACACATTCAGGGTGATGAGCCCAGCTGTCAGTCAGTCAAGCTTCATTATGGCTCCTGTGATGCTGGTAAAGATGAAGCTGAACCTCCGGGAGCGACTGGCGTTCATTCATAGTCATGATTGTTACCTCTGGATGAGCTGTGTGAAGCATGACGCGTTGTTCTTTTGCGCATGTGGGTCAGTTTAGGAGCTGATCTGTTCAGACTGATGTTGCATACAGGTCACATTTAAAAGATATTGTGAACAGCCAAACAAAAAAATCGGATTTGGTGAGAAAATCAGATTTTGGCCACTTTCACCTGCTGTGTGAACGTAACCTTAGCTTCCATGTTGCAGAGTGGACGTGGCAGAGTCACATGACAACACGTGGTTGTAAGTTTTTGAGGGGACAGTACATGAACACACAGAGTGGGGAAAGGATTAACAGAAATTAAAAAAACAAAATTACTGACACGGGCAAGATTACGTTGGTTAGAGGTTCTGAATGTCGGTTTTGATTACTTTTCAATTAATTGTCTACCAGGCCCGCTAGCGTCTCTTAGCAGCGAGCTAGGGGATAAAAGTACGATGCACACTTGGGATAACCAACGCTTCACGGAAGTGGTCTAACTCTAGGTACGAAAGGCATACATTGTGGCCCTAGTAAGGGTCCAGTACAGCAGAGAATTGTTTGCAGCTGCCCTTTGAATACATGCTGTTTTTTTTAAGAGAAGAAATGTTTATATTATGCTGTTAGAGGTTCATTTGTACAAACACTTTTATGTTGAAGAGCCTTAATACAGTTTAAATGGATGTTTTTTTTGGGACAGAGGGCTGTGCTTTTAGCTTTTTGTTTAATGATGTGTCATATTGTAAAAAATATTGTGAAAGAATGGAAAAAGCACTGGTTGACAAACACACCTCTGCATGGGTTGCCGATGTTGATAGGAAAGGATAGATTTGTCACAGTGTATCCACTCAGGCATGTGCAGCTGTAGTTTCCAACAGCATTGGTGCAATGTGCATTTGGTCCACACACATCAGGAATCTCAGTACATTCATCCACATCTTGATTAAAGAAAGTAATAAAACAAAGAGACTTTCAAACTTTACCCATTAAACAGTCTTCATTCCAGGACATTATCTATCAACAGAAATTAAGGTCTTTATAGGTAATAAAGTGTATTTTGTACTGAGGTTCTAGACCATAAAAATCTAAAACAAGTCGAACACCAGACGTAATCTAACGTAATCTAACTACTGCACACACATGGAGTCCTAGACGTAGCATCTTTTCACTTGTCATTTGTTCCAGGACTTAATTAAATGTTTAAGAAACAACAGCGATACACTTATGAAAGCATTTAAAGCAACAACTACAATATCTTATAATATACAATCTGGGAAGTTCTTGGTGCTCAAGTACCATTCCTCACTGTTTTATAAGATATTTATTTAGCATTTAGGGCATTTGGCTGATGCTCTTATCCAGAGCAACTTACAACTTGATCATTTTACACAGGTAGGTGAAGGTAGTGTTAGGAGTCTTGCCCAAGGGCTTATACTGGTATAGTGCAAGGTGCTTACCCAGGTAGGGATTATACCCCAGTCTACAGCATAGTAGGCAGAGGTGTTACCCACTACACTACACCAATAAAAGATACTTCTGAAAAAAAATTGAGTTACAGGTCATTGCTGCAAACATCAAGCACTTGTAAAAGCACTGACTGACAAACATACCTCTGCACGGGTTGCTGATGTTGATAGGAAAGTATGGATTTATCACACTATATCCTCTCAGGCATGTGCAGCTGTAGTTTCCAACAGCATTGGTGCAGTTTGCATTTGGACCACACACTTCAGGAATCTCAGTACATTCATCCACATCTTGATTAAAGAAAGCAGACAATCATTTTGGATGCCTAAGGAAATCTAAGGTTAACAGTGGCTTATTAATCTGTCATACCCCTTTACTTCTAATCAGAACTATATTTAGCAAGTGAAGAAAGTCTATTTTTTTACTTTTCAAAATAGTAAAAAAAAAAAAGTCAGCAGAAAACATGAAAGTATTCTGTGCAACAACTGCAATTAAAACTTATGACATAAACGTCTGAAAGTTGTCCAAAATAAGCCACTCTTGTAATTAAGGTGACTTTACATTCTTCACTGAAAAAATGGTTGTCTCGCTACACTCGCAGAAGTAAAGGTAGTAAATTGTCACTGGGGCAGTTCCCCTCTTGTCACTGGGGTGCATCCCTCAAGTGTACATCTTAGTACCTTTAGTCAGGGAACATAACTGTACCATAACCCATTAAAATGATATTTTCTAAGTTGTACTGTCTCCACACACCCCGTCTCATCTCCAGGCTTTTTATTTTATTGTTCTGTTTTAAAACATTCGGTTATGAAAAGGTACAAATATGTACTTTTCACCTGGACAAACTTATTTAAGGTACACAATTGGACCTTAAAACCACTGCTGTACATTTACGTTATTTGTACTTTTATGAATAAAAAATGTACCAGCACAGATCTTTTATTTCTAACAGTGTAGGTGTTAGCTGTCATTGAAAAGGAGTGATTGACAAAGGTACCTCTGCACGGGTTGCTGATGTTGATAGCAAAGTATGGACTCGTCACAGTGTATCCACTCAGGCATGTGCAGCTGTAGTTTCCAACAGTATTGGTGCAGTTTGCATTTGGACCACACACTTCAGGAATCTCAGTACATTCGTTCACATCTTGATTAAAGAAATTGATAAAACAAACACAATTTAAAACATTGTCTATTAAACAGTATTTACCGCAGTCCATTGTCTACATGGTCAAACTCAAATGATGGCCTTTATTTGCAATACAGTGGATGGTTTACTAACTTTTTTATTTTTATGGATTTTTACCCGATTTTCTCCCCAATTTAGTTGTCTCCAAATACACCCGCTAGTTAGGACTCCCCCAATCACACGATACTATCAATGCTAGGAGGGTGAAGGCTAACACAGGCTTCCTCCGAGACCTGTGAAGCTCCACTGCTTCTTTTTGAGCTGCTGCTCACCCAACGGCATTGGACAGCTGAACGCGCTCGGAGGAAAGCGCCAACCGCCAGATCTGTTACGTGAGTTAACAGACGCCTGCGCCGACTAGCATTGCACTGAGTGATGGGGGGAGAAGGGGGGGCCATCCAACCCACCCAGAGAGAGTGAGGCCAGTTGTGCTCTCTTGGACTCCTGGCTACAGATGGCTGTAGTATCACCAGGGATCAAACTTGCGATCTCCTGATGATAGGGCCAATGCTTAGACGGTTGCGCCACTTGGCAGCCCTGGTGTACTAACTTTTGAGATTTTCTAGAACCCATTTCTCCATATCAAGCTGGATGTGAGAGATAATCTAACCATTCTCACACTAATGTAGACAGAGAAATTGGTCACTAGTTAAAATAAGTAATAAAACAAAGAGAATTTTAAACTTTCTTTATTTACCCATGTCAATTCAAGTCCACTATTCAGATGATCCAACTCAAGAGGTCTTTATTTGTAATAGACTGGATTGTGCACTAACTGTCATTTCATAGAATACAAGCATCTAAAGACGTTAAATGTCTGTCTATTGTCACACTTTTAGAGGCCTACACTTTTGTTTTAGGACTAGAACATATTAAGTGTTAAAGACCAGACAGTACCTAACCCCTGCAATATGAAAGAATTTCAAGCAACAACTGCAATATCTTTCACATAAAATCTTGAAAGTTCATTTTGCTTAGGTAGCATCCTGATGGCATGTTGTGCGTCCCTTTTAAAAGCAATAAAAATACCAGAAAAATCTTACTGTCAACTCTAATGTCTACACAAAGATGGTAAAATCATTATTAAATATACCTGTGCATGAGTTGCTGATATTGATAGGCATAAGCGGATTCGTCACATTATATCCACTCAAGCATGTGCAACTGTAGTTTCCTATAACATTGGTGCAGTCTGCATTTGGCCCACACACATCACGAATCTCAGTACATTCATCCACATCTTGATGAAAAGAAAAGTTAGCAAAGAAAGACACTTTTTAATCATTGTCTATTAAACAGTATTTTCTCCAATACATAAAGTAGATCAGTCGCAAATCTTTTACTTATCATACAGTGGATGTTGTAGAGGATCTGAAGATCTAAAATAACCAGCATTTTTAGATCTAATCTATCTAACTATTCTCACACTTATGGTGGCCCACGTTTAGAGTCTTCACAGAACAACTGATCTCGCTAGTTAGTTTCAGGAAAGTAACATACATATCTGTTTAAGAAAAGGCAGCAGTAAACTTGATATGAAAGTACTGCTAGCAACAACTGCAGCATCTTAGAAAATCTACGAAGTTCCTGTTGCTCAGAAACTATTCCAATTACTTATTTGTACACAGTTTTATGGGGTACTATAGGGTACAACTCACTTAATTTAATTGAAGGAACATATCTGACTGACTTTACTGACTTATCAATTTGTTAAGTAATATTAATAAATAAAAAACAGCTTAAAACCAACAAGAGCGAGTTCATCTTTTTGAGTGCAGCAAAATGCTAGCCAACGTAGCTGTCTATTAGCTGACGTAACTGGCTGTTAGTGTTCTCCACCAAGCACGTAGAGCTGTCCAGTGATGTTGAGTTAGGGAGAGTATGAAAAGATGCAAAGACATTAGAGCGGAACATTGAACTGCCATTTAATATCTTACCAGTGCATGGGTTACTAACGCTGACAAGCAGATTTGAGTTTGTAGCAGTAAATCCCTTCCAGCAAGAGCAATTGTGTCCTCCAATTGTGTTGATGCAGGTGGAGTTTGGACCACATATAGATGGTGTAGACAGACATTCATCCACATCTACAACGAAAGATTTTCCCTTCTTAGAATTTTAATATCAGCATTTTTCTAGTATTTACTGACAGTGGAAAAGATTTGAGTATGATATTACATTTATACGTAAGTACTTGCCTCTACAAGTGTTATTAACGCTAATCATCAGACTTGAGTTTGTTTTGGTAAATCCTCCCACGCAAGAGCAGTTGTATCCTCCTATTGTGTTGGTGCAGGTGGAGTCTGGACCACATATAGATGGTTCAGGTGTACATTCATCTGTATCTGTGAGAGAAAGTAAAAAGTTTATCTTGTATTCTTTCATCAGCAGTTTCAATCAAAATCAAAATTTCAAATTATTTCAGCAAAAAAATAAACCACTATTAAATAACAACATACAAGCGTCACTGTTACTGACACTTCCACTTGAGTTTATTGTAATAAATCTATTTAGTCAAGGGTAACTGTGACCTCCTACCGTGTTGACGCTGGTGGAGTTTAGACTACATAAACTACTGTTCAGATGTTTGGAGTCAATGTTTCCAATAATATAAAACCAATTTAGTTGCAGATCAATGTATAAAATTAATTCAGTATGCTAGTCCACTTCAACACAACAAGTTTTAGATGTGCTCAGAGTTATAAATAGCATGACTACATAAAGACTGAGAAAGCTGTATTACATCAGTTATAAAGGTCTAATAAAATTTCAAAAACGAAGATCAAAATTGACATAAAATGAGTGTAAATAGATAATTACAGCAGTGTTTGTAATTTAAAAATGTTCTCCTGTATCTCCAAAATACTTTAGACATTGAAAAAAGTAACTGCATAGTGAAAAGTAAAAAATATGTGAAACCTTTTTACTTACCTTGTTTTCTGCATTAATTGGTCATAAAATGTGATACACTATATGGACAGAAGTATTGGGACACACCTCTTAATCATTTAATTCAGGTGTTTCATTTAGTCTCACTGCCACAGGTGTATTAAATCAAGCACCTAGCCATGCAGCCTGCCTTTACAAACATTTGTAAAAGAACAGGACATTCTAAAGAGCTCACTGAATTTGAGTGTGGAGAATGCCACCGTCGCAACAAGACAGTTTGCAAAATTTCTTCCCTCGTAGACATTCCTTGATAAACTGTGAGTGGTATTATTGAAAAGTGGAAGCATTTAGGAACCTCAGCAATTCAGCCACAAAGTTTCAGACCATGTAGTTACACAACAGGTTGACGAGTGCTGAGGAGCATAGTGCATAAAGGTCAACGACGCTCTGCGACTCAATAACTGCAGATTTCTAAACCTCCTCTAGCAATAACATCAGCACAAAAACTGTGCGCAGGAGCTTCATGTCATGGGTTTTGATGGCTGAGCAGCTGCACGCAAGCCTTATGTCACCAAGCCCAATCCCAAGCGTTGGATGGAGCTGTGTAAATCACGCCGTCACTGGACTCTGGAGCAGCGGAAACGTATTCTGTGGAGTGACAAATCACGCTTGTCTATCTGTCAGTCTGATGGACGAGTCTGGGTTTGGCAAATGCCAGGAGAACGTTACCTGCATGACTGCATTGTGCCAACTGTAAAGTTTGGTGGAGGAGGGACAATGTTGTGGGGTTGCAGACCAAGACATTGTGGACAACTGTATGCTTCAAACATTGTGGGAGGAATCTGGGGAGGAACCTTTTCTGTTCCAGCATGACTGAGCCCCAGTGTACAAAGCACGGCCCGTAAAGGCATGGTTGGGTGAGTTTAGTGTGATAGAACTTGACTAGCAGAGTCTCTATCTTTCAAACTTGAAATGTTTTAGGCAAAATCACTTACCTATACATGGGTTTGTAATGCTGATAGTTAAGTTTGCACTGGTTGCAGTAAATCCAGGCCAGCAAGAGCAGCTGTATCCTCCTAAAGTGTTGGTGCAGTTGGAATTTGATCCACAAGCAGATAGTGAAGACAGACATTCATCTACATCTGTGAAATAAATTTATTTCATTTAATATATGTTTAAGTACATCTTATAAGCACACATTCACAGGATTAGGTGTGTCCATTATCATCATTAAAGCTTCAAAGGCCTCTGACAGAACTGAACCTAAAGTTTGATGACTTACCCCTACAAGGGTTACTAATGTTAACCCTTAGACTTGAGTTTGTAGCAGTAAATCCATTCCAGCAAAAGCAATTGTATCCTCCTACTGTGTTGATGCAGGTGGAGTTTGGACCACATACAGATGGAGTTGACAGACATTCGTCCACATCTGGAAGGTTGATAAACAATTCTTTTTTGTAAAGTTGCTCATTTTCACTGTTAGCAGTCTTAAAGCTTTATCTAATAACACAAAACCAGCTTACCACTACAAGAGTTATTAACACTGACACTTAGACTTGAGTTGCTTATGTTAAATCCAGACCAGCAAGAGCAGCTGTATCCTCCTACTGTGTTGATACAGGTGGAGTTTGGACCACAAATAGACGGTTCAGACAAACATTCATCCACATCTGTAATGACAGAATTAGCTGTAATTATTGCATCAACATATTTCCCGTATTGGAAAAGTGATTTATCATTAAAACACTCACTGCCAACATAACACAACACCAGCATTTAGACTCTTACCTACACAGGAGTTATTAACACTGACGCTTAGACTTGAGTTTACTGCAGTGAATCCATCCCAGCAAGAGCAACTGTATCCTCCTACTGTGTTGTTGCAGATGGAGTTTAATCCACATACAGATGGTGCAAACAGACATTCATCTATATCTAAAAGATAAAAATGATTATTTGGATTAAAATGTTTTTTTTTCCCCAGCAAAAGGGTGCAAAAGTAAATTTTCAGACCATTTAAACATAAAGGAAAATTACACATTCTTTGAAATGTAATAAAGGTCAGATATTTTGACAATATTTTCAGTGTGAGACTGAGCTAATTCACTATAAACACCATTACCTCTTTTTACCCATGCCAATAAATATAGAGACAACTGCAACAAATACAGCAGTCTGTTATTTCTAAAACTTTAAGTACCTCTAAAAAGTGTGCTTATTAGTAAAAAACTGACGTGAATTCACACTCATCTTTTGTTTGGGAACACTTTGACTTCCCAGGCGAGTACAATTGTTACAGACCACGAGTGGTGGACTGAACGTTGACAGTCTGCCAGTGTTGCTACCAATTCAGTCCCCCCTCAAATTCACATCCTTCTTCACAAATCAAGTCATCACGCGCATTAACTATACAGAAATCAACACCAAGCAACACACTGGAACTACAGAAAGCAAAAAAGTTCAAGAAAGACTGCACAGCTGAAAGGTTGACACAAACAAAAACAGCTGTGTAACATTAACATTTCTTAATTTTTTATATTCCGTAGGTCCAGTGCTGCTTTATAAGGAAATCATAGCTGATTTAATCATGAGAACTCAATACATGTGTATTTGTTGATCTTGACTGCTCAAACATGGACGCGCAGATGTATCACCTCAGATTGAGAACAACAGACAATGTGGCATCTATGCATTTACATCTGTGGTTCGACCCTGGTGGCCTTGTCTTGGTATGCATGGCTGAGGAAATCAGGAAAGGAGCAACAAGTTCTCTCTCTCATAATATTATAACGTGCCATCCAAGAGGTGGCAACCATTTAAATTGAAACAAAGTTCTGCAGGTGGAGTTTGGAGCACCCAGAGAAGTCTATGCCATTTCTTTAGTCTCTTGTGCAGTAATATGGAAAAGTTTGGGTGCACCTGCTCAAATAACATGTTTTGTTGATTTTCTAAGTGAAAGTAAGTTACACATCCTCTACAGAGAACACACTTCTGCACATTTTGACACATAAATGTTGTTTATTTACTGAATTTAACATATTGGGGGAAAACAACTAAAAAATGTGCTCTGTGCAAAATTTATGGCAAAGGTTTTTAGGTTTTAATTTTTCCAATGTGTTAGTCAGCAAATAAATAATGGATGTGTTGACTTATCTTAACTGAGAAAATTAACAAAATGTTTTTTTATTTTTTTTTATTTTTACCCGATTTCTCCCCAATTTAGTCGTCTCTAATTCCACCCGCTAGTTAGGACTCCCCCAATCACACAATGCTATCAACGCTAGGAGGGTGAAGGCTAACACAGGCTTCCTCCGAGACCTGTGAAGCCAACCACCGCTTCTTTTCGAGCTGCCGCTCACAACAACGTAATTGGACAGCCGAACGCGCTCGGAAGAAAGCGCCAACCGCCAGATCTGTTACGTCAGCTAACAGACGCCTGTGCTGACTAGCATCGCGCTGAGTGATGGGGGGAGAAGGAGGGGCCATCCTACCCACCCAGAGAGAGTGAGGCCAATTGTGCTCTCTTGGACTCCCGGCTACGGATGGCTGTAGCATCACCAGGGATCGAACTCGCGATCTCCTGATGAGAGGGCCAACGCTTAGACGGTTGCGCCACTCGGGAGCCCCCCAAAATGTTGTTTTTACTGGAAGTATTTCATTTTTTGTCTGCGAGTGCACATTATAACTCTTGATCACAAAAGATCACAGACTGTTGATCTTTCCTCACATTAATATGTGTTTTAAGTACTAGATGGTATAAAAACATTCTTTTTTTAAATTTAAAAGCAAAACATTACACTGACACTAAATATCTTACCAATGCAAGGGTTACTAATGCCGACATTTAGATTTGCGTTTGTGACAGCAAACCCATCCCGGCAAGAGCAGCTGTATCCTCCTACTGTGTTGTTGCAGGTGGAGTGTGGACCACAAGGTGATGGTGTGAACAGACACTCATCCACATCTGCGAAATAAATAAACAGATGTAATCACAATTTTTTAAATGAGTCTTTCTGAAGATTAATTTTATTATATAATATTTTCAGTTTCAAGTTCAAGTTTTCATTCAGTTTACAGTATGTGTTTGGATAACGAAGAAATACTGCAGGTGTCTTAATACACTCGCTAGTCAACAGAAAATCGCTAAGTCAACAGAAAATGCAGAAACACATTCAAGGAAGCATTTTTCTTACTAATCTTAAAATGATTTGAGCAGATTTTATTGAAGTTTAATATCTTATCTATGCAAGGGTTAATAGCACTGATGTTTTGAGTTTGGTGCATGGTGGAGTTTAATCCACACACAGATGGTGCAGATAGACATTCATCCACATCTAAAAGATCAAAATTATTAGTATTTACACATCTGTGAGATCATGTTCTTTTTGCAATATAATAAACTGACAGTTTGTAGCCACACAAGACTACATATCGCTGTTGTCGAAAGAAAACCTTGTATCTCCAAAAAGGTAACTTTACAGGATAAGGAAAACACTTTACTTGTAATGTAAGTTAATGGAACCAGACACTTTTCCAAGTAATTTTGGGTCATTTCTTTTAGTCCATTCATCATGAAATTTACACACAATGTAAAATGTCAAAAATGGAGATATTAGGTTTTCTTCCAACAACAGCAATATACAGGTTTATGCACAGTTCAGTTTTCCTCCTGTAAAGGAAAACCCTAGGGACTTGGCTCTTACATGCATGTAAGAGAGAAGAAAGGACCACAAGAGAGAGTGAAGGACCACCATCACAGTGTCCCAAGCCTTTTCACAAGTTAAAAAAAAATGTTGTATGCATGTTATTTGAGCTTGATGTTTATTTTGGTTGTGAGTGCCTTTGGCTGTGGCAGTTTGCTCTTGTTTTTTTGGTCTGTTAATGTTTGCTAGTTGTTTTCCTGATGCTAGAGTTTGACCTGTGCGAATAGTGGCTTTGTTCTCACAGGATTTTTTAAATGGGATCTTTTCTGCTGGTTACTGCAAGGACTTGAACCATCACGGCAGTTATTCACTCATAAGGACATTTGCGGAATACGCAGCATTTTTTTTCGCAACAGGAGCACCCTGATCTTCAACTGCCATACTGGGGCCTACTAACAATACCAATGCTGGATTACCACCTTTCATAAAGAACCAAAGAAAAAGAAAAGTGAGACTGAGCCTTTGCTTACTTCAGTCACCTTGAAATTAGCTCGGTTTATACAGAGACTGAATAAGTGTATAGTAGGTGGGTGTTTGGTGCTGGGTGTGTTCATTGCATTGCAGGAGGATTTCAGAACACGAGAGGGAGTGTGTTATCATGAAATAACATCACGCTGTGATTTGGTTGCAGGCACGAGCCGAAGAAGAGTGCTGTAGATCATCACAGCCGTGATGTAATTCGCGATAACACACTCCCTCTTGTGTTTTATTCTTTTATTCAACAGTTAAATAAATAAGAAATAAATAAATTGCAGTGAAAGTGGCATTTAATATGTTTTAATGTTAGCCAAATTATAGGTCCTTAACAGGCAACTTAGAGTAATGAACTCTGCTCACTCACTGCACAGCCTGCTGTAAGACTTGCCTAGTAAATTACGGACTGAGCCATAAAACTGGAGCAATATCAGGTTTAGCTCAGTTTTGTCAATTTATCAATATTAATGTTTTTTGTTCCAGCCAGTCTGTAAAGCATCTTACAGCCCATTTAGTTTGGCGAATGGTGTTGGGTTCATTTCTGGCTGATTCCAGGTTGTTTAGCTGTTCTTCTGTCGCAGCTGCCGACTGAAAAGCTGCTCAGTGGTGATGACAGCTTGGGAATTTAGTTTAGTCTCATCTTCAGAGTCTGACCAAATCGACTGTCCGTCAAATGTGATCTTGAAAGCATCAATTTTCTGTTTACGCAAAGTAAGAAGTAAAAACGTTCAAATGGCTTGAGCATCTCCTACAGCTGTCAAAGTCGTTGCTTAGCAACGGCGTCTCAGCGGAGTGATAGTGTTTGTGGAAAAAAACGTGATGTTATGGTGAAATAACAGCACGGTTAGAACACTTCTCAACCAATCAGCTTGCATGGCCAGAACTAACTGTTGTATAATTCTTTGTATATTGTCAGAATCCAGTGAAATATATTCCAGGCTAACTTGTATCACATACTGTATGTTTCCACATATGAACACATTAATGGAAGGTATAGAAAACACTGGAACGTTTCTATATTTACTGATGTTTAACAACTTACCTATACAAGGGTTAGTAATGTTAACAGTAAGATTTGAGTTTGTTGCAGTAAATCCAGGCCAGCAAGAGCAATTGTATCCTCCTATTGTGTTGGTGCAGGTGGAGTTTGGACCACAAACAGATGGTACAGATAGACATTCATCCATATCTGTGAAATAAATAAAAGGTTTTGTTTTGTAATTTTGTCTATCAGCAGCTATTATGTATTGGCAGAGGAAATGATCATTAAAATTTTAAATTTGTTTAGAGTTAATAATGTTGATAATGTTACTGTGTTAAATTTATCAAATAAACAGTATTTGTGGATTAAAACGTGCAGAGCTGTGTTAACCTGTTTTTAACAAAACATGTCATTTGACCAAAGGCATTTAAACTTGGGGTTTTAAGATGGACATACAAGGCATTCATTTATGCACAGTGCATAAGTGCACAAGGAGCAAAATACAGCTGACTTGTGTTGTCGGAGCATGCCTGTGTTCTGTCCAGTTTGAAAGGCAAATGGTGGGGTGGTTTTTCAGAGGCTGCTTGCATGTTGTTTTTGGATTTTATGGTTCGGTTGCATTTGTTCACTGGGTTTGCTCAGCAGTCAACGCTTGCTTTGAGCGGCAGGCTGGGTGTGGCCAGTGATGGATGTTGTGGCAAGCTTGAGAAGACTAGGTGGCTATTAGTGAAAGCCTGCTAACAGTAAGAGCCGTGAGCTAGGCTAAGGGCCATTTTCTGAATGTTCGAAATAAAGGTGCAAAAATTTTGGGTTGTCTAAGGTTCTTGGGAAAACCCCTCACTTTACAATGGTGTCAGAACTGGCTCGTAAACCGAAGACGAGAGGTTGGTCCCAGTGGTGCTGCATAGGGTCCAAGTGAGAAGTGGCGGTTCAATTGGTGTGCTAGAGGTGCAGGAAGAGGGGACACCGCACCAAATTTAAGGCAGCAGGAAAAAGGAAGTCAGCCAGACAGATTTTGGGTCCAGTGTAGCATAGACAGGAAACAGCTCACTGCCCTCATTGACACCGGCTTATCAGTGTCACTGCTTCCAGGCATGCTCCCTCACACCAAAAGAGGCTCACTTCCCCACTGGCCTTTGTTTTCTGTGGGGCTAGAGCTGGCTTATGCATCCCCCAAGGTCGTAGGTGGCGTATGCGAGCAGCACCCTCGCCAGCATCATTGATGAGGTGGACAACAGAGAAAGTGTAACTGTGGTTGGTGGGTTAATGGTCGAAAGTTTCAGCCAGTACAGAGAGTCTGGGTGTTTAACTTGCGCCACCGGGAAAGTTGCTCCCCTAAGCAGGACGGTGAATCTTTGGGACCCTGGCTCGGGATGGAAAGGCTGCCAGACGTGGTGTATCTCGTGTGCACTAGAACCTGACGTGGTGTTACATCGGGACTGCCATCCTTGGGGCTGTCCAGAAAGATGGCCTCCAGAACCCAATGCACACTCCCCATCCACACAGAGAACCCCTCCAGGCTCCCTGGCATCGCCAGTGCGCTGCTGGCACCCCTCGGCAACTTCGGAGTCCCATTAGTTGGCCAAGTGCATGAGCAAGTGAGGGCAACGGGCTCCTAGGGACTTGGTCTGGTAGGACTAGCGAGAAGCTAAATTATGGATAAGAACTTTGAGTTGTCCGACTGTCTTCTGAGAACCCTTCATGCTACAGTATAAAAGATTCACCTGAACCAGACTTATCTAGATGTTGTTTTACATACTTAAAATGTTGACTTTTGTGGTAAGGTCATAGGTAAGGTTTCCTTCTGATGACTCTTCAGGCCAATCCCACTTCACTCCTTACTCCTCCGTTTTGCGCGTTCATGCTTAGGGATAGAACGTCCCAACTTTCATTGAGATAGAGGGGTAGGGTGAAGTGTTAGGGCTACATGGCCCTCCAATAATGCAAGCTTTTCAGAGGCTCACTCCAAACGAAGTGTTATGAGAAAAAGAAAAAAAACAGCAAGATGGCTGCACAAGCAACCAAAGAAACCCACAAATGTAAGTATTTTCTCTGTTTAAAAAATTATGATAACCACTGTATTATCTTAATGTCATTTCAGCATTGTATTTTTTAATTTCATTTTAATATATTATGGTCCTCTTCTTCATAACAAGCATATATATCACTAATAGTATGCTGACGTCTCGGTAGCTAGCTAGCTAAATTTTCCATTTCACCTTAAATGGTGCAGCAGTTACATTCTGGTGCCTCAGAATTCTGGCGCACCCCTCTTTGAAAATTCTAAAACTCCACTCCAGAAAGAGTGTCCAAACTTTGCAAGGTTCCTGAACTTTACCGGTCCTCTGCTATCACTGCAGATTGGCAGCATAGCCTGTTAATGAAGCAAGGCTCTTTTTTTATCTGAGAGTTGTCCCATTTCATTGGGGAAGATTTCAATCACTACCCCTAGTAACTCAGTTCTAATGGGCAAGGTTACACTTGAAAACAAGGGGTAGAGGTTAAAATTAAGAAATGGGAATGGGCCTTCTACTTAGGTCATATTTGTGCAAGCAGCGATGCACAGTAGAACTGCCACTTCTGCTAAACTTTCCTGCAGGTCCTCTACTGTCATATCAGGGCTTTGTGTTGCCTTTCTGGCCAGGATGCAAGCAGTTCTTTCCAAGAGTTTTTTTTTATTTTTTGGTCTTCCAGATCTTCCAGAAAACTGCCATTTTCATAATGACATTTTAGGCAGTGGAAATTGCAAGATGAAGAGCTTTGATATCTTTTTATAGCCTTCCTCTGCTTTGTAAGCATCAAATAGCTTCATTTCAGATCCAGCTACTTAAAGATGTGCCCAGCTGCTAAGCATTAGCACAAGGTTTGAAGAGTCAGAGAATTTATTACAGTCTGAAAGAAACTGTGCATTAACATTTACAGAAAATTTGTATTTTTAATTAATGTAATTTGTATAGAATATTGTTTTACTTTAAAAATCAAGAAATTATATTGCGCAAACATTTGCAGATGACTGTATGATTGCATGCTTCATCTGAATTCTGTATTATTGAGCAAACTGCTGTTCAAGAATCCACCTTTGAACTTTTTTTAACCAAATGTTTTATTTTATTATATTGTATATTATATTGTTTTATCACAGCAAACAGACATTTGTGGCTGTGATTTTTACTACAGTTAAAAGGGGTTTAATTCTATGTCACAACATAGAATTAAACCCCTTTTATGTCACAACATATCTAGCATCACCTTTTAACTATCGTGGACTATAACGTGGTTTCTCGTGGTTTACTGCTGGGAACGGAGATTTCTGAGATCACAAATTCACAGGCTGTCAATTTAAAGTAGTGTGTTTTTACCCACCAAGTGCTGAAAGATTGTGGCTGTGTATGTGCAGTCTTGAGGCTCTTTAAAAATAAAGTATACACATACCGAACTGGGGCCTTTCTTTTTTCACAATGCATAAACCAATCAAACCACAAAATAAATGTAAAACTAATTGATGAGGTGCTGATCAGGCTATTTTAATCTTTAAAACTTTTTTCTTTTAAATAAAAACATATAATAACTTACCTATACAAGGGTTAGTAATGTTGACAGCTAGACTTGAGTTTGTTGCAGTAAACCCATCCCAGCAAAAGCAACTGTATCCTCCTATTGTGTTGTTGCAGCTGGAGTTTAATCCACATACAGATGGTGCAGAAAGACATTCATCCACATCTAAAAAGACCAAAATGATTAGTATTTAATTCATGTTAACTGTGAAGTATAAGGAATATGCACACCAAAGGAAAAGGAGGGCAGGGGGTGACACAACTTAAAGAGGGTGACTAAAACAAGTAAAATATGTACAAATAAATTATACCAGGAGTCAGTGGAAAAGATGAGTTTTAGTCAACAAAATTACATTACGTACCTCTGCACGGGTTGCTGATGTTAATAGGGAAGTATGGATTTGTCACATTATATCCATTCAGGCACGTGCAAGTGTAGATTCCTGCAGCGTTGGTGCAAATTGCATTTGGACCACACACGCCAGGAATCTCAGTACATTCATCCATATCTTGATTAAAGGAAGTGACAAAACAAAAAGACTTTTGATCAATGTCTATCAAACAGTATTCACTGCAGTCCGTAATCTACAGAGTCAAACTCAAACAATGGCCTTTATATGTATTACACTGGATGCTCTGCCACCTTCTGTTATTTTCCATTTGATACCATTTATCTAATTCAAGCTGCATGTCAGAGATAATCGAACCAATCCCTCATTAATGGAGACTGACAGTCTTCATAGAGGAACTGGTCACTAGTTAACGGTTTCATGACAGGAACAGTGTTAAAGAAAAGACAGCAGTAAACTTGTAAAATGAAAGTATTCTGAGTGAGACCTGGAGTATCTTTTAACATACAATCCTGGAAATTTCTTTTGTTAAAGTATTCCAAAAATCTATGGTGTAACCGTTTTTATAAGAGATGCTAAAAAACTTTTACTGGCATGGGTAATTACTGTGAATACTCAAGGATGGCAAAAGCATTGATTTTCAAACATACCTCTGCATGGGTTGCTGATGTTGATAGGACTGTATGGATTTGTCACATTATATCCTCTCAGGCATGTGCAGCTGTAGTTTCCTGCAGCATTAGTGCAGTCTGCATTTGGACCACACACTTCAGGAATCTCGGTACATTCATCCACATCTTCATGAAAAAAATTGTAGACAAAGACACTTTTAATCATTGTCTATTAAACAGTCCATAATCTAGCAGGTCCAACTCAAATGACGGTCATTATTTATAAAAAACACTGGACGCTGTACTAACCTGTGAATTTGTAGAACCCATTAACTGAAACTAGCTGCAAATCTGAGATAATTTACCCATTCTCACACTAATGAAGACCAACAGTATTTACAGAATTACTCACCAACTTACACTAATGTTCAAGAAAAGACAGTCACAGTATATCTCTGTCTATACCCAAAAATGGTTAAAACTGATTTTCAAATGTCTCCTCTGCATTGACTGCTCACATTAATAGGAATATACAGATTCATCACATTGTATACAGTGGACCACACATTTCAGGAAACTCAGTAAATTCATCCACAGCTTGATTCAAGAAAGTGACAAAACAAAAAGACTTTTAAACATTATCTATTAATCAGTGTTTATTCAAGTCTGCTATCTTTATCAGGGGTGTCTAATGTTATCCACAAAGAGTCAGTGTGGCTGCAGTGTGGCTTACATTTCAAACAGTCTAAACTACACTTCTTAAATCAGTTGGGCTCAGTTTTCAAAGAAATGATCTAGTTTACTCCTGCTTTGCTGGAATGAACACCCACATACATGCATACTAGTGAACACACACACTTGGGGGCAGCGAGCACACTTGCCCGGAGAGGTGGGCAGCCCTATCCACAGCACCCGGGGAGCAGTTGGGGGTTAGTTGCCTTGATCATGAACACCTGCAGACACACTGTCCCATTGTGGACATGATTAGACCCCTCTGATCTAGTCGGTCCAATCTGGCTCAGCCTGCCATAGTCTAATTTGGACCTCCACAGTTTCATTACGAATCAAAAATATTTTTAAACTTATCATAATAAATGTGGGCAGTCGTGGGCTGGAGGTTAGGGAACCAGCCTTGTAAGGTTCGATCCACAGAGCCGACAGTACGTAACCCCCACCTTGCCCACCGCTCGGGGCAAGTGTGCTCACTGCCCCCCGGTGTGTGTGTTCACTAGTGTGCATGTAAGTGGGTGATTCACTGCACGAATGGGTAAAATGTGAAGGTCGAATTCCTCTGTGCGCCATCACAGTTGGCCAATGGTTCTAAATTCATTCATTCAATTAATTCATAACATAAACAATGTTGTGCTTTGCCCCATTGTTTCAGCAAAGCAAATCTCTCAACAGCAGTCAGCCACACTCCTCTCCCTAAGCCTGCAGAAAACAAGTCCCTCCGTTTTGTACTACAGTAGACAGTAGTGCTGGGTGTTATGACCTCAAATCAATTTCACAATTAATGTAATATTTTACCTCGATTATGGTTAATGAAAATTTTTTTTTGTTTGTTACAGTACAAGGTTTGTACTGTAAATATGCTCTACACATCTTATATTTTAATCTAAATCGTCTCAACAACCAGATCGGAATTCGTTTGTCATAATTTCGCGCTGCTGAGACCTCATAAACATTTGGGGTGATATTTCTGTACAAAAATTAGAAGAGACTCATCCAAAACCCTCCGTGTTCGATGAGATTTCGAAAGAATCGGCTGAACGCATCCGTAGGAGAGCGAGGCTGCAGTGTCAAAGAACAGTTAAAAGTCCAAAAGCAAAGTTTAAAGAATCTGAGGACATGAACCAAAGAAGTGACCGCGCCCTTTTTACGGCAAGCTGGAACACATTCTGGGTGATGAGCCCAGCTGTCAGTCAGTGAAGCTTCATGATGGCTCCTGTGACGCTGGCCAAGATTAAACTGAAACCTCCGGAAGCAACTGG
Source organism: Colossoma macropomum (assembly GCF_904425465.1). Lineage (NCBI taxonomy): Eukaryota > Metazoa > Chordata > Actinopteri > Characiformes > Serrasalmidae > Colossoma > Colossoma macropomum. The sequence continues at coordinate 9,602,495 of NW_023494795.1, read as the reverse complement.
CATTCATTCATAGCCATGATTGTTTACCTCTGGATGAGCTGCGTGAAGCAACGTGACACGTTGTTCTTTTGAATTTTTAAAAAATTGAAATAACCAATATGGGCAAGATTACATCGGTTAGAGGTTCTGAACGTCAGTTTCGATTACTTTACGATTAATTGCCCAGCCCTACAGCACAGCTTCGCTCCGTTTACCAGGCCCGCTAGCTTCTCTTAGCAGCAAGCTAGAGGATAATAGTACAGTGCATACTTGGGTTAACCAGTGCTTCACGGAGATGGTCTAACTCTAAGGGCATACATCGTGGCCCTAGTAAGGATCCAGTACAGCAGAGAATTGTTTGCAGCTGCCCTGTGAATACATGCTGTTTTTATTAAGAGAAGAAATGCTTATATTGGGCTGTTATAGGTCCATTTGTACAAAGATTTTATGTTGAAGAGCCTGAATATAGTTTAAGTCGTTGTTTTTTTGGGACAGAGGGCTGTGTTTTTAGCTGTTAGTGCTGAAGAGGCTGTGTTAAGCATGGGTAACTACTTCGGTTTAATTTCTTTGAGGACTTTATGCACTAATCTTTTTTGTTCTGTTTTTTTTGACCATTTGTGAACTGTTAAACTCCTTTACCATGCTATGTGGGTGTGACCATTTTGCTGTGTCATCACCATTCTTACCCAAGCAACAAGTGTGTTAATGATGAAATTATTAAAGCACAAAATTGTTCAGAGCACAATATTCTTCATAGATCTAATATCTTAAGTTTGCTCTTAAACCTTGTGTGGTGTTCAGGTCTGTGGGACCCATTTTCATTGTTTACCAAAAGAAAAAAATGATGCGATTTATTATTATTTCAACCTCAGATTCCTTGGTTTTTGCTAATTTTCTGTGAAGAACATATAACACATTTTCAGTGCCCACACTCTGTTCACCCCCTACACATTTATATTACACACGTGGTGTTGGGGTGAACCTGCAGGGAATAAAAGTGTGGAGGTGCTGTGTCCTTCACTCTGTTCTCCTCCCACACGTTGTAAACATCTGGTATTTTTACATAAATTGTTATGACTGTATTGATCTTAAAAAAAACAACAATGCGGTGGGTCCACCAGACCACTGAGTAACAAACACATCAACACCACACAAAGGGTTAAAGTGCACCAGATTGATGCATTTAACTTTAAAATACACACATTTTTCTTCTGAGGGAGCATGTCCCCAGACCCCCCTAGAGGTCCAGAGCAAGGTCTGCCCACCAGTCTCAAAACTCCTGTTGTATTTTTATATGCATTTATATGCATATATGTGTCATATTGTAAAAATATTGTGAAAGATTGGAAAAAAGCACTGGTTGACAAACGTACCTCTGCATGGGTTGCTGACATTGATAGGAAAGGACAGATTTGTCACAGTGTATCCTCTCAGGCATGTGCAGCTGTAGTTTCCAACAGCATTGGTGCAGTTTGCATTTGGTCCACACACTTCAGGAATCTCAGTACATTCATCCACATCTTGATTAAAAAAAAGTAACAAAACAAACAGACTTTTAAACATTTGCTTTTAACCAGCGTTAATTAAAGTTCATTATTTAGATGATCCAAATGAAAAGATGGTCTTTATTTGTAACAGACTGCATTGTGTGCTAACCTCTGTTATTTCATAGAACACAGTCCATCTAAAAGAATCTGAATGTCAGTTGTAACCTGTCTATTGTCACACTTTGAGAAGCCTATACTTGGGCCCAATCCCATTTCTTCTTTTTACCCCACCCCTTGTTTTCGAGTGTCACCCTAACCCCTTGGAACTGAGTTACAAGGAGTAGTGATTGAAATCTTGCCCTACAAAATGGGACAAACGTCAAAATTAAAAAAAAAAATAAAAAATTATTCATCACTAGCAGTGTTCTGTAGGCGACCTGACCCGTCTTCAGTGACAGCAGAGAAGGGTAAAGTACAGCAACCTCGCTGCTGGGCTTTAGTTACATTTAAGGCATCATATGCTTACAAAGAGGGGGCATAAGACAATTATTTATTATCACCCATCCCTCATTCTTTGGTGATACGAAGCAGAAATCAGCTATTTATCAGCGTCTTGTTTAAATTTTCCTGTTTAATATGAGACAAAAGTGCTTAGAAAATGTTAAGGTCAAAATTATTGCTGCCAACAAAAAATCGTACCTTTACACGGGTTGCTAATGTTGATAGGAAAGTATGGATTCGTCACATTATATCCTCTCAGGCATCTGCAGCTGTAGTTTCCAACAGCATTGGTGCAGTTTGAATTTGGACCACACACATCAGGAATCTCAGTACATTCATCCACATCTTGATCAAAGCAAATAACAAAACAAAGACTTTTAATCATTGTCTATTAAACACAATTTATTGCAGTCTATAATATAGAGCAGGGGTGTCAAACTCAACCACTGGTAGGGCCATATTAAAAAATCTCAATAAATCCGTGGGCCACTTGTGTTTTTCTTTATTTTTACTTAACATTTTGGCATGACCCCAACTGGCCATTGTTTATTTAAAATATACCAAAACTGCAACAGCAAAATAGGCACTGAATACTTGAACTATTCAAAAATATTTTTGAATAAATACAAATAGTTTTATATAAAACAATAGGCTACATTAGCTACAGATAATTATTAAACTTCCTTAAATGTCCCCAGGAAGCAGGTTTTTAAAACTGCCTATTTGCTTTAACTAGACACCAGGCATCTTTTCTTTTTGTGTAACTGCTGGCCCATAGATTGTTGTTGGACAAAAAGGGAGTTAGAGTGCACATTACGTTGCAGTGCATGCTGGAGACTGTAGTTCAGCTCAGGGTGAAATGGGCTGACAATAACAGAAAACTAAAATAATTTTGCAGGCCAAATAGGGTCCCGACACGGCCCATGGGCCTTGAGTTTGACACATGGGATCTAGAGGCTCAAACCCAAATTATGGCCTTTATTTGTAGCACATAGGATGGTGTTCTAATGCCTGCTATTTTTTCAAAACCATTTATCCAAATCAAGCTGGATGTCTGAGATAATCTAATCATTCTCACACTAATGAAGATCAGCAGTCTTACAGAAGAACTGTTCACTAGTTAATTTCTTTCAGGACAGGAATTTATAGAACTGTTCACAAAACGACAAACTTGAAAATGTACATTATTTTGTGGAAGACCTGGAATATTTTTTAATATGAAGTCTTAGAAATTCACTTCATTTAAATACCAATCCAAGCATCTATTGTGTACAACCTTTTTTATGAGATGAATAAAAGTCGAAAAATATTACTGTCATAGGCAATTAATGCCAACACTCAAAAATGATAAAAACACAGATTTTCTAACGTACCTCTACACGGGTTGCTCATATTAATAGGAAAGTATGGATCTGTCACATTGTATCCTTTCAGGCATGTGCAACTGTAGTTTCCAACAGCATTGGTGCAGTTTGCATTTGGACCACATACTTCAGGAATCTCAGTGCATTCATCCACATCTTGATGGAAAACGTAAGCAAAAAAAGGCACTTTTAATCATTGTCAATTAAACAGTATTTTTTTCCAGGCCACAATTTAGATGAACACACTCAAATGATACAGTGGATGTTGTAGAACACAATAACCAAAAACAACCAGTATTTCGGAACTAATTTAATCTATTCTCACACTTATGGTCTACACCGGGAGTCTTTACACAAAAACTGAAAGATGAAAGATCTTCTCGCTAGTTAGTTTCAGGACAGGAACTTATTTAAGCGTCTAAGAAAAGACAGCAGTAAACTTGTAACATGAAAGTATTTTTAGGAACAACTACAATATCTTATGACAACAATTCTCCCAGTTACTTTTGCTCAGGTATCATTCCAATGACTCTTTTTTCATACCTTGTTTTATATGAGACAAAAGTGCTTGGAAAATGTTCATGTCAAAGGTTTTGCTGCCATCAAAAAAGAAAAAAATTAATGATTGACAATCGTACCTCTACACGGGTTGCTAATGTTGATAGGAAAGTATGGATTTGTCACATTATAGCCACTCAGGCATCTGCAGCTGTAGTTTCCAACAGCATTGGTGCAGTTTGCATTTGGTCCACACACATCAGGAATCTCAGTACATTCATCCACATCTTGATTAAAGCAAATAACAATGCAAAGGGACTTTTAAACATTGTCTATTAAACAGTAATAATTGCAGTCCATAATCTAGAGCAGAGGGTGCCCAATAAGTCGATCCCACAGTGCACATTGGTGGATCGCATCTCATTCAAACAGGCTATCAAATTTCGACACTTTCTTACTGCGCCTGGTGGTGGGCAGGTCAACATGATTGACGTGAAATGTGGCCACTGTCTCTTTAATTTATTGCTTGTTGCCATAGCTACGCCATAGCCTGCTCAAAGCACTGCTATGAGTTTATCTATCTAGCCATCTAGAACGTTTCATTTATCGATAGCCAGTTTGTGTAGTGCCATTTTTGCGTTTTTCCTTTTGTAACCCTCACTCTTTCAGAAGATGAGTGAAAGACCTAACGCAAAGAAACCGAAAAATGATCTCCTTCATGCAGAGTGGGAGGAGCACAATTTTTACTGTGCCAAACTCCAAATGCATCTGCTTGATTTGCCAAGTAGCCATCGCACTTCCAAAGAAAGGGAATGTTAAGAGGCATTTTCGAACTATACACAGAAACTACGACAACGAATTCCCAGCTACAAGTGAACTTAGGAAGAAAAAAGTGGTTCTGACTACACAAACTTGGCTGACACCATTCAGTGCAAATAATCAGAATTAGGTTAGCGTGATTTTTCAGTTGTTTGCCTTGTAATGTTGAATATTCATATAGGCCACTGAAATGTATTAAAAATGTTTCAAAGCTTTTAAAAAAGGATGAGAACAACCATTTTTTCAGGTAGATCACAATGACCTGTCCACTGGAAAAAGTAGATCTCAAGCCACAAAAGTATGAGCACCCATGATCTAGAGGGTCAAACTCAAATCATGGCCTGTATTTTTAGTACACTGGATGGTGAACTAATTGCCTGCTATTTTCTCTAAACTATTTAACCAAATTGAGCTCAATGTGAAAGATAATCTAATCATCCTCACACTAATGGAGATCAGCAGTCTTACAGAAGAAATGGTCACTAGTTAATAATTTCAGGACAGGAATTTATAGAAATGTTCACAAAAGGACAGCTGTAAGCTTGAAAATGCACATTATTTTGGCCAAGACCAGGAATGTTTTTTTTAACGAAGTCTTAGAAATTAATTTCGTTCAAGTACCAATCCAAACATCTACTGTGTACAACTTTTTATATAAGATAAATAATAGTTGAAAAATATTGTTGTCATAAACAATTTATAGCCACACTCAAAGATGAAAAAAAAAATATTTTTTTAAACGTACCTCTACAAGGATTGCTCACACTAATAGAAATGTTCGGATAGGTCACACTGTATCCTCTCAGGCATCTGCAGCTGTAGTTTCCAACAGCATTGGTGCAGATTGCATTTGGACCACACACATCAGGAATCTCAGTACATTCATCCACATCTTGATCAAAGCAAATAACAAAACAAAGACTTTTAAACATTGTCTATTAAACACAATTTATTGCAGTCTATAATATAGAGCAGGGGTGTCAAACTCAACCACTGGTAGGGCCATATTAAAAAATCTCAATAAATCCGTGGGCCACTTGTGTTTTTCTTTATTTTTACTCTACATTTTGGCATGACCCCAACTGGCCATTGTTTATTCAAAATATACCAAAACTGCAACAGCAAAATAGGCACTGAATACTTGAACTATTCAAAAATATTTTTGAATAAATACAAATAGTTTTATATAAAACAATAGGCTACATTAGCTACAGATAATTACTAAACTTCCTTAAATGTCCCCAGGAAGCAGGTTTTTAAAACTGCCTATTTGCTTTAACTAGACACCAGGCATCTTTTCTTTTTGTGTAACTGCTGGCCCATAGATTGTTGTTGGACAAAAAGGGAGTTAGAGTGCACATTACGTTGCAGTGCATGCTGGAGACTGTAGTTCAGCTCAGGGTGAAATGGGCTGACAATAACAGAAAACTAAAATAATTTTGCAGGCCAAATAGGGTCCGACACGGCCCATGGGCCTTGAGTTTGACACATGGGATCTAGAGGCTCAAACTCAAATTATGGCCTTTATTTGTAGTACATAGGATGGTGTTCTAATGCCTGCTATTTTTTCAAAACCATTTATCCAAATCAAGCTGGATGTCTGAAATAATCAGCTTTCTTACAGAAGAACTGTTCACTAGTTAATTTCTTTCAGGACAGGAATTTATAGAAATGTTCACAAAAAGACAAACTTGAAAATGTACATTATTCTGTGGAAGACCTGGAATATTTTTTAATATGAAGTCTTAGAAATTTATTTAATTTTAAATACCAATCCAAGCATCTATTGTGTACAACCTTTCTTATGAGATGAATAAAAGTTGAAAAATATTACTGCCATAGGCAATTAATGCCAACACTCAAAAATGATAAAAACACAGATTTTCTAACGTACCTCTACATGGGTTGCTCATATTAATAGGAAAGTATGGATCTGTCACATTGTATCCTTTCAGGCATGTGCAGCTGTAGTTTCCAGCAGCATTGGTGCAGTTTGCATTTGGACCACATACTTCAGGAATCTCAGTGCATTCATCCACATCTTGATTTAAGAAAGTTAAGAAACAAAGACACTTTTAATCATTGTCAATTAAACAGTATTTTTTCCAGGCCACAATTTAAATGATCAAACTCAAATTACATCTTTATTTGTAATACAATATCTTATGACATCAATCCAAAGAGGTTACTGTTGTTTAGGTACCATTCCAATGGCTTCTTATACCCTGATTCACATGCTTGGAAAATATTACTGTCAATTTCTGCTAACAGTGAAAGATGGCATAAGGACAAACATACCTCTGCATGGGTTGCTGATTTTTATAGGATTGTATGGATGTGTCACAGTGTATCCTCTCAGGCATGTGCAGCTGTAGTTTCCAACAGCGTTGGTGCAGTTTGCATTTGGTCCACACACTTCAGGAATCTTAATACATTCATCCACATCTTGATTAAAGAAAAGGGGGAAAAAACTTTTTTAAATTCTCTATTAAGTCTATCATCTATATCGGCCAACTCAAAAGATGGTCTTTATTTGTGACACACTGGGGTTTTGCACTAGCTTCTGTTGTTTCAGAGAACATGTTCATCTACAACAAGTTGAATGTCAGACATAATCTGTTTGTCACACTTATTAAGGGCTACACTTTAAGTCTTGAAAGAAGAACCGATCCCAGTAGATACTTGGTTCTATAACCCCATTTCCAAAAAAAAGTTGAGACGCTGTGCAAAATGTAAATAAAAACAAAATTCAATAATGTGCAAATAATTTGAATCCTGTATTTCATTGAAAATAGTACAAGGACAACAAATCAAATGTTGAAACTGAGAAATATTATTGTTTTTTGAAAAATATATGCCCATTTTGAATTTGATGCCAACAACACGGTCTAAAAAAGTTGGGACGGGGACATGTTTACCACTGTTTCATCGCCTCTTCTTTTAACGACACTATGTAAGTACTATCTGTTTATATACGGTTTGTTCTTTGGTTTTATGAGCTTTAATTAGCATTTGTGAATGCAGTGACAAACTGTTTTCATAGACAGTGTTTTTCTGACAAAGTTTTTCTGAGCCCAAGTAGCGACTTCCATTAGAGAATCATGTGTTTTTAACACAGTGCCGTCTGAGGGCCAAAAGATCACAACCAGCAAATACTGGTTTTTGGCCTTGTCCCTTGCATACAGAGATTTCTCCAGATTCTCTGAATCTTTTAATATTATTATGTACTGCAGATGATGAAAAGCAAAAGTTCTTTGCTATTTTACGTTGAGAAACGTTATTCTTGAAATGTTGCACTATATGGTCGTACAGACTTTCACAGAGTGGTGAACCCCTCCCCATCTTTACTTCTGAAAGACTCAGACTCTCTGAGATGCTCTTTCATACCCAATCATGTTTCAGACCTGTTGCTAATTAAACCACCACGTGTTTTTTTCAGCATTACACAACTTTATCAGCCTTTTGTTGCCCCTGTCCAAACTTTTTTGGAATGTGTTGCTGGCATCAAATTCAAAATGGGCATATAGTTTCAAAAAACAATAACATTTCTCAGTTTCAACATTTGATATGTTGTCTTTGAAGCATTTTCAATGAAATAGAGGGTTTAAATGATTTGCACATCACTGCATTTTGTTTTTAGTTACATTTTTCACAGCGTCCCAACTTTTTTGGACATGGGGTTGTAGAGCTGGTACATATTTGTTTAACAATGGACATCATAATCTTGTATGTTCCTGTTGCTCAGGCACCACCTTGATGACATATTGTGTATCCCTTTTCCAGGTTAAAATCTACTCAAGTATAATTGCTTCAAAAAGCAGAAGGATGGAAAAAAATCCCTGTCAAACCTACCTCTGCATGGGTTGCTGATACTGATAGGCATAAATGGATTCGTCACATTGTATCCACTCAGGCATGTGCAGCTGTAGTTTCCAACAGCATTAGTGCAGTTTGCATTTGGACCACACACTTCAGGAATCTCAGTACATTCGTCCACATCTTGATTAAAGAAAGCAAATAGAATCATTTTAGATGCCCAAGGAAATCTAAGGTTAACAGTGGCTTATTATTCTGTCATCTACTTCTAATCAGAACCATATTTAGCAGGTGAAGAAAGTCTATTTTTTTATTTTTCAAAATAGTACAATTTTATGTCCAAACATGTATCTCACACACTTATACTTATATATGTATCATCATCATCAGACACTGTTGGAACGTAGTAAATATTACTAAGTCATTCAAGCATCTTCAGGACCAGATTATTGCCTGATGCAGCTGACCAACAGGAGATACAGATGCATGACAAGTAGTCTGGTGTCCATTCTAATCTAAAGGCTACCTCTTAAGTGACTAGCCTTTGCTTTCATATATCTGTCTGCTGCCTTGGAAAAAGACTGCAACTAACACAATGGAAGGAATGTGAATTGAAACAGTAACTAAAAATGTGACAGAAATATCCCTGATTCAGTCACTCAGTCAGCTAAATGATATAACCTTCAGTTTGAATTTGAAAAGTATTATTATCATAGGCAATTAATGCCAACACTCAAAGATGCTAAAAGAAAAGATTTTCAAACGTACCTCTACATGGGTTGCTCATATTAATAGGAAAGTATGGATTCGTCACATAATATCCTCTCAGGCATGTGCAGCTGTAGTTTCCAACAGCATTAGTACAGTTTGCATTTGGACCACACACTTCAGGAATCTCAGTACATTCATTCACATCTCGATTAAAGAAAGCAAACAGAATCATTTTAGATGCTTAAGGAAATCTAAGGTTAACAGTGGCTTATTATTCTGTCATACCCCTTTACCTCTAATCAGAACCATATTTAGCAGGTGAAGAAAGTCTATTTTTTTATTTTTCAAAATAGTACAATTTTATGACCAAATATGTATCTCACACACTTGTACTTAAATATATCATCGTCAGACACTGTTGGAACCTAGTAAATATTACTAAGTCATTCAAGCATCTTCAGGACCAGATAATTGCCTGATGCAGCTGACCAACAGAGGATACAGATGCATGACAAGTAGTCTGGTGTCCATTCTAATCTAAAGGCTACCTCTTAATTGACTAGCCTTTGCTTTCACATATCTGTCTGCTGCCTTGGAAAAAAAAAAACAGACTGCCTCAAGACTGCAACTAACACAACGGAAGGAATGTGAATTGAAACAGTAACTAAAAATGTGACAAATATCCCTGACTCAGTCACTCAGCTAAATGATATAACCATCACACGTTTTACACTGTGTGAATGTTGGGTTAACTGCAATTATTTGTGACATAACAGTATAAAGGTTATGTTCAAATTAATTCCTTAGGAAGAATTTCAATCAATATACCAGATGAACCAGTATATCGCCCACTACTATTTCAGAGATAATCAATCTATTCTCAGACGTACGGAGGCCAACATTTGAAGTTTTCACAGAAGAACTGGTTGTCTCACTAGTTATGTGTTTCAAGAAAGGAAGGTATTGAAGTGTTTAAGCAAAGATAACTTGTAATATGAATGCATATCAAGCACTATAATATAAAATTTTGGAAGATGCTGTTTTTGAAGTACCATGCCAAAGACACACTGTGTACCTTTTTTATTTGTGATGACCAATGCTCGTACAGTGTTACTGCCATAGAAAATTACTGCCACCACTCAATGATAACAGTGCTGATCTTGAAACCTACCTTTGCATGGATTGCTGCTATTAATAGGCATGAGCAGATTTGTCACATTATATCCTCTCAGGCATGTGCAGCTGTAGTTTCCAACAGCATTGGTGCAGTTTGAATTTGGTCCACACACATCAGGAATCTCAGTGCATTCATCCACATCTTGATCAAAGAAAGTTAATAAACAAAAACACTCAAACACTGTCTATTAAACAGTATTTATTGCAGTCTATAATCTAGCGGGTCAAACTCAAATGATGGCCTTTATTTGTAGTACAAAGGTTGGTGTTCTAATGCCTGTTATTTTCTCGAACCCATTTACCCAAATCAAGCTGGATTTCAGTGATAATCTAACGGTTCTCACACTAATGGAGATCAACGGTCTTACAGAAAAACTGGTCACTAGTTAATTCTTTCAGGACAGGAATTTATAGAAATGTTCATCACAAGACAGCTGTACACGTGTACCTTTAAATCAATTTGAGAAGATCTGGAATTTCTTTTAACATAAAATCTTAGGAATTAATTTCGTTCAAGTACCAATTCAAACATATTGCGTCCACCTTTTATATGAGATGAATACTAGTTGAAAAATATTACTGTCATAGGCAATTAATGCCAAGACTCAAACATGATAACAGCACAGATTTTCAAACGTACCTTTACATGCGTTGCTCACATTAATAGGAAAGTATGGATTTGTCACAGTGTATCCTTTCAGGCATGTGCAGCTGTAGTTTCCAGCAGCATTGGTGCAGTCTGCATTTGGACCACACACTTCAGGAATCTCAGTACATTCATCCACATCTTGATTAAAGAAAGTTAATAAACAAAGACACTTTTAAACATTGTCTTTTAAACAGTGTTTACTGCAGTCCATTATCTAAATGACCAAACTCAAATGATGGCCTTTATTTATAGTGTACTGGATGCTGTACTAATTTTTTTTCTCCTACTCATTTGTCCAAATCAAGCTGCATGTCAGACACAATCTAACCATTCACACTTAAATGAAGACGAATAGCCTTCACAGAGGAACTGGTGACTACTCAAAAGATTGAAGATAGAAATTTATAGAAATGTTTAAGAAAAGACAGAGGAAATTTATAAATTTTAATTATTTTCAGCAAGACCTGGAATATCTTTAATATAAAAACTTAAGTACCATTCCAAACATCTCTTGTGTAGCCTTTTTTTATATGAGATAGATAAATGCTTGAAAAGTATTATCACAGGCAATTATTGCCAACTCTCAAAAATGCTAAAAGAAAAGATTTTCGAATGTACCTCTACATGGGTTGCTCATATTAATAGCAAAGTATGGATTTGTCACATTGTATCCTCTCAGGCATGTGCAGCTGTAGTTTCCAGCAGCATTGGTGCAGTTTGCATTTGGACCACATACTTCAGGAATCTCAGTACATTCATTCACATCTTGATTAAAGAAAGTTAGAAAAAACAAAGACACTTTTAAACATTGTCTTTTAAACAGTGCTAACTGCAGTCCATTAACTAAATGACCAAACAATGATGGCCTTTATTTATAGTGTACTGAAAACTTTTCTTTTACCCATTTGTCCAAATCAAGCTGCATGTCAGACACAATCTAACCATTCACACTTAAATGAAGACTCACAGTCTTCACAGAGGAACTGGTCACTACTCAAAAGACTGAAGACTGGAATTTATAGAAATGTTTAAGAAAAGATGAAACTTATAAATTTAAATTATTTTCAGCAAGACCTGGAATATCTTTTAATATAAAATCTAAAAAAAAAAAGATTTTTAAACATACCTCTACATGGGTTGCTCACACTAATAGGAAAGTTCGGATTCGTCACATTATATCCTCTCAGGCATGTGCAGCTGTAGTTTCCAACAGCATTGGTGCAGTTTGAATTTGGACCACACACTTCAGGAATCTCAGTGCATTCATCCACATCTTGATTGAAGAAAGTTAATAAAGAAAAACACTTTTAATCAATGTCTATTAAACAGTACTTTTTTCCAGGCCACAATTTAGATAAATACACTCAAATTATACAGTATCTTTCTTTGTCATACAGTCGATGTTGTGGAACACAATAACCTAAAACAACCAGTATTTCAGATCTAATCTAATCTATTCTCACATTTATGGGGGTCTACACCTGGAGTCTTCACATGCTTGTAAAGTGTTACTGTCATAGACAACTACAGCCAACACTCAATGATAACAGTGATGATCTTAAAACCTACCTCTGCATGGATTGCTGCTATTAATAGGCATGAGCAGATTTGTCACATTATATCCTCTCAGGCATGTGCAACTGTAGTTTCCAACAGCATTGGTGCAGTTTGAATTTGGTCCACACACATCAGGAATCTCAGTACATTCATCCACATCTTGAGTAAAGAAAGTTAATAAACAAAAACACTTTTAAACACTGTCTATTAAACAGTATTTACTGCTGTCCATAATATAGTAGGTCAAACCCAAATTATGTCCTTTATTTGTAGTACACAGGCTGGTATACTAATGCCTGTTATTTTCTTGAGCCCATTTACCCAAATCAAGCTGGATGTCAGAGATAATCTAACTATTCTCACACTAATGAAGATCAACAGTCTTAAAGAAGAACTGGTCACTAGTTAATTCTCTCAGGACAGAGATTTACAGAAATATTCATCACAAGACAGCTTTAAACTTTTACATTTAAATTAGAAGAGAAGACCTAGAATATCTTTTAATATAAAATATTAGGAATTAATTTGTTCAAGTACCAATCCAATCATCTATTTTGTCCAGTTTTTCAAGCGAGATGAATAACAGTTAAAAAATATTACTGCCGTAGGCAATTAATGCCAACTCTCAAAAATGATAAAAGCACAGATTTTCGAATGTACCTCTACATGGGTTGCTCATATTAATAGCAAAGTATGGATTTGTCACATTGTATCCTCTCAGGCATGTGCAGCTGTAGTTTCCAGCAGCATTGGTGCAGTTTGCATTTGGACCACATACTTCAGGAATCTCAGTACATTCATTCACATCTTGATTAAAGAAAGTTAGAAAAAACAAAGACACTTTTAAACATTGTCTTTTAAACAGTGCTAACTGCAGTCCATTGACTAAATGACCAAACAATGATGGCCTTTATTTATAGTGTACTGAAAACTTTTCTTTTACCCATTTGTCCAAATCAAGCTGCATGTCAGACACAATCTAACCATTCACACTTAAATGAAGACTCACAGTCTTCACAGAGGAACTGGTCACTACTCAAAAGACTGAAGACTGGAATTTATAGAAATGTTTAAGAAAAGATGAAACTTATAAATTTAAATTATTTTCAACAAGACCTGGAATATCTTTTAATATAAAATCTAAAAAAAAAAAGATTTTTAAACATACCTCTACATGGATTGCTCACACTAATAGGAAAGTTCGGATTCGTCACATTATATCCTCTCAGGCATCTGCAGCTGTAGTTTCCAACAGCATTGGTGCAGTTTGAATTTGGACCACACACTTCAGGAATCTCAGTGCATTCATCCACATCTTGATTGAAGAAAGTTAATAAAGAAAAACACTTTTAATCAATGTCTATTAAACAGTACTTTTTTCCAGGCCACAATTTAGATAAATACACTCAAATTATACAGTATCTTTCTTTGTCATACAGTCGATGTTGTGGAACACAATAACCTAAAACAACCAGTATTTCAGATCTAATCTAATCTATTCTCACATTTATGGGGGTCTACACCTGGAGTCTTCACATGCTTGTAAAGTGTTACTGTCATAGACAATTACAGCCAACACTCAATGATAACAGTGATGATCTTAAAACCTACCTCTGCATGGATTGCTGCTATTAATAGGCATGAGCAGATTTGTCACATTATATCCTCTCAGGCATGTGCAACTGTAGTTTCCAACATCATTGGTGCAGTTTGAATTTGGTCCACACACATCAGGAATCTCAGTACATTCATCCACATCTTGAGTAAAGAAAGTTAATAAACAAAAACACTTTTAAACACTGTCTATTAAACAGTATTTACTGCAGTCCATAATATAGTAGGTCAAACCCAAATTATGTCCTTTATTTGTAGTACACAGGCTGGTATACTAATGCCTGTTATTTTCTTGAGCCCATTTACCCAAATCAAGCTGGATGTCAGAGATAATCTAACTATTCTCACACTAATGGAGATTTACAGCCTAAAGAAGAACTGGTCACTAGTTAATTCTCTCAGGACAGAGATTTACAGAAATATTCATCACAAGACAGCTTTAAACTTTTACATTTAAATTAGAAGAGAAGACCTAGAATATTTTTTAATATAAAATATTAGGAATTAATTTGTTCAAGTACCAATCCAATCATCTATTTTGTTCAGTTTTTCAAGCGAGATGAACAACAGTTAAAAAAATATTACTGCCGTAGGCAATTAATGCCAACTCTCAAAAATGATAAAGGCACAGATTTTCGAATGTACCTCTACATGGGTTGCTCATATTAATAGCAAAGTATGGATTTGTCACATTGTATCCTCTCAGGCATGTGCAGCTGTAGTTTCCAGCAGCATTGGTGCAGTTTGCATTTGGACCACATACTTCAGGAATCTCAGTACATTCATTCACATCTTGATTAAAGAAAGTTAGAAAAAACAAAGACACTTTTAAACATTGTCTTTTAAACAGTGCTAACTGCAGTCCATTAACTAAATGACCAAACAATGATGGCCTTTATTTATAGTGTACTGAAAACTTTTCTTTTACCCATTTGTCCAAATCAAGCTGCATGTCAGACACAATCTAACCATTCACACTTAAATGAAGACTCACAGTCTTCACAGAGGAACTGGTCACTACTCAAAAGACTGAAGACTGGAATTTATAGAAATGTTTAAGAAAAGATGAAACTTATAAATTTAAATTATTTTCAGCAAGACCTGGAATATCTTTTAATATAAAATCTAAAAAAAAAAGATTTTTAAACATACCTCTACATGGATTGCTCACACTAATAGGAAAGTTCGAATTCGTCATATTATATCCACTCAGGCATGTGCAGCTGTAGTTTCCAACAGCATTGGTGCAGTTTGCATTTGGACCACACACTTCAGGAATCTCAGTGCATTCATCCACATCTTGATTGAAGAAAGTTAATAAAGAAAAACACTTTTAATCAATGTCTATTAAACAGTACTTTTTTCCAGGCCACAATTTAGATAAATACACTCAAATTATACAATATCTTTCCTTGTCATACAGTCGATGTTGTGGAACACAATAACCTAAAACAACCAGTATTTCAGATCTAATCTAATCTATTCTTACATTTATGGGGGTCTACACCTGGAGTCTTCACATGCTTGTGAAGTGTTACTGTCATAGACAACTACAGCCAACACTCAATGATAACAGTGATGATCTTAAAACCTACCTCTGCATGGATTGCTGCTATTAATAGGCATGAGCAGATTTGTCACATTATATCCTCTCAGGCATGTGCAACTGTAGTTTCCAACATCATTGGTGCAGTTTGAATTTGGTCCACACACATCAGGAATCTCAGTACATTCATCCACATCTTGATTAAAGAAAGTTAATAAACAAAAACACTTTTAAACACTGTCTATTAAACAGTATTTACTGCTGTCCATAATATAGTAGGTCAAACCCAAATTATGTCCTTTATTTGTAGTACACAGGCTGGTATACTAATGCCTGTTATTTTCTTGAGCCCATTTACCCAAATCAAGCTGGATGTCAGAGATAATCTAACTATTCTCACACTAATGGAGATTTACAGCCTAAAGAAGAACTGGTCACTAGTTAATTCTCTCAGGACAGAGATTTACAGAAATATTCATCACAAGACAGCTTTAAACTTTTACATTTAAATTAGAAGAGAAGACCTAGAATATTTTTTAATATAAAATATTAGGAATTAATTTGTTCAAGTACCAATCCAATCATCTATTTTGTCCAGTTTTTCAAGCGAGATGAACAACAGTTAAAAAATATTACTGCCGTAGGCAATTAATGCCAACTCTCAAAAATGATAAAAGAAAAGATTTTCAAATGTACCTCTACATGGGTTGCTCATATTAATAGCAAAGTATGGATTCGTCACATTGTATCCTCTCAGGCATGTGCAGCTGTAGTTTCCAGCAGCATTAGTACAGTTTGCATTTGGACCACATACTTCAGGAATCTCAGTACATTCATCCACATCTTGATTAAAGAAAGTTAGAAAAAACAGACATTTTTAAACAGTGCTAACTGCAGTCCATTAACTAAATGACCAAACAATGATGGCCTTTATTTATAGTGTACTGAAAACTTTTCTTTTACCCATTTGTCCAAATCAAGCTGCATGTCAGACACAATCTAACCATTCACATCTAAATGAAGACTCACAGTCTTCACAGAGGAACTGGTCACTACTCAAAAGACTGAAGACTGGAATTTATAGAAATGTTTAAGAAATGACAGCTGTAAACTTCTAAATGTAAATTATGTTGAGCAAGACCTGGAATATCTTTTAATGCAAAATCTTTAGAAATGAATTTTGTTCAAGTACCATTCCAAACATCTCTTGTTTAGCTCTTTTTATATCAGATGGATAATACTTGAAAAGTATTACTATCATAGGTAATTACTGCCAACACTCAAAGATACTAAAAGAAAAGATTTTTAAACATACCTCTACAAGGATTGCTCACACTAATAGACAAGTTTGGATACGTCACATTATATCCTCTCAGGCATGTGCAGCTGTAGTTTCCAACAGCATTGGTGCAGTTTGCATTTGGACCACACACATCAGGAATCTCAGTACATTCATCCACATCTTGATTAAAGAAAGTTAATAAATAACTTGAACTTGTAATATGAATGCATTTCGAGCAACAACTGCATTATAATATAAAACTTTGGAAGATACTGTTGTTAAAGTAGCGTGTGCCAAAGACACTGTGTACACTTTTAATATGAGATGAACAATGTTCGTAAAGTGTTACTGTCATAGACAATTACAGAGAACACTCAATGATAACAGTGATGATCTTGTAACCTACCTCTGCATGGATTGCTGTTATTAATAGGCATGAGCAGATTTGTCACATTATATCCACTTAAGCACATGCAGCTGTAGTTTCCAAAAGCATTGGTGCAGTTTGCATTTGGTCCACACACATCAGGAATCTCCATACATTCATTCACATCTTGATTTAACAAAGCAAACAAACAATGAAACTTTTAACCAATGTCTATTAAAACTACTTTTTTTAGACCATAATCTAGATCCCATGTGTCAAACCCAAGGCCAAGTCAGGCCTGTGGGACAATCCTATTTGGCCTTCGAAATTATTTTTATTTTCTATTAATTAATTCTATTGATAATAGCCCATTTCACCATGAGCTGCACTACAATTCCCAGCATGCACTGCAACATGATGTGCGCTCTGACCCCCTTCTATGGGCCAGCAGTTACACAAAAATAAAAGATGCCTGGTGTCTAGTTCAAGCAAATAGGTGATTTTAAAAAAACTACCTCCTGGGGATGTTAAACAAGTTTAACAGTCACCTGTAGATAATGCAACCTATTGTTTTACATAAAACAATTTGTTTTAATTAAAATAATCTTTGAATAGTTCTAGTATTTAGCGCCTATTTTGCTGTTGCAGTTTTTGTATATCCTGAATAAACAATGGCCAGTTCAGGTCATAGCAAATCGTTCAGTAAAATAAATTAAAAACACAGCTGGCCCGCAGATTTGTTGAGATTTTTTAATATGGCCCTTTTAGCGGTTGAGTTTCACACCCCTGATCTAGATGATCCGATTCCAATGATAGCCTTTATTTGTACTACAATGGAGGTTGTACCCATCAAGCTGAATGTCAGCGATAATATGCAATTGGAATCTTAAATAAGGATTTGGTCTTCTCATTACTTAAATGTTATTGAAAAAGAGACAGACAGCACTAAACTTGACAAACATAAAAATATTTTGCGCAACAACTGCAATATCTTAACATAAAAGTTCTGATATTTGTGTTGCTCAGCTAACATCCAGATTTATTGTAGGCAAAAGTTTAGGCTTTCCAGTCCAATTATATATATATATATATTATATATATATAGTATGGACATAAACACAACCTCTGCAACAAACTATTTTAAACAATAACATTTTTTTGGCAAATGTTAAAACAATGCATAAAGTTACTTTATATTTGATTAACTTACATAATAGAAAAAAACTACATGGTAATTGCAGCATGTGCAAAATTTAATAATTCAGTACTTAATAATGCCTCCTTTAGGAATTTTCCAGTTTTCCAAAGAGTTCTATTTTTTCTCTTCCTCAGTGCACAGATCTTGTTTCCTAAATGCCTGGCTTATCTAAATGTGGGTTTAGGTACTTCAGATTTTGACATTTGTGACAAGGACACAGAGAAGGTTGGTAACTATGGTAACTATTGCTCTTCTTCGCAGATCATGTTTGTGCAAGCATGCTATGTCAGCTAAATGTTCCTACAGGCCCTCTGCTTTCATACAGAGGGCTTCCTTTATCTTTTTGGAAACATACGAGCCAGCATACGAGCAGTTCTGTCGGAGTCTTTTTTGGTCTTCGACAGTTTGCCTTAGCTTCCAAGGTTCACCTTAACTGCTATTTCTTAATGACATTTCAGACAGTGCAAACTGCCCGCTAAAAGTGTTTTGATATTTTTTTTTACAGCCAGCTGCTTAGAGAAGCCCAAGACTGTCAAGTGTTAGACAATTTCTAACAAAAATTCTTGACCTGCCTAACCAGTCTTAAAAGGTCTATTAAGGACTAATGAATTAATTATATTTTGAGGCTTTACAACTGGGAGGGTGTCTACAATTTTACATATACTGTAAATACTACGTGATTTATTTACTTTTAAAGTTGTTAACTATGTGTTCATATTTGTGTTTTTTTGACTAATTTGCTGCAGAGGTTGTGTTTACTTCTTTTCATTTAAAAAAATCAATAAAATATGTAATACAGCTGGCAACAAACATACCTCTGCATGGGTTGCTGATGTT
The DNA here is from genome assembly GCF_904425465.1 of Colossoma macropomum. Lineage (NCBI taxonomy): Eukaryota > Metazoa > Chordata > Actinopteri > Characiformes > Serrasalmidae > Colossoma > Colossoma macropomum. Next base: position 9,583,094 of record NW_023494795.1, on the reverse strand, counting down.
GATAGGCATAAGCAGATCTGTCACTTTGTATCCATTCCAGCATGTGCAGCTGTAGTTTCCAGGAGCATTAGTGCAGTTTGCATTTGGACCACACACTTCAGGAATCTCAGCACATTCGTCAATTTCTCCATTAAAGAAAAAAAATAAATGAACAGACCTTTTAATCATGATCTGAAAGCATCATGTTTTATAAACATACTATGCCTTCATGACTTAAATCAGGGCTTTTTAACCTATTTCACGGTGCAACCCATTTTTGGGGTTAACAGTCCCAAGGGGGTCCTGATCCCCAGGTTAAGAAACCCTGATTAAAATAGTCAAACGCTCACCACAGCCTGTATGCTATGCATCTGAATCACAATCTGTGGGATTTGGAAACACTACAGAAAACAAACTAAACAATAATGTATAGTATTTTTTGGCAGAAAAAAACAACAAAAGCAAAAAGAGAGAAATTACCTAAAGTGATTTCTGTAACCAGTTCCCCATACTGCACAAGGGGATTAATTAAGCTCTTACAAGAATTTACTTTATTGTTACATGTAAAATGAAAAATTACACTTTATATTTAAAAGGTAAATATTTACATGTACAAATTCAATTCTACTTCTCCCCTGGCCAATGCTTTTTGAAAAAAGGCTACTGGGGCATCAATACATGTGCATAGAGGCATAGAATGTGGAGAATTTATCGTCAATCACTGTAAATTTTCTGGTGTACTGTTTGGTCTGTTGCACAGATTTGGAACAGGCTCTACACATGCTTTGATTAGTCTGAGTAATAAAAAAAGTGCTACAAGTCTAGATAAGATAGATTGTAAACTGACTGAATGGGTACAGATGCTGTTACTTACCTGGAGTGGGACATACAGTGATATCTATAAAACAACAAAACAATAAAACACAATTACACAAATAATTACATTAAGATTAAACTCCAATAAAATGTAATAACTCAGTCAACAATTAATCATTCTTTTTCACTGATCACTACACTGTCTTGCTTTTTAAATTGGTCAAAACACTCAAACTTCTACCGAGCAAACAGACAATTTTAGATATTTCAAAGTTACAAGTAACTGATATTCTATCTTGTATTCCAAAAAAATCTAGTTCTACACCAATGCCCAATTACAAATAGTGTTTAAGGCAAAGCACAACCCATAAACTAAAATAAAAAAGGAAGCTGTTTGGCGTGATCATTTCTATTTTAAAGATAATACATACTAGTCAGCTCTGTCATTGGTTGGCAGAACTGTCCATCAACTGGAACAGCTTTGATGCATCCACATGTGACGTTATTAACGTTGTCACAGGGTCCATATGCTGCGCACTTGTTACACGGCCAGAAATACTGATCCTCACACCGGCACTGGTATCCGGTATTATTCAAAAGACAGACTGTGAATAAACAGAAACACACAAAGCTCTTAAACGACAACAAAACTGGACCATTGAGCTTCGTGCTCCATTTATATTGAGATTATAAATGGTACTGTAAAAATAAACAAATAAACTAATTCAAATCATTTAATATGCTTTGTGTAATTGTGAGAAAAGTACCAAAAGATTCAAGGAATAGACATGAATAAAAATAAAATAAAATAAAGCATCTATATAAGAGATTTAAAATATTTAATTGCTAAAAAATACAGAGCCTCCAAAGACGTATGACATTTTATAACAGTGAGTCTCGGCACAGACAGAGAGGACAGTTACCTGTAGTGATGTTGAGTTCAGTGATCTGAATGTCACTTATTCCGAAGGGTAAACTGAGGTTCTTCAGAAGAGTTCTCAGCTGATTAAGCACGGCTGCGTCCAATGTGTCAATCTCAATCTCAACCACGTATTCAGTGGAAGGTGGCGCTGTAAACAACATTATTTGGAATGAAATGGCATTAACCCTAGCTTCCAACAGTATTGGTGCAGTTTGCATTTGGACCAAACACTTCAGGAATCTCAGCACATTCGTCGATTTCTCCATTAAAGAAAAAAAATAAATGAACAGACCTTTTAATCATGATCTGAAAGCATCATGTTTTATAAACATACTATGTCTTCATGACTTAAATCAGGGCTTCTTAACCTATTTCACGGTGCAACCCATTTTTGGGGTTAAAAGTCCCAAGGGGGTCCTGATCCCCAGGTTAAGAAACCCTGATTGAAACAGTCAAACGCTTACCACAGCCTGTATGCTATTGCATCTGAATCACAATCTGTGGGATTTGGAAACACTACAGAAAACAAACTAAACAATAATGCATAGTATTTTTTGGTGGAAAAAGCAAAAAGAGAGAAATTACCTAAAGTGATTTCTGTAACCAGTTCCCCATACTGCACAAGGGGATTAATTAGGCTCTTACAAGAATTTACTTTATTGTTACATGTAAAATGAAAAATTGCACTTGATATTTAAAAAGCAAATATTTACATGTACAAATTCAATTCTACTTCTCCCCTGGTCAATGCTTTTTGAAAAAAGGCTACTGGGGCATCAATAAATGTGCATAGAGGCATAGAATGTGCAGAATTTATCGTCAATCTCTGTAAATTTTCTGGTGTACTGTTTGGTCTTTTGCACAGATTTAGAACAGGCTCTACACATGCTTTGATAAGTTTGAGTAATAAAAAAAGTGCTACAAGTCTAGATAAGACAGATTGTAAGCTGACTGAATGGGTACAGATGCTGTTACTTACCTGGAGTGGGACATACAGTGATATCTATAAAACAACAACAAAAAAAAACAATTACACAAATAATTACATTAAGATTAAACTCCAATAAAATGTAATAATTCAGTCAACAATTAATCATTCGTTTTCATTCATCACTGCACTGTCTCGCTTTTTAAATTGGTCAAAAACCTCAAACTTCTACCAAGCAAACAGACAATTTTAGATATTTCAAAGTTACAAGTAACTGATATTCTATCTTGTATTCCAAAACAATCTAGTTCTACACCAATGCCCAATTACAAATAGTGTTTAAGGCAAAGCACAACCAAAAAAAATAAACTAAAATAAAAAAGGAAGTTGTTTGGCGTGATCATTTTTATATTAAAGATAATACATACTAGTCAGCTCTGTCATTGGTTGGCAGAACTGTCCATCAACCGGAACAGCTTTGATGCATCCACATGTGACGTTATTAATGTTGTCACAGGGTCCATATGCTGCGCACTTGTTACACGGCCAGAAATACTGATCCTCACACAGGCACTGGTATCCGGTATTATTCAAAAGACAGACTGTGAATAAACAGAAACACACAAAGCTCTTAAACGACAACAAAACTGGACCATTGAGCTTCGTGCTCCATTTATATTGAGATTATAAATGGTACTGTAAAAATAAACAAATAAACTAATTCAAATCATTTAATATGCTTTGTGTAATTGTGAGAAAAGTACCAAAAGATTCAAGGAATAGACATGAATAAAAATAAAATAAAATAAAGCATCTATATAAGAGATTTAAAATATTTAATTGCTAAAAAATACAGAGCCTCCAAAGACGTATGACATTTTATAACAGTGAGTCTCGGCACAGACAGAGAGGACAGTTACCTGTAGTGATGTTGAGTTCAGTGATCTGAATGTCACTTATTCCGAAGGGTAAACTGAGGTTCTTCAGAAGAGTTCTCAGCTGATTAAGCACGGCTGCGTCCAATGTGTCAATCTCAATCTCAACCACGTATTCAGTGGAAGGTGGCGCTGTAAACAACATTATTTGGAATGAAATGGCATTAACCCTAGCTTCCAACAGTATTGGTGCAGTTTGCATTTGGACCAAACACTTCAGGAATCTCAGCACATTCGTCGATTTCTCCATTAAAGAAAAAAAATAAATGAACAGACCTTTTAATCATGATCTGCAAGCATCATGTTTTATAAACATACTATGCCTTCATGACTTATATCAGGGCTTCTTAACCTATTTCACGGTGCAACCCATTTTTGGGGTTAAAAGTCCCAAGGGGGTCCTGATCCCCAGGTTAAGAAACCCTGATTGAAACAGTCAAACGCTTACCACAGCCTGTATGCTATTGCATCTGAATCACAATCTGTGGGATTTGGAAACACTACAGAAAACAAACTAAACAATAATGCATAGTATTTTTAGGTGGAAAAAGCAAAAAGAGAGAAATTACCTAAAGTGATTTCTGTAACCAGTTCCCCATACTGCACAAGGGGATTAATTAAGCTCTTACAAGAATTTACTTTATTGTTACATGTAAAATGAAAAATTGCACTTGATATTTAAAAAGTAAATATTTACATGTACAAATTCAATTCTACTTCTCCCCTGGTCAATGCTTTTTGAAAAAAGGCTACTGGGGCATCAGTACATGTGCATAGAGGCATAGAATGTGCAGAATTTATCGTCAATCTCTGTAAATTTTCTGGTGTACTGTTTGGTCTTTTGCACAGATTTAGAACAGGCTCTACACATGCTTTGATAAGTTTGAGTAATAAAAAAAGTGCTACAAGTCTAGATAAGATAGATTGTAAGCTGACTGAATGGGTACAGATGCTGTTACTTACCTGGAGTGGGACATACAGTGATATCTATAAAACAACAACAAAAAAAAAACAATTACACAAATAATTACATTAAGATTAAACTCCAATAAAATGTAATAATTCAGTCAACAATTAATCATTCGTTTTCATTCATCACTGCACTGTCTCGCTTTTTAAATTGGTCAAAAACCTCAAACTTCTACCAAGCAAACAGACAATTTTAGATATTTCAAAGTTACAAGTAACTGATATTCTATCTTGTATTCCAAAACAATCTAGTTCTACACCAATGCCCAATTACAAATAGTGTTTAAGGCAAAGCACAACCAAAAAAAATAAACTAAAATAAAAAAGGAAGTTGTTTGGCGTGATCATTTTTATATTAAAGATAATACATACTAGTCAGCTCTGTCATTGGTTGGCAGAACTGTCCATCAACTGGAACAGCTTTGATGCATCCACATGTGACGTTATTAATGTTGTCACAGGGTCCATATGCTGCGCACTTGTTACACGGCCAGAAATACTGATCCTCACACCGGCACTGGTATCCGGTATTATTCAAAAGACACACTGTGAATAAACAGAAACACACAAAGCTCTTAAACGACAACAAAACTGGACCATTGAGCTTCGTGCTCCATTTATATTGAGATTATAAATGGTACTGTAAAATTAAACAAATAAACTAATTCAAATCATTTAATATGCTTTGTGTAATTGTGAGAAAAGTACCAAAAGATTCAAGGAATAGACATGAATAAAAATAAAATAAAGCATCTATATAAGATATTTAAAATATTTAATTGCTAAAAAATACAGAGCTTCCAAAGACGTATGACATTTTATAACAGTGAGTCTCGGCACAGACAGAGAGGACAGTTACCTGTAGTGATGTTGAGTTCAGTGATCTGAATGTCACTTATTCCGAAGGGTAAACTGAGGTTCTTCAGAAGAGTTCTCAGCTGATTAAGCACTGCTGCGTCCAATGTGTCAATCTCAATCTCAACCACGTATTCAGTGGAAGGTGGCGCTGTAAATAACATTATTTGGAATGAAATGGCATTAACCCTAGCTTCCAACAGTATTGGTGCAGTTTGCATTTGGACCAAACACTTCAGGAATCTCAGCACATTCGTCGATTTCTCCATTAAAGAAAAAAAATAAATGAACAGACCTTTTAATCATGATCTGCAAGCATCATGTTTTATAAACATACTATGCCTTCATGACTTATATCAGGGCTTCTTAACCTATTTCACGGTGCAACCCATTTTTGGGGTTAGCAGTCCCAAGAGGGTCCTGATCCCCAGGTTAAGAAACCCTGATTTAAATAGTCAAACGCTCACCACAGCCTGTATGCTATTGCATCTGAATCACAATCTGTGGGATTTGGAAACACTACAGAAAACAAACTAAACAATAATGTATAGTATTTTTTGGCAGAAAAAACAACAAAAGCAAAAAGAGAGAAATGACCTAAAGTGATTTCTGTAACCAGTTCCCCATACTGCACAAGGGGATTAATTGAGCTATTACAAGAATTTACCTAATTGTTACATGTAAAATGAAAAATTGCACTTGATATTTAAAAAGTAAATATTTACATGTACAAATTCAATTCTACTTCTCCCCTGGCCAATGCTTTTTGAAAAAAAGGCTACTGGGGCATCAATAAATGTGCATAGAGGCATAGAATGTGGAGAATTTATCTTCAATCACTGTAAATTTTCTGGTGTACTGTTTGGTCTTTTGCACAGATTTAGAACAGGCTCTACACATGCTTTGATTAGTCTGAGTAATGAAAAGAAGTGCTACAAGTCTAGATAAGATAGATTGTAAGCTGACTGAATGGGTACAGATGCTGTTACTTACCTGGAGTGGGACATACAGTGATATCTATAAAACAACAAAATAATAAAACACAATTACACAAAAAATTACATTAAGATTAAACTCCAATAAAATGTAATAACTCAGTCAACAATTAATCATTCTTTTTCACTGATCACTGCACTGTCTCGCTTTTTAAATTGGTCAAAACACTCAAACTTCTACCAAGCAAACAGACAATTTTAGACATTTCGAAGTTACAAGTAACTGATATTCTATCTTGTATTCCAAAACAATCTAGTTCTACACCAATGCCCAATTACAAATAGTGTTTAAGGCAAAGCACAACCAAAAAAATAAACTAAAATAAAAAAGGAAGTTGTTTGGCGTGATCATTTCTATTTTAAAGATAATACATACTAGTCAGCTCTGTCATTGGTTGGCAGAACTGTCCATCAACTGGAACAGCTTTGATGCATCCACATGTGACGTTATTAACGTTGTCACAGGGTCCATATGCTGCGCACTTGTTACACGGCCAGAAATACTGATCCTCACACCGGCACTGGTATCCAGTATTATTCAAAAGACACACTGTGAATAAACAGAAACACACAAAGCTCTTAAATGACGACAAAACTGGACCATTGAGCTTCGTGCTCCATTTATATTGAGATTATAAATGGTACTGTAAAAATAAACAAATAAACTAATTCAAATCATTTAATATGCTTTGTGTAATTGTGAGAAAAGTACCAAAAGATTCAAGGAATAGACATGAATAAAAATAAAATAAAATAAAGCATCTATATAAGAGATTTAAAATATTTAATTGCTAAAAAATACAGAGCCTCCAAAGACGTATGACATTTTATAACAGTGAGTCTCGGCACAGACAGAGAGGACAGTTACCTGTAGTGATGTTGAGTTCAGTGATCTGAATGTCACTTATTCCGAAGGGTAAACTGAGGTTCTTCAGAAGAGTTCTCAGCTGATTAAGCACGGCTGCGTCCAATGTGTCAATCTCAATCTCAACCACGTATTCAGTGGGAGGTGGTGCTGTAAATAACATTATTTGGAATGAAATGGCATTAACCCTAGCTTCCAACAGTATTGGTGCAGTTTGCATTTGGACCAAACACTTCAGGAATCTCAGCACATTCGTCGATTTCTCCATTAAAGAAAAAAAATAAATGAACAGACCTTTTAATCATGATCTGAAAGCATCATGTTTTATAAACATACTATGTCTTTATGACTTAAATCAGGGCTTTTTAACCTATTTCACGGTGCAACCCATTTTTGGGGTTAAAAGTCCCAAGGGGGTCCTGATCCCCAGGTTAAGAAACCCTGATTGAAACAGTCAAACGCTCACCACAGCCTGTATGCTATTGCATCTGAATCACAATCTGTGGGATTTGGAAACACTACAGAAAACAAACTAAACAATAATGCATAGTATTTTTTGGTGGAAAAAGCAAAAAGAGAGAAATTACCTAAAGTGATTTCTGTAACCAGTTCCCCATACTGCACAAGGGGATTAATTAGGCTCTTACAAGAATTTACTTTATTGTTACATGTAAAATGAAAAATTGCACTTGATATTTAAAAAGTAAATATTTACATGTACAAATTCAATTCTACTTCTCCCCTGGCCAATGCTTTTTGAAAAAAAGGCTACTGGGGCATCAATAAATGTGCATAGAGGCATAGAATGTGGAGAATTTATCTTCAATCACTGTAAATTTTCTGGTGTACTGTTTGGTCTTTTGCACAGATTTGGAACAGGCTCTACACATGCTTTGATTAGTCTGAGTAATGAAAAGAAGTGCTACAAGTCTAGATAAGATAGATTGTAAGCTGACTGAATGGGTACAGATGCTGTTACTTACCTGGAGTGGGACATACAGTGATATCTATAAAACAACAAAATAATAAAACACAATTACACAAAAAATTACATTAAGATTAAACTCCAATAAAATGTAATAACTCAGTCAACAATTAATCATTCTTTTTCACTGATCACTGCACTGTCTCGCTTTTTAAATTGGTCAAAACACTCAAACTTCTACCAAGCAAACAGACAATTTTAGACATTTCGAAGTTACAAGTAACTGATATTCTATCTTGTATTCCAAAACAATCTAGTTCTACACCAATGCCCAATTACAAATAGTGTTTAAGGCAAAGCACAACCAAAAAAATAAACTAAAATAAAAAAGGAAGTTGTTTGGCGTGATCATTTCTATTTTAAAGATAATACATACTAGTCAGCTCTGTCATTGGTTGGCAGAACTGTCCATCAACTGGAACAGCTTTGATGCATCCACATGTGACGTTATTAACGTTGTCACAGGGTCCATATGCTGCGCACTTGTTACACGGCCAGAAATACTGATCCTCACACCGGCACTGGTATCCAGTATTATTCAAAAGACACACTGTGAATAAACAGAAACACACAAAGCTCTTAAATGACGACAAAACTGGACCATTGAGCTTCGTGCTCCATTTATATTGAGATTATAAATGGTACTGTAAAAATAAACAAATAAACTAATTCAAATCATTTAATATGCTTTGTGTAATTGTGAGAAAAGTACCAAAAGATTCAAGGAATAGACATGAATAAAAATAAAATAAAATAAAGCATCTATATAAGAGATTTAAAATATTTAATTGCTAAAAAATACAGAGCCTCCAAAGACGTATGACATTTTATAACAGTGAGTCTCGGCACAGACAGAGAGGACAGTTACCTGTAGTGATGTTGAGTTCAGTGATCTGAATGTCACTTATTCCGAAGGGTAAACTGAGGTTCTTCAGAAGAGTTCTCAGCTGATTAAGCACGGCTGCGTCCAATGTGTCAATCTCAATCTCAACCACGTATTCAGTGGGAGGTGGCGCTGTAAACAACATTATTTGGAATGAAATGGCATTAACCCTAGCTTCCAACAGTATTGGTGCAGTTTGCATTTGGACCAAACACTTCAGGAATCTCAGCACATTCGTCGATTTCTCCATTAAAGAAAAAAAATAAATGAACAGACCTTTTAATCATGATCTGAAAGCATCATGTTTTATAAACATACTATGTCTTTATGACTTAAATCAGGGCTTTTTAACCTATTTCACGGTGCAACCCATTTTTGGGGTTAAAAGTCCCAAGGGGGTCCTGATCCCCAGGTTAAGAAACCCTGATTGAAACAGTCAAACGCTCACCACAGCCTGTATACTATTGCATCTGAATCACAATCTGTGGGATTTGGAAACACTACAGAAAACAAACTAAACAATAATGTATAGTATTTTTTGGCGGAAAAAACAACAAAAGCAAAAAGAGAGAAATGACCTAAAGTGATTTCTGTAACCACTTCCCCATACTGCACAAGGGGATTAATTAGGCTCTTACAAGAATTTACTTTATTGTTACATGTAAAATGAAAAATTGCACTTGATATTTAAAAAGTAAATATTTACATGTACAAATTCAATTCTACTTCTCCCCTGGCCAATGCTTTTTGAAAAAAGGCTACTGGGGCATCAATACATGTGCATAGAGGCATAGAATGTGCAGAATTTATCGTCAATCTCTGTAAATTTTCTGGTGTACTGTTTGGTCTTTTGCACAGATTTAGAACAGGCTCTACACATGCTTTGATAAGTTTGAGTAATAAAAAAAGTGCTACAAGTCTAGATAAGATAGATTGTAAGCTGACTGAATGGGTACAGATGCTGTTACTTACCTGGAGTGGGACATACAGTGATATCTATAAAACAACAACAAAAAAAAAAAACAATTACACAAATAATTACATTAAGATTAAACTCCAATAAAATGTAATAATTCAGTCAACAATTAATCATTCGTTTTCATTCATCACTGCACTGTCTCGCTTTTTAAATTGGTCAAAAACCTCAAACTTCTACCAAGCAAACAGACAATTGTAGATATTTCAAAGTTACAAGTAACTGATATTCTATCTTGTATTCCAAAACAATCTAGTTCTACACCAATGCCCAATTACAAATAGTGTTTAAGGCAAAGCACAACCAAAAAAAATAAACTAAAATAAAAAAGGAAGTTGTTTGGCGTGATCATTTTTATATTAAAGATAATACATACTAGTCAGCTCTGTCATTGGTTGGCAGAACTGTCCATCAACTGGAACAGCTTTGATGCATCCACATGTGACGTTATTAACGTTGTCACAGGGTCCATATGCTGCGCACTTGTTACACGGCCAGAAATACTGATCCTCACACCGGCACTGGTATCCAGTATTATTCAAAAGACACACTGTGAATAAACAGAAACACACAAAGCTCTTAAACGACAACAAAACTGGACCATTGAGCTTCATGCTCCATTTATATTGAGATTATAAATGGTACTGTAAAAATAAGCAAACAAATAAACTAATTCAAATCATTTAATATGCTTTGTGTAATTGTGAGAAAAGTACCAAAAGATTCAAGGAATAGACATAAATAAAAATAAAATAAAGCATCTATATAAGATATTTAAAATATTTAATTGCTAAAAAATACAGAGCTTCCAAAGACGTATGACATTTTATAACAGTGAGTCTCGGCACAGACAGAGAGGACAGTTACCTGTAGTGATGTTGAGTTCAGTGATCTGAATGTCACTTATTCCGAAGGGTAAACTGAGGTTCTTCAGAAGAGTTCTCAGCTGATTAAGCACGGCTGCGTCCAATGTGTCAATCTCAATCTCAACCACGTATTCAGTGGAAGGTGGCGCTGTAAATAACATTATTTGGAATGAAATGGCATTAACCCTAGCTTCCAACAGTATTGGTGCAGTTTGCATTTGGACCAAACACTTCAGGAATCTCAGCACATTCGTCGATTTCTCCATTAAAGAAAAAAAATAAATGAACAGACCTTTTAATCATGATCTGCAAGCATCATGTTTTATAAACATACTATGTCTTTATGACTTAAATCAGGGCTTTTTAACCTATTTCACGGTGCAACCCATTTTTGGGGTTAAAAGTCCCAAGGGGGTCCTGATCCCCAGGTTAAGAAACCCTGATTGAAACAGTCAAACGCTTACCACAGCCTGTATGCTATTGCATCTGAATCACAATCTGTGGGATTTGGAAACACTACAGAAAACAAACTAAACAATAATGCATAGTATTTTTTGGTGGAAAAAGCAAAAAGAGAGAAATTACCTAAAGTGATTTCTGTAACCAGTTCCCCATACTGCACAAGGGGATTAATTAGGCTCTTACAAGAATTTACTTTATTGTTACATGTAAAATGAAAAATTGCACTTTATATTTAAAAGGTAAATATTTACATGTACAAATTCAATTCTACTTCTCCCCTGGTCAATGCTTTTTGAAAAAAGGCTACTGGGGCATCAATACATGTGCATAGAGGCATAGAATGTGCAGAATTTATCGTCAATCTCTGTAAATTTTCTGGTGTACTGTTTGGTCTTTTGCACAGATTTAGAACAGGCTCTACACATGCTTTGATAAGTTTGAGTAATAAAAAAAGTGCTACAAGTCTAGATAAGATAGATTGTAAGCTGACTGAATGGGTACAGATGCTGTTACTTACCTGGAGTGGGACATACAGTGATATCTATAAAACAACAACAAAAAAAAAACAATTACACAAATAATTACATTAAGATTAAACTCCAATAAAATGTAATAATTCAGTCAACAATTAATCATTCGTTTTCATTCATCACTGCACTGTCTCGCTTTTTAAATTGGTCAAAAACCTCAAACTTCTACCAAGCAAACAGACAATTTTAGATATTTCAAAGTTACAAGTAACTGATATTCTATCTTGTATTCCAAAACAATCTAGTTCTACACCAATGCCCAATTACAAATAGTGTTTAAGGCAAAGCACAACCAAAAAAAATAAACTAAAATAAAAAAGGAAGTTGTTTGGCGTGATCATTTTTATATTAAAGATAATACATACTAGTCAGCTCTGTCATTGGTTGGCAGAACTGTCCATCAACTGGAACAGCTTTGATGCATCCACATGTGACGTTATTAATGTTGTCACAGGGTCCATATGCTGCGCACTTGTTACACGGCCAGAAATACTGATCCTCACACCGGCACTGGTATCCGGTATTATTCAAAAGACACACTGTGAATAAACAGAAACACACAAAGCTCTTAAACGACGACAAAACTGGACCATTGAGCTTCGTGCTCCATTTATATTGAGATTATAAATGGTACTGTAAAATTAAACAAATAAACTAATTCAAATCATTTAATATGCTTTGTGTAATTGTGAGAAAAGTACCAAAAGATTCAAGGAATAGACATAAATAAAAATAAAATAAAGCATCTATATAAGATATTTAAAATATTTAATTGCTAAAAAATACAGAGCCTCCAAAGACGTATGACATTTTATAACAGTGAGTCTCGGCACAGACAGAGAGGACAGTTACCTGTAGTGATGTTGAGTTCAGTGATCTGAATGTCACTTATTCCGAAGGGTAAACTGAGGTTCTTCAGAAGAGTTCTCAGCTGATTAAGCACGGCTGCGTCCAATGTGTCAATCTCAATCTCAACCACGTATTCAGTGGAAGGTGGCGCTGTAAATAACATTATTTGGAATGAAATGGCATTAACCCTAGCTTCCAACAGTATTGGTGCAGTTTGCATTTGGACCAAACACTTCAGGAATCTCAGCACATTCGTCGATTTCTCCATTAAAGAAAAAAAATAAATGAACAGACCTTTTAATCATGATCTGAAAGCATCATGTTTTATAAACATACTATGCCTTCATGACTTATATCAGGGCTTCTTAACCTATTTCACGGTGCAACCCATTTTTGGGGTTAGCAGTCCCAAGAGGGTCCTGATCCCCAGGTTAAGAAACCCTGATTTAAATAGTCAAACGCTCACCACAGCCTGTATGCTATTGCATCTGAATCACAATCTGTGGGATTTGGAAACACTACAGAAAACAAACTAAACAATAATGTATAGTATTTTTTGGCAGAAAAAACAACAAAAGCAAAAAGAGAGAAATGACCTAAAGTGATTTCTGTAACCAGTTCCCCATACTGCACAAGGGGATTAATTGAGCTATTACAAGAATTTACCTAATTGTTACATGTAAAATGAAAAATTGCACTTGATATTTAAAAAGTAAATATTTACATGTACAAATTCAATTCTACTTCTCCCCTGGTCAATGCTTTTTGAAAAAAGGCTACTGGGGCATCAATACATGTGCATAGAGGCATAGAATGTGGAGAATTTATCATCAATCACTGTAAATTTTCTGGTGTACTGTTTGGTCTTTTGCACAGATTTAGAACAGGCTCTACACATGCTTTGATTAGTCTGAGTAATAAAAAGAAGTGCTACAAGTCTAGATAAGATAGATTGTAAGCTGACTGAATGGGTACAGATGCTGTTACTTACCTGGAGTGGGACATACAGTGATATCTATAAAACAACAAAATAATAAAACACAATTACACAAAAAATTACATTAAGATTAAACTCCAATAAAATGTAATAATTCAGTCAACAATTAATCATTCTTTTTCACTGATCACTGCACTGTCTCGCTTTTTAAATTGGTCAAAACACTCAAACTTCTACCAAGCAAACAGACAATTTTAGACATTTCGAAGTTACAAGTAACTGACATTCTATCTTGTATTCCAAAAAAATCTAGTTCTACACCAATGCCCAATTACAAATAGTGTTTAAGGCAAAGCACAACCAAAAAAATAAACTAAAATAAAAAAGGAAGTTGTTTGGCGTGATCATTTTTATATTAAAGATAATACATACTAGTCAGCTCTGTCATTGGTTGGCAGAACTGTCCATCAACTGGAACAGCTTTGATGCATCCACATGTGACGTTATTAATGTTGTCACAGGGTCCATATGCTGCGCACTTGTTACACGGCCAGAAATACTGATCCTCACACCGGCACTGGTATCCAGTATTATTCAAAAGACACACTGTGAATAAACAGAAACACACAAAGCTCTTAAATGACGACAAAACTGGACCATTGAGCTTCGTGCTCCATTTATATTGAGATTATAAATGGTACTGTAAAATTAAACAAACAAATAAACTAATTCAAATCATTTAATATGCTTTGTGTAATTGTGAGAAAAGTACCAAAAGATTCAAGGAATAGACATGAATAAAAATAAAATAAAATAAAGCATCTATATAAGAGATTTAAAATATTTAATTGCTAAAAAATACAGAGCCTCCAAAGACGTATGACATTTTATAACAGTGAGTCTCGGCACAGACAGAGAGGACAGTTACCTGTAGTGATGTTGAGTTCAGTGATCTGAATGTCACTTATTCCGAAGGGTAAACTGAGGTTCTTCAGAAGAGTTCTCAGCTGATTAAGCACGGCTGCGTCCAATGTGTCAATCTCAATCTCAACCACGTATTCAGTGGGAGGTGGCGCTGTAAACAACATTATTTGGAATGAAATGGCATTAACCCTAGCTTCCAACAGTATTGGTGCAGTTTGCATTTGGACCAAACACTTCAGGAATCTCAGCACATTCGTCGATTTCTCCATTAAAGAAAAAAAATAAATGAACAGACCTTTTAATCATGATCTGAAAGCATCATGTTTTATAAACATACTATGTCTTTATGACTTAAATCAGGGCTTTTTAACCTATTTCACGGTGCAACCCATTTTTGGGGTTAAAAGTCCCAAGGGGGTCCTGATCCCCAGGTTAAGAAACCCTGATTGAAACAGTCAAACGCTCACCACAGCCTGTATACTATTGCATCTGAATCACAATCTGTGGGATTTGGAAACACTACAGAAAACAAACTAAACAATAATGTATAGTATTTTTTGGCGGAAAAAACAACAAAAGCAAAAAGAGAGAAATGACCTAAAGTGATTTCTGTAACCACTTCCCCATACTGCACAAGGGGATTAATTAGGCTCTTACAAGAATTTACTTTATTGTTACATGTAAAATGAAAAATTGCACTTGATATTTAAAAAGTAAATATTTACATGTACAAATTCAATTCTACTTCTCCCCTGGCCAATGCTTTTTGAAAAAAGGCTACTGGGGCATCAATACATGTGCATAGAGGCATAGAATGTGCAGAATTTATCGTCAATCTCTGTAAATTTTCTGGTGTACTGTTTGGTCTTTTGCACAGATTTAGAACAGGCTCTACACATGCTTTGATAAGTTTGAGTAATAAAAAAAGTGCTACAAGTCTAGATAAGATAGATTGTAAGCTGACTGAATGGGTACAGATGCTGTTACTTACCTGGAGTGGGACATACAGTGATATCTATAAAACAACAACAAAAAAAAAAAACAATTACACAAATAATTACATTAAGATTAAACTCCAATAAAATGTAATAATTCAGTCAACAATTAATCATTCGTTTTCATTCATCACTGCACTGTCTCGCTTTTTAAATTGGTCAAAAACCTCAAACTTCTACCAAGCAAACAGACAATTGTAGATATTTCAAAGTTACAAGTAACTGATATTCTATCTTGTATTCCAAAACAATCTAGTTCTACACCAATGCCCAATTACAAATAGTGTTTAAGGCAAAGCACAACCAAAAAAAATAAACTAAAATAAAAAAGGAAGTTGTTTGGCGTGATCATTTTTATATTAAAGATAATACATACTAGTCAGCTCTGTCATTGGTTGGCAGAACTGTCCATCAACTGGAACAGCTTTGATGCATCCACATGTGACGTTATTAACGTTGTCACAGGGTCCATATGCTGCGCACTTGTTACACGGCCAGAAATACTGATCCTCACACCGGCACTGGTATCCAGTATTATTCAAAAGACACACTGTGAATAAACAGAAACACACAAAGCTCTTAAACGACAACAAAACTGGACCATTGAGCTTCATGCTCCATTTATATTGAGATTATAAATGGTACTGTAAAAATAAACAAATAAACTAATTCAAATCATTTAATATGCTTTGTGTAATTGTGAGAAAAGTACCAAAAGATTCAAGGAATAGACATAAATAAAAATAAAATAAAGCATCTATATAAGATATTTAAAATATTTAATTGCTAAAAAATACAGAGCTTCCAAAGACGTATGACATTTTATAACAGTGAGTCTCGGCACAGACAGAGAGGACAGTTACCTGTAGTGATGTTGAGTTCAGTGATCTGAATGTCACTTATTCCGAAGGGTAAACTGAGGTTCTTCAGAAGAGTTCTCAGCTGATTAAGCACGGCTGCGTCCAATGTGTCAATCTCAATCTCAACCACGTATTCAGTGGAAGGTGGCGCTGTAAATAACATTATTTGGAATGAAATGGCATTAACCCTAGCTTCCAACAGTATTGGTGCAGTTTGCATTTGGACCAAACACTTCAGGAATCTCAGCACATTCGTCGATTTCTCCATTAAAGAAAAAAAATAAATGAACAGACCTTTTAATCATGATCTGCAAGCATCATGTTTTATAAACATACTATGCCTTCATGACTTAAATCAGGGCTTCTTAACCTATTTCAGGGTGCAACCCATTTTTGGGGTTAAAAGTCCCAAGGGGGTCCTGATCCCCAGGTTAAGAAACCCTGATTTAAATAGTCAAACGCTCACCACAGCCTGTATGCTATTGCATCTGAATCACAATCTGTGGGATTTGGAAACACTACAGAAAACAAACTAAACAATAATGTATAGTATTTTTTGGCGGAAAAAACAACAAAAGCAAAAAGAGAGAAATGACCTAAAGTGATTTCTGTAACCACTTCCCCATACTGCACAAGGGGATTAATTAGGCTCTTACAAGAATTTACTTTATTGTTACATGTAAAATGAAAAATTACACTTTATATTTAAAAGGTAAATATTTACATGTACAAATTCAATTCTACCTCTCCCCTGGCCAATGCTTTTTGAAAAAAGGCTACTGGGGCATCAA
Source organism: Colossoma macropomum (assembly GCF_904425465.1). Taxonomy (NCBI): domain Eukaryota; kingdom Metazoa; phylum Chordata; class Actinopteri; order Characiformes; family Serrasalmidae; genus Colossoma; species Colossoma macropomum. The sequence goes on along the minus strand of NW_023494795.1, from coordinate 9,565,772 downwards.
TAAATGTGCATAGAGGCATAGAATGTGGAGAATTTATCATCAATCACTGTAAATTTTCTGGTGTACTGTTTGGTCTTTTGCACAGATTTAGAACAGGCTCTACACATGCTTTGATAAGTTTGAGTAATAAAAAAAAGTGCTACAAGTCTAGATAAGATAGATTGTAAGCTGAATGAATGGGTACAGACGCTGTTACTTACCTGGAGTGGGACATACAGTGATATCTATAAAACAACAACAACAAAAAACACAATTACACAAAAAATTACATTAAAATTAAACTCCAATAAAATGTAATAACTCAGTCAACAATTAATCATTCTTTTTCATTCATCACTGCACTGTCTCGCTTTTTAAATTGGTCAAAACACTCAAACTTCTACCAAGCAAACAGACAATTTTAGATATTTCAAAGTTACAAGTAACTGGCATTCTATCTTGTATTCCATAAACAATCTAGTTCTACACCAATGCCCAATTACAAATAGTGTTTAAGGCAAAGCACTACCAAAAAAAATAAACTAAAATAAAAAAGGAAGTTGTTTGGCGTGATCATTTTTATATTAAAGATAATACATACTAGTCAGCTCTGTCATTGGTTGGCAGAACTGTCCATCAACTGGAACAGCTTTGATGCATCCACATGTGACGTTATTAACGTTGTCACAGGGTCCATATGCTGCGCACTTGTTACACGGCCAGAAATACTGATCCTCACACCGGCACTGGTATCCAGTATTATTCAAAAGACACACTGTGAATAAACAGAAACACACAAAGCTCTTAAACGACAACAAAACTGGACCATTGAGCTTCATGCTCCATTTATATTGAGATTATAAATGGTACTGTAAAAATAAGCAAACAAATAAACTAATTCAAATCATTTAATATGCTTTGTGTAATTGTGAGAAAAGTACCAAAAGATTCAAGGAATAGACATAAATAAAAATAAAATTAAAAATAAAGCATCTATATAAGAGATCTAAAATATTTAATTGCTAAAAAATACAGAGCCTCCAAAGACGTATGACATTTTATAACAGTGAGTCTCGGCACAGACAGAGAGGACAGTTACCTGTAGTGATGTTGAGTTCAGTGATCTGAATGTCACTTATTCCGAAGGGTAAACTGAGGTTCTTCAGAAGAGTTCTCAGCTGATTAAGCACGGCTGCGTCCAATGTGTCAATCTCAATCTCAACCACGTATTCAGTGGAAGGTGGCGCTGTAAATAACATTATTTGGAATGAAATGGCATTAACCCTAGCTTCCAACAGTATTGGTGCAGTTTGCATTTGGACCAAACACTTCAGGAATCTCAGCACATTCGTCGATTTCTCCATTAAAGAAAAAAAATAAATGAACAGACCTTTTAATCATGATCTGAAAGCATCATGTTTTATAAACATACTATGTCTTCATGACTTAAATCAGGGCTTCTTAACCTATTTCACGGTGCAACCCATTTTTGGGATTAAAAGTCCCAAGGGGGTCCTGATCCCCAGGTTAAGAAACCCTGATTAAAATAGTCAAACGCTCACCACAGCCTGTATGCTACTGCATCTGAATCACAATCTGTGGGATTTGGAAACACTACAGAAAACAAACTAAACAATAATGTATAGTATTTTTTGGCAGAAAAAACAACAAAAGCAAAAAGAAAGAAATTACCTAAATTGATTTCTGTAACCACTTCCCCATACTGCACAAGGGGATTAATTAAGCTCTTACAAGAATTTACTTTATTGTTACATGTAAAATGAAAAATTGCACTTGATATTTAAAAAGTAAATATTTACATGTACAAATTCAATTCTACTTCTCCCCTGGCCAATGCTTTTTGAAAAAAGGCTACTGGGGCATCAATACATGTGCATAAAGGCACAGAATGTGGAGAATTTATCATCAATCACTGTAAATTTTCTGGTGTACTGTTTGGTCTGTTGCACAGATTTAGAACAGGCTCTACACATGCTTTGATAAGTTTGAGTAATAAAAAAAAAAAAGTGCTACAAGTCTAGATAAGACAGATTGCAAGCTGACTGAATGGGTACAGATGCTGTTACTTACCTGGAGTGGGACATACAGTGATATCTATAAAATAACAACAAAAAAATAATAAAACACAATTACACAAAAAATTACATTAAGATTAAACTCCAATAAAATGTAATAACTCAGTCAACAATTAATCATTCTTTTTCACTGATCACTGCACTGTCTCGCTTTTTAAATTGGTCAAAAATCTCAAACTTCTACCAAGCAAACAGACAATTGTAGATATTTCAAAGTTACAAGTAACTGATATTCTATCTTGTATTCCAAAAAAATCTAGTTCTACACCAATGCCCAATTACAAATAGTGTTTAAGGCAAAGCACTACCAAAAAAAAAAAAAACTAAAATTAATAAAAGGAAGTTGTTTGGCGTGATCATTTCCATATTAAAGAGAATACATACTAGTCAGCTCTGTCATTGGTTGGCAGAACTGTCCATCAACTGGAACAGCTTTGATGCATCCACATGTGACGTTATTAACGTTGTCACAGGGTCCATATGCTGCGCACTTGTTACACGGCCAGAAATACTGATCCTCACACCGGCACTGGTATCCGGTATTATTCAAAAGACACACTGTGAATAAACAGAAACACACAAAGCTCTTAAACGACAACAAAACTGGACCATTGAGCTTCGTGCTCCATTTATATTGAGATTATAAATGGTACTGTAAAATTAAACAAACAAATAAACTAATTCAAATCATTTAATATGCTTTGTGTAATTGTGAGAAAAGTACCAAAAGATTCAAGGAATAGACATAAATAAAAATAAAATTAAAAATAAAGCATCTATATAAGAGATTTACAATATTTAATTGCTAAAAAATACAGAGCCTCCAAAGACGTATGACATTTTATAACAGTGAGTCTCGGCACAGACAGAGAGGACAGTTACCTGTAGTGATGTTGAGTTCAGTGATCTGAAAGTCACTTATTCCGAAGGGTAAACTGAGGTTCTTCAGAAGAGTTCTCAGCTGATTAAGCACTGCTGCGTCCAATGTGTCAATCTCAATCTCAACCACGTATTCAGTGGGAGATGGTGCTGTAAACACTATTATTTGGAATGAAATGACATAAACCTGACTAAAGAGACTCAGCACCACAACTCAGACTAACTCTTCTTTCATGAATATAAAGGAGGAATATTTTGAATCACCAGAATCCTGCATTTCTCATGACCTTGAAATATTCCTATGCCATTTTGGTAGTTTCTAGTACATACAATGAACACATATAACCAAAGCACAATTAAGCATTAAACATAGTGTTTTTAGCGATTTAAATTATATGTTTAGATGTACTTTAAGCCAAAATCTCAGTCTTTTTTTGCTCTGCATAAATTTCAATCAACAGCATTTCTCTAACATCTCCACTTCAAGAAATACAATAATAGTAAACTCTTGTCCCTCTCAAATTTTCTTTCATAAAGTCCACACACTACACCATAAAGGTGGACTAATAACTTTGAGGAATTGTCATTTACCTGGTGGTGATGGAGTTGGGCATGTTGTCATGTCTACAAAATAAAAATGAGACAGTCATTAAGGAATTAATTGAAAAGTATCTTCAACCCCTGAAAATCATTAGTAATGCACACTAGTAATGACCATTATATAGCTTTGCCAGTTGCCTGTTTAAGTTACCTGTTCAACGTAATTTTTACTAGGACTCTGCTTGGTGGTTTAACCTTGCACTGCCCACGTGATTTCATTTGAGATAGAATCTGATGTACTCTAATGGCATTTTCAAGTCAGACACAAGTAGGTCAAACCATGCACGCTGATGGGCTTCTAGAAATAATGTGTAGCAGTGTGTACTGTGTATTCTCACTGTATTAATGTCACAGATAAACTATTCCATTTGTTTCGCATTTGCTTCTCTGCTGGCAGCTTGAACTCCTCTGTGCTGCTGCTGCACAAGTGGCTCTCTGATAGTAACGCTATTGGGACTAATTTGCATGCGGTCACGGCAAATTATGAACACATCGTTCAAGGTTTACATTAGGTTTTATCAAGATGTGTTAAATGTACATGGATGTAACCACTCTTGTCATTATGCTTTAATCAAACTGACCTGTAAGAGTGGTGCTTTGTGTTTATGATGCATCATAAAACAGCTGCTCTTGAGTGAATGTCTTGAAAACAATCAATCTTCCAAATAACAGACTAACTAACTAAGGACTTGAGAAAAGCATTGGCAGACAAAAACTTTCAATTTCACTTATCAAATCACATTTTTCAAGACCCAAGAGTGGTCAAGACTTGTGATGAAAAAGATTAAACCATGTGACGAAAGTGTGTCTTTTTTCATGTTATTATTCATACTTACTAGTCAGCTCTTTCGACGGTTGACAGAACTGTCCATCATTTGGAAAACCACTGATGCATCCACATGTGTCACCAGAGATGTTGTCACAGCGTCCATATTTTGTGCACTTGTCACATGGCCAGAAATACTGATCCTCACACTGGCACTGGTATCCAGTATTATTCAAAAGACACACTGCAGAAATTCAGAAACAAAGCAAACTAACTCAGGGGAAGAAACATGCGTGTTAGATATTTCTTGTTATCAAGCAGCATTTTCAACATTTCAAACTACAGTCATCAGATTTAATTTAATTTAATTACTGCATCCAGAATGGTGAAGATGGCAAAGATGGAACAAAATGATTTCTGCCTTTACAGTAACCTCACTGTCGTGTTCCATTAAACCCATTACATTCAATTAAGAAAAGTTAATGTATGCACAGCTCTACACTGACAAACTGAACAACAATGGCTAGTCAGCTTTGCAGTTCTAGAAGGGGCTGCATATAGAGATTAGGATCGTGAAGTCAGCCTAAGTGAACAACGCAAGTCACTGTGGGATTTTAGGACATGGTCGCTAACTACGGTAGAGACTGAGTAAAGTTAGTGAGGTGCACCTGCGGTGGTGTTTATGTTGTCTTACATTTCAAACATGGCGAAAGCTTGCTGTATTATCAACTGCCATAATCGTCCTCACGACCGGCATGGAAAATGTAGCGCTGACCACACACTATAAGACTTTGAGAAGAATTTGTAAAGACTTCTAAAGACTAAAGTCTGACACCCTCTCACATCTAAAGACAATGTCACAGTTTTTTAGTCACGGACTATGATTTTGCTAAGATTGGGGATCTTGCAGGGTCATTATTTGCAAGACTGCAACTACAGTTTTGAGTTTATCTCCCATCATGCACCTGGTGGAAATTTACAAGCAGATAAAGCCTTTCCTTCCACTATATAGTGATACAGATGTGAAAATACAATGGCTCGACATGTAAAGATCGGGGGCTCAGCCCAGTTCACTGTAGAACTGTATATTCTGGCAGATCATCACCCAGATTTTTTAATTAACCTGTAAAATGTGCATTTATTTTTTTATTTAACATAAAGATTTACACATAGGGCAGTCATGGGCTGGAGTTTAGGGAACCAGTTTTGTGACCGGAAGGTCGCCAGTTCGATCCCCTGAGCTGACAGTACGTGACTGAAGTGCCCTTGAGCAATGCACCTAACCCCCAACTGCTCCCCGGGCGCCGTGGATAGGGCTGCCCACCGCTCCGGGCAAGTGTGCTCACTGCCCCCTAGTGTGTGTGTTCACTAGTGTGTATGTGGTGTTTCACACTATTCAACAAAACATGCAGTGATTCAGCATTCTTAGTTGGGTGTTATGAGCAAACCATAAGGAACAAATTAAGAAAAAAAAAGAAAAAAAAAAACATTTCCTTACATCACTGTTACAGGCTTAGTGAACCTGAAATACTACAACAGCTAGTTTACATTTTTAAGTTAATATGACTATTGTTTTAAAGGGGAGCAGATTTGCCCCCTTTTTTTTTTAAGAGAGATTTCAGGCACTCACACACTAATTTTCTCCCTCTCGCTCTATCGCATCACTGTTTGCATGAGCCAAAACTTAAAACTTACAATGATATTAAACACGGTTGATTTTGTCGTAGCGTCAAGACGAGAAAAAGACTGATTTAAGACAGCCATATCCTGACCACCTCACACTAAAGGATCGAGTTGATGCGAGCGCGACGCAATTCCAGCAAGACTCTCATGATTTTATTCCGACACTGGATATTAGTAAGGCCGGCATTACACCAAACGACTTTTCAAGCGATTTCACTGTCGCAGACAAATATCCAGCGTCGGAATAAAATCATCAGTCTTTTTCTCGTCTTGACGCTACGACAAAATGAACCGTGTTTAATATAATTCTAAGTTTTAAGTCTTGGCTCATGCAAATACTGATGAAATACTGTCTTTGCAAATTCATAGTCTGTGACTAAAAACTGTGACACTGTCTTTAGATGTGAGAGGGTGTCTTTCGTCTTTCAAAAGTCTGTTCAAAGTCTTCTAGTGTGTGATTAGCATGAGGTCGACATAATGCAAATGGAGTGCGTTTTTTCAGCTTTCCAGCTTGGGAGCAAAACAGTGGAACTCAGGTCGAACTCGTCTGATATCTGATTCCTATCAGCACCTCCGTGAACAATTCTGCTTTGGCTCGTTTCTCTAGAATGCAGCAATTCACACCAAGCCACCCTGAAATGCAAATAAAACAGGTAAAAGAAGTGGCCGTGTAACTTTTAAGTATTGACATGTATGAGAGCTACAAACAAGACAGGAAAACACATCTGGAAATCTTACTGGCGGTAGCTCGTTAAGATCACCCGTCCACTCTGTGTTCTACGACGGCGTTTTAGGGTCACTGTTAATAAAAATAAAAATAGTAGACTTCGAGAATAAAGTCGTAATATTTGGAGGATAAAGTGGGCTAACTGTAGGGGAGCTGCCATAACGCGTTGAGGTCTCGGTTGCTGTACTGGCGCCAGAGTTCCACTCACTCCTGTCTGCTTGTGGATCGATCATTTTGATTATCATTCTCATTGTCTGTGAAACTACGTCTTCTTTGAATGGCACGGAGATGTAGCCCCAATAGCCGTGTAGTCAACACTGCCTGCGATTCTCCTTCAACAAAACAGACAGACAGCTTCCGAGTCCGCCTGGCTCTTTATTCTAAATAAACAGTTTCCTGCTTAGCCGTTTCTTATACTAATAACAGGCTGGTGCTGATGTGCAGGAGAGACAGGGAGACTGAGTGTTTCTTTATGGGTGAAATTTTAATGTACGACCTTTTTTTCTCGAAACATTACGACTTTATTCTCGAAGTCTACTATTTTTATTAACAATGGCCCTGAAACGCCGTCGTAGTGTTCATATGGATCAAGCCTGTCAATTTCCTTTATTTTCTCAAAATAGAGCTCCTTTGCTCCATTGTTCAGCCTCTCCTGGTAATTAATCTTGCACCTGATCTTCACCCGGTCCATTTGTGATTTTATCTGTTGATTTGTGTTTTAAGACACGTATCATAAAACACGAGAAGGGTCTGACTGCAGAGCTGCAGATTGACACCCGCAGTTTCACGCCAGTGGAACGCATGCGCAATAGGACAGCGCGATTGTGCCATGTAAACAAAGTCCTTATAGGAAAGTTGAGCGTTATGAGCGTCACGTTCATATTTCAACCAGTGTTCAGTCTCCTCATTTGTAATGTCTCTGATGTAAACACCGACTGTCTGGCCTGGTTGTATGTGTCACCATGAACATTACCATTCAGGAAGGGATACCGCTGACAATATAGAACCAACCATTGGTAACCGGTTAAACCATAAGCCGAACGACTCAATGGTTTCCTTCGGAAAAGTTTGTTTTAGCATAAAGCTTAATATTGTGCTCGGTTTAAGGTGAGGTTTTATTCCCGTACGTGTAATGTAAGTGTACACATAAAGCCCTCGTATTAAGGGTAAGTTGATTGAGCTGTATGTCTACATAACCCATTAGCTAGTTTACCCAGAGCCACATTTAACGCCTGTAATGTTGATTAGTTCATTAAGAAAAACACACAAATGCCGACGCATGCGCTGAACGCCACTGGCTTGAACCTGCTGAAGTGAAACTGTGGCTCTTTTCACAAAGAGTCTTGATTACTTCCGTTTTAAGCATTAGCAGGGTAAAACTATCTTCCGCTCCATACAACTGCTGCAGAAGTGATTACAAAATGTTGTAGTAGTGAACTATAACGCTCAAATACTGAGCTACAACAGACATATGTTAGTTTTCGTGCACTAGCATGACAAATACTGAGAATAGGAAGTGAATGAAATGCTGTGTATGTGACGCAGCTCTGCTTACTGCTGCACACATCAAGCAGTCTTTCTGTAATATTTCTGTTTTATAAAGAAATAAAAGTTCTTCTGTGTAGTATGAATTTGGTAGACGTTGTTTAGCTGTAGCTAGCAATCTACGCCAGAAGCCATTTCTAACTTTAACTGTATTCCCATACAAGGAAGCTAACCTAGCTTTCATTAGCTGCTGGCACCAGCCGGCTAACATGGAGCAGGTTCTGTGACACATTTACAGCACGCCAGTGACTTCTGCGACATAAACGCAAACCAGAACTTTCACACGTAAAGTCTATTTGACAGACTCTCTTTTAGCTTATGGTAGGCTAGCAGGCTACAGTCGCTAATTAGCTAGCCTACCATCAGCAGTTTGAGGAACACCAGCTTCGTATGAGTAGCAAACCTTAAAGCTAGCTGGCCAGCTATGTTAGCGATCTGCCAAATAGCATAATTATTTTAGTTTCATGGCAATTTTTGAAGCAGTACTTCAGATAACATCCACCTTTCACTGCTCAATCAAAAACGCCACTCCTAGCTAACGTGTATCTTAGCATCGCGGTTCTGCTGTGACGTTTGAAAAAGCAGAAAGCTGCTTTATGTTAGCCGGGCAATCTAGTTTGGTTAGCAATAGCTCCTAGCCAGCGTAGCTAGCTTAATATAAACAGAGTCTATAAAATACATGCTACATATAAAAGTTCTTTCTTTTAAAAACAGAAATATTACAGAAATCGCTGGCGTGTTGTAGAAAGACACAGAGACTGCTTGATGCGAGCAGCTGCAGCAGACTGCAGGAACAACAGGGCTAACCCATACATACGGCAGTTTAGCTCTGTTTAAAGTTAAAACAGTGCTTCCACTTCTTATTCTCACTGTTTGTCACAACAGTGCAGAACTAAAATATAGCCGTTGTAGTTTTACCCTGCTAATGCTCAGACCGGATGTAATCACGAATCTTGTGAAAAGGAACCATTATTGTAAAACGTGGCGACCACTCCTCAGAACGTAATGCGTCATTACGTAGCTGCCCGTTCTCTATTCAAGAGCTGAACTCCGATTAGCGAGCTGGCTAACGTTAGCTTGTATGGACCTGGAAGGATAAAACATTCATGTTACTCTATTTTCTGCGTGTACACCCATACAAATGTCAATAATCACCCAAAATCATACGTAGAGTCAATCAGTTCATAACTTCTGTCCTGAGAGCGTCAGAAGAAAGAGCAAAAACACTCGTTCTTTAGCGGCTAACATGCTAATATTACCTCAGCAACCTGCACAAATTGAAAGGGAGATAAAATAACAACTGGCTATCCACCAAAATAGCTGAGGGGCTCAACTTAGTGGCGATGTACTACCGAACAGTGAGTCCTTCACTTGGGGGGTGAAGAAGTAGTGAAATTGTGTTTCTGTAGGTCTGAAAGTTTGGAGAGCAGTGAAAGAAAAGCTCTTCCCGAAGACGACAGAGGGAGCGCGCGCACCCGAAATGGCGCCGTTTTCTTGCGGAGCGGCCCCAACAGGGTTTCCTATGGAGAACCCAAGGGGCCGTGGTTTAAAAAAAAAACAAAAGTTAATGACAAGATGGCGTTTTGGGGCCACTGTTAATAAAAATAAAAACAGTAGACTTAAAGAAAAAAAGTTGTAATGTTTCAAGGAAAAAAGTCGTAGAATTACGACATTAAAGTGACATTAATACCAGGAAAGGTCGCAATATTGTGGCCAAAGTCTTTGCGAAGGGAAGGCGGCACCTCCTCGTGTTAAATGAGGGGCGGTGAGTTGGTGGAGTTCTACTTTCATATCGATTCACCCATAAAGAAACACTCAGTCTCCCTGTCTCTCCTGCACGTCAGCACCAGCCTGTTATTTGGATAAGAACCGGCTGAAACGGCTGAGCAGGAAACTGTTTATCTAGAATAACGAGCCAGACGGACTCGGAGGAAACTGTCTTTATCTAGAATAAAGAGCCAGACGGACTTGGAGGAAACTGTCTGTGTTGTTGAAGGAGAATCGCAGGCAGGGTCGTCTATATGGCTATTGGGGGCTACATCTCCCCCCATTCAAAGAGGGCATGAAGTTTCACAGACAGTGAGAATGATGATCAAAATGATCCACAGAGAGACAGGAGTGAGTGGAGCTCCGGCGCCAGTACAGCAACCGAGACCCCAACGCGTTATTAAGATTTTTTCTCGAAATATTACGACTTTACTCTCGAAACAGTACAACTTTTTTCTTGAAATATTACGACTTTATTCTCGAAGTCTATTCTTTTTATTTTAATTAACAGTGGCCCATTACGATGCAACAGTTTGCAATCGCTTGCAAAAGCTCTGCTTTTCTTAAGCTCAGAGATGAAGCAGCTCATTGAATTTTACGTTGATCTTGAATTGAAATATAAAGACGTGTCGCTTCTCAAAATCAATCATGATTCTGCTGTTAGTGACTCAAACTGAAACGGAGACCGAGTGTCCTCGTACAGTAAAAGCTACATTTACAGAGACTGCAGAGAACAACAGCTTTTAACGTTAGCTATGCTAAAAACAAAGCTCTAATGTAGGCAATGTCGTTGGGCACCTCTGGTCCTACGTTTGCTTGCTGTGTGACGAGCATATATTTTGCGAGGGAACGCAATGTCATGAACCTTTTTTTTTTTTTAAACCAGGGCCCCTTAGGGGTTCCGTAGTTTCCAGAGTAGATTCATACATCCCAAGAAGTATTCCTGTGATACTGGCTCAATGGGAATCTAAATTTGTTATTGACTGGAACCTAGTATGGACCCTCTCCAGCGAATATGTATTAAATAACAGGGTTAAAGAAGTAACATACAAAATCCTTCATAAATATTACCCCTGCAGCAGTATAGTCTCAAAATATAACTTACAAGTAGAGAATATATGCAACTTTTGTGGTGAAAAAAATGAATGTATTGAACACATCTTCAACTTTATCTATTCTAAGAATTTTTGGAATGATGCAATGAAGGATATTGGACAAAAAATTAACATTATATTAAAGAAAGATATATTTGATATTTTATTTTATTATAAAGACTCCAATAAGGACATCTGCTACTTCATTTTCCTTGACAAATACTTCATCCATAAAATGAAATTTACAAAGAGAATCTCATCTTACAGTGTATTTAAAGATGACTTTTATAGTTATGTCTCCTCAACCCAGTATATGTATTGTAAATTTGTAAAAGAACAGCTAAACTAATGAACGTATTGAGAAAATTCAACCTTTTTTGAAGACATATAGACATATTTCACTACTTCATGAAAGATGTGATATTGTGATATCTGGTTTTCAGTTTTTGTATGTACTTTATATATATATATATATATATATATATATATAATGTATGTATGTATTATATTTGATATCATTCTTTCTTATTTCTTTTATTTCAACTTTTCAATTCTACTGTCTACTTATACCTCTAGCAATAAATATAAGGGTTTCCAGAGTGTTTCTGTGGTTCCTGACAAAAAAATGAGAAAAATATATTCGAGTGGGCTCTAGATGGCACTGTCAGTCTTTTGTGGTTGTTACTTACATGAAGCAGAGCCGGTTTAGGGGGAGTCAAAAACATAACTGCAAAACACCAGAGGGCGCCCGAGAGTGAGTCCTTAATAATTGAGAGTAAACGGAGCTAAACGGCTTGAACGGAGAAGTTAAAATTGTTTCTATTTGACGGGTTAGCATTACTGCTACTGAGTGCTGACGGGTTAGCATTACTGCTACTGAGTGCTGATTGGTTGCCATTACTGCTACTGAGTGCTGACGGGTTAGCATTACTGCTACTGAGTGCTTATGGGTTAGCATTACTGCTACTGAGTGCTTACGGGTTAGCATTACTGCTACTGTGTGCTGACGGGTTAGCATTACTGCTACTGAGTGCTGACGGGTTAGCATTACTGCTACTGAGTGCTGACAGGTTAGCATTACTGCTACTGAGTGCTTACGGGTTAGCATTACTGCTACTGAGTGCTGATTGGTTAGCATTACTGCTACTGAGTGCTGATGAGTTAGCATTACTGCTACTGAGTGCTGATGGGTTAACATTACTGCTACTGAGTGCTGATTGGTTAGCATTACTGCTACTGAGTGCTGACTGGTTAGCATTACTGCTACTGAGTGCTGATTGGTTGGCATTACTGCTACTGAGTGCTGACAGGTTAGCATTACTGCTACTGAGTGCTGATTGGTTAGCATTACTGCTACTGAGTGCTTACGGGTTAGCATTACTGCTACTGAGTGCTTACGGGTTAGCATTACTGCTACTGAGTGCTGATTGGTTAGCATTACTGCTACTGCTGACAGGTTACCATTACTGCTACTGAGTGCTTACAGGTTAGCATTACTGCTACTGAGTGTTGATAGGTTAGCATTGCTGCTACTGAGTGCTTACGGGTTAGCATTACTGCTACTGAGTGCTGATAGGTTAGCATTGCTGCTACTGAGTGCTGATTGGCTGGCAGAGCAGGTCATTGGCTAAGTGTAGCGGTTCCCGCTCACTAAACTCCTATAACTGGAGTTAAAAGCGCTCAGAAATATAACAGCAGTGTTAAAATGTTTTGTGCTGTTCTGTGTTCAAGAAATTAATACATTGCACTCACTCAGGAGCGCCCTCTACTGTCTGATAATTTTGGAAGATGTTACTGGGTGACAATTTTCCTCTCTACACATTCTCTGGTATGAAGAACCAAAGGCTTTTAAGACTTTTAGACTTCCTGTCAAACATCATTTGAGAAACATCAGGACAAAGAAACTACAAATATTTTCAACACACACACACACAAACACACACACACACACACACACACAAACACACACACACAAAAGATATCAAAAACTGCCCTGATTGTAATGTTTATGTACCTATTTAAATTTTTGTTATTTATTATTTTTTTCCTCTTCGTTTTCTTTATAACTTAATTCCAAACCACTATTTTTACTGCTCTTTTATGTGATTCCTTTATAATTATTTTTACATCAAATGAAATTAAGAGTTCTTATACTCTGTAATGTTCTAAATGATGATTTTTTTTGTTCCTTTTTGATGATGCTTTGGCAATACTGTAACTGAATATGGTCATACCAGTAAAGCTTATTGAATTGAATTGAATTAATTACATTACAATGATTTGATTTGTATATGTATCTTACTCCCATTACTTTCAGTGTTTCAGAGTGTTAGCATTTTCAATTTGAAGTCATTGTACGTGATGTACATGATTGGTTGTACATCATATGTAGTCAGAAAGACAAATAAATAACAAATACATTGCAAGCGATGAAAGAAGCATAACTAAACACTAGGTAGTGGAATCGGCCCCTGCATGCAGGTCAGCTCTCTCCATGGTTGTGGGACTGTCCAGCATTTGGAATAAATTTAATGTGTACTCACATTGTTTCTGTTTGAGTACTTTTCTCTCAGGAAAACAGATTTTTCTCATGTTTTCAGGGGAAGATTAAGCTAATATACAACAAAGACATTCTTCTGAGGCTTCTGTGTTTAACTTTATCAAGGATGCCAATAATCATATATATAAAAATGCATATTTTGCTAGATGTGTGGAGGAATAAGACAGTTACCTGTAGTGATGTTAACTTCAGTAATCTGAGATTCGGTACTGTTGAGCAGAGGTGAACTGAGCGTTTTCAGAAGGTTCCTCAGTTCGTCAATGACTGCTGCATCCATTGTGTCAATCTCAGTCTCAATCATGTACTCAGTCAGGGCTGGAATCGCTGCGGAGAACATAAACAATTATATATTGTAAATGTACAACAATGAGCAAAAACAAAGAACTTGTATAGTCTATTGCCCTCTCATTAGCTTAGCAGCAGCTTAGCTACAGTTTAAGACAGCGACTAAACTGGTCAGATCCTTTGACCCTGAGTTTAACCCTTTGGTTATTTCGTGTCATATCATTACGAGGGCGTTTTAGGGCCACTGTTAATAAAAATAAAAACGGTAGACTTCAAGAAAAAAAGTTGTAATGTTTGGAGGATAAGGTGGGCTAACTGTAGGGGGGCTGCCATAACGCGTTGGGGTCTCGGTTGCTGTACTGGCGCCGGAGTTCCACTCACTCCTGTCTCTTTGTGGATTATTTTGATCATCATTCTCACTGTCTGTGAAACCTCATGCCCTCTTTGAATGGGGGGAGATGTAGCCCCCAATGGCCATGTATACGACCCTGCCTGCGATTCTCCTTCAACAGCACAGACAGTTTCCTCCGAGTCCGTCTGGCTCTTTATTCTAGATAAACAGTTTCCTGCTCAGCCGTTTCAGCCGGTTCTTATCCTAATAACAGGCTGGTGCTGATGTGCAGGAGAGACAGGGAGACTGAGTGTTTCTTTATGGGTGAATCGATATGAAAGTATAACTCCACAAACTCAACGCCCCTCATTTTATTTCTTCCTTTCCTGTATTAATGCCACTTTACTGTTGTAATTCTACGACTTTTTTCTCAAAATATTACGACTTTATTCTCGAAGTTTCACAGACAGTGAGAATGATGCTCAAAATGATCGATTCACAAGCAGACAGGAGTGAGTGGAACTCCGGCGCCAGTACAGCAACCAAGACCCCAACGTGTTATGGCAGCCCCCCCCCTACAGTTAGCCCACTTATATATTGTCACTGTCCAAAAAAACATGTACCTCTTTTTTTACGATTATTATTCTTCTGCATCATTTGAACACAGATGTCCTTTCATCATTTCATAATCAATGGACTGATATAAATGGTCCAAAATTACTAAGAATAATATCTTAATATATATTGACTTACAGTAAAAGTAAAGATTGGTGTATTTTGTGATGTATTTTGTTGCCATTTTATAAAACCAATGGATCACTGAAGGCCATGTGCAATGCAAATTGGAGGTCCACATCCTGGCACCATTTTTTTTTTTCAAAAAAATCTGTCTGTCTTGCTTAGGCCTAACACAGCTTTGTTAAAAATGCTTAATACTAAGGCTAGCTTACATGAAGCTGAGCATCGTTCAAGTTGACTGATTTCACATATTAGATTCAGCAAATATTAAACTATCTGAGCTGAAGATGTTTCAGTTACAGTCGCTTTGCCTTAAATCTCAGAAAAAAATTATGTCTATGGTAGGTTTACAGTAAACTTCAGATCAGATTCAGGTCTCAGATATGTTGATATCTAGTGTCAGAATAGTGTGATTTCTAAATGAAGGTGGGTGTACTTTAAACTACAGCTTCCAAGAACACTGCGATTGAGTTTAAGAACTTACGAAGACTCATTCAGATTTAAAATTGTTTTAAACTCTAAACTACAGCTGATGTTCAAATAACTCAAAGAACACATTCTTTAACAACACAGCCTGTTTTATATTAACAGAAATTTGAATAGATTGTTGAATTTGGCTGGTAATCCTGCAGGTGTATTTTACCTGTTGTTGGGGGTGGAGTTGGACATATATTGGTATCTGTATGACAGAAAGAGAAGAGTCAGTAGTAACACTTCTTATGAATCCTGTATAGATAGTACATTATAAAGACATTTATTTATATGTGTATTGTAAAGGAAGAATACATTTGTAAAAAGCGCATAAAAGCCCTTATAAAGATATGTTACATAACACATAATAATCCATAATAATAACAATAATGATATTACAAATATTAGCAGTTTGTTAGATATACCTGTTAGGAAAGTTATGAGCTAGGGGCAGATACTGACTTTCATGTTGGAACCACACGAGGGCGCCAACTACCTCACATATGCCTTTATTAAGTGTGATGGGGCTCAGATGAAAGGAAGGAGACCAATGGCGGGAAAACAGTGTTTTGTTGGAACGTCGAGCGGTGGACCCGCGGACGTCTTTCTCTCTTTCTCTCTCTCTTATGCTCTTGTTCCCATTTTGTGGACTCCTTTTGCCTACATTTTGCATTTTTGTCAGAGCGCCTATTCCATTGACTAATAAAACCTGAACACTATCATAGACATGGCTTGAGCTGGTCGACCACGGGCTCAAGGCTTGGGCTGGCCCCAACCCCTTTCCAGGTGACTCAGAGGCTCGGCAGCAGGTGAGTTGGCCTTTGGTGGGGGTTTCCAACTAGATTTAGGCATACAATTTTATTTAGGGTCATGTTTCACGCTAAATCACAACACGTAGGGGCCTACGTAGTGTGCCTTGGTTACAGTCAGGACTAGAATATATAAGTTAGACCCTATGCAATTTTGCCTTTTCCTTTTGGCTTTGGTGGTTCCTGAGCTCGTAACACTACCTTGTACTTACATACACTGGTACACCAACCATATAGGTGCACTTTGTAACTGTACCATTATCGACTCTAGCACCTCTATTGCTGCACAATTTATCAGACAACCCCCCCACCACTCTGTCCAACAATGGAAGGACCACCACTGATCAAATATTGTTGTTATTATTGATACTTACTTATCAGCTCCGTCATTGGTTGGCAGAACTGTCCATCATTGGGAATGGCACTGATGCATCCACATGTGGCATTGGTGATGTTGTCACAGTGTCCATATGCTGTGCACTTGTTACACGGCCAGAAATACTGATCCTCACACCTGCACTGGTATCCAGTATTATTCAGAAGGCATACTGTAAAATGACAAAACATGTAATTATCCTACATTCAAGTAAGAATAACTGAACAGATGGGCAGGAGTTTATATCATCATCAGAAATGATACAGATATCTTCAGTTATTCTGTGTTCATCTTAGTAAACAATGGAAAAAACTTCACAGAAGTGCTGACACTAGTTTGACACTAGAGCCAATTGAAAATGTTTAACATTGCAGCAAGGTTTTAATAAAAAAAGACTTTTTCAACCCCTGGTTGTAATATTCCTGACGTGTAGCAGCTGAATTCTGCTTTTTTGTGTTTTTTCTGTGTATGTTGCGTTATGTACAGGTCCATGATTGGACACATTCGAGTGCTGTCCTACCTAAAAGAGCCACTACCTGGGCACAGTCAGGGCTCTCTCCCTTCCAGCATGACCTATGTCCAGACCAGCCCAGCATGCTTCGTTAGCTTCGTTAGACGTTGTGAAACTGTTAATATTTGGCGAAAAGTAGTGGACAAGAGCCATTTGTCATTTCAATAACCTTTTCTCCTAGTTTTAAGTAGGGCATTAGGTTGGCTTTTTGTTTTTTGTTCATATTTATTTATTTTATATCATTTACATTTGTGGTATTTGGCAGACGCTCTTATCCAGAGCGACTTACAATTTGATCATTTTACACAGGTAGGTGAAGGTAGTGTTAGGAGTCTTGCCCAAGGACTCTTATGGGTATAGTGTATGGTGTTTGCCCAGATGGTGGATTGAACACCAGTACACAGTGCAGAAGGTAGAGGTGTTACCCACTACACTACACCCACCAATGTCTTGTCATTTAGACCTTTTAAGAAAATCTAAATAAACCTGAGCTGGTTTTGTTTAAAACAGTGTCCGGTGTTTGGTCTGGCAGCAGGTCTGGGGAGAGAACCCACTCTTCATTTTCTGTTATGGCCTGACCCTAGACCGGGTCTAACAACAATAAAATTACCCCAAAAATGCAAAACATGGGTAACGCTATATTTTATAAAATAATAAATACACTAAAAAATAAAAGTCAGAAGAAATTAAAATGTTAAGGTAACGGGTTATGATCAGAAATGCTAAAGCAAAAACAAAGACTGCACGTCCCTCTCATGTCACCAGCTGTACCTTTGTACAAAGTGTTAAAACAGGCCCTGTTACTTCTATTTCCAATATAAATGTATGTAATCACACATGTATTTTAACTGGGTGCCCCTGAAATGAGAAGTCAGCTTAACTGAAAATTATGAGAAAACTGTTTGCACAGTTGAGTTAACTCAACTTGAGGACACCAGAGTTCACTCAACTCAAATTTCTTAGTTTAGTCAAAAGTTCTCATCACATCTTTTAGTTCACCATATCAGTTAGGTAAATAGAATATAATTTGCTTTTTAGCTGGGACTCCATCATACAATCCCATCAGACATTTTCTCTTTTTGTTGGCCCACTTATGGATAGCTATGGCATTGCTAGGGTTCAAATTCAAAATCTCTTGTGGGGGTGATGGCTTGTTAAACAAAGTTAAAGTATTGACAGTTAAATAAAATGAGAAATTAATAAGCTGGGTCGTGAATGTGTCATTTAATGTTTTAATGTTTTCAGTTCCTTCTGCCAAATTATAGTTCCTTAACAAGCAGCTTGTTGCTACGTCAGAGTAACGAGCTCCGCCCACTCGCTGCACAGTCTGCTGTAAGCCTCGCCTTTTAAAGAATAGACTGAGCCATAAAACTGCCGCAATATCAAGTTTAGCTCAGTTTTGTCATTTTTCACCAGATCAATATTAAAGTTGTTTTGTTCCAGCCAGTCTGTAAAGCATCTTACAGCCCATTTAGTTTGGCGAATGGTATTGGGTTCATTTCTGGCTGATTTCAGGTTGTTTAGCTGTTCTTCTGTCACAGCCGCCGACTGAAAAGCTGCTCAGTGGTGATGACAGTTTGGGAATTTAGTGCAGTCTCATCTTCAGAGTCTGACCAAATCGACTTAAAAGTATCCATTTTCTGTTTGTGGCAAAGTAAGAAGTAAAAACGTTCAAAAGGTCTGAGGGTCTCCTACAGCTGTCAAAGTCGTTGCTTAGCAACGGCGTCTCAGCGGAGTGATACGGTGCTGTTATAGCAAAATTACAGCATGGTTAGAACGCTTCTCAACCAAGCAGCTTGCGTGGCCGGAACTAACTGTTGTATAACATAAAATATTTATTTATTTATTGCTTTTACATGACTTGTCTGATCAGTCAAAGTATTGCATTTGAATTTTTGCGCTTAAAAGTACAAACAATAGTCTGATTATCTCAGCCTAATTCCCACCTGTTGTAAGGTCCATATCTGTGACTTTTGATACGTTACTAAATGGAATTGAGAAGTTCAATCCTGCTAGAAGGCTCCTCATGTCATCTATCACTGTGATGCTTGTGGTGTTCATTTCAATTTCAACCAAATAGTCGATGAATGACAGTTCTATAAAAAAACAGACAACAGATATGTAAATATAGAGAATGCCATTCCAGGTATATTTATCAACTAATATAAAAATTTCTCTTACCACTTTCTGGCACACACATCTGTCCGTCGCTCGGAATTCCACCGATGCAGCCACATGTTCCAGCAGTGATGTCATCACAGGCTGCATATTCAACACAGTCACTGTATGACCAAACATACTGATCCTCACAGACGCACTGGTAATTAGTTCCATTTGGTTGGCACACTAGAAAATACAGAAACAGCTTTAAAGAATGGAGCAAGACTATATATTTTTTAATATACACAGTAATTTTAGGTTAATTAACCCTGATTTTCTTGGGAATGGGAATCCCCTCATCTGATGCAGACACCTGTCAAGACAGAGTGAGCAACAAAACCTATTCTTACACTAAAGGCCGATTTTTACATCTGTCTGTGAATTTGCAAATATGTGCTGGCATTGTGCACAGATGCATGCATAGCACTTTATGTGAACGTGTTCACTAAAGGAAGTGTCCAAACCAGACTGTACAGAAAACAAGCAACAATTAGAAAGTCTCATATTTCACTGTAGAGAATGGATAGAAGAAGTACTGGGTACTAAAAAAGAACTAGAACGACTAGATCTGGTTTGGGTTTGTTTGGGTCACATCCCTCCCACAATGTCAGCATTTGGTTGGTACATGCTTTAGAGGCATACAAACAGCATATTTGAGGAAGATTACTTCTTCAGAGACAAAAGCTTAGCACTGACATTCTTTAAAGGATCCAAATGGGGGAAACCAATGGCTTAAACACTGTTGCTGCCACTGAATTTCACTGCTTGTAAGACTTGAAGTTATCCAGAGTCATGAATCCACATGGCACAGAATATGTTGCATGCAGAGGTTTTTGTGCCTCTCTCTGAATGACGTTTTCCACATTTTAAAGCACACTTAAGTTTATTTGCTGAATTCAACTCATTGATGAAAATACAAAAACAGAAAATGTGGCACATTTTATGTCAGGCATGTCAAACTGGGGACCTTCTGTGCCAAAGTGCTCCAGAGAGCAGCGTTTATCCTCATCTAATGCTCTGTATTCAGTTGATGAAGGCCTTGCTAATTAGCTGATGAGCTGAACCAGGGGTGTTTAAAGAGGCAGTGTGCTGAAGTCTGCAGGGCTTTGGCCTGCGAAGACCGGAACCTGACGTGTGTTTTAGAAATAGACCAGAGCCTGATGTGTGTTTTAGAAATAGAAATGTCTAGAAATAAAAATTGTTCACTAAAATGTAAAATACCACAAATGTGTTCCCTGTAGAGGATGTGTTTTTTGTCACTCAACAAAAATCAATAAAACATGTAATTTGGCCAGGGATGTTCGAAGTATTACATGGAACTATATATGAGATGTGATCTCCTCAGCTCTGCCAATCCCAGAGGCAAGAGCACAGCTAGCAATAATGCGAAAAACTAGATCTCCAATGGCCTAGAATCATTAAGCTTCTCACAAAGAAATGGCTTTTTGAGGAGCTAACTAGCTGCAGTGAAACATGGCTGTAAAGCATTATAAGTGAAAACTCAATTAAAAAAAACTCTCAATTAAAAAAAACTATATATATATATATATATATATATATATATATATATATATATATATATATAAAGGAAATACATTTCCATATATTTATGACATAAAATAGACACCATTATATATATTCCATCTACATATTTGTATAAATTTCAATATGACATAACTAGCACAGTTAAATGTAATTAGCATCTATATTTTAAAACATCACATATATTGCACATTTCTAAAATAAGAAAACACCTGTACATATATTTTCTTCCATATAGGAACATATGCTTGAAACTGCATACACTAAAAAAATGTGACATTGATAGTTGATTGTGCACAATAATGCAACAAAAGACTAGTAGCTAATTTCTTCAATACTTGCTAATAAGAAGCCATAATGGCATTTTGTGAACAGAATCATTGTGAACAGTTAAATAGGAGGCTTCCTATGGAGAGCTTCTTAAATGTCTCCACAGGGAAGTGTGCAAGGATGCCATCAACCTCATCATGGTTCTTAAGCAGAGAAATGGCTTGTGACAGACATGAGGTCACATGTGCTTCTATGGTTAGTTTTACTAGTGTTGCAGTAATACGTTGTAGTATTATGATTACCTTTTCCTGTCATACATTACAGTATACATACTCATAATGACATTACAGTTACTGACTTAATCAGAATTTTGCCACTTCTTTACTCTTATGTCTCTATTTTTTATAATAATATATTAAACAAGCGTGTTTCAGTTAAAATATGATCTACCTCTACACCTCTTTCTTTCTTCCTTTCTTTCTTTCACTTGCATAACATCACTTAACTATGTAATATTCTAGCCCTAAACGATGCGGAAAAGCTGGTGCCTTTATAACCTCCAGGCTGGACTACTGTAACACCATTTTAGCTGGACGCTCCAATACATTACTAAATAAGCTCCAACTGGTCCAGAATGCAGCTGCTAGAGTCCTTACAAGGACCAAAAAGTTTATATATCCCCAAACCTGTCGTCGTTACACTGGCTACCTGTTAAATTTCATGTAGAGTATAAGATCCTTCTCTTAACGTATAAATTATTAAATGGACCCACAGTATCTTAGTGAATTAATTCAGTGATATGAACCCACACGTACGCTCCGCTCACCAAATAACGGCCTGTTGACAGTTTCTAGAATTAGAAAAACCACAGCAGGTGGTCAAGCATTTTCCTACGTAGCCTCAAAATTGTTGAATCATCTCCTGACCTCTGTTTGGGGCTCAGACACACTCTCTACGTTTAAAACTAGACTCAAAACTCTGTTTGCACAAGCATTTTGCTAATATCCGTTGTTTGCACCATTACTCTCTAATATCTCTCCATAAACTGACCTGTCCTATTAATCAATTTCTCTCTCTCTCGCTCTCTCTTTCTCTCTCTCTCTCTCCCTTTATTTGAGCCCCTGAGCAATGTTTGCCTGAGTCGCCACATGGGAGCCACCAGAGCTGCTAGAGTCAATACCAGAGTTTCAACTACCATGGAGCTTCATGCTATACAAAGCTGTGCAAACCTCACCCTCATCAACTGACCCTCCTGCTGCTGCTTCATAAACTCAAACTATCTAATTAACCATTGCTCCACCTGTTTTTCCCCGTTTTGTATTCTAATATTTTATACTAATGCTGTTTGCTATCCGGTGTCGACCAGAGGAGGATGGGTTCCCCTTCTGAGTCTTGGTTCCTCTCAAGGTTTCTTCCTTGCCACTGTCACCATTGGCGACGCTCATGGGGGCTTGGACCTGGATTTTTCTGTAAAGCTGCTTTGTGACAACACTCGTTGTAAAAAGCCCTATATAAATAAACTTTGACCTGACTTGACTTGACCTCTAACAATAACTATTACCTGTGCCTGTCTTTTTACATATGATGTATGCGTGCGCTACCTGTGACAGCTGACTGCTTCACTTCAGTTATCAATGTGAGCAGCACAGTGCAGGAAGCACCATGAACTTGGTGAACAATCCGTCAAACCATCTAATCATGTGAACACAAAACTGAGGGATAAAGATCCCCATGCTGAAGAGGAGAGAGCCCCGACTTCACCTACACAGACCAGACTTGGTTTACATTCAGAAACAGCTCTGTAAGCTCTCTTTTGTTTGTTATATTATTAAAATGTTAATTCTGAGGCTACTGTTTCTGTCTTACTAGTCTCTACTGGCTCGTTTCTATGCCATTCATAATTTCAGCAAAGCTGTGTCATAGTCAAATGCAGGAATAGTGTCAGGCCTTTTAAATGATTACAGTGATTGGCTATTTATTTCTTAATAAAAGACTGTAAATGATGATTGGGCTTTACTAGAAAAGTAATAGGCTCACTTCTCTTTCTAGGAAGTAATCAGTAAACTAATCCCATTACAGTTTGAGAGAAGTGATTGTTCATTTGTAATGGATTTTATATTTTATTTTTTATTTTTTTTTGAGTAATTATCTCAACACTGTTATGCCTGAGTTGTTTCCCATCCACCATTAGTGCCAAAAACAGCTGTATTTCAGTGTCTGCTTTGATAATGAATGGACCAAGCTTACCTGTTGTAATGTTCAAACTGCTGATTTCTGTGGTGTTGTCTAGTTGTAATGGAAGACTGATTGAGTTCAAAGACGACTTGATTTGTTCTATCAGAATCACTTGTGACACGTTCACCTCCACCACCACGATGTATTCCAGTGGGAAAAAGTTGGCTGGGAATAATAATGAGATTTTGGTTAGTGAGGTAGGCATAAAGAACGGTAAAGCAGGTTAAAGAAACTTGTGCAAAAAGTCTAAGTTACTCAAGAAAAGTGTTTATTTACATAAACACAGAAACACATGCATAATAGTTTTATTAAATCTTGTTAATAACTTGGTTTGAAGAGTACAGTTAGCAAAACACAGATTTAGTTTGGCTGAATTAATTTAATGAAGGATTGATTTAGCTGAAGCATGTATTGGATGGTAACTGTAAATACTGCACTTCCTCAGGAAGAGCTTTAGAAATGGAGAAGCTGACACACACACACACACACACACACACACACACAAATGGCTTTACACACATCTTTTTCAGAAGACTTACCATCTCGTTTTTGTCGTACGTGACTGAGTTCTCCATCTGTGTAACTAAACTGGATGTTAAAGAATTGTAGACCTTGTTAAAGTACAGCAGCAGTGTTACAGAAGGCTTGTACATCATGCATTTGCAGAATAATTCAACCAAAAATTAGGGGATTACATATCACCTCAGTTATACTGGTTATGTACTAAAACAGCATGTATTTGAATCTGCTGTTAACTCACACTGAAGCCTGGCTTTACTAGGTTCTATGGGCTGTGCCTCCACAAACACGTTCATGTGGAATATACTGTCTATCAGATGCAGCCCACGCTAAATAAACAATCAGCTGTAGAGTTCAGTGATATAGAGTAGATATTTCACACCTTGTAATCCCTAAAACAAGGTACAAGTAATACAAACACATTGTTGACATTTCCAGTGTTATTTTATTGGCTTTTATGTTCCACTGCTTATTGTCTGTGCTGAAAACACCACCATATCATGTTGAATCAAAGTATGCATTCTGTGAATTGTTAGTTGAACCAACCGTCCAATTACTTTTGGTCATCTATAATGACATTCTGCACTTCAACCTTATAGATATTTCTTCATTTCAAATCTAGTGTGTGGGAATACAGTGTCAAAACAGCACTGCCACTCACTTATTGTGGACTGTTTAGTAGTATCTGCTGCAATAATCGTAATTATAGAACCCTTTATTTCTAAATTTCACTTCCAGCTGCATCACACTCTTGAAGCCGGGCACTTCTAGGACAGCGTGTAGCCCACCCAGTAACCAGTCAGAACCTAGAATTATAGAACTGTTGTCTAATGCAAATCAAATTATTTTAAGCTTACGTGTTATGACTAAAGATTATTCTTCTCATGTGACATTGGAATGTGACTCCAATCATTTCCAGCTGGTGATTTTCCACACCAGTACCATTTAAAAAAACACCGCCGTTGATTTTTGCAAAGTCACCTCAAAAACATACTTTGCAGAAGTGAAAGTAAACTTTTTCTTTACCTCTACTATGATGTCTGAAAAATCAGGCAGTCCCTGTGAGTTCACCACGTACATGTGCAAGAGCAAAATGCCAGCAAATCTCAGCAAGTGTGTTCCTGTAAAAATAAAAGTAAGAAAGTACACATTTATTTACAACCCCATTTCCAAAAGAGTTGGGACGCTGTGCAGAATGTAAATAAAAATAGAATGCAATGATGTGCAAATCACGTAAACCATATTTTTAAAGGAAAATATTACAAAAACAACATATCAAATGTTGAAACTGAGAAATTTGATTGTTTTTTGAAAAATATATGTCCATTTTGAATTTGATGCCAACAACACGTTCCAAAAAAGTTGGGACTGGGACGTGTTTACCACTGTGTTTCATCACCTCTTCTTTTAACAACACTGTAAGCGTTTGGGAACTGAGGAGACACTGCTGTAGTTTTGAAAGTGAAATGTTTTCCTGTTCATTCTTAACATAGGATTTCAGCTACTCAACAGTTCAGGGTCTCCTTTGTTATATTTTTCATTTTATAATCCGCCAAATGTTCTCAGTGGTGACAGGTCTGGACTTCAGGCCAGTTTAGCACTCGGACTCTTAAAACGGAGCAATGCTGCTGTAATACATGCAGAATGTGGTTTATCATTGTCTTGCTGAAACAACCAAGGCCAATATGTTGCCAAAACATATATATTGTTCAAGATTAATGGTCCCTTCACAGATGTGCACGTCACCCACGCCATGTGCACTAATGCACCCCTATACCATCATGAATACTGGCTTTTGAACTGTGCACTGATAACAAGCTGAGTGGTCTTTAGCCTGGAGGTCACAGTGTCCATGATTTCGAAGGCGGCAGCGTTTCTAGATCCTGTTTATATATTTTTTCTTTGTGTTTTAGAGCTTTAATTAGCATTTGTGGATGCAATGATGAACTGTGTTCACAGACAGTGCTTTTCAGAAGTGTTTCTGAGCCCATGCAGTGATTTCCACTACAGCTTCATGTCTGTTTTTAATGCAGTGCTGCCTGAGGGCCCAAAGATCACAGCCAGCAAATTTCTCCAGATTCTCTGAATCTTTTAAAGGTATTATGTACCGTAGATGATAAAAAGCAACTGTTCTTTGCTATTTTATGTTGAGAAACGTTATTCTTGAATTGTTGCAATTGTCTGATTGGCAGTCTTTCACAGAGTGGTGAACCCCTCCTCATCTTTACTTCTGAAAGACTCTGTGATGCTCTTTTGTAACCAATCGTGCTACTGTCCTGTTGCCAATCAACCACCGGTTGAATCAACCACAGGTGTTTTTTTAGCTATACAACTTTACCAGCCTTTTGTTTCCCCTGTCCCAACATTTTTGGAACATGTTGCTGGTTTTAAATTTAAAATCCGCATAAATTTTTCAAAAAACAATAAAATCAACTTCTTTCAACTCCTGGCATCCACCAAACCCAGATTCGTCCATCAGACTGCCAAATAGTGAAGCATTATTCATACATGTATATATTGCTCTAATGTCTTTACACTAACCCAGCTGACGCCTAGCATTGCACAGAGTGATCTTAAGCTTGTGCTGCTAGTGCTTAGGTGCTTAGCCACACATTTTATGAAGCTCTTCATGCACAGTTCTTGTGCATGCGCACACACACACACACACACACACACACACACACTTCATTATATATGAAATAATTGTTAGTCTAGTAACAATTAGTAAGTCTAATAATGGAAATACAAGTGATTTTGAGACACCTGACATCTCATTTATAAAATGTTGCATGGATGAGTATCCATGTGTGCAAAAGACAGAAAATGAAGCTGCTCAGAGCAGCATGGAATGGAATCAGGGAAATGCTGATGCAGGCTGTACTTACAGCTAGAATGTTTTTCTGTGCACATTTTTCTGTGCATACATATCCACACACAACCTACAATCAAGTATAGAGTCATCTCTCATGAGTGTGAAAGTACTGCAAAAACTTTTGCTCTGTAGCCACTAGCATATTGCCAACAACATTAAAATTAGCTGCTGAGCTAGCTAATGTTATTAGCGAACTCTCTGGAAATGATCCACACTGAAATATCATTGTAGTTTAGAGCATTTAGTGGTCATGTACTAAAGTTTGGTAAATTAATTCAACCAGTAGCTCCAGCAAAATTGGCTGATTGGCTATCATGCTTTATATCTAGCTTACTAGTTAACCCCTTAAAATCCAGCTTACTAAGGCTTATTATTCAGTAACTACAGGGACATCAGTGCAAACGTAGTGAACTCACCTTACACAGACATAGTTCTTAAGTTCTAGTTATAAGCTACTTAGAAATGTTGCAAGCTGAGCTGCCAGTTACTCTATAAAAATAGCTCAATAAAACAGTAAAGCTTCCCTTCGGAGAAATGCAAAAAGCTACGTTGAGTTTTCAGGAAATTCATGGATACTATACAAAAGGCCACATTCCCATATAGCAGCTTTTGACTGTGATCTGTAGGCTTCCGTTTAGCACTTTAAGGCTGCAAAGAGACTACACTGTAAAAAGTGTCTCATCAGATCTACTTAGAAAAATTACTTCATGTGGTAACAAGTAAATTTACTAGTTTTATTCAACCTAAATAAATACTTTGAATGAACGATTCTTTCAATCAATGTACTATTTTAAGTTGAATAAAACTAGTTCAATTGCTCGTTACCACATGAAGTATTCTTTTTAAGTAGATCTGATGAGCCACTTTTTACAGTGTAAGATACTGTTTTAATTACTTGGTAAAGATCATTTTGTCCCAAGAATTGGTCCAAAATGTATAGAAACTTCATGGGGTAAACTGTCTATAATTGCCATAGTTGACACGCTGGAGAACAGACTCGGACGCTAATCAGACATAGCACCAGTAACTAAGTAGGCTTAGCGAAGGGCTAATTCCAGCTAAATGATGATGATACATGACGTTATGAAGACCATAATACCTTTATATAGTTTAGAGAAATTAAACAGTGTAGCCAGGGCCAGAGCATTTTTGTGTTTCTAGGACAAGATAACAAGATGAAGATTCTCTATGTGCTATAAAAACCAGGGCTGCCAACTTTACTGGCGGCTAGCTGCTGCTATCTACTAACCACTTTCTACCACTTGCTCACCTAGTTTTAAAGTATACTGCTGTGTAAACCTCGACCAGAAGCTAGCAAATGTCAAGTGAGTCCACAACATCACTACAAACGTCTTTTTTTAAGACACGAGGTGACCCAGGGATTAGAAGCAGGGCTGAGGTTACAGGACTTTAATCATATTACCAGGTGACAGGTTGGCTATCTAATTTGTAAAGGCATAGAGTCTACCTGAATGCAGGATACCATGTGATCTACAAATAGTGCATCATTTTTTAAACTGCGTCACTTTTTCAGTCATCTATATATGACATATACAGGGTTAGGTAGTGTTACGTAATCAGGAAACAAAATTCACCTTTATTTGTAATTATTGCTGATAAGGGGTCGAGAATAATCAATACGATTTCTACCAGACTGATCCTTTGTCTTTGGCATGATATACAACAGATTTTTAATAAATATGGCAAAAAATAGTCTCAGGACAGCAATATAGGTTTTAAATACACCAATCAGGCAATGTCACCTCATTGATCCCTTTCTTTGCCACTATACACCCTTCAACCGCTGCTGCACTCAGCACTTTAACATTAGACTCATACTTTGTACATTGTAAGGTTTACAGGTATGACTGTGTGTGTGTGTGTGTGTGTGTGTGTGTGTGTGTGTGTGTGTGTATGAGTGAGTGATGGTAGGAATGCATGTTTTATTTTATTTTATTTTATATTTATTTTATTTTATTCACTACATGTAAATGTCTGTCTGGTACTGTGCACTGTGAGCTCCTGTCACCAAAACCAAATTCCTTGTATGCGTAAGCAAACCTGGCCAATAAAGCTTGATTCTGATTCTGATCAGGCATAACATTATGACCACCTCCTTGTTTCTTCGCTCATTGTCCATTTTATCAGCTCCACTTACTACATAGGTGCACTTTGTAGTTCTAAAGTTACAGACTGTAGTCCATCTGTTTCTCTGCATACTTTGTTACCCTGTTCTTCAGTGGTCAGGACCCCCATGGACCCTCATAGAGCAGGTACTATTTGGGTGGTGAATCATTTTCAGCACTGCAGTAAAACTGACATGGTGGTGGTGGGTTAGTGTGTGTTGCGCTGGTCTGAGTGGATCAGACACAGCAGTCTTGCTGGAGTTTTTAAACACCTCAGTGTCACTGCTGGACTGAGAATAGTCCACCAACCAAAAATATCAGGCCAACAGCGTCCTGTGGGCAGCGTCCTGTGACCACTGATGAAGGACTAGAGGATGACCAACACAAACTGTGCAGCAGCAGATGAGCTATCGTCTCTGACTTTACATCTACAAGGTGGACTGACAAGGTAGGAGTGTCCAATAGAGTGGACAGTGAGTGGACACAGTGTTTAAAAACTCCAGCAGCACTGCTGTGTCTGATCCACTCATACCAGTTCAACACACCACCACCACCACGTCAGTGTCACTGCAGTACTGAGAATGATCCACCACCCGATTAATACCTGCTCTGTGGTGGTTCCTTTGGGGGTCCTGACCACTGAAGAACAGGATGAAAGCGTAATTGTAGAACTACAATGTGCACTTATATGGTAAGTGGAGGTGTACTTAATGAAGCGGCTAGTCTGTGTATAGATGGGAAAGCTCTACTGCACAACACAATGACTGTATTATATGAAGACTCAAAAATTTGCTTTGTTGATGAAGGCATTGATGAGAAAAAGCCCCTTTGTTGGTAAAAGCATAGGTGGAAAACAGCTTAGCTTAGAAAAATGTGCATGCATGAGAGTCAGAATAACCCAAAAACAATTTAAGCAAAACATCACAAACAATTTATACAATTTTACCACTAATTTCAATCATGTTTTTGTAATGTTAGTCTGGCTGTTTTTTTTATTTTTATAGGACTCCCCATCCAAGAATGTACTAGCCTGATCTTGTTTAGCAGGAAATAACTCGCTGGACTCCTGCCAATAAGACGCCCGTCAATTAACTCAACTCAGATTAACAGCTGAAAGCAGATGCAGAGGGAAAAATGTTTAGACCTAAAAGTTAATACAGAGTGGTGAGTCACTTTGCATAGCAACTGGATGCCACTGTAAAACGGGTCAAGCAGTGTGGTTTGAGTATATTTAAATTACATCCTGTAATTTGTGTGTAGATGTGGGTTTTGTGGTGAGTTTGGTCTGATAAAGTGCTTTATTTGTAATTCTGACTGCTTATTTAGGGTTATTTTTGTATGACTGTCTAACTCCTTATTGAATGCACAGCCAATAACATCAAACCTTGTATTAATGATGGACGAGTCAGTAGGGAGGAGAGGTTTGCGCGAGTCGGGACTTTTACTTTAAAAAGGGGATTTCTACAAGTGAGAGACGGTGATTGAGTTGTTTCCAGGTGGCACAGTTCCTGGAAGAAGTAGACCGCTAGAGGGCGCTCCCGAGCGAGTCCAAAATGAATGGGTTAAGATGGAGCATTTGAGCAAAATCATTGTTTATAAATGCTTTTTTAATTACATTTTTAATGTAAAAGAATGCGATAATTTCCTGAACACAGAGCAGCATAAAACATTTTAACACCGCTGTTATATTTTTAAGAGCTTTTAAACTCGAGTTACAGGAGTTTAAAACGGCACCTCATGTATGTTCATGACATCAGTGAGCTCGAACAGCCAATGAGCTGCAATCAATCAGCACTCAGTAGCAGTAATGCCAGCGTTCTGAAAACCCATTTGCCGTAGAACAAATGTAACATACAGGTAAGTTGTCTTTGCTTTTTTAGTGAAATAAATCATTCTACTTTCCAAAACTAAAGGAAAGTTCTGGGCAAGTGATTAGAAACTATGTAAACTTTTTGTTTTTAGTCGATTCGCTCCATTCACCCCCATTCATTGAGAACTGGCTTGCCGGCGCCCTCTGGTGTTTTGCAGTCCCGTTCTTGATATAACAGGAGAAATAGGAAGAGTCCAGGATCCCCTTAAACTGGCTCTGACAACGGCTGCCTTCAAAGATCTAGTGACGTGGAGAGCAAGCGTGTTTCTGCATGAGATGAAAAGAACCTTTTGAAGAGACAGAGAGCGGCTGAGGGTGGAGCTGCGAGAGGATTCGACAAAGGTGGGATAAACAATTGTGAGCGTGTTGAAAAGTGGGCCGAGGACCAGGCCACACGCTGCCAGCGAGTTGCTGCAGCCTCCAGGTGGTGGTTATGATCGCTACCTGGACAGGCATGAGTATATGCAGCTTCTTTTGATCCTCTACACCAGGGGTTCACAACCTTTTCCACTCCAAGGCCCACCTGTTTATAAAAATAAAGCACAGCGGCCCACAGAACAACTAAAATCAACTTTTTTAAATTGTTTTTTTTTTCCACTCCTTTGTCAGTAGTTTATCAGTTTGAGTTCAACTACTCAGGTCGCTGATGCTCAGCCAAAAATCAAAAGCAGACATTATTTTCAAGCTTGTCTGTCATTTTTATCAGCTGCAGTTCGAGCTGTAGGAATGATAAAAGTTCAATGAGAGTCCGTAAAGCGTCAGATGTTAAAACAGGCAGATTATATTGACAGTATTCAGTGCAGATGTGCTGCTGGAAAAACAGAAAGCCAGCTCTATTGACGAATTCCCTCATTTGATCATAAAATGCGTCACACCAGCAGTGAACTGAACGGGGTTTGGTCGGAAGCGGACCGAGATCCAAGGGTTTTGCTGGACCGTTTCAGCTGTTTGATGCAGACCCAAAAACAGGTGGAGTTTTCACTCATGTCAAAACGGAGTGAACTAAAGTTTGATATGTCCGCATCGAACAAGGTAGCGCCCCGAGGAACCTCTCCATCTCTGACTAACTCTGCACTGCACTCCCGCGGCTGCGTCGTCTCAAACTGATGATGTTTAATTAGCCTGCGACTGCAATGTTTTTGTTTACACGTCTCTACTGGCCCCCTGAGTACAAGCTCCCCCTGAGTACAAGACTGCAGACAACTACAGGGTGCTTCACGGCCCACTGGTGGTCTGCGGCCCACAGGTTTAGAAACCCCGCTCTACACTAATGCCACTGGATGGGGCGAGCCTATACTTTGATGTAAGAACTTCTTTTTTGTTGACTGGTTAGCAAAAAAGGAGATAGGGACACAGCCGCTGAGCTAAGTGCAGAAGTGCACCGTCAAAAAGATTTTTCATTTAAAGATGCAAACCACACAAACCTTGTGCCCATGCTAGTTTAACAGAATATTCACTGGTATAACAGTCTCCCTCCAAACACACTGAAAGCTATCAGCCAAATATTCATAGCTAGACACCCAGTAGTCTCACAAGGACTGCACCAAAGTGTGTCACTGTGGCATCCCTCTTTTGTGCTTTATATATCATATATATATATATATATATATATATATATATATATATAAAATGAATCCGCAAGTATCACTGGTGTGAAGCTAATGGATTTAAGCAGGCGTGAAAAGAGCTCAAATTACATTTAAACAGTTTTATCTTGTGCATTATAATATAGTCGGTATCACGAAGTCCTAAAAAAACAACACACCTCCTCCCTACAAACAAGCTATTCGATATGCTTGCCAGACAAAAACTTTGTTACTTTCAAATGGAATCATTGTTGACAATTCTATCGGGACAATGATCTAAAAGAATTCCTCAATAAATGCACAAAGGTGGCTCAGAGACCACAGAGTAACCCTATGGCTCCACTTGATTGCAGCACCTGCCCTACACCATTGACCACTGAGGACAATTCATTCTGAAAGGCAGGGCCTGTGATGTTCTCTGTACATAAAAGCTCAAAGCAGTGATATTATGTTTCTCACCACATATGAAGACTAGTCTAGATCCCACATGATGCCAAATGTACAAACTCAATACCAAAAGAAGTTGGGACAGTAGGTGAAAAGCAAATAGCTTTTAAAAACAAAATAAAAATAAAAACAAAAAGCAGTGATTAGTGAATTCTGTTTGATCTGTATAAAATTGAAAACAGTGCAAATACACATTATTTGATGGTTTATCTCACAAATGTTATTGCGTGTATTTACATGCACTTAATAATCCAATAACTGCAGAAAATAGGATTTTGTCAGTAATCCGATCAACATGTTTACATGCACTTGAGTAATCAGATAATGGGGAAACTCCAGGTCTGCATGAGTGAGACAGTAATCAAATTTCTGCTTTGCAACCAGCCAATAAACTCACAGAAGAAGACGTGACGTAAACATAACGCAAAAATCAATGTGGCTTTTTCTTAAACATGGAGCTGATTTACTTAAATATGAACATACATCATCTAGAAGATGAAGAATATTTAAATCCTTTATTTCGTGTTTGGTTTCAGCGCAGCTCCAACAGTGTTTTGCTGCGTCTCGCAGCAACGTTGCTTAGTTATATCTAGTACCGCCATCTGTTCTTATGCATGTGTGGACTGAGAAATCCGAAAGAAATCAGAGTAAGAGTTCACATGCACTGAGAAATCTGATTACTGAGCTAAAATCCAGCCTCTTTATCAGATTTCTAGGAGTATAGTGTTTACGTGACCATTCGAATAATCTGATAACTGCAGAAATCCGATTATGATGGGATTACTGAGTGCATGTAAATGCACGCATTGTTTTTTTTGTAAACATACATTTATTTCAAAATTGATGCCTGCAATATGTTGCAAAAAGGTTGGGACAGGAGCTTGTTTAACACAGCATTACATCACTTTTCCTTAACAGCAGGTTTTTAAACTCATGAGGACTGAACTAAATCCCGCACTCATACACACCTCTTTTGATGCTCTACATGCACTATCTATCTGGAACATTGCTGCCAATGCTGTGTTTACACTGTTTTTACTACCCCAGTAACTGTTTTCTACCTCAGTAACTGTTTTACTACTCAGTACTTGTAATTGTTTTACTACCTCTGTAACTGCTATGTATAGGTATGTTATCTGACGTAACTTACAGATCACATCACGTTAAAAATGTCTGCATCTTATTCCACTACCTCATGTCCAGAAATCTGTGCTGTGTCGGTGCTACACTGTCTGGTCTGTTAACTGTATCTAATGTCTGTTTAATTTATTGTATTTATTGTATTGTTTTCTAGCTTAATCCTTGTTTGCACACTGTCTGCACGTTCGCACTTTTGTATTTTTGTACTTTGTACTTTTTGTTCCTTGTTGCACCGTGTTGTTCCTGGAGGAACGTAATTTCGCTCCACTGTGTACTTGTACATAGATGGAATGACAATAAAAGCCTCTTGACTTGACTTGACTTGACTTGAACAGCACTTAATAAACAGTTGAGAACTGGAGGCACAAATAGATTTTTTTCAATTTTCTCTTATACAAGTCTTCAACTATGTGACTGTACACAGCCTTCATGGTCATATTTTGAGCTTAGTGATGTTAGCACCCAGCAGCCATGCAGTTGTAAAACAAGCAGAATATTACTTGCTGTTATCGTGTTAAAATACAAATGGACGTCCCTGTCAATTACAAATCAAATCAAATCAAATCAAATCAAATCAGATTTATTGTCACATCACAAGAGTACAGGGACACAGGTGAGTGAAAAACTTGAGTGCGAGTTCCACAAATTATGCAGAGAACAGTATTTACACATAGATAAACAAAACTATAGATAGGATAGAAGAATAGATAAAACCAATTTAACTAAAATATATACATATAATCTTACACAATAACTTAAAAATAATAATATTGCACCGAGACATATAATATTGCACTGGGAATGTAGGGTGGGTGTAATCAACTATATACTATATATAGTAATGGATATTACGATGCTATGTGGATGTGCAAATAATCACACTAGGTGTGGAGGTAGAAGATGGTACAGTAGGTGGCAGAGTATTTAGTAAAGTGCAAGGTACAGGAAGTTAAGTGGAAGTGCAGGGGGAGAGTATTGTCTTTGGATAGGTATTCAAAGTCCAGCTATGCAAGTAAAGTGCGGGAGTACAGCGGGAGTACAATTACATCACACGGAAGGCAACATATGTTGCTCCAAAATGTGTTCTGTGTTAATGCTGCCTTCACAGACCATGAAAGATGCTGGCTCTTAAACTTTATGCTGGTAACAATCTGGACTGTCCTTTTTTTTCTTTGACCCAGAGAACACAGCATCCATTATCTCCATTAACAATACAAAAGACTGACTTATCATACGCTGTTTTTCAGTTTTTGATATAATTTGAAAATGCCTGTTGGCCTTTACATCATTGGTAAATTTCATGATGAATTGAGCAAAAAAACGGCCTAAAATTACTTGGAAAGAAGTCTGTGGTTCTATTGGCTTACATTCAAAGTAAAGTATGTTTTTTCCTTCTCCCATAAAGTTACCATTTTGGAGATACATGGTTTTCTTCCAGCAACAGCACATAGCACAATACATGTTTCCACTATGCATCAGTTCATTTCAGATGAGCTTGAGACCAGAGAAGTCAGCGGTTTTTATGGACATTGTTGACACTGTGCATAGTACAGTCTTAACTTGCCTTTATGGATGTTGCGATGGATGGTGTTTATTGACAATAGTTTGTAAAAGTTTTCCTGAGCCCATGTGATAAAATACATCACAGATATACGCCAGTTTTAATACAGTGCGAAGATCACAGGCATTCAGTTTTTTTTTTTTTTTGGCGTGGCCCATAAGCACAGAGATTTCTTTGAATGTTTTGATGTTATTTACTGACATATTTTGGGCAAATTGTCTTAAATTGCCTCAGTCCCAACTTTTTTGGAAAGTGTTTTATGCATCAAGTTTGGAATGAGGGTGTATTTCCAAAAAACAATGAAGTTAATAAGGTAAAACATCACAGCTTTCTGTTTTTATTTGCATTTTACATGCCACAACAACTTTTTTGGAAGTGTGTTTGCAGACTATGACCTCACAGACTTTGAGACGTAAAGTACTTGATGTTGAAGTCGGTGAACTCTGAGAGAGAACTGATAACACTGAACTGAGAGTAATATGTGAAAAGTGATATTTCAGGCCCAACAGGTAGTGTTCGTCTTCTACACCACTATAGTTGAACTACAGCCTGGTGAAGTGCATACCTCAGTAGAAATGACTTTCAACTAGGGTAGATGTGACTTTCTTTAAAATGAGAGCTTGTAACTCAGAAAGGAGCAGAAACTTTGCTGAACCTCTACAGAGGAAAAACATCTAGTTAAACAAGTTTTATCAGGAATCTTTTTGCTTTGCTTAAAATTTAGCATTATAGCCCTCGATTCCACTGTTAAGATCAAATATAAACTTTCAGGCCATGCTACTGCATTTAATTTACCTTATCTTATATCTTATTGTTACATGGCTGTATTAATATCAATAATAATAATAATAATGATAATGATAATAATAATAAAACTCACATAAACAATGACTTACCTTCATTGCCCATTATGCTCATGCAGATTTGAAGAATTTTAACTGTAGTCACTCTGTTTCTCCAGTGTGTATGCAAGAGTTATTGGACACGTTCATTCTGTAAAAACAAGAGTTTAAGTTTTAATTATCAATAAATTCTTAAGTTAGTTGTAATTATGTGTCAGTTTTATGTGTCTGTTTTGAAACAGTAAGATTTACTATTGAGTTGATTCTTTCAAAGTCTCTCTTTCATCTGACGCGACAGTAACCTTTGAGTAAATGTGGGTAGGTTTCAGATAACTCAAGTTAAATTAATGTAGAATTTATTAATATTTTTATGTCAAATGGTTCTACGTCAGTGGTGTAGACTGTCATATAGTATATAAAAAGTCACATACTGACTTTTTTACCGGGCTGTTTCTGTATACTGACTTCTAAAGACGTGTTTCCTTGTATACTTCTTTTCTTTTTTTATTCCAAGACCACATTCCAAGTCAGGGAACATAACATTATGACCACCTCTTCATTTCTATGCTCATTGTCCATTTTATCAGCTCCACTTACTATATAGGTGCACTTTGTAGTTCTACAGTTACAGACTGTAGTCCATCTGTTTCTCTGCATACTTTGTTAGCCCCCTTTTACCTTGTTCTTCAGTGGTCAGGACCCTCATGGACCCTCACAGAGCAGGTACTATTTGTGTGGTGGATCATTCTCAGCACTGGTGGGTTAGTGTGTGTTGTGCTGGTCTGAGTGGATCAGACACAGCAGTGCTGCTGGAGTTTTTAAACACCTCAGTGTCACTGCTGGACTGAGAATAGTCCACCAACCAAAAATATCCAGCCAACAGCGTCCTGTGACCACTGATGGAGAACTAGAGGATGACCAACACAAACTGTGCGGCAGCAGATGAGCTATCGTCTCTGACTTTACATCTACAAGGTGGACTGACAAGGTAGGAGTGTCTAATAGAGTGGACAGTGAGTGGACACAGTGTTTAAACTCCAGCAGCACTGCTGTGTCTGATCCACTCGTACCAGCGCAACACACTCTAACACACCACCACCACATCAGTGTTACTGCAGTGCTGAGAATGATCCACCACACAAATAGTACCTGCTCTGTGAGGGTCCATGAGGGTCCTGACCACTGAAGAACAAGGTAAAAGGGGGCTAACAAAGTATGCAGAGAAACAGATGGACTACAGTCTGTAACTGTAGAACTACAAAGTGCACCTATATAGTAAGTGGAGCTGATAAAATGGACAATGAGCGCAGAAACAAGGAGGTGGTCAAAATGTTATGCCTGATCGGTGTAAGTATTGATTTTGTGATTTCCCATGTTGTTACCAATTTGGAGATTACTTGGACTGATGGTTTGTACACTCTCAGGGGAAAATGTACTAAACTGTCACTGAGGTGGTTCCCTCTAGGTTATATCTGCAGTACTTTTAGTTGGGGAGATTAAAGCTCAGCTTACTAAGGCTGTAGCTAATCATGCAACTGTGCAGGAACGCTTACTAATTATACATATGCAGGCACAATGAAAGTCTGTTTTTTTCTTGCATAACATTAAAAAATCACTAATACAAAAATTCAAAAAGAAGAATTACTGCAGTTTGTTGGTTAATTTATAACTAGAACAAAGATCAAACTGACGTCAACTTTCTATGGTTTAAATTTGTTTAAAATCGTTTAAAATTGATATCATATACTGATAGATTTTGGGCAAAGTGGTGAGTCTTGACCCGTCCTTGCACATAAACGTCTAGGCCATTCCTGGATGCTCCTTTCATACCCAAACATGTTAGCATCACCTTAGACTTTTTTTCAAAATGTCTATAGTCTTAAATTGCTTCTGTCCCAACTTTTTTGGAACATAATTGCATCAAATTACATTGAAATTACATTAATTAAGTTGTATTGACTCCACACACCCTGGCTTCACAACACGCCTTTTAGTTTACTGTTCTGAAAAGGTACAAATTTGTACCTTTTCTTAGAGATGGGGGGTGGGGGGGGGGTATTTAAGGTACTCAGTTGGACCATAACACCATTATTGTACCTTAGAGAGTCAATTTATATTGTGTTTTTCTGACTGTGTATCACTCCTACATTCAACCCAATGAGGTTTGTCCAACTAATGAAAGCAGATAATTTGTTTTAATGCTGCCATTGAAACAAATTCTGGCTTTTACAGCCAAGAGCGAGATCAGTAAACCAAGGAGTATGAATAAGATGCGCGCAAGGTAAGAGGGGAAAGACAACTTGAAGAGGTTGAGTAAAACAAGCCAAACAATATGCAAATAGTTGGTGCCTGTGGGCAATGGGAAATAGGTTTTACTAAACAAGGTTGCACTGATCAATCAAACACTTGTCAATTAAATCTGACACCTCACAAAATTTCCCTGAAACCACACAGCTGAGTCAGTTTCTCTCAGTTACATGCTTTTGTTACATAACATCAACAAGTGAAAACTGATTAAAATAGACAAGAGATTTTATTCATTTTTGAGAAATCTTCATTCTGATTGTTTTGCCCAGTATTTTATACGTATATTCTATCAGCAGTGATATCTTTTTACGGAAGGAGTGTGGAAAAATAATAGAGCGCTGTTAAAACACCTGGAATGTGTTGGCTATGGTTCTAGTAACTGGTCTGAACTATTAGTGCTTTTGGTATCCCTTTATAAATTTTATGCAGGAAGAGGCTGTGAGCATCCAACAACGTTATGTGCTATCACTGTAAATAATGTATGAATTCAAATCAGAGTTATGTATTCTGATTTTATTCCTCTAAAAACGTGTTTTATGTCATGCTTGCAACAGTTCAGACTGACACATTTTGCTGCTGTCAGAAAAAAAACTCGTATCTCAAATTTTGACGTTTTTCAGTTTTTGACATAGTCTGAAAATGCCTGTCGCCCTTTACATTGTTTATAAATTTCATGATGAATGGACTAAAAGAAACGGCCCAAAACTACTTGGAAAGACGTCTGGTTCCATTGACTTACATTAAAAGTAAAGTAGTTTTTTTCCTTCTCCTGTAAAGTTACCATTTTGGAGATACAAGGTTTTGTTCCGACAACAGCGATTTGTTTATAGTACCTTATACGGCTTTTGCAAATGACTATAAAATAAAGATTTTTATATAAAGTACTCATCAATTGTACTTTGCTGCAACAGTGTGCCTCCCTATAATGACTGTCGATATGTTATAAAGCCACGCTGTCATCAACTCAAAATTCAGACCAAAATTCTCATTTATTTTCATACCAGGAAGGAATATCAAATGTCATAAGAAGTTATTGCTATAAAGGCAACACGTTCTTTTATATCATTATCTTACACGTTCCATGTAAGCCACAGGCAACACATGCTTTTCAATTAAAAATGATAATAAAGAATATATATAAACAACGTTATTCATTTAAATGATTTATGAGTCTTACCTTAGCCTCAGTCAACCGAAGCTCCTTTCAGCAACGTCCAGGTTTGTCTGAAACATGTTTTTGTCTTTTGACTGACGCATTCTGGAAGAACTGCCCACGAGCATTACTGGAATAACGCAGTGAACATAACTGTGTTAAACACTCGCTGGACCTGTTTGGTTTTAGCTTCTGTTTCCTGATTCTATTGTGTAAGTAGAGAAGAATGTTCTTGTGCCTTCTTTTTTTATCACTGCTCTCTGTGAACTACAGCAATCGCTTCACATCACAGCATCAAATATCTGCTGATAAAATATATATTTCATGCTTCTGTGTAAATATATCAACTACTACAAACATGACTGTCCTAACAAATCACAGGATGGGTCACTGAACCTGTAAGTGTATTTTATGTAAAACTGAGTCCTTTTTAGATTATACATAAAATTAATTATATACATCTGCAGCCCTAAATGGCCTCATATTACAAAGGTTTGGGCATACATAATGTTATAAACCAGAATGACCAAAAGCACCAATAACCACGTGAAAGCAAAAAGATACAGTCTACAACAGAGACAACAGAGACATGTTTGTTTGGGCCTGGTGTTTTTTTTTCCCTAAAGGACCTGCTCAGTAAGGTTTAATACAGACTTAGGCCCATTTCTTATTTTTACCCCTAGCCCTTGTTTTCAACTGTCACCTTGCCCCTTGGAACTGAGTTACAGGGGGTAGTGGTTGAAATTTTTCCCTACAAAATGGGACCCGACTCATTCTTTCACTAATGTTTGTGAAGGCAGGCTGCATGGCCAGGTGCTTGATTTTATACAGCTGTGGCAATGAGACTGAATGAAACACCTGAATTAAATGATTAAGAGGTGTGTCCTAATACTTTTGTCCATATAGTGTACATACACACACACACACACACACACACACACATATACACATACACAATCCCTGACTAGCCACTTTAATTAAGCACAGGTGGCTTTGCAGTTCTACATTTCCAGACTAGAGTTTTTGAACTCTGCAGTGTCACTACTGGAATGTGAATAGTCCACCAACCAAAAGTATTCAGCCACCAGCCTCCGGTGGGCGGTTTTCTGTGACCACTGACAAAGGACTAGAGATGACTATCATAAAATGTGCATCTGAATCTGAATTTACATCTAGAAGGTAGACCAACAAGGTAGAAGTGTCTTATAGAGTGACCAGGAAGAACTCCAACTAAAAACCCAAATAGTACCTGCTCTGTGGTGGTCCTGTGGGGGTTCTGACCACTGAAGAACAGGGTAAAAAGTGCCTACAAAGTATGCAGAGAAACAGATCACATATAGATTATAATAGGCTACAGTTTGTAATAGTAGAACTACAAAGGGCACCAAGTGTGGAGCTGATAAAAGGCAGAAAGAGTGTAGATACAAGGAGGTGTGGTTCATGAAGTGGCTTGTCGGTGTACAAATATAAGAACTGAGAACATTTAAAGGAATTATTTAACATAGTTGGATTGGTTTTTAACTTAATTGTATTTGAAGTGTGCACTGTGCAGCTGTATTATCCATGATAAACATATTCAGGTGAGGACTGGGGCAAAAAAAAATTGATTAGGTCATCCCTAATTTTTATTTTATTATGTTATTAAAATGTCTAAAATCACTTAATGTTTTCATTAATACCATCACTGAGACACCCTTTAAAAGATATTCATGACATTTTTTATGACATTTTCCATTTCATTTTTATTACTATTATCTGCTCAACATGTCTAAGGACGATGACTTTGTCAACGGCTATGTCTCTCTTTTCTCTGAACTTGCTCTACTACTAAAGCTTGTGTTTTTGATGCACCTCATGATAAGGCTGTGTTTGGGTGGAAAGACAGTATCCTTGTGCAAGAAATAATCCGCAGGAAATCACTGTTATGATCTTGAGAGCAAAGAATGAGACCAGACCCATGCAAGATTTCATATGATGGGAGAGTTTTCACCACATCTGTGAAGGTTTTAAGACATAAATTTGAGGTTTGAGAGCTTCTTGTTCCTGGCCAACGCTGGTGAGAGCTGTCAAAGCATGGACTCAAGCGGGAAGCAGGAAGACACCAACAACAACCTCAGGACCCTACTGGCTGTAGCTTAAGTCTGCAGATCCCCTTCCTGAACATACACAACAGAATCAGGAATCAACTACATGCTGAAGAAATCAAAAATCCATCAACATGGCCAAATGAAAAAGAGAGGCTGAAAATATTTTTCTTTTCTCTCATTACTGTTTATGAGAATCTCAGACTGGTCCATGTTGTCATGCACACACTGTTTATGCTGGAAATTAAACCATGTCATCTTGTGCGACTAGTCAGTTTAGCAGTCTTTGAAAGGCTCTTCACAAATTGTTATTGTTCTGTTTCGTCCATTGTCTGACCTCAAAAAATCTCTACTGATTACTCAACTAATCGTCAAAATAATCAGCAGATCACTCGACTGCTATTATAATAGATAGTGAAAGCCCTGCCACAATGAAACAGGTGTTACATACGATGAGACTGTATGAGTTTCTAAATTACATTTATTATTATGAGAAACTATGAGAAAATAATTGTGGTTAATTTCTAAGTGTACTTTTCAATAATTTAAATAATCATATATACAGTGTATATACATATATATA
The DNA here is from genome assembly GCF_904425465.1 of Colossoma macropomum. Lineage (NCBI taxonomy): Eukaryota > Metazoa > Chordata > Actinopteri > Characiformes > Serrasalmidae > Colossoma > Colossoma macropomum. The sequence continues at coordinate 9,523,258 of NW_023494795.1, read as the reverse complement.
TATATATATGGGTCATTCTACCAAAACGTCCATTTTTGTTTCCCTAGCGTTTACAGATATATTACGCTCAAAAACATGTTAGGGTTACAATTTATTTATATTTTAAAATAAAACAATGTTATTTTAAGAATTACACCTTCTTGAGCCTCAATTCAGCAATATTGTTTTTTGAATCAATTGTATAGAGCTCATCCCCACAGTCATGTGTAAAGGCTGAGGCCATATTTTGAAGAAAAAAAAAATTTCTGCCATTTCAATACAATAATCTATACATGACTATGAAATATATAAATGAAATGATATAAAGAAAACAAATGGCTGAGGATCTATGAAGAAAAGCACATGGTGAGTCCACTGTGTCGTTCAGTTATCAGAGATTTTCTCCTTTAGCTCATGATTTCATATGAAGCTTTTAGTTGAGGTCACTGGTGTGACCAACATTATTCTTAGGTAATTGTGAAAAAATAGAATACAAATGGATTAAATTACATATTTTAGTGGATGTTCCATGATTGACAACATGTGGTTTGATGTTCTGTAGCAGCCTTTTTGTAAAATGCATTGTTCATTAAAAATGTCTCTGGTGTTTCCTTTCTTATGTGTAACACCAATGATGATCAGTAACACCAGTGACTCCTATGAATAGACAGAAAAGTGGACGTTTCTGTAGAATGACCCTTATAAATTAGATTTTTATTTCTTGGAATAATCTTACTGAAACATACAAGACATAAAGGACTGGATGTCGCGTAACTTTCTCCTTCTAAACTCGGATAAAACAGAGGTTCTGCTTCTTGGTCCAAAAGCAGCTAGAAACAAACTGTCTGATTTAACATTTAAACTTAACAATTTCTCAGTTGCATCAAGCTCATCTGTAAAAAGCCTTGGTGTCATTATAGACCCTGATCTGTCCTTCGACGCACATATAACTAATATTACTAGAACAGCCTTCCTGCATCTCCGCAATATTGCTAAATTAAGAAATGCATTCTCTCTACAGGATGCAGAAAAGTTAGTTCATGCATTAATTACTTCAAGGCTAGATTACTGTGATGCCCCGCTGGCTGGATGTCCCAGCAAAAGCCTTAACAAACTTAAGCTGGTCCAGAACGCTGCAGCCAGAGTCCTTACAAGAACCAGAAAGTTTGACCATATCAGCCCAGTTTTATCAACCTTACACTGGTTACCAGTTAAATTTCACATTGATTATAAAATTCTCTTACTGACTTATAAAGCACTAAACCGACTCGCCCCTCAGTACCTGAGTGAACTTCTCTCCCACTATGAACCATCACGCCTACTTAGATCACAAGGTACTGGATTACTATTAGTACCTAGAATTAATAAAGTTACGTCAGGGGGGAGAGCCTTCTCATACAAAGCCCCCCAGCTTTGGAATAGTCTTCCTGTTAATGTTCGGGACTCAGACACAGCCTCAGTGTTTAAGTCTAGGCTAAAAACCTACTTGTATATTCAAGCCTTTGGTAATTAGTTTTCCCTGTCAGTTCTATACCTGCCAGAGTCTCTTTGTGATCGGTCACCCATTACAGAACTGACTCTGTGTGTTTTCCTTTCTTTTCTTCGCCGAGTTGAACAGCTGCCCATCCTGTGCGTCTGATGCTGCTGCCTTTTCTGCCTCGATCGGGTGCCACTGCTCGCCAGCCCTCTGGACCAGCTTACCAACATTGAGCCTCCTGCTGTACAACGTCGTACAAACCTCACCCTCACAACCTGACCCCACTGATACTACTGCTGTTGCTACATGAACTAATCAAAATTATTCACTTGAACCAATCAATCATTTAAACTAATTCAAATTAATCAATCACCCATTACAGAATTGACTCTGTGTTTTTCCTTTCTTTCCTTTGCCGAGTTGAACAGCTGCCCATCCTGTGCGTCTGATGCTGCTGCCTCTTCTGCCTTGATTGGGTGCCACTGCCCGTCATGCAAACCTCACCCCCACAACCTGACCCCACTGATGCTGCTGCTGCTGCTGCATGAACTAAACTATTCAAATTAATTGTTTGCTCCTCCTTTTACCCTGTTTTTTGTACTATAATACTTTATACTAACAATGTTTTACTATCTGGTGTCGACCAGAGGAGGAGAGGAGGATGGGTTCCCCTTCTGAGTCTTGGTTCCTCTCAAGGTTTCTTCCTGTTTCCCTAGGGAGTTTTTCCTTGCCACTGTCGCCGCTGGCGATGCTCATGGGGGCTTGGACCCAGATTTCTTTTCTTTTTAATGCTCATTTCCTTGTAAAGCTGCTTTGTGACAACCGGTTGTATTACTTACTTACTAAACATAATTTTCCAGTGCAAGATTAAGTCCATACCCTTTTTGCTCATTTTAAACAAAGGTGACAATAATTCTGGAACACACTGTATAACGGCTTTGACTAGAGAATAATTAATGTATCTTTCAAATTTATGCATGCTGGCCTAACAACACTCTGGTTTCTGGAACCAATCAAATATGTGTATATGGAATGCGGATTTAAATATAGGATGTTTGCACATGCCTAACATTGTTTTGTTCTGGTACCACTTGTAAAAATGTAAGCAGGAAATCCACCGTCATTCATGCTTAGTAAGAGAAACATGCACTGCAGACAGAACATGATTAATTGCTTTGCTATGCATGACTCATTCAGATACTGAAGTGTAGATCTGTGATTTGATTTTGAGGTTAAGGTTATGTTTGGGGTTAGATTTAATCAAATCTATTGCACTCAAATTCAAGCTCTGTGGCATCTAATAGATATTTTCTTGAATGTTAGTTAAAAACAACAGCTACATCTATGAAGCATCAACAGTAGACCATCAAAATAAAGTGTTAATAGTGTAAATGACTGAAAAACACTGAATTGCCTGTTTATTTTAGAGCAAACTCTTAAACAAATCATACATCATGTGAGTGCAGTCACACAAACTAGTATTTCTAGCATGAAATGCTCAGCAGCCTTCATCTTTTCCTCTTATCGAGATCAATGGGGAGTCGACAGATTCCCCAGCCACATTTCTGACAGCTGTTCGGTAACCATCTAATTCCCTCTGTATCATCAGAATCATTTTCACTACAGCCTCTACTAGAAAATCTGAATGTGGTCCATAAACCAAATCCACGAACAGCATCAACATATAGTGCATTTACACCGATCAGGCATAACATTATGACCACCTCCTCATTTCTTCGCTCATTGTCCATTTTATCAGCTCCACTTACTATATAGGTGCACTTTGTAGTTCTACAGTTACAGACTGTAGTCCATCTGTTTCTCTGCAGACTTTGTTAGCCCCCTTTTACACTGTTCTTCAGTGGTCAGGACCCCCATGGACCCTCACAGAGCAGGTACTATTTGGGTGGTGGATCATTCTCAGCACTGCAGTAACACTGACGTGGTGGTGGTGTGTTAGTGTGTGTTGTGCTGGTACGAGTGGATCAGACACAGCAGTGCTGCTGGAGTTTTTTTAAACACTCACTGTCCACTCTGTTAGACACTGTTGGCTGGATATTTTTGGTTGGTGGACTATTCTCAGTCCAGCAGTGACACTGAGGTGTCTAAAAACTCCAGCAGCCCTGCTGTGTCTGATCCACTCAGACCAGCGCAACACACACTAACACACCATCACCACATCAATTGAAGACATATACTTTATAGAAATGAGTGAACATGGGTGTGAGAGCTCTTTATACATTTCATTATCATAAGCATCACCAAATTGATTCTTTGGTATAGAATTTTGCCCTAGAAAAACTATAATTGAGTGAGGTTTAAATTTGCAGTTTTCAGTGAATGACTGAAATTGTCAATCAGTAGAGTCTCTACCCACTATTGATACGTCCGACCACAAGCGCTGCAGCTACAGGACCAAACTCACACCCCTCTCATGGACTCTTTACTGTCTTGCCATCTGGCAAAACGCCCCAGAGCATCTATTCCACTACTACTGGACTCTGCAGTAGCTTCTTCACCAAGACGGTCAGATTACTACATGCACTGGTGCCCCCCCAACATGCACCTGGACTAGTCTAGACCCAACATTCACCTGATTACACATTTACACGTTAAACAGTTTTTTTTAATTTAAATATTCTCAGGTTAGAAAATCATTTAGAGAAGCTAAGATTTCTGCACAGTACAGTATACCGAGCACCAAAAAATCTAGTATATTCCATAAAGTTAAATAATGAAAACTGTGAAAATATAATCCTCCAATGTTTTCCAAAAGGTATATATAGCTGAATTCCAGAGTGACACTGTAATAACGACAGAAAACACCTAATATGGGCGCTTGCAGTCTGAAGTTAGTTTGGTTATAAAATGTAATGTTTAAAAAAGCATTTACACTAAAAAAAAGAAATGAATAGAACGTAGATTAAAGCTGCAGCCGACCATATGTATTGGTTGGGGAGGGCTGATATAATTGATCATTGCGGTTTTTAATCTAGAAAGCACTGCGCTAAGTATTTGTAGATATCACCTCGGCCTAGTGTCTTATAACACAGTGCTGTTGATGTTACCCAGTACTAAAACAAGTTTTTGGAACATGTTGCAGGCATCAAATTTGGATGGAGTGTGTATTTGCACAAAAAAAGGTAATAACTATCCTGTTTTACACTGCTTTCAATCAAAAACAGGTAAAACAAAATTTGCGAATTACTGCTTTCTATGTTTTGTATCTGTCCAGGAACTGCAGTTGAAAATAAGCCAAACTGGCACATTTACAGAAATGTTTATTAAAGTGCATTGCCCCAAATTGAATAAACTAAACTTGTAAAGGGCTTGACAATTAATTGACGAGATCAGATATGTCTGTGTAAGGGATACTTGAAACTGTGTGAAGTCTCCACGATTGTAGTCTTGTAGTAAAAAACACATTTATGTGCAGTTCTTTGCCACATAGTGTTTTTGAAGGCTCATAATAACTCAATGTTTCAGTAGTAAAAGTCAATAAAATGTGGTAAAGTAAAACAAACAGGAGGAAGTGACTGGATGTATTACTCTACGGCTTGTATGTAGAATGTCAACGCTGGACATCGACAAGAAAAGTCCATCTAGAACTACAGACAGAGGGATGTTAGAGTAGGGTTACATAAACCTCACATTACAAACAACATTACTACCTTGATGGGAGTGAAACACGAACATTTTCATATTTAACACTGTTTTAGAAGTTTAGAATGAATTTTTAGTGTCTTTAGCATTAAAGGTCCTAAAAAATGTAGCCCAAGTTTTACCTATAGAAGGTGTAATCTCAGAAAAGTAGAAGGAAATAAGCCTTTAAACATCAAACATTTCTCCATAACAAATACAAAATAAAAAGAGAGAAAAGAAATTTAGGTGGAATCAAGTTTCCTTTAATCTCATTACATTATGAAAACAAAACAACAATAAAATATTATATGAAGGCTTGATGTATTAGTAAGCAGAGACTAATTATAAACACTTTATTGCACCTTTATAAACCCAATCTAAATCTATACCCCAACATAATCTATACAGTTAGAAAGAGCATCTTAGAAGTCTTAGTCTATATGAGGAAACAAAAGTATTTTCCATAACAATAATGTTTGCTTCTTACTGATCATTAAACTATTAGCAAGCCATCAATGATGCCCTATGAAATAGAACCACATCACATGTAATCAAAATGTTTTATAAAATATTTATATCATGCTTCATCTGTAAGGTCTCCTGTAAATTAGTTGCTGACCTAATTAATTAATGAATTAATGTTTATCTGTTGTAACCTTCCAGTTTTCAGAAATGTCTTTATCTAACATGTTAATCAAGGAATTTGAAGAGGTAATAATTATCTGAAATCACCATGAACCAAACATAATAATAATAGCAATATTAATAACAAACATGGTACAGTCTTAAAAAAGATGGTTCTTTCTTTAGCAAAGAAAATGGTTCTATATGAAACCATGAACAATCAAAGAACCATTTGCAAGATTAAGGGGTTCTGTGCATCGTGAAATGGTTCTTCAGATTGATGGAGAATGTGCTGTAATTGGTTCTACATAGAACCTTTTTGAAAGGGGTTCTTTTCAGTCTATTGTTATGATGTCAAGCTTGTCAGAATAGAAGAACCCCTTTTGGCACTACATAGAACTCTTTTCAAAAAGGTTCTATATAGAATCTACAGCACATTCTCCAACAATCTAAAGAACCCTTTCATTATGCAAAGAACCCTTTAATCATGTAAAGGCTTCTCTGACTGTTCGTAGTTTTATATAGACCCATTTTCTTTACTAAAGAACCCTTGGAGAACCATCTTTTTTAAGTATGTAGTAAATGCTTGTAAATGGTCACATTTCAGTTGCGAGTGTACTCATACATGTCACGTGTTCTGAATGTTTGCATGTCCTGTTAATCAGAACTCAATCAACTGACCACTAATTTCACAGTGATGAGTTGACCACTGAACCTGAAGAGCTCATCTGTGAGCTGTTTAACAATGTTGGTATGATCGTATGATGGTTAAAAGCAGAGCTTATAAATAAGCTTATTTAAAATAGTATTCAAATAATAACCTTTATGTTAGTAAATGCTTATAAATGACCTAGAAATAACTAGAAATAGCTTTCAAAGAACTACCTATATTAAAAATATCTTTATAAATGAATTTGCAAGACCATACCTAAAGTGGAATCTAACTGCTAACAAATAACATTTCCAGGTCTGTTAAAAATGAAAAAAAATTGTAAATGGTGTTTTAAGTTACTGTAAATATTATATATAATAACAATACCACTGCATTTACTACATTTCCAGTACAAGTGCAACTGAAATTTTACAATTAATCAACATTTACCTGATTGGTCAACAAACAGTTAACACTTAATTTAGAAAAGACCTTAGTAACACATCATAAAAATACATTTATATCATGTTACGTTTCAATTTACAAGGGCATTGTTATTTGCTTGTTAATAGTTAATGAATTGTGTAACAGGTATTTCTGAGACATCTGTAAACTGTAGAAGTTTTAAAAAGTTAACCAATTATGCTGGTGAAATTCATTTCATAGCTTTTGTCACACAAATTCTTCAAGTAATCAATCAAATGAATTCAAATTAATGATTTTAAGTGGAATCATCTTCATCCTGGGTCTTTTCTGAGTATCTATCATCAACAACTTTTGTGGGGTGCACTAAGTATTGGTAACTGTATCCGCAATGCTTGAAGATGAAACTGCAGAGGATCCACTGCCGCTTGATACGTGGTATCCATCTGAAAAGGACAAGCACAGATTAGTAGGGTTGCATAACGATCTCAATACATGTGAGCTACGGCCTACACTACTGGGCCAATGTGCTAATAGAAAGAGTAATGAAGAGGCCTTGAAAGAGTGTGTATGCCACTGATGATTGGGTGTGTTATGAATATATGACAACTTCTATTCATTGGGACCTAAATTTTTAAGAAAAACTACTAAACTTAAATAATGAATTAAATGTTACTTTGTAATTTACAGAGGGCAAAAAGTTTAAGCTTAAGCCTAAATGTTTATGCTACTTTGTGTAGCAACCCTCGCAATCCCATAAGACTGAATTTTATCTCATGAGATTAAAATGCTATTGTATCTAATAATTTAAAAAAGCATTTAAACATAAAAATGAACCATTCATAATGGACAGCGTAATATGCAGGGTGATTTAAAAGGATCTGTTCGATTTCAAAATGATTTATTTCACTTGTAAATCATTACATAAAATGGGCTGTAAGGTGCTTTATAGACTGACTGGAACAAAACAACTATTTATAAACAAATATTAATATTGATCTAGCAAAAAATGACAACACTGAGCTAAACTTGATATTGCGGGCAGTTTCATGGCTCAGTCTGATTTGGCAGCCAAAGCTGCAGAGAGAATATTGGACTGCTAGGAATATAGGAGGATGTGAAGGGTCTATGCCCTGTCAGTTCAATGCAGATGTCTTACATGATATCCTTGATCTACCTGAAAAGCCGAGCACATCGCACCCTCACCCCTAAACCCAGAGATGACGAGAAGCCTAGAGCTTTTTTTTAAACAAATTCACTGTTAGGGTGTGAGGGACGACCTGCTGCATAAAACTAGCCAGATAGGGCAACTGATACACTGTGGATGGTGGGTGTTTTCTTTCCATGTTTTTTTCTTATATCTTTGTTTTATGCCTCATGTCAGACAATACTTTAGAAACAGGTGCTGTTGAGCCTGATGCAGTGTAATGCAGTGTAGTCTATTTTGTAGACAAGCAGTAAGATGACATTTACTACAACTGATTACATAATTGGTAAACACTGTACAGCCTGGATGGCCAGCATATGTGTTATGTTTTCTGGTTGGTTATTAGACCAATATTTGGCTATATATCTGATAGTTGAATCAGAATTAATTGTATGACGTTCTTAACTCTGTCTTTGCAATCATGTGTTACCTCCATTTCATCCAGTCTTGATTTGATTTGACTGGTTTTTTTTTCCTTTTCCAGTTATAAAGTGCTCTAAGCATGCATTATGAGAGGGGTAATACTTGTTGCCCTAATGTTTTGTTAAAATCTTGTGCGCTCAGGGTATTAGAGACAGCCAGCAATTGCCAAGGCTAACGAGGGGCTTTTGGAGGTGGAGGGGTTCTATACATACACCCTCTGAGCACTTTATTAGGAACACTTATACACCTACTCCATGGCATAGCTATTTCTTTATAAAAGAGAGAACAGTTGCCCTCAAATACAATCAAGTTGGCCTCAAGATTTCTATGTGTAGCCACCTTGGGGTCTTGGTAGCAGTTTCGGCTCATTGCTGCTAGGCTAAGCCAGCGGGTGGGTTTTGTGGCAGCATTCTTTGGTGTTGGAGCTGCATATTCAATATCCACTATATAAAGTTTCTTGTGGTCAGAACTCCCCTTTGCCCTAGGTATAAACAAAGGGGTGGCATAGTCTGGTAAGCACCAACAGGGCCGCCACATATGTTTAACTGCTAACTGGCAGCTATTACTTTTAATGTTGTTATCAACAGACTAAATAAATTATTTATAAAATACTCCTTTTAAAAAAAAGAAGCATATTTAATTAATGAAACAGGGGCTAATTTCTGATCATGAGTATGCTGGTAAATTACAGTAATAACAGGTTTGTGGTAAAGAATTGTTGTAGTTAATTAGTAGTCTTGTAACTTACTCCTTGACCTCCGATTGCGTCTCGGCCCACTTGAAGATGATGGACCTGCACTTGTACTCTGTAATTTAGAAAAAAGTGAAAGAAGAAATAATTAAACGACAAATAAATAAACAGCATATCTGACTGAAGAACAAGACTTGTTATGAGGAGGAATTTACCCTTGTGCCGCTAAAGGTAAGATTCTTAAGATTCTTTAGTTTCAACCGTTCTGCCAGTGCCTCACGGATCTGTGATCAAAAAACAAACCATCCCAAAGTTATGTGAATTTTAAAATGCACTTAGAGTCTAAATTTAAGAATTTTTGAAAAGAAATTTGAGAAATTGAGAAGCTTGTCAATTCATACCTTGCTGTCCAGCAGAATTCCAAATACCAAAACAAAGAAACCCTTTGAACAGATAAATGACAACTTGTTTATTAAACAGGCAGTCTAATAGAAATGTATGTTAGCTACTATTTGCATTAATGTTTTTCCAGTTACAACAAAAATACTTCAGTACCTGCAGTGAATTGAGGAGGGCAAACACAATGTGAATCCCTAAAGCAGATGACACCATGGTCCCGATGCCAAATCCCCAGGTCAGACCAAAGAGAGGGGTTAAAATGGCCACACATTTGGCGATCATCAATAAGGGATGTTTCTCATCTGGCTGAGAGATGTTACCAATTCCCCTCCTTAACATCTTGTATAACACCACAACAAGCACCAGGAGGTTTACAGCTACAATAGTCAGAGCAGGAATCACAAACGCCAGGAGGGCCTTAGTTTTGAACCAGTTCAGCCAACAGGCGTTCTTTTCCTGGATGTATCCTCCACCTCCAGCTGTTACTGCCACAGTGATGACAGCTATGAGTAATGGGGCCCCATAGCCAACAAAGAATGCGATGGCCATCATAATGGACTTAGACATTCTAGCAAACACCATAATGGTGCGGTAGAGGAGCAGGAGTGCTGAGAATAACATCCAGAAGAAGAGAGCAAGGTAAAAGAAGTGCATGAAGAACGTTGCTGTACTGCAGGGACCCACTGGTGTCTGTTCTCCGTCTTTAACAATAGCTGCTCCAATGATGAAGCATATGTCCGCAATCAGGAGGGACAGAGCGATGTTGACTATGGAGACGTGGCGCATGTAGGATGTTTCATTCCTGGTCAAGGGCTTCCAGACGATGATTTCAATAATGAGGGCCAAAATTAAGCAGATTATCGAAATGCCGACACAGATGAAAGTTATAAAGGCCAGGGCAAGATTATCCACAAAAAATGGCGACATCAGGATCGAGAATGAGGTTGTGTGGTTGCATTCACACTTAAACTTGCCAGTTTGATTCACTAAAGGCTTTATTTCACATCCAGTTGAGTCCCATCCTCCATCCCCATCCAAAAGACTGTAGTTCCAAAAGACACACTGAGGGTTTCTCAGTGACTCATTTTTAATATCAAAGGTAAGAGAGATGTTGTAAACTGTATTGTTCACGATGACCGCCACCACATCTCCATTGATTGTAGTGTCAGTTTTACTGTCATATATACTGTCATTTGTACTGACATTTTTATTGTCATTGTAAGTTGCATTTCGAACAGGCAGGACATTGTCATAGGCTGAGAAAACTATGGTGGTGATCAATGTCTGTCCATTAAGCTCTGGAATATCTATCTGTGTAGTGGAATTTACGCCAAATGTTCCAAAAAATGGACCATAAGTTTTAGTTCTCTCCAGTTGAGTACTGTTTGTTGATATGCTAAAACTGTCATCTGTGAGTCTGCCTCCAATTTCCTCAGTTGACTTCAGAAGGTCCGAGCTTGTCTTCTGAGTTGTATTCTTTTTGTTTAATTGCTCCCATATATTCCGTGCATTTGTTGCTGAAATGACATCTGATGTTTTCAGAAAATCCTGTATATTGAAATATAATGTTATCTACGTTTTATCATTTTTCAAATTAAAGAAAATACATAACCACAAACCAGTAACAAGCAAGTATATAAGATAAGCATTCTTTCACGTACAGATTATGTAGACTTAATGTTAGTTAATATCAGCAAACAGTTAATTTTAGTAAGTTTATTACAATATACTCAGGGTTCATACACTTTTTAAACATTGAAATTCCATGACTTTTCCATGACATAGAATGAAATTTCCGTGCCATACATTTAGTCTAGTGCTGGGCGATATAACGTCTATACATTTATGCTTTTAATCCATAAAAATAAGGAAACTTAGAAAGCATGAGCTTTTATGATCAACTTTAACATCATGTGATAGTATAATACTGTGATATGTTTGAAAATACCATGATATTGAATTTTATCAGTAACCATCCATCACTAATTTAACATGTTAGTGATGGGTGGTTCAATCCACCATGTGTAGTATATTCACTGCGGATCATTGTCAATATGTTTACCACCATTATGTGCAATTATGTCAAGTGCAATATTTCTCCATTTATTTACTGTTTATTTATTTGCTATTTTATTCACTGTGCAATACTCACTACAATACATACATTTCTAAATTTAAATTTAATACTTTGTATATTTTTCTTGTAATCTTTGTACATATACATATATATCTTTATACTTTTATTGTTTATTCTATTTTATATATTGTTTGTATATTTCCTGCTGCTCTGTGTTCTGTGCTGCTGTAACACCGCAATTTTCCCCGTTGTGGGATTAATAAAGGATTATTTAATCTAATCTAATATAATATAGACAGCGGTTCTGAAAGGGAAAAAGACCTATATTATATAAATATAAAATTAATATTTACATGTCAAAATAAGGTTTGAATGGAATGACTGCTAGTGAAACTGAAATTTGCCCCATGTATAAATATCTGCACAAAGTTCAACACTCCAACCTCAGAGAAAGGATCAGTCATTTTGCTAAATACACTAATGTGTCAGAATTTCAAAGTCTATATATTTTGTTTTGACTCCTTTCCCATATTCCCATGTGCAAACAAGACCATCAGTTTCATTTGTAAAGAAAGATTGATAACACTTTACTGTAGGGTTCCTGTCATAACAACTGACATACCCCTACATAAATGTTTATAAAAGCTTATACTAATAGGCATCATCTGTCATAACGACTACTTTAGCTAACTTTGATCAAAACTGGCAAATGTAACCTTTACAGCAAATTACACCTATTGGAATAAGCATTTATAAACATTTACGCAGCTCATTTTTCATGACAACCTTATGTAGGTGTCATGAAGCCTTATGAGCAGTACATTACAGTAAAGTGTTACCGAAAGGTTTATTGTCTTGTCATAACACTACACAGACGTGTTCATGCTCGCACACCACGATTAGGTAGACATCGTTCTCCATTTCATTACGTTTAGCTCGAAATCAAATGAGTTATCAAAAACACAGACAAATTTATTTAGTCAGAGAAATGAGTTGCCTAACTGAAGTTAAGTTTGTGAGGGAATAGTTTCACCTATTGTGGGGAATTAATGTATTTATTAGCACACACATGGCCCATGGCCCATGCATCAGAGATGCATGTTCACGCGCCATGACAGTGTGTGATGCGGAGGTGGCGTGATTGTGTCATTTCTGGCGTGCCACTTACAAAGCGTCAAGTACAAACCTAGCTTGATTCACAGTGAAGAAGCTAAGCATGCATATCTTGGTGTAAAAAGCAGCAGCATGTTTTTCCTCTTACATTTGGCTTGTTAATTCATCTTCTCCATTGTTCGAATGTCGAAACATCTTCCGCAACACACACGTCGTGAATGTTACACCTTAGCTAGCCAAGATTCACATTAACAATATGTTAGTAAAGCTAGTCCCTGTGCAGATACATTCGTTTTGGTGCTTTTTGCGATCTAGACTCTAAAATGCTTTAAATTTGATGAGATGATGAACAGTATGGGGGAAAAATGAATCGAATATCCAGGAAATTCAATTAATTTTCCAGCACTTTTTATTTTCCATGCCTGTTCTAGACCTGGAAAAGCATTCCATGACTTTTCCAGGATTATCATGACTGTATGAACCCTGTATACTGCAAACTGCATATATTTTAAATTGAGTCAGGTTAAAATGGTAAAAACATTTACATACCGTCATGATGGACTTGTCAACTATAAATGACTGTGACACATTGGCAATTACTGTCATTAGGAGGACAACTGTTAAGACATTCTGTTCAGACTCTGTTATCTTAGCAGAATTGGATTCGGTGGCATCCCGGAGGTCAGCTGTAAACTGTGGGACGTCTGCAACTTGTAAATTCTACAGAAAATGTATTAAAACATTTTATCTGAGCAATAGTTATTTTTTGTATGGAAAATAAACAAACATTCAGAGAAGAATCATACTACCTCAGATTTGTCTATCAGTTCTTGAAGAGCACGCAGGATGCAGTTATCTTCCACAATCTTCCAGGTACCTTTGTCTGTTGTGCTGAATGTACAGAGAGCTGTCACAGTGCCAACGCTATCCACATCACAAGAACCAGTCTGTAGGTCGTTTAATTTTCCAGCTCCAAATTGTTTATCGTAGCAGTCCAAACCTTCGGGTGAGGGTGGGGTGGGGGGGACACAAAAGTTTACACAAGGTGGCAAAAAAAAACTGTCTAAAAATTATTATATCTAAGGAGTCAGCAGATAACTCACTTTTTCCTGTTGCAGTAATTCTGACGCGGTTTGTTTTAGAAAGGTCTCCATTGAGGTCAAAGACTTCCCATAGGAAAGTCACAATTTTGTCACCGTCCTTACAGTCCGCTTCACTGAAACCTGGGTACGAATATGAGCTGCAGCCTATCGTTGGGTCTGTGCAAAGAGAGTAATCTGCTTATGAAAACAAACCTTTAAAATCATTAGAGGGTTATGGAATAAGATTAAAAATCTCTTTACTCTGACAAAGCCTTTTTTGCTTTTTAACAAAACCACATGAAAATTATTGGCACCCCAAGTAATTCTTATATACACATGTAAGTAAAGCATGTTTTATTTGTATTTCATCTTTTTTTTTTAAATCCAGAGACAGCGGCAGTAAGAAACGCATTTGCAGAATGCTAACTATTACATGTAACTATCAAGGTTGGAATATTTCAACAAGAATTAGCAAACATCAGGGTACTTGGAGCTTAAGTAGCCTCGTGTGTAAATTTAGAGTGTGATAAGTGTTTTGCAGTCATTAAGCTAGCATAAACCTTACTGAAATAATGGCAGAAAAAACGGCCATTATAAATACCACCTGTGGCAAGCACTGTATTGTATCAAGAAGTGATCTCTGGTTGCTTGCTCTGCATTTTAGCAAGTATGAAACTCAGTGCTGATATGTTTGGCAAAAGAAGGTTACACAAAGTATTAAATGCAGTAGTGCCAATAATTATGACACACATTTTGTAAAAAAGAAAAAAAAAAACATACAAACTATACGTTTACCAAAACACATCTAACCAAGAAGATAGCTTTGCATATATAATTACTGAGCTAAATGTACAGGGTTACGTGACTTTCTAATTATTATTATGACACCACTACTGCACATTTTAACTTACCAGTTTGCATTTTTTTTTAAATAAAGATAATTAACACATCAAAATCTCTAGGAAAATGAAAGGTCAGTATTATAATACCAAAAAGCATGAGGTAAATGAGGGTGGATGGTAAAAAAGTGTAAACAATTCTAAAGTAAATTGACTTCTCTCTGTCAAACAATCCGTTTAACTACATCATCTGGATTCGCAGATTAAAAACGACTCAAATCAAATAGAGAAAATGTGTGAGCTGTTTGTGTGTGGGACCTGTTAGCTGCTGTGGTCCAGATGAAGTGATCAGGCTCCACTTAGTCTTGTAGCTGTTCTCAGCGCAGCACTCCTGTGTGATTGGTGATCCATCACAGTAAATAGTTTTTGAGGTGGTCGCTCTGATATTGGGCAATGGCTGAATTACCATCTTTTGCCAGATTATGTAGGGAATTGAGTTTAAGGTCGTTTTGCATGCGTATTTACCTGTGAAGGCAAAGAGAATAAAATGAGTAACATAACTCATTACACTTAAAAAAAGCCTTCACTGCAAAGATCATTTGCTCCATTTCCTCTATTTTTTTAAACATTAGATAACATCAGGTAACTTGATAATGGTAAAAGTAGCAGAAGTATATTAAAAGTATCTTGTGAATTAATCATGACTTACCACTGTCCTGATCACTGGTGCTTTTCACGGTGAGTGTTTTTCTGTCAGCACTGATTTGATATTGACTAGAATCTACTTCTGTTGAGATGATTTTATCATTGAAACTCCAGGTTATTCCTCCAGTACTTAAGGCTGGAGGATTACAGGTCAAATCTATATCTTTGCCAGGGTAAATGTTGCCTTTGCGATCATATAAGCCATTTTCCACTAAAAAATAAAGTCATACAGTCTGTTAGCTTTGTTTAATAAATGTACATTTGTGCTAATATTTAAACCGTTCATGTTTTTCAAATTATTCCAATTACTGCTTACTGTCTGAATGTCAGTGTTCACTAATATAAGTGCACTGTCAAGTACCAGAAATGCAATACAGATTAAAGACTTAACATGATATTAGATTTATTCTCATGAACCTTTTTTCTTGCATTTTTAACTCTTATCACATCCAATTTTTACAATATACAGTATATGACTTTCTCAACTTGTTAGTTAGAAGTTTATTTTTTTACTCATTGAACAACACAGTACAAAGTTTGATTAAATGTTTTCAAATCTTTCAACTTCTTAGCACATATTTATCATATAGTGAATTTATAATACTTCAGTTATTCATAAGGTTTTGATTTTGACCAATTCTCTCATTAAAGTAATCTGTAAACTGTTTTTAAAGATGCACTTTTGTTTTTCATGGCAAACTACAAAACAATAACATAAAACTACAACCTTGATTAACAGGCAAAAATACACACTTAGTTTGAGGAGGTATGCAATTTTAATTTCTGAAAATTTGTGGAAATTTTAAATAAAACTGCTGCGTTATCGTAGTAAACTGTTGATCAATAAAATTACAGTGTTGAGCGCTGATGTTATTTCACATAAATATGAAAAGAATATGAAACAGGCAGAAGAAAATCAAGCTGATATGAACTGAATCTGACTAAACCCACAAAAAACAATTATAAATACATGCTATTGTTTATCATAATTCCTAAAGCAACTGTTTGGTAAAAAAAATAAAATACAACTTCTGTGTATGTATTTATTCAGCAAATTCATATTTGGTGGCTGGAGTTTGCTTATTTAGTTTTGGTGCTACAAGGCTGATGTAGTTAAATAATGGAAGCCAACAAATATCTAAAACATCACACACGTACCTCAAACCATGATAAGCTGTTGAGTAATCTCAAAGAAAATTGCTTATATGGTTTCTAACACTGTAACAGCCCATACTGTAAACTGTCCATATTGTAATGTGTAAAAATTGACAAAAGTATGCTGCATGGCTAAAACAGCAGTCAGTCATCTTGAAGCTTGTATTTTGTCTGTACTCTTGTACATTTTAATTGACAACAGTATGTCGTACAGTATAAGAAAACACATAAACAAGTCTGAGATTACTTAACAGCTTGCTTGCATTTCTTGTTAGCTACATGAGCCCTGTACCCACAAAACTAAATAAGTGAACTTCAGCAACCAAACACGTCTTTGTTAACTGACCATCTAAACAGATTAACAGAGATTACTTAAAGGGCTCATAACACAACTCAATTTTCTCGAAGTTGTAAGGCCTCAACTGCTTTTTGAATGAGGCACAATACAGGGCAGAGATCATTTACATATACCGGTCTTAAAGACACCGTAACAAAAACAGTCTGTTTAATTCTAAGAAATGAGGAGAGATTGGAAAATAATCACACAAAAATTAATTTTGACCGTATTTATACAAAAATGTAGGATATAGGCCCGTTAACAATTGGATGGTTTGAGGCAAGTGTATGATGATTTAGACAAGAAATTTGCTTGATGCTATTAATACCGTATATTACTTGTTAGTGCAAAGTTAAAGAAGATAACTTAAAAAAACCAAATGTGTCTTGGCTGACTGCCTGCTTGTATAACTTTTAAACAAAAAACAAAATATATATATATATATATATATATATATATATATATATATATACACACACATAAATATACATATATATATATAGATGTTTAAAAGTTATACTTCTTTAAAGTTGTAGAAATGATTCCAGCTAATTTGCTGTAATGTCCCATAGACTTTGTGTGTTTTGGTACTTTACGCTTGTAAATGGGCGCCACCTACTGGCAATGTTCTGTATGTAGCTTAAGTAATGTGACTTGTTTTATTTCTCTCTGTTGATTAATTTACTGTTAATCACTCTTGTGCTTACTATGCATATCCAGAATTCTCCCTTGCTACTCTATTTTGCTGATACCATTAATATTTTTCTACTGATGTTATCATGTACAATGCTTGTATTTAATATCTACTCAACTGAATCATTAGTCATTTCAATTCTGTTGTACTCAGCTATGTTTCCTGATTTAAAATGTCACAGAGAATTGTGCTGATTTTTCTCTCAGTTTTACCCGACTCCAAGTGCCTTCAGTTAACAGAGATATACTGGAATCTCTTGTCGATGTGGTTATTGTAGAGGAGTTTAGCTGCCTGCCGAGCTAAGCAAGGTGCTTCAGTTGAGGACATGACAGTTACAGTAATGATTTTTGGGTGAAAATTTGGCAAAAAAAAAAAGGAAATTTCAGACAGTGCTCCAAATTTTTACATGTTCCATAAACTAAGAACAATTGGCTGCACATTTATTTTAAAAATATTCCTTTTATTTAGTGTAATTACTATGAACTGTTGTTAATATCATTATCATCTTTTTAAAATATAAAAAGAGTGAAAAAGAGTGAGAGAATAGCCATAATGATAAAAAGTGAAAAACCTTACCAGTTTGAGCAAATGAATCTTCAGTTACTCTGTAAGTTCCACTGAGAGCAGAAACTAATTGTTTGTTTGCTGCACTAAAATCAAGTGTATTACTTGTTGTTGTAATAGTGAAGTCTGCTATCACACTGCCAGGCCTGTTGAAATGAACAAAGAACATAATTTAGAACATAACTACATAGAACAACTGTGTGATCAAAACCATACGTTTGATTCAAATCAAAACATGGTGCATATTTAGAAATGTTCAGTTTTATCTATGGTTTCCAAATCCACAATTGTATTGGTTGTAATTAACAGTGACTGATTCACTAACTAATTCATTGACTTTTGACCTTTCTTAATACTTTTTTGTGTGTGTAGTAAAATTCAGTAAGCTAGAGTAAAATCTTTCTTGGTTATTGGGGCAAAAAATATCTTAGAAATTAGACCTCTAGTAAACCTATTCATGATGGTTAAACTTTGTTATGTAAATATGAACAGTCTTACCTGAACTGAATAACCTTCGCAGAACCAGCTTTGTATGAAGAAAGTTTGGCACTGTAAGCACTGTCAACCTGAAAAAGACTTTCACTATTACTAACAGTTGGGACTTGATAGACGTGTTGATGACGGCATATGGCATATATTTAGATGGCATATAAATATATGCCATACTTACTGAACTTGTGATGTCTGTGCTGTACTTTTGGTACTTTGGACTGCTTTTGACCGTGAGTGAGTTGTCAAACGTTTCATCTATGGTCAGCGATAAAGTTATAGTGTATTCTAAAAAGGAAAAAAAGGATTTAAAGTGAAATTAGAGTGAAATCAAAGAAGGAGGACAGAAGAATGTTGACACTCAAATTCAAGGACATCTAAAATATTGTTCTCTTTCATCAAGCCTTCAGTATCTCACTACAGAAAACGACCGACCACGGAGGCACCAATGACACTATGTCTGCCAGTGCCAACAGACAGACCAATCACAAGTGTGATTTGGGAGCCCTGCCTCTAGACGAGCCCACTGTGCACAAATACTACTATACTGCACCACTATACTACACTTATTATACTACAGTATAAAACACTGCTATTCTACTACATACCCATATTATGGTGTAAAATAGAGTGCAGGCTACAGTAATCCAGCAACTAAATTTACTACCCTAAAACCATATCACAAACAGTAATACCCAAAACTAAACTCCAAATTATTTAATGAAAATGATACACATTCAATTATAAAATATTTGAAAACTGTTAAAATAATCAATAATTTTATAAAACCAGAAATGACTGAAACATGCAGTGTTAATTAACTTGCATCATACACATTTTATAGTAGATCTTTAGGCTTGAAACAATTTCAAAAGCAGAAAACTGCTGAGGGTAAACAAATGCAATGTGCTGTTTTAGAAATTATATTTCATTAAGCAAAGTAATTGATTTCTCTGCCTGTCCAGCTTGGTTACAAGAGATGATTATTTCCAGCATATGACAAGCCTTGTGAGTGTGAAAGATTTGGCTCCTTAGTACTTCAACTGTATTGTATTTTGCTGCATGGTGCCTGTTTTCTGAATAGCGCACTGCTTTTTGTACCAGCTCTGAGTGGAGAGAGCACAGTCCCCTGTGGTGCTCTAATGCTACTGACCAGATGATCTGACTGGCAGGTTCCCAGCTGCAAATACTGGGGTCTTCCAGACAGGTAGTCCAAGACACAGGCAGTCATGGACTTGTCCACCTGCATTTTATCCATCTTCTCCCCCCAGCATGAGAGGTTGGATGGTATTGAATGCACTTCAGAAAGTCAAAGAAGATGGTTCTCACTATGGTGTTTGTTCTGATCCAATTGGGAATGCGCCTTCTGCAGTAGATAAATAACAGCATCGTCCATGCCAACCTGCTGTTGATCAGCAAACTGCAGGGGGTCCAGGAAAGGGCTGACCTGAGGTCTGAGTTGTGACGACACTAGTCTCTCCAGCACCTTCATAATGTGGGATGTAAGGGCCACTGGTCTGTAGTCATTGAAAGAGGAGATAGATGACTTCGGAACCGGAGATGACTCCGGTTCAGCAGCTTTACCGAACTTCAGCTTCTTTAGCTGTCTCTTTACCTGGCTGGGTGTCACCTCTATGATGGGGGTGCAAGTCTTCAGGCAATGGCTATGGGGTGGGTGGTGTGAATAGGGGTTTGGGAGAGGTGGAGGTGGTGAGGGTGTGGGGGGTGCCATTGCTGACGGAGGGGGATGGGGTCGTGCTGAACATTCAGCCCGTTGACTGTGTCCAAATTGCTCCCCACAGTTTGTTGCTTAGTCTTGAAGCCAGTCATGATCTTCATACCTGTCCATACTTCCTTTGCATTTTTTTTTTTGCTGGTCTTCCTTCCAGCTTACTTCTGTATGCCCCCTTATTGCCCCTCAGTCTCACCTCCAGCTCTCTCTGCATGCTCCTAAGTAATTCTTTATCACTGAGTCTAAAAGCCTACTTCTTCTTGCTCAGCAATTGCTTCAGGTCCTTGGTGATCCATGGTTTGTTGCTGGGAAAACAACACATCCACCAGGCAGGAACAATGGTGTCCATGCAGAAATTGACATAATGGGTGATGCATCTTGTTAATGTCTCCACCAGCTGATTCACACAACACCTCCCAGTCTGTGGTCTCAAAGCAGACCTGCAGAGCCTCTTCTGCCTCTGGTGACCAACTCCTGATTGTCTTCTTTGTCACCGGTTGTCTTAAGACCACAGGCCAGTATGTGGGAGTCAGTAGAACCAGGTTGTGGTCCAATCTTCCCAGTGGAGGAAGGGTAGATGAACTGTAAGCATCCTTAACATTTGCACACAGAAGATTGTTGCATATTTAACAAACTGCTGGAACTTTGGTAAAGTGGTGGACAGAGAAACATAAGTAAAATTCCCAGAGATCTCAATAAAAGAGTTTGGCTGTTGAGTCAGCATCTCGCGATAGCCGAGAATATGACGTGGCGCTGCTGGCGGGATGTAAACAATTACAACAATGGTGATGAACCAACAGCTACAAGTTCAGCATTCTGGCAACAGTGACTCTCCTTGAGTCACACGGACTGTGCATGCAATGCATCACTAAGGAATTACCCACCGTGTCGGCAAGTCTTTATTCTTCATTCAGTCGACTTTGGAGACACGTGAAATTGTGTTAAAAAAAAGTTTACAGCTGCTAATGTTGCGGCAGCGGTTGTAGAAAGTAGCGCTGAAGACAACAGAACATTTTAATATAAAATATATGGGTATCATGTTATATGCAAGTGCCTTTAAAGGCAAACTCAAGAAGATAGGCAAATGTAAATAAAAAAAAATGCCCTTCGACCCAAGGGGGTTAATATTAAAATTTGCTTGTTAAGTCTGACACCATGCATAACGTAATGGCCATTTCCAGGTCCAAAAGTTCCTTCATATCCCAAAAACAAACAACAATGGTGGAACCTGTGAACCTTTTCACAATCGCTTAATTCTTTAGTGAGGCCCCATTAAGAGTTAAAAAGGCCTGAATTTTTCAACCTTCAATTCGGTTGTTAATATGTGACGTATTGACTTTCTGAAGTCCGGGTCCAAGTCTCTACTGCGCTGGCTGAGGCTCTTATCTTTTCAGCATGTGGCAGCGCTTTATCCCTTATTGTCTGAATAAATCAGAGTCCAAAAAAATACTCAATTGTCATTCTAATGCTTGGGAAGGATAGTTGTAGTTAACGTCTGTGTTGATGGTCCAGCTAACACATTACAATACAATAAAGTCATTATCAACTGCAAACATTTCCTCTCCTCTTTCTCATCAAAAGGAAAGCGGTAGAATGAGTAGTTTTTGGGACTCAAATCTTTTGAAACAGCATGGGACACAACACTGCAGCATGTTGTAAAGACAAGAGTCTCAGCCAATACAACAGAGGCTTGGACTTGGACATGACGTATTGGCAGGTCAATACGTCACATCTTAACAAGCGGATAATGAAATATTGTACATGCTCACAAGCAGACGCATCATCAAGTAACTTAAAAATGTTCTACATACAATGCCATACAGCTTGGTAGTTTATCTAATCAGCTGATAAGTGCCTATTTCATCTGCATGGTTATGGACTGAGATGTTGACTGATGTCAAACAAAACTCTAAGTGATACCATAAACGTAGCTGACATGGATATATATAATCTTTTGTATGCAGCATTACCATGATCAAAAAGACGCTAGCTATGTTTTGAGAGTTTTTTTTAGACATTTGTTCCAATATCTCTTGCCTTTTCATTACAATCACCGTAAATCAAAGCTTAATACTGAAAAGAACAAGTGGAATAAGCAGAATCTGAACCTTGATATTCATCAAATAAAAAGGGAAGAAGACATTTTCTTTTACTTTCACCATATCAAGAGTTCAAGCTCAGATATCTGTGAAAACGATGCCCAAAAGGAGAACCAAAACAATTAACTTTGGCTTTGAGTAATTTTGTTTGAAGGCAATGTTAATAATTGTGCACAAATTCATGATTGAACAGAGAAAGTCTCCGTTTGTTTAGGTTCAGTTATATAGTTTTACACAATTACATTTAATAATCAGTAAAGAAAGGACAGGAAACATTTTAAATCATACCTGCTGGTGCAGTTGGAACTGGAACAATGACCTCTGTGGTTGGAACTGGAACAATGACCCCTGTGGTTGGAACTGGAACAATGACCCCTGTGGTTGGAACTGGAACAATGACCTCTGTGGTTGGAACTGGAACAATGACCCCTGTGGTTGGAACTGGAGCACTGATCCTTGTGGTAGTCTTTAGAGCAGTGGTTTCTGTGGTCGTGTCTGGAGCAGTGGGCACAGTGGTAGTATCTGGAGCAGTGGTCACTTTGGTAGTATCTGGAGCAGTGGTCCCTGTGGTCGTGTCTGGAGCAGTGGACCCAGCGGTCATGTCTGGAGCAGTGGTCACTTCGGTAGTATCTAGAGCAGTGGTCCCTGTGGTAGTATCTGGGGCAGTGGTCCCTGTGGTCATATCTGGAACAGTAGTCCTTGTGGTCATGTTTGGAGCAGTGGTCCCTGGGGTAGTATATGGGGCAGTGGTCCCTGTGGTAGTATTTGGAGCAGTGGACCCTGCAGTAGTATTTGGGGCAGTGGTCCCTGTGGACATGTCTGGAGCAGTGGTCCCTGTGCTAGTACTTAGAGTACTGGTCCCTGTGGTAGAAACAACAGAACTATAAGATGTTGCAACAAAAGTACACATCAAACAAAACGTTTTTTAGGAAGCACAGAGTTCATTAAGAAAACACAAAAGAAAAATAGTATAGGCCCAGCTATACCGGCTTACTGTGCATATGCCTTTGTCTTTAGTTAAACAGCAGTTAAGCATTACTTATATAATTGTAATCTTATTGGTAGAACATTGTGTGGGCCTGGGGTACAAGCTCTTGTGTGTAAACATCTGTTGATAATTTTGTTCAAATAAATTAGGATTTCTTGCTCTTTCTACGTACGAGAATTGGACAATATGTTGTATGTCGCGAACAAAATATATTTCCCCACAACAAATATGCAAGTTGTAATGTGTTAGCCGAACATAAATAGAGGCAACCCAGGACACAAAAGTGTTAAAGCCTTAGAGAACCAAAATCTTTTTGTTAAGCAAGTTCATCTTGCTCTTGTGGGGACTTTATATACATGTATGTCCCGTGAATAACTTCCCAATGTCCATTAAATGGTTGAAGGATTCTGCCAAAATTCTCTGCTTTCAATATAAACTGGGCAGTCTGCATACTAAGTAGCACCTTGACCAATCACAAGTTTTATGTGGTTTGTCCCATCTGCACAGCATTTATAAAAACTGTTTCCCTATGTTCTCTCTGTGTTTGAGCCAGAGATAAACTTACCAGAAGAAATCTAACCTATCAAGCATAACTGCGCCTTTAAACTAGCTTCTCTTTCTGCCTGTTTGTTCATCTACTTTTCAGCTGTCCACACCAGCATTGCCTGGAAGCACATCCAGCAATAAAGTGAATAAGAACCTCACCTGCTTTAAGATGTTGCCACATAAAAGCCGGATAGAGTTTTAGTAAACCACAATCAGATATATTCAGTAGTTAGTAAACTTCCAATGGATCATTCCAAGACATTTATGGTAATTTCCAGAGGTTTCAATCACATATCTCTTTCTTCCACACAAATATTTCTTGGTATGTGGAATGTTTCACACAAGCAGATCTTTTCTTCACCTACAGACCCACAGGTCACCAACTCACTCTTACCACCAGGTGGACAAAAGAGGCTGAGGAGATTCTGCAGAATGGCCTAGAGGATACAGACTGGTACATGCTCTGTGAACAGGATGAGGGCTGTCCACTGTTTTACAGACTACAACTACTTATGCGTGGATAATACAACAGGCACAGTGCAAGTGTTTTTTTCATAGTCTCGGTAACAGATTTCTTAAGGTAACAGGAAATTTTAACTTTAAACCGAATGCACTAGCATTTGTGTAGGGAAAGTCCAGCCTATATGACTGACCAGTGAGTTATTTACATTCTACAAGGGGGCTACGCACGTAAGATTTTCTTTCACTTTGCACTTGTATAAGAGAAAGTCCACCCTGAGTGACTCAACGGAAACTAAATTAAGGTTGTGGAGTGGCTTGACTTGAACCCCACTGAGACACTGGGGCAGAATACGGCTGACATCAGGTAATTTTGCAAAGAAGAGTGGGCCAAAATTCCTCCAAACTAATATGAACTGATCTCCACTTTTAGGCGTTTGGCTTCAGTTGTTGCAGCTAAAGGTGGCATGTCAGGTGTTGCAAAAGTTTTTTTCCCTTTTAATAAACGAAATTATGCTTTTGGGTATAATTTATCTTTTTAATTAAAAGTTGGGTATAATTTATCTTTTTAATTAACATTTAATGTATTGAAATCCTTGCTGGATGCCACCACTTGAAATACTGGCACTGCATTTTGCAATGAATATCTTTACTAATTCCACAGCACTGACATGTTGCAAGCTTCAGTTAAGCTTCATGTAGTGCTGGGATGTAAGCATCACTCAGTAGTGTGCTTGTGTGTCAGAAACTGCTTTATGATATCGTTATTCTGTATGGCTGATAGTGATACTGTATTTAAGTGTTTGTTTTTCTTTTCCAGCTCCAGCCCCCCTGCAGCCACTTCTGCACTTGTTACCTCTCACATATACACACACACACACACACCTGTGTTTGCAGCTACTCTTCGTGAAGTCTCTGTTAAGTTGTTTAGTTCTTTAGTGTGACTGACTCTGCTTTATCTTTACTGAATCCTTTATCTTAATGCTTTTTCTCCTCATCTTCTCTTTTTCTTTCCTGTTTTTCTGCTTCAGATGCCTATGTTCTATTTTTTGATCATCCAGTTGCTTTTTTCTCCTCACTTTAGTATCTTAGAGAACATAATGGTACAGTAGTAAACCCTGAAGTTGTTAGAGAGTCCCTGGAGACTGCACCGCCCTACGCAACTGCTCATGTCGCCTATTAAGTAGAGCTGGCACTCGTGCTGCCACACGATTCCTCAGGCATCTATGTTCTTTTAGCTTAGTAGCCATGTGGAAATCTGTGCAGTTTGTTGAGCAATGAGGTTTAGTGACAGGGATGACTTACATGAATTCAGCTTATTCAGCTATAAGTGATCTATTTTAACAGCTTCCATACATTAAGAAAAACTGCTCAATGTTTAGTTTTTTTGCTGATGAAGTTTATTGTATTTAAGGCTACCATTTTTGTAGCTTAAAAAGATCCAACCTTCTGAATCCTGAAAAAGAGCAATGAATACCACTGCAAGAAACACACAGTCGAGTATTCAAATTAGCCAGCCTTATCAGTGATATGAATGCAAGGGCAGAAATTGGAAGGCTTCAAAATTTTCAGATTGAATTCAACACCTTTCTAAACAAATCATATTTCTGAGATAATCTAAAAAATCCCATATTAGTCAGGATGTGTGTTTGGATTATTCATTACATATATTGTAGTTAATTGTTTTTTGGGATTCCCAAATAAAAGCATGGTTGATCACAGAAACCACTGGTAACTCAGTTCCTGAGATATAAAAGTAATTGCTATTTACCTGTTGGAGATGGAATTGGGCATGCTGTAAAGTCTGTAAAACAAAAATAAGACAGTTATTCAAAAAAATAAACCTAAAAGTATCTTTAAGCCCTGAATACTGTTCTGTGGATGGCATATCATGAACAAAGTACATTTGAAGTTTTGTTCCAACATGCTGTAAATCCATCTGTAATGATTTTAGACATAAAGAATTTTAAGGAAAAAAATTAAAGCAACAAAAAAACAGCTGACACATAATATTTCTCTATTAAAATGGTAATCATAATGTAGTGGTGATATTTCTTGTATGCGTAGAGCCCGCTCCTCCCAACATACTTTAAGAAAAAAAAGCTGTGGAAAGTGGAACAAAAGTTTTGGAACAAAGTATCTTTAACCCCTGAATACCATCATGTGGCATGTTTATACTTAATAAATTACATGTAATATTTATTACTGGATGCAAAGTAAAATGAAGAAGGACCATGATTGCATTATCAAGACTCCAACTGGATGGAGCAGAATTACTCTAAAACGTGGGTAAGATAGGGGTTTGGACACCATAGGTAAAGCTTGTCTTACTGGTCAGCTCTGTCATTGGTTGGCAGAACTGTCCATCATTTGGAACAGCTCTGATGCATCCACATGTGACATTATTAACGTTGTCACAGGGTCCATATGCTGCGCATTTGTCACACGGCCAGAAATACTGATCCTCACACCGGCACTGGTATTGAGTATTATTCAAAAGACACACTGTGAATAAACAGAAACACACAAAAGTGCTTAAAGGAAAAGATAAAATTTGAATATTCTGGTTCCAATTATGCTGTAACTTTCAATGGCACTGTATA
The DNA here is from genome assembly GCF_904425465.1 of Colossoma macropomum. Taxonomy (NCBI): domain Eukaryota; kingdom Metazoa; phylum Chordata; class Actinopteri; order Characiformes; family Serrasalmidae; genus Colossoma; species Colossoma macropomum. Next base: position 9,496,259 of record NW_023494795.1, on the reverse strand, counting down.
AAAACATTTAAAACCAACAAAAAAAAAATGTCTTTAATTAAAACATTCTGGGTAAACTATCAGAAGACTTGAGCAATAAAGACAATAAAAGGAAATTATAAAATTCAGACATACATACTAGAGACTTTGGCCTAAATGCTGAAGTGATTAAACACGTCTACAAAGTCTACAAAGATGTGTGACATTTTATAACAGTGAGTCTCGGCACAGACAGAGAGGACAGTTACCTGTAGTGATGTTGAGTTCATTGATCTGAACGTCACTTATTCCGAAGGGTAAACTGAGGTTCTTCAGAACAGTTCTCAGTTCATTAACAAGTGCTGCATCCACCGTGTCAATCTCCATCTCAATCATATACTCAGCGGGAGATGAAGGCACTGAAAAATCATTATTTAGAATTAAATAGCATCACAACTCGGACCAACTCTCCTACCTTGAATAATAAAGTAGAACATTTTAAAAGTTTTGAAATTTTTTTCATGACACTGGGACTCATTCACCAATATCTTCCTAATCCTAAGTTTTTTCCCTTAAATTTCTTCTTAAGAAAGGTCATAAGAAAAGGTCTGTCAGATTCACAATGTGTTCTTAAAATGCAGAATTGCTGCCACCTCTGTGCTCTTGAGTGTGTGTAGATTCTGTTCTTACCTAAGAACAAATTCCAAATAAGAAAACAATGGTGAATGTCAGAATCTGTATAAAAACTGCGTACGAAGGTTTTAAGAAGAAATCTGTACTTAATAATGGTTGGTGAATGAGGCCCATTGTTTTTTCCCCTTGAAATCTACTTCTGACATTTGTGTGGGTGATTTACCAAAAATACTCATAATTCTCTTTCTGCAGTTAATATGAAAGAATGTGTGGTCACTGCAATAGGTTTATCTATAAGAACAACTTTTATTTTACTCAGAAAGTAAGCACTAATGAGACTGCAATTTGATCTGGTGTTTTTTTTAATAAATATTTAAAGACACTTAATACTCAAAAATGTGTTTTTAAATAGTGAACTCCCCTTGAGTGACTTATGATGATATAGATTGTTATCCGTTCAAATGTGTTACTCTTGCGCACATTTCACACTTTTACATCGAAAACGCAAATTTATTCATACTTTCGTTAAACATTTGTGAGACAACAAATATGAGATTATTTTTATACCTCACAAGTGAGACCGAGGCTTTCATGGTACAATACACAAAATTATGCTAATGAGAGGATTACGGTGTGGTGACAGGAAAATTTAGCTAATACAGTGAAAGAAAGTATAGCTCCTTTCATGTTTGCTTACTTCTATGCTTTAACATATGTTGTCCTTTTGTTGTGTCGGCTGTATTGACAGTTGTGTGCCTTTTGGTGTTTTATCTGTATTGTTCGAACAACCTCACCTTACCCCTGGGGTCTCCCCTGACCCTAGACCTCCTTCCCCTTCTTCCCCAGCCTTCTGATTGTCACCTACTTCCCCTCCTTTATCCTCTAAAGGTGTGTCAGTACAGCATCAGTTCTGACTAACTGATGCTCTACTGACAAACGTTTAGAGGATAAAGACTGAAATCTCAGTAAGTGCTGAGTAGCTAGTGTTGGAATGACAGACAGACACTTCCTCTAATCTCCACTGATTCAAAGAACACAATGTGCAGCTAAAATTATCTTTACATTCGATTCCACATACTACACTATGAAAGCACTGATAACTCTGAGGAATGGTTATTTACCTGTTGGTGATGGAGTTGGGCATGGAGTGATGTCTGTAAAACAAAAGGAAGACAGTGAATCAAAATTTACCCAAAAAGTATATTTAAGCCCTAAAAACCTTCATGTGGAATGCTTGTCATGAATAAAGTACATTTAAGGAGTTTCATTCCAAATGGCTGTAAATCCATTTGTAACAATTTTAGATATGAAGAGTCTTTATGGGGAAAAAACAGAAAAAAACTGACATAATGAAAACCACATATTTATTTCTCTATTAAAAATGGTATTAATCGAAATGTAGCGTTGCTATTTGTAGTATATGTATTGTATTGCAGTATGAAAAAATCCAACTAGATGGAGATGAATTCATCCAAAATATGTAGCTAAAATTAGGAACTGAACATCGTAGATGAAAGAAACTTTTCTTACTGGTCAGCTCTGTCATTGGTTGGCAGAACTGTCCATCATTTGGAAAAGCATTGATGCATCCACATGTGATATTATTAACGCTGTCACAGGGTCCATATGCTGCACACTTGTTACACGGCCAGAAATACTGATCCTCACACCGGCACTGGTATCCAGTATTATTCGAAAGACACACTGTGAATTAACAGAAACACACAAAAGTACTTAAAGTAGTGGATGAAACTGGAATAATCTGGTTCCAATTACGCTGTAACTTTCAATGGCACTGTATAAAAACATTTAAAACCAACAAAAAATGTTTTAAAAGACAAATAAAAGGAAAAATAAAAAATTCAGACATACATACTGGAGACTTAGGCCTAAATGCTGAAGTGATTAAACATGTCTACAAAAGTCTACATAGATGTGTGACATTTTATAACAGTGAGTCTCAGCACAGACAGAGAGGACTGTTACCTGTAGTGATGTTGAGTTCATTGATCTGAACGTCACTTATTATGTAGGGTAAACTGAAGCTCTTCAGAAGAGTTCTCAGTTCATTAACAAGTGCTGCATCCACCGTGTCAATCTCCATCTCAATCATATACTCAGAGGGAGATGAAGGCACTGAAAAATCATTATTTAGAATTAAATAGCATCACAACTCAGATCAACTCTACTACCTTGAATAATAAAGTGGCACATTTTAAAAGTTTTGAAAATTGTTTCATGACACTGGGACTCATTCACCAATATCTTCCTAATCCTAAGTTTCTTCCCTTAAATTTCTCCTTGAGAAAGGTCATAAGAAAAGGTCTGTCAGATTCACAATGTGTTCTTAAAAGGCAGAACTGCTGGAACCTTTGTGTTCTTGAGTGTGTGTAGATTCTATTCTTCCCTAAGAACAAATCCCAAATAAGAAAACACTGGTGAATGTCAGAATCATTCAGTCATTAGCTGAATTTTTTAAAAATCGTACCCGCATTTTGAAACTCAAATTCTGTCAAATATCTTTTACACATACAGCTTTAAGTGGAACAGAGTTCCTTGTGTAGCAAGCGCTAGCTTAGCTGGCTACATACACCTTTAAATAACAAGTCAGGTTCAGTTTTGACTAGCTGATGCTCTACTGACACACGTTTAGAAGATAAAGACTGAAATCTCAGTAAGTGCTGAGTAGCTAGAGTTGGAATGATAAAGACAGTTTCTCTGGTATCTCCACTAATTTAAATAACACAATGAAAAAGTTACTTGCTGAAATTGTGTTTACATTCGATTCCACATACTACACTATGAAAGCACTGATAACTCGATATTTACCTGTTGGTGATGGAGTTGGGCATGGAGTGATGTCTGTAAAACAAAAAGAAGACAGTGAATCAAAAGTTACCCCGAAAGTATTATTAAGCTCTGAATACCTTCATGTGGAATGCTTATCACGAATAAAGTACATTTGAGGAGTTTCATTCCAAAACGCTGTAAATCCATTCATAACAATATTAGATAAGAAGAGTTTTTATGGGGGGAAAAAAACAGAAAAAAACAAACAATTTCTTTGTTGAAGCTGGTATTAATCATAATGTAGCATTGCTATTTCTTGCATATGTATTGTATTGCAGCACCAAAAATCCAACTAGATGGAGATGAATTAGTCTAAAATATGTAGCTAAAATAAGGAACTAAACATCGTAGGTGAAAGAAACTTTTCTTACTGGTCAGCTCTGTCATTGGTTGGCAGAACTGTCCATCAACTGGAACAGCTCTGATGCATCCACATGTGACGTTATTAACGTTGTCACAGGGTCCATATGCTGCACACTTGTTACACGGCCAGAAATACTGATCCTCACACCGGCACTGGTATCCAGTATTATTCGAAAGACACACTGTGAATTAACAGAAACACACAAAAGTACTTAAAGGATAAAATTTGAATATTCTGGTTCCAATTATGCTGTAACTTTCAATGGCACTGTATAAAAACATTTAAAACCAACAAAAAATTATTTTTTTCTTTAATTAAAACATTCTGGGTAAACTATCAGAAGACTTGAACAATAAAGACAAATAAAAGGAACGATATAAAATTCAGACACACATACTAGAGACTTTGGCCTAAATGCTGAAGTGATTAAACATGTCTACAAAGTCTACAAAGATGTGTGACATTTTATAACAGTGAGTCTCGGCACAGACAGAGAGGACAGTTACCTGTAGTGACGTTGAGTTCATTGATCTGAACGTCACTTATTCCGAAGGGTAAACTGAGGTTCTTCAGAACAGTTCTCAGCTGATTAAGCACTGCTGCGTCCAATGTGTCAATCTCAATCTCAATCATATATTCAATTGGAGAGGAAGGCACTGAAAAAAAGCATTATCTAGAATGAAATGGCATCACAACTCAGACCAACTCTTCTACCTTGAATGTTAAAGTGGAACATTTTTTAATTTTTTGAATATTTTTAATGACATTAGCCACGTTTACATGCAGCCTGATAATCCGTTAATAATCCAACTAATAGCTCAATCGGAATAGAACACGTCCATGTAAACACCTCAATCGGAATAGTCTAGTCCGATTGAGGCCATTCAGAATACAATTTCTATCCGATTGAACGAGGTGGGTAATCCTGTAAATAATCCGTTAAATAGAAGAATAATAGCCATGTAAACGCCTGAATCCGATTACATTCTAATCGGAACGTGTAAGTATGTTCTGCGCATGTGCGTCGCGTCATAGTGAAAGTTTATACCGTTCAGCATGGCGGAGCAGAAACTGGTCTGCAGAGGAGACGAAGTTTATGCTCTGAGCTTTAAAAGACGGCGGTGGGACGGACGTCCATTTTATGAGTCTCAGAACACGACGTCTTCCTCTCGCCGCTTCCTGTATAAGCACATGTGAAGCACGTTTTCCTGAGTCTGACGTCATTTTAAAGCAATTAAAACACAAGCGCGCCAACTGGAAACTCATCTCACGCGGACTGGACCTCACGTGATGTTCGCTGTCATGGTAACGTTTACTCTAAACGCTACTCCACGCATGCGCGTCATTTTGCGTCGGATTACTTGTAGTGAGCATGTAAACAAAGATTTTCCATCAAATCGTTGAATAGAGTGTGCATATAAACACCTCAGTCTGAGTCTGTAATCGGATTGTATTCAATCGGATTGGCAAAAATCTTTGCATGTAAACACAGCCGTTTACATTTTTAAGTTTTTTCCTTAAATTTCCTCTTAAGAAAGGTTCTAGGAAAAGGTCTGTCAGATTCACAACGTTCTTATACCGCAGACTTGCTTGCACCTTTGTGCTCTTAAATGTGTGTAGATTCTGTTCTTACCTAAGAACAAATTCCAAATAACAATGTCAGAATCTGTATAAAAACTGCGTATGTACGTTTTAAGAAGAAATTTTTACTTGAGAATGGTTGGTGAATGACGCCCATTGTTTTTTCCCCTTGAAATCTACTTCTGACATTTGTGTGGGTGATTTACCAAAAATACTCATAATTCTCTTTCTGCAGTTAATATGAAAGAATGTGTGGTCACTGCAATAGGTTTATCTATAAGAACTACCTTTAATTTACTCAGTAATTATGCACTAATGAGATTGCAAATTGATCTGGTGGTTTTTTAAAACATATTTAAAGACACTCAATACTCAAAAACGTGTTTATAAATAGTAAACTCCCCTTGAGTGACTTATGATGATATAGATTGTTAATTGTTTCAATATATTACTATAATATATATAATATAGGCACTATATTAAATATATTTCAATATATTAATATAATATATATAATATAGGCACTGAAAAAAGCATTATTTAGCATTAAATGGTATCAATATGACGTGGACTCTGAGTCAGACCCATGAGTCATGGTTTCTTTTGCATACGTGAGCACGGCAGACAAACTCAGACCCCTCTAACTGGCCCCAAAAACGAACCACAAAACGCATAGCCTGTCAGTGACTTATGATGACATAAATTGTTAATTGTTTAAATATGTTACTATTGCACACATTTTACCCTTTTACATCAAAAACACAAACTTTCTCTACACTTTTGTGAAATTTTATTGGACAACAAATATGATTATTTTTATACCTCACAAAGGAAAAACCGAGTCTTCCATGGTCCAGTACACAAGTTACACTAATGAGAGGATTACGGTGTGGTGACAGGAAACTTTTAGCTAAAACAGGAAACTGTAGCAATAAGCTAAAACACATTAGCTGAATTTTTTAAAAATCATACTCAAATTTTAAAACTCAAATTGCGTCCAATTTCTTTTACACATACAACATTGGGTAGAACACAGTTCCTTGTGTAGTAAGCGCTAGCTTAGCTGGCTACATACACCTTTAAATGACACCTCAGGTACAGTTCTGACTAACTGATGCTCTACTGACACACATTTAGAGGATAAAGACTGAAATCTCAGTAAGTGCTGAGTAGCTAGTGTTGGAATGACAGACAGACACTTCCTCTAATCTCCACTGATTCAAATAACACAATGAAAAAGTTTTATGTGCAGCTAAAATTACCTGTACATTCGATTCCACATACTACACTATGAAAGCACTGATAACTTTGAGGAATGGTTATTTACCTGTTGGTGATGGAGTTGGGCATGGAGTGATGTCTGTAAAACAAAAGGAAGACAGTGACTCAAAAGTTACCCCAAGAGTATATTAAAGCCCTGAACACCTTCATGTCGAATGCTTATCTTTAATAAAGTACATTTGAGGAGTTTCATTCCAAATTGCTGTAGATCCATTTGTAACAATTTTAAACATGAAGAATCTTTGAGGTGGAAAAAAAAACAGAAAAAAGCTGACATAATGAAAAACACATTCATTTCTCTGTTAAAGATGGTACTAATCATAATGTTGTATTGATATTACTTGTATGTGTAAAGATCACTGCAGTCAACATATAAAAATCTTGAAAGTGGTCTGTAACACATTTTGGAACGAACCCCTTATTTTTAATGTTAATTGCTTAAAGCATTATTAAGCGCTAAAAGGAGCATGACTGCATTACTAAGAATCAAACTAGATGAAGTAAAATTAATCAGAATTATGTAGCTAAAATAAGGGTCAGAACATCATAGGTAAGAGAGACTTTTCTTACTGGTCAGCTCTGTCATTGGTTGGCAGAACTGTCCATCATTTGGAAAAGCATTGATGCATCCACATGTGACGTTATTTATGTTGTCACAGGGTCCATATGCTGCGCACTTGTTACACGGCCAGAAATACTGATCCTCACACCGGCACTGGTATCCAGTATTATTCAAAAGACATGCTGTAAAAGAAACACAACAAAATAACTTTGCTTAGGACAAAACTGTTCTTATGGGTTTTATGTTACAGTCATAAAGCAACTTTGTGTTATGGGACTGTAAGGCAGCACTGGGTTTTAATTGAATCAAGTGGAAAAGATTTGTTGAACGACTGAATAATAACTACAGGTGAACAGACTAGAGTGTAATGATTGTGCACTTTGGTGTAGGGTCGCCTCAAGAAGGCATCAAACTCGCAATCTAATGCTTCGCAGGCCGAGATGTTACCGCTGCACCACTGAAAGGGCAGAAACAAAACCCCGAAATGCCATGTTCAAACAAAAGAAATTCTCTAGACTACAACAACCTCTCTATAGAGACATGCAGAGGATTAGTTTTGAGTTTCCTCTCAGCCTCCAGGGACTTTTGGGGCAGAGGTTGCTCTTAGCCCTCTTTTTCTTTTCCTCTTTAATAGAAGGAACTATTTGTCTCTTAGCTTTACTTTTGTAGCTCCTGTTTCTTCTCATTCTTTGTTTTGAACCTGTCTGTCTTTTTTCTTCTCTTCTGCACTCTGATAACCATACCGGTCACCCTTCTACACAGGTGTGCCTGATTGGCACTAAACAGCCACCAATCACCTCGCCACTGTTGCCCTCTGCTGGCAGCCAGCGGCACTGACTGATCCTTTACACACTGCAAAAATCATCTAAAAAATTATTGGTAGAATTTTAATATATTCAAAGCAAAGAGTAAAAATACTGTTTAAATAACTAAAAAACTATTCATGATGGAGACAAAAGAGCAGGGTGGAACAAATAAAGCCTCCAAACATATGTGACATTTTATAACAGTGAGTCTCAGCACAGACAGAGAGGACAGTTACCTGTAGTGATGTTGAGTTCAGTGATCTGAGCGTCACTTATTACAACGGGCAAACCGAAGCTCTTCAGAAGAGTTCTCAGCTGATTAAGCACTGCTGCATTCAATGTGTCAATTTCAATCTCAACCATATATTCAGTGGGAGTTGGAAGGACTGCAGGGAACAAAGCAAACAAAAATCATTTGGATTTTTTATGGAATACTACTAAAAGAAAATATTTAACAGACAGAAAACTCAAGAGCAAGAAGCTGTGAATTGCTGTGCAAATTGAAATGACGTTTACAAAGAAAGCAATACATCACATATTTGGTTAAAACTGACTGCCTTCAGGTTCACATACCTGTCGGAACGGGACAGCTGATATCTATAAAACAAAAAAGAATGATGGGAAAATATATGTTTATTTAAAAGCTCTGATGTTTATCTACTATTTAATTAAAATGCTGTTAAATTCCAACTCTACTAACATATAATTGGAAATGTGGGCTATTTACAAACTGAAAAAAACATCTTTCACATGTTTTCTATTTAGTTATTACAACTCATACATACTAGTCAGCTCTGTCATTGGTTTGCAGAACTGTCCATCATTTGGAAAAGCATTGATGCATCCACATGTGACATTAGTAACGTTGTCACAGGGTCCATATGCTGCGCACTTGTTACACGGCCAGAAATACTGATCCTCACACCGGCACTGGTATCCAGTATTATTCAAAAGACACACTGTGAATTAACAGAAACACACAAAAGCTTAATTGAACAAAACTGGACTATTAAATGTCTTGCTCTTATTACAATTTTTAAAAAAATACCCCCAAAAAAAATTGTTGTGTAATTTTATGTAAATTAACGAAAAACTCAGGGAACAAAGAAAAAGAGCATTCATATTAGAGACTTTTAGCTTAACTGCTGAATAATGTAAAGCTTACAACAATGTGACATTTTACAACAGTGAGTCTCGGCACAGACAGAGAGGACAGTTACCTGTAGTGACGTTGAGTTCAGTGATCTGAACGTCACTTATTCCGAAGGGTAAACTGAGGTTCTTCAGAACAGTTCTCAGCTGATTAAGCACGGCTGCGTCCACTGTGTCAATCTCGATCTCAACCATATAATCAGCAGGAGTTGGAGGGACTGCAGGGAACAAAATAAACTAAAATCATATAGAATTACATGAAACATGAAAACTCAACTGAAAAAAGCACAAGAGCAAGAAGCTGTAACTTTGACAAGTAAAGTGAAATGATCAGGTTTAGCTACACACATATATTTATACCAGGTTTCCATGTCACCTCACCTCAAAGTGCAAAAAAATGTTTGCTTATTTGTGCTCGAGCTGTTTCTGTCATCAGTTGGGAGCTACTAAGTATTGGTAGCTATGAATAAAGATAGCTAATCACCCTGTTTGGCCACTTTAGGCTTGTTCTAATAGTTGTATACAATGAAACAAAAAACATTGTTAATTGCAATTTGTCAGCCAAAATTTCATAATCATGACAGAGCTATTGAAAGCACAAACTGCAGATCTATTTATTGTGATGAAATCAGACGTTTTTGCTGTTGTATCAGAGATTAATCTCCTCCACACTCTGTCAGTACAGACCAGGAGCTGCTCTGCAACAACCACACCAACAAAATCACCACATTTCAGTAAAGTAATATTTTAAATCTAGTTTGCAACACTTTAGAAAGTGAAAGAGTGGAATTGTATTGGATCTCAATGGAGGTCATGCTTCACTTGCTCTCAAGTAGAGAAAAAAAACAGACTTGCGTTTTGAGAGCGACAAGACATGCATGCAGCACAGCCGATGTGAACTGATACACTGATTAAAATAGATGAAAATCTGCTCGATTAAAATCAAAACTAAAAATGCTCCAGATGATAATATTTTAAAGCTGAATAACATTTCCAAAAATCAACATACTGCAGAATATGTCTGGACTAATAAACTTCAAGTGCTGTTACGTACCTGTCGGAACTGGACATGTGAAATCTGGAACACAAAAAGATAAGAATGATTATAAAAATTATGAAATAAGCATTTAAAAAAGCTTGACACAAGGGAAGGGTCAGTGTAGCGGAGTTAACTCCACTTGCAGTACTGATGTGGACAAACTCAACAGTATCTGCAATGACCATTACCTACACGTAATTCATGTATGTTTGAACGCAAAACAAAATTTTATGTTAAAATTACACATTTATGCCATGTTTACTATACAAAGTATAGCTTAATCATATTATCAATGATTCAGCAGGATCTAGTAGCATTAAAGCAACAAATCTGGATGAACTGAGTGACTAATAAACACACCTTGAACAAACTTTTCCTTCACCAAATCGAACATATAGAACTTTAAGAAGATTTGACTGATACCAGTGAATGATGTCTAATCACAAAACAATAAACATCCTTCACGTGTGCTTATTTTTGTGTCATACATACTTTTCAGCTCTGTCAGTGTTTGGCAGAACTGTCCATCTTCTGGAAAACCACTGATGCATCCACATGTGCTAGAAAGGGTGTTGTCACAGCGTCCATATGCTGCACACTTGTTACACGGCCAGAAATACTGATCCTCACACCGGCACTGGTATCCAGTATTATTCAAAAGACACTCTATAAAAGAAACACGACAAAATAATTTAACAGAAGACGCATTTTTTTGTTGCAGCCATGTTGTAATCTTTGCTGCAAACGTATAATAATGTGTTATTTGTAATTCCTGAGATAATCTAAGGAAATGATCAAAATATTGTAGCAATAACTAGTGACAAATCGTTCATACTGGAGACAAAACTACAGTGCTACACAAATAAACAATTACGTGTAGTGATGTTGAATTCAGTGATCTGAGTGTCACTTAGTCCGAAGGGTAAACTGAGGTTCTTCAGAAGAGTTCTCAGCTGATTAAGCACTGCTGCGTCCACTGTGTCAATCTCAATCTCAACCATATAATCAGCAGGAGTTGGAGGGACTGAAGGGAATAAAGCAAACATTAATTATTTGGAATTACATGTATTTTGTCAAAGAATGTAAAATGTCAACTGAGAGAAATCACAGTAGCTTTCTTTTTACACTAGCTGAAATAATATTCCCAAAATTCAACATAACATGAAAATAGACTGAAATATGTAAGATGCTGTTACATACCTGTCGGAGTTGGACATGTGATATCTATAAAACAAAAAGATAAGAATGTTTAGAAAATCTCTATTTTGCCCTAAAATATTTGTTAAATGTATGATTAATTATATCCAAAAAAGTCTTTATGCTTCACAGTTCAGAAGTCAGAAGCCAAATATTCGTTCTCTCTCATTCATCACTGTTGCGTGTTCTATTTAAAACAGGTCAGACTATTTTTACTCATGAATTTGACAGGTTGCTGAGAGGTGAACTCCACTTGCTGTGCTGGCAAGGATGAACTTAGCTTTATCTGCAACATTTAGTGAATTTATTTCATTCTGCATCACAGTCAAAAACTGAATTGAGCAGAAGACAGAAGACAGCAAGCAGTACACTATTCATTACATACAACCAATGTTTAAATATAAAAACTGGATAAACTAAACTAAGGAGATCCAAGGACAAAAGAGGTACCAAAATACTACGACACTGATTCAGCTATTAGGGTTAGGCACCACTGATTGGTGGTGTTGAAGTTCACCGATAGGTAGCGCTGGCAGACTAAGCACTACAGTAGCAGAGCCAGTTTAAGTGCAGCCTGGCTCTGGGGCGTGGCCAACCAGACTGGTTGGCAAGCAGAGCAGCTCGCTGGCTGAGTGAAGTGGTTTGCTCTCACTGCCGTCATGAACGTACATGAAGTGCTGTTTTAAAGTCCTATTACTGGAGTTCAATATCTTTTTAAAAGATTTAATATTTCATACTGTTTAGTTTTCAGATAATTAATGCATTCTTCTGTAAAAAAATGTTTAAAAACTAAACTATAATTTTGCTCAAATGCTCCATATTAACCTATTCATTTTGGACTTGCTCGGGAGCGCCCACTAGGGTCTGACAAATCCAGATGACAATAGTGAGTCTCACTCATGAGTCTTTAGTCTGTTTAGTCTGTCAATTCCCCGCCTGGGTAAGCACCCTACTCTATTCCAATAAGAGTCCTTGGACAAGACTCCTTTGTCCACCTGTGGAAAATGATCAAATTCTAAGTCGCTCTGGATAAGAGTGTCTGCAAAATGCCATAAATGTAAAATTTTATGATGTAATGTTTCAGCAGAGCACCAGTTAATCAGTATTAAATGTGTACTCGGGTGGCTGGCACTGTTGGTAGTTGTAGACTGCTTGCTTAGCTAACGTTAGTCAATTAGGCAGTAGGTCCGAACACTTTAATTGGCACTGGAAATCAAAGCTGTAAAGTCTCATTTCACTGACTGTAAACTATATGATTACCTGGTTCATGAATACCTGTCAGAGGAGTAATGTGTATGTCGAGACAAAGCTAAGAGCTGTAGTCTGTCCTTTTGCGACTCCATACCTTTTACCAACAATTCATTTTCTATTTGCCGGCAAACAAATGCAGCACTACGCCTGAAGCTGAAGCTACTGCGAGACGTATCATTATAACTCATTGCCAGCAGTCACGGAGACGTTTAGAGGTTACATCACCAGTGACTACAGCCACAAGTACTTTGTAAACTGTCTAATTAAAAATCTGTTCCACTTCACTGACCTACTACAAAAAGCCACTTTAGGCTAATAAAATAAACTTGCTTCGCATGTTTTTTTATGAAAGAGCTAATACATACTGTTCAGCTCTGTCATTGGTTGGCAGAACTGTCCATCATTTGGAAAACCACTGATGCATCCACATGTAGCACTAATGATGTCATCACAGTGTCCGTATGCTGTGCACTTGTTACACGGCCAGAAATAGTGATCTTCACATCTGCACTGGTATCCAGTATTATTCAAAAGACACTCTGTAAAAGAAACACAAAATAACTTTCAGGAAAAATGTGTTCTACTTTTACAAGCATGTTGCAAAGAGAATACTTTGTTTAGTGTAATTGTGTTGTAGGTAAAAACACTTTACCTTTGGGGACTTGACTACTGTCAACAGATAAACTTCTAAAGAAGTTCTGAAACTATTTCTGAACAAATAAAAACCTACAAAGATGTCTGGTACTTTATAAAAGACAGAGAGGACTGTTACCTGTGGTGATGTTGAGTTCAGTGATCTGAACTTCACTTATTCCGAAGGGTAAACTGAGGTTCTTCAGAAGAGTTTTCAGTTGATTAAGCGCTGCTGCATCCACTGTGTCAATCTCAACCTCAGCCATATATTCAGTGGGAGCCGGAGTCACTGCAACAAACAAAACAAAGATCCTTTGAACTTTTATGGAATTTATCTGCATGAAAATTCAAGTAAGAGAAAAAGCACAAGAGCAAAAGGGTATAAATAGTTTCATTGATTACTGCAATGGCATTTACAAACATTTTACCATACTACACTGTATATTTGTTGCTTTTTCTCAAGATGTTCTTACGTACCTGTCGGAATTGGACACGTGACATCTATAAAACAAAAAGATGAGAAAGATTAGAAGCTGCTCAAAAAAATCCTTACCAGATTGTTTTGAAAACCAAATCAATTAACAAATGAATTAAAATAAATACCGCTATTAGTTGGACTACTTGAGATAGATTTGGAGTTTTAAACACAAAGATCCTGACTCTCCACTGACTTTCATACATCACTGTGACATTTTGCTGCACTTTTTGCAATACCACATGTATGATGACAGCTTTATGGCACCAAAACAAAAAGGGTGAAAGGGCACAATAGGCAAGAGCAAAGAACAAATGGAACATAGATACTTTAGGTCCAGTTTATTACTACTGTAAAGTGTTTGCTGCATACACAATGGAAGGCTATGATTGTTTTGGTTTGGTCTCTCCTCCAAATACAAACTAGCAGTTCACTCAGCTGAAGGGGGTCTGTAGCCAAACTAAGACCCAGTCCCATTTCTTATTTTTACCCCTACCCCTTGTTTTTAAGTCTCACCTTGCCCCTTGGAACTTTCAAGGAGTTACAAGGGGTGGTGGTAGAAATCATCCCTTATGAAATGGGACCCTCAAATAAAAAAGAACATCACTTCATTAATAGGCTACCGCTCTGTAGGCGACCCTGCCAGTCTGCAGTGACAGCAGAGGAGGGTAAAGTTCAGCTCCTCACTGCTGGGCTTTAGTTACATTTAGAGCATCATATGCTTTCAGAGGGAGGATGTTATATTTGTTTATCACCCACCCACAGTTCTTCAGTGATATGAAGCTGAAGTCAGCTATTTACCAGCTTCTTGTTCAAATTTTCCCGTTCCACCTGAAATGGTGCAGCAGATACATTCTGGTGCTTGAGGTGTCAGAACTGCTGGACTATTTAAGGTGGAATGGGAAATTTAGCAAGATATCGACCGAGACATCAGCACACAATTAGTAAATTGTAGTAAAATGTTATGAAGAAAAGGACCATAATACATTGAAACGGGCTTAAACTAAATAACGAGAATAGCGTTACTCACATTTGTGGGTTTCTTTGCTCGCTCATGCAGCCATCTTGCCGGTTTGTCTTTTTTTCTCATAACACTCTTTTTGGAGTGTGACTCTGAAAAACCTCCGTTTGGAGGGCCATGTAGTCCTAACACTTCGCCCTACCCCTCTATCTCAACAAGAATCGGGACACCCTACCCCTAGACATGAACGTGCAAAATGGAAGGGCTAATGGCTGAGTGGTAGGGGCGAGGGGAGAAATGGGATTGGGCCTTAGTATAAACCTCTGAGCTAATTCCACAACAGTGCACTTAATAATAATAATAATAATAATAACAATAATAATAATAATACATACATACATACATCATCTAAACCGCTTATCCTTCTGGGTCGCGGTGGGGTGCTGGAGCCTATCCCAGCTGTCATTGGGCGGAAGGCAGAATACACCCTGGACAGGTCGCCAGTCCATCGCAGGGCAGACAGACAGACATACACAATCACACACTCACTCACACCTAGGGGCAATTCAGCATGTCCAATTGGCCTGGCTGCATGTCTTTGGACCGTGGGAGGAAACCGGAGTACCCGGAGGAAACCCACGCAGACACGGGGAGAACATGCAAACTCCACACAGAAATGACCCTGGTCGCCCGGCCGGGAATCGAACCCAGGATAATAATAATAATGATTATTATTATTATTGTTATTATGCCCTGCGATGGACTGGTGATCTGTCCAGGGTGAATCCTGCCTTCCGCCCAGTGACAGCTGGTATAGGCTCCAGCACCCCACCGTGACCCAGAAGGATAAGCGGTTTAGATGATGGATGGATGGATTATTATTATTATTATTATTCAGAACTCTATGCAGTCTATCTTGTCTTCTCTATCTAGTTTTAATGATTCTAGAGATATGTGAGTTGATGATGGTCAATAACCAGTCAAATTTGAAAAAAGTAAAAAAATTAAAAGCCATAAAAGCTTCACTTCTCAGTGAAGTACCAGTGGTGTTGAACAAGGCTGGACTAGACATGGTTCACATAAAACAACAGTGTAAGACAACAGCAATGTGCAAATCTACACACAGCACACAGTTTACGCCACGTATAGCTTGTACGTACTCGTCAGCTCTGTGATGGGTTGGCAGTACTGTCCATCATTGGGCATGTCACCCAGGCATCCGCATGTGGCATTGATGATGTCATCACAATGTCCATATTGTACACATTTGTCACATGGCCAGAAATACTGATTCTCACATCTGCAGTTGTATCCAGTATCATTAACGCAGACTGTAACAAAAAGAAATCGCATACTTAATTAAGAACATCGTATCTGATGACAAGACAAACTCTTACCTGTCAGAACAGTTATTGTTCTGCTGTTGTGTTACAGATGGCAAACTAATTTAAAAGCTGCATAAGTCACTACTGAAGCCAATACAGGAATACACACACTATAATATTTTGCTGATGGGACACGAGGCAAAAAGCTTTAGAAATATCATGTAATGCTCTTCTCTAGGATAGAATGGGAAAACTTCACAGACTGTTACTTTAAAAAATACCACTTTTATTGTTTCCAAATTCATAAGGAGCACATCAGATAAAGTTTAAACATGATTTCAACTACAATTTAATATAATTTCACTGAAAAACTGAAAAACAGGAACAATAGAAAAATCTATGAGCACACACTTAATATGAACTTTTTTATTCCTTCTTTTGTCTTTATTCCTCATATCAGTCATATACAGCAATCATCTTTATTTGGATGGTCCCCTATAGATGCTCTACAGATACTTAAATCATTTACAAACTTTCTGGGGATGTTCAGTTGATTATCAACAACACTGTGGCTAGGGTTAAGGTTAGGAGTAGATGTAGGTTTAGCCTTGAGGTTAAGGTTAGGAGCAGGGATGGATTTAATAAACTCTTTCACACTGAACTTGTAGTTCAGTTGCATTTAATATATATTTAGTTGGATGTTACATATAAACAGACTGAGCATTTACAAAGCATCTACAGTGGATCCTCCAAATAACACTCAATTTAGAGTTCAGTTGCATTTAACAGATATTTAGTTGAATTTTACTTAAAGATATACTGAGCATTTACAAAGCATCTACAGTGGATCATCCAAATAAAGTGTTACCCAGATTTCTCCTACACTGTCTAAGCACTTAAGGATTAACCAAACAACCTCAGGAATGGTCATTTTCAGTGTTGACGTTAGTTTCCTGTAGTTTTTCTTTTTGTGTGTGTTCCTGTCTTTTATCGAATTAACACAAACTATGTCTTTATACCAGCAGTTCTTGAAAGTTTGGCCGGCAAACCTGTTTGTTGGAAAGCCATTTCTTACTGTCGTGATATTTTGAGATATTTCCAAATAGTTTTTATTATGTGATATAATCCGGTTGGAAATTAAATGATATTTAATTTTGCTTAATTAGCTTATTTTTGAATTTTGTGACTTTTGCACAGGCCATAATTTATTTTATATTTTGTGTTGTTTTTTCTAATATTTTAAACTAAGCAAATAAACAGAAATTCAGCACTTGCAGAAACTGAAGTTTGTTCCCTGTAGAGGATGTTAACTTATTTTTACTTAGAAAATAAACAAAACGTCATTTGACCAGGGGGGTGTTTAAACTTTTGCACATGACTGTAAGTGCAGTAAGTGTCAGATTTATAAGTCAATGCTATGGTTCCTAAATCCACCAGTGGGCGCTCAGCATAAATTATCAACTCCCCAAAACTACACTTTTAAACCAGTGATTCGTGACTAGGCGTCGACCAATATGTGTTCCTCTGGGCCAATAACCAAGATACGGGGTTAACATTTATTTGCTATAAGTTTGAAGTTCATAGTGTGAAAATTTAATCCAACACAAAACATGAATTAAGTGAGCAAAATGTTTAATGAAATACTAACAATAACTATTTCAACCTTAAAAAATAAACTATATGGGCCTTTCAGATAATATAAACATTGGGAAATGAAGATGATAAAATGTAATAACATATTTTAAAATAAACCTAAACAAAAAAATTATAAACAATACTTTTAAAATAATTTTAAAAATAATAAACAGCTCCTTTAAATCAAACACACACATTTCAGCTCAAAATAAAAGCTTTGATTCCAGCTTTGAAGTATGATAAGGACATGTATGTAGCCCGAATTAAATTTAATGCTTCTCATTATTATTATTATTATTCAGAGTTTTTTTTAATCTGCTGCCATGAAGTCCAGGGGCCGTATTACAGAAACTTCCTTTCTTTTTGTCGTAAGTTAAGATCTGAAAGATCAAGGTAAGATTTTTTACAAGTTCGTATTACAGAAGCAAATCTTATCTTGATTTAGGAATCTTGTCTTATCTTACAGCATCTTTTCTTATCTCAAGTTAGGAAATCTTAACTTATTTGATCGAAGTTGACAATCAACTGTCATGTCTGTTACCTAGCAACCGACCATACCTGCACAGCTGAAACATAAACATCAAAGTAATGAAAGTAATCACATTAAAAAATCAAAGTAATCAAGCTTGTTAGCAAGGCATCTAACTATCTTTATTGATGTACAAAAAAAAGGTCAAACTAAAGCGTGATAAACTGAAAGTTAAGAATATTGTTTCTGCGCTTTGTGCTGTTTATCAGAGAGTCGCTGTCTCCAGTTTCAGTCTCCATTTCCCAAACGCTTTAGCCAAGCTCGCTAACGTTACTCCTCCTAATAAACAGACACCCATTCAGCTCTGTCTCCTCATTATTCACCACCATCACTGTAATATTTTATCTGATGAGTTTTTATCAACATTAATGCACAAAGGTAATAAGAGGGGACGGTGGAGATCGTGTCTGGGTTTTAGAATGCTGTTTTCATCGTTTTCAGTGTTGATAACTGTAGCTAGCGTCATTATGTTAGTTATAGTAAACGGTGCTGCCTTTCACTGCACAAAACAATAGAAACAGACGGTTGAAACAGAAGACGCTCTGGGGTTGTCTTAAACTTAGGAAAATTTTTAGGAAATTTTGTCTAGTTTTTATATGTTTCTGTATTCTTACTGTTACTGTTTTCTTATCTTGAGTTAGGATAAAATTATGAACTTAAGAACTGTTGTTCTGTAATAGCTTCTGTCCTAAATTCAGTCCTAACTGAGGTTGTCATGGTGACTAAACAGATAAGATAAGATTTCAGACTTAAGACGTTTCTGTAATATGGCCCCAATTCATTAAGTCTTCACTGTGGTTCTCTGTATCTCTGTATGTTATTATTTGTAAAGCAAACATGTAGACTATTGTCCAGGTGGCCCTTAGGTCCATAGTACAGCAGCCTAACATGCCATTGTAGCATCCAGTAGCAGGAGCAGAGCTAGTGATGATGAAAATAACCAGCCTGCCATCAATGTCACAGTGTTTTTTAAGGGGATAAGGGGTTTATAGTGTCACTGGTGGTCAATCATAATTGTTTCCCATAGTGGGAAACCAAAGAATTGCTTAAAAAAGAACCCATGAACAGTGCATAAAAATAAATGAAAATACCGACAAGCCGAAATTTTTACACAAGCACATTTCAGAGACTACTTTAACACTGGGTAGACCAAGCTTACCTGTTGTAATGTTCACACCACTGAGTTCTGTAGTGTTGTCTAGTTGTAATGGAAGACTGATCGAGTCCAGAGAGGATTTGATTTGTTCTATCAGAATCACCTGTGATATGTTTATCTCCACCACCACGATGTATTCCAGCGGCACTATGCTGGCTGAGAACGATAATGAGATTTTGGTTATTTAAGTGAAGTAAAACAAAGGATGTGTTGCACCTCCACTGCATGGGGGGAAAACATGTTCATTTTTATTTTAACTACTAATTACACTGTAAATCTTTTACATAGAATATTACATTGAATGTGGAATTCATATTTACCATCTCGTTTTTCTCTCACGTGACTGAGTTCTCCATCCGTGTAGCTCAGCTGGAAGTTAAAGAATTGGAAAGCTAATAAGAGCACATAATGTCATAGCCACCTTATACTTGGATTTGTAGGTATAAACATTAAATGGTATTGAGCCTCTTAATAACAAAAACACATCAGACTGGATGTGAATTTCAGTGCTAAAAAAAGCATTCGCAACCCAGTCAGTGTGAAAATACCTCATGAAGACTAACAATTAAGCTAAAAATTAATACTGAAAAACAAGTGTTGTAGGTACTGATACACTGTGCACTTATGGTTAATATCTTGCTCATCTGAAATACATTTTATGGAAGCGCGGTCTTACTGCATATGTACATGGTTAACGCAAAGCACAACGCAAAACACAGAAGTCAGTAACTGTTACCGTTTGTTCAGTTCATGTATATTTAGTTGTGTCTGTAACCTTTATTAAACACACACACACACACACACACACACACACCGATCAGGCATAACATTATGACCTTGTTTGACCACAGCACTGCTGTGTCTGATCCACCAGCACAGCACACACTAACACACCACCACCACGTCAGTGTTACTGCAGTGCTGAGAATGATCCACCAGCCAAATAGTACCTGCTCTGTGAGGGTCCATGGGGGTCCTGACCACTGAAGAACAGGGTAAAAGGGGGCTAACAAAGTATCAGAGAAACAGATGGACTACAGTCTGTAACTGTAGAACTACAAAGTGCACCTATATAGTAAGTGGAGCTGATAAAATGGACAATGAGCGTAGAAACAAGGAGGTGGTCATAATGTTATGCCTGATCTGTGTATATATATATATATATATATATGTGTGTGTGTGTGTGTGTGTGTGGACATTTTTTCATTCATTGCAAAAATATATTTGATAAATACATTTTAAATATTTTTTTCCTATATGGGGAATAACAAGTATGCGAACCAGCTAAGCTAACTAGGTTATATAGCTTAGCGTTAGCTAGGTTAGCTAGCTGGGCTAGCCCTTAAGCTCTCACTGTGGTAGCAAGCATTCAGCTTTCTCAAGCAACATTCATTAAAATTTGAACAAATTGCTGCCACTCACTAATTTATTTCTTATTTTAATTTTTCTCTGTTTCTTTCTCTTTCCTTCTAAAAACACAGTTTGTACACCCTAACTCATCTGTCAGTTAGGTTAGCACCATGCTAATGCCCGCTGTGAGAGCAGTGCACGAGGAAAAAAAGAAGCATTACTCACCAGTTTCTCACTAAGCGGAGAAATAATTGACAGAAAAAGACCTCAAATTAAGCCAGTTCTTCAGAGTAAACAAAAAAATGTCTTATCTTCAGCCTCGCTTTACTAAAAGACCGAATGAAGAATTTTCTAGTTTTTCAAAACTGGTTTGAACCGGTTTTTCCAAACTGGCTTGAACCGGCTTGAACCTCCCCCTACAGGATGCCACGAGAACTGCAACGACTTTATTTAAACACAGTTTGAAAGAAGCTCACTTTAGGTGGGTTAAATGACAAATTTCTGACTTGGCTAACAAAACAGCTTTATCATACATAATGAACTGATCTGAAGAGATTATAGTAATTGGACAAATGAACATAATGTTAAAGTAAAATTACCACATATAGTACTTTGTACTGAAAACCGGGGCAAAACGTTGCAACGCGTTTATTTAAGCGGAAACGGTGGTGCGCTGAACTCTGTTGTGCTAAGCAAGAATTGCAATTATGGCAGCTGAGAAGGCCATTTTTGGCATCTTTTTCAAAGAATTTTCAAATGCCTGATGAAATGGGTATAAACACGTGAATGAAACTAATTATGTAAACAGCTACATTATACAGTTGCCATAACAGAGAGTGTTACAATAACCCATACGATAAATTAAAAGTAAATAATTTATAGCTTATTCTATTAAACTTTAAATGTAAAATACATACGACAAACACGTCTTCTACCCTCTACAGTACTTGCGTTCACCAAGCTGCAGTGGCCACATTTGTATGGGACTTTATTAGAAATCATTGTGTGCACTTTTGATGTGGCAGGGTTTGTATATAAACATCATTGCTGATTAGGCAACACCTCTGACACATCCATCAAACGACTGCACACTGTTTCACACCGTTTTGACAAAACATGTCGTTCAACCTGGAAACCATAACAAAATGGCGCACCAATGTTTTAAAGGCTGAACGCCACCCTGGCGGTGACTGATGTTTGCAGGGCATGCATCGACAGGTCATGGGTGTGTTGAGCCTCTTCTTATAGCCCTTTTTGCGTGCATGCTTGCAAGCTCTAAAGGCAGCGCAGCCAGTAGTGAAACACCACAATATCATCCACATAATTGTGTTAAAGCTGCTAGAGATATTTAGAAACTTCAAGACAGTGACCTCTGCAGATGAGATAAGGGAAGCGCAGCCATAGGCCTGACGTTTTAGCAAACTGTAACCAAGCCTTTGTGTTTTAGTCGTTTGATTCTTAGGCCCAATCCCATTTTTTATTTTTACCCCTACCCCTTGTTCTTGAGTGTCACCTTGACCCTTGAAACTGAGTTACAAGCTGTAGTGGTGGAAATCTTCCCTATGAAATGGGACAAACCTCAATATTACTTCATTAACAGCTACTAGCGCTGCTCTGTAGGCGACCCTGCCAGTCTGCAGTGATAGCAGAGGAGGATAAAGTTCAGCTCCTCACTGCTGGGCTTTAGTTACATTTAGGGAATGATATGCCTTCAAAGGTGGGGGTGGCAGTGGGGGGTGACAATTGTTTTTAAGTCTCACTTTGCCCCTAATTCTTTGATGATATGAAGCTGAAGTTTATGTCTATAGCTATATCTTGGCCAGCTGTATCTCGAAATTTCCTGTTCCACCTTAAATGGTGCAGTAGCTCTGACGCTTGAATGTAACTGCTGCACCATTTAAGGTGGAACAGGAAATTTAGCTAGCTAACTACCGACATCAGCATATTATTAGCGTTTTTATGCTTGTTATGAAGAAAAGGACCATAATACACTGAAACGACATTAAACTAATATAATACAGTGGTTATCGTAATTTCTTACAGAGAAAATTCTCACATTTGTGGGTTTCTTTGCTTGCTCGCGCAGCCATCTTGCCAGTTTTTCTTTTTTTCTCATAACACTCTGTTTGGAGTGTGACTCTGAAAAACCTCCGTTTGGAGGACCATGTAATCCTAACACTTCGCCCTACCCCTCTATCTCAACAAGAATCGGGACACCCTACCCCTAGACATGAACGCGCAAAATGGAAGGGCTAAGGGCTGAGT
Organism: Colossoma macropomum; assembly: GCF_904425465.1. Taxonomy (NCBI): domain Eukaryota; kingdom Metazoa; phylum Chordata; class Actinopteri; order Characiformes; family Serrasalmidae; genus Colossoma; species Colossoma macropomum. Next base: position 9,473,256 of record NW_023494795.1, on the reverse strand, counting down.
GGTAGGGGCGAGGGGAGACATGGGATTGGGCCTTAGTATAAACCTCTGAGCTAATTCAACTACAGTGTATTTATTATTATTATTATTATTATTATTATTATTATTATTATTATTATTCAGAAACAGAACACTATGCAGTCTATCTTGTCTTCTCTATCTAGTTTTAATGATTCTAGAGATATGTGAGTTGCCGATGGTCAATAACCAGTCAAATTTGAAAAAAGTAAAAAAAATTAAAGCCATAAAAGTTTCAGTTCTCTGTCTGATCAGCGTCTGCATCTTAAGGCCGCACAGTGTCTGTAACCATGGCAATGTAAACAACCTACAGCAGCAGCTTCTCCTTTTTTCATTTAATTTTTTCAGGTGTTATTTTCTGGGGCATGTCTGATTTGATGTACGATATTTGGTAACAGAGAAAATTCCGTTCAACTGGGAATGACAACCACGACAAAGCTGAAGCTAGCTTCTTCTTCGCCAGCTTCTCATTTGATTTTTCCACTCCACCTGAAATCGTGCAGTAGTTAGCTGCACCTGTACAGGCACTCAGAATCTAACTGCTGAACCATTTGAAGCAGAACAGATTATTGAAATGAGAAACTGGTGAATAGGAAGCTTGTGTATCTGTGGCCTGTCAGTGTGTTTAGTAGGATATCAGGTAGCTCACCAGGCAGGTGACCCTTCTGGCCACCCCAGTTAAACACACTGAGACAGGCTGCCCCCTTTTCTCTTAAAATGAATAGCGCCCTTTCATTGAGCTCTAAATGCTTGATATGCCACTGTATAAAACCTGTAAAGTTGTTTTTGGAAGGCAGCACAGTTTCATCCATTCATCAATTTTATAAAATAGCTTTAAAGGGCAGCTGATCACACTCACGCCTGAACTCTTATTGAATGCAGCTTTCAGTTGGGGATGTTTCAATTTTAAATCTTAAAGTTGGGTGCTATCTCTCTTTCTAAGCCAAGTATTAGAATGTAATTTTGAGATGTGAACGTTTTTAGCTGGAGATTTTAAATAAAATCACCAAATAAGTAACTGAATATATAAATAAATACATAAAAACAATTATTTTGTGTACATTGTGTTAATCTCTTGTATTAACAATCTAACATTTTTTTTTTTTGCAAAAGTAAAATAGATGAATGAATAAATAAATAAATAAATAAATAAATAAATAAATAAAAAAAACTCCACCTTTACCTGTAGGATGATGTCTGAAATATCAGGGAGTCCTTGTGAGTCCACCACACATATGTTCATCAGCAAAATGGCAACAAATGTGAGAAAGTAAGTTGAAGTTGGCCCTGTGAAAGTGAAGGTAAGAAATTTTCACATCACATCAATGTTTTAAGCGTGGATTCTGCTCCTCAGCCAAAGGGCCTATGTTTGATTTATCATATTTTTTTTCATTTTTTAATTTATTCAATATTTAATTTTTCCCTCATTTCAATAAAGTGTGAGTTTAAAAATAGGTTAAAATATAGTATTAAAATATATATTATTAAATTTATCTTTAAAACAATATTTTAATAAATAATAATTAAAAATATATTATTAAAAATATATTTTATAATATATATTATAATGGTGTTGATTTATGCTGTGTTGAATTTCTCTATCTGAAGTCAAAGCAGACCAAAGAAGGATGCAAGTAATAGTAATTCTACACTGTTCTACACTGAGTTGATAAATCTGGATTGAACTACATCCTTGAAAAATAACAGCTTAGGCCACTCACACATCATATTAAATACTTAAGGTTGTTTATCTGCATATTTCTTGCTATACATACCAATGTTGGATATCATGACTTTCAAAACAGTTTACTGAGCTCTCTTATAGTCTAGAACAGATCTGAAGCCATATGATCATAAGAATATAATAACAACTTGAAACTGAAATTATCACTATAATCATTTAGTAACACCTTACCTTTAGTGGCCATGCTGTGCTTTCTCTGTTATTGCTCCCTGGATTCAAGTTCTAGGGTGGTCTAGGGGGATCCCCTGGTGGACAATCTGACTATGACCTAAAACAAATTTGGCATAAATATAGAACTTGCTACACAGTACAAACAGCAGGAGAAACACAAAGGTTTCCTTAAATATATTGATAAATATAACTTACCATTTTCTTCCACAACCACAACAAGTAACTGAAACAGGAAAAAAAGAAAGAAATAATTTATCCCAGACATTAAAAAGTGCTTCACTGAATGAAACAAACAGCACTTCTTAAGCATTATTTGAACATCCGTAAACTCCAGACCCCATGTGTCAAACACAAGGCCCGAGGGCCAGATTAGGCCCGCCACACAATCTTATCCAGCCCGCAACAGTATTTTAATTTTCTATTAATATTAGCCCATTTCACTTTGTGCTGCACAACAGTACCCAGCATGCACTGCAACGTAATGTGCTCTGACTCTCCTACCCCAACAACAATGTATGGGACAGCAGTTACACCTCAATTCTACACAGTTCTGTGTAATTCTACACCAGTCGTATCACCAAAATGCATTTCAGCTTCGACTCAACCAACAAAAACACTTAGTGTCAGCTCAGCAGCTCAGGAATTGAGCCCAAGTCTTAATGAACATGCAGCAAAGAAAGGACGCCAGGTGTTCTAGTTCAAGCAGATAGGTAGGTTTAAAAGACTGAGCTCTGAACTTTTAAATTTTGAATATTTCAAGTGTCCATGTAATACTTCGAGGTCTACTAGAAGTGTCTGTATTTTACTGTTGACGTTTTTGAATAAACAATGGCCAGTTTGGGTTACAGCACAACATTAATTAAAAATGAAATAAAACATTTTTTCTCTGGCCAACAGATTTGATGAGATTTTTTAATATGGCCCTTTTACTGGTTGACTTTGACACCCCTGGTCTAAACTGAGGCTTCTATTGTGTTGGTTAGCCAGAAACCATTGTTTAAAAAGCTGCATATATGGTTGTCTAAGGGAAATATCAGCAAAACAGCAAACAGACAATGAGTACATATAATTAGTTTTATTCAGTTTAACTTGTACACAACATTCTCTTCTAGGCTGGATATTTTTTTCCATAGAAAAGTCAGAGCCAACTGCCGTCGCGTTTCCGTGGCAGCAGGTTTACTGATTGGTTCTGAACATGTTATCTTCATGTTAAAGTGACGTACGCATTAGTTAGTCATTACCAGTTAAGACATGACTTACGCATTAGTGGTGGTAAAAGGAAAGTTTGATACTAACTAGTGTTAACTAAGGACTTATTAAAGACTTTATGCCCAAACTCAAGTATAAACTTACACAAACCTGGTGTAAACAAGATGGTCTCCCATCCAAATACTAACCAGGCCCAACCCTGCTTAGCTTAGAGATCAGACAAGATCGGGCGTTCTCAGGGTTGTGTGGCCAAAAGTGAGAAACGCACTGAAAAGAGACACATTTAAAAAAGAGTAGACCAGATAATTAGACCAGTTTATCTTGTAAGGGTGATATAGAGATTTATTCGGTGCTGTAAAAGAGCCAATACAGAAATATTTAAAGGTGTTTGTGCTATTCGCTATGTGTTATTTTATTTCTCGGCCTATATAGTACATTTTCTCAGCAAACACACAAATTTTGTTCATATGACGGTATGGTGGTGAATTCATGTTGTCCTACTATAGAAAAAGAAGCCTGACCTGATTTCAAGAGCTTAATGCCCCTGTATGTCTCTGGACACAAACACAGTAGTAGTTAAAACAACCAGAGCTATAGTTCAGTCAATGAAGGTAATGCTGCTAAAATTAAGATGAACATACACACTTATGTGGACATTATCTGTTCGCTTAAGACCAAACCTGTTGATTTCACACTTATTTGGATGTATTTAGTTGAAGACTCTAGTATATTATATTAAGATAATGTACTGACAAGCATGTCATGGACACAATTTCCATTTCACTCTCAGTAGTTTTATTTATTTTAAACTATTTTTTAAATGTGACCGCTTAGTACTTGGATAGGAGACCACCTGAGAATACTATAAGCTTTTCAGTTCAATTTAACTTTAAATAATTTTCATTTTATTCTTTCATTCTTATCTTTCCATTTATTACTTTATCTTTAGATTTACTTTTCTGCACTACTAATATACAATTTTGATATTCTTACTAAGATAGAATAAGATAGGTTAGTATAAGATAAGATAGAATAAGATAAGTTAGCATAAGATAGTATAGAGAGAAAATAAGAAGCTATTTTAAGTTAGAATAAGTTAGTATAAGATAGGATAAATTAATGTAAGATAAGATAGAATAAGTGAGTATAAGATAAGATAGAATAAGATCAGTTAGGGTAAGATAAGACAGAATAAGTTAGTTCAAGATGGGATAAGATAAGCTAGTATGGTGGATATCCCACCATCTACAGTACATAATATCAAAAGATTCAGAGAATTTGAAGAAATCCCTGTATGCAAGGGACAAGGCTGATGGTATACATTGGATGCTCGTGATCTTCAGGCCCTCAGACGGCACTGCATTAAAAATAGGCATGATTCTGTACTGGAAATAACTGCATGGACTGAGAAACACTTCCAGAAATCATTGTCTGTGACCACAGTTCACCATGCAATCCATAAATGCAAGTTAAAGCTGTATCATGCAAAGAAGAAACCATATGTCAACATGATCCAGAAACACCTCCGTCTTCTCTGGGTCAAAGCTCATCTAAAATGGATGGCGGCAAAATGGAAAACTGTTCTGTGGTCAGATGAATCAAAATTTGAAATTCTTTTTGGAAACCATGGAAGCTGTGTCCTGCAGATTCAAGAGGAGCGAGACCATCCAGCTTGTTATCAGTACACAGTTCAAAAGCCTGCATCTCTGATAGTCTGGGGTTGCATTAGTGTCTATGGCGTGGGCAGCTTACACATCTGGAAAGGCACTATCAATGCTGAACAGTATATAGAGGTTTTAGAACAACACATGCTCCCATCCAGACGGCGTCTCTTTCAGGGAAGGCTTTGCATATTTCAGCAAGACAATGCTAAACCACATACTGCATCCATCACAACAGCATGGCTTCGCAGAAGAAGAGTCCAGGTGCTGAACTGGCCTGCAATCCAGACCTTTTACCAATAGAAAACATTTGGCGCATCATGAAACGAAACATCCGGCAAAGAAGACCCAGGACTGTTGAGCAGCTAAAATCCTACATCAGACAAGAACGGGAAAACATTCCTCTCCCAAAACTCCAGCAATTGGTCTCCTCACCTCCCAGACATTTACAGACTGTTGTTAAAAGAAGAGGGGATGCTACACAATGGTAAACACGGCCCTGTCCCAACTTTGAGATGCGTTGCTGCCATCAAGTTCTAAATGAGTTAATGTTTTTCTTTTTTTTGAAATGGTAAAATGTCTCACTTCAACATCTGATATGTGTTCTATGTTCTTTTGTGAATAAAATATGGCTCTATGAGATTTACAGATCATTGCATTGTTTTTATTTACATTTATTTACATTTTACACAGCGCAACTTTTTTGGAATTGGGGTTGTTTTTTTTTTTGCTGTCATTGTTTAAAAATGTCTGCCAGTATTTCATTTATTCATACATTTTTTATCTCAGTCAGCTGATACAGGTATGAATGATTGAACACAATTATCAGAAATCTGTGTGTGTGTGTATATTAATTTGTCCTGAATGCTGTGCTGTGCTGTATGAGCGTGCAGCGTGCTGTAAAGCATTTTGTAATGTTAAACACCTGCAAGGTTTTACAGCATGCCAACGCTTTACTAAATGCATAAAATTCCTCTAGATTCAACATCATAGTGTAACAAACTTAATGCTGCATTCATTGGAATTTTCTACTGTGTATGTACACCCTTTAGATGTGTGTGTGTGTGTAGCAGGGGACATACAGTTAGAGTTTCACAGGCACACTGGTCTGCAATATGTAACTCCTGGTCTGAAAACAAGTTCCACACCAGCTCTGGCTCTCCCTGACAACTTTTGGGTTATTACGTAATCTAACGCTTTGCCTCCACTTGTACTTTCACTTCCACTGTGCCAAAGCATAAATCTAAGTAAATGTAGAGAGCAAAGCATTTATAATGGTGAAACGCAGTGTCTCCACTGCCACTGTGTTAGTGCTTATTGTCCTGAGTGCAGTAATAGTTGGCAATAAAAAGTGTTTCACCATCATGAGACAGAAAATCCAGGATTAGATCAAACTAAGCTTAGAATTGTCTAGAAAAAAAAAAGAAATATTGTGACACAGTTGTGACACAGAGCCCTGGATTAAGAATGCTGAGTAGGTTATCTGTAATTTAAGTTGCAACTTATTAGAACCCTAAATGAGCATTTAATCATTACAAATATATGAATTAGCCAGTTATAAATGTACATAATTAAGACAGTTTGTGGAAGTCATTGTAATCGGGGTCTCTAATTTACAGTACATCAGCTAGTGAGCTATTTATTTATTTGGAATTCTGCTTTGTGTTATATCACTACTGAAGTTTGTGAAATTAAAATGTATTATTTGTTCTAAAAATGATTCTCTCTACTTTTATTTTTAAATCATTTACAGTGTCTAGGGGCATAGGTCTGAGAGAGGGCATAGGCAGAAGAAGGGCACCTAGAAAATCCTGCTTAGGGCCCCAAAAGTCTAGAGTTGGCCCTGCCTCAAATACATAAGCATGAGAAGGAGAAGTGTATTTTTCATTGTACCATGGACACGGCCCATAACCTCCACCTTCAGGCTTGTGCAGCAGTTTCATACATTTCACATGAGCATGATGTGTCTGATTTGTGCTTGAAACTGACCCAAAAGGCTTAGTACATCAGGCCCTCAGTCTCAAGGACTGAGACTTCTCTTGGCATGTATTGCGTAAGGGGTTGTTTCGCATTAGTTGGGAGTATTCACTTGTCCTGTCAGTCCTGTGAGACTGAAGCTTGAGTTGTCCCTGATTCTTGCTTGCTGACTAATGAAGCTGCCAAAGGCAACAAAGGGGGAAAGCCCAATAACACTGTTCCTGCAGACTGCAGAGTAACTTCTGGATTATGGGGGTGTGACAAGGCACCGCTGGCTCTATCATGGAAGTTTCTCTTGGCCAGAGTCTCCCATCCACCTCTCTGCAGTTTTGAATGTACTCTAATCAGTATGCTCATCGCTAACATACACATAAGTTTGTGTAAAGTAAATTCAGAGATTTGTTTTTTTAAACACTTTATACATGTTAGGAAATAATAAACATGTGAAAAGACTGTGAACTATGTACTACTGAATTGTGAAATTAGACTGTTAACTGTTTATCAATTTTGTGTTCAGGACTTTTTGGGCAGGCCTAAAATCATGGGTCAATGATGCAGTGGAGCCACACTTATCATGACCCCTCACCTAACACCAAAATGTTATAAAATGTAGAGGGCAGTGATTCTCCCAGCTTCACTTTACTTGGCTAGGTTGTGCTAGTCAGTAATACCTGTTGCTGACTTGCATAAATGGGAGAAAAAGGTACCATCCTGTCACAGACTGAAAGGAACAAGGTTGATTCTCGGGCAGGTCAGTGTCTTCTGGATTCTGGCTCTGGTTGCTCAAACATGTATGGCTGTACAAGTCCAGTAAAGCTGCTAGACGGAGTGAAATCTGTGTGTTTGTGTCGGCTAAAGTGCTGCTGTCATTTCAATCCAAGAGAGGTTTTGCTGCTCAACCTACCGAGCTAATGGATATGCTAATGCAAATCTGAGGTTGGCTTCCCATTCACCAGCTTCCTATTTGAATTTTCCTGTTCCACCTTAAATGGTGCAGCACTTACATTCTGGTGAATACAAGTCTTGAGAGAGGTTGTACCTTTCCCCCGATTGGGCATGGTTTCAGGGCCTTCAGCGGACACGCCCCCAGCATTTTAGAGTGGAGAATTTTTTCACGATTTTGAGACCTAATTTTATATACTAATTATATATAATTTGTTTAACCATTCAAGTTTGGCTGGGTGGTTAATAACACATTTGTCTGTGGTGTGACAAACACACGTATTTATTTATGCTTCAAACAGACTTTAATGTTTTGCTCAAATGTAGATGTTGCTTTGCACTGATGGAAGTATGTTGGAATAAATATTTATTTAGTCAGGTATTTATAAAGATAACATATAATATCTGAATATATAAATGTAATACAGTAAACACAGATGGGCCTTTAATGAGCAGTGGACTTGCATTAAAAAGACAGCAGCCAGACGTTTCCGTCTCTCATCGTCTGCACACATGTTCAACTCAGATTTCTGTTCAGTCAGTGCAAGTTTATTATTTCAAATAATATTCTCTGTTGATGTATTTTTAGTTACAGAAATTGCCTAGTTTGTATTTTTTCTTTCTCCTTCGAGAATTCAGTAAAGTGGATTTTCATATTCATAGCTGTGTCCACACTTATTATTTTTATTTGTGTTTAAATGCAATTTTTTTGTGCATTAAATTTATTAATTATGGCTGGTGTATGTGATTGTTTGCCGTCAAGAAAGCTGCAGTTGTGCCATCTGTTTTATCTCTCTGACGTCATCCTTGTGGAGAGGTGTGAACTGTTTTCCAGCCTGAACTCTGACATCCTCCTGACCCATATATTTTACTATCAAATCCTGCTTTTCTCATTCTCTTCAGTCACTTTGCTTCTACTTATTTACCTTTTCATTGAACTTTTTTATTTTATGACATACTATGAACTCAGTAAGTCCTTCCATCAGAATGTTCCATACTCACTAGACAGTGAAAATGATGGTGAAACATAATCAGTGTCACTTAATCACTTAATCAGTGTTCTCCCTCCTTAACCCTCAGCCACACTTCGTCAGAGTCTCTGGAGAATTTTCACCATCCCAGATCACCTCCATTAACATCTTTCTAACAATTTTCCACATTTCATTCACCTTCAAATCAGCATGACTCACTGTACTACCTACGCTTCCTCTTGACTCTACTGATGTTGGAAACTGTAATACTGGAAAACCCCTGTTAGTTAGTTTTAAAAGACTAGAACACACAGTCATGAGACACCTTCATCTTCACACTGAGCAGAGCAACCTCTTTTGGTGTTATTCTATATCCACGTCTTGAATGAGCTTGTTAACTTTAAAATATGACATCACTATATGCTTATTTCTACATTCACCAATATCTTCCTAAGTTTTTTTCTTAAATTTGTTCTTGAAAAAGGTCCTAAGAGAAAGTCTATGTCAGATTCATAAACCGCAGACTTGTTCGCACGTTTGTGCTCTTGAGTGTGTGTAGGTTCTGTTCTTACCTCAGAACAAATCCAAGTAAGAGAATATTGATCAATGTCAGAATCTGTGCAAGTGGGTTTTAAGAAGAAATGTCTTCCTAAGAATGGTTGTTAAATGAGGTCAGTTGTTTATTTTTATCATTGTTACTGTACTTTTTTTCCTTTATTAATCTACATTCTGATACTACGGGCCCTCAGTGACATTTAAAACAGACGTCTTCAAACAATCTCCTAAAACTACCTGCGCAGCTGTCCGTGAGAAGACTAATAAACGCTTCGATTGTTATTAATAGAAACCATGCCAAGCTACAAATGTCCTTACAACATTCTTTCTTTGTTGTTATAAGTACTCACTGATCTGTTATCTGCACTTATCTGGTAATATATCAGTAAGAGACGATCGCATGTGGGTTTTTTGTGTGAACAGAACAATGGCTGTTTTGCTTTAAACACACCATACAGCAGAAGAGAAGCAGAATAGACCAAAGATATGAAGTGTTTAGGGATGAGGATGAGTTTAAAGTCAGTTATGTGACTTTTTTGCTGTCGCCCTCATGGTGACAAATTAGTTTAACAGCAGACAAGCAGTCAGATGAGACTGAAATAGCACAATATCAGTGGATGTTTCCCCTTTTGTCCCTAACTGACAGAACAACATACTGATAGGAGGTTTTATATAGCATAGAAACAGAGGTTAACAGGTCAGAGACACACCGAGATGGCTAACCAGTTCCTGGGAATAAGGTTTTAAACTAAAGCATTTACTGTAACACTGCAACATACAAAGTTATTAATATGTACCTTGAATAGACTGTCAGTATAGTGGGCAACTCTCATACGATGTCACATAAACACACGGATAGTTTATAATAAACTGTTTCTTCATCACACCTACATCCCAAAAGTCATCTCTGATGTTTGACTCAAAGTAATTAGTTTCAGTGTGATGACTGATTCCAACAAGTGGAACAAGTAGGAAACGCCTTTGTCCATTACTTTGTCCTGAAAGCAGTGCTCATCAAGTTGATCACTACATAAGTATGCGACCACTCCACAATTTGCTGGCTACTGCTGAGACTGTGACTGAATTCAAGGCATATGAAAAATTTCATTCATAAAACTCAAAAAAAAAACCCCAAAAAAAACACCTCAATCCAAAAATGTTTAAATATATTGAAACAACAGCCTGAAATTGAACTAATGACAGCAGTACACTATTCTCATACACTTTCCATTCAACACATTAGCCCATTCAAGGCAAGAGTAAAGAAATAAACCATGCTGTCCATGCTCAATAAACCTCAAATAAACACATATAATATACTGACAAATAAAGTATAAATACATACAGTATCTGACTCTTTAGAGGAAGAATAGGTCTGTCAGTCTTACCTTGTTTCAATCCAAGCCCAACTGTTCTAATTTGACGCTGATGATCAGTTCGTAGCAGGTATGTACAGTTGTGGATCTCACTTGCAGAACTAGTTTAGATTATTCATCTGCTTCCCTATTCCTCTTCAATTAACGTCACTGGTTCATAAGCATTATGCCTGTATCATAGTTTCAACCATGTCTTATTAAATATGTTTTGTATTTATTTTTTATATAAAATCAAGAGAGCCTGTGATTGTTTTATTGATATGGATTTCTTAATCTTTTATTAAATTAAATCAGTTGATATTAGAATCTCTAGCCAAGAAATGTATTGTGCTTTTGTGGTCAGCTCCTCAGCTTCCATCCATTATTTTTTGGTTGTCCCAGGTTCCAGCAGGAGTTCCATTAGACCAAGTGACGTGCAATTTAAATCAGAAAATATCTCTCCTTGAAGAACAGTCCTGCACTGCCTTTTTCAATTGGTAACTCCAAAATCATGCCAAAAAGGTTGGGACACAAGGTAAAGTGCTAATAAAAACTGAAAACAGATGTGCCTGAAAAAGACGGCGTCTAGAATGTGGCATATGTTGCTCTAAAATGTGTTCAGCATTAAAGTCACCTTCACAGATATGCAAGTTGCCAACTAATAACCCCGCCCATACCATGACAGACCCTGGCTTTTGAACTATATGCTGGCAACAATCTGGATGATCCTTTTTTCTTTCGTTCAGAGAACACATCGTCCATTATTTCCATGAACAGACCACAATACACTTTTCTACTGTGCAGCAATCACTTTCAGTTGAGCTTGAGCCCAGAGAAGTTGGCAGCATTTCTGGACACTGTTGACACTGTTGAGTTATGCTGTATATAGCACAGTCCTAACTTGCATTTGTGGATTCAGTGACAGACCATGTTCATTGATGACTTTTTTAAAGCATTGAGCCCATGTGGTAGTATCATCACAGAAACATACCGTGTTTTAATGAAGGTCATCGACATTCCGCTGTGGTTTTTGGTCTTTTCGTTTACGCATACAGATTTCTCCAGAATCCCTGAAGATTTTAAGCACAGTAGAGCGTGAGATACCTAAAACCCTTGTAATCTCAGACTGAGGAACATCATTTTTAAACTGCTGCATTTTTGGCTGATGCATTTTTGGCAAAGTGGCGAGCTTAAGAAGTCAATAAGAAAAAACATTATATATCTTGTCTTTGTATTGATTATATTCAAATACAGGTTTAAAATAACTAATCAAGTGTGCTGATGAAGGTATTTAACAAATACACACAAAGTCTAAATTTTCCAGAGAAGTCAGGATCCAAACCTATGTTCTTTTAACTGTATTAAAAAAAAAAATGTAATGTATTCATTATAATTGTCTTCATTGTTTCTTGGGAACTTATTTACTTTGCTATTTTTTATGACTTCCTCAGACTTTTACACAGAACTCTATATGTGTGTTAATGCTGATAGTACTAAAATAATTGAGTGATTCAATGATGGGGATGCATTTTAGCCATTGCAACTCTCAAAAATAAAACCTTATTTTTCAGTCTATGGGAACGTATTCAACCATTTCAAAAACCATGTTAATTCATCTCAGGAAGGCATGTTTTTACATGTTGTCTTTGCTGATAATGGCTTAAATGAGTTACAGGGTTGAAAGTTGAGTTTTTACATATAGAATTAACTAATACACAAAAATTCATGTGTTTTTAATGTGTTTGAATTAATGTGTTTAATTAATTAATGCTAATGACATGAATTTATTTTTTTAATAAATTATTTACAATTCACTCAATTTTGGTAACAGGCTTTACTTTCAAAGCTACCCTCTCAGTCAATATCACCTTAGAAAAAGATGAAATAATAATGAGAGGGCTTGTATTTCTTCTCCGTGATCTTGAGGAAATTCCGATGAGGTAACTTCACTGTTGCACATGTGACATGTGGAATATTCTAGATATTCGCTAACAGAGTGGTTGAATGTTGCTGGACACTAAAATGCATTTTAGTGCATTTTAGTCCATTTTTCAAAACTTATAATGAAAGACTCATAAACAGTACGTTTCAAGCATGTTAAATGGATTCACATATTGATAGAAAGATTGATTTCTAAAGCATTTTAATAAGTATATTTCAGGGGTAAAGTGTAGGTGGGGTGCTGCAGTTATCTAGGTGTAGATTTGATTCTGTGAGCTGTAGTTTGTAAGTTTTATCCATGTTTTAAGTTATTTATCTGAAACTTGCACATAGGTTGTTGCAAAGGACCCTTTATCTATGTTTACTTAACATATATATTGTAACGATAATATCAGTGGGACACAAATGGCACCCCAATCATGTAATCAAACACATAATTGTGATAAATTGCATTTTTGTGTCTAGTTAAATGAATAAAAAATCTAAAAGCAGTGCATTTTGTTATAGCTATGAATGGACAGAATAAGTTTCATCTAAATGAATGTTATTTTCAGTAATTTAATAAATCATGAATAATACACGATTTATCATGAAATTCATGTTATTTCCATAGAGCACAGTTTCCAGTTTGCATCTCCTATACATACATATATATATATATATATATATATATATATATATATGAAATGTTGTGATATTGTAGTTGTAGGAGTGTAAACACACAACAAACATTCATATTTTAATGCCAGATGTTGAAACTATCGTTGAAAGCCTTGGCCAGATACCACATCATATGGTACATTTAAAAAGATGGTTCTTAAGGGTTCTTTAGTAAAGAAAATAGTTCCATAAACATTCAAAGAACCCTTAGCATGATTAAAGCGTTCTTTGCATCATGAAAGGTTCTTCGGATTGATGGAGAATGTGCTGTTGATGGTTCTATATAGAACCTTTTTTTCTGCTATTGTTATGATGTCAAGCTTGTAACAGCAGATTAACCCTTCTGGGGACTGGAGAGCCAATATGGGCTATACAGTAGGGCAGTCTTGCTTGCATGAGTGCCCAGCTTGAAGATAAATAATAATTCACTGTCATATGTACCATCCTGGAAATTTTATTACACAAGTTTGCTTAAAATAGATGATGAGTGCCCCTCAGCACCACAGCTTGGTGAGTAATTGCTGTGTCTCTTTACTAGTTGTGTTGTTCAAGGCACTTGCTAACATTGCCAATGTTTACATGGGCTGAGGAGGAAGAATTAAGCCTGGTGGACATTTGCTAATCCAAAATGAAGCACAACATGTGTTCACTTCTTTAGTCTTTTTTTTTTAATGGGATGTGTAATTACATGTCGAGCTTCCCGCCCCTAGCAGTACTCATACAGATCCGCTCCACTTCTTCTCTGCTTCGCAAAACTTGTCATGGGCGGGTCCTCACGGTTCAGAGGCAGATTTTTTTGTGTACTACATCCTGTCTAAACCCAGCTGCTTTCACACTGAACACATAAAAATCACAGGTGCACATTTAAACGCATTATTTCCAATGGGATGCGTGGCACAGTCATGTATTTTGGCTGCGCAGAGCTGAGCAGTGTACACAGTTGAAACGCTGATGTAGTTCATTGTACTGATGTAGTTCACTTGTGCCTATTAGCTTATATTCATAATCAGTGTCGTCTTGCATTGCTTATGACTGACTGCAAAATGTATATATTTGTGTTTGCTTTCTGTTTCACTTTCTGGCTCATTCTTAGATCATGAGACTCATTTTTATACAGGCCTGTAGATCATCTGCTGTTGTTTTTGATTTTGTCTTCTGCCCTGATGAGGCCAGTTAGGCTGGAACACTGGCATATTGATTCTTACCCCTGACATGTCTCATTAAATTGTGGTGCACAACAAAAGACGGTGTATTTCTTTTCAGCTGTGCTTTAAGTTAAGCACACTATCATTCCAAGCATTACCCACCAGCCTGGCCTGTTTTTAAAGGGCTTGTCTCTGTATTGGAACCCTGCCATTTCCTTTCCTGCTAATAATTCCTCACTTTGTGACTATGACAATGTTACGAAATGACTGACGTTACCACAGTCACAACAATGACCAGCATCTACTGGTTAAATTATTTTGGTGCGTCATTTGTATTTCATTGAAACACCAAGAAACAGAGCAGCAACAATATAAGGAACTATTATTTACTTACGATTTCTCTTGTTTTTTAGGGCGTTCCTGTATCACCAAACCACAAACCACACCAAAAATCTGGAGCAAAACTGTGCCAACTCACAGTAGTTGACTCATGATAGTTTGAAAACCATACACATTGGTTTTTTTAAAAAAGAGATGGGATGTTTTGAGCTTTCTTGCTGAAGACATAAGACATAATCTGAAAAGCCTCACATCTTTTAACCAGCCAATCCATACTAAAAGAATGGGCTCTGTGTTGTTTGAAAAATTAGTGTACACAAATACTTCTGTAGCTCCAAAATGAATCAGAGGAGCTTATTGATAAGCTTATGGATACCTCTCAAGTCTCACACGTTTCCCATAGTCTCCTGCATTGGAACCAAATCTCACAGACCTGAGACTGTGCATGTGTTAGTATGTATAGTACAGAGTTGGTTACCATATCAGAGCTGATTAATGAGTAGGCTGGCCTCTTCCTATTTCCCCCGTTATATCAAAAACAGCACTGCAAAACTTACCTGTACATTTCTTTTTTTTTTTCGACAGCAAACGGGTGTTGGTCAGCAGAACGCTGGCATTACTGCTAATAAGTACTGATTGGTTGGCAAGCGGAGCAGCTCATTGGTTGTTAGCACTCACAGATGTCATGAACGTACATGAGACGCCGTTTAAAACTCCTATAACTCGAGTTCAAAAGCTCTAATAAAATAAACAGCGGTGTTAAAATGTTTTATGCTATTCTGTATTCAGGAAATTAATGTGTTATTTAATATTAAATATGTTGAAGCATTTATAAACTATGATTTTGCTCAAATGCTCCATATTAACCCATTCATTTTGAACTCGCTCGGGAGCGCCCTCTAGTGTTTGAGAAATGTGGAAGACATTACAGAGCGGTAATTCTCCTCTCTTTGTGAATATCTCTGTAAAACCATTAGAGACAAGTGAGTGAAAAGCAATTTTGTCCAACAAGAAAGCATTTTTCTTACTTTTACAGGTAAGTTATGCGTACGTGTACTGGATTATATACACAGCGTGCATCACAGATATAGTGTTTACACATGGTATTACCTAGTTGTCTGAGTGTTGAGTGTTATACTAGGGTATCTTTTTAGACTAATGTGTAAAACATGCAGCTGTACTGTGGTAAAACAGAACAGATTTTCAGATGCTGTTATTATGAAATCGATGTACTTTATCTTTATTTGGTTTGGTGCTTAATTATTTGCAGCAAACCTTTTTGGTTTTCAGAGTAGTAAGGAGTTTGTGCTTCTCAGAACCATTGTGTGTGGTTCTACTAATATTGTGGCGTCAGGGACGTCTGTTCTGTTTGGTTAAACTGAGAAAGGTGTACATGTTGATTTTAGACTGTTTGGTTTATTTTATTCCTCCTCGCAAAAACAGTCTTATGTCAGTTTTAGCAGTTTGTCAGCTGACCATGAGCAGAGGAAAAATGCGTTTGTTGCAGTTATTAAAGGAATAAACTTTGTCATAAGGAGGAAAAGAACCTCTCTGTCTGCATTTCACTGCCACTGACTAACGTTACACTGAATGAGGTTCATCGTTTAAAGTTGGTGCTACAGCCGCTTTCAGAGGAACAGTTTTCATTTTCTTCCTATCAGCATCTGACAGAGCGGGTGCTTGGGAGGAGATGTTTGTTCACTGGAGCCGGTGGTTGTGTGAAACGTCTACAGTGGCGCTATGGACCCTGATAACCTGGCACGCCTTAGCTTTTTGCCTGTAACTTTATTGTTAGCAAGCTGTTTCAATATCTCCAGTTAACATGAACTCAAGCAAATGCTAACTTGGCATTTTGGTCATAAATATTTTCACCTATCCATCAATTTATCACTCTGTAGACGTTAGCTGACGTTACTGTACACTAATAGCTGTGAAGGATTGTTTCCACGAATCATTTATATCCTTTATTTAGTTTGGACTCCCACAGTGTTGTGCTATGCTACAATATGAATATCTCCGTAATGTCATTAGCTTTTTTTCCGTTTTACAGATGTTTGTGGAACAACAGAATCAGTATGTATTGGCTCCTCCTCATTTTCAGTGTGAAAAAAGATGTCAGTGTAAGTGATCGATTCTATTCTGAATAAGGTAGGTAGAAAAAGGCAAGGTAACATACGACATCAAAAAACAATTAACTCAAGACCTGACAGATAGAAACAGGCAAATACAAGGGCTGCTTACACAACATGATGAAGCTGACACAGATGGACAAGATGATCAGAGGATGGAGCTACAGAAAAAAACTCAGGCGACTTTGATTGACACAATACTCCAGAGCGCTGTGCCTCAGGAGGATCTTGTGACAAAAGAAAAAAGCTTAACACATAAATCCTGATAAATTCAGATGTTGAAGAAAGCCTTTATTACCTTAATCGTCATTCATTAGTACATGCATTAGTTAAATGTTGAGTAATTTTGTGGTTGTTAATATATGACTTATTCATCTGTTCCTGATTAATGACTCATCTCCTCTGATTAATTACTCATTAATGAAAGCCTTAATTACTGGCAGATCATGTATGCTTGCTATAAAGTGTTACCTATTTGTTGTTATTCTTTCAGCCAGGCAGAATCTTGAAAAGTCAGATAAGCGTAGTTTCCTCATTGTCAGCGTATCATGCTGAGCTGCTTGTGTTTTTAATAATGTTTTTCTGCCAGCAGGGGAAAATCTAGAGAAAATGATAGAGATAAGAGTAGTTTCCTCATTGTCAGCATCCCTTTTGACTAAGCTGGCAGGCGGTGCTGAGGAGGGTTGGATCACTTTTTGTTTTAGCATGTATGCCCTACTGTTTGTTTACACTTTGCCTGTCAGTCTGTGATATGAGATACCCATAAAACAGTAGAATAGATTCCTGGTTAATAAGTAAAATACTGAGAGTTCCACTGTTACAGCCTGTCCTCAAAGTGCTTAAGCACCTGCCACTTCACCCTCTGACTGTACAAGAGCCCTCTTCATTGGTGTGTATAATTAATGATCAATTTAGGTGAGATTTAGGTCAGCCTCACCCTGGGAATGGAGCTTGTGGCTCGGGCTTGGCTGGGGTTCTATGTGATTTATTGCTCTTGGGAACTTGCTTTTGTGCAGTACTAACCACCTGTGGTAACTCCGACCAGTCATGTGTCACCATAGTGCTCATTCAAAAGTACACCACTGATGAAATTGTAATGGCGGTCAAAGAAAGAGTAGAGTGACGCCATTAATTTGCAGGCAGAAAGGCACATAACAACACACTGTAACTGTGGGGCAGGTCAGAGTGTATGGCGTGTTCGTTGTGATGCTCTGTGTGTTGGGGAGTGGGTTTAGTTGGGGGTTTTGTGTGTGGCGGGGGGTCGCCGACAGTGTCCCGTTTTGAAACTGTGACGGGGTGGTTGCTGTGTCTTGGGCAGTTTGGGGTCGCTTACAGTGGGGAGGTCACATGCATTCTGCTCCGCTCTTTTGTGGAATGAGTAAAAGTAGCCATTGCTGCGCTTAGAAATTAGGTGGCAGTACATCAACAGTACATCAACTTTCTTTTTCACATCACAGAGCTGCGGGCTTTGTACAACTGTGTTAACTTCATCTATTGGTCCCATTACATCCACTAGCAGCCATAAAGTGAAAAAAAAGAAATGTTCTCCAGTTGCTTTAGGTCGCCGCTGCTGCTGGGGCCAATATCACCACTTGATTTTTCCATGAAGTCTCTCAGATTCATCAAACTGTCATAGATCTGGGGCCGTATTACAGAAACATCCTCTTTTTGTCTTAACCCAAGATCTGACAGGTCAAGATAAGATTTTTCACTAATTCGTATTACAGAAGCAAATCTGATCTTAATTTAAGTATCTTGTCTTTTCTTACAGCATCTTATCTCAAGTTTGGAAGTCGACAATCAACTGTCATATTTGTTACCTAGCAACTGACCATACGCGCACAGCTAAAACGTAAACATGTAATCAAATTAGTTATCCAGGCAGCTAACATTAGCTACTGTTACTGAGGTAAAATAAGGTCAAATAAAACTGAAGTATGATAAACTGAAAGTTAACAATAATGTTTTAGCGCTTTGTGCTGTTTATCAGAGTCGCCACTCCGCAGTTTCAGTTTCATTTCCCAATCATTTACTCCTCCTAATAAACAGACACCCGTTCAGCTCTGTCTCCTCATTATTCACCACCAACACTGTAATATTGTATCTAACAAGTTTTTATCAAACATTAACACCCAAAGGTAATAAGAGGGGATGGTGGAGATCGAGTCTGCAGTGTCTGGGGCTTTTAAACGCTGTTAGAAAAAAACCTCACAAGTCAAAGCACTGTTTTCAATGTAGGTAAATGTGGCGTCATTATGCTACTTATAGTGAACTGTGCTGCCTCTTACTGCACAAAACAACAGAAAAAGACACTCTGGGGTTTATCTTAAAGTTAAGAAAATATATATGATATTTTGGCAACTTAGGATGTTTCTGTAATACCGTTTCCTTATCTGGAAATAAGATTATAGACCTAAGATCTGTTGTTCTGTAATGGCTTCTGTCCTAACTTCAGTCTTAAGTTGCCATGACAACAAAGCAGATAAGATATGATCTCAGACTTAAGAAATTTTCTGTAATATGGCCCCTGGAGCACAGAGTTAACAGAGAGGTGCACACAGACATATTTGCCACCCTGTCAAAACATTAGCCTCTGCAGTCAAACCACAAAAAGCCTAATCCTGTTAACCTCTTAAATGGCCAGGTCCTGCGAGCAGACCCAAAGTTTTATTACACACTTCTATCACCTAAAAGTACACTGAAGTCCCAAAAGGTACTGAATAATAAGCCTATATAAGTTTGTAACAAGCCTGGGATTTTAAGGGGTTAATGCTTCGTTTTAAACACAAAAGAAAGTGGAAGCAGAGGTGCACTCAACTTCATAAAATCCCACAGAATCTCATCTTCTATTACAGAGAAAATCCAGTATATTAAATATTATATTTTGAACTTCATGTGACAAGTATTTGAACTTTTCTTTTAGGCCAGCTAGCAAGAGACTCGGTGTCCCCTGAATGCAGCTGTATCAGCTGTGTGAAACTGGAATAAACATCGCTGTGTCCAAGGATGGCTTGACCCTGCCACACTAGCAACTGCAGTGAAGTGACAACTGCAAGGAGAGCATCCTAGCTTGACACATGTCCTTTGTTTTTTTATCTAAAAGGTCTCATTCATCCCTCGTATGATACTCATGTAGTTGACTGTTGTTGCCTTGTTGTGACACTAATTTTTATGAGCTCTATCCTTTTTAGGTCCATTTTTCCAATTTGCAAAACCACCAGATATAAACGTTCTTTTGCTGTTTGTCAAAAATGTTAGCAGTTTTTCACTCATCACATGCTTGAAATATCGTACAGAGAGATTTCCCACTCAAATGGTTGAACATAAGCCAGGTGTACATTTCAGTCTACTCATTCCTGAAGTATCTCGATGAACCAGTATCTGTCCCTGCTCGTTTGTCATGGTCTGGAGTACCATGTTCACGAACATTCTCCTCATCCATGTCACTTGCTTTGCCTTTGTCATTGGAATGAATGTTACTGCCACTGCTGCCCTCGGTCTTGTACTGGGGCAGTATTTAAATTTATGGTGGTGTGGATTCCTGCTGTCAGTCAAGGACATGGGTCAATGCTTACATAGGATCAGTTCAGCCTAATTGCGACAATTAACCTACTTGCCCATTTTGGTTTAAAGTTACCAAATTAACCTGAATTAACCAGCTAGCTATCATTGGTCAGAAGGTAGTGTGAAAATATGAACAAGAATCATGGGAGAGAGTTTTAAAATGATTAACTAAATTCATTTCTGTTGCATTACCATACATTTTTGTTAGGGTTTAGTGATTATGTAATATACGTAATTGAAAATAATGGGACTATATTTTTTATATATTTTTTTTAATATACTATATAAAAGTATATTTTATATACTTTTATATATTTTTTGTGTATCTGAAGTATTTCCATTTTGGGTGACTTTTTACTTTCACTCCACTACATTTCAAAGTCAAATATCTCACTTTTTACTCCACTACATTATGAGAAATGTGTCATTTCGTTTGGTTTATGTGTGTATAAAAATGTAACACAGCGCACTTTGTTTTTAGCTTGTTTTGACCTGTTGGTCATACCGACCCAGTGCAGCACACGGTTCAACGTCAGTGCAGCATAAAATTGTGGGAGTGTCTATTCAACATAAATGATGAACTAACCTAACTTTGTGTAAATAGACCACAATATAGAAATATGTACACATATGCAGTTGTGACTGACGTGTCTTTTTCTGAATTTATACAGTTTCATTTTATAGTAAACTTGTTTTGGCTAGTTTATGTTTATGAACAGAGACC
Organism: Colossoma macropomum; assembly: GCF_904425465.1. Lineage (NCBI taxonomy): Eukaryota > Metazoa > Chordata > Actinopteri > Characiformes > Serrasalmidae > Colossoma > Colossoma macropomum. The sequence goes on along the minus strand of NW_023494795.1, from coordinate 9,452,154 downwards.
TACAGATGCAGTTTAGTAAAGGAAACTCATTTTTAAATCTGAGTTTAAAGTTTTTATTAAACTTAAACTTGTAACTAAGTTGCAAATAAATCTTAAACTGAAACTTTGCTTGTTTACAAAAAGTTATTTCAGAGCCACTCAGTTCTACCTAAAGGAAACTGTTTACCTTCAGTGATTTGTGCTTATGATAATTTTAATAGACATCAGCGTCACTAATTAATGACATTCTATTAAAAGACTGGTTTACCAAGAGTGACACTGGAGTATTTTCACCTAAAATGAGCTGATGAAGCAGAGTCTTGTTATAAAAATGATAATAGGACATTAGAGCCATAATTAATCTCTTTGTACTTTTACTTTCGATACTTAAGTACATTTGAAGGCAAATACTTTTGTACTTTTACTCAAGTGGAGGTCTAAAGGGAGGAACTTCTACTTTTACTGGAGTAATATTTTACCTTGGGTATCTCTACTTCAACTCAAGTACATGATTTGTGTACTTCGTCCACCACTGGCTAGATCTAATCTAGGAGTAACAGTAGCTCAGCCATGAAGCATGAAAACCACACAAACGCACAGAGTGGGGATGCTGAGTAATGAAGCATGTAGCACATAAAAATCACCTATGCTCTGTTGCATGACTCACTACAGAGTTCCAAACTGCCTCTGGAAGCAACATCAGCACAAGAACTGTGCATTGGGAGCTTCATGAAATGGGTTTCTGTGGCTGAGCAGGAGCACATAAGCCTAAGATCACTATACACAATGCCAATCATCAGCCAGAGTGGTGTAAAGTCTGCTGCCACTGGACTCTGGAGCAGTGGAAATGTTTTTTCTGGAGTGATGAATCATGCCTCATTGTCAGTCTGATGGATCAATTTGGGTTTGGTGGATACCAGGAGAAGCTGCCTACCAGAATGCATAGTGCCAACTATAAAGCAGCAGCAACAAAGAACTTTAAAATCATTTCTAGAGGAGTAGCCAGGATTAGGGAGGTGTAATTACTTCTACCGACAGCCTTTGACATGCAATGCAATTTGCAATGTATTCTGAACTCATTCTAAGGAAAAACTTACAACAAATAGATGTAAAAGTAAAACACATGTATACAATTTCTAACCTGCTTCCTTTGTGATTATTTCAAAAGCATGTTTTAAAGCTCTTTATGACTGAGCAGCTGTCAAAAAGACATGATCAGGCAGGTTTGGGAGAGGAGTCTTCAGCACAAAGAACAGTGTTGCGCCACTGGCTCCAGCTGCTCGCTTATAGGTTAGTCTGCTGCTGTTTTGCCTTTCTAGATTAGTGGCTTTATTGCTTTTTTTTCCAGTTTTGTTCATGCCTTCCAGATAGTCACCTAGCCTGTCTGGGTTGTTTATTCTAAGTAATTATAGTTGTCTAATTGTTTGCATATTTTTTATGAACATGCAATTATTCTTCTTCCTAATGAAACACATGAATCTTTTTCATAAATCTTTTAATGGCTCTGATCCAGTTTTCTGCTTCAGGTCATGTCAGAGCAGTTGGTAACACTTTACTGTATCCAGAGAATTCTACCCTTTCTAACTCAAGAGGCCACCCAGGTGCTCGGTTAGTCTCCTGTCATCTCAAGGCTTGACTACAGCAACTCGCTCTTGGCTGGTCTTCCAATGTGGCCATCAGGCCTCTGCAACTCATCCAGAATGCAGCAGCACAGCTCGTCTTCAATCTTCCTAAGCTCAGTCACGTCACTCCACTGCTGCGCTACCTTCACTGGCTTCCTGTAGCTGCACGCATCAGATTTAAAACCCTGATGCTTACAAAGCCAAAAAGCCTCCTTCCTGACGGCAATGGTCAAATCTCTTCAAGCTTCGAGTACAGCTTGGCTTGACCCTCCATCCTTCAAGATGCGTGGAAGACAAGCATCAAGACTTTTCTCTGTCCTGGCACCCAGATGGTGGAACAAACTCCCACTGGGCTGGAATGCAAACATAACACTCACTTAAGTGGCCAAAGGAAATATACATAAATTACAACAGAGTATCGTCATCAGAACCTTCACAACAAAACTACAGTACAGTAGATTTTTATTTTATTGTTGCCACAAAATGTCAAAGCTTCACCAGCCTCACTTCACATACACTGAGCTACAAAGTCAGCTCATAAGAACAGTCATAACAGGCTGCCATTTCCCCAGAAAGTGTTATGACACAAACTAATGTCAGAGAAGACCTGTCACTTTATATATGTGTTATGTCGACTTTGAAGTTGACAAAGGCAGCCTTGATGACAACTGCCACGTATTGGAACAGGCCTTTATAAATGTTCATGTAGGCTTATGCCAGCTGTCATGAAAGGCTTATGTCACTGTTGTGTAGCCTTATGAACTTGACTAACCGTAAAGCGTTGCTGAGCCACATTATGATTCAAATGTGAAATTTTACTTTGTTTCTTTTTTGTTATGCAAACACATCATACATTAGTATGACAGCTCAAGAGCCAAGTTTGCATTAAAGTGGTGATACTGCACCTGTGGGTGTTTTCTGACTGGTGATACTCTGTGTGTTACAGCCTCACAAATGAATTATTTTGCTTTCATTTTCATTTACAAATTCAAGGTACTACAATGGGAGCCATGTTTGCCCCAGATTATACAAATTTGTTTACAGGTTTTTAACTCTATTGATAAAATCATGCTTGAACTTTTTTGGACACTCGGATCACTAGTCTGACTCATCTATGCCCACAGATGAAAACAGTTTGGTCCATGCCAAGAGTTTTCACGCTGTAGTGCTCGAGAGGACTTCTGATTGCCAAAGCTAGCACGTTAGACAAACATGTTCTAGGAACGCAAAAGCTAATTCATTCACAAAGGCAATTACTGTCAAATTCCAAGCCATTATCTATCAAGTCAGACTGCATTAAAGCTGGTGGAACATGCTGTGCCATACATTGGTTTCTTGATATTTCTAGTTCTCTTCTTTTCGTTCACTCCACAGCCATATGTTGGTACATGTAACAACAAAAGGAATGGTAAATGTAGTTGCTTATAATTCCTGTGGGGATTGTGCCCATAGATACCATGTTGGGTCCAGCCATGCACGTCAACGGCGCCGCCATTTTAGGGCAGTCAACATCGCTGCTGGACTGCATTCAGTACCATTACAGAGCAGCATTTTAATAAAAATACTGTCCAGAATTACACTATTTAAAGAATATTGCTCTCGGAAAGTGGGATAGGATTATATAACGGAGGGAACGCAGCAATCCACACTCATGTTAGTGTGATTCGTATTGTCTGTGTGATGTTTGTTTAGATATGGTCGTGTGGTTGGTGAAGCACAGAGAACCTGTTGATGTGATTGTTTTTCCTCTGGTTTTAAATGAAGCTTATTTCATTTAATAGTCTATTCAGGGGATCTTAACTTTATGTAGTAGTTATTTATTTACAATGATGGTTAATGCTGTGTAGCTGGGTAATTTACAGCATCCCTTATTCCACATCAGCCAGCTTCTTGTTTGAAGGTACCAGAAAGTGACTGCTGCACCATTTAAGGTGGAACGGGAAAACTCGAACAAGAAGCTGGCGAATAGGAAGCCAACTTTAGCTTCGTCCTTCTTACTGTGTTTTGGGGGTTTATGTTATTTTTATGTGTATTAAGATTAGAGGTGATTCACTCATTGATGGATTTGCTGATGTGTGTGATTGTGTTTCTCGCGCTAAACACGGTTTTTAACATCAGGTGCAGACTGAATATTTTCTGCTGGTCTGGACGGCTAATTATCACAATCAGTTATTAAAGAAATACAAGCTACCGAGAGCAGATCCGAGCAGCCTAGATTAATCTGTGTCTGAGGATTATTACAAAACAGATTTGGTGAAAATCGGTTGAGTAATAAGGAAGTTGTGGCTGATTTAATCCTGAGATTCATCGTCTCTCAATACAAGTGAATTTGTTTATAAGCAGATCTTGACCGCTCCACATCAATTTGGGCTTAACAAAGATTGTTTTGATTGTAAATGGACTGATGGTGTTATATATATTTGTAGCCATTAGGCATATTGGGATTCCATTTGTCAAAGAACCAAAGTGGTTCCAGTTTCTCTGGATCTTCATAGCTTGGAGGTCATTTTAACTGGAGGGGTTGTTCAGTGAGTGGCTTACTGACAGGCATTGATGGATGTAATTTATTTCTGTTCTGTTCCGTTCACTAACTCAGGGGTTCCTGACCCCACACTACACCCATTTTTGTAATTTGTCTTATCCACATGTGTGCGTTGTTTGCCAAGAGGGACAGCACAAGCAGAAGAAAGCTCAGGTCAGGGTGGCCCTCGGCCGATTTTATTACGTGTTTCAACGTAAACAGTGAACAAAAGAAATCAATAATTACATAACATGCGGTGCTGAACTTTGCCAGCTGCTGTCAGCACTTAGGAGAGCTGCCTTTCAACTTGACGGCTCGGAAACATGGGTCTAGTGGTAACCCCAGACCCACCATTGGCCACACCAGTACACCTGATTTCAACTCACTATCTAATTAATACGCTCCTTGTGGGCTAGGGCAGGTGTGTAGAATAGACCAGACACAAAAATGTGCAGAGTGTAGGGTCACCAGAACTGGGATTGGGAACCCCTGTGTTTACATTTTGCTAACTTTGTTGCTACTTTATGCTAACTAGTAATTGGATGGTAGGACATGCCACACCTCTGTGACTGAGTCCAGGTGTGATCAAGATTAGAGTTCTTGCATCTGTGTGCTTTCTACCACATCTTAGGCATGTTAGAGTTTAACTGTGTCGTTAAACTGTGTTCTGGAGAAGAGTTTAATAGCCAGCCATCAAGCTGGACAGCTTTCAATCCACTAAAGCTGGCAGATCTTACAGCATTTCCATATGAGAAATAACATTTATGTGAAGAACATACTTTGACTTTTATATGTGAGAATTACCACACAGTTTAAGGGACTATGTGCTGTGATCAGTACAGGTTGTGTACATGGTGTCAGTGGTGTATCGAGTCAATAAGGATTCGGCTGTGTAATTATTAGGCTGTTTCTCAGCTATCAAATCTCATCAAGGGGAACTGTGGTGCATGTTGGCGCACGATCAGCACAGATTAACAAAATGTTTAACAAGTGTGGTGACTGTGATGGTTCCGCTGCTGATCTGGTCCTCCTGGCACCAAACATACTTCTATAAAATAATTGTGCACACCATCATATTATTAGAAATAAATCAGGAGAAATGTGGGCTAGGCACGGCTCAGATAGCAGCAATTATCTATGTAGCTAACATAATTTTATATGAAGATAGTGACAGCTGCAGCTATGTTGTTTTAAGGGGAACTCTCTGGGCAAGGTATAGTTGGGATAAATGTTAGCTGAACAGACAGGTTGTGTCCACGATTGTTGTACGTAGTGGTATTACATGTAACTGCAGCCAATGATACCCCTCATTAAATAATCCTCATTAAATAATCCTCATTAACTAATCCAGCGTTTCAATCAGAGGATCTCATGGGAGTATGGTAGTTAAACACAACAACAACATTTATTTGTATAGCACTTTTTACAACTAATGTTGTCTCAAAGCAGCTTCACAGCAAAGCAGTTTATAGAAGGAAAGCAGTTTATGGAAGAGTTATCAAAAGCATAAAAAGAAAAATAGAAGAAAAATAAAAGGTAGTCCGTGTTTAAACATAAGGAACTAAATCTGGGTCCAAGCCCCACCATGACCAAGACAGTGGCGAGGAAAAACCCCGAGAGGAAACCAGGCTCAAGGGAGGAACCTATCCTTCTCTGGTCGACCCCGGATGAAGAGAGAAAGACAGAGCTAACGAGATTTTATGATAACATACAACAAAACACAATTAAAAAACATAATAAGCTGGTGCTACATTGAGAGGCTATCATTGTAGTAGCTAACAGCACCTAATGGTATTAACTAGATCGGATGATGTCAGGCCAGATCAGCTCGGTAGTGGTCAGCCATTGATCAGTCTGTACAGGCCTGCATTAAGTGGAATAAGCCTTTTGTGAAACACTGATGAAACCAGCTCTGGTTTTATCCTATTATGTGCACTTTACAGTTGAGCTATTCTTCTTCTTGAATTATTTCCTTTTGGTCTATTTGGCACTTTGTTTTGATGTGTAAATTTCAAAGGTACATCAACTCTATACCTGCATCTATGAGACTGCCATGTCTTTGACAATTAATTGCAAGTCATATCTGACATTTCTGCACTGTCTAGTGACATTAGTCAAACAGTTTGGTGAGACCTGGTTACCAGGCTCAGTAGGTGTGCTACAGACCCTGGCTGCTGAGCTAGAGCCCTGGGTCTTTTTGAAATGCCAAACTAGTGTTATTCGGAGAATTTTAACCCTTTCAACTCCTTGAGACCACCGATTCCAAAACGCACTTTGTCATATTCTTCATAAGTTTCATATTTCATAAGCTACATTCAAAAGGTGGGTGTCGTATGAGAGCTGGAACTGTCTTCTTTCCAGTCAAATAGATGGGTGATGTCATTTAAACCCTTATAATAAAAGAAGCTGAACTCACAATTTTTTTGTCTACTGAAAGTCGACCCATTTTCCACAAATCTGGGCTATAAACTATAAAGAGATGGCGTCTCTTCAGTGATCTGCTCTGTAAAAATTATTTTTATAAAATAATACAAATAGTATCTAAGATTTTTGGCTTTCAGCAGTAAAATGTAAGCATATAGCAATATGTGTGATCATAAAACACATGTTCTGTTAATTTGAGGGAAACTTTTATAAAAAATAAATAAATAAATGAATAAAAAATTTACATTTATTTCATGCAGTTACTGAATAATTTGCCTTACGATTTGCTCATGTAAATTCAGATGGAAAAAACAAAATATACCCTGGTCAATAAGAGGTTAAGCAAAACCACTGTAAAATATAACCACGATTTCTCTCACCAGCATGGATCAAAACTTGATTTTAAGTCTAACCAGCTCCTCCTCCTTTCTTTTTTTCTCTCTCCGAGCTTTACTTGTGATTGCGACATCGCAAAAACGAAAGCGGTCATGTTAACATTCTAAGGTATAACTATGCATATAATTAAAGAGCAGTTTTCAAACCATTTATCTTTCTGTGTTCTTTTCTTGATAAAGACAGGTTGCAGTCAGGTTGAAAATGTTACATTTATGAAGGCACAGTTGACAAAATCAGATAATCTAGTGTTGGTGGTTAGTTCTTTAATAGCGCTCAGCATTTGGTTAATAACTATATTGGCTGGAAGATTTAAAAAGCCAGCAGCTTAATCTACAAGCTCTGTTCCAGCCTCAAACTGGTAGTTAGGTTAAATCAACCATCGGCAACTTGATGATTACAAAAAGTAGTGAAGATAATTCATGCATAAACCAGTGATGTGTCAACCAGTGGAAACAGATTCTGTTAGCAGAGACAGACCACTGGGAACTGTAATTAATTCAAAAGAACCCATCTGGCAAGAAAGCATTCATAGAAAAATATAAATGATGATGAAGACCTAAAAGTAAAATTGGACTAAGTTTAACAGTGTAACAGTAGTTTATGTACATTAAATGTTTCAGTAGAATGGTACTAATAGAGCAAAACGTCACACAGGAAGATCTGATTTCACTCTCTAAAAATTTCATAAACATTCACAGGGCAACATCTAGGCACACCCCTGGGTGACATGAATCAGGTAGCTTGTAATGTTAAACATGTGATTGTATTACGAGAAGTCCCACCCTTAACAGAGCTCATCGGCTAACCATTCAAATCACTTTTGGAGAAGTTTAAACATAAAATATATGTATAATTTGTTGATATTTGCTTTGTCTAGCTTTAAACTATGATGTAGGACTGTGCTGCACTGTCTTTATTTTTGTTGTTGTTAGCCGTGTAGCCTTTTGCATGATAACTAACAAACTAATAGAGTAAAGTGATGAAGCTGTATCAGCATTAATGTATAATAGACTATTTTGACTAAAGGCCAGAAAATCCAAATGTTACAGTTTTGAAATGTTAAAGTTGTTAGTAATCTAAACTTTGTCCAAAGCTTTGTCTGCCATTTTATGGGGTTTGAAAATGGAATTGCATCAGGTCACAATGATTTCTGGGTAAGTTCTGCTGCTGAAGTGAACAACTGACCTTAAGATAGCCTCAGGGACTCAAGGGAAGATAACAGGGCCAAGTGGATGAGGCCTTGTTAAAACCGGTATTATAACAGGTGAATGTTCTCACACCAAGTTTCACTTTCAGAAATGTCAGTCTTTACGTCGGTAGTTGCTCAGCATCATTTTTCTTGCGTACACACCCTTCACACATATGGTTCCAGGAGTATCAGCTTAAGTAGCAAACAGGTGAGAGCCCCAAGTTCTGCCTCACACTTCTTACTTTCATCCAGCCCACAAACAGCCATGGAACGATGGCAATGACTTTGTCCCCATCTGGGGTGGGCGTGGCGGGCCCAAGCACAGAGCTCTTGGGTGTTTATTCAGTAACTTATTTGTTATTGTAGTGTGCAGAATATTTATTGGTATAAGTCAGTAAAGTGAAATAGATATGTTTGGTGTTACTTTGTGGTAAGAGTGGATGCCAGGTTCCAGTGGAGCTCTACCACTGCGCCACAAGGAGAAAGAGGTGGAAAACTGCTATGCTAGGTGGTGGGAAAAGAAATAGCGGGAATGACAAACAAAAGGGAAGCTTAAGACCAGCGACCAGGAACTTCTTTAAAAGGGGAAACTAAAAAGAACACAAAACCACCCTCAAGCTCAAGAGGGCATAAGGGTGAGTCCAGCTCACCAACCTCCCTTGAGATTGTCTTTTCCTTTCGATCTCATTCTTTTCTTTTGCCCGCTTCAGTGCTCTCTTTTACCTTTTGTTTACCTTCTGTTCTTTCTTTCTTTCTTTCTTTCTTTCTACCCACCTGGGCTGAAGTGCCGTACTGGTAACCCCTCTACAAAGGTGTAAACCTGAGCTGCCATTTCTGTGAGCTTTTATGCAGCGTTTCCCAGGTGCAACCCATCAGGCCTGATTATCGCTAGGGCTTCTGGGAGTTGGAGTTCTTGGAGTTCCTAGCAGCTCTCCTGGCACAATGCCCAGGCCCCCTTGTGTCGGCAGGTGTGGTAGCCTGACCCCTTACACTAGTCAGTGTTAAATGAAGACAAAATTTTAAGTCAGCCACATAATTGTAATCAAATTTGAATGAAACTGCAAACTAGAATATTTAGGAGTGTTTGTAATTTTGAGGAAGATTGTGTTGTACTGGCTATTTTTTTTTAACATTATTTCCTCCCACAGTCCAAAGACATGCAGTCAGGCCAATTGGACATGCTAAACTGCCCCTGGGTGTGAATTGGAGTGATTGTGTGTGGATGTATATGTCTTTCTGTCCACCCTGCGATGGACTGGCGACCTGTCCAGAGTGTATCCTGCCCAATGACAGCTGGGATAGGCTCCAGTATTCCCCCACAACCCAGGAGGATAAGCGGTTTAGATGATGATGATGTGTGTGTGTGTGTGTGTGTGTGTGTGTGTGTGTGTGTGTGTGTGTACTAACATTATTATTTTAAATCTACCAGAAGTGGTCTAGATCTGTTTTAAGACATATGGACCAAAAAAGCCTGCATTCACGTAGGACACTTTTGGTTCTCAGTGCAGTTGCCCAGTGTCAGTGTATAGGCAGCTTTCTGCCCGTGGGCCAGCAGTACCATATCAGAATCAGAACCAGATTTATTGGCCAAGTATACTGACATACACAAGGAATTTGGTTCTGGCCATTGGTGTATCTCTGGTATTATATGCAATATGCAGACAGTGCACATCAAATTTACAGACAATACACAATATACAATACATACAGTACGTCAGCAATATGCAGACTACATGGACAAACAATGTACAGACTATGTGCATATTATTTACAGACATTACATAATATAAAAGGAACATACAGATTATACAGGGACAAAAAATATACATAGTTATGTGTGATAGTACAATCAGAAGTAGTGTACATCATGCATGGGAATGAAATTGTAGTGTACAATTGTAGAGATGTGAAGCAGGTGTAGTAACTATCTGCGGAAAACAGGAGCCTAAAAGATGGTATTACTGTTCAGTTATTTATGAGGGTGATGGTATGAGTAAAGAAACTGCTCCTGTGTCTGGTAGTCTTAGTGTACAGGGTTCTGTGGCACCTGCCGGAGGGGAAAGGTGAAACAGGTTGTGTCCAGGGTGCACAGAATGTGTGATGTTTGTTTCCTGGTCCCTGAAGAGTACAAGTCCTGGAGGGCATTAGCAGGAGAGCACCAGGGATATTTTCTCTGTATGTTTTAGTTTCTTACTATCCTGTTTTGAGGCTTTTCCGAACCAGACTGTGATGAACCTGCACAGGATGGATTGAATGACTGAGGTGCAGAACTGGTTCAACAGCTTCTGTGGCAGATCCAAGTTCCTCATTTGCTGCATAAAGTACATCCTCTACTGGGCCTTTTCAAGGATGGAGATGACATTGATCTCCCACTTCAGGTCTTGGGAAATGGTAGTGTACAAAAAAGGGCTGTTGGACATTGTGAAGGCCTGCAGTGCTGAGGGATTGTCTGGTAAAGTCCACAGTCTTGAATGCATTCAGTTGTTGTTCTGACTGCACCAGACCACCAAATTCCTGCCAATGTGCAGCCTTGTCACCATTCTATGTACCCTATACCAGAAGTGATTCCCTGCTGTTTATTGCCTGTAAGGAAGCTGGAGCACAAACAGGATCCTTGCATATGTCCCTGGGCAGTCAAGGTGTTGTAATGTAATGTAATGCAGACCCATGTTGACTGTATCATCCACTGCCCTGTTTGCCCGGTAGGAAAACTACAGGTGTCTGGTGAAATTTTTCAGGTGGCCTAATCCCAATTAGTCAAAGGACTGCATGACCACAGATGTCAGTGTAACAGGCCTGTAGTCATTCAGTCCTGTGATGGAGGGTTTCTTGGGGACTGAGATGATGGTGATGCATTTGAAACAGGAAGGGACACACAGCTCCAGCAATCTGTTGAATGTCTGAGTGAAGATTAGGGCCAGTTGGTCAGCACAGAATTTAAGACAGGAGGGTGCTTTGCTGGTCTTCTGTCTCTGAAAAAGCCAGCTCACATCCACTTCACATATCTTAAGTGCAGAAGGGAGGGTAGGGGGCTTGCCAGCAGTGTAAAGGGGGCTGATGCCATTGAGCTGGAGTGTTTAAGGGGTGTAAATTTGTGCCTATCAAACTTGCAGAAATCATTCTGGTTGTCAGCCAGGTCTTTGTTTGCCTTGGTGGGTGGCCTGTTCTTTTGTAGTTTAATGTGAAGGATCTGTGTTCATTACATTGTCTGGGATTTGCCCAGCATTGGGTAGTAAAGTTGGAGCTAATGTTAATGCAAAATGGTGTCAGATCTGCAGGCATGACTGGTTAGCACAGGAAGCATTTTTGGAGCTAAACATCAACAAAGGCAGAAGTGAGATGTGAGTGTACAGGCTATGTAACTGCAGTGTGCTGTGTTACTTTGTGGAAAAGTTTAGTGACTATCATGAAGTTATTCTGCTCTGCCTCACAGTATCTGATGCAAGACTCTCATGTGCTTATGTGTGGCTCACCTGCTGAAAGGCTCCACAATTAGCTGGCAAGTTGAATCATTATTAGATCAGAAACTCAGCACTGCCACTGTGGAGTTCAGAGGGGTTTGCTTTGAGTGCGCTGCCTTCTTCTGGAGGCCTTGTGCTACTGTACGTCTCATTCAGGAGTATGATCAATATAATGTTGCTTTCCTAATGTGTCCATTTACATATTTAGCTGTTTAAAATCATAACTGACCAACAATGTAAATAAGGCACACTTATGACTTTATTGTTAGCAATCTGAATGCTAAAAAACAGACAAATGTAAGTGCTGCAGTTCACACAGCACCAGAGCTGCCAACAATTATCCCCCAAACATTCTGTGTTTTGTTTAGATTTGTTTATTCTCAGTGCTGTGTATTTTATTTTTGATGTAAAACTAAAAGGATGAGAAGCTCTGCACAAATATACGTAAATAGGTGGGCCATGTGTTGTGATTGTGATTGGCGACCAGGAGTATTAAGATTGTGCTTTCTAGTAGCATCAGACACTGGAAAACACCACTTTTCCCAATACTAAATCACGCTTGAAAAGCTGATGAAGTCTATTTACACATGGGAAACTCTGCATTCTTAATTATGCTTAAGTTTACCGGATGTGAAGTCTAATTCAACCTTTTCCAAGTGTCAAAAATGCTAAATTTGGCAGGGAAAGCGAAAAATATATACCTGAACTAGCAAAGAAAAAGCAGGGTACGCATTCTATGGATCTCCATGTTTTGTTTTTTTTCCATGAGGAACAGCATAACACTTAAGTCAAGGTTCCAGAGGGGCAGGTAGTGATTTTAGATACTTCCGTATGATTGTTTAGCTATTTCCAAACCTCTGTCCAGTAGTAATTGTAGTTATCACACAGTACCTCGTTTGGTTAATCAAACCAAATCAAATGTGCTGGTGATGGAATTTAATACGTCGATGTGCTGGCTGGGGGCATCAAGGAGAAACTGGATTTTTCAGTCGTTTGCCCTGTAATGCTGAATATCAATAAAGGCCACTGAAATGCATTAAAAACTTGTCAAAGCTTTTAAAAAAGGATGAGGCCAATCTTTTTTCTTTTCTATTTTTTTAAGTACATCATGATGACCTGTCCTTTGGAAAAAGTAGATCTTAAGCCACAAAAGTATTGGCACTCCTGGTCTAGGGTAACCCAAGTCATCAATCCCATACAGACCACAGGAAGATAGGAAACACACTCACATGAAGGATGCTTCAATTAAAAGGCAAATTATTGGGTTAAATATCATACAAGATTCACATTACTTTCAATGGTATGACTGATTGAAGAGGAAACATATAATAATGTAATCAACCACTGGAATGGTATTAAACACTAAGGCTTCCTTTGGGGAGGGGCAACTCGGTAATCTTCATGCATAAAGGTAAGGGAAGCCTAAAGTGAGCTAACGTATGTATAGACATATGTGTATGTATTGCTGCTTTCGGAACAAAACCTCATATCTCCAATATGAGAACTTTACAGGAGAAGGAAAAAACATACTCTACTTTCAATGCAAGTCAATGGAACCAGACATTAAGTAATTTTAGGCCATTTCTTTGGTCCATTCATAATGAAATTTACACACAATATATAGGACAACAGGCATTTTCAAATCATGACAAAAACTCAAAAACGACAAAAATGGAGATACAAGGTTTTGTTCTGACAGCAGTGATATGTATGTATATCTATAAAAGGGGTTTAAACCTATTAAAACAAACAGTGCCAAAACCTGAGTGTATGAAAGCGAAACTGCTGCATTCCGGATGGTACTGAACCCAGAGCTTGGGTGGATCTGGACACACTCAAGTGCCGTGGGTCTGATCCACATCAAACGAAGCAGCTTCACCACAGCAGAGGGGTAGGCAGATGTTTGGAGGAAGAGGGTTTCCCACTTCCCAGGTGCTGGGTGGAATGAGTGGAGCAGTAGGTCATGTGGCAGCACTGCGGAGGCAGTTCCGAGGTTTTCCGGGACCAGGCTGGACTTCTCAGACTCAGTAGGGTGACTGTTCTGGGCACGCTTAGATTCTGAGGTGGTATAATGCTAACTGTCAACTAATTTCCTCTGTTTTGCTGAGCTGAAAGTGAAGTAATAGGTCTCTGGCCATGAAACAGCTGATTGACTTCACCAATTTATAACATTTAACTACCTGGCATTATTGAACGGCCCCATCTTGAGAATCAGACATTACTGCCATCAGTAATGATGAGGATTCAAACTCTTTTTTCAAGTCAAATTATAAAACTTTTAGAAACTGTGAGGGCAAAGCCAACCGCCACTTCCCTGGCAGTAATTACACCTACATGAGCTGAACTAATAGCATGACCATGGTCCTGCAGCCATAAAACCTGAAAACTATTTAAGGCTCCTCTAGGTTACACAGAACCCAGTACAGCAGCCTTAAACAGCTACACTTTTAACCATGGATAAAATTACTGAATAGCTGGTTTAATATAAATCACAGTAGTTTTTACCCACCATCTACTGTCCTGATCGTGTGTAATTGGCTATAAAGATGCTCCCACAGAAGCTATGGTCAGTTTAATTGTTCCTCCTCTGTGGGAGGAGCAGAAAGTTGAGTTGCGTTGGATTAGCTTTAACAGCTTACCTGCCACCTTGGGGATGACAGACCCACCCATGGAGCTGGACTCCCTAAACTCACTTTACTCATTGCCTAAAACTTCTTTCTGCATGTGCAAGGACTCATTTTACCACAGTAGTGTCATGCATTCTCATGTGTTCCCTGGCTTTGCTGACTCCCTGTTCCATGGGACACATTCTTTAACACAGCAGTGCTGAGCAGCTGGGCGACCCCAGTTTGTGAAGTCTCAGCTATTGGAGCAACACCTTAACTGCTCATCACGTCCTCAGTAGATGCACAGAAGCCCTCATTCAGTAAAACTGTTTCAGCCGTGCTCTGAGAATACTGACTGAACTCTTCTCCATCTGTCTTTGACTTTTCTCCTTCAGCAACTCCTGTAGCTGTTTCTATAACAGATGAAGACCAGCTTGATCAGAACTGTCTTCACTGCCCCTAGAAGGAGATGCTCCTCCACATGGGAGGGGTTCACTTTCATTTCTTTGACTTAACCTGGATCAGCAATGCATCTTTCTGTTTTTCAAGTGATTCAACCTTTGCAGGACCCTGATAGAGTGTTGAGCTTGTTCTGTGTGCTGTTGGTGCTCTGTTCTTAGAACGCCATGCCACTGTCTAAAGACGGGAACACACCCCTCAAGGTCCCTTTTCTTTACACAGTTGCTCAGAACCATGAAACATTGTTCCTGACTCCATCCTGGTTCTGCTGGAAGCCCATACTTCTTACACAATTTCTCCTTTTTCTTTGAACACACTTTATCCAACATCTGTAATAAGTCCTCAAATGCATCTTTATCAGCGTACATGAAAGGCTGAGATTCAACTGTAAATGTAATCTTAGACTGGGAAACCCCCACACATTTGGGTAAACAGGAAAAACCCCTGCACTTTTAACTCGGGAGCCTAGTCCCACAGAAATAACCCATGAACTACCCCCATAATGACAGAACAACAAATGCTGTCGTGCTGACTCCTCAAAACCAACTATTACAGAACCCAAAGTCGATAGGACCTCTATGTCTTACTTACAGTCACTGACCAAAACACAAAACACAAGACAAAACATAAACTGCACCTCTTCTGTTTGGCATTAAAGCTCTTGCTGCAGTCAAAAAAGGAGATGGACCTGACCCCATCCTCGTCGCCATTGATGGAAATCTTTGATCTTGCTATGGAAGATATTCAGGAGACCAGCGTTTACAGAAAAGAGTGTTATGTTCTCTGCCATCTCTGCCCATCTTCACCCAGTCTGAACAGAAGCTCAGACACAGCTTTTATACTTTCCCATTGACTCCCCACCAACCACTCCCCCCGAGGACCCTGGGTAATATCATAAGCAGAAGTCAGTGTTCTCAGAGCCTTAGATCCTGTTGGAGTCGGCTTTCTCAGGGACTCAGATACTACTGTAAATGCCTCAGTGTCGTGAACTGAGTGTTCTGTCCCAGAAGGCCAAATCATCCTTAGGTGTTGTTGTTAAGGCCATTTGGATGGAACACAGTTGACTTCTCAAAACAATAAACAATAATAAAGTAAAACAGAAAACTAGAAAATAAAAACAGCTCCCAACACAACTTAGAAGAACATTTTGTGACATAATGTGACATAATTTTTTCACGATAATGCTGAAAATTGTCATATTGCCCACACAGGAGTGTAGAGGATCCCAGAGTGAATAAAAGAGGCTCCAACAGGGAGAGCGGCAAGTCTTTTATTGGTGTTAGAGGTTTAAAGGTGTTGTTCTGCTGGTTTCTCTCTGGTGGGATCGCTGTTTAAGAGATGGATTTGATTGGCTGTAGCATAGAAGTGGAGTTAATAGTCTGTATTCTTCTGTGGAGCACTCTTTTCCTCAGGAGGGGTTTGCAGAGTCTTCTGTTGATGATCTTCTTTCCAGTGGAGCAACTCTCTCCTCTCCTCTTTTCTCTGAGCCCTTCTCTGCTGATGAGGACCAGGTGCTCTTTCACAGGTTCGGGAGTTCTCTAGCCGAGTTCTTCTCTTTCCATCTGCTTGTTCTCTGATCTTTCTGCAGTCTTTCTGTGGAGCACTCTTTTCCTCAGGAGGGCTTTGGTGATGCTTCTGCAGATGTCCTGCTTTCAGATAACATATTTCTCTCCTCTCCTCCTTTCTCTGTGCCCTCCTCTACTGATGAGGATCAGATTCAGGTGCTCTTTCACAGGTTCCTGCGTTCTCTGACTGTGTTCTCCTTTTTCCAAATTCTTGTTGATGTCTCCACTGACTTGCTTCTCAGGCTGCTCTAAAGGTTTTTTTCAGTGGTCAGTATGAAGTGTTGGTTCTTCTTCCACTCTTCCACTGCCTGTTCTCATTCCTGTATTTCTTATGGTGGTGTCTCTCTCCAGTCTGTCCGTCATCAGGCTCTACAGAGCGGTCATCGTGCTGCCACCAGTGCGGTTTTCTCACGGTCCGGTCATTTCTGTCAGTGCGTGAAGGTGCAGGCTGAGCGGGATGTCCTCTCCTTCCTCTTTCGCTCACACGTCCTCCGTTGCGTGAAGGAGGTTGTGGAGCGTCACTCCTCTGGACTCTGTGCTCTCTCTGCCAGCACTGGGCAGCTCCTCTCCAGCGAGACTCATCCATTCTCTGTCTGACTGAATGGGCTCCTCTGTCTCTCTGGTTGTCTGCTGGTCTAGATGTTCTCAGATGTTCTCCCTTCTTTCTGATGTCTATCTGTGGAGCACTCTTCTCCTCAGGAGGGGCTTGCAGACTCTTCTGCAGATGTTCTCGTGTCCAATGATTTCTCTGTCCCCTCCTCTGCTGATGAGGAACAGTTTCCGGTGCTCTTCCACAGGTTCCTACATTCTCAGACTGTGTTCTAGTCTTTCCATATCCTGGTTGATGTCTCTGGCCTGCAGCTCCCACTCGGATGCCTCTGTCTGATGTTCTTCTGCTGTTCTCCTCTTCATGTCCTTCATTTTGTCTCTCTTCTTTGTCCTTTATATAGTTTATTGTTCGACCCTTGCCGCGTGTTCCTCTCCTGGTGTTCTTCTGATGTTGGTCTGTTTTGGTCTCATTCACAGGAGCGTCTTTCTTCAGGTCTTCTATTTCAGCTGGTAGAAAAAAATCAGAGACATCAGCAACAAAGCTCATCTCCAATAATCTAACCTGGAACAAAGACTTTCTGACTAATATTTAAACAATGAAAGTCGTTAACATGTTTGTTTAATTACAAACACAGACACCCGGATCAGATCAGTGCCATCTGGACATTTTACTCACCAGACTGGTTGATGTTTCTTTCAGTCTCATCCACGATATCAGCCCAGCTTTTAATGGGTTCGGGATCAGCCGTCATTTCCACATCTTTTCCTGCAATAAAACGGATTTTCCAGTAAAAAAGAGATTTGATTATTTCAGTTTTTGAAGGTTCTTGTGACATTTGAAGATGGTCTTTTGGTTTCTTAGCCAGAGTTTAACTGCTCCATTCTTAATAAATTATGGTTTCTATTACTCACCAAGAGCTTGGTGGACAGTAGTCTCTGTCTCATCCAGCTGAACGTCCATCAGTTTAAGGTCATCAGCCTTGACTTCTTCATCAGCCTCCTTGTGAATCTCATTTCCTGCTTCAGATGTTGAAAGAATTAGCAGCTGTACAGCTTCTTATGTCCTCAATATATGCTTTTATTTTACTCACCAAGACTGTGGTCAACTGATCTCTGGACATCGTTCAGCAGATCTGCCATCAGACTTTCAATGGTCTTCCAATCTGCTTCTTCATCAGATGTCTTTTCCACATCTTTTCATGCAGGAGACAGAATCACTCATTAAATCCTGATGTAAGTCAGATATTTGGTATTATGTATGCAATATTATGTATTATTAGTTGGTGAAAGCTGAAGATGGTGGTTGGAGGAGGAGGAGCTGATATTGTTATATTAAATCCTGTTTTACCTTTTTAACAGTTTAACTGTGATTTTCTTCATCATATCTAGTGCTCTACTCACCCAGACGATGGTCATTAGATGGGTCAGTTTCACCCAGGTGAGTCTGCATGTTGAGTCCAGAAGCTTCAGCCTCAGCATCTGCAGAGCTCATCACTTCAAATCCTGATTCAAAGAAACAGGAACAGAATTTTCTATAAATTCTTGATTAAACATCCCCAAAAGCTAATATTACTGCTCTATAATATAATAGTGATGGTAAAGTGAAGGAATCAGTGAATGAGCTGATGCCTTTCTTTAGCGCTGGAGGACTGTAATACTACAAGTGTCTTGAATGTCATGTGAATAGTTTTATTAAGCATTTATTATTCAGTATACTTTTATAAATCAATATATATATTTTTTTTAAATCAGTGTAATTTTGTGTTTATTATGTATTATTAATTTGTATTTCTTACCCAGCGATTCTGCCTCGATCCTGTCGACGAAAAGGAGCATCAGCTGTTTAACGGCTTCAACCTCAGCGTCAGTGAGGGTCGCCTCAAACATCTCGTCTCCTGCTTTAACAGAAATAAATAAACAACCATGTAAACAACTTTATTTTAGAAATATGAATATCTTTAGAAATATGAACAAATATATTGCAGTATATCTTTATGAATTAATATTTTTAAAGTGAGATCTCTGTGATTTTTATCTTGTTATGGTTTTCGTTTCTTACCCAGATTGTCGGTCTCTGTGTCCTGAAGGTCAGTGTCCATTTGTTCTTTTATCCCCTCAGCTTCACCGTCTGTGTCCGTCACCTCAAGGATCTCCTCTTCTACTGTAACATGAATTAAATATCCACAATTACAGAAATGAAGAGCCGAGCATTTCCCCAGTATAATCTCACCTGGAGCTCAGAGTTTACAGATTCAGAGAGTTCAGTGTTTCTGCTGTAGTGCTGGTCCTCAGTCGCTGATCTGTATGTCTTTGATCTGACTCTCTCAGTGGTTCAGCACTCAGGACTCTAAAGTTTGTTACGTGTGTTGGATGTTTAGTACCTTCAGTCAGAGTTCAACATCCACCTTCATGTCATGTTTTCTTGTTTTATCATGAAATATTTTCAGCTTTTGCTCTTACAAAAAAGAGAAAAATGTCATTTTCACATTTTAAGAGTTCAGCTGTGATTTTCTTCATGATATCTAGTGTTAATCTGCACTACTCACCCAGAGGACGGTCATCAGGTGTGTCCACTTCATCCAAATAAGCCTGCATGGTGAGCGTCGGGGCTTCAGGCTCAGTGTCTGTAACATCCATCACTTCACATCCTAATTCAAAGAAAAAGTGAGACAGTTTTCTCTGAATTCTTGATGAAACGTCACCAACAGTTAGTATTACTTCTCAGTAGTGAAGCTAAAGTGAAGGAATCTGTGAATGCCTTTCTATAATAGACGTGTCTTGAACTTCATGTTAATAGTTTTATTAAGCATTTATTATTCAGTATATCATTTTGTTTTTATTATGTGTTATTAATTTTTATTTCTTACCCATCGATTCCGCTTCGATCCTGTCGACGAAGAGGAGCATCAGCTGTTTAACGGCTTCAACCTCAGCGTCAGTGAGGGTCGCCTCAAACATCTCGTCTCCTGCTTTAAAATTAATGAATATCACAACAATCGAGATCAATAACCATGTGAACAGCTTTATTTTAGAAGTATGAACAAATATATTGCAGTATATCTTTATGAATTAATATTTTTACAGTGAGATCTCTGTGATTGGTAGCTTGTTATGGTCATTTCTAACCCAGATTTTTGGTCTCTGTGTCCTGAAGGTCAGTGTCCATTCGGTCTTTAATGACCTCTGCTTATTAGTTTTCTTATTAAGTCCTGCTTTTATATTAATTGAATATCAGCAGTTCTTCTGCTGTTTTATCATCACACCATCAGCTCAGTTCCTGAAATTACCCAGATGTTTCTCCACCATTTCCTCAGTCTCATCCAGATGAATGTCCATCAGCTCCTGGATGGCCTCGGCCTCGACTTCAGCAGCCGTCATGTTCAACTTCTCACTCTCTGTTTTCACAGGAATAGATACTGTCAGATCTCCAGCTTTGACATTTTCATGATATCAGTTATTAATGACTATTAGTGACTTAATGATTTTCCATTTTCAAGGGTTGTTTTATGAAATATATTGATAGTAGTTGTGAAACTTTAGTGATATTGATAATTGCATGTTTATGTGGATGTTTGGTGGTCAGAGCTGGACTAATTCATCTCAGCATTATTATCAGTGGTTTTTATTCCTGTTATTAGTTCTGTTTTTTATTTTGGCAGATATTAACGTCCATTTCTTACCCAGAGGTTGGATGTTAGCTGCGTCTTTCTCATCCAGGTCAGTGGACATTAATGGTTTTATGGCTTCGGCTTCGGCTTCAGCCTCAGTCTGATCCAGTGAACATTCCGTTAAATCCCTGCTGGATTCAGGAATGTCTTCGCTGGTTTTAAGGTCCTCATGTAGAGGAGCTCCCGTCTTCTCCATCATCACAGAGGAAATAGTCTCCAAGCTGAGAGACACCAGACCTGCTGGGACGTGTGGAGCATGGCTCTCCTCCTCTCCCGCTGCTGGCTGTTGTCTTGCTTGGCTTTCCTCTGCTCTTTGTACTTCCTTTATCTTTTCCTTTCTCTGTTGTCCCTTCGTTTTTCTTGTTCTCCACTTTTTCTTCTTCTTGATTTTGCCTCCACCTTTTTTCACTTCATCTCCATTCGCCTTATTCTCTGTGTCCGAGTCGGACTGTTGGCCTCCGCAACACCAGAACAAGAGGCAGCTCATTGTGCTGCTGGTCTTCTCTGGCGCCTCAACACAGAATGATCTGAAGTGGCAGTTTGTGTGGAATTTATCTGCATCATAGACATTATGACATCACAGTGTTATGATGTCATAAAAAGAACATTCAACTCTGTAGGTGCTGCAGTTAAATAAATGTGAATAAATGTAAAAATGGCGTTTGTGTGTTAAATTATAAGAGAGTTTTTCTCAACATCTTAACATTCAAAGCTTATTACATACTAAGGCTTATTATTCAGTGACTTTAGACACTTCAGTGCACACTAATGGAGCTTTTCTTGGGTTGTACAAGTGTGTAATAAAGCTTTGGCTTAGTAAGGGGTTCATTTCCCCGTCACCTACAGCTCAATACAAATGTATTAGGAAAACTGCTTTAAGCTGTTTGTTTTGGCAGTTAATGTGCTTTGACTGTACAACACTTTATTACACTGTAATAAATACACAAATATAAATACAGCAAAAATGAAAAAGAATTGTTTTCAAAACTGTTTGTTACTTCTCGCTGCTTTCCAGCCATCACATGCCTTTGATCATGTCAAGCAACATCATTTCAAATATTTGATTTCACTTGATTATATAATGTAGAGGAAAGAACCTCAGATCCCTAAACAAAGATGGACATATAGATATGAAAAAGAACATTTAACTAGTGGAGCAAATGTGTTGCATTCAACTCATTGTACTACCATTCAGAACAAGTTTGATAACTGTCAAATAAACTGAAAGATATGGAGAATGCTGAAAAAATGGTTTTGGTACCACAACACCAGTTGGATAAGTTAAAGAGTGGTAATCGGCGGGAGTCGATCAGACAAGTTGCAGAAAATGACCTGGACGTGTCTATATGAAATATTTTGAGCAGGAATGATCTTGATGCCCATGAGAAGGCCAAGCTGTACGCCGTCGTTTTGCAAAGATATTTAACCATTGCTAAACAGGGCGATATGGAGACCAGCACTTTAAAACTGTCATTACCTCTGACAGACAATGTTAATAATAAGGAAACATATGTTCAGACTGTCGACAGAAAGGATGTAATCAGTGCTGTTCTCAGAAATGTACCCTCTCGAAGCAAGAAGAATGTTGAGTATGTTTCAGATTAAATGTCTAAGTCAAAAGACGCGTCTTCTTGGAACGAATCAGGAGAATTTGTTTTAAATGGACAACCAATCGCCGGGTCACATATTCTGGACTGGGTGAAAAGTATCACAGCACCGCACAAGGTTAGCGACGATCGTAGACCTCTGGGGTGGGCTGAGTTTCTAGAGGCCTTTGCTGTTTTAAATATACCACTTTCATTAAAAGTCTGATGATTATGCTGCTCCTGTGAAAGACATTTCACAAACCCCCGCTAGCAGTGCTGAAACCCCCATGTTTATCTCACCCACTATAGACAGAAGTAAATGGTTAGACTTCTAATGTTGGCTTTGTTTATTTTGTTTTATATATTTATATATTTATGTACATACAGATATATTGTTCTTTTTATCATGACTATGTAAATATTTGTTTCACATTGTTTGAAAACTGTCATCTAATGTTTACTGGTGTTCCAGATTTGTAAATAAATGACTTAGTTTAAATCATTTGTTTGTTTTTATTTATCAACCATACATTACACAGAGACACAAATTATACATTAAACATTTGTCCTGTTTGAACATGCTGCACACATTTAAACAACCGATCTTACAAATACACGGATACAGATTTTTCACAAAAGTTGAAACCATATTGTCATTTTTTATTAAATCAACTATATTTAGACATTACATCTTCAGAATTTTGAACCCATTAAAAAAACACACAGTGTTGTCCACAAGTGGTTGATGTAAAATGTTGTACTTGTCTGGTTGAGTACCGTTGTGTTATGCACGATGTTATAAGAAAGTCACTAATCATTTCTGGAAACATGTCATAGTCTGGTCCATTTCCAAAACTGTCAAAAAAAAAACACCCAACACGATCTTCACTTATGCAGGTGGCAAGCCAGTGTTCTCCAGGAAGATTGGATGTATGTGTATTAATAATGACCATTGTTGGTCATTTCCTTAGGACAGTTTGTTGGTAATTGGTCACATGCTAACACACCAAGAAAATGTGTGTTAACAGCCACTTTGTCCATGACGGCAGTCAGCTCTAAAGCGTTCATTAGTAGAAATCCACTAAAGCTTCAATAATACAGTCAAAACCAGCGTACACAATCACATTTATGGGGTCTGGAAGGGGTTGTCTGAAACGTGCCTCCAGTCTTATATTACCTGATTTTACCAAAGACACATGTTGACTGCATTCTTCATCAGACATAAGATTAAACGCATACAGTGTATACCCCTGTAGGAAATCCGACCTGTCAATGGGTAATGCCTGGTTTTTCAGATGCCTTCCAGATGCAAGAGCTAAGTCTGAGCTGCTATTCATCCCTGCAACTACAGGTCCTCATCATGATCTTGCCATCTCATTTGAGCACTCTCTGATTGTCCCGTCTGTAGAGGCAAGAAGTCTTGGTGTGGTTCTGGATGGCCAGTTATTGTTCTCGACTCACATTGCGAACCTAACTCGGTCATGCAGATTTCTCCTGTACAACATCCGGAGGATCCGACCCTTTCTCTCTCGAGAGACCACCCAGGTGCTAGTGCAGTCTCTTGTCATCTCAAGGCTTGACTACTGCAACTCACTCTTGGCTGGTCTTCCAGTGCGGCCATCAAGCCTCTGCAACTCATCCAGAATGCAGCAGCACAGCTCGTCTTCAATCTCCCCAAGTTCAGCCACGTCACCCCACTGCTGCGCTCCCATCCCTGGCTTCCTGTAGCTGCACGCATCAGAATTAAAACCCTGATGCTTGCCTACAAAGCCAAAACTGGACCAGCCCCTCCCTACTTGATGGCAATGGTGAAATCTCGACTGTACCACGAGCCCTTCGAGCTTCGAGTACAGCTCGGCTTGACCCGCCATCCTTTCAGGGCGCGGAAGACAAGCATCAAGACTGTTCTCTGTGCTCTGTGTTCTCTGGCACCCAGGTGGTGGAACGAACTCCCACTGGCTGTCTGTACAGCAGAGTCTCTCTCTGTCTTCAAACACAGACTGAAGACACATCTCTGTATATACAGCACTTAAATGAGCACTGAATTAAGTATTGATTGTAAAGTATTGCACTGCACTTATGTATTGTATTGTATTGCACTGCTCTGTGTTTAACTCTGTTCCTTTTTCTCTAGGTGTCTATAATGACTTTCTGATTCTAGCAGTATCTGAGCTCAGGACCAGCTGTCTCTCTAACCTATTGGTAACTAGCAAAGATACTTTCCATGGATAGACAAAGCACTTTTTGTAAGTCATTCTGGATAAGAGCATCTGGTAAATGCTGAAAATGTAAATGTAACTGATAAAATCCACGTACGGCAGAACCAGAATGGAACTGATACAGTACTGATCTCCTGCTGTCTGAACTGTGCTGAACCACATCACTGTATCTCCTCTCTGATCAATACATACTGTGCAATATATCACAACAATTACTGTATAGATAATATATAATATATAATATTGTATAGTATATAATTATAATTATAATACTGTGTAGACATTTTCACTATGCACTTTACACTATAATATTGATGCGACTCTTTATACCACTCAGTGCCTGCTGTCTTGTAAATACAATAAATCTGTCTCATATGCCATGTAAATATGTAAATAGATATACTTTTATTTTCTTTCTCTTGTACTGGAAATCATGTTGATGCGGTTTAGCTGGATATTGTTGTCCATCCACATACACTGCTAGAAACTCCAAGTCATCATGTTTTAATGCAAAAGGATTTTTATTGTATGCACCTGTGAATGCGTCATTGTCAACCATCGCTATTATCATAGACTTTGGTAACGTTCCCAAGAACGTTTAGAAACACGTGTTCCGGCGGGAATCGAAACATTTTTTAGACACACTCTATCAATTGGGTATTTAGCTGTTGTTGACAGTAATGCCTGGGCATGGCCTCGCCTTACAGCTGGTGATACCTATACTGTTCTGACAAATAAAGATGCTGAGAGGATGTTTACTTTGTAAGCTAACATGTCATTCCGCATTAGGCAGAATTCATCCTTACTACGTGCCGTCCAAATTTTTATATCAACACCATTAAGCATCAATTTCTCCTGAAAAAATATGTCACAATGAATTGGACTCAACAGTTCAACCACATTACTAGCATTTGTAAATGTGGCCCTCTTTGCCAAGCCGCTGTTGTTCATAGTGGGGTTTGTTTCATCATATGCCCTGCAGTGTCCAGATAAAAGAGTCCTGAGGAGAAAACAGTTTCCAGTGTGTCCTGGCCATAGTTGGTGAGACACTATGATACAGCGGTACGGGTAGGTACTCTGTGATATCAACCTGTCGCCTAGGGACACGTCGACCTGCGAAAATACTGTGGCTCCTGTGTAGTTTACCAAACCCACAGCAGCGCCGTAATCTGTATCGCTTCCATCAGGTTTCATGATTAAGACGAAGGTACAAGAGTGTTTTATTCAGATCAGTATAATCTTCACCATTTCCAGCTATGAAAAACTCCAGAGGAGCCGTGTCGGATATCGCTGAAAGCGGTGGAATTTCAACATAAGTGTTTTTCTGGATACCCGTTTGTGTTAAAGGTACTGTAAACAAGTCCAATTTTGATTTAATACATTCTTCAGACATGCGAGTAGTTAGGCTTGTTGTATCTAACAGTGACAACATCATTATTGTTCCTTGATGTATGTACACATCGTAACAGGGGCACAAAGCTGTGTCCAACAGTTTGGTAATCGATGATGTCAGTGTAAATATAAAATGTGTAGAAACCCCCATAGATGTCAGCGACATGTGGCGCGAACTGTTTTTGAAAGTCCTCTTGATGGCCTGTTTTAACCGCAGACTCTAGCATCACTCCTGGTTCTAGACCTAAAATGATGGCTAGTTTTCCATCAAATATTAACCCTATACCAGGCCTTGTCTTAATATAAACCTGGTGCCTTATTTGGTCAAAACCAAGAAATACTGAATGTGATGTTAATGAAAATTAATCTCGTCGATCAGCATGGGTATGTGGTTATAATATCCGGTAGTTAGCGTTATTTGGGTTGTTTTTCCCAAATTTTTATCAGCTGCTGTAAATGTAGCATCAGCTTCATCAAACGTTTTCCATGTCCGTGGTACTGAAACTCTACCAATCCCACGTCCCATTCACCTTTCAAATCCATCGGTTTCCCCAGTTTTGTTCTATAATTAGAAATTTGATTATCAGGGTATACGGACCTAGATGAATTGCATGGCAACGTAATACAAAAACCGTTGACCCCCATGTTTGTCGTTTGTGGTAATGAATACATTCAAAGTGATTTGTCTTTTAAGGTTTTTGTATGTCGACTACGTCATTTTCAGGAACCCAGCTGTTGAATTGGGATGGCCATCCCAACCATTTCACTAAAACCAATGTTTTCTTACTCTGCTTTCTTTTATCGGAAATGTGGATGTTTGATCTCTAGGCACGTTTATTTTTGCAACTCTTGTTCATAGAAACTACCTTGTATAATATCACCATCATAATCTTTCAGTCTATAAACAGGCGGTTGTCAGTGGATGCCATCTGATATGGTGAAAACGTCATGTGTATAGTTCTCTTCTTAACCCTTTGTAAATTGACCCCTGACTTTAGAAATTCGCACAACATCGCCGATCTTATACTTAAATAGGTTTTTTTTGGTCTAGTTTGTCTCTCACCCCATACAGTGTTTTAAACATGATAGATTCATTTTCTTTGGTCACATCAACAGGCTTCATTTTTATACTCCTAGGATAACAGTTGTTGTACCCACACATTATGTCTTGTAAAACATCAGTGTACCTTTTGGAATTTATATCTGTTAGATATCTCCACATACGTGTTTTAGAGGTAAATAAAAACGCTAGAATTAAAACGCTCTATGATGCTAGCCTTTAATTCACTACCTGTAGCAAAATGCATAATTTTGTTTTTTGAAAATGTTTGTTGAAAAACTCTTTAACCCTGTCTGTCTGCAACTTTTGAGGCACTCTACCTTCAGTTAGTATGGATACAAATGCTTTAGCAACTTCCAAACCCGACTTATTTTTTAACCAGTGGACCCACGCATATTTGATTAACACGTCAATACATGTCAGCGTATATTTATAACCATCATTTTCCTTAGAATATGCGCCCATATCAACGAGATCAGCTTGGAATTGTGCGTCAGTACCATACACTACAACCCTGTGTCTTTTGTAATTGCACCGTATGGGTTTGTGAAGCGTGTGGGCCTCCTCACCTGCTAACCATTCTGAAACCTGCTGATCAGACAGACGCACACCGTATCTTCTAAAACAGCCTGTTTCAAACGGTTTTTACCGCCTAACGAACCGGAGTTAGATGGCGTATAATACACATTCTTCATAAGATCTGACATGTTGATAGATGGCATTACTGGAAATAATGACACCATTTTTTTTGATTCACAGTTTTTATTCATATTTCACAAAGCATCAATGAAATCTAGAAATTTCACACACACATCTACATTTCTCTCAACCAAACATTCAACAAATGTTTCAATCACTTTACAAACATTAATTGGTTTCTTTGTTGAAAGTTTTATCACACAAACGTCTAATATGTTTGTTCATAGGCAAAGTACATGACTGATTTTTGCTGAATCATTACTCTTAGGCATAAGAGACAGGATCTTACTGATAGTCTCATAGGTTGACTCGTTAGAATCTGTACATAACTGTGTCAAGTCACGCCATTCATCTGACACCGATTTAACAACATCCATTTGATTCTTGAAATTTTGTAAACGTTTAGCATCAACATCATGCACACTATTAAAGAGTTTCAAATCAACCACACAATCGTCAATACATTCATACAACAAACACGGTGTAATTCACACGGTGTTTCAACACATGGTCCGCCAGACCCTGGAATCCACAAACATTCCCCATTTGTCTTAAACAGCGCTGCAGGTGTTTGAAGCAGCTTTCCAACAATCAACAGCATCAGTGACAAACTGTCCAGATATGTGATCAACCAGATTTTCTCTTATTTCATGCAACTTTTCCACAATGTATGGCTCGCTCCGTAATTCACAGACAACTGTTTCAGCACATCCTTGAATTTTTTGAAGAGGCAGCTGCATTCCAAAACACTTCAGCAGCCCCACGATAGCATGTTTCAATCCAGGCGTGAACAATGTCTGTGTTATATGGTCATAGTACTTTTCAAAGAAGAAGATATCTGGCTCAAACAGACACGAATGTCGAAGTTGACTGGGGTGGTCCACTTCACAACCAAGACATGTTTCCTTCAGTTTGTTGTTTATGATATGTTGTAAGATTACAACGACAGCAGACTTTAGCAAGCAAAGTTTATTTATATAGCACTTTTTACAACAGGTGTTGTCACAAAGCAGCTTTACAAAACAAAAAAAAAAAAATCAGGATTACAGAAAGAAATCCGGGTCCAAACCCCTATGAGCGTTGCCAGTGGCGACAGTGGCAAGGAAAAACTCCCCAAGAGAAACAGGAAGAAACCTTGAGAGGAACCAAGACTCAGAAGGGGAACCCATCCTCCTCTGGTCGACACCGGATAGTAAACATTGTTAGTACAAAAACGGGGAAAACAGGTGGAGCAATGATTAATTTGATTAGTTTAGTTTATGCAGCAGCATCAGTGGGGTCAGGTTGTGAGGGTGAGGTTTGCACAGCATTGTACAGCATGAAGCTCAATGGTGGTTAAGCCGGTCCAGAGGGCTGGCAGCAGTGGGCACCCGATCAAGGCAGAAGAGGCAGCAGCATCAGACGCACAGGATGGGCAGCTGTTCAACTTGGCAAAGAAAAGAAAGGAAAAACACACAGAGTCAGTTCTGTAATGGGTGTCAGTTCTGTAATGGGTGTCAGTTCTGTAATGGGTGACTGATCACAGATTACAGTGTTAGCAGAGCAGCAGAGACTCTGGCAGGTATAGAACTGACAGGGAAAACTAATTACCAAAGGCTTGACTATACAAGTAAGTTTTTAGCCTAGACTTAAACACTGAGGCTGTGTCTGAGTCCCGAACATTAACAGGAAGACTATTCCAAAGCTGGGGGGCTTTGTATGAGAAAGCTCCCCCCCCCCCCGATGTAACTTTATTAATTCTAGGTAATAATAGTAATCCAGTACCTTGTGATCTAAGTAGGCGTGATGGTTCATAGTGGGAGAGAAGTTCACTCAGGTACTGAGGGGCGAGTCCTTTTAGAGCTTTATAAGTCAGTAAGAGAATTTTATAATCAATGCGAAATTTAACTGGTAACCAGTGTAAGGTTGATAAAACTGGGCTGATATGGTCAAACTTTCTGGTTCTTGTAAGGACTCTGGCTGCAGCATTCTGGACTAGCTGAAGCTTGTTAAGGCTTTTGCTGGGACATCCAGCCAGCGGGGCATTACAGTAATCTAGCCCTGAAGTAATAAATGCATGAACTAACTTTTCTGCCTCCTGTAGAGAGAATGCATTTCTCAATTTAGCAATATTGCGGAGATGCAGGAAGGCTGTTCTAGTAATATTAATTATGTGTGCGTCGAAGGACAGATCAGGGTCTATAATGACACCAAGATTTTTTACAGATGAGCTTGATGCAACTGAGAAATTGTTAAGTTTAAGTGTAAAATCAGACAGTTTGTTTCTAGCTGCTTTTGGACCAAGCAGAACCTCTGTTTTATCCGAGTTAAGAAGGAGAAAGTTACTCGACATCCAGTCTTTTATGTCTTTTATACAGTCTTCAATCTTGCCAAGTTGAATTTTATCATCCGGTTCGCTTGCAAAATATAACTGATAAGTTTATAAACTTTCTAAGTTTTAAGCCTGTAGCACATATTTGACCATCCACATCATCGGGTGGTGTAGACGTAGTTTTGCATTCAGGAGCCTCGAAGAGCGTTTCACCACCTTCCATGCCTGCTGACCCCGTCTGATGTCTAGATACAGTCCCATTTGTTTACGCTGCTGAAAAAAACAGTGGTTGTCAGAAAGTCATATTTGCACATGCATAATCTTCACACAACTGATCCATACTGTAGTTGTCCGATGTGTTGGGTAGTGTTGGTTGATTGCTGTCGCATGCTGCATCTCCGTCTGTGTTGGCATCGTTGCTGAAATGGTCCAACAAAATGTTGCCTGGTTTCATGTCGGTCACTACTCGTTCATCATAGCTGTAGTTCACACCTAAGCGACCTGTGATGGGCTGTGTATAATCGATGTCAGAGTCTGGCACCCGATAATCTTCAACAAATCCGTCATCAGTCTCTTTACACCACACAAGTCCTTGAGTGCCAGGGTGGCCTGCTAGAAGAAAACCCCAAAACATGTTCAATGCTGGAGACTTGTGGTTGAATGCCAGGGTATGGATGTGACCCCTTTTAAACACACGCTAGGGGTAGGCGGTGATTCTGCCTGACCCTCCCCAGAAAAGCCAGAGAATCAAAGAGCTTAACCTTAACACCACTCAAGTGTTCACAAGACCTTTATCTAAATGCGTTACAATAACGCTTCTTCCTCTGAGCAAAAGTTTGGAGCAAAAACTCTGAGAGGCGTCTGATTTACACTTGTGGTAGACATTTTCAGCATTAGTCATGCAAACCACCAGTGAGGAGGAGGAGGAGAAGGAGAAGGAGAAGGAGAAGTGCCCTTAAAACCATATATACATTGCTCACACCCACTTCTGACACCTCAACTCATCCTGTCACAAATCTTTTGGGGGGTGGTGGTGGGGACACAGACATCTTGTGAATCATATTGGCCTGTCAATCATAGGGGGTCATAAATCATGGGTCATAAATCACTCATTTGACAGAACGTGTATGATTCATACTACTCATAGTAAAGTAATGCATACACATATTTCTGATTTTGACTGTATGGAAGTTTTTTGTCAGATTTATAAAAAACATTTCTCATCATAAATCAGAGTATGATGTAAAATTAATGTGGATTTGGGACAATGTGCATAAGCCAGTATCTCCTTCCACTCAAACACTGACTCATTATACTCACAGACAGGTCACATTAACACTGCATTCACAGCAAAATTGTATGTTTAATTTCAATTTAATTTGTATTTAATGTAATTTGTTGTATTTTCTTTTAACTGACTATTAGAAAAAGTTTCATTTCTAATTTATTATGCAGTATCTTTACTGACCACTAGTTGTCAGTAATTCCCATTCTTCCCCCAGAAAATGCGTACACCACCTCCAGAGTATGCAGAGGAACACACACACCTGTTTCAGCGCTTATTTTAAAACATACCCCGACCAACTTTGACTCCCTACGCAGATCACACCTACATCACATAAGTGGACACTCATGGCAGAAGCGGAGAGGAGAACAGTGAGGAGCTAATTATTTAATCACAGCTCACACTCAGCTAGCTGGACTAATCGCCAGCCATGCAAACCATTTTTGAGGAGTTTAAACATAACATGAAATTTATTAATAACTGCTTTGTCTAGCTTTAAACTATGATGTAGGACTGTGCTGCACTGTCTTTATTTTTGTTGTTGTTAGCCGTGTAGCCTTTTACATGCTAACTAACAAGCTAACAGAGTGATGAAGCTGTATCAGCATTGATGTATAATAGATGGAGTATTTTACAACCTAAAGACCAGAAAAACGTTACGGTTTTGAAATGTTAAGCATCTTAAAGTTGTTTATGGCTTCTAATCTCTGTTCAAAGCTTTGTCTGCCATTTTATGGGGTTTGAAACTGGAATTGCATCAGGTCGCAATGATTTCTGGGTAAGTTCTGCTTCTGAAGTCAACAACTGACCTTAAGATAGCCTCAGGGACTCAAGACTGAAAGATAACAGGCCAAGTGGATGAGGCCTTGTTAAAACCGGTATTATAACAGGTGAATGTTCTCACGCCAAGTTTCACTTTCAGAAATGTCAGTCTTTACGTCGGTAGTTGCTCAGCATCATTTTTCTTGCGTACACACCCTTCACACATATGGTCCCAGGAGTATTAGCTTAAGTAGCGAACAGGTGAGAGCCCAAGTTCTGCCCCACACTTCTTACTTCCATCCAGCCCACAAACAGCCATGGAACGATGGCAATGACTTTGTCCCCATCTAGGGTGGGGGTGGCGGGCCCAAGCACAGAGCTCTTGGGTGTTTAGTCAGTAACTTATTTGTTCTTGTAGTGTGTAGAATATGTATATATAGGATAAGTCAGTATAGTAAAATAGATATGTTTGGTGTTACTTTGCGGCAAGAGTGGATGCCAGGTTCCAGTGGAGCTCTACCACTGCGCCACAAGGAGAAAGAGGTGGAAAACCGCTATGCTAGGCGGTGGGAAAAGAAATGGCGGGAATGACAAACAAAAGGTAAAGGGGAAGTTTAAGACCATCGCGCTCAAACAAAGGAACTTCTTTAAAAGGGGAAACTAAAAAGAACACAAAATCACCCTCAAGCTCAAGAGGGCATAAGGGTGAGTCCAGCTCACCGACTACCCTTGACATTGTCTTTTCCTTTCGATCTCGTTCCTTTCTTTTCTGTTGGCCGCTTCAGTGCTCTCTTTTACATTTCCTTTCTTTCTTGCTACCTTTCTATCCACCTGGGCTGAAGTACCGTACTGGTTACCTCTCTACAAAGGTGTAAACCTGAGCTGCCATTTCTGCGAGCTTTTATGCAGCGTTCCTCAGGTGCAACCCGTCAGCCCTGATTATGGCTAGGGTTTCTGGGAGTTGGAGTTTTGGGAGCTGCACCTAGCAGCTCTCCTGGCATGACGCCCAGGCCCCCTTGTGGTGGCTGGTGTGGTAGCCTGACCCCTTACACTATTCAGTGTTAAATGAAGACAAAATTTTAAGTCAGCCACATAATTCTAATCAAATTTGAATGAAACTGCAAACTAGAATATTTAGGAGTATTTGTAATTTTGAGGAAGATTGTGTTGTACTGGCTATTTTTTTTATTTTGTTGTACTAACATTATTTCCTCCCACAGTCCAAAGACATGCAGTCAGGCCGACTGGACATGCTAAATTGCCCCTAGGTGTGAATGTGTGTGTGATTGTGTGTGTGTGTGGATGTATGTGTTTGTCTGTCTGTCTGCCCTGGGAAGGACTGGTGACCTGTCCAGGTTGTATCCTGCCTTCCGCCCAATGACAGCTGGGATAGGCTCCAGCACCCCCCACAACCCAGAAGGATAAGCAGTTTAGATGATGACCAAATAAGCATGCTTTTATGTGGGACACTTTTGGTTCTCATGCAGTTGCCCAGTGTCAGTGTATAGGCAGCTTTCTGCCCGTGGGCCAGCAGTACCATATCAGAATCAGAACCAGATTTATTGGCCAAGTATACTGACATACACAAGGAATTTGGTTCTGGCCATTGGTGTATCTCTGGTATTATATGCAATATGCAGACAGTGCACATCAAATTTACAGACAATACACAATATACAATACATACAGTACGTCAGCAATATGCAGACTACATGGACAAACAATGTACAGACTATGTGCATATTATTTACCAGTGGTGGACGAAGAACACAAATCATGTACTTGAGTTAAAGTAGAGATACCCAAGATAAAATATTACTCTAGTAAAAGTAGAAGTTCCTCCCTTTAGACCTCCAATTGAGTAAAAGTACAAAAGTATTTGCCTTCAAATGTACTTAAGTATCAAAGTAAAAGTACTAAGAGATTAATTATGACTCTAATGTCCTATTATCATTTTTATAACAAGACTCTGCTTCATCAGCTTATTTTAGGTGAAAATACTCCAGTGTCACTCTTGGTAAACCAGTCTTTTAATAGAACGTCATTAATTAGTGACGCTGATGTCTATTAAAATTATAATAAGCACAAATCACTGAAGGTAAACAATTTCCATTAGGTAGAACTGAGTGGCTCTGAAATAACTTTTTTTGTAAACAAGCAAAGTTTCAGTTTAAGATTTATTTGCAACTTAGTTACAAGTTTAAGTTTAATAAAAACCTTAAACAGAGGTTCACAAATGAGTTTTTCTTTACTATATTGACTTTGTAGGTCTCTGTTCATAAACATAAACTAGCAAAAACAAATTTACTATAAAATGAAATAGGGTTTATATAAATTCAGAAAAAAGACACGACAGTCACAACTGCATATGTGTACATATTTCTATATTGTGGTCTTTTTACACAAAGTTAGGTAAGTTATCATTTATGTTGAATAGACCCTCCCACAATTTTACACTGCACTGACGTTGAACCGTGTGCTTGCACTGGGTCGGTGTGTCCAACAGGTCAAAACAAGCTCAAAACTAAGTGCACGCTGTTTTGTTTTGACGTTACATTTTAATACACACATAAATCTAAAGGAACGACAGATTTCTCATAATGTAGTGGAGTAAAAAGTGAGATATTTGACTCTGAAATGTAGTGGAGTGAAAGTAAAAAGTCACCCAAAATGGAAATACTTCAGTACAGATACACGAAAAAACTACTTAAGTACAGTAAAGAATTACATTTACTTCATTACTGTCCACCACTGTTATTTACAGACATTACACAATGTACCAGGAACATACAGATTATACAGGGACAAAAAATATACATAGTTATGTGTGGTAGTGCAATCAGAAGTAGTGTACATCATGCATGGGAATGAAATTGTAGTGTACAATTGTACAGATGTGAAGCAGATGTTGTAACTATCTGTGGAAAACAGGAGCCTAAAAGATGATATTACTGTTCAGTTATTTATGAGGGTGATGGTATGAGGAAAGAAACTGCTCCTGTGTCTGGTAGTCTTAGTGTACAGGGTTCTGTGGCACCTGCCGGAGGGGAAAGGTGAAACAGGTTGTCTCCAGGGTGCACAGAATGTGTAATGTTTGTTTCCTGGTCCCTGAAGAGTACAAGTCCTGGAGGGCATTGGCAGGAGAGCACCAGGGATATTTTCTCTGTGTGTTTTAGTCTCTTACTATCCTGATTTGAGGCTTTTCCGAACCAGACTGTGATGAACCTGCACAGGATGGATTGAATGACTGAGGTGCAGAACTGGTTCAACAGCTTCTGTGGCAGATCCAAGTTCCTCATTTGCTGCATAAACTACATCCTCTGCTGGGCCTCTTTGAGGATGGAGTTGACATTGATTTTCCATGAGGAACAGCATAACACTTAAGTCAAGGTTCCAGAGGAGCAGGAAGTGATTTTAGATACTTCCGTATGATTGTTTAGCTATTTCCAAACCTCTGTCCAGTAGTAATTGTAGTTATCACACAGTACCTCGTTTGGTTAATCAAACCAAATCAAATGTGCTGGTGATGGAATTTAATACATTGATGTGCTGGCTGGGGGCATCAAGGAGAAACTGGATTTTTCAGTTGTTTGCCCTGTAATGCTGAATATCAATAAAGACCACTGAAATGCATTAAAACTTTTCCAAGCTTTTAAAAAATGATGAGGCCAATCTTTTTTCTTTTCTTTCTCTTAAAGTAGATCAAGATACCCTGTCCATTGGAAAATGTAGATCTCAAGCCACAAAAGTATTGGCACTCCTGGTCATCAATCCCAAACAGACCACAGCAAGAGAGGGAACACACTCACATGAAGGATGCTTCAATGAAAAGGCAAATTATTGGGTTAAATATCATACAAGATTCACATTACTTCCAGTGGTATGGTTGATTGAAGAGGAAACATACAGAACTCAGATAATATAATCAACCACTGGAAAGGTATTAACCACTAAGGCTTAAGGCTTCCTTTGGGGAGGGGCGACTCGGAAATTTTCATGCATAAAGGTAAGGGAAGCCTAACGTGAGCGTCATGTCTCCAAAATGAGAACTTTACAGGAGAAGGAAAAAACATACTCTACTTTCAATGTTATCACACAGTACCTAGTTTGGTTAATCGGTAACACTTTATAATAAGGGTGCATGAACTGGCAGTAATTAAGGCATTTACTAATGAATAACTAATCAGAAAGTAATGAGTCATTAATCAGGAACAAATTAATAAGTCATATATTAACAACCACAAGACTAAATTACTAACGCATGTACTAATGAATGAAGAAGAAGGTAATAAAGGCTTTATTCAGTGCCTGAATTTATTAGGAATTCATGTGTTAATGTTGTCACAAGATCCCCCTGAGACACAGTCTGAAATATAATGCCTATCAAAGTCAACTGTTTTTTTTTTTTTTATAGCTCCATCCTCTCATCATCTTGTCCTTCTTCTTCATCATGTTGTGTAAGCAGCCCTTGTATTTGCCTGTTTCTATCTGTCAGGTCTTGAGTTTATTGTTTTTGATTTCTTATGTTACCTTGTCAGTTTCTACCCACCTAGTGACTGTTTAGTAAAATTAAAAGCTTACACTGACATTGTTTTGCAACTAGTCCTCATTTGTGACAGTTGCCATAGTTTTAATTCATCTTTCATGTTAATAATATGACATGTTTTAACTCCTGTATTGATACACAGAGACTCATGAGGGAACAGTTTAGCCTACAGTTACCACTGAACTCAGAAATGAGTTGATTATTGGAGTGTCTTTCTCCTGGGGTCATAAGAATCCTTAACTGTATGCACATTTTTATGCTTTCCCAGATCTAGTACACCTGATTGAACTCAACTGCTAATTTACAAGCTCCTGTTGTGCTGGTTGAGGTGTGTCAGAGTGAGAAAAATACAAAACTGTGCAGTGTCAGTTCTCAATTCACTATAAGGAAAGCAGTGATTACTGATAACTCATGATGAATTCATAATGTTTGTGCCCCCTAAAGTAAAGTGATGAACCAGTCACACTTTATTACTCATTAAATACTGATTCTTCATGATGAATTCATGAGCTAATAAAATAGCAGGGGTTAATCATTTTACTTACCAAAATGACATATGAAAACATGACATTGACGAAATTCACAAGAATAAAAAAGCATATTTTATTATCATCTTATGACTTCTACACAATACACAGAACCAGATCACATGAATATGTCACTGTAACACGGAAAATGAAGAGAAACCAATACATACTGGTTCTGTAACGTAGTTCCACAAACTGGCTAATTAAAGTCATAAAGATGTTCATACTGCAGCGGTGTTTCCAAATAACTCACACAAGCTGAAGATCGAGTCTGTGACTCAGCTTTACTGAAAAACTCAGACCGGAGTACAAAAGAAAGGGGAGAACATGGCGCTAGGTGCCCTCTCGTTGTCTCGGCTCAGTCTGTTTACTACTAGGCCCTGTGAAGCACTGCCACTGCACACATAGCCCTTCACAATAAGAGTCCCTGTCAGAGGAGGAATAATAAATGAACCAAGCAGCATAAAATTAACATGTGATTTTAACCAGACAGAATAGACGCGCCTGACGCCACATATTACTGCTACAATCACATGACGCTCGTGAGAAACACAAACCTTACTATTAAAACCAAAAAGGTTTACTGCAAATAACTAAGCACCAAACCAAATATTTAAGCTACTTTATAACGAATTTAGAAATAATAGTTCCTGCAAATCCGTTCTGTTTCACCACAGATAACAGCTGCATGTTTTACACCTTAGTCTAAAAAGAGGTGAGGCACAACACTCACAACACTCTGACAACAATACCACGTGTAAATATTATATCTGAGATGTAAATTACGTATATAATACAGTATGCATATGCATAACTCACCTTTAAAAGTAAGAAAAATGCGAAATATTGCAAAAAGACGAAAAGAGAAATATTGAATTTTTAAAAAATCATTTCAATTATTTTCATTCGCTGCTCTTAAACGTTGTACTAGAGATATTCACTCAAGTCTCTGTGGCCGCCTGATATATAGCATTTAACGCAATTACTGCCATTTACTGGCGAAGAAAAATAGCAGTAATTCCAGCTGCGGAAACAGTTGAAGTGTTACATTGCAAAATGCTGTGTTTCCATCAATAAAACATTTAGATATAGCAAATTTTTAAAAAGAATAATAGATGGAAACACATTTTCATTTTCTGAAGGTGGTATTTCTCAGAATAACTGTGGCATATATTAAGATAATTCACAGTTTTAATTAAATCAAATGCCTATTTTCAGTAAATAAACTAGTCTACAGTTTATTAAACATACAACAGTTTATGTTTCTGTTGTAACAGTATGACATTGCAGTATGACATAGGTGATCATAAATTGCATGAACAGAATGAAACTAACAAAGCTTCTGGCAGTTTGCCAATGTGTACTAACATTCTTTTTGTGTGCTTAATTAACACATGGATTCCTAATAAATTCAGGCACTGAATAAAGCCTTTATTACCTTCATCTTCATTCATTAGTACATGCGTTAGGAATTTAGTCTTGTGGTTGTTAATATATGACTTATTAATTTGTTCCTGATTAATGACTCATTACTCTCTGATTAGTTATTCATTAGTAAAAGCCTTAATTACTGCCAGTTCATGTACCCTTATTATAAAGTGTTACCAGTTAATCAAACCAAATCAAATGTGCTGGTGATGGAATTTAATACATCGATGTGCTGGCTGGGGGCATCAAGGAGAAACTGGATTTTTCAGTCGTTTGCCCTGTAATGCTGAATATCAATAAAGGCCACTGAAATGCATTAAAAACTTGTCAAAGCTTTTAAAAAAGGATGAGGCCAATCTTTTTTCTTTTCTATTTTTTTAAGTACATCATGATGACCTGTCCTTTGGAAAAAGTAGATCTCAAGCCAAAAAAGTATTGGCACTCCTGGTCTAGGGTAACCCAAGTCATCAATCCCATACAGACCACAGGAAGAGAGGAAACACACTCACATGAAGGATGCTTCAATTAAAAGGCAAATTATTGGGTTAAATGTCATACAAGATTCACATTACTTTCAATGGTATGACTGATTGAAGAGGAAACATATAATAATGTAATCAACCACTGGAATGGTATTAAACACTAAGGCTTCCTTTGGGGAGGGGCAACTCAGTAATCTTCATGCATAAAGGTAAGGGAAGCCTAAAGTGAGCTAACGTATGTATAGACATATGTGTATGTATTGCTGCTTTCGGAACAAAACCTCATATCTCCAATATGAGAACTTTACAGGTGAAGGAAAAAACATACTCTACTTTCAATGCAAGTCAATGGAACCAGACATTTTAAATAATTTTAGGCCATTTCTTTGGTCCATTCAAAATGAAATTTACACACAATATATAGGACAACAGGCATTTTCAAATCA
Organism: Colossoma macropomum; assembly: GCF_904425465.1. Lineage (NCBI taxonomy): Eukaryota > Metazoa > Chordata > Actinopteri > Characiformes > Serrasalmidae > Colossoma > Colossoma macropomum. Next base: position 9,412,972 of record NW_023494795.1, on the reverse strand, counting down.
TGACAAAAACTGAAAAACGACAAAAATGGAGATACAAGGTTTTGTTCTGACAGCAATGATATGTATGTATATCTATAAAAGGGGTTTAAACCTATTAAATCAAACAGTGCCAAAACCTGAGTGTATGAAAGCAAAAACCACAGCCTTCTGGATGGTACTGAACCAGAGCTTAGGTGGATCTGGACACACTCAAGTGTGGTGCAGCTTCACCACAGCAGAGGGGCAGGCAGATGTTTGGAGGAAGAGGGTTTCCCACTTCCCAGGTGCTGGGTGGAATGAGTGGAGCAGTAGGTCATGTGGCAGCACTGCGGAGGCAGTTCCGAGGTTTTCCGGGACCAGGCTGGACTTCTCAGACTCAGTAGGGTGACTGTTCTGGGCACGCTTAGATTCTGAGGTGGTATAATGCTAACTGTCAACTAATTTCCTCTGTTTTGCTGAGCTGAAAGTGAAGTAATAGGTCTCTGGCCATGAAACAGCTGATTGACTTCACCAATTTATAACATTTAACTACCTGGCATTATTGAACGGCCCCATCTTGAGAATCAGACATTACTGCCATCAGTAATGATGAGGATTCAAACTCTTTTTTCAAGTCAAATTATAAAACTTTTAGAAACTGTGAGGGCAAAGCCAACCGCCACTTCCCTGGCAGTAATTACACCTACATGAGCTGAACTAATATCATGACCATGGTCCTGCAGCCATAAAACCTGAAAACTATTTAAGGCTCCTCTAGGTTACACAGAACCCAGTGCAGCAGCCTTAAACAGCTACACTTTTAACCATGGATAAAATTACTGAATAGCTGGTTTAATATGAATCACAGTAGTTTTTACCCACCATCTACTGTCCTGATTGTGTGTAATTGGCTATAAAGATGCTCCCACAGAAGGTATGGTCAGTTTAATTGTTCCTCCTCTGTGGGAGGAGCAGAAAGTTGAGTTGCGTTGGATTAGCTTTAACAGCTTACCTGCCACCTTGGGGATGACAGACCCACCCATGGAGCTGGACTCCCTAAACTCACTTTACTCATTGCCTAAAACTTCTTTCTGCATGTGCAAGGACTCATTTTACCACAGTAGTGTCATGCATTCTCATGTGTTCCCTGTTTGCTGACTCCCTGTTCCACAGCAGTGCTGAGCAGCTGGGCGACCCCAGTTTGTGAAGTCTCAGCTATTGGAGCAAAACCTTAACTGCTCATCATGTCCTCAGTAGATGCACAGAAGCCCTCATTCAGTAAAACTGTTTCAGCCGTGCTCTGAGAATACTGACTGAACTCTTCTCCATCTGTCTTTGACTTTTCTCCTTCAGCAACTCCTGTAGCTGTTTCTATAACAGATGAAGACCAGCTTGATCAGAACTGTCTTCACTGCCCCTAGAAGGAGATGCTCCTCCACATGGGAGGGGTTCACTTTCATTTCTTTGACTTTACCTGGATCAGCAAGGCATCTTTGTGTTTTTCAAATGATTCAACCTTTGCAGGACCCTGATAGAGTGTTGAGCTTGTTCTGTGTGCTGTTGGTGCTCTGTTCTTAGAACGCCATGCCACTGTCTAAAGACGTGAACACACCCCTCAAGGTCCCTTTTCTTTACACAGTTGCTCAGAACCATAAAACATTGTTCCTGACTCCATCCTGGTTCTGCTGGAAGCCCATACTTCTTACACAATTTCTCCTTTTTCTTTGAACACACTTTATCTAACATCTGTAATAAGTCCTCAAATGCATCTTTATCAGCGTACATGAAAGGCTGAGATTCAACTGTAAATGTAATCTTAGACTGGGAAACCCCCACACCTTTGGGTAAACAGGAAAAACTCCTGCACTTTTAACTCGGGAGCCTAGTCCCACAGAAATAACCCATGAACTACCTCCATAATGACAGAACAACAAATGCTGTCGTGCTGACTCCTCACAACCAACTATTACAGAACCCAAAGTCGATAGGACCTCTATGTCTTACTTACAGTCACTGACCAAAACACAAAACACAAGACAAAACATAAACTGCACCTCTTCTGTTTGGCATTAAAGCTCTTGCTGCAGTCAAAAAAGGAGATGGACCTGACCCCATCCTCGTCGCCATTGATGGAAATCTTTGATCTTGCTATGGAAGATATTCAGGAGACCAGAGTTCACAGAAAAGAGTGTTATGTTCTCTGCCATCTCTGCCCATCTTCACCCAGTCTGAACAGAAGCTCAGACATAGCTTTTATACTTTCCCATTGACTCCCCACCAACCACTCCCCCCGAGGACCCTTGGTAATATCATAAGCAGAAGTCAGTGTTCTCAGAGCCTTAGATCCTGTTGGAGTCGGCTTTCTCAGGGACTCAGATACTACTGTAAATGCCTCAGTGTCGTGAACTGAGTGTTCTGTCCCAGAAGGCCAAATCATCCTTAGGGGTTGTTTTTAAGGCCATTTGGATGGAACACAGTTGACTTCTCTAAACAATAAACAATAATAAAGTAAAACAGAAAACTAGAAAATAAAAACAGCTCCCAACACAACTTAGAAGAATATTTTGTGACATAATGTGACATAATTTTTTCACAATAATGCTAAATATTGTCATATTGCCCACCCTTATCAGCAAACACAGGAGTGTAGAGGATCCCAGAGTGAATAAAAGAGGCTCCAACAGGGAGAGCGGCAAGTCTTTTATTGGTGTTAGAGGTTTAAAGGTGTTGTTCTGCTGGTTTCTCTCCGGTGGGATCGCTGTTTAAGAGATGGATTTGATTGGCTGTAGCATAAGAGTGGAGTTAATAGTCTGTATTCTTCTGTGGAGCACTCTTTTCCTCAGGAGGGGTTTGCAGAGTCTTCTGTTGATGATCTTCTTTCCAGTGGAGCAACTCTCTCCTCTCCTCTTTTCTCTGAGCCCTTCTCTGCTGATGAGGATCAGGTGCTCTTTCACAGGTTCGGGAGTTCTCTAGCCGAGTTCTCCTCTTTCCATCTGCTTGTTCTCTGATCTTTCTGCAGTCTTTCTGTGGAGCACTCTTTTCCTCAGGAGGGCTTTGGTGATGCTTCTGCAGATGTCCTGCTTTCAGATAACATATTTCTCTCCTCTCCTCCTTTCTCTGTGCCCTCCTCTACTGTTGAGGATCAGATTTAGGTGCTCTTTCACAGGTTCCTGCGTTCTCTGACTGTGTTCTCCTTTTTCCAAATTCTTGTTGTTGTCTCCACTGACTTACTTCTCAGGCTGCTCTAAAGGTTTTTTTCAGTAGTCAGTATGAAGTGTTGGTTCTTCTTCCACTCTTCCACTGCCTGTTCTCATTCCTATATTTCTTATGGTGGTGTCTCTCTCCAGTCTGTCCGTCATCAGACTCTACAGAGCGGTCATCGTGCTGCCACCAGTGCGGTTTTCTCACGGTCCGGTCATTTCTGTCAGTGCGTGAAGGTGCAGGCTGAGCGGGATGTCCTCTCCTTCCTCTTTCGCTCACACGTCCTCCGTTGTGTGAAGGAGGTTGTGGAGCGTCACTCCTCTGGACTCTGTGCTCTCTCTGCCAGCACTGGGCAGCTCCTCTCCAGTGAGACTCATCCATTCTCTGTCTGACTGAATGGGCTCCTCTGTCTCTCTGGTTGTCTGCTGGTCTAGATGTTCTCAGATGTTCTCCCTTCTTTCTGATGTCTTTCTGTGGAGCACTCTTCTCCTCAGGAGGGGCTTGCAGACTCTTCTGCAGATGTTCTCGTGTCCAATGATTTCTCTGTCCCCTCCTCTGCTGATGAGGAACAGTTTCCGGTGCTCTTCCACAGGTTCCTATGTTCTCAGACTGTCGTCTTCTCATTCCATATCCTAGTTGATGTCTCTGGCCTGCAGCTCCCACTCGGATGCCTCTGTCTGATGTTCTTCTGCTGTTCTCCTCTTCATGTCCTTCATTTTGTCTCTCTTCTTTGTCCTTTATATAGTTTATTGTTCGACCCTTGCCGCGTGTTCCTCTCCTGGTGTTCTTCTGATGTTGGTCTGTTTTGGTCTCATTCACAGGAGCGTCTTTCTTCAGGTCTTCTATTTCAGCTGGTAGAGAAAAATCAGAGACATCAGCAACAAAGCTCATCTCCAATAATCTAACCTGGAACAAAGACTTTCTGACTAATATTTAAACGATGAAAGTTGTTAACATGTTTGTTTAATTACAAACACAGACACCCGTATCAGATCAGTGCCATCTGGACATTTTACTCACCAGACTGGTTGATGTTTCTTTCAGTCTCATCCACAATATCAGCCCAGCTTTTAATGGGTTCGGGATCAGCCGTCATTTCCACATCTTTTCCTGCAATAAAACGGATTTTCCAGTAAAAAGAGATTTGATTATTTCAGTTTTTGAAGGTTCTTGTGACATTTGAAGATGGTCTTTTGGTTTCTTAGTCAGAGTTTAACTGCTCCATTCTTAATAAATTATGGTTTCTATTACTCACCAAGAGCCTGTTGGACAGTAGTCTCTGCCTCATCCAGCTGAACGTCCATCAGTTTAAGGTCATCAGCCTTGACTTCTTCATCAGCCTCCTTGTGAATCTCATTTCCTGCTTCAGATGTTGAAAGAATTAGCAGCTGTACAGCTTCTTATGTCCTCAATATATGTTTTTATTTTACTCACCAAGACTGTGGTCAACTGATCTCTGGACATCATTCAGTAGATCTGCCATCAGACTTTCAATGGTCTTCCAATCTGCTTCTTCATCAGACGTCTTTTCCACATCTTTTCATGCAGGAGACAGAATCACTCATTAAATCCTGATGTAAGTCAAATATTTGGTATTATGTATGCAATATTATGTATTATTAGTTGATGAAAGCTGAAGATGGTGGTTGGAGGAGGAGGAGCTGATATTGTTATATTAAATCCTGTTTTACCTTTTTAACAGTTTAACTGTGATTTTCTTCATGATAACTAGTGTTTATTTGCTCTACTCACCCAGACGATGGTCATTAGATGGGTCAGTTTCATCCAGGTGAGTCTGAATGTTGAGTCCAGAAGCTTCAGCCTCAGTATCTGCAGAGCTCATCACTTCACATCCTGATTCAAAGAAACAGGAACAGAATTTTCTATAAATTCTTGATTAAACATCCCCAAAAGCTAATATTACTGCTCTATAATATAATAGTGATGGTAAAGTGAAGGAATCAGTGAATGAGCTGATGCCTTTCTTTAGCGCTGGAGGACTGTAATACTACAAGTGTCTTGAATGTCAGGTGAATAGTTTTATTAAGCATTTATTATTCAGTATACTTTTATAAATCAATATTTTTTTTAAATCAGTGTCATTTTGGGTTTATTATGTATTATTAATTTGTATTTCTTACCCAGCGATTCCGCCTCGATCCTGTCGACGAAAAGGAGCATTAGCTGTTTAACGGCTTCAACCTCAGCGTCAGTGAGGGTCGCCTCAAACATCTCGTCTCCTGCTTTAACATAAATAAATATCACAATAATTAAAATACCATAACCAATAACCATATAAACAGCTTTTTTTTAGATGTATGAACAATTATCTTGTTATAATAATAATAATAATAATAATAACAATAGTAATAATAATAATAATAATAATAATAATAATTATTATTATTATTATTATTATCATCATTGATTAATATTTTTATCTTGTTATGGTTTTCGTTCTTACCCAGATTGTCGGTCTCTGTGTCCTGAAGGTCAGTGTCCATTTGTTCTTTTATCCCCTCAGCTTCACCGTCTGTGTCCATCACCTCAAGGATCTCCTCTTCTACTGTAACATGAATTAAATATCCACAATTACAGAAATGAAGAGCCGAGCGTTTCCCCAGTATAATCTCACCTGGAGCTCAGAGTTTACAGATTCAGAGAGTTCAGTGTTTCTGCTGTAGTGCTGGTCCTCAGTCGCTGATCTGTATGTCTTTGATCTGACTCTCTCAGTGGTTCAGCACTCAGGACTCTAAAGTTTGTTATGTGTGTTGGATGTTTAGTACCTTCAGTCAGAGGTTCAACATCCACCTTCATGTCATGTTTTCTTGTTTTATCATGAAATATTTTCAGCTTTTGCTCTTACAAAAAAGAGAAAAATGTCATTTTCACATTTTAAGAGTTCAACTGTGATTTTCTTCATGATATCTAGTGTTAATCTGCACTACTCACCCAGAGGACGGTCATCAGGTGTGTCCACTTCATCCAAATAAGCCTGCATGGTGAGCGTCGGGGCTTCAGGCTCAGTGTCTGTAACATCCATCACTTCACATCCTAATTCAAAGAAAAAGTGAGACAGTTTTCTCTGAATTCTTGATGAAACGTCACCAACAGTTAGTATTACTTCTCAATAGTGAAGCTAAAGTGAAGGAATCTGTGAATGCCTTTCTATAATAGACGTGTCTTGAACTTCATGTTAATAGTTTTATTAAGCATTTATTATTCAGTATATCATTTTGTGTTTATTATGTGTTATTAATTTTTATTTCTTACCCATCGATTCCGCCTCGATCCTGTCGACGAAAAGGAGCATCAGCTGTTTAACGGCTTCAACCTCAGCGTCAGTGAGGGTCGCCTCAAACATCTCGTCTCCTGCTTTAACATCAATAAATATCACAATAATCAAGATCAATAACCATGTGAATAACTTTATTTTAGAAATATGAACAAATATATTGCAGTATATCTTTATGAATTAATATTTTTACAGTGAGATCTCTGTGATTGGTAGCTTGTTATGGTCATTTCTAACCCAGATTTTTGGTCTCTGTGTCCTGAAGGTCAGTGTCCATTCAGTCTTTAATGACCTCTGCTTATTAGTTTTCTTATTAAGTCCTGCTTTTATATTAATAGAATATCAGCGGTTCTGCTGTTTTATCATCACACCATCAGCTCAGTTCCTGAACTTACCCAGATGTTTCTCCACCATTTCCTCAGTCTCATCCAGATGAATGTCCATCAGCTCCTGGATGGCCTCGGCCTCGACTTCAGCAGCCGTCATGTTCAACTTCTCACTCTCTGTTTTCACAGGAATAGATACTGTCAGATCTCCAGCTTTGACATTTTCATATCAGTTATTAATGACTATTAATGACTTAATGATTTTCCATTTTGAAGGGTTGTTTTATGAAATATATTGATAGTAGTTGTGGAACTTTAGTGATATTGATAATTGCATGTTTATGTGGATGTTTGGTGGTCAGAGCTGGACTAATTCATCTGAGCATTATTATCAGTGGTTTTTATTCCTGTTATTAGTTCTGTTTTCTATTTTGGCAGATATTAATGTCCATTTCTTACCCAGAGGTTGGATGTTAGCTGTGTCTTTCTCATCCAGGTCAGTGGACATTAGTGGTTTTATGGCTTCGGCCTCGGCTTCAGCCTCAGTCTGATCCAGTGAATATTCCGTTAAATCCCTGCTGGATTCAGGAATGTCTTCGCTGGTTTTAAGGTCCTCATGTAGAGGAGCTCCCGTCTTCTCCAACATCACAAAGGAAATAGTCTCCAAGCTGAGAGACACCAGACCTGCTGGGACGTGTGGAGCATGGCTCTCCTCCTCTCCCGCTGCTGGCTGTTGTCTTGCTTGGCTTTCCTCTGCTTTTTCTACATCCTTTATCTTTTCTTTTCTCTGTTGTCCCTTCGTTTTTCTTGTTCTCCACTGTTTCTTCTTCTTGATTTTGCCTCCGTCTTTCTTCACTTCATCTCCATTCGCCTTATTCTCTGTGTCTGAGTCGGACTGTTGGCCTCCGCAACACCAGAACAAGAGGCAGCTCATTGTGCTGCTGGTCTTCTCTGGCGCCTCAACACAGAATGATCTGAAGTGGCAGTTTGTGTGGAATTTATCTGCATCATAGACATTGTGACATCACAGTGTTATGATGTCATAAAGACAACATTCAACTCTGTAGGTGCTGCAGTTAAATAAATGTGAATAAATGTAAAAATGGCGTTTGTGTGTTAAATTATAAGAGATTTTTTCTCAACATCTTAACATTTGAAGCTTATTACATACTAAGGCTTATTATTCAGTGACTTTAGAGACTTCAATGCACACTAATGGGGCTTTTCTTGGGTTGTACAAGTGTGTAATAAAGCTTTGGCTTAGTAAGGGGTTCATTTCCCAGTCACCTACAGCTCAATACAAATGTATTAGGAAAACTGCTTTAAGCTGTTTGTTTTGGCAGTTAATGTGCTTTGACTGTACAACACTTTGTTACACTGTAATAAATACACAAACATAAATACAGTAAAAATTAAAAAGAACTGTTTTCAAAACTGTTCATTACTTCTCGCTGCTTTCCAGCCATCACATGCCTTTGTTCATTTTCATCAGCTGTACATCTGATTTGACATGATAACGCACCACATGATCATGTCAAACAACAATTTATACATTTGATTTCACTTGATTACATAATGTAGAGGAAAGAACCTCAGATCCCTAAACAAAGATGGACATATAGATATAAAAGAGAACATTTAACTAGTGGAGTAAATATGTTGCATTCAACTTTGTTGTTTACTTAATTTAACTGTCAAGTCACAAAGAAATTATGTTGCATGCAACTTACAACCTGTAACTACAGACCTGCCCACCTGTACGCATTTACACATCAGAGTACGCTGGTTTGATTTACCGTTCTATGCAAAAGCTGTTGATGTCTGTGAGTTCAGTTGTGCGGAGATTATCAGTGCTTACAGAACAGAACGACTGAATTTTGACTAGAAAGAGTGTAATTAGTCATGTTTAACTGGATTTAGTTCAGTCTAATATGTGAAATATTGAATAAAAGTCACTGTTTATATCTGGCACTGCTGGGACTTTGGTCTGTTCCGACTTAACAAATCCCCAAAAAACAAAATACTGTGATATTTATTATTTGTCTTGAACATTTCTTGAAGGTAGATATACAACCACATTTCCAAAAAAGTGGGAACGCTGTGTGAAATACAAATAAAAACAGAATGTAATGATGTGCAAATCATTTAAACCCTATATTTAATTGAAAGTAGTACAAAGACGTCACTCTAACGAAACTGAGAAACTGAGGCCGTTTTGAATCTGATGCCATCAACACATTTCAAAATAGCTGGAAGAGCGGCAACAAAAGACTGCTCAATATTGTGTGATGCTAAAAAACACCTGGTGGAACATCTCACAAATAATTGGTTTTATTTGCAGCAGGTCAGTGATAATAAATGGGTATAAAAAGAGCTTCTCAGAGAGGTGGGGAGTAAAGATGCTGACCACTCTGTGAAAGACACGGGCAACAGGACAAGAATAACATTTCTCAATGTACAATAGCAAAGAACTCGGAGATTCATCATCTATGGAACATTGTGTCATTAAAGATTCAGAGAATCCAGAAAAGCCTCTGTGTGCTAAGTACAAGGCTGAAAACCATTATTGGCTGACAGGAATCACTGCATGGGCTCAGAAACACTTCTGAAAACCACTGTCTGTGAACAAAGTTCCTCACTGCCTCCACAAACGCAAGAGTAGTATGAACGAGTGATTTATGACCCCCCACCCTGAGTGATTTATGCCCCATGATTTATGACCCCCTATGATTGACAGGCCAATATGATTGACAAGGTGTCTGTGTCCCCACCACCACCCCCCAAAAGTGTGTCTCTAGCCATGTGTCAAAGACGTCTGGTAGCTTTCACATAATTGTTTGATGTGAGTAAGTTTCCTGTATCGCTAGACTAACCGTCTGGAGACATTGGTAGTGGGTGATCTCAAAATGTTTAATGTAAGGCATTTTAAAGGTTTCATTTCAGATTGTGGATTTAAATTTCAAGGTGGGGGGGGCGATTTTGTGGTCATGATGCGGTAATCACGCCTATCAGCACGGGCCAATCAAACACAAAGGACTGCAACATGCGACGGCATGGGCGTGTCTTGAGAAAATGGCATATATAGCCGACCGAAAGTAACACATTTTCACCAGCGACCTTTCAGTTTGAAGCAACATAGCCTACGTTCTTGGTAAGTCTGTGTTCTACAGACTTTACCCAAATTTCTTGTAAGTAAATTTTGCAAGTATTTCAACAGTGTTTGAACTTTTTGCTTAAAAGGACTTCTTGGTCAAGGTGCATCTGAGCTTGAAACAGTCTTTGCTATTAGAAGCAGTGAGGGATTGTCTCAACTTGGTAAGTTTTTGTCATCGTTATTTATTTATTTTTTTCATTATTTGTAGTTGTTGATGTTCATCTAAATAATGCATACATTTCTGGCGTTACAGAATCTGCAAATACGTTGGATTATGAGAATCCTCTTGGTGAGTCAGCGGTTGTGTTATAGTGTTGTCTGTGTTAGTTGTTGAGGGGTTAATACTAATTCATATATTTTCTGTAGTAGGTTTAACCCTTTTGGTTGAAACAAGGGGGCTCTTAACATCACCCGGATTTGATGCTGTACCCAGTACTTCTGCGGGGTGTGAACCAGGTGGCATGGTAGACGAAATCACGTCTAGATCACCAGCGTTTAGGCCCAGTTCGACAAGTAGCCCTGAAGCATCACGGGACCGTGTGACTGACGATAATCCAGCTTTACGCGGGAAACATCCAAGGAAATGTCTGAGTGCAAATGACAAGACGGTTTCACATGGAAAGCACCTTAGGTTTGATGATGACCACAAATCTGTAGGTAAGAAAAATAAGTGGTGTCTATTCACCGCATTAAACCAACATTAGCAGTTGTGTGTAATGTTTTTCTTAAACTTTTGGAGATTTGCACGCCAGTGTCTGACCGATGTATGGTGAATGTGTACAGAGGGCTGTTGATCCTGATCTGGACATCGCTGGATGGTCTGATGAGTTGTTGGACACTTGGAACGAGAACAGCTTTTCAGAAAAGGTGGATGAAACAGTGGTTACCGGACCAAATAACAAAGTGTGTAACAAAGCCCAAACCCCACAGATGTGCTTCTGGATGTTGAGTTCATTGCGGTGAAGAATTAATATCAGACACCACACATGAATGTTACATACAGCCCATCAAATTACAGGAGCCCAGCAATTCGTACATCTTTTTTGACTTTGAAAGTCGATATAAAAAAGGCAAGCATGAGGCTAATTTTGTCTGGGCAATTACATTTGATGGCAGAGAGTTCACAGCAGAAGGGTCTGACTGTGTAGAACTACTCATCAAAGAGTTTAGACGGCCCAAGTATCAGGGTTACACATGGTTGGCACACAACGCAGCTGGTTTTGACAATTTCCTATTGCTGGAATATTTTTCTAAAGTGGGGATTGCTGTCAAGATCACAGTGATGGGGTGTAGACTGATCTCTATGTATGACGAAACGTACAAACAGCGCTACATAGACTCGTACTCATTCATCCCAATGCGTTTAGCCAAAACGGTGTCAGCATTAAATCTGTCATGTTCAGAGAAAGGGTATTTTCCACACAAATCTAATCTGAAACAAAGTGAAAACTATGTGGGCCCATACCCAGACAAGAGCTTTTACGGCTATGACACAATGAATGACAAAGACAGCAAGTTGTTCGATGAGTGGTACAGCACAGTCTCTGGCGGCGTGTTTGACTTCAAAAAGGAGTTGTATGTTTACGGTAGAAACGATGTTGTTTTACTACGAGAAGCATGTATTAAATATGGCGATGGGTTCATTCAGGGTACAAAGCAGGACCCGTTTAATATCACAACTTCAGCCTCGTGTTGCACGGCGGTGTACAAAACACATCTTCTTCCTAGAGATACACATAACAACACGTACATTAACCAACACAAGACATTCTCATATGTTTCCACTGAACGGCTCGAGTTTAAGAGTACAAGAGACGCTGACGTTCATCATGCCCTAACTCATGGGGAAATGAAGCTTGGTGCGTATTATATGGATGGGTATTATGAAAAGGGTGGTGTATGAAAAGCCTTAGTATTTAATGGCTGCATGCATCATGGTCATGAATGTCGTTACAACCCAAACCAGACCCATCCTATGTCAAAGGTGTTGTACGGCGAATTGCGAAAACAGTTTGACGGCAAGGTAGAGACACTTGTTCGTGCATGTGGTCTGGAGGTTGAAGTAATGTGGGAATGCCAGTGGGCCGATGCTAAGAGAAATGATTTGGATGTTGTAGCATTCTACGTACACAGCACCTGAAAGAGACGCACTCTTTGGGGGTAGAACTAATGCTTACAAACTGTACTACAAAAGCAAAAGACTGTGAGAAAATCTGACATTTGGACTTCACCAGTTTGTACCCATTCTGTCAGGCTAGGAAGAAATCCCCCGTAGGACCCCTCAAATAATCTTCAAAAATTTCAGACCCATTGTGGAATACTACGGACTTGTCAAGGCTACTGTGCATCCACCTAGAAAACCTCTACACCCTGTTTTACCGTATCGTTGTAATGGTAAATTAATGTTCCCGCTCTGCCGTACATGTGCAGAGCAGGAAAATCAACAATCAGAGCGAGTGCACAATGACGACGACAGGTCCATCACAGGGACATGGGTCAGTATTGAGTTACTGAAGGCTGTTGAGAAAGGGTTTGTGATTGCTAAAATCCATGAGGTGTGGCGTTTCCCAGACAGTTCAGAGACTTTGTTCTGTGAGTATGTCAAGACATTTTTACAGTACAAACAGGAAGCAAGCAGTTATCCAGCGCCTGCTGTCACAGAAGAAGAGAAGACAAAACACATCAGGGATTATTTTGAAAAGGAAAAGATTCAGATGAGTCTGAGAAGATAAGCCTTAACGCAGCACGCAGGTCTATTAACAAATTGCTGTTAAACAGTTTGTGGGGTCGTTTTTCAATCAGGGAAAACTTGCCAGCGTCTGAGTTGTTGACAGACCCTGAACAGTTTTCACAAAACATCTTTGGTGACGGATATGATGTTAAACACTTTTCATTTGTGTCGGACGCTACGGCGCTGATTCAGCGGTGTTATTCTGATGGTGACTATTGTCCAACTCGTGACATTAACATGTTTCTCGGTGCTTTTACAACAGCTCACACACGTTTAGAACTGGACAATCTGATGGACAGATTAGGTGACAGACTGTTGTATAGCGACACTGACAGTGTTATTTTTGTTTCCCGTGAAGGCGACTGGGAACCTCCTCTCGGCCCCTACTTAGGTGATTTGACAGATGAGATTGGTGGTGATTACATTGCAGAGTTCTGCTCGGGGGGCCTAAAACATACGGTTATCGTACAGCGACTGGTAAAACGTGCATGAAAGCCAAAGGTATCACCCTGAATTCTGACAACTCAAAACTTATCAGACTCCACACGCTGATTGGTCTTGTAGATCATTACGTGGTAAATCGCGATAGTAATCCACACATACTGGCTCGTGCAGACGGGATCGTGAGAAATAAAAAGAACCTCACACTGAAACACAAGTCAGTGGTGAAACGCTTTAAAGTTGTGTACAACAAGCAGGTCCTGTTGTCTGACTTTCCAACACTTCCTTATGGGTACTAAAGATGTCCATGACTATCGTGGGGTGCGAGAGGTTGACAGGTTTGATTTTAGATTACAACATCCTTGTTCATGTGTAATAAGTGGTCCATCAAATTCTGGAAAAACATATTTTGTAAAACAGTTGATTGAACGTGCTGATGAGTTGATTTCAAAGGAAATCGAAAACATAGTGTACGTTTATGATTGCTGGCAGCTGCTTCATGATGAAATGCAAAAAATAAGAAACATTCATTTTGTTCAAGTCCTCCCAACAACCCTAAATGATGACACACATCTACCGCTTAACAGAAATCATTTGTTGATTATTGATGATGTTATGAAAGATACTAGCAATAATGCTGAGGTAGAAAAGGTATTTACACAGTACGTACACCATCGAAACTGAAGCCCCATTTACCTAATACTAAATTTGTTTTTTCAAGGAAAATCTAGTAGGACCATTAGTTTGAACACGAATGACCTCATATTATTTAAAAATCCTAGAGACCACAATCAGGTCGGTGTGTTAGCTAGACAAATGTACCCCAGTAATGCAGAGTTGTTCATGGAGTGTTTTCAAAATGCTGTAAGAGATCCATTCGGCTACCTCATGATTGATTATAAAGCAAAGACTCCTGAAGAATTTCATCTCAGAACGGATCCGCTTTCAAACAGACCTGTTTACATTCAGAAAAAACGCAGATGGGTCAATATGTCAGACAGACTATGTAGAAACCGGTCACTTCTGTTTAAACCTCTATTTAAAGCTAATCCTGCGCAGAGACGTGTTATTTTACAAATGGAGTCTAATGATCTCATCTTAACTCTGTGTGAAATCGCTTTCAATGTGCTTAATGGGACTATAGCTCTCACACCGACGCAGTATTGCATGTCAAAGAAGAAGAAGTCTGAAATAAATTTTTTTTGCAGATAAAAAGGTTGGTGCATCCCGAAAGAAGAAAGCTTCTATCAGAAAGGAGGGGTTTTCCTCTTCCATTGTTGAGTGTTGCGCTACCATTTAGAACAAGTTTGATAACTGCCAAATGAATTGAAAGATATGGAGAATGCTGAAAAAATGCTTTTAGTACCACAACACCAGTTGGATAAGTTAAAGAGTGATAATCGGCGGGAGTCGATCAGACAAGTTGTAGAAAATGACCTGGACGTGTCTATATGAAATATTTTGAGCAGGAATGATCTTGATGCCCATGAGAAGGCCAAGCTGTACGCCGTCGTTTTGCAAAGATATTTAACCATTGCTAAACAGGGCGATATGGAGACCAGCACTTTAACACTGTCATTACCTCTGACAGACAATGTTAATAATAAGGAAACATATGTTCAGACTGATGACAGAAATGATGTAATCAGTGCTGTTCTCAGAAATGTACCCTCTCGAAGCAAGAAGAATGTTGAGTATGTTTTAGATTAAATGTCTAAGTCAAAAGACGCGTCTTCTTGGAACGAATCAGGAGAATTCGTTTTAAATGGACAACCAATCGCCGGGTCACATATTCTGGACTGGGTGAAAAGTATCACAGCACCGCACAGGGTTAGCGACGATCGTAGACCTCTGGGGTGGGCTGGGTTTCTAGAGGCCTTTGCTGTTTTGAATATACCACTTTCATTAAAAGTCTGATGATTATGCTGCTCCTGTGAAAGACGTTTCACAAACCCCCGCTAGCAGTGCTGAAACCCCCATGTTTATCTCACCCACTATAGACAGAAGAACCTGGGTAGACTTCTAATGTTGCTTTGTGGGGTGTTTTGTCATCGATGTTCTAGTACAGCGAGTGTACACTTCTTATGCGATCTACTGTTACACGCTATAGCTCTAGTCTCCAGCTGCACTCTTTATAACATGGTCTGCATTGGAAGTTGTAGTTATCGAGTATTTCCCTGTCTGAACGTTATCACTGTAGCTCGGATCGAGTCTCGCGTTTCTGGTGTATAACAAGAAGCAGAAGCCGACTTCCTAGTTTGTTTAACTGACGCCAGTGAGTTAGTCGCAGACGCTGTGCGCGGTAGTTCGCCTTAGACAATAGTGTATATTATCAACCTCACAGTAAACAGTAGATGACAGTTTTCAAACAATGTGAAACAAATATTTACATAGCCATGATAAAAAGAACAATATACATGTATGTACATAAATATGTAAATATATGTATAAAACAAAATAAACAAAGCCAACATTAGAAGTCTAACCATGTTCTTCTGTCTATAGTGGGTGAGATAAACATGGGGGTTTCAGCACTGCTAGCGGGGGTTTGTGAAACGTCTTTCACAGGAGCAGCATAATCATCAGACTTTTAATGAAAGTGGTATATTCAAAACAGCAAAGGCCTCTAGAAACCCAGCCCACCCCAGAGGTCTACGATCGTCGCTAACCCTGTGCGGTGCTGTGATACTTTTCACCCAGTCCAGAATATGTGACCCGGCGATTGGTTGTCCATTTAAAACAAATTCTCCTGATTCGTTCCAAGAAGATGCGTCTTTTGACTTAGACATTTAATCTAAAACATACTCAACATTCTTCTTGCTTCGAGAGGGTACATTTCTGAGAACAGCACTGATTACATCATTTCTGTCATCAGTCTGAACATATGTTTCCTTATTATTAACATTGTCTGTCAGAGGTAATGACAGTGTTAAAGTGCTGGTCTCCATATCGCCCTGTTTAGCAATGGTTAAATATCTTTGCAAAACAACGGCGTACAGCTTGGCCTTCTCATGGGCATCAAGATCATTCCTGCTCAAAATATTTCATATAGACACGTCCAGGTCATTTTCTACAACTTGTCTGATCGACTCCCGCCGATTATCACTCTTTAACTTATCCAACTGGGGTTGTGGTACCAAAACCATTTTTTCAGCATTCTCCATATCTTTCAGTTTATTTGACAGTTATCAAACTTGTTCTGAATGGTAGCGTAACACTCAACAATGGAAGAGGAAAACCCCTCCTTTCTGATAGTAGCTTTCTTCTTTCGGGATGCACCAACCTTTTTATCTGCAAAAAAAAATTATTTCAGACTTCTTCTTCTTTAACATGCAATACTGCGTCGGTGTGAGAGCTATAGTCCCATTAAGCACATTGAAAGCGATTTCACACAGAGTTAAGATGAGATCATTAGACTCCATTTGTAAAATAACACGTCTCTGCGCAGGATTAGCTTTAAATAGAAGTTTAAATGGAATTGACCAGTTTCTACATAGTCTGTCTGACATATTGACCCATCTGCGTTTTTTCTGAATGTAAACAGGTCTGTTTGAAAGCGGATCCGTTCTGAGATGAAATTCTTCAGGAGTCTTTGCTTTATAATCAATCATGAGGTAGCCAAATGGATCTCTTGCAGCATTTTGAAAACACTCCATGAACAACTCTGCATTACCGGAGTACATTTGTCTAGCTAACACACCGACCTGATTGTGGTCACTAGGATTTTTAAATAATATGAGGTCATTTGTGTTCAAACTAATGATCCTACTAGATTTTCCTTGAAAAAAAACAAATTTAGTATTAGGTAAATGGCGCTTCAGTTTCGATGGTGTACGTACTGTGTAAATACTTTTTCTACCTCAGCATTATTGCTAGCATCTTTCATAACATCAATAATCAACAAATGATTTCTGTTAAGCGGTAGATGTGTGTCATCATTTAGGGTTGTTGGTATCCCTTGAACAAAATGAATGTTTCTTATGTTTTGCATTTCATCATGAAGCAGCTGCCAGCAATCATAAACGCACACTATGTTTTCGATTTCCTTTGAAATCAACTCATCAGCACGTTCAATCAGCTGTTTTACAAAATATGTTTTTCCAGAATTTGATGGACCACTTATTACACATGAACAAGGATGTTGTAATCTAAAATCAAACCTGTCAACCTCTCGCACCCCACGATAGTCATGGACATCTTTAGTACCCATAAGGAAGTGTTGAAAAGTCAGACAACAGGACCTGCTTGTTGTACACAACTTTAAAGCGTTTCACCACTGACTTGTGTTTCAGTGTGAGGTTCTTTTAATTTCTCACGATCCCGTCTGCACGAGCCAGTATGTGTTGACTACTATCGCGATTTACCACGTAATGATCTACAAGACCAATCAGCGTGTGGAGTCTGATAAGTTTTGAGTTGTCAGAATTCAGGGTGATACCTTTGGCTTTCATGCACGTTTTACCGGTCGCTGTATGATAACCGTATGTTTTAGGCCCCCCGAGCAGAACTCTGCAATGTAATCACCACCAATCTCATCTGTCAAATCACCTAAGTAGGGGCCGAGAGGAGGTTCCCAGTCGCCTTCACGGGAAACAAAAATAACACTGTCAGTGTCGCTATACAACAGTCTGTCACCTAATCTGTCCATCAGATTGTCCAGTTCTAAACGTGTGTGAGCTGTTGTAAAAGCACCGAGAAACATGTTAATGTCACGAGTTGGACAATAGTCACCATCAGAATAACACCGCTGAATCAGCGCCGTAGCGTCCGACACAAATGAAAAGTGTTTAACATCATATCCGTCACCAAAGATGTGTTGTGAAAACTGTTCAGGGTCTGTCAACAACTCAGACGCTGGCAAGTTTTCCCTGATTGAAAAACGACAAACTGTTTAACAGCAATTTGTTAATAGACCTGCGTGCTGCGTTAAGGCTTATCTTCTCAGACTCACCTGAATCTTTTCCTTTTCAAAATAATCCCTGATGTGTTCTGCCTTCTCTTCTTCTGTGACAGCATGCGCTGGATAACTGCTTGCTTCCTGTTTGTACTGTAAAAATGTCTTCACATACTCACAGAACAAAGTCTGTCTGGGAAACGCCACACCTCATGGATTTTAGCAATCACAAACCCTTTCTCAACAGCCTTCAGTAACTCAATACTGACCCATGTCCCTGTGATGGACCTGTCGTCGTCATTGTGCACTCGCTCTGATTGTTGATTTTCCTGCTCTGCACATGTACGGCAGAGCGGGAGCATTCATTTACCATTACAACGATACGGTAAAACAGGGTGTAGAGGTTTTCTAGGTGGATGCACGGTAGCCTTGACAAGTCCGTAGTATTCCACAATGAGTCTGAAATTTTTGAAAATGATTTGAGTGGTCCTACGGGGGATTTCTTCCTAGCCTGACAGAATGGGTACAAACTGGTGAAGTCCAAATATCAGATTTTTTCAGTCTTTTGCTTTTGTAGTACAGTTTGTAAGCATTAGTTCTACCCCCAAAGAGTGCGTCTCTTTCAGGTGCTGTGTATGTAGACATAAATGCTACAACATCCAAATCATTTCTCTTAGCATCGGCCCACTGGCATTCCCACATTACTTCAACCTCCAGACCACATGCACGAACAAGTGTCTCTACCTTGCTGACAAACTGTTTTCGCAATTCGCCGTACAACACCTTTGACATAGGATGGGTCTGGTTTGGGTTGTAACGACATTCATGACCATGATGCATGCAGCCATTAAATACTAAGGCTTTTCATACACCACCCTTTTCATAATACCCATCCATATAATACGCACCAAGCTTCATTTCCCCATGAGTTAGGGCATGATGAACGTCAGCGTCTCTTGTACTCTTAAACTCGAGCCGTTCAGTGGAAACATATGAGAATGTCTTGTGTTGGTTAATGTACGTGTTGTTATGTGTATCTCTAGGAAGAAGATGTGTTTTGTACACCGCCGTGCAACACGAGGCTGAAGTTGTGATATTAAACGGGTCCTGCTTTGTACCCTGAATGAACCCGTCGCCATATTTAATACATGCTTCTCGTAGTAAAACAACATCGTTTCTACCGTAAACATACAACTCCTTTTTGAAGTCAAACACGCCGCCAGAGACTGTGCTGTACCACTCATCGAACAACTTGCTGTCTTTGTCATTCATTGTGTCATAGCCGTAAAAGCTCTTGTCTGGGTATGGGCCCACATAGTTTTCACTTTGTTTCAGATTAGATTTGTGTGGAAAATACCCTTTCTCTGAACATGACAGATTTAATGCTGACACCGTTTTGGCTAAACGCATTGGGATGAATGAGTACGAGTCTATGTAGCGCTGTTTGTACGTTTCGTCATATATAGAGGTCAGTCTACACCCCATCATTGTGATCTTGACAGCAATCCCCACTTTAGAAAAATATTCCAGCAATAGGAAATTGTCAAAACCAGCTGCGTTGTGTGCCAAACATGTGTAACCCTGATACTTGGGCCGTCTAAACTCTTTGATGAGTAGTTCTACACAGTCAGACCCTTCTGCTGTGAACTCTCTGCCATCAAATGTAATTGCCCAGACAAAATTAGCCTCATGCTTGCCTTTTTTATATCGGGATTCAAAGTCAAAAAAGATGTACGAATTGCTGGGCTCCTGTAATTTGATGGGCTGTATGTAACATTCATGTGTGGTGTCTGATATTAATTCTTCACCGCAATGAACTCAACATCCAGAAGCACATCTGTGGGGTTTGGGCTTTGTTACACACTTTGTTATTTGGTCCGGTAACCACTGTTTCATCCACCTTTTCTGAAAAGCTGTTTTCGTTCCAAGTGTCCAACAACTCATCAGACCATCCAGCGATGTCCAGATCAGGATCAACAGCCCTCTGTACACATTCACCATACACCGGTCGGACACTGGCGTGCAAATCTCCAAAAGTTTAAGAAAAACATTACACACAACTGCTAATGTTGGTTTAATGCTGTGAATAGACACCACTTATTTTTCGTACCTACAGATTTGTGGTCATCATCAAACCTAAGGTGCTTTCCATGTGAAACCGTCTTGTCATTTGCACTCAGACATTTCCTTGGACGTTTCCCGTGTGAAGCTGGATTATCGTCAGTCGCCCCGTGATGCTTCAGGGCTACCTGTCGAACTGGGCCTAAACGCTGGCGATCTAGACGTGATTTCGTCTACCACACCACGTGGTTCACACCCCGCAGAAGTACTGAGTACAGCATCAAATCCGGGTGGTGTTAAGAGCCCCGTTGTTTCAACCAAACGGGTTAAACCTACTACAGAAAATATATGAATTAGTATTAACCCCTCAACAACTAACACAGACAACACTATAACACAACCGCTGACTCACCAAGAGGATTCTCATAATCCAACGTATTTGCAGATTCTGTAACGACAGAAATGTGTGCATTATTTAGATGAACAACAACAACTACAAATAATGAAAAAATAAATAAATAACGATGACAAAAACTTACCAAGTTGAGACAATCCCTCAATGCTTCTAATAGCAAAGACTGTTTCAAGCTCAGATGCACCTTGACCAAGAAAGTCCTTTTAAGCAAAAAGTTCAAACACTGTTGAAATACTTGCAAAATTTACTTACAAGAAATTTGGGTAAAGTCTGTAGAACACAGACTTACCAAGAACGTAGGCTATGTTGCTTCAAACTGAAAGGTCGCTGGTGAAAATGTGTTACTTTCGGTCGGCTATATATGCCATTTTCTCAAGACACGCCCATGCCGTCGCATGTTGCAGTCCTTTGTGTTTGATTGGCCCGTGCTGATAGGCGTGATTACTGCATCATCACCACAAACCCCCCCCCCCCCCCCTTGAAATTTAAAACCACAATCTGAAATTAAACCTTTAAAATGCCTTACATTAAATATTTTGAGATCACCCACTACCAATGTCTCCAGACGGTTAGTCTAGCGATACAGGAAACTTACTCACATCAAACAATTTTGTGAAAGCTACCAGACGTCTTTGACACATGGCTAGAGACACACTTTTGGGGGGTGGTGGTGGGGACACAGACACCTTGTCAATCATATTGGCCTGTCAATTATAGGGGGTCATAAATCATGGGGCATAAATCACTCAGGGTGGGGGGTCATAAATCACTCGTTCATACTACTCTTGCGTTTGTGGAGGCAGTGAGGAACTTTGTTCACAGACAGTGGTTTTCAGAAGTGTTTCTGAGCCCATGCAGTGATTCCTGTCAGCCAATAATGGTTTTCAGCCTTGGACTTAGCACACAGAGGCTTTTCTGGATTCTCTGAATCTTTAATGACACAATGTTCCATAGTTGATGAATCTCCAAGTTCTTTGCTATTGTACATTGAGAAATGTTATTCTTGTCCTGTTGCCCGTGTCTTTCACAGAGTGGTCAGCATCTTTACTCCCCACCTCTCTGAGAAGCTCTTTTTATACCTGTGGCATGCGCCCGCCTCCTGCCGGCTCTCGTGGCCGTCTTCGTCGGGGCCCGAACACCCAGCGGCGACGAACCTCGGCCGCGACGGCAGGGAGAGAGCCGTGAGTGGGGAGGGGGCGGAGCAACGAGAGGCACCAGGGGAAGGAGCGAGTCCCGAGCTTTTTAAAAGAGCTGAGAGGGAACGGAGCGAGAGAAAGGGACGAGCAGCAGCAGCAAAAGACTGAGGAGCTGAAAAGCTTATTTTGAAGAAGGACTGAAAAGTCTGGCTGAAGCCACTGAAAAGTGGACAGCCTAGCATAGAGCACAGTTTGGCTGTTTGAGTTGTTTATTTTGTGGTGTGAATAAAAGAAATATGGCTGCTGCACTGAACCCTGCCTCCAGCGTGTTCCTTGAGCCCAGGGTAGCACGTGCCGTGCTACAATATCCATTTATATCACTGACCAGCTGCAAATAAATCCAATTATTTGTGAGATGTTCCACCAGGTGTTTTTTAGCATCACACAATATTGACCAGTCTTTTGTTGCCGCTCTTCCAGCTATTTTGAAATGTGTTGCTGGCATCAGATTCAAAACGGCCTCAGTTTCTCAGTTTCTTTAGAGTGACGTCTTTGTACTACTTTCAATTAAATATAGGGTTTAAATGATTTGCACATCATTACATTCTGTTTTTATTAGTATTTCACACAGCGTCCCAACTTTTTTGGAAATGTGGTTGTATATCTACCTTCTGACTCGTTCTCTTCTTTTTCAATAATAAAGGGGATATTTTTATTTGTTAGGATAGCAGTAGCCCTACTACTGGACTTAGCATCAGGATACTTGATATTTTCAAGACAAATAATAAATATCACAGTATTTTGTTTTTTGGGGATTTGTTAAGTCGGAACAGACCAAAGTCCCAGCAGTGCCACATATAAACAGTGATTTTTATTCAATATTTCACATATTAGACTGAACTAAATCCAGTTGAACAGGACTAATTACGCTCTTTCTAGTGAAAATTCAGTCGTTCTGTTCTGTAAGCACTGATAATCTTAGCACAACTGAACTCACAGACATCAACAGCTTTGTGCATAGAGTGGTAAATCAAACCAGCGTACTCTGATGTGTAAATGCGTACAGGTGGGCAGGTCTGTAGTTACAGGTTGTAAGTTGCATGCAACATAATTTCTTTGTAACTTGACAGTTAAATTACGTAAACAACAAAGTTGAATGCAACATATTTACTCCACTAGTTAAATGTTGTTTTTCATATCTATATGTCCATCTTTGTTTAGGGATCTGAGGTTCTTTCCTCTACATTATGTAATCAAGTGAAATCAAATGTATAAAATGATGTTGTTTGACATGATCATGTGGTGCGTTATCATGTCAAATCAGATGTACAGCTGATGAAAATGAACAAAGGCATGTGATGGCTGGAAAGCAGCGAGAAGTAAGGAACAGTTTTGAAAACAGTTCTTTTTCATTTTTACTGTATTTATGTTTGTGTATTTATTACAGTGTAATAACGTGTTGTACAGTCAAAGCACATTAACTGACAAAACAAACAGCTTAAAGCAGTTTTGGTAATACATTTGTATTGAGCTGTAGGTGACGGGGAAATGAACCCCTTACTAAGCCAAAGCTTTATTACACACTTGTACAACCCAAGAAAAGCCCCATTAGTGTGCATTGAAGTCCCTAAAGTCACTGAATAATAAGCCTTAGTATGTAATAAGCTTCAAATGTTAAGATGTTGAAAAAAAACTCATAATTCAACACACAAACGCCATTTTTACATTTATTCACATTTATTTAACTGCAGCACCTACAGAGTTGAATGTTGTCTTTATGACATCATAACACTGTGATGTCATAATGTCTATGATGCAGATACATTCCACACAAACTGCCACTTCAGATCATTCTGTGTTGAGGCGCCAGAGAAGACCAGCAGCACAATGAGCTGCCTCTTGTTCTGGTGTTGCGGAGGCCAACAGTCCGACTCGGACACAGAGAATAAAGCGAATGGAGATGAAGTGAAGAAAGGTGGAGGCAAAATCAAGACGAAGAAAAAGTGGAGAACAAGAAAAACGAAGGGACAACAGAGAAAAGAAAAGATAAAGGAAGTAGAAAGAGCAGAGGAAAGCCAAGCAAGCCAACAGCCAGCAGCGGGAGAGGAGGAGAGCCATGCTCCACACGTCCCAGCAGGTCTGGTGTCTCTCAGCTTGGAGACTATTTCCTCTGTGATGTTAGAGAAGACGGGAGCTCCTCTACATGAGGACCTTAAAACCAGCGAAGACATTCCTGAATCCAGCAGGGATTTAACGGAATATTCACTGGATCAGACTGAGGCTGAAGCCGAGGCCGAAGCCATAAAACCACTAATGTCCACTGACCTGGATGAGAAAGACGCAGCTAACATCCAACCTCTGGGTAAGAAATGGACGTTAATATCTGCCAAAATAGAAAACAGAACTAATAACAGGAATAAAAACCACTGATAATAATGCTCAGATGAATTAGTCCAGCTCTGACCACCAAACATCCACATAAACATGCAATTATCAATATCACTAAAGTTTCACAACTACTATCAATATATTTCATAAAACAACCCTTGAAAATGGAAAATCATTAAGTCACTAATAGTCATTAATAACTGATATCATGAAAATGTCAAAGCTGGAGATCTGACAGTATCTATTCCTGTGAAAACAGAGAGTGAGAAGTTGAACATGACAGCTGCTGAAGTCGAGGCCGAGGCCATCCAGGAGCTGATGGACATTCATCTGGATGAGACGGAGGAAATGGTGGAGAAACATCTGGGTAAGTTCAGGAACTGAGCTGATGGTGTGATGATAAAACAGCAGAACCGCTGATATTCAATTAATATAAAAGCAGGACTTAATAAGAAAACTAATAAGCAGAGGTCATTAAAGACCGAATGGACACTGACCTTCAGGACACAGAGACCGAAAATCTGGGTTAGAAATGACCATAACAAGCTACCAATCACAGAGATCTCACTGTAAAAATATGAATTCATAAAGATATACTGCAATATATTTGTTCATACTTCTAAAATAAAGCTGTTCACATGGTTATTGATCTCGATTGTTGTGATATTTATTGATGTTAAAGCAGGAGACGAGATGTTTGAGGCGACCCTCACTGACGCTGAGGTTGAAGCCGTTAAACAGCTGATGCTCCTTTTCGTCGACAGGATCGAAGCAGAATCGATGGGTAAGAAATAGAGATTAATAATACATAATAAAAGCAAAATGATATACTGAATAATAAATGCTTAATAAAACTATTAACATGAAGTTCATGACACGTCTATTATAGAAAGGCATTCACAGATTCCTTCACTTTAGCTTCACTATTGAGAAGTAATACTAACTGTTGGTGACGTTTCATCAAGAATTCAGAGAAAACTGTCTCACTTTTTCTTTGAATTAGGATGTGAAGTGATGGATGTTACAGACACTGAGCCTGAAGCCCCGACGCTCACCATGCAGGCTTATTTGGATGAAGTGGACACACCTGATGACCGTCCTCTGGGTGAGTAGTGCAGATTAACACTAGATATCATGAAGAAAATCACAGCTGAACTCTTAAAATGTGAAAATGACATTTTTCTCTTTTTTGTAAGAGCAAAAGCTGAAACTATTTCATGATAAAACAAGAAAACATGACATGAAGGTGGATGTTGAACCTCTTACTGAAGGTACTAAACATCCAACACACACAACAAACTTTAGAGTCCTGAGTGCTGAACCACTGAGAGAGTCAGATCAAAGACATACAGATCAGCGACTGAGGACCAGCACTACAGCAGAAACACTGAACTCTCTGAATCTGTAAACTCTGAGCTCCAGGTGAGATTATACTGGGGAAACGCTCGGCTCTTCATTTCTGTAATTGTGGATATTTAATTCATGTTACAGTAGAAGAGGAGATCCTTGAGGTGACGGACACAGACGGTGAAGCTGAGGGGATAAAAGAACAAATGGACACTGACCTTCAGGACACAGAGACCGACAATCTGGGTAAGAACGAAAACCATAACAAGCTAAAAATCAATGAGATAATACTATAATAATATTAATTCATAATAATATTATTATTATATTATTATTATTCATTATTTCTAAAGATATTCATACATCTAAAAAAAAGCTGTTTATATGGTTATTGGTTATGGTATTTTAATTATTGTGATATTTATTTATATTAAAGCAGGAGACGAGATGTTTGAGGCGACCCTCACTGACGCTGAGGTTGAAGCCGTTAAACAGCTGATGCTCCTTTTCGTCGACAGGATCGAGGCAGAATCGCTGGGTAAGAAATACAAATTAATAGTACATAATAAACACAAAATGACACTGATTTAAAAAAATATATTGATTTATAAAAGTATACTGAATAATAAATGCTTAATAAAACTATTCACATGACATTCAAGACACTTGTAGTATTACAGTCCTCCAGCGCTAAAGAAAGGCATCAGCTCAGTCACTGATTCCTTCACTTTACCATCACTATTATATTATAGAGCAGTAATATTAGCTTTTGGGGATGTTTAATCAAGAATTTATAGAAAATTCTGTTCCTGTTTCTTTGAATCAGGATGTGAAGTGATGAGCTCTGCAGATGCTGAGGCTGAAGCTTCTGGACTCAACATGCAGACTCACCTGGATGAAACTGACCCATCTAACGACCATCGTCTGGGTGAGTAGAGCAAATAAACACTAGATATCATGAAGAAAATCACAGTTAAACTGTTAAAAAGGTAAAACAGGATTTAATATAACAATATCAGCTCCTCCTCCTCCAACCACCATCTTCAGCTTTCACCAACTAATAATACATAATATTGCATACATAATACCAAATATCTGACTTACATCAGGATTTAATGAGTGATTCTGTCTCCTGCATGAAAAGATGTGGAAAAGACGTCTGATGAAGAAGCAGATTGGAAGACCATTGAAAGTCTGATGGCAGATCTACTGAATGATGTCCAGAGATCAGTTGACCACAGTCTTGGTGAGTAAAATCAAAACATATATTGAGGACATAAGAAGCTGTACAGCTGCTAATTCTTTCAACATCTGAAGCAGGAAATGAGATTCCCAAGGAGGCTGATGAAGAAGTCAAGGCTGATGACCTTAAACTGATGGACGTTCAGCTGGATGAGGCAGAGACTACTGTCCAACAAGCTCTTGGTGAGTAATAGAAACCATAATTTGTTAAGAATGGAGCAGTTAAACTCTGGCTAAGAAACCAAAAGACCATCTTCAAATGTCACAAGAACCTTCAAAAACTGAAATAATCAAATCTCTTTTTTACTGGAAAATCCGTTTTATTGCAGGAAAAGATGTGGAAATGACGGCTGATCCCGAACCCATTAAAAGCTGGGCTGATATCGTGGATGAGACTGAAAGAAACATCAACCAGTCTGGTGAGTAAAATGTCCAGATGGCACTGATCTGATACGGGTGTCTGTGTTTGTAATTAAACAAACATGTTAACAACTTTCATCCTTTAAATATTAGTCAGAAAGTCTTTGTTCCAGGTTAGATTATTGGAGATGAGCTTTGTTGCTGATGTCTCTGATTTTTTTCTACCAGCTGAAATAGAAGACCTGAAGAAAGACGCTCCTGTGAATGAGACCAAAACAGACCAACATCAGAAGAACACCAGGAGAGGAACACGCGGCAAGGGTCGAACAATAAACTATATAAAGGACAAAGAAGAGAGACAAAATGAAGGACATGAAGAGGAGAACAGCAGAAGAACATCAGACAGAGGCATCCGAGTGGGAGCTGTAGACCAGAGACATCAACCAGGATATGGAAAGACTAGAACACAGTCTGAGAACGTAGGAACCTGTGGAAGAGCACCGGAAACTGTTCCTCATCAGCAGAGGAGGGGACAGAGAAATCATTGGACACGAGAACATCTGCAGAAGAGTCTGCAAGCCCCTCCTGAGGAGAAGAGTGCTCCACAGAAAGACATCAGAAAGAAGGGAGAACATCTGAGAACATCTAGACCAGCAGAAAACCAGAGAGACAGAGGAGCCCATTCAGTCAGACAGAGAATGGATGAGTCTCGCTGGAGAGGAGCTGCCCAGTGCTGGCAGAGAGAGCACAGAGTCCAGAGGAGTGACGCTCCACAACCTCCTTCACGCAACGGAGGACGTGTGAGCGAAAGAGGAAGGAGAGGACATCCTGCTCAGTCTGCACCTTCACGCACTGACAGAAATGACCGGACCGTGAGAAAACCGCACTGGTGGCAGCACGATGACCGCTCTGTAGAGTCTGATGACGGACAGACTGGAGAGAGACACCACCATAAGAAATACAGGAATGAGAACAGGCAGTGGAAGAGTGGAAGAAGAACCAACACTTCATACTGACCACTGAAAAAAACCTTTAGAGCAGCCTGAGAAGTAAGTCAGTGGAGACATCAACAAGAATTTGGAAAAAGGAGAACACAGTCAGAGAACGCAGGAACCTGTGAAAGAGCACCTGAATCTGATCCTCATCAGTAGAGGAGGGCACAGAGAAAGGAGGAGAGGAGAGAAATATGTTATTTGAAAGCAGGACATCTGCAGAAGCATCACCAAACCCCTCCTGAGGAAAAGAGTGCTCCACAGAAAGACTGCAGAAAGAACAGAGAACAAGCAGATGGAAAGAGAAGAACTCGGCTAGAGAACTCCCGAACCTGTGAAAGAGCACCTGATCCTCATCAGCAGAGAAGGGCTCAGAGAAAAGAGGAGAGGAGAGAGACGCTCCACTGGAAAGAAGATCATCTACAGAAGACTCTACAAGCCCCTCCTGAGGAAAAGAGTGCTCCACAGAAGAATACAGACTATTAACTCCACTTCTATGCTACAGCCAATCAAATCCATCTCTTGAACAGCGATCCCACCAGAGAGAAACCAGCAGAACAACACCTTTAAACCTCTAACACCAATAAAAGACTTGCCGCTCTCCCTATTGGAGCCTCTTTTATTCACTCTGGGATCCTCTACACTCCTGTGTTTGCTGATAAGGGTGGACAATATTTAGCATTATCGTGAAAAATTATGTCACATTATGTCGCAAAATGTTTTTCTATGTTGTGTTGGGAGCTGTTTTTATTTTCTAGTTTTCTGTTCTTTTTCCTTGTTTTACTCTATTACTGTTTATTGTTTAGAGAAGTCAACTGTGTTCCGTCCAAATGGCCTTAACAACAACCCCTAAGGATGATTTGGCCTTCTGGGACAGAACACTCAGTTCACGACACTGAGGCATTTACAGTAGTATCTGAGTCCCTGAGAAAGCCGACTCCAACAGGATCTAAGGCTCTGAGAACACTGACTTCTGCTTATGATATTACTAAGGGTCATGGGGGGAGTGGTTGGTGGGGAGTCAATGGGAGAGTATAAAAGCTGTGTCTGAGCTTCTGTTCAGACTGGGTGAAGATGGGCAGAGATGGCAGAGAACATAACACTCTTTTCTGTGAACTCTGGTTTCCTGAATATCTTCCATAGCAAGATCAAAGACTTCCATCAATGTTGACGAGGATGGGATCAGGTCCAACTCCTTTTTTGACTGCAGCAAAAGGTGAGCCCTGAGACGAAAAGAGCTTAAATGCCAAACAGAAGAGGTTCAGTTTGTGTTTTGTCTTGTGTTTTGTGTTTTGGTCAGTGACTATGGTCACACGAGTCATAGGCAGTGAAGTTAGCCATAGAAGTCCTATCGATTTTGGGTTCTGTAATAGTTGGTTGTGAGGAGTCGGCACAACGCCGTTTGTGGTTCCGTCATTATGAGGGGTAGTTCATGGGTTATTTCTGTGGGACAAGGTTCCCCAGATAAATGTGCAGGAGTTTTTTCCTGTTTACCCAAATGTGTGGGGGTTTCCCAGTCTAATATAACATGTACAGTTAAATCTCAGCCTTTCATGTACGCTGATACATTTGAGGACTTAGTACAGATGTTAGATGGATGTGTTCAAAGAAAAAGGAGAAATTGTGTAAGAAGTATGGGATTCTGGCAGAACCAGGATGAGGTCACGAGCAGTGCTTTATGGTTCTGAGCAACTGTGTAAAGGAAAGGGACCTTGAGGGGTGTGTTCACGTCTTTAGACAGTGGCACTGTTTTCTAAGAACAGAGCACCAACAGCACACAGAACAAGCTCAACACTCTATCAGGGTCCTGCAAAGGTTGAATCATTTGAAAAACACAAAGATGCCTTGCTGATCCAGGTAAAGTCAAAGAAATGAAAGTGAACCCCTCCCATGTGGAGGAGCATCTCCTTCTAGGGGCAGTGAAGACAGTTCTGATCAAGCTGGTCTTCATCTGTTATAGAAACAGCTACAGGAGTTGTTGAAGGAGAAAAGTCAAAGACAGATGGAGAAGAGTTCAGTCAGTATTCTCAGAGCACGGCTGAAACAGTTTTACTGAACGAGGGCTTCTGTGCATCTACTGAGGACGTGATGAGCAGTTAAGGTGTTGCTCCAATAGCTGAGACTTCACAAACTGGGGTCGCCCAGCTGCTCAGCACTGCTGTGTTAAAGAATGTGTCCCATGGAACAGGGAGTCAGCAAAGCCAGGGAACACATGAGAATGCATGACACTACTGTGGTAAAATGAGTCCTTGCACATGCTGAAAGAAGTTTGAGGCAAAGAGTAAAGTGAGTGTAGGGAAGACTCAGTCCAACTCAGTGGGTGGGTCTGTCATCCCCAAGGTGGCAGTTCAGCTGTTCAAGCTAATCCAATGCAACTTTCTGCCCCTCCCACAGAGGAGGATCAATTAAATGACCATAGCTTCTGTGGGAGCAGATTTTTGCCAATTATTGGGGCTGTTCAGTAATACTAGGTAGTTTAATATTATGAATTGGTGAAATTCAATCAGCTGTTCATGGCCAAAGGACCTATTACTTCACTTTCATCTCAGCATCTTCAGAGGAAATAGTTTGACAGTTAGCCTTACACCACCTCAAAATCTAAGCGTGCCAGAACAGTCACCCTGCTGAGTCTG